>NC_090927.1:14002953-15225453 GCF_040938575.1 Ambystoma mexicanum | reverse complement strand
GTATTACAGGCTTTAGAGGGCAACGGGCTGTAAGACTATCCCATGTAATAGATGCTTAAGAGGGCAACAGGCTGTAAGATTATCCCAGGTAATACATTCTTTAGAAGGCAACAGGCTGTAAGACCATCCCAGATAATACATGCTTTAGAGGGCAATGGGCTGTAAAACCATCCCAGGTAATACATGGTTTAAAGGTCAACAAGCTCTAAGACCATCCCAGAATATTCAGGCTTTAGAGGGCAATGGGCTGTAAGACCATCCCAGATAGAACATGCTTTAGAAGACAACATGCTGTAAGACTACCCCAGGTAATACAGGCTTTAGAGGGCAACGGGCTGTAAAACCATACCAGGTAATAGATGCTTTAGAGGGTAACGGGCTGTAAGACCATCCCAGGTAATATATGCTTTGGACGGTAACGGGCGAAAAGACTAACCCAGGTAATACATGTTTTAGAGGGCAACGGGCTGTAAGACCATCCCAGGTAATACATGTTTTAGAGGTCAATGGGTGGAAAGACTATCCCAGGTAATACATGCTTTAGAGGGCAACGGGCTGTAAGACTATCCCAGGTAATACAGGCTTTAGAGGGCAATGGGCTGTTAGACTATCCAAGGTAAGACATGCTTTAGAGGGCAACGAGCTGTAAGACTATCCCAGATAATACATGCTTTAGAGAGCAGTGGGCTGTAAGACTATCCCAGATAATACATGCTTTAGATGGAAATGGGCTGTAAGACTATCCAAGATAATAAAGGCTTTAGAGGGCAACGAGCTGTAAGACTATCCCAGGTATTACAGGCTTTAGAGGGCAACGGGTTGTAAGACTATCCCATGTAATACATGCTTAAGAGGGCAACAGGCTGTAAGACTATCCCAGGTAATACGTTCTTTAGAGGACAGGCTGTAAAACCAACACATGTAATGCATGCTTTAGAGGGCAATGGTCTGTAAGACTATCCCAGGTAATACATGCTTTAGAGGGCAACGGGCTGTAAGACCATCCCAGATAATACATGCTTTAGAGGGCAATGGGCTGCAAGACCATTCCAGGTAATACATGCTTTAGAGGGCAATGGTCTGTAAGACCATCCCAGGTAATACATGATTTAGAGGGCAATGGGCTGTAAGACCATCCCAGGTAATTCAGGCTTTAGAGGGCAATGTGCTGTAAGACCATCCCATTTCATACAGGCTTTAGAGGGCAACAGGCTGTAAGACCATCCCAGATAATACAGGCTTTAGAGGCCAACAGGCTGTAAGACTGTCCCAGGTAATACAGGCTTTAGAGGGCAACAGGCTGTAAAACCAACCAATGTAATGCATGCTTTAGAGGGCAATGGTCTGTAAGACTATCCCAGGTAATACATGCTTTGGCAATGCCAGAGGTTGAGATTTATTCTAAACCTTCCGACCATCACCTCTTTTGTTTTGCTTTTGTCACCCCGAGTGGGACGGGTATGCCCAGACGTGGGTCCCGTGCCTGCTGGGCCTAGAGACCCAAGCTACTCCTCACTGATGACGCCCAACAAGGTTGAAACATGTCTGGGGATGCTTGTGGTCTCGTGCAGAAGGGATGTGACCTAGCAGTTCGGGCTGGACTACCCCTTTGGGGGTGGGGCCAAGCCTGATTTGCATGTGGTCTTTCCCCTTTTGTAATGGCTTGGCAGGCGAAGAACGATGGTCTGGAGGGTTGCCCAGAGCAATGCCAGAGGTTGAGATTTATTCTAAACCTTCCGACCATCACCTCTTTTGTTTTGCTTTTGTCACCCCGAGTGGGACGGGTATGCCCAGACGTGGGTCCCGTGCCTGCTGGGCCTAGAGACCCAAGCTACTCCTCACTGATGACGCCCAACAAGGTTGAAACATGTCTGGGGATGCTTGTGGTCTCGTGCAGAAGGGATGTGACCTAGCAGTTCGGGGTGGACTACCCCTTTGGGGGTGGGGCCAAGCCTGATTTGCATGTGGTCTTTCCCCTTTTGTAATGGCTTGGCAGGTGAAGAACGATGGTCTGGAGGGTTGCCCAGAGCAATGCCAGAGGTTGAGATTTATTCTAAACCTTCCGACCATCACCTCTTTTGTTTTGCTTTTGTCACCCCGAGTGGGACGGGTATGCCCAGACGTGGGTCCCGTGCCTGCTGGGCCTAGAGACCCAAGCTACTCCTCACTGATGATGCCCAACAAGGTTGAAACATGTCTGGGGATGCTTGTGGTCTCGTGCAGAAGGGATGTGACCTAGCAGTTCGGGCTGGACTACCCCTTTGGGGGTGGGGCCAAGCCTGATTTGCATGTGGTCTTTCCCCTTTTGTAATGGCTTGGCAGACGAAGAACGATGGTCTGGAGGGTTGCCCAGAGCAATGCCAGAGGTTGAGATTTATTCTAAACCTTCCGACCATCACCTCTTTTGTTTTGCCTTAGAGGGCAACGGGCTGTAAGACCATCCCATGTAATACATGCTTTAGAGGGCAATGGGCTGTAAGACTATCCCAGATAATACAGGCTTTAGAGGCCAACGGTCTGTAAGACTGTCCCAGGTAATACAGGCTTTAGAGGGCAACAGGCTGTAAAACCAACCAATGTAATGCATGCTTTAGAGGGCAATGGGCTGTAAGTCTATCCCAGGTAATACATGCATAAGAGGGCAACGGGCTCTGATACTATCCCATGTAATACATGCTTTAGAGGGCAACGGGCTGTAAGACTATCCCAGGTAATACATGCTTTAGATGGCAATGGGCTGTAATACTATCCCAGGTAATACATGCTTTTGAGGGCAATGGGCTGTCAGACCATCCCAGGTAATACATGCTTTAGAGGGCAACGGGCTATAAGACCATCCCAAGTAATACATGCTTTAGAGGGCAACAGGCTCTAAGACCATCCCAGAATATATAGGCTTTAGAGGGCAATGGGCTGTAAAACCATCCCAGATAATACATGCTTTAGATGGCAATGGGCTGTAAGATTATCCCAGATAATACAGGCTTTAGAGGCCAGCGGGCTGTAAGACTATCCCAGATAGTACATGCTTTAGATGACAACGTGCTGTAAGACTATCCCAGGTTATACAGCTTTGGAGGGCAACGGGCTGTAAGACCAACCCAGGTAATACATGTTTTAGAGGGCAACGGGCTGTAACACCATCCCAGGTGATACATGCTTTAGAGGGAAATGGAATGTAAGACTATCCCAAGTAATACATGCTTTAGAGGGCAATGGGCTGTTAGACTATCCAAGGTAAGACATGCTTTAGAGGGCAACGAGCTGTAAGACTATCCCAGATAATACATGCTTTAGAGAGCAGTGGGCTGTAAGACTATCCCAGATAATACATGCTTTAGATGGAAATGGGCTGTAAGACTATCCAAGATAATAAAGGCTTTAGAGGGCAACGAGCTGTAAGACTATCCCAGGTATTACAGGCTTTAGAGGGCAACGGGTTGTAAGACTATCCCATGTAATACATGCTTAAGAGGGCAACAGGCTGTAAGACTATCCCAGGTAATACATTCTTTAGAGGGCAACGGGCTGTAAGACCATCCCAGGTAATACGTGCATTAGAGGGCAATGGGCTGTAAAACCATCCTATGTAATACATGGTTTAAAGGTCATCCGGCTCTAAGACCATCCCAGAATATACAGGCTTTAGAGGGCAATGGGCTGTAAGACCATCCCAGATAATACATGCTTTAGATGGCAACAGGCTCTAAGATTATCCCAGATAATACAGGCTTTAGATGGCCAACGGGCTGTAAGACTATCCCAGAAAGAACATGCTTTAGATGACAACAGGCTGTAAGACTACCCCAGGTAATACAGGCTTTAGAGGGCAACGGGCTGTAAAACCATACCAGGTAATACATGCTTTAGAGGGCAACGGGCTGTAAGACCATCCCAGGTAATATATGCTTTGGAGGGCAATGGGCTATAAGACCAACCCAGGTAATACATGTTTTAGAGGGCAACGGGCTGTAAGACCATCCCAGGTAATACATGCTTTAGAGGGCAATGGGTGGTAAGACTATCCCAGGTAATACATGCTTTAGAGGTCATTGGGCTGTTAGACTATCCTAGGCAACACATGCTTTAGAGGGCAATGAGCTGTAAGACTATCCCAGACAATACATGCCTTAGAAGGCAATGGGCTGTAACACTATCCCAGATAAAAAATGCTTTCGATGGCAACGGGCGGTAAGACTATCCCAGATAATACAGGCTTTAGAGGGCAACAAGCTGTAAGACTATCCCAGGTAATACATGCTTTAGAGGGCAATGGGCTGTAAAACCATCCCAGGTAATACATGCTTTAGATGGCAACAGGCTGTAAGATTATCCCAGATAATACAGGCTTTAGAGGCCAAGAGGCTGTAAGACTATCCCAGAAAGAACATGCTTTAGATGACAACAGGCTGTAAGATTATCCCAGATAATACAGGCTTTAGAGGCCAAGAGGCTGTAAGACTATCCCAGAAAGAACATGCTTTAGATGACAACAGGCTGTAAGACTACCCCCAGGTAATACAGGCTTTAGAGGGCAACGGGCTGTAAAACCATACCAGGTAATACATGCTTTAGAGGGCAACCGGCTTTAAGACCATCTCAGGTAATACATCCTTTAGAAGGCAACGGGCTGTAAGAAAATCCCAGGTAATATATGATTTGGAGGGCAATGGGCTATAAGACTATCCCAGGTAATGCATGCTTTAGAGGGCAACTGGCTGTAGGACTATCCCAGGTAATACATGCTTTAGAGGGCAACAGGCTGTAATACTATCCCAGGTAATACATGCATTAGAGGGCAATGGGGTGTAAGACTATCCCAGGTAATACATGCTTTAGAGGGCAATGAGCTTTAAGACCATCCCAGCTAATGCATGCTTTAGAGGACAACAGGCTGTAAGACTATCCCAGATAATACATACTTTAGATGGCAACGGGCTGTAAGACTTTCCCAGATAATACAGGATTTAGAGGGCAACGGCTGTAAGACTATCCCAGATAATACAGGCTTTAGAGGGCAATGGGCTGTAAGTCTATCCCAGTTAATACATGCTTTAGAGGACAACGGGCTGTAAGAATATCCCAGGTAATACATGCTTTAGAGGGCAACGGGCTGTAAGACTATCCCAGATAATACATGCTTTAGAGGGCAACGGGCTGTAAGACTATCCCAGGTAATACATGCTTTAGAGGGCAAGGGGCTGTAAGACTATCCAAAGTAATACATGCTTTAGAGTGCAAAGGGCTGTAAGACTATCCCAGGTAATACATGCTTTAGAGTGCAACAGGCTGTAAGACTATCCCAGGTAATACATGCTTTAGAGGGCAATGGGCAGTAATACTATCCCAGGTAATACATGCTTTAGAGGGCAATGGGCTGTAAGACCATCCCAGGTAATACATACTTTAGAGGGCAAAGGACTGTAAGACCATCCCAGGTAATACATGCTTTAGAGGGCACAGGCTCTAAGACCATCCCAGAATATAAGGCTTTAGAGGGCAATGGGCTGTAAGACCATCCCAGATAACACATGCTTTAAATGGCAACGGGCTGTAAGACTATCCCACAGTAGTACTTACTTTAGAGGGCAACGGGCTGTAAGACTATCCCAGGTAATACATGCTTTAGAGGGCAACAGGCTGTAAGACTATCCCAGGTAATGCATGCTTTAGAGGGCAACTGATTGTAGGACTATCCCAGGTAATACATGCTTTAGAGGGCAATGGGCTGTAGTACTATCCCAGGTAATACATGCATTAGAGGGCAATGGGGTGTAAGACTATCCCAGATAATACATGCTTTAGATGGCAACAGGCTGTAAGATTATCCCAGATAATACACGCTTTAGAGGCCAACGGGCTGTAAGACTATCCCAGAAAGAACATGCTTTAGATGACAACAGGCTGTAAGACTACCCCAGGTAATACAGGCTTTAGAGGGCAACGGGCTGTAAAACCATACCAGGTAATACATGCTTTAGAGGGCAACGGGCTGTAAGACCATCTCAGGTAATACATCCTTTAGAAGGCAACGGGCTGTAAGACCATCCCAGGTAATATATGATTTAGAGGGCAATGGGCTATAAGACTATCCCAGGTAATGCATGCTTTAGAGGGCAACTGGCTGTAGGACTATCCCAGGTAATACATGCTTTAGAGGGCAATGGGCTGTAATACTATCCCAGGTAATACATGCATTAGAGGGCAATGGGGTGTAAGACTATCGCAGGTAATACGTGCTTTAGAGAGCAATGAGCTTTAAGACCATCCCAGCTAATGCATGCTTTAGAGGACAACGGGCTGTAAGACTATCCCAGATAATACATACTTTAGATGGCAACGGGCTGTAAGACTTTCCCAGATAATACAGGCTTTAGAGGGCAACGGGCTGTAAGACTATCCCAGATAATACAGGCTTTAGAGGACAATGGGCTGGAAGTCTATCCCAGTTAATACATGCTTTAGAGGACAACGGGCTGTAAGATTGTCCCAGGTAATACATGCTTTAGAGGGCAACGGGCTGTAAGACTATCCCAGGTAATACATGCTTTAGAGGGCAACTGGCTGTAAGACTATCCCAGGCAATACATGCTTTAGAGGGCAAGGGGCTGTAAGACTATCCCAGGTAATACATGCTTTAGAGTGCAAAGGGCTGTAAGACTATCCCAGGTAATACATGCTTTAGAGTGCAACAGGCTGTAAGACTATCCCAGGTAATACATGCTTTAGAGGGCAATGGGCTGTAAGACCATCCCAGGGAATACATACTTTAGAGGGCAAAGGACTGTAAGACCATCCCAGGTAATACATGATTTAGAGGGCACAGGTTCTAAGACCATCCCAGAATATAAGGCTTTAGAGGGCAACGGGCTGTAAGACCATCCCAGATAACACATGCTTTAAATGGCAACGGGCTGTAAGACTATCCCACAGTAGTACTTACTTTAGAGGGCAACGTACTGTAAGACTATCCCAGGTAATACATGCTTTAGAGGGCAATGGGCTGTAAAACCAACCCAGGTAATACATGCTTTAGAGGGCAACGGGCTGTAAGACCATCCCAGGTAATACATGGTTTAGAGGGCAACGGGCTCTAAGACCATCCCAGAATATACAGGCTTTAGAGGACAATGGGCTGTAAGTCAATCCCAGGTAATACATGCGTAAGAGGGCAACGGGCTGTGATACTATCCCATGTAATACATGCTTTAGAGTGCAACAGGCTGTAAGACTATCCCAGGTAATACATGCTTTAGAGGGCAATGGGCTGTAATACTATCCCAGGTAATACATGCTTTAGAGGGCAATGGGCTGTAAGACCATCCCAGGTAATACATACTTTAGAGGGCAAAGGACTGTAAGACCATCCCAGGTAATACATGCTTTAGAGGGCACAGGCTCTAAGACCATCCCAGAATATAAGGCTTTAGAGGGCAATGGGCTGTAAGACCATCCCAGATAACACATGCTTTAAATGGCAACGGGCTGTAAGACTATCCCACAGTAGTACTTACTTTAGAGGGCAACGGGCTGTAAAACTATCCCAGGTAATACATGCTTTAGAGGGCAACAGACTGTAAGACTATCCCAGGTAATGCATGCTTTAGAGGGCAACTGATTGTAGGACTATCCCAGGTAATACATGCATTAGAGGGCAATGGGGTGTAAGACTATCCCATGTAATACATGCTTTAGAGGTCAATGAGCTTTAAGACCATCCCAGCTAATGCATGCTTTAGAGGACAACAGGCTGTAAGACTATCCCAGATAATACAGGCTTTTGAGGGCAACAGGCTGTACTTCTATCCCAGGTAATACATGCTTTAGAGGACATCGGGCTGTAAGACTATCCCAGGTAATACATGCTTTAGAGGGCAACAGGCTGTAAGACTATCCCAGGTAATGCATGCTTTAGAGGGCAACTGGCTGTAGGACTATCCCAGGTAATACATGCTTTAGAAGGCAATGGGCTGTAATACTATCCCAGCTAATGCATGCTTTAGAGGACAACGGGCTGTAAGACTATCCCAGATAATACATACTTTAGATGGCAACGGGATGTAAGACTATCCCAGATAATACAGGCTTTAGAGGGCAATGGGCTGTAAGACTATCCCAGATAATACAGGCTTTAGAGGGCAATGGGCTGTAAGTCTATCCCAGTTAATACATGCTTTAGAGGACAACGGGCTGTAAGACTATCCCAGGTAAATCATGTTTAGAGGGCAACGGGCTGTATGACTATCCCAGGTAATACATGCTTTAGAGGGCAACGGGCTGTAAGACTATCCCAGGTAATACATGCTTTAGAGGGCAAGGGGCTGTAAGACTATCCCAGGTAATACATGCTTTAGAGTGCAAAGGGCTGTAAGACTATCCCAGGTAATACATGCTTTAGAGTGTAACAGGCTGTAAGACTATCCCAGGTAATACATGCTTTAGAGGGCAATGGGCTGTAATACTATCCCAGGTAATACATGCTTTAGAGGGCAATGGGCTGTAAGACCATCCCAGGTAATACATACTTTAGAGGGCAAAGGACTGTAAGACCATCCCATGTAATACATGCTTTAGAGGGCACAGGCTCTAAGACCATCCCAGAATATAAGGCTTTTGAGGGCAATGGGCTGTAAGACCATCCCAGATAACACATGCTTTAAATGGCAACGTGCTGTAAGACTATCCCACAGTAGTACTTACTTTAGAGATCAACGGGCTGTAAGACTATCCCAGGTAATACATGCTTTAGAGGGCAATGGGCTGTAATACTATCCCAGGTAATACATGCTTTAGAGGGCAATGGGTTGTAAAACAATCCCAGGTAATACATGCTTTAGAGGGCAACAGGCTGTAAGACCATCCCAGGTAATACATGGTTTAGAGGGCAACAGGCTCTAAGACCATGCCAGAATATACAGGCTTTGGAGGACAATGGGCTGTAAGTCAATCCCAGGTATTACAGGCTTTAGAGGGCAACTTGTTGTAAGACTATCCCATGTAATACATGCTTAAGAGGGCAACAGGCTGTAAGACTATCCAAGGTAATACATGCTTTAGATGGCAACAGGCTGTAAGATTATCCCAGATAATACACGCTTTAGAGGCCAACGGGCTGTAAGACTATCCCAGAAAGAACATGCTTTAGATGACAACAGGCTGTAAGACTACCCCAGGTAATACAGGCTTTAGAGGGCAACGGGCTGTAAAACCATACCAGGTAATACATGCTTTAGAGGGCAACGGGCTGTAAGACCATCTCAGGTAATACATCCTTTAGAAGGCAACGGGCTGTAAGACCATCCCAGGTAATATATGATTTAGAGGGCAATGGGCTATAAGACTATCCCAGGTAATGCATGCTTTAGAGGGCAACTGGCTGTAGGACTATCCCAGGTAATACATGCTTTAGAGGGCAATGGGCTGTAATACTATCCCAGGTAATACATGCATTAGAGGGCAATGGGGTGTAAGACTATCGCAGGTAATACGTGCTTTAGAGAGCAATGAGCTTTAAAACCATCCCAGCTAATGCATGCTTTAGAGGACAACGGGCTGTAAGACTATCCCAGGTAAATCATGTTTAGAGGGCAACGGGCTGTATGAC
This sequence comes from Ambystoma mexicanum, assembly GCF_040938575.1. Taxonomy (NCBI): domain Eukaryota; kingdom Metazoa; phylum Chordata; class Amphibia; order Caudata; family Ambystomatidae; genus Ambystoma; species Ambystoma mexicanum. The sequence continues at coordinate 15,215,849 of NC_090927.1, read as the reverse complement.
TATCCCAGGCAATACATGCTTTAGAGGGCAACGGGCTGTAAGACTATCCCAGGTAATACATGCTTTAGAGGGCAATGGGCTGTAATACTATCCCAGGTAATACATGCTTTAGAGGGCAATGGGCTGTAAGACCATCCCAGGTAATACATACTTTAGAGGGCAAAGGACTGTAAGACCATCCCATGTAATACATGCTTTAGAGGGCACAGGCTCTAAGACCATCCCAGAATATAAGGCTTTTGAGGGCAATGGGCTGTAAGACCATCCCAGATAACACATGCTTTAAATGGCAACGTGCTGTAAGACTATCCCACAGTAGTACTTACTTTAGAGATCAACGGGCTGTAAGACTATCCCAGGTAATACATGCTTTAGAGGGCAATGGGCTGTAATACTATCCCAGGTAATACATGCTTTAGAGGGCAATGGGTTGTAAAACAATCCCAGGTAATACATGCTTTAGAGGGCAACGGGCTGTAAGACCATCCCAGGTAATACATGGTTTAGAGGGCAACAGGCTCTAAGACCATGCCAGAATATACAGGCTTTAGAGGACAATGGGCTGTAAGTCAATCCCAGGTAATACATGCGTAAGAGGGCAACGGGCTGTGATACTATCCCATGTAATACATGCTTTAGAGGGCAACAGGCTGTAAGACTATCCCAGGTAATACATGCTTTAGATAGCAATGGGCTGTAATACTATCCCAGGTAATACATGCTTTAGAGGGCAATGGGCTGTAAGACCATCCCAGGTAATACATGCTTTAGAGGGCAACGGGCTGTAAGACCATCCCAAGTAATACATGCTTTAGAGGGCAAAGGGCTGTAAGACTATCCCAGGTAATACATGCTTTAGAGGGCAAAGGGCTGTAAGACTATCCCAGGTAATACATGCTTTAGAGTGCAACAGGCTGTAAGACTATCCCAGGTAATACATGCTTTAGAGGGCAATGGGCTGTAATACTATCCCAGGTAATACATGCTTTAGAGGGCAATGGGCTGTAAGACCATCCCAGGTAATACATACTTTAGAGGCCAAAGGACTGTAAGACCATCCCATGTAATACATGCTTTAGAGGGCACAGGCTCTAAGACCATCCCAGAATATAAGGCTTTAGAGGGCAATGGGCTGTAAGACCATCCCAGATAACACATGCTTTAAATGGCAACGTGCTGTAAGACTATCCCACAGTAATACATGCTTTAGAGGGCAATGGGCTGTAATACTATCCCAGGTAATACATGCTTTAGAGAGCAATGGGTTGTAAAACAATCCCAGGTAATACATGCTTTAGAGGGCAACGGGCTGTAAGACCATCCCAGGTAATACATGGTTTAGAGGGCAACTGGCTCTAAGACCATGCCAGAATATACAGGCTTTAGAGGACAAAGGGCTGTAAGTCAATCCCAGGTAATACATGCGTAAGAGGGCAACGGGCTGTGATACTATCCCATGTAATACATGCTTTAGAGGGCAACGGGCTGCAAGACTATCCCAGGTAATACATGCTTTAGATAGCAATGGGCTGTAATACTATCCCAGGTAATACATGCTTTTTAGGGCAATGGGCTGTAAGACCATCCCAGGTAATACATGCTTTAGAGGGCAACGGGCTGTAAGACCATCCCAAGTAATACATGCTTTAGAGGGCAACAGGCTCTTAGACCATCCCAGAATATATAGGCTTTAGAGGGCAATGGGCTTTAAAACCATCCCAGATAATACATGCTTTAGATGGCAATGGGCTGTAAGATTATCCCAGATAATACAGGCTTTAGAGGCCAACAGGCTGTAAGACTATCCCAGATAGTACATGCTTTAGATGACAATGTGCTGTAAGACTACCCCAGGTTATACAGCTTTGGAGGGCAACTAGCTGTAAAACCAACCCAGGTAATACATGTTTTAGAGGGCAATGGGCTGTTAGACTATCCAAGTAAGACATGCTTTAGAGGGCAACGAGCTGTACGACTATCCCAGATAATACATGCTTTAGATGGCAATCGGCTGTAAGACTATCCAAGATAATAAAGGCTTTAGAGGGCAATGAGCTGTAAGACTATCCCAGGTATTACAGGCTTTAGAGGGCAACTTGTTGTAAGACTATCCCATGTAATACATGCTTAAGAGGGCAACAGGCTGTAAGACTATCCAAGGTAATACATTCTTTAGAGGGCAACGGGCTGTAAGACCATCCCAGGTAATACATACTTTAGAGGGCAATGGGCTGTAAAACCATCCCAGGTAATGCATGGTTTAAAGGTCATCCGGCTCTAAGACCATCCCAGAATACACAGGCATTAGAGGGCAATGGGCTGTAAGACCATCCCAGATAATACATGCTTTAGATGGCAACAGGCTGTAAGATTATCCCAGATAATACACGCTTTAGAGGCCAACGGGCTGTAAGACTATCCCAGAAAGAACATGCTTTAGAAGACAACAGGCTGTAAGACTACCCCAGGTAATACAGGCTTTAGAGGGCAACGGGCTGTAAAACCATACCAGGTAATACATGCTTTAGAGGGCAACGGGCTGTAAGACCATCTCAGGTAATACATCCTTTAGAAGGCAACGGGCTGTAAGACCATCCCAGGTAATATATGATTTAGAGGGCAATGGGCTATAAGACTATCCCAGGTAATGCATGCTTTAGAGGGCAAGTGGCTGTAGGACTATCCCAGGTAATACATGCTTTAGAGGGCAATGGGCTGTAATACTATCCCAGGTAATACATGCATTAGAGGGCAATGGGGTGTAAGACTATCGCAGGTAATACGTGCTTTAGAGAGCAATGAGCTTTAAGACCATCCCAGCTAATGCATGCTTTAGAGGACAACGGGCTGTAAGACTATCCCAGATAATACATACTTTAGATGGCAACGGGCTGTAAGACTTTCCCAGATAATACAGGCTTTAGAGGGCAACGGGCTGTAAGACTATCCCAGATAATACAGGCTTTAGAGGACAATGGGCTGGAAGTCTATCCCAGTTAATACATGCTTTAGAGGACAACGGGCTGTAAGATTGTCCCAGGTAATACATGCTTTAGAGGGCAACGGGCTGTAAGACTATCCCAGGTAATACATGCTTTAGAGGGCAACTGGCTGTAAGACTATCCCAGGCAATACATGCTTTAGAGGGCAAGGGGCTGTAAGACTATCCCAGGTAATACATGCTTTAGAGTGCAAAGGGCTGTAAGACTATCCCAGGTAATACATGCTTTAGAGTGCAACAGGCTGTAAGACTATCCCAGGTAATACATGCTTTAGAGGGCAATGGGCTGTAAGACCATCCCAGGGAATACATACTTTAGAGGGCAAAGGACTGTAAGACCATCCCAGGTAATACATGATTTAGAGGGCACAGGCTCTAAGACCATCCCAGAATATAAGGCTTTAGAGGGCAACGGGCTGTAAGACCATCCCAGATAACACATGCTTTAAATGGCAACGGGCTGTAAGACTATCCCACAGTAGTACTTACTTTAGAGGGCAACGTACTGTAAGACTATCCCAGGTAATACATGCTTTAGAGGGCAATGGGCTGTAAAACCAACCCAGGTAATACATGCTTTAGAGGGCAACGGGCTGTAAGACCATCCCAGGTAATACATGGTTTAGAGGGCAACGGGCTCTAAGACCATCCCAGAATATACAGGCTTTAGAGGACAATGGGCTGTAAGTCAATCCCAGGTAATACATGCGTAAGAGGGCAACGGGCTGTGATACTATCCCATGTAATACGTGCTTTAGAGTGCAACAGGCTGTAAGACTATCCCAGGTAATACATGCTTTAGAGGGCAATGGGCTGTAATACTATCCCAGGTAATACATGCTTTAGAGGGCAATGGGCTGTAAGACCATCCCAGGTAATACATACTTTAGAGGGCAAAGGACTGTAAGACCATCCCAGGTAATACATGCTTTAGAGGGCACAGGCTCTAAGACCATCCCAGAATATAAGGCTTTAGAGGGCAATGGGCTGTAAGACCATCCCAGATAACACATGCTTTAAATGGCAACGGGCTGTAAGACTATCCCACAGTAGTACTTACTTTAGAGGGCAACGGGCTGTAAAACTATCCCAGGTAATACATGCTTTAGAGGGCAACAGACTGTAAGACTATCCCAGGTAATGCATGCTTTAGAGGGCAACTGATTGTAGGACTATCCCAGGTAATACATGCATTAGAGGGCAATGGGGTGTAAGACTATCCCATGTAATACATGCTTTAGAGGTCAATGAGCTTTAAGACCATCCCAGCTAATGCATGCTTTAGAGGACAACAGGCTGTAAGACTATCCCAGATAATACAGGCTTTTGAGGGCAACAGGCTGTACTTCTATCCCAGGTAATACATGCTTTAGAGGACATCGGGCTGTAAGACTATCCCAGGTAATACATGCTTTAGAGGGCAACAGGCTGTAAGACTATCCCAGGTAATGCATGCTTTAGAGGGCAACTGGCTGTAGGACTATCCCAGGTAATACATGCTTTAGAAGGCAATGGGCTGTAATACTATCCCAGCTAATGCATGCTTTAGAGGACAACGGGCTGTAAGACTATCCCAGATAATACATACTTTAGATGGCAACGGGATGTAAGACTATCCCAGATAATACAGGCTTTAGAGGGCAATGGGCTGTAAGACTATCCCAGATAATACAGGCTTTAGAGGGCAATGGGCTGTAAGTCTATCCCAGTTAATACATGCTTTAGAGGACAACGGGCTGTAAGACTATCCCAGGTAAATCATGTTTAGAGGGCAACGGGCTGTAAGACTATCCCAGGTAATACATGCTTTAGAGGGCAACGGGCTGTAAGACTATCCCAGGTAATACATGCTTTAGAGGGCAAGGGGCTGTAAGACTATCCCAGGTAATACATGCTTTAGAGTGCAAAGGGCTGTAAGACTATCCCAGGTAATACATGCTTTAGAGTGCAACAGGCTGTAAGACTATCCCAGGTAATACATGCTTTAGAGGGCAATGGGCTGTAATACTATCCCAGGTAATACATGCTTTAGAGGGCAATGGGCTGTAAGACCATCCCAGGTAATACATACTTTAGAGGCCAAAGGACTGTAAGGCCATCCCATGTAATACATGCTTTAGAGGGCACAGGCTCTAAGACCATCCCAGAATATAAGGCTTTAGAGGGCAATGGGCTGTAAGACCATCCCAGATAACACATGCTTTAAATGGCAACGTGCTGTAAGACTATCTCACAGTAATACATGCTTTAGAGGGCAATGGGCTGTAATACTATCCCAGGTAATACATGCTTTAGAGGGCAATGGGTTGTAAAACAATCCCAGGTAATACATGCTTTAGAGGGCAACGGGCTGTAAGACCATCCCAGGTAATACATGGTTTAGAGGGCAACTGGCTCTAAGACCATGCCAGAATATACAGGCTTTAGAGGACAATGGGCTGTAAGTCAATCCCAGGTAATACATGCGTAAGAGGGCAACGGGCTGTGATACTATCCCATGTAATACATGCTTTAGAGGGCAACGGGCTGCAAGACTATCCCAGGTAATACATGCTTTAGATAGCAATGGGCTGTAATACTATCCCAGGTAATACATGCTTTTTAGGGCAATGGGCTGTAAGACCATCCCAGGTAATACATGCTTTAGAGGGCAACGGGCTGTAAAACCATCCCAAGTAATACATGCTTTAGAGGGCAACAGGCTCTTAGACCATCCCAGAATATATAGGCTTTAGAGGGCAATGGGCTTTAAAACCATCCCAGATAATACATGCTTTAGATGGCAATGGGCTGTAAGATTATCCCAGATAATACAGGCTTTAGAGGCCAACAGGCTGTAAGACTATCCCAGATAGTACATGCTTTAGATGACAATGTGCTGTAAGACTACCCCAGGTTATACAGCTTTGGAGGGCAACTAGCTGTAAAACCAACCCAGGTAATACATGTTTTAGAGGGCAATGGGCTGTTAGACTATCCAAGTAAGACATGCTTTAGAGGGCAACGAGCTGTACGACTATCCCAGATAATACATGCTTTAGATGGCAATCGGCTGTAAGACTATCCAAGATAATAAAGGCTTTAGAGGGCAACGAGCTGTAAGACTATCCCAGGTATTACAGGCTTTAGAGGGCAACTTGTTGTAAGACTATCCCATGTAATACATGCTTAAGAGGGCAACAGGCTGTAAGACTATCCAAGGTAATACATTCTTTAGAGGGCAACGGGCTGTAAGACCATCCCAGGTAATACATACTTTAGAGGGCAATGGGCTGTAAAACCATCCCAGGTAATGCATGGTTTAAAGGTCATCCGGCTCTAAGACCATCCCAGAATACACAGGCATTACAGGGCAATGGGCTGTAAGACCATCCCAGATAATACATGCTTTAGATGGCAACAGGCTGTAAGATTATCCCAGATAATACACGCTTTAGAGGCCAACGGGCTGTAAGACTATCCCAGAAAGAACATGCTTTAGATGACAACAGGCTGTAAGACTACCCCAGGTAATACAGGCTTTAGAGGGCAACGGGCTGTAAAACCATACCAGGTAATACATGCTTTAGAGGGCAACGGGCTGTAAGACCATCTCAGGTAATACATCCTTTAGAAGGCAACGGGCTGTAAGACCATCCCAGGTAATATATGATTTAGAGGGCAATGGGCTATAAGACTATCCCAGGTAATGCATGCTTTAGAGGGCAACTGGCTGTAGGACTATCCCAGGTAATACATGCTTTAGAGGGCAATGGGCTGTAATACTATCCCAGGTAATACATGCATTAGAGGGCAATGGGGTGTAAGACTATCGCAGGTAATACGTGCTTTAGAGGGCAATGAGCTTTAAGACCATCCCAGCTAATGCATGCTTTAGAGGACAACGGGCTGTAAGACTATCCCAGATAATACATACTTTAGATGGCAACGGGCTGTAAGACTTTCTCAGATAATACAGGCTTTAGAGGGCAACGGGCTGTAAGACTATCCCAGATAATACAGGCTTTAGAGGGCAATGGGCTGTAAGTCTATCCCAGTTAACACATGCTTTAGAGGACAACGGGCTGTAAGACTATCCCAGGTAATACATGCTTTAGAGGGCAACGGGCTGTAAGACTATCCTAGGTAATACATGCTTTAGAGGGCAACTGGCTGTAAGACTATCCCAGGCAATACATGCTTTAGAGGGCAAGGGGCTGTAAGACTATCCCAGGTAATAAATGCTTTAGAGTGCAAAGGGCTGTAAGACTATCCCAGGTAATACATGCTTTAGAGTGCAACAGGCTGTAAGACTATCCCAGGTAATACATGCTTTAGAGGGCAATGGGCTGTAAGACCTTCCCAGGGAATACATACTTTAGAGGGCAAAGGACTGTAAGACCATCCCAGGTAATACATGATTTAGAGGGCACAGGCTCTAAGACCATCCCAGAATATAAGGCTTTAGAGGGCAATGGGCTGTAAGACCATCCCAGATAACACATGCTTTAAATGGCAACGGGCTGTAAGACTATCCCACAGTAGTACTTACTTTAGAGGGCAACGTACTGTAAGACTATCCCAGGTAATACATGCTTTAGAGGGCAATGGGCTGTAAAACCAACCCAGGTAATACATGCTTTAGAGGGCAACGGGCTGTAAGACCATCCCAGGTAATACATGGTTTAGAGGGCAACGGGCTCTAAGACCATCCCAGAATATACAGGCTTTAGAGGACAATGGGCTGTAAGTCAATCCCAGGTAATACATGCGTAAGAGGGCAACGGGCTGTGATACTATCCCATGTAATACGTGCTTTAGAGTGCAACAGGCTGTAAGACTATCCCAGGTAATACATGCTTTAGAGGGCAATGGGCTGTAATACTATCCCAGGTAATACATGCTTTAGAGGGCAATGGGCTGTAAGACCATCCCAGGTAATACATACTTTAGAGGGCAAAGGACTGTAAGACCATCCCAGGTAATACATGCTTTAGAGGGCACAGGCTCTAAGACCATCCCAGAATATAAGGCTTTAGAGGGCAATGGGCTGTAAGACCATCCCAGATAACACATGCTTTAAATGGCAACGGGCTGTAAGACTATCCCACAGTAGTACTTACTTTAGAGGGCAACGGGCTGTAAAACTATCCCAGGTAATACATGCTTTAGAGGGCAACAGACTGTAAGACTATCCCAGGTAATGCATGCTTTAGAGGGCAACTGATTGTAGGACTATCCCAGGTAATACATGCATTAGAGGGCAATGGGGTGTAAGACTATCCCATGTAATACATGCTTTAGAGGTCAATGAGCTTTAAGACCATCCCAGCTAATGCATGCTTTAGAGGACAACAGGCTGTAAGACTATCCCAGATAATACAGGCTTTTGAGGGCAACAGGCTGTACTTCTATCCCAGGTAATACATGCTTTAGAGGACATCGGGCTGTAAGACTATCCCAGGTAATACATGCTTTAGAGGGCAACAGGCTGTAAGACTATCCCAGGTAATGCATGCTTTAGAGGGCAACTGGCTGTAGGACTATCCCAGGTAATACATGCTTTAGAAGGCAATGGGCTGTAATACTATCCCAGCTAATGCATGCTTTAGAGGACAACGGGCTGTAAGACTATCCCAGATAATACATACTTTAGATGGCAACGGGATGTAAGACTATCCCAGATAATACAGGCTTTAGAGGGCAATGGGCTGTAAGACTATCCCAGATAATACAGGCTTTAGAGGGCAATGGGCTGTAAGTCTATCCCAGTTAATACATGCTTTAGAGGACAACGGGCTGTAAGACTATCCCAGGTAAATCATGTTTAGAGGGCAACGGGCTGTAAGACTATCCCAGGTAATACATGCTTTAGAGGGCAACGGGCTGTAAGACTATCCCAGGTAATACATGCTTTAGAGGGCAAGGGGCTGTAAGACTATCCCAGGTAATACATGCTTTAGAGTGCAAAGGGCTGTAAGACTATCCCAGGTAATACATGCTTTAGAGTGCAACAGGCTGTAAGACTATCCCAGGTAATACATGCTTTAGAGGGCAATGGGCTGTAATACTATCCCAGGTAATACATGCTTTAGAGGGCAATGGGCTGTAAGACCATCCCAGGTAATACATACTTTAGAGGCCAAAGGACTGTAAGGCCATCCCATGTAATACATGCTTTAGAGGGCACAGGCTCTAAGACCATCCCAGAATATAAGGCTTTAGAGGGCAATGGGCTGTAAGACCATCCCAGATAACACATGCTTTAAATGGCAACGTGCTGTAAGACTATCTCACAGTAATACATGCTTTAGAGGGCAATGGGCTGTAATACTATCCCAGGTAATACATGCTTTAGAGGGCAATGGGTTGTAAAACAATCCCAGGTAATACATGCTTTAGAGGGCAACGGGCTGTAAGACCATCCCAGGTAATACATGGTTTAGAGGGCAACTGGCTCTAAGACCATGCCAGAATATACAGGCTTTAGAGGACAATGGGCTGTAAGTCAATCCCAGGTAATACATGCGTAAGAGGGCAACGGGCTGTGATACTATCCCATGTAATACATGCTTTAGAGGGCAACGGGCTGCAAGACTATCCCAGGTAATACATGCTTTAGATAGCAATGGGCTGTAATACTATCCCAGGTAATACATGCTTTTTAGGGCAATGGGCTGTAAGACCCAGGTAATACATGCTTTAGAGGGCAACGGGCTGTAAAACCATCCCAAGTAATACATGCTTTAGAGGGCAACAGGCTCTTAGACCATCCCAGAATATATAGGCTTTAGAGGGCAATGGGCTTTAAAACCATCCCAGATAATACATGCTTTAGATGGCAATGGGCTGTAAGATTATCCCAGATAATACAGGCTTTAGAGGCCAACAGGCTGTAAGACTATCCCAGATAGTACATGCTTTAGATGACAATGTGCTGTAAGACTACCCCAGGTTATACAGCTTTGGAGGGCAACTAGCTGTAAAACCAACCCAGGTAATACATGTTTTAGAGGGCAATGGGCTGTTAGACTATCCAAGTAAGACATGCTTTAGAGGGCAACGAGCTGTACGACTATCCCAGATAATACATGCTTTAGATGGCAATCGGCTGTAAGACTATCCAAGATAATAAAGGCTTTAGAGGGCAACGAGCTGTAAGACTATCCCAGGTATTACAGGCTTTAGAGGGCAACTTGTTGTAAGACTATCCCATGTAATACATGCTTAAGAGGGCAACAGGCTGTAAGACTATCCAAGGTAATACATTCTTTAGAGGGCAACGGGCTGTAAGACCATCCCAGGTAATACATACTTTAGAGGGCAATGGGCTGTAAAACCATCCCAGGTAATGCATGGTTTAAAGGTCATCCGGCTCTAAGACCATCCCAGAATACACAGGCATTACAGGGCAATGGGCTGTAAGACCATCCCAGATAATACATGCTTTAGATGGCAACAGGCTGTAAGATTATCCCAGATAATACACGCTTTAGAGGCCAACGGGCTGTAAGACTATCCCAGAAAGAACATGCTTTAGATGACAACAGGCTGTAAGACTACCCCAGGTAATACAGGCTTTAGAGGGCAACGGGCTGTAAAACCATACCAGGTAATACATGCTTTAGAGGGCAACGGGCTGTAAGACCATCTCAGGTAATACATCCTTTAGAAGGCAACGGGCTGTAAGACCATCCCAGGTAATATATGATTTAGAGGGCAATGGGCTATAAGACTATCCCAGGTAATGCATGCTTTAGAGGGCAACTGGCTGTAGGACTATCCCAGGTAATACATGCTTTAGAGGGCAATGGGCTGTAATACTATCCCAGGTAATACATGCATTAGAGGGCAATGGGGTGTAAGACTATCGCAGGTAATACGTGCTTTAGAGGGCAATGAGCTTTAAGACCATCCCAGCTAATGCATGCTTTAGAGGACAACGGGCTGTAAGACTATCCCAGATAATACATACTTTAGATGGCAACGGGCTGTAAGACTTTCTCAGATAATACAGGCTTTAGAGGGCAACGGGCTGTAAGACTATCCCAGATAATACAGGCTTTAGAGGGCAATGGGCTGTAAGTCTATCCCAGTTAATACATGCTTTAGAGGACAACGGGCTGTAAGACTATCCCAGGTAATACATGCTTTAGAGGGCAACGGGCTGTAAGACTATCCTAGGTAATACATGCTTTAGAGGGCAACTGGCTGTAAGACTATCCCAGGCAATACATGCTTTAGAGGGCAAGGGGCTGTAAGACTATCCCAGGTAATAAATGCTTTAGAGTGCAAAGGGCTGTAAGACTATCCCAGGTAATACATGCTTTAGAGTGCAACAGGCTGTAAGACTATCCCAGGTAATACATGCTTTAGAGGGCAATGGGCTGTAAGACCTTCCCAGGGAATACATACTTTAGAGGGCAAAGGACTGTAAGACCATCCCAGGTAATACATGATTTAGAGGGCACAGGCTCTAAGACCATCCCAGAATATAAGGCTTTAGAGGGCAATGGGCTGTAAGACCATCCCAGATAACACATGCTTTAAATGGCAACGGGCTGTAAGACTATCCCACAGTAGTACTTACTTTAGAGGGCAACGTACTGTAAGACTATCCCAGGTAATACATGCATTAGAGGGCAATGGGCTGTAATACTATCCCAGGTAATACATGCTTTAGAGGGCAATGGGCTGTAAAACCAACCCAGGTAATACATGCTTTAGAGGGCAACGGGCTGTAAGACCATCCCAGGTAATACATGGTTTAGAGGGCAACGGGCTCTAAGACCATCCCAGAATATACAGGCTTTAGAGGACAATGGGCTGTAAGTCAATCCCAGGTAATACATGCGTAAGAGGGCAACGGGCTGTGATACTATCCCATGTAATACATGCTTTAGAGGGCAACGGGCTGTAAGACTATCCCAGGTAATACATGCTTTAGAGGGCAATGGGCTGTAAGACCATCCCAGGTAATACATGCTTTAGAGGGCAACAGGCTCTAAGACCATCCCATAATATATAGGCTTTAGAGGGCAATGGGCTTTAAAACCATCCCAGATAATACATGCTTTAGATGGCAATGGGCTGTAAGACCATCCCAGATAATACATGCTTTAGATGGCAACGGGCTGTCAGACTATCCCAGGTAATACAGGCTTTATAGGGCAATAGGCTGTAAGACCATCCCATGTAATACATGCTTTAGAGGGCAATGGGCTGTAAGACCATCCCAGGTAATACATGCTTTAGAGGGCAATGGGCTGTAAGACCATCCCAGATAATACAGGCTTTAGAGGGCAACGGGCTGTAAAACCATGCCAGATAATACATGCTTTAGATGGCAACGGTCTGTAAGACCATCCCAGATAATACAGGCTTTAGAGGCCAACGGGCTATAAGACCATCCCAGGTAATACATGCTTTAGAGGGCAACGGGCTGTAAGACCATTCAAGATAGTACATGCTTTAGATGGCAACGAGCTGTAAGACCATCCCAGGTAATACATGCCTTAGATGGCAACGGGCTATAAGACCACATCAGGTAATACATGCTTTAGATGGCAACGGGCTGTAAGACCACCTCAGATAATACAGGCTTTAGAGGGCAATGGGCAGTAAGACCATCCCATGTAATACATGCTTTAGAGGGCAAAGGGCTGTAAGACCATCCCAGGTAATACATGCTTTGGAGGGCAACGGTCTATAAGACTATCCCAGGTAATACATGCTTTAGAGGGCAATGGGCTGTTAGACTATCCCAGATATTACATGCTTTAGAGGGCAGTGGGCTGTAAGATTATCCCATACAATAGATGCTTTAGAGGGCAACGGGCTGTAAAACCATCCAAGATAGTATAAGCTTTAGATGTCAACGGGCTGTAAGACCATCCCAGGTAATACATGTTTTATAGGGCAATGGGCTGTAAAACCATCCCAGGTAATACATGCTTTAGAGGGCAACGGGCTATAAGACTATCCCAGGTAATACAGGCTTTAGATGGCAACGGGCTATAAGACCATCCCAGGTAATACATGCTTTAGAGTGCAAAGGGCTGTAAGACTATCCCAGGTAATACATGCTTTAGAGTGCAACAGGCTGTAAGACTATCCCAGGTAATACATGCTTTAGAGGGCAATGGGCTGTAAGACCTTCCCAGGGAATACATACTTTAGAGGGCAAAGGACTGTAAGACCATCCCAGGTAATACATGATTTAGAGGGCACAGGCTCTAAGACCATCCCAGAATATAAGGCTTTAGAGGGCAATGGGCTGTAAGACCATCCCAGATAACACATGCTTTAAATGGCAACGGGCTGTAAGACTATCCCACAGTAGTACTTACTTTAGAGGGCAACGTACTGTAAGACTATCCCAGGTAATACATGCATTAGAGGGCAATGGGCTGTAATACTATCCCAGGTAATACATGCTTTAGAGGGCAATGGGCTGTAAAACCAACCCAGGTAATACATGCTTTAGAGGGCAACGGGCTGTAAGACCATCCCAGGTAATACATGGTTTAGAGGGCAACGGGCTCTAAGACCATCCCAGAATATACAGGCTTTAGAGGACAATGGGCTGTAAGTCAATCCCAGGTAATACATGCGTAAGAGGGCAACGGGCTGTGATACTATCCCATGTAATACATGCTTTAGAGGGCAACGGGCTGTAAGACTATCCCAGGTAATACATGCTTTAGAGGGTAATGGGCTGTAAGACCATCCCAGGTAATACATGCTTTAGAGGGCAACAGGCTCTAAGACCATCCCATAATATATAGGCTTTAGAGGGCAATGGGCTTTAAAACCATTCCAGATAATACATGCTTTAGATGGCAATGGGCTGTAAGACCATCCCAGATAATACATGCTTTAGATGGCAACGGGCTGTCAGACTATCCCAGGTAATACAGGCTTTATAGGGCAATAGGCTGTAAGACCATCCCATGTAATACATGCTTTAGAGGGCAATGGGCTGTAAGACCATCCCAGGTAATACATGCTTTAGAGGGCAATGGGCTGTAAGACCATCCCAGATAATACAGGCTTTAGAGGGCAACGGGCTGTAAAACCATGCCAGATAATACATGCTTTAGATGGCAACGGTCTGTAAGACCATCCCAGATAATACAGGCTTTAGAGGCCAACGGGCTATAAGACCATCCCAGGTAATACATGCTTTAGAGGGCAACGGGCTGTAAGACCATTCAAGATAGTACATGCTTTAGATGGCAACGAGCTGTAAGACCATCCCAGGTAATACATGCCTTAGATGGCAACGGGCTGTAAGACCACCCCAGATAATACAGGCTTTAGAGGGCAATGGGCAGTAAGACCATCCCATGTAATACATGCTTTAGAGGGCAAAGGGCTGTAAGACCATCCCAGGTAATACATGCTTTGGAGGGCAACGGTCTATAAGACTATCCCAGGTAATACATGCTTTAGAGGGCAATGGGCTGTTAGACTATCCCAGATATTACATGCTTTAGAGGGCAGTGGGCTGTAAGATTATCCCATACAATAGATGCTTTAGAGGGCAACGGGCTGTAAAACCATCCAAGATAGTATAAGCTTTAGATGTCAACGGGCTGTAAAACCATCCCAGGTAATACATGTTTTATAGGGCAATGGGCTGTAAAACCATCCCAGGTAATACATGCTTTAGAGGCAACGGGCTATAAGACTATCCCAGGTAATACAGGCTTTAGATGGCAACGGGCTATAAGACCATCCCAGGTAATACATGCTTCAGAGGGCAATGGGCTATAAGACTATCCCAGGTAATACAGGCTTTAGATGGCAACGGGCTGTAAGACCATTGCAGATAATACAGTCTTTAGAGGCCAACAGCTATAAGACCATCCCAGGTAATACATGCTTTAGAGGGCAACGGGCTGTAAGACCATCCCAGATAGTACATGCTTTAGATGGCAACAGGTTATAAGACAATCCCAGGTAATACATGTTTTATAGGGCAAAGGGCTGTTAGACCATCCCAGATAATGCAGGCTTTAGAGTCCAACGGGCTATAAGACCATCCCAGGTTCTACATGCTTTAGAGGCCGACGGGCTGTAAGACTATCCCAGGTAATACATGCTTTAGAGGCCGACGGGCTGTAATACCATCCCAGGTAATACATGCTTTAGAGGGCAACGGGCTGTAAAACCAAACCAGATAATACATGCTTTAGAGAGGAACGGACTGTAAGACTATCCCAGATAACACATGCTTTAGATGGCAACTGGCTGTAAGACTATCCCAGATAAAACAGGCTTTAGAGGGCAACGGTCTATAAGACCATCCCAGGTAATACATGCTTTAGAGGGCAACGGGCTGTAAAACCAACCCAGGTAATACATGCTTTAGAGAGCAACGGACTGTAAGACTATCCCATATAACACATGCTTTAGATGGCAACTGGCTGTAAGACTATCCCAGATAAAACAGGCTTTAGAGGGCAACGGGCTGTACGTCTATCCTAGGTAATACATGCTTTAGAGGACATCGGGCTGTAGGACTATCCCAGGTAATGCATACTTTAGAAGGCAACTGGCAATAGGACTATCCCAGGTAATACATGCTTTAGAGGGCAATGGGCTGTAATACTATCCCAGGTAATACATGCATTAGAGGGCAATGGGCTGTAAGACTATCCCAGATAATACATGCTTTAGAGGGCAATGAGCTTTAAGACCATCCCAGGTAATGCATGCTTTAGAAGACAACGGGCTGTAAGACTATCCCAGATAATACAGACTTTAGATGGCAACGGGCTGTAAGACTAGCCCAGATAATACAGGCTTTAGAGGGCAACGGGCTGTAAGACTATCCCAGATAATACAGGCTTTAGAGGGCAATGGGCTGTAAGTCATCCCATTTAATACATGCTTTAGAGGACAACGGGCTGTAAGACTATCCCAGGTAATACATGCTTTAGAGGGCAACGGGCTGTAAGACTATCCCAGGTAATACATGCTTTAGAGGGCATCAGGCTGTAAGACTATCCCAGGTAACACATGCTTTAAAGGGCAATGGGCTGTAATACTATCCCAGGTAATACATGCTTTAGAGGGCAATGGGCTGTAAGACCATCATAGGTAATACATACTTTAGAGGGCAAAGGACTGTAAAACCATCCCAGGTAATATATGCTTTAGAGGGCACAGGCTCTAAGACCATCCCAGAATATAAGGCTTTAGAGGGCAATGGGCTGTAAGACCATCCCAGATAATACATGCTTTAGATGGCAACGGGCTGTAAGACTATCCCACGGTAGTACATGCTTTACAGGGCAACGGGCTGTAAGACTATCCCAGGTAATACATGCTTTAGAGGCAACGGGCTATAAGACTATCCCAGGTAATACAGGCTTTAGATGGCAACGGGCTATAAGACCATCCCAGGTAATACATGCTTCAGAGGGCAATGGGCTATAAGACTATCCCAGGTAATACAGGCTTTAGATGGCAACGGGCTGTAAGACCATTGCAGATAATACAGTCTTTAGAGGCCAACAGCTATAAGACCATCCCAGGTAATACATGCTTTAGAGGGCAACGGGCTGTAAGACCATCCCAGATAGTACATGCTTTAGATGGCAACAGGTTATAAGACAATCCCAGGTAATACATGTTTTATAGGGCAAAGGGCTGTTAGACCATCCCAGATAATGCAGGCTTTAGAGTCCAACGGGCTATAAGACCATCCCAGGTTCTACATGCTTTAGAGGCCGACGGGCTGTAAGACTATCCCAGGTAATACATGCTTTAGAGGCCGACGGGCTGTAATACCATCCCAGGTAATACATGCTTTAGAGGGCAACGGGCTGTAAAACCAAACCAGATAATACATGCTTTAGAGAGGAACGGACTGTAAGACTATCCCAGATAACACATGCTTTAGATGGCAACTGGCTGTAAGACTATCCCAGATAAAACAGGCTTTAGAGGGCAACGGTCTATAAGACCATCCCAGGTAATACATGCTTTAGAGGGCAACGGGCTGTAAAACCAACCCAGGTAATACATGCTTTAGAGAGCAACGGACTGTAAGACTATCCCATATAACACATGCTTTAGATGGCAACTGGCTGTAAGACTATCCCAGATAAAACAGGCTTTAGAGGGCAACGGGCTGTACGTCTATCCTAGGTAATACATGTTTTAGAGGACATCGGGCTGTAGGACTATCCCAGGTAATACATGCTTTAGAGGGCAACAGGCTGTAAGACTATCCCAGGTAATGCATACTTTAGAAGGCAACTGGCAGTAGGACTATCCCAGGTAATACATGCTTTAGAGGGCAATGGGCTGTAATACTATCCCAGGTAATACATGCATTAGAGGGCAATGGGCTGTAAGACTATCCCAGATAATACATGCTTTAGAGGGCAATGAGCTTTAAGACCATCCCAGGTAATGCATGCTTTAGAAGACAACGGGCTGTAAGACTATCCCAGATAATACAGACTTTAGATGGCAACGGGCTGTAAAACTAGCCCAGATAATACAGGCTTTAGAGGGCAACGGGCTGTAAGACTATCCCAGATAATACAGGCTTTAGAGGGCAATGGGCTGTAAGTCATCCCATTTAATACATGCTTTAGAGGACAAAAGGCTGTAAGACTATCCCAGGTAATACATGCTTTAGAGGGCAACGGGCTGTAAGACTATCCCAGGTAATACATGCTTTAGAGGGCAACAGGCTGTAAGACTATCCCAGGTAACACATGCTTTAAAGGGCAATGGGCTGTAATACTATCCCAGGTAATACATGCTTTAGAGGGCAATGGGCTGTAAGACCATCATAGGTAATACATACTTTAGAGGGCAAAGGACTGTAAAACCATCCCAGGTAATATATGCTTTAGAGGGCACAGGCTCTAAGACCATCCCAGAATATAAGGCTTTAGAGGGCAATGGGCTGTAAGACCATCCCAGATAATACATGCTTTAGATGGCAACGGGCTGTAAGACTATCCCACGGTAGTACATGCTTTACAGGGCAACGGGCTGTAAGACTATCCCAGGTAATACATGCTTTAGAGGGCAATGGGCTGTAATACTATCCCAGGTAATACATGCTTTAGAGGGCAATGGGCTGTAACACCATCCGAGGTAATACATGCCTTAAAGGGCAACGGGCTATAAGACTATCCCAGGTAATACATGCATTAGAGGGCAACGGGCTGTAAGACTATCCCAGGTAATACATGAGTAAGAGGGCAATGGGCTGTAAGACTATCCCAGGTAATACATGCTTTAGAGGGCAATGGGCTGTAAGACTATCCCAGGTAATACATGCTTTAGAGGGCAAAGGGCTGTAATACCATCCCAAATAAGACATGCTTTAGAGGGCAACAGGCTCTAAGACGATCCCAGAATATATAGACTTTAGAGGGCAATGGGCTGTAAAACCATCCCAGATAATACATGCTTTAGATGGTAATGGGCTGTAAGATTATCCCAGATAATACAGGCTTTAGCGGCCAACGGGCTGTAAGACTGTCCCAGATAGTACATGCTTTAGATGACAACGGGCTGTAAGACTACCCCAGGTTATACAGGCTTTGGAGGGCAACGGGCTGTAAGACCAACCCAGGTAATACATGTTTTAGAGGGCAACTGGCTGTAAGACCATCCCAGGTGGTACATGCTTTAGAGGGCAATGGGCTGTAAGACTATCCCAGGTAATACATGCTTTAGAGGGCAATGGGCTGTTAGACTATCCCAGGTAAGACATGCTTTAGAGGGCAACGAGCTGTAAGACTATCCCAGATAATACATGCTTTAGAGGGCAATGGGCTGTAAGACCATCCCAGGTAATACATACTTTAGAGGGCAAAGGACTGTAAAACCATCCCAGGTAATACATGCTTTAGAGGGCACAGGCTCTAAGACCATCCCAGAATATAAGGCTTTAGAGGGCAATGGGCTGTAAGACCATCCCAGATAATACATGCTTTAGATGGCAACGGGCTGTAAGACTATCCCACGGTAGTACATGCTTTACAGGGCAACGGGCTGTAAGACTATCCGAGGTAATACATGCTTTAGAGGGCAATGGGCTGTAATACTATCCCAGGTAATACATGCTTTAGAGGGCAATGGGCTGTAAAACCATCCGAGGTAATACATGCCTTAAAGGGCAACGGGCTGTAAGACCATCCCAGGTAATACATGCTTTAGAGGGCAACTGGCTCTAAGACCATCCCAGAATATACAGGCTTTAGATGGTAATGGGCTGTAAGTCTATCCCAGGTAATACATGCTTTAGTGGACAACGGGCTGTAAAACCATCCCAGGTAATACATGCATTAGAGGGCAACGGGCTGTAAGACTATCCCAGGTAATACATGAGTAAGAGGGCAATGGGCTGTAAGACTATCCCAGGTAATACATGCTTTAGAGGGCAATGGGCTGTAAGACTATCCCAGGTAATACATGCTTTAGAGGGCAACAGGCTGTAAAACCATCCCAAGCAAGACATGCTTTAGAGGGCAACGGGCTCTAAGACGATCCCAGAATATATAGGCTTTAGAGGGCAATGGGCTGTAAAACCATCCCAGATAATACATGCTTTAGATGGCAATGGGCTGTAAGTTTATCCCAGATAATACAGGCTTTAGAGGCCAACGGGCTGTAAGACTTTCCCAGATAGTACATGCTTTAGATGACAGCGGGCTGTAAGACTACCCCAGGTTATACAGGCTTTGGAGGGCAACGGGCTGTAAGACCAACCCAGGTAATACATGTTTTAGAGGGCAACTGGCTGTAAGACCATCCCAGGTGGTACATGCTTTAGAGGGCAATGGGCTGTAAGACTATCCCAGGTAATACATGCTTTAGAGGGCAATGGGCTGTTAGACTATCCCAGGTAAGACATGCTTTAGAGGGCAACGAGCTGTAAGACTATCCCAGATAATACATGCTTTAGAGGGCAATGGGCTGTAAGACTATCTAAGATAATAAAGGCTTTAGAGGGCAACGAGCTGTAAGACTATCCCAGGTATTACAGGCTTTAGAGGGCAACGGGCTGTAAGACTATCCCATGTAATAGATGCTTAAGAGGGCAACAGGCTGTAAGATTATCCCAGGTAATACATTCTTTAGAGGGCAACAGGCTGTAAGACCATCAAAGATAATACATGCTTTAGAGGGCAATGGGCTGTAAAACCATCCCAGGTAATACATGGTTTAAAGGTCAACAAGCTCTAAGACCATCCCAGAATATTCAGGCTTTAGAGGGCAATGGGCTGTAAGACCATCCCAGATAATACATGCTTTAGATGGCAACAGGCTGTAAGATTATCCTAGATAATACAGGCTTTAGAGGCCAACGGGCTGTATGACTATCCCAGATAGAACATGCTTTAGAAGACAACATGCTGTAAGACTACCCCAGGTAATACAGGCTTTAGAGGGCAACGGGCTGTAAAACCATACCAGGTAATAGATGCTTTAGAGGGAAACGGGCTGTAAGACCATCCCAAGTCATCCATGCTTTAGAGGGTAACGGGCTGTAAGACCATCCCAGGTAATATATGCTTTGGACGGTAACGGGCGAAAAGACTAACCCAGGTAATACATGTTTTAGAGGGCAACGGGCTGTAAGACCATCCCAAGTAATACATGCTTTAGAGGTCAATGGGTGGAAAGACTATCCCAGGTAATACATGCTTTAGAGGTCATTGGGCTGTTAGACTATCCATTCAACACATGCTTTAGAGGGCAATGAGCTGTAAGACTATCCCAGATAATACATGCTTTAGAGGGCAGTGTGCTGTAACACCATCCCAGATAATACATGCTTTAGATGGCAATGGGCTGTAAGACTATCCCAGATAATACAGGCTTTAGAGGGCAACGGGCTGTAAGACTATCCCAGGTAATACAGGCTTTAGTGGGCAACAGGCTGTAAAACCAACACATGTAATGCATGCTTTAGAGGGCAATGGTCTGTAAGACTATCCCAGGTAATACATGCTTTAGAGGGCAACGGGCTGTAAGACCATCCCAGGTAATACATGCTTTAGAGGGCAATGGGCTGTAAGACCATTCCAGGTAATACATGCTTTAGAGGGCAATGGGCTGTAAGACCATCCCAGGTAATTCAGGCTTTAGAGGGCAAAGGGCTGTAAAACCATCCCATTTAATACAGGCTTTAGAGGGCAACGGGCTGTAAGACCATCCCAGATAATACAGGCTTTAGAGGCCAACGGGCTGTAAGACTGTCCCAGGTAATACAGGCTTTAGAGGGCAACAGGCTGTAAAACCAACCAATGTAATGCATGCTTTAGAGGGCAATGGTCTGTAAGACTATCCCAGGTAATACATGCTTTAGAGGGCAACGGGCTGTAAAACCATCCCATGTAATACATGCTTTAGAGGGCAATGGGCTGTAAGACTATCCCAGATAATACAGGCTTTAGAGGCCAACGGGCTGTAAGACTGTCCCAGGTAATACAGGCTTTAGAGGGCAACAGGCTGTAAAACCAACCAATGTAATGCATGCTTTAGAGGGCAATGGGCTGTAAGTCTATCCCAGGTAATACATGCATAAGAGGGCAACGGGCTGTAAGACCATCCCAGGTAATACATGCTTTAGAGGGCAATGGGCTGTAAGACCATTCCAGGTAATACATGCTTTAGAGGGCAATGGTCTGTAAGACCATCCCAGGTAATACATGATTTAGAGGGCAATGGGCTGTAAGACCATCCCAGGTAATTCAGGCTTTAGAGGGCAAAGGGCTGTAAAACCATCCCATTTAATGCAGGCTTTAGAGGGCAACGGGCTGTAAGACCATCCCAGATAATACAGGCTTTAGAGGCCAACGGGCTGTAAGACTGTCCCAGGTAATACAGGCTTTAGAGGGCAACAGGCTGTAAAACCAACCAATGTAATGCATGCTTTAGAGGGCAATGGTCTGTAAGACTATCCCAGGTAATACATGCTTTAGAGGGCAATGGGCTGTAAGACCATCCCATGTAATACATGCTTTAGAGGGCAATGGGCTGTAAGACTATCCCAGATAATACAGGCTTTAGAGGCCAACGGGCTGTAAGACTGTCCCAGGTAATACAGGCTTTAGAGGGCAACAGGCTGTAAAACCAACCAATGTAATGCATGCTTTAGAGGGCAATGGGCTGTAAGTCTATCCCAGGTAATACATGCATAAGAGGGCAACGGGCTCTGATACTAACCCATGTCATACATGCTTTAGAGGGAAACGGGCTGTAAGACTATCCCAGGTAATACATGCTTTAGATGGCAATGGGCTGTAATACTATCCCAGGTAATACATGCTTTTGAGGGCAATGGGCTGTAAGACCATCCCAGGTAATACATGCTTTAGAGGGCAACGGGCTGTAAGACCATCCCAAGTAATACATGCTTTAGAGGGCAACAGGCTCTAAGACCATCCCAGAATATATAGGCTTTAGAGGGCAATGGGCTGTAAAACCATCCCAGATAATACATGCTTTAGATGGCAATGGGCTGTAAGATTATCCCAGATAATACAGGCTTTAGAGGCTAGCGGGCTGTAAGACTATCCCAGATAGTACATGCTTTAGATGACAACGTGCTGTAAGACTATCCCAGGTTATACAGCTTTGGAGGGCAACGGGCTGTAAGACCAACCCAGGTAATACATGTTTTAGAGGGCAACGGGCTGTAACACCATCCCAGGTGATACATGCTTTAGAGGGAAATGGAATGTAAGACTATCCCAAGTAATACATGCTTTAGAGGGCAATGGGCTGTTAGACTCTCCAAGGTAAGACATGCTTTAGAGGGCAACGAGCTGTAAGACTATCCCAGATAATACATGCTTTAGAGGGCAGTGGGCTGTAAGACTATCCCAGATAATACATGCTTTAGATGGAAATGGGCTGTAAGACTATCCAAGATAATAAAGGCTTTAGAGGGCAACGAGCTGTAAGACTATCCCAGGTATTACAGGCTTTAGATGGCAACGGGTTGTAAGACTATCCCATGTAATACATGCTTAAGAGGGCAACAGGCTGTAAGACTATTCCAGGTAATACATTCTTTAGAGGGCAACGGGCTGTAAGACCATCCCAGGTAATACGTGCATTAGAGGGCAATGGGCTGTAAAACCATCCTAGGTAATACATGGTTTAAAGGTCATCCGGCTCTAAGACCATCCCAGAATATACAGGCTTTAGAGGGCAATGGGCTGTAAGACGATCCCAGATAATACATGCTTTAGATGGCAACAGGCTCTAAGATTATCCCAGATAATACAGGCGTTAGATGGCCAACGGGCTGTAAGACTATCCCAGAAAGAACATGCTTTAGATCACAACAGGCTGTAAGACTACCCCAGGTAATACAGGCTTTAGAGGGCAACGGGCTGTAAAACCATACCAGGTAATACATGCTTTAGAATGCAACGGGCTGTAAGACCATCCCAAGTAATATATGCTTTGGAGGGCAATGGGCTATAAGACCAACCCAGGTAATACATGTTTTAGAGGGCAACGGGCTGTAAGACCATCCCAGGTAATACATGCTTTAGAGGGCAATGGGTGGTAAGACTATCCCAGGTAATACGTGCTTTAGAGGTCATTGGGCTGTTAGACTATCCTAGGCAACACATGCTTTAGAGGGCAATGAGCTGTACGACTATCCCAGACAATATATGCCTTAGAAGGCAGTGGGCTGTAACACTATCCCAGATAAAAAATGCTTTTGATGGCAACGGGCGGTAAGACTATCCCAGATAATACAGGCTTTTGAGGGCAACAAGCTGTAAGACTATCCCAGGTAATACAGGCTTTAGAGGGCAACGGGCTGTAAAACCAACCCATGTAATGCATGCTTTAGAGGACAATGGGCTGTAAGACTATCCCAGGTAATACATGCTTTAGAGGGCAACAGGCTGTAAGACCATCCCAGGTAATACATGCTTTAGAGGAGTAAAGGGCTGTAAAACCATCCCAGGTAATACATGCTTTAGAGGGCAATTGTCTGTAAAACCATCCCAGGTAATGCATGATTTAGAGGGCAATGGGCTGTAAGACCATCCCAGGTAATACAGGCTTTAGAGGGTAATGGGCTGTAAAACCATCCCATTTAATACAGGCTTTAGAGGGCAACGGGCTGTAAGACAATCCCAGATAATACATGCTTTAGATGGCAACGGGCTGTAAGACTATCCCAGGTATTACTGACTTCATAGGGCAATGGGCTGTAAGACCATCCCATGTAATACACGCTTGAGAGGGCAATGGGCTGTAAGACCATCCCAGGCAATACATGCTTTAGAGGGCAATGGGCTGTAAGACCATCCCAGATAATACAGGCTTTAGAGGGCAACAGGCTGTAAAACCATGCCAGATAATACATGCTTTAGATGGCAACGGTCTGTAAGACCATCCCAGATAATACAGGCTTTAGAGGCCAACGGGCTATAAGACCATCCCAGGTAATACATTCTTTAGAGGGCAACGGGCTGTAAGACCATCCAAGATAGTACATGCTTTAGATGGCAACGAGCTGTAAAACCATCCCAGGTAATACATGCCTTAGATGGCAACGGGATATAAGACCATCCCAGGTAATAAATGCTTTAGATGGCAATAGGCTGTAAGACCATCCCAGATAATACAGGCTTTAGAGGGCAATGGGCTGTAAGACCATCCCATGTAATACATGCTTTAGAGGTGAAAGGGCTGTAAAACCATCCCAGGTAATACATGCTTTAGAGGGCAACGGGCTATAAGACTATCCCAGGTAATACATGCCTCAGAGGGCAATGGGCTGTTAGACTATCCCATTTAAGACATGCTTTAGAGGGAAACGGGCTGTAAGACCACCCAAGATTGTATATGCTTTAGATGGCAACGGGCTGTAAGACCATCCCAGGTAATACATGCTTTAGAGGACAATGGGCTGTAAAACCATCCCAGGTAATACATGCTTTAGATGGCAATGGGCTATAAGACTATCCCAGGTAATACAGGCTTTAGATGGCAACGGGCTGTAAGACCATCCCAGATGATACAGTCTTTACAGGCCAACGGGCTATAAGACCATCCCAGGTAATACATGCTTTAGAGAGCAACGGGCTGTAAGACCATCCCAGATAGTACATGCTTTATATGGCAACAGGCTATAAGACGATCCCAGGTAATACATGTTTTATAGGGCAACGGGCTGTTAGAGCATCCCAGATAATACAGGCTTTAGAGTCCAACGGGCTATAAAACCATCCCAGGTTATACATGCTGTAGAGGCCGACGGGCTGTAAGACTATCCCAGGTAATACATGCTTTAGAGGCCGACGGGCTGTAATATCATCCCAGGTAATACATGCTTTAGAGGGCAACGGGCTGTAAGACCAACCCAGATAATACATGCTTTAGAGGGCAACGGGCTGTAAGACCATCCCAGATAATAAATGCTTTAGATGGCAACGGGCTGTAAGACCATCCCAGATAATACAGGCTTTAGAGGGCAAAGGGCTATAAGACCATCCCAGGTAATACATGCTTTAGAGGGCAACGGGCTGTAAAACCAACCCAGGTAATGCATGCTTTAGAGAGCAACTTGCTGTAAGACTATCCCAGATAACACATGCTTTAGATGGCAACTGGCTGTAAGACTATCCCAGATAAAACAGGCTTTAGAGGGCAACGGGCTTTATGTCTATCCCAAGTAATATATGCTTTAGAGGACATCGGCTGTAAGACTATCCCAGGTAATACATGCTTTAGAGGGCAACAGGCTGTAAGACTATCCCAGGTAATGCATGCTTTAGAGGGCAACTGGCTGTAGGACTATCCCAGCTAATACATGCTTTAGAGGGCAATGGGCTGTAATACTATCCCAGGTAATACATGCATTAGAGGGCAATGGGCTGTACGACTATCCCAGATAATGCATGCTTTAGATGGCAACGGGCTGTAAGACTATCCCAGATAATACATGCTTTAGAGAGCAATGAGCTTTAAGACCATCCCAGGTAATGCATGCTTTAGAGGACAACGGGCTGTAAGACTATCCCAGATAATACATACTTTAGATGGCAACGGGCTGTAAGACTATCCCAGATAATACAGGCTTTAGAGGGCAATGGGCTGTAAGTCTATCCCATTTAATACATGCTTTAGAGGACAACGGGCTGTAAGACTATCCCAGGTAATACATGCTTTAGAGGGCAACGGGCTGTAAGACTATCCCAGGTAATACATGCTTTAGAGGGCAACGGGCTGTAAGACTATCCCAGGTAATACATGCTTTAGAGGGCAAGGGGCTGTGAGACTATCCCAGGTAATACATGCTTTAGAAGGCAATGGGCTGTAAGACCATCCCAGGTAATACAGACTTTAGAGGGCAAAGGACTGTAAAACCATCCCAGGTAATACATGCTTTAGAGGGCACATGCTCTAAGACCATCCCAGAATATAAGGCTTTAGAGGGCAATGGGCTGTAAAACCATCCCAGATAATACATGCTTTAGATGGCAACGGGCTGTAAGACTATCCCAGGTAATACATGCTTTAGAGGGCAATGGGCTGTAATACTATCCCAGGTAATACATGCTTTAGAGGGCAATGGGCTGTAAAACCATCCGAGGTAATACATGCCTTAGAGGGCAACGGGCTGTCAGACCATCCGAGGTAATACATGCTTTAGAGGGAAACTGGCTCTAAGACCATCCCCGAATATACAGGCTTTAGAGGGCAATGGGCTGTAAGTCTATCCCAGGTAATACATGCTTTAGTGGACAACAGGCTGTAAGACTATCCCAGGTAATACATGCATTAGAGGGCAACGGGCTGTAAGACTATCCCACGTAATACATGAGTAAGAGGGCAACGGGCTGTGATACTATCCCAGGTAATACATGCTTTAGAGGGCAATGGGCTGTAAGACTATCCCAAGTAATACATGCTTTAGAGGGCAATGGGATGTAAGACCGTCCCAGGTAATACATGCTTTAGAGTGCAACGGGCTGTAAAACCATCCCAAGTAAGACATGCTTTAGAGGGCAAATGGGCTGTAAGACTACCCCAGGTAATACATGCTTTAGAGGGCAATGGGCTGTAAGACCATCCCAGGTAATACATGCTTTAGAGGGCAACGGGCTGTAAGACTATCCCAGGTAATACATGCTTTAGAGGGCAATGGGCTGTAACACCATCCCAGGTAATACATGCTTTAGAGGGCAATGGGCTGTAAGACCATCCCAGGTAATACATGCTTTAGAAGGCAACGGGCTGTAAGACCATCCCAAGTAAGACATGCTTTAGAGGGCAACGGGCTGTAAGACTATCCCAGGTAATACATGCTTTAGAGGGCAATGGGCTGTAAGACTATCCCAGGTAATACATGCTTTAGAGGGCAATGGGCTGTAAGACCATCCCAGGTAATACATGCTTTAGTGGGCAACGGGCTGAAGGACTATACCAGGTAATACATGCTTTAGAGGCCAACGGGCTGTACGACTATCCCAGATAGTACATGCTTTAGATGACAACGGGCTGTAAGACTACCCCAGGTTATACAGGCTTTGGAGGGCAACGGGCTGTAAGACCAACCCAGGTAATACATGTTTTAGAGGGCAACTGGCTGTAAGACCATCCCAGGTGGTACATGCTTTAGAGGGCAATGGGCTGTAAGACTATCCCAGGTAATACATGCTTTAGAGGGCAATGGGCTGTTAGACTATCCCAGGTAAGACATGCTTTAGAGAGCAAAGAGCTGTAAGACTATCCAAGGTATTACAGGCTTTAGAGGGCAACGGGCTGTCAGACTATTCCATGTAATACATGCTTAAGAGGGCAACAGGCTGTAAGACTATCCCAGGTAATACATTCTTTAGAGGGCAACAGGCTGTAAGACCATCCCAGGTAATACATGCTTTAGAGGGCAATGGGCTGTAAATCCATCCCAGGTAACACATGGTTTAAAGGTCAAAAGGCTCTAAGACCACCCCAGAATATTAAGGCTTTAGAGGGCAATGGGCTGTAAGACCATCCCAGATAATACATGCTTTAGATGGCAACAGGCTGTAAGATTATCCTAGATAATACAGGCTTTAGAGGCCAACGGGCTGTATGACTATCCCAGATAGAACATGCTTTAGATGACAACAGGGTATAAGACTACCCCAGGTAATACAGGCTTTAGAGGGCAACGGGCTGTAAGACCATCCCAGGTAATATATGCTTTGGAGGGCAACGGGCTATAAGACTAACCCAGGTAATACGTGTTTTAGAGGGCAACGGGCTGTCAGACCATCCCAGGTAATACATGCTTTAGTGGGCAATGGGTGGAAAGACTATCCCGGGTAATACATGCTTTAGAGGGCATTCGGCTGTTAGACTATACCAGGCAACACTTGCTTTAGAGGGCAATGAGCTGTAAAACTATCCCAGATAATACGTGCTTTAGAGGGCAGTGTGCTGTAACACTATCCCAGATAATAAATGCTTTAGATGGCAACGGGCTGTAAGACTATCCCATATAATACAGGCTTTAGAGGGCAACAGGCTGTAAGACTATCCCAGGTAATACATGCTTTAGAGGGCAACAGGCTCTAAGACCATCCCAGAATATATAGGCTTTAGAGGGCAATGGGCTGTAAAACCATCCCAGATAATACATGCTTTAGATGGCAATGGGCTGTAAGATTATCCAAGATAATACAGGCTTTAGAGGCCAGCGGGCTGTAAGACTATCCCAGATAGTACATGCTTTAGATGACAACGTGCTGTAAGACTATCCCAGGTTATACAGCTTTGGAGGGCAACGGGCTGTAAGACCAACCCAGGTAATACATGTTTTAGAGGGCAACGGGCTGTAACACCATCCCAGGTGATACATGCTTTAGAGGGAAATGGAATGTAAGACTATCCCAAGTAAAACATGCTTTAGAGGGCAATGGGCTGTTAGACTAGCCAAGGTAAGACATGCTTTAGAGGGCAACGAGCTGTAAGACTATCCCAGATAATACATGCTTTAGAGGGCAGTGGGCTGTAAGACTATCCCAGATAATACATGCTTTAGATGGAAATGGGCTGTAAGACTATCCAAGATAATAAAGGCTTTAGAGGGCAACGAGCTGTAAGACTATCCCAGGTATTACAGGCTTTAGAGGGCAACGGGTTGTAAGACTATCCCATGTAATACATGCTTAAGAGGGCAACAGGCTGTAAGACTATCCCAGGTAATACATTCTTTAGAGGGCAACGGGCTGTAAGACCATCCCAGGTAATACATGCATTAGAAGGCAATGGGCTGTAAAACCATCCTAGGTAATACATGGTTTAAAGGTCATCCAGCTCTAAGACCATCCCAGAATATACAGGCTTTAGAGCGCAATGGGCTGTAAGACGATCCCAGATAATACATGCTTTAGATGGCAACAGGCTCTAAGATTATCCCAGATAATACAGGCTTTAGATGGCCAACGGGCTGTAAGACTATCCCAGAAAGAACATGCTTTAGATGACAACAGGCTGTAAGACTACGCCAGGTAATACAGGCTTTAGAGGACAACGGGCTGTAAAACCATACCAGGTAATACATGCTTTAGAGGGCAACGGGCTGTAAAACCATCCCAGGTAATATATGCTTTGGAGGGCAATGGGCTATAAGACCAACCCAGGTAATACATGTTTTAGAGGGCAACGGGCTGTAAGACCATCCCAGGTAATACATGCTTTAGAGGGCAATGGGTGGTAAGACTATCCCAGGTAATACATGCTTTAGAGGTCATTGGGCTGTTAGACTATCCTAGGCAACACATGCTTTAGAGGGCAATGAGCTGTAAGACTATCCCAGACAATACATGCCTTAGAAGGCAGTGGGCTGTAACACTATCCCAGATAAAAAAATGCTTTCGATGGCAACGGGCGGTAAGACTATCCCAGATAATACAGGCTTTAGAAGGCAACAAGCTGTAAGACTATCCCAGGTAATACAGGCTTTAGAGGGCAACGGGCTGTAAAACCAACCCATGTAATGCATGCTTTAGAGGACAATGGGGTAAGACTATCCCAGGTAATACATGCTTTAGAGGGCAACAGGCTGTAAGACCATCCCAGGTAATACATGCTTTAGAGGAGTAAAGGGCTGTAAAACCAACCCATGTAATGCATGCTTTAGAGGACAATGGGGTAAGACTATCCCAGGTAATACATGCTTTAGAGGGCAATTGTCTGTAAGACCATCCCAGGTAATGCATGATTTAGAGGGCAATGGGCTGTAAGACCATCCCAGGTAATACAGGCTTTAGAGGGTAATGGGCTGTAAAACCATCCCATTTAATACAGGCTTTAGAGGGCAACGGGCTGTAAGACCATCCCAGATAATACATGCTTTAGATGGCAACGGGCTGTAAGACTATCCCAGGTAATACTGACTTTATAGGGCAATGGGCTGTAAGACCATCCCATGTAATACACGCTTGAGAGGGCAATGGGCTGTAAGACCATCTCAGGCAATACATGCTTTAGAGGGCAATGGGCTGTAAGACCATCCCAGATAATACAGGCTTTAGAGGGCAACGGGCTGTAAAACCATGCCAGATAATACATGCTTTAGATGGCAACGGTCTGTAAGACCATCCCAGATAATCCAGGCTTTAGAGGCCAACGGGCTATAAGACCATCCCAGGTAATACATGCTTTAGAGGGCAACGGGCTGTAAGACCATCCGAGGTAATACATGCTTTAGAGGGCAACGGGCTGTAAGACCATCCAAGATAGTACATGCTTTAGATGGCAACGAGCTGTAAAACCATCCCAGGTAATACATGCCTTAGATGGCAACGGGATATAAGACCATCCCAGGTAATAAATGCTTTAGATGGCAACGGGCTGTAAGACCATCCCAAATAATACAGGCTTTAGAGGGCAATGGGCTGTAAGACCATCCCATGTAATACATGCTTTAGAGGTGAAAGGGCTGTAAAACCATCCCAGGTAATACATGCTTTAGAGGGCAATGGGCTATAAGACTATCCCAGGTAATACATTCCTCAGAGGGCAATGGGCTGTTAGACTATCCCAGATAATACATGCTTGAGAGGGCAGTGGGCTGTAAGATTATCCCAGATAATACATGCTTTAGAGGGCAACGGGCTGTAAGACCATCCAAGATAGTATATGCTTTAGATGGCAACGGGCTGTAAGACCATCCCAGGTAATACATGCTTTAGAGGGCAATGGGCTGTAAAACCATCCCAGGTAATACATGCTTTAGAGGGCAACGGGCTATAAGACCATCCCAGGTAATACATGCTTCAGATGGCAATGGGCTATAAGACTATCCCAGGTAATACAGGCTTTAGATGGCAACGGGCTGTAAGACCATCCCAGATGATACAGTCTTTACAGGCCAACGGGCTATAAGACCATCCCAGGTAATACATGCTTTAGAGAGCAACGGGCTGTAAGACCATCCCAGATAGTACATGCTTTATATGGCAACAGGCTATAAGACGATCCCAGGTAATACATGTTTTATAGGGCAACGGGCTGTTAGAGCATCCCAGATAATACAGGCTTTAGAGTCCAACGGGCTATAAAACCATCCCAGGTTATACATGCTGTAGAGGCCAACGGGCTGTAAGACTATCCCAGGTAATACATGCTTTAGAGGCCGACGGGCTGTAATATCATCCCAGGTAATACATGCTTTAGAGGGCAACGAGCTGTAAGACCAACCCAGATAATACATGCTTTAGAGGGCAACGGGCTGTAAGACCATCCCAGATAATACAGGCTTTAGAGGGCAAAGGGCTATAAGACCATCCCAGGTAATACATGCTTTAGAGGGCAACGGGCTGTAAAACCAACCCAGGTAATACATGCTTTAGAGAGCAACTTGCTGTAAGACTATCCCAGATAACACATGCTTTAGATGGCAACTGGCTGTAAGACTATCCCAGATAAAACAGGCTTTAGAGGGCAACGGGCTTTATGTCTATCCCAGGTAATATATGCTTTAGAGGACATCGGGCTGTAAGACTATCCCAGGTAATACATGCTTTAGAGGGCAACAGGCTGTAAGACTATCCCAGGTAATGCATGCTTTAGATGGCAACTGGCTGTAGGACTATCCCAGCTAATACATGCTTTAGAGGGCAATGGGCTGTAATACTATCCCAGATAATACATGCTTTAGATGGCAACGGGCTGTAAGACTATCCCAGATAATACATGCTTTAGAGAGCAATGAGCTTTAAGACCATCCCAGGTAATGCATGCTTTAGAGGACAACGGGCTGTAAGACTATCCCAGATAATACATACTTTAGATGGCAACGGGCTGTAAGACTATCCCAGATAATACAGGCTTTAGAGGGCAACGGGCTGTAAGACTATCCCAGATAATACAGGCTTTAGAGGGCAATGGGCTGTAAGTCTATCCCATTTAATACATGCTTTAGAGGACAACGGGCTGTAAGACTATCCCAGGTAATACATGCTTTAGAGGGCAGCGGGCTGTAAGACTATCCCAGGTAATACATGCTTTAGAGGGCAACGGGCTGTAAGACTATCCCAGGTAATACATGCTTTAGAGGGCAAGGGGCTGTGAGACTATCCCAGGTAATACATGCTTTAGAAGGCAATGGGCTGTAAGACCATCCCAGGTAATACAGACTTTAGAGGGCAAAGGACTGTAAAACCATCCCAGGTAATACATGCTTTAGAGGGCACATTCTCTAAGACCATCCCAGAATATAAGGCTTTAGAGGGCAATGGGCTGTAAGACCATCCCAGATAATACATGCTTTAGATGGCAACGGGCTGTAAGACTATCCCAGGTAATACATGCTTTAGAGGGCAATGGGCTGTAATACTATCCCAGGTAATACATGCTTTAGAGGGCAATGGGCTGTAAAACCATCCGAGGTAATACATGCCTTAGAGGGCAACGGGCTGTCAGACCATCCCAGGTAATACATGCTTTAGAGGGCAACTGGCTCTAAGACCATCCCCGAATATACAGGCTTTAGAGGGCAATGGGCTGTAAGTCTATCCCAGGTAATACATGCTTTAGTGGACAACAGGCTGTAAGACTATCCCAGGTAATACATGCATTAGAGGGCAACGGGCTGTAAGACTATCCCACGTAATACATGAGTAAGAGGGCAACGGGCTGTGATACTATCCCAGGTAATACATGCTTTAGAGGGCAATGGGCTGTAAGACTATCCCAAGTAATACATGCTTTAGAGGGCAATGGGCTGTAAGACCATCCCAGGTAATACATGCTTTAGAGTGCAACGGGCTGTAAAACCATCCCAAGTAAGACATGCTTTAGAGGGCAAATGGGCTTTAAGACTACCCCAGGTAATACATGCTTTAGAGGGCAATGGGCTGTAAGACCATCCCAGGTAATACATGCTTTAGAGGGCAACGGGCTGTAAGACTATCCCAGGTAATACATGCTTTAGAGGGCAATGGGCTGTAACACCATCCCAGGTAATACATGCTTTAGAGGGCAATGGGCTGTAAGACCATCCCAGGTAATACATGCTTTAGAGGGCAACGGGTTGTAAGACCATCCCAGGTAAGACATGCTTTAGAGGGCAACGGGCTGTAAGACTATCCCAGGTAATACATGCTTTAGAGGGCAATGGGCTGTAAGACTATCCCAGGTAATACATGCTTTAGAGGGCAATGGGCTGTAAGACCATCCCAGGTAATACATGCTTTAGTGGGCAACGGGCTGAAGGACTATCCCAGGTAATACATGCTTTAGAGGCCAACGGGCTGTATGACTATCCCAGATAGTACATGCTTTAGATGACAACGGGCTGTAAGACTACCCCAGGTTATACAGGCTTTGGAGGGCAACGGGCTGTAAGACCAACCCAGGTAATACATGTTTTAGAGGGCAACTGGCTGTAAGACCATCCCAGGTGGTACATGCTTTAGAGGGCAATGGGCTGTAAGACTATCCCAGGTAATACATGCTTTAGAGGGCAATGGGCTGTTAGACTATCCCAGGTAAGACATGCTTTAGAGGGCAACAAGCTGTAAGACTATCCCAGATAATACATGCTTTAGATGGCAATGGGCTGTAAGACTATCCCAGATAGTACATGCTTTAGAGAGCAAAGAGCTGTAAGACTATCCAAGGTATTACAGGCTTTAGAGGGCAACGGGCTGTCAGACTATTCCATGTAATACATGCTTAAGAGGGCAACAGGCTGTAAGACTATCCCAGGTAATACATTCTTTAGAGGGCAACAGGCTGTAAGACCATCCCAGGTAATACATGCTTTAGAGGGCAATGGGCTGTAAATCCATCCCAGGTAACACATGGTTTAAAGGTCAAAAGGCTCTAAGACCATCCCAGAATATTAAGGCTTTAGAGGGCAATGGGCTGTAAGACCATCCCAGATAATACATGCTTTAGATGGCAACAGGCTGTAAGATTATCCTAGATAATACAGGCTTTAGAGGCCAACGGGCTGTATGACTATCCCAGATAGAACATGCTTTAGATTACAACAGGGTGTAAGACTACCCCAGGTAATACAGGCTTTAGAGGGCAATGGGCTGTAAAACCATACCAGGTAATACAAGCTTTAGAGGGCAACGGGCTGTAAGACCATCCCAGGTCATACATGCTTTAGAGGGCAACGGGCTGTAAGACCATCCCAGGTAATATATGCTTTGGAGGGCAACGGGCTATAAGACAAACCCAGGTAATACGTGTTTTAGAGGGCAACGGGCTGTAAGACCATCCCAGGTAATACATGCTTTAGTGGGCAATGGGTGGAAAGACTATCCCAGGTAATACATGCTTTAGAGGGCATTCGGCTGTTAGACTATCCCAGGCAACACATGCTTTAGAGGGCAATGAGCTGTAAAACTATCCCAGATAATACGTGCTTTAGAGGGCAGTGTGCTGTAACACTATCCCAGATAATACATGCTTTAGATGGCAACGGGCTGTAAGACTATCCCATATAATACAGGCTTTAGAGGGCAACAGGCTGTAAAACCAACCCATGTAATGTATGCTTTAGAGGGCAACGGTCTGTAAGACTATCCCAGGTAATACATGCTTTAGAGGGCAACGGGCTGTAAGACCATCCCAGGTAATACATGCTTTAGAGGGCAACGGGCTGTAAGACCATCCCAGGTAATACATGCTTTAGAGGGCAATGGTCTGTAAGACCATCCCAGGTAATACATGATTTAGAGGGCAATGGGCTGTAAGACCATCCCAGGTAATACAGGCTTTAGAGGGTAATGGGATGTAAGACCATCCCATTTAATACAGGCTTTAGAAGGCAACGGGCTGTAAGACCATCCCAGATAATACATGCTTTAGATGGCAACGGCTGTAAGACTATCCCAGGTAATACAGGCTTTATAGGGCAATGGGCTGTAAGACCATCCCATGTAATACATGCTTTAGAGGGCAATGGGCTGTAAGACTATCCCAGATAATACAGGCTTTAGAGGCCAACGGGCTGTAAGACTATCCCAGGTAATACAGGCTTTAGAGGGCAACAGGCTGTAAAACCAACCAATGTAATTCAGGCTTTAGAGGGCAATGGGCTGTAAGACTATCCCAGGTAATACATGCTTTAGAGGGCAACGGGCTGTAAGACCATCCCAGGTAATACATGCTTTAGAGGGCAATGGGCTGTAAGACCATCGCAGGTAATACATGCTTTAGAGGGCAATGGTCTGTAAGACCATCCCAGGTAATACATGATTTAGAGGGCAATGAGCTGTAAGACCATCCCAGGTAATACAGGCTTTAGAGTTTAATGGGCTGTAAGACCATCCCATTTAATACAGGCTTTAGAGGGCAACGGGCTGTAAAACCATCCCAGATAATACATGCTTTAGATGGCAACGGGCTGCAAGACTATCCCAGGTAATACAGGCTTTATTGGGCAATGGTCTGTAAGACTATCCCAGGTAATACATGCTTTAGAGGGCAATGGGCTGTAATACTATCCCAGGTAATACATGCTTTAGAGGGCAATGGGCTGTAAAACCATCCGAGGTAATACATGCCTTAGAGGGCAACGCGCTGTAAGACCATCCCAGATAATACATGCTTTAGAGGGCAACAGGCTCTAAGACCATCCCAGAAAATACAGGCTTTGAAGGGCAATGGGCTGTAAGACTATCCCAGGTAATACATGCATTAGAGGGCAACGGGCTGTAAGACTATCCCAGGTAATACATGAGTAAGAGGGGAACGGGCTGTAATACTATCCCAGGTAATACATGCTTTAGAGGGCAATGGGCCGTAAGACTATCCCAGGTAATACATGCTTTAGAGGGCAATGGGCTGTAAGACCATCCCAGGTAATACATGCTTTAGAGGGCAACGGGCTGTAAGACCATCCCAAGTAAGACATGCTTTAGAGGGCAATAGGCTCTAAGACAATCCCAGAATATATAGGCTTTAGAGGGCAATGGGCT
Organism: Ambystoma mexicanum; assembly: GCF_040938575.1. Taxonomy (NCBI): domain Eukaryota; kingdom Metazoa; phylum Chordata; class Amphibia; order Caudata; family Ambystomatidae; genus Ambystoma; species Ambystoma mexicanum. The sequence continues at coordinate 15,179,417 of NC_090927.1, read as the reverse complement.
GTAAAACCATCCCAGATAATACATGCTTTAGATGGCAATGGGCTGTAAGATTATCCCAGATAATACAGGCTTTAGAGGCCAACGGGCTGTAAGACTGTCCCAGATAGTACATGCTTTAGATGACAACGGGCTGTAAGACTACCCCAGGTTATACAGGCTTTGGAGGGCAACGGGCTGTAAGACCAACCCAGGTAATACATGTTTTAGAGGGCAACTGGCTGTAAGACCATCCAAGGTGGTACATGCTTTAGAGGGCAATGGGCTGTAAGACTATCCCAGGAAATACATGCTTTAGAGGTCAATGGGCAGTTAGTCTATCCCAGGTAAGACATGCTTTAGAGGGCAACAAGCTGTAAGACTATCCCAGATAATACATGCTTTAGAGGGCAATGGGCTGTAAGACTATCTAAGATAATAAAGGCTTTAGAGGGCAACGAGCTGTAAGACTATCCCAGGTATTACAGGCTTTAGAGGGCAACGGGCTGTAAGACTATCCCATGTAATAGATGCTTAAGAGGGCAACAGGCTGTAAGACCATCCCAGGTAATACATGCTTTAGAGGGCAATGGGCTGTAAAACCATCCGAGGTAATACATGCCTTAGAGGGCAACGGGCTGTCAGACCATCCCAGGTAATACATGCTTTAGAGGGCAACTGGCTCTAAGACCATCCCCGAATATACAGGCTTTAGAGGGCAATGGGCTGTAAGTCTATCCCAGGTAATACATGCTTTAGTTGACAACAGGCTGTAAGGCTATCCCAGGTAATACATGCATTAGAGGGCAACGGGCTGTAAGACTATCCCACGTAATACATGAGTAAGAGGGCAACGGGCTGTGATACTATCCCAGGTAATACATGCTTTAGAGGGCAATGGGCTGTAAGACTATCCCAAGTAATACATGCTTTAGAGGGCAATGGGTTGTAAGACCATCCCAGGTAATACATGCTTTAGAGTGCAACGGGCTGTAAAACCATCCCAAGTAAGACATGCTTTAGAGGGCAAATGGGCTTTAAGACTACCCCAGGTAATACATGCTTTAGAGGGCAATGGGCTGTAAGACCATCCCAGGTAATACATGCTTTAGAGGGCAACGGGCTGTAAGACTATCCCAGGTAATACATGCTTTAGAGGGCAATGGGCTGTAACACCATCCCAGGTAATACATGCTTTAGAGGGCAATGGGCTGTAAGACCATCCCAGGTAATACATGCTTTAGAGGGCAACGGGCTGTAAGACCATCCCAAGTAAGACATGCTTTAGAGGGCAATGGGCTGTAAGACTATCCCAGGTAATACATGCTTTAGAGGGCAATGGGCTGTAAGACTATCCCAGGTAATACATGCTTTAGAGGGCAATGGGCTGTAAGACCATCCCAGGTAATACATGCTTTAGTGGGCAACGGGCTGAAGGACTATCCCAGGTAATACATGCTTTAGAGGCCAACGGGCTGTACGACTATCCCAGATAGTACATGCTTTAGATGACAACGGGCTGTAAGACTACCCCAGGTTATACAGGCTTTGGAGGGCAACGGGCTGTAAGACCAACCCAGGTAATACATGTTTTAGAGGGCAACTGGCTGTAAGACCATCCCAGGTGGTACAAGCTTTAGAGGGCAATGGGCTGTAAGACTATCCAAGGTAATACATGCTTTAGAGGGCAATGGGCTGTTAGACTATCCCAGGTAAGACATGCTTTAGAGGGCAACAAGCTGTAAGACTATCCCAGATAATACATGCTTTAGATGGCAATGGGCTGTAAGACTATCCCAGATAGTACATGCTTTAGAGAGCAAAGAGCTGTAAGACTATCCAAGGTATTACAGGCTTTAGAGGGCAACGGGCTGTCAGACTATTCCATGTAATACATGCTTAACAGGGCAACAGGCTGTAAGACTATCCCAGGTAATACATTCTTTAGAGGGCAACAGGCTGTAAGACCATCCCAGGTAATACATGCTTTAGAGGGCAATGGGCTGTAAATCCATCCCAGGTAACACATGGTTTAAAGGTCAAAAGGCTCTAAGACCATCCCAGAATATTAAGGCTTTAGAGGGCAATGGGCTGTAAGACCATCCCAGATAATACATGCTTTAGATGGCAACAGGCTGTAAGATTATCCTAGATAATACAGGCTTTAGAGGCCAACGGGCTGTATGACTATCCCAGATAGAACATGCTTTAGATGACAACAGGGTGTAAGACTACCCCAGGTAATACAGGCTTTAGAGGGCAACGGGCTGTAAAACCATACCAGGTAATACAAGCTTTAGAGGGCAACGGGCTGTAAGACCATCCCAGGTCATACATGCTTTAGAGGGCAACGGGCTGTAAGACCATCCCAGGTAATATATGCTTTGGAGGGCAACGGGCTATAAGACGAACCCAGGTAATACGTGTTTTAGAGGGCAACGGGCTGTAAGACCATCCCAGGTAATACATGCTTTAGTGGGCAATGGGTGGAAAGACTATCCCAGGTAATACATGCTTTAGAGGGCATTCGGCTGTTAGACTATCCCAGGCAACACATGCTTTAGAGGGCAATGAGCTGTAAAACTATCCCAGATAATACGTGCTTTAGAGGGCAGTGTGCTGTAACACTATCCCAGATAATACATGCTTTAGATGGCAACGGGCTGTAAGACTATCCCATATAATACAGGCTTTAGAGGGCAACAGGCTGTAAGACTATCCCCGGTAATACAGGCTTTAGAGGGCAACAGGCTGTAAAACCAACCCATGTAATGCATGCTTTAGAGGGCAACGGTCTGTAAGACTATCCCAGGTAATACATGCTTTAGAGGGCAACGGGCTGTAAGACCATCCCAGGTAATACATGCTTTAGAGGGCAACGGGCTGTAAGACCATCCCAGGTAATACATGCTTTAGAGGGCAATGGTCTGTAAGACCATCCCAGGTAATACATGATTTAGAGGGCAATGGGCTGTAAGACCATCCCAGGTAATACAGGCTTTAGAGGGTAATGGGATGTAAGACCATCCCATTTAATACAGGCTTTAGAAGGCAACGGGCTGTAAGACCATCCCAGATAATACATGCTTTAGATGGCAACGGCTGTAAGACTATCCCAGGTAATACAGGCTTTATAGGGCAATGGGCTGTAAGACCATCCCATGTAATACATGCTTTAGAGGGCAATGGGCTGTAAGACTATCCCAGATAATACAGGCTTTAGAGGCCAACGGGCTGTAAGACTATCCCAGGTAATACAGGCTTTAGAGGGCAACAGGCTGTAAAACCAACCAATGTAATTCAGGCTTTAGAGGGCAATGGGCTGTAAGACTATCCCAGGTAATACATGCTTTAGAGGGCAACGGGCTGTAAGACCATCCCAGGTAATACATGCTTTAGAGGGCAATGGGCTGTAAGACCATCGCAGGTAATACATGCTTTAGAGGGCAATGGTCTGTAAGACCATCCCAGGTAATACATGATTTAGAGGGCAATGGGCTGTAAGACCATCCCAGGTAATACAGGCTTTAGAGTTTAATGGGCTGTAAGACCATCCCATTTAATACAGGCTTTAGAGGGCAATGGGCTGTAAGACCATCCCAGATAATACATGCTTTAGATGGCAACGGGCTGCAAGACTATCCCAGGTAATACAGGCTTTATAGGGCAATGGTCTGTAAGACTATCCCAGGTAATACATGCTTTAGAGGGCAATGGGCTGTAATACTATCCCAGGTAATACATGCTTTAGAGGGCAATGGGCTGTAAAACCATCCGAGGTAATACATGCCTTAGAGGGCAACGCGCTGTAAGACCATCCCAGATAATACATGCTTTAGAGGGCAACTGGCTCTAAGACCATCCCAGAAAATACAGGCTTTGAAGGGCAATGGGCTGTAAGACTATCCCAGGTAATACATGCATTAGAGGGCAACGGGCTGTAAGACTATCCCAGGTAATACATGAGTAAGAGGGCAACGGGCTGTGATACTATCCCAGGTAATACATGCTTTAGAGGGCAATGGGCTGTAAGACTATCCCAGGTAATACATGCTTTAGAGGGCAATGGGCTGTAAGACCATCCCAGGTAATACATGCTTTAGAGGGCAACGGGCTGTAAGACCATCCCAAGTAAGACATGCTTTAGAGGGCAATAGGCTCTAAGACAATCCCAGAATATATAGGCTTTAGAGGGCAATGGGCTGTAAAACCATCCCAGATAATACATGCTTTAGATGGCAATGGGCTGTAAGATTATCCCAGATAATACAGGCTTTAGAGGCCAACGGGCTGTAAGACTGTCCCAGATAGTACATGCTTTAGATGACAACGGGCTGTAAGACTACCCCAGGTTATACAGGCTTTGGAGGGCAACGGGCTGTAAGACCAACCCAGGTAATACATGTTTTAGAGGGCAACTGGCTGTAAGACCATCCAAGGTGGTACATGCTTTAGAGGGCAATGGGCTGTAAGACTATCCCAGGAAATACATGCTTTAGAGGTCAATGGGCAGTTAGTCTATCCCAGGTAAGACATGCTTTAGAGGGCAACGAGCTGTAAGACTATCCCAGATAATACATGCTTTAGAGGGCAATGGGCTGTAAGACTATCCCATGTAATAGATGCTTAAGAGGGCAACAGGCTGTAAGACCATCCCAGGTCATACATGCTTTAGAGGGCAACAGGCTGTAAGACCATCCCAGGTAATATATGCTTTGGACGGTAACGGGCTGTAAGATTATCCTTGATAATACAGGCTTTAGAGGCCAACAGGCTGTATGACTATCCCAGATAGAACATGCTTTAGAAGACAACAGGCTGTAAGACTACCCCAGGTAATACAGGCTTTAGAGGGCAACGGGCTGTAAGACTATCCCATGTAATAGATGCTTAAGAGGGCAACAGGCTGTAAGACCATCCCAGGTCATACATGCTTTAGAGGGCAACAGGCTGTAAGACCATCCCAGGTAATATATGCTTTGGACGGTAACGGGCTGTAAGATTATCCTTGATAATACAGGCTTTAGAGGCCAACAGGCTGTATGACTATCCCAGATAGAACATGCTTTAGAAGACAACAGGCTGTAAGACTACCCCAGGTAATACAGGCTTTAGAGGGCAACGGGCTGTAAAACCATACCAGGTAATAGATGCTTTAGAGGGCAACGGGCTGTAAGACCATCCCAGGTCATACATGCTTTAGAGGGCAAGAGGCTGTAAGACCATCCCAGGTAATATATGCTTTGGACGGTAACGGGCGAAAAGACTAACCCAGGTAATACATGTTTTAGAGTGCAACGGGCGGTAAGACCATCCCAGGTAATACATGCTTTAGAGGGCAATGGGTGGAAAGACTATCCCAGGTAATACATGCTTTAGAGGGCATTGGGCTGTTAGACTATCCAGGCAACACATGCTTTAGAGGGCAATGAGCTGTAAGACTATCCCAGATAATACATGCTTTAGAGGGCAGTGTGCTGTAACACTATCCCAGATAATACATGCTTTAGATGGCAATGGGCTGTAAGACTATACCAGATAATACAGGCTTTAGAGGGCAACGGGCTGTAAGACTATCCCAGGTAATACAGGCTTTAGTGGGCAACAGGCTGTAAAACCAACACATGTAATGCATGCTTTAGAGGGCAACGGGCTGTAAAACCATACCAGGTAATAGATGCTTTAGAGGGCAAAAGGCTGTAAGACCATCCCAGGTAATATATGCTTTGGACGGTAACGGGCGAAAAGACTAACCCAGGTAATACATGTTTTAGACTGCAACGGGCGGTAAGACCATCCCAGGTAATACATGCTTTAGAGGGCAATGGGTTGAAAGACTATCCCAGGTAATACATGCTTTAGAGGGCATTGGGCTGTTAGACTATCCAGGCAACACATGCTTTAGAGGGCAATGAGCTGTAAGACTATCCCAGATAATACATGCTTTAGAGGGCAGTGTGCTGTAACACTATCCCAGATAATACATGCTTTAGATGGCAATGGGCTGTAAGACTATACCAGATAATACAGGCTTTAGAGGGCAACGGGCTGTAAGACTATCCCAGGTAATACAGGCTTTAGTGGGCAACAGGCTGTAAAACCAACACATGTAATGCATGCTTTAGAGGGCAATGGGCTGTAAGACCATCCCAGGTAATTCAGGCTTTAGAGGGGAATGGGCTGTAAGACCATCCCATTTAATACAGGCTTTAGAGGGCAACGGGCTGTAAGACCATCCCAGATAATACAGGCTTTAGAGGCCAACGGGCTGTAAGACTATCCCAGGTAATACAGACTTTAGAGGGCAACAGGCTGTAAAACCAACCAATGTAATGCATGCTTTAGAGGGCAATGGGCTGTAAGACTATCCCAGGTAATACATGCTTTAGAGGGCAACGGGCTGTAAGACCATCCCATGTAATACATGCTTTAGAGGGCAATGGGCTGTAAGACTATCCCAGATAATACAGGCTTTAGAGGCCAACGGGCTGTAAGACTGTCCCAGGTAATACAGGCTTTAGAGTTCAACAGGCTGTAAAGCCAACCAATGTAATGCATGCTTTAGAGGGCAATGGGCTGTAAGTCTATCCCAGGTAATACATGCATAAGAGGGCAATGGGCTGTGATACTATCCCATGTAATACATGCTTTAGAGGTCAACGGGCTGTAAGACTATCCCAGGTAATACATGCTTTAGATGGCAATGGGCTGTAATACTATCCCAGGTAATACATATTTTTGATGGCAATGGGCTGTAAGACCATCCCAGGTAATACATGCTTTAGAGGGCAACGGGCTGTAAGACCATCCCAAGTAATACATGCTTTAGAGGGCAACAGGCTCTAAGACCATCCCAGAATATATAGGCTTTAGAGGGCAATGGGCTGTAAAACCATCCCAGATAATACATGCTTTAGATGGCAATGGGCTGTAAGATTATCCCAGATAATACAGGCTTTAGAGGCCAACGGGCTGTAAGACTATCCCAGATAGTACATGCTTTAGATGACAACGTGCTGTAAGACTACCCCAGGTTATACAGCTTTGGAGGGCAACGGGCTGTAAGACCAACCCAGGTAATAACTGTTTTAGAGGGCAACGGGCTGTAACACCATCCCAGGTGATACATGCTTTAGAGGGAAATGAAATGTAAGACTATCGCAAGTAATACATGCTTTAGAGGGCAATGGGCTGTTAGACTATCCAAGGAAAGACATGCTTTAGAGGGCAACGAGCTGTAAGACTATCCCAGATAATACATGCTTTAGAGGGCAGTGGGCTGTAAGACTATCCCAGATAATACATGCTTTAGATGGCAATGGGCTGTAAGACTATCCAAGATAATAAAGGCTTTAGAGGGCAACAAGCTGTAAGACTATCCCAGGCATTACAGGCTTTAGAGGGCAACGGGTTGTAAGACTATCCCATGTAATACGTGCTTAAGAGGGCAACAGGCTGTAAGACTATCCCAGGTAAAACATTCTTTAGAGGGCAACGGGCTGTAAGACCATCCCAGGTAATAAGTGCTTAAGAGGGCAATGGGCTGTAAAACCATCCTAGGTAATACATGGTTTAAAGGTCATCCGGCTCTAAGACCATCCCAGAATATACAGGCTTTAGAGGGCAATGGGCTGTAAGACCATCCCAGATAATACATGCTTTAGATGGCAACAGTCTCTAAGATTATCCCAGATAATACAGGCTTTAGAGGCCAACGGGCTGTAAGACTATCCCAGAAAGAACATGCTTTAGATGACAACAGGCTGTAAGACTACCACAGGTAATACAGGCTTTTGAGGGCAACGGGCTGTAAAACCATACCAGGTAATACATGCTTTAGAGGGCAACGGGCTATAAGACCAACCCAGGTAATACATGTTTTAGAGGGCAACGGGCTGTAAGACCATCCCAGGTAATACATGCTTTAGAGGTCATTGGGCTGTTAGACTATCCCAGGGAACACATGCTTTAGAGGGCAATGAGCTGTAAGACTATCCCAGACAATACATGCTTTAGAGGGCAGTGGGCTGTAACACTATCCCAGATAAAAAATGCTTTCGATGGCAACGGGCGGTAAGACTATCCCAGATAATACAGGCTTTAGAGGGCAACGGGCTGTAAGACTATCCCAGGTAATACAGGCTTTAGAGGGCAACGGGCTGTAAAACCAACCCATGTAATGCATGCTTTAGAGACAATGGGCTGTAAGACCATCCCAGGTAATACATGCTTTAGAGGGCAATGGTCTGTAAGACCATCCCAGGTAATACATGATTTAGAGGGCAATGGGCTGTAAGACCATCCCAGGCAATACAGGCTTTAGAGGGTAATGGGCTGTAAGACCATCCCATTTAATACAGGCTTTAGAGGGCAACGGGCTGTAAGACCATCCCAGATAATACATGCTTTAGATGGCAACGGGCTGTAAGACTATCCCAGGTAATACTGACTTTATAGGGCAATGGGCTGTAAGACCATCCCAGATAATACAGGCTTTAGAGGACAACGGGCTGTAAGACTATCCCAGGTAATACATGCTTTAGAGGGCAACGGGCTGTAAGACTATCCCAGGTAATACATGCTTTAGAGGGCAACGGGCTGTAAGACTATCCCAGGTAATACATGCTTTAGAGGGCAAGGGGCTGTAAGACTATCCCAGGTAATACATGCTTTAGAGGGCAATGGGCTGTAAGACCATCCCAGGTAATACATACTTTAGAGGGCAAAGGACTGTAAAACCATCCCAGGTAATACATGCTTTAGAGGGCGCATGCTCTAAGACCATCCCAGAATATAAGGCTTTAGAGGGCAATGGGCTGTAAGACCATCCCAGATAATACATGCTTTAGATGGCAACGGGCTGTAAGACTATCCCAGGTAATACATGCTTTAGAGGGCAATGGGCTGTAATACTATCCCAGGTAATACATGCTTTAGAGGGCAATGGGCTGTAAAACCATCCGAGGTAATACATGCCTTAGAGGGCAACGGGCTGTCAGACCCTCCCTGGTAATACATGCTTTAGAGGGCAACTGGCTCTAAGACCATCCCCGAATATACAGGCTTTAGAGGGCAATGGGCTGTAAGACTATCCCAGGTAATACATGCTTTAGAGGGCAACAGGCTGTAAGACCATCCCAGGTAATACATGCTTTAGAGGAGTAAAGGGCTGTAATACCATCCCAGGTAATACATGCTTTAGAGGGCAATGGTCTGTAAGACCATCCCAGGTAATACATGATTTAGAGGGCAATGGGCTGTAAGTCCATCCCAGGTAATACAGGCTTTAGAGGGTAATGGACTGTAAGACCATCCCATTTAATACAGGCTTTAGAGGGCAACGGGCTGTAAGACCATCCCAGATAATACATGCTTTAGATGGCAACGGGCTGTAAGACTATCCCAGGTAATACTGACTTTATAGGGCAATGGGCTGTAAGACCATCCCAGATAATACAGGCTTTAGAGGACAACGGGCTGTAAGACTATCCCAGGTAATACATGCTTTAGAGGGCAACGGGCTATAAGACTATCCCAGGTAATACATGCTTTAGAGGGCAACGGGCTGTAAGACTATCCCAGGTAATACATGCTTTAGAGGGCAAGGGGCTGTAAGACTATCCCAGGTAATACATGCTTTAGAGGGCAATGGGCTGTAAGACCATCCCAGGTAATACATACTTTAGAGGGCAAAGGACTGTAAAACCATCCCAGGTAATACATGCTTTAGAGGGCACATGCTCTAAGACCATCCCAGAATATAAGGCTTTAGAGGGCAATGGGCTGTAAGACCATCCCAGATAATACATGCTTTAGATGGCAACGGGCTGTAAGACTATCCGAGGTAATACATGCTTTAGAGGGCAATGGGCTGTAATACTATCCCAGGTAATACATGCTTTAGAGGGCAATGGGCTGTAAAACCATCCGAGGTAATACATGCCTTAGAGGGCAACGGGCTGTCAGACCCTCCCTGGTAATACATGCTTTAGAGGGCAACTGGCTCTAAGACCATCCCCGAATATACAGGCTTTAGAGGGCAATGGGCTGTAAGTCTATCCCAGGTAATACATGCTTTAGTGGACAACAGGCTGTAAGACTATCCCAGGTAATACATGCATTAGAGGGCAACGGGCTGTAAGACTATCCCACGTAATACATGAGTAAGAGGGCAACGGGCTGTGATACTATCCCAGGTAATACATGCTTTAGAGGGCAATGGGCTGTAAGACTATCCCAAGTAATACATGCTTTAGAGGGCAATGGGCTGTAAGACCATCCCAGGTAATACATGCTTTAGAGGGCAACGGGCTGAAAGACCATCCCAAGTAAGACATGCTTTAGAGGGCAAATGGGCTGTAAGACTATCCCAGGTAATACATGCTTTAGAGGGCAATGGGCTGTAAGACCATCCCAGGTAATACATGCTTTAGAGGGCAACGGGCTGTAAGACATTCCCAGGTAATACATGCTTTAGAGGGCAATGGGCTGTAAAACCATCCCAGGTAATACTGAATTTATAGGGCAATGGGCTGTAAGACCATCCCAGATAATACAGGCTTTAGAGGACAACGGGCTGTAAGACTATCCCAGGTAATACATGCTTTAGAGGGCAACGGGCTGTAAGACTATCCCAGGTAATACATGCTTTAGAGGGCAACGGGCTGTAAGACTATCCCAGGTAATACATGCTTTAGAGGGCAAGGGGCTGTAAGACTATCCCAGGTAATACATGCTTTAGAGGGCAATGGGCTGTAAGACCATCCCAGGTAATACATACTTTAGAGGGCAAAGGACTGTAAAACCATCCCAGGTAATACATGCTTTAGAGGGCACATGCTCTAAGACCATCCCAGAATATAAGGCTTTAGAGGACAATGGGCTGTAAGACCATCCCAGATAATACATGCTTTAGATGGCAACGGGCTGTAAGACTATCCCAGGTAATACATGATTTAGAGGGCAATGGGCTGTAATACTATCCCAGGTAATACATGCTTTAGAGGGCAATGGGCTGTAAAACCATCCGAGGTAATACATGCCTTAGAGGGCAACGGGCTGTCAGACCCTCCCTGGTAATACATGCTTTAGAGGGCAACTGGCTCTAAGACCATCCCCGAATATACAGGCTTTAGAGGGCAATGGGCTGTAAGACTATCCCAGGTAATACATGCTTTAGAGGGCAACAGGCTGTAAGACCATCCCAGGTAATACATGCTTTAGAGGAGTAAAGGGCTGTAAGACCATCCCAGGTAATACATGCTTTAGAGGGCAATGGTCTGTAAGACCATCCCAGGTAATACATGATTTAGAGGGCAATGGGCTGTAAGACCATCCCAGGTAATACAGGCTTTAGAGGGTAATGGGCTGTAAGACCATCCCATTTAATACAGGCTTTAGAGGGCAACGGGCTGTAAGACCATCCCAGATAATACATGCTTTAGATGGCAACGGGCTGTAAGACTATCCCAGGTAATACTGACTTTATAGGGCAATGGGCTGTAAGACCATCCCAGATAATACAGGCTTTAGAGGACAACGGGCTGTAAGACTATCCCAGGTAATACATGCTTTAGAGGGCAACGGGCTGTAAGACTATCCCAGGTAATACATGCTTTAGAGGGCAACGGGCTGTAAGACTATCCCAGGTAATACATGCTTTAGAGGGCAAGGGGCTGTAAGACTATCCCAGGTAATACATGCTTTAGAGGGCAATGGGCTGTAAGACCATCCCAGGTAATACATACTTTAGAGGGCAAAGGACTGTAAAACCATCCCAGGTAATACATGCTTTAGAGGGCACATGCTCTAAGACCATCCCAGAATATAAGGCTTTAGAGGACAATGGGCTGTAAGACCATCCCAGATAATACATGCTTTAGATGGCAACGGGCTGTAAGACTATCCCAGGTAATACATGCTTTAGAGGGCAATGGGCTGTAATACTATCCCAGGTAATACATGCTTTAGAGGGCAATGGGCTGTAAAACCATCCGAGGTAATACATGCCTTAGAGGGCAACGGGCTGTCAGACCCTCCCTGGTAATACATGCTTTAGAGGGCAACTGGCTCTAAGACCATCCCCGAATATACAGGCTTTAGAGGGCAATGGGCTGTAAGACTATCCCAGGTAATACATGCTTTAGAGGGCAACAGGCTGTAAGACCATCCCAGGTAATACATGCTTTAGAGGAGTAAAGGGCTGTAAGACCATCCCAGGTAATACATGCTTTAGAGGGCAATGGTCTGTAAGACTTTCCCAGGTAATACATGATTTAGAGGGCAATGGGCTGTAAGACCATCCCAGGTAATACAGGCCTTAGAGGGTAATGGGCTGTAAGACCATCCCATTTAATACAGGCTTTAGAGGGCAACGGGCTGTAAGACCATCCCAGATAATACATGCTTTAGATGGCAACGGGCTGTAAGACTATCCCAGGTAATACTGACTTTATAGGGCAATGGGCTGTAAGACCATCCCAGATAATACAGGCTTTAGAGGACAACGGGCTGTAAGACTATCCCAGGTAATACATGCTTTAGAGGGCAACGGGCTGTAAGACTATCCCAGGTAATACATGCTTTAGAGGGCAACGGGCTGTAAGACTATCCCAGGTAATACATGCTTTAGAGGGAAAGGGGCTGTAAGACTATCCCAGGTAATACATGCTTTAGAGGGCAATGGGCTGTAAGACCATCCCAGGTAATACATACTTTAGAGGGCAAAGGACTGTAAAACCATCCCAGGTAATACATGCTTTAAAGGGCACATGCTCTAAGACCATCCCAGAATATAAGGCTTTAGAGGGCAATGGGCTGTAAGACCATCCCAGATAATACATGCTTTAGATGGCAACGGGCTGTAAGACTATCCGAGGTAATACATGCTTTAGAGGGCAATGGGCTGTAATACTATCCCAGGTAATACATGCTTTAGAGGGCAATGGGCTGTAAAACCATCCGAGGTATACATGCCTTAGAGGGCAACGGGCTGTCAGACCCTCCCTGGTAATACATGCTTTAGAGGGCAACTGGCTCTAAGACCATCCCCGAATATACAGGCTTTAGAGGGCAATGGGCTGTAAGTCTATCCCAGGTAATACATGCTTTAGTGGACAACAGGCTGTAAGACTATCCCAGGTAATACATGCATTAGAGGGCAACGGGCTGTAAGACTATCCCACGTAATACATGAGTAAGAGGGCAACGGGCTGTGATACTATCCCAGGTAATACATGCTTTAGAGGGCAATGGGCTGTAAGACTATCCCAAGTAATACATGCTTTAGAGGGCAATGGGCTGTAAGACCATCCCAGGTAATACATGCTTTAGAGGGCAACGGGCTGAAAGACCATCCCAAGTAAGACATGCTTTAGAGGGCAAATGGGCTGTAAGACTATCCCAGGTAATACATGCTTTAGAGGGCAATGGGCTGTAAGACCATCCCAGGTAATACATGCTTTAGAGGGCAACGGGCTGTAAGACATTCCCAGGTAATACATGCTTTAGAGGGCAATGGGCTGTAAAACCATCCCAGGTAATACATGCTTTAGAGGGCAATGGGCTGTAAGACCATCCCAGGTAATACATGCTTTAGAGGGCAACGGGCTGTAAAACCATCCCAAGTAAGACATGCTTTAGAGGGCAACGGGCTGTAAGACTATCCCAGGTAATACATGCTTTAGAGGGCAATGGGCTGTAAGACTATCCCAGGTAATACATGCTTTAGAGGGCAATGGGCTGTAAGACCATCCCAGGTAATACATGCTTTAGAGGGCAACCGGCTGAAGGACTATCCCAGGTAATACATGCTTTAGATGGCAATGGGCTGTAAGATTATCCCAGATCATACAGGCTTTAGAGGCCAACGGGCTGTAAGACTATCCCAGATAGTACATGCTTTAGATGACAACGGGCTGTAAGACTACCCCAGGTTATACAGGCTTTGGAGGGCAACGGGCTGTAAGACCAACCCAGGTAATTCATGTTTTAGAGGGCAACTGGCTGTTAGACCATCCCAGGTGGTACATGTTTTAGAGGGCAATGGGCTGTAAGACTATCCCAGGTAATACATGCTTTAGAGGGCAATTGGCTGTTAGACTATCCCAGGTAAGACATGCTTTAGAGGGCAACGAGCTGTAAGACTATCCCAGATAATACATGCTTTAGATGGCAATGGGCTGTAAGACTATCTAAGATAATAAAGGCTTTAGAGAGCAAAGAGCTGTAAGACTATCCCAGGTATTACAGGCTTTAGAGGGCAACGGGCTGTAAGACTATCCCATGTAATACATGCTTAAGAGGGCAACAGGCTGTAAGACTATCCCAGGTAATACATTCTTTAGAGGGCAACAGGCTGTAAGACCATCCCAGGTAATACATGCTTTAGAGGTCAATGGGCTGTAAATCCATCCCAGGTAACACATGGTTTAAAGGTCAACAGGCTCTAAGACCATCCCAGAATATTAAGGCTTTAGAGGGCAATGGGCTGTAAGACCAGCCCAGATATACATGCTTTAGATGGCAAGAGGCTGTAAGATTATCCTAGATAATACAGGCAATAGAGGCCAACGGGCTGTATGACTATCCCACATAGAACATGCTTTAGATGACAACAGGCTGTAAGACTACCCCAGGTAATACAGGCTTTAGAGGGCAACGGGCTGTAAAACCATACCAGGTAATACATGCTTTAGAGGGCAACGGGCTGTAAGACCATCCCAGGTCATACATGCTTTAGAGGGCAACGGGCTGTAAGACCATCCCAGGTAATATATGCTTTGGAGGGCAACGGGCTATAAGACTAACCCAGGTAATACGTGTTTTAGAGGGCAACGGGCTGTAAGACCATCCCAGGTAATACATGCTTTAGTGGGCAATGGGTGGAAAGACTATCCCAGGTAATACATGCTTTAGAGGGCATTGGGCTGTTAGACTATCCCAGGCAACACATGCTTTAGAGGGCAATGAGCTGTAAAACTATCCCAGATAATACGTGCTTTAGAGGGCAGTGTGCTGTAACACTATCCCAGATAATACATGCTTTAGATGGCAACGGGCTGTAAGACTATCCCAGATAATACAGGCTTTAGAGGGCAACAGGCTGTAAGACTATCCCAGGTAATACAGGCTTTAGAGGGCAACAGGCTGTAAAACCAACCCATGTAATGCATGCTTTAGAGGGCAATGGTCTGTAAGACTATCCCAGGTAATACATGCTTTAGAGGGCAACGGGCTGTAAGACCATCCCAGGTAATACATGCTTTAGAGGGCAATAGGCTGTAAGACCATCCCATTTAATACAGGCTTTAGAGGGCAACGGGCTGTAAGGCTATCCCAGATAATACAGGCTTTAGAGGCCAACGGGCTGTAAGACTATCCCAGGTAATACAGGCTTTAGAGGGCAACAGGCTGTAAAACCAACCAATGTAATTCATGCTTTAGAGGGCAATGGGCTGTAAGACTATCCCAGGTAATACATGCTTTAGAGGTCAACGGGCTGTAAGACCAACCCAGGTAATTCATGTTTTAGAGGGCAACTGGCTGTTAGACCATCCCAGGTGGTACATGTTTTAGAGGGCAATGGGCTGTAAGACTATCCCAGGTAATACATGCTTTAGAGGGCAATTGGCTGTTAGACTATCCCAGGTAAGACATGCTTTAGAGGGCAACGAGCTGTAAGACTATCCCAGATAATACATGCTTTAGATGGCAATGGGCTGTAAGACTATCTAAGATAATAAAGGCTTTAGAGAGCAAAGAGCTGTAAGACTATCCCAGGTATTACAGGCTTTAGAGGGCAACGGGCTGTAAGACTATCCCATGTAATACATGCTTAAGAGGGCAACAGGCTGTAAGACTATCCCAGGTAATACATTCTTTAGAGGGCAACAGGCTGTAAGACCATCCCAGGTAATACATGCTTTAGAGGTCAATGGGCTGTAAATCCATCCCAGGTAACACATGGTTTAAAGGTCAACAGGCTCTAAGACCATCCCAGAATATTAAGGCTTTAGAGGGCAATGGGCTGTAAGACCAGCCCAGATAATACATGCTTTAGATGGCAAGAGGCTGTAAGATTATCCTAGATAATACAGGCAATAGAGGCCAACGGGCTGTATGACTATCCCACATAGAACATGCTTTAGATGACAACAGGCTGTAAGACTACCCCAGGTAATACAGGCTTTAGAGGGCAACGGGCTGTAAAACCATACCAGGTAATACATGCTTTAGAGGGCAACGGGCTGTAAGACCATCCCAGGTCATACATGCTTTAGAGGGCAACGGGCTGTAAGACCATCCCAGGTAATATATGCTTTGGAGGGCAACGGGCTATAAGACTAACCCAGGTAATACGTGTTTTAGAGGGCAACGGGCTGTAAGACCATCCCAGGTAATACATGCTTTAGTGGGCAATGGGTGGAAAGACTATCCCAGGTAATACATGCTTTAGAGGGCATTGGGCTGTTAGACTATCCCAGGCAACACATGCTTTAGAGGGCAATGAGCTGTAAAACTATCCCAGATAATACGTGCTTTAGAGGGCAGTGTGCTGTAACACTATCCCAGATAATACATGCTTTAGATGGCAACGGGCTGTAAGACTATCCCAGATAATACAGGCTTTAGAGGGCAACAGGCTGTAAGACTATACCAGGTAATACAGGCTTTAGAGGGCAACAGGCTGTAAAACCAACCCATGTAATGCATGCTTTAGAGGGCAATGGTCTGTAAGACTATCCCAGGTAATACATGCTTTAGAGGGCAACGGGCTGTAAGACCATCCCAGGTAATACATGCTTTAGAGGGCAATAGGCTGTAAAACCATCCCATTTAATACAGGCTTTAGAGGGCAACGGGCTGTAAGACCATCCCAGATAATACATGCTTTAGATGGCAACGGCTGTAAGACTATCCCAGGTAATACAGGCTTTATAAGGCAATGGGCTGTAAGACAATCCCATGTAATACATGCTTTAGAGGGCAATGGGCTGTAAGGCTATCCCAGATAATACAGGCTTTAGAGGCCAACGGGCTGTAAGACTATCCCAGGTAATACAGGCTTTAGAGGGCAACAGGCTGTAAAACCAACCAATGTAATTCATGCTTTAGAGGGCAATGGGCTGTAAGACTATCCCAGGTAATACATGCTTTAGAGGTCAACGGGCTGTAAGACCATCCCAGGTAATACATGCTTTAGAGGGCAATGGGCTGTAAGACCATCCCAGGTAATACATGCTTTAGAGGGCAATGGTCTGTAAGACCATCCAAGGTAATACATGATTTAGAGGGCAATGGGCTGTAAGACCATCCCAGGTAATACAGGCTTTAGAGTTTAATGGGCTGTAAGACCATCCCATTTAATACAGGCTTTAGAGGGCAACGGGCTGTAAAACCATCCCAGATAATACATGCTTTAGATGGCAACGGGCTGCAAGACTTTCGCAGGTAATACAGGCTTTATAGGGCAATGGTCTGTAAGACCATCCCATGTAATACATGCTTTAGAGGGCAATGGGCTGTAATACCATCCCAGATAATACATGCTTTAGATGGCAACGGGCTGTAAGACTATCCCACGGTAGTACATGCTTTACTGGGCAACGGGCTGTAAGACTATCCCAGGTAATACATGCTTTAGAGGGCAATGGGCTGTAATACTATCCCAGGTAATACATGCTTTAGAGGGCAATGGGCTGTAAAACCATCCGAGGTAATACATGCCTTAGAGGGCAACGCGCTGTAAGACCATCCCAGGAAATACATGCTTTAGAGGGCAACTGGCTCTAAAACGATCCCAGAATATACAGGCTTTGGAGGGCAATGGGCTGTAAGACTATCCCAGGTAATACATGCATTAGAGGGCAACGGGCTGTAAGACTATCCCAGGTAATACATGAGTAAGAGGGCAACGGGCTGTGATACTATCCCAGGTAATACATGCTTTAGAGGACAATGGGCTGTAAGACTATCCCAGGTAATACATGCTTTAGAGGGCAATGGGCTGTAAGACCATCCCAGGTAATACATGCTTTAGAGGGCAACGGGCTGTAAGACCATCCCAAGTAAGACATGCTTTAGAGGGCAACAGGCTCTAAGACGATCCCAGAATATATAGGCTTTAGAGGGCAATGGGCTGTAAAACCATCCCAGATAATACAGGCTTTAGAGGCCAACGGGCTGTAAGACTGTCCCAGATAGTACATGCTTTAGATGACAACGGGCTGTAAGACTACCCCAGGTTATACAGGCTTTGGAGGGCAACGGGCTGTAAGACCAAACCAGGTAATACATGTTTTAGAGGGCAACTGGCTGTAAGACCATCCCAGATGGTACATGCTTTAGAGGGCAATGGGCTGTAAGACTATCCCAGGTAATACATGCTTTAGAGGTCAGTGGGCTGTTAGACTATCCCAGGTAAGACATGCTTTAGAGGGCAACGAGCTGTAAGACTATCCCAGAAAATACATGCTTTAGAGGGCAATGGGCTGTAAGACTATCTAAGATAATAAAGGCTTTAGAGGGCAACGAGCTGTAAGACTATCCCAGGTATTACAGGCTTTAGAGGGCAACAGGCTGCAAGACTATCCCAGGTAATACATTCTTTAGAGGGCAACAGGCTGTAAGACCATCCCAGATAATACATGCTTTAGAGGGCAATGGGCTGTAAAACAATCCCAGGTAATACATGGTTTAAAGGTCAACGAGCTCTAAGACCATCCCAGAATATTCAGGCTTTAGAGGGCAATGGGCTGTAAGACCATCCCAGATAAGTCATGCTTTAGATGGCAACAGGCTGTAAGATTATCCTAGATAATACAGGCTTTAGAGGCCAACGGGCTGTATGACTATCCCAGATAGAACATGCTTTAGAAGACAACAGGCTGTAAGACTACCCCAGGTAATACAGGCATTAGAGGGCAACGGGCTGTAAAGCCATACCAGGTAATAGATGCTTTAGAGGGAAACGGGCTGTAAAACCATCCCAGGTCGTACATGCTTTAGAGGGCAACAGGCTGTAAGACCATCCCAGGTAATATATGCTTTGGACGGTAATGGGCGAAAAGACTATCCCAGGTAATACATGTTTTAGACTGCAACGGGCGGTAAGACCATCCCAGGTAATACATGCTTTAGAGGGCAATGGGTGGAAAGACTATCCCAGTTAATACATGCTTTAGAGGGCATTGGGCTGTTAGACTATCCAGGCAACACATGCTTTAGAGGGCAATGAGCCGTAAGACTATCCCAGATAATACATGCTTTAGAGGGCAGTGTGCTGTAACACTATCCCAGATAATACATGCTTTAGATGGCAATGGGCTGTAAGACTATCCCAGATAATATAGGCTTTAGAGGGAAACGGGCTGTAAGACTATCCCAGGTAATACAGGCCTTAGTGGGCAACAGGCTGTAAAACCAACACATGTAATGCATGCTTTAGAGGGCAATGGTCTGTAAGACTATCCCAGGTAATACATGCTTTAGAGGGCAACGGCTGTAAGACCATCCCAGGTAATACATGCTTTAGAGGGCAATGGGCTGTAAGACCATCCCAGGTAATACATGCTTTAGAGGGCAATGGTCTGTAACACCATCCCAGGTAATACATGGTTTAGAGGACAATGGGCTGTAAAACCATCCCAGGTAATTCAGGCTTTAGAGGGTAATGGGCTGTAAGCCCATCCCATTTAATACAGGCTTTAGAGGGCAACGGGCTGTAAGACCATCCCAGATAATACAGGCTTTAGAGGCCAACGGGCTGTAAGACTGTCCCAGGTAATACAGGCTTTAGAGGGCAATAGGCTGTAAAACCAACCAATGTAATGCATGCTTTAGAGGGCAATGGGCTGTAAGACTATCCAAGGTAATACATGCTTTAGAGGGCAACGGGCTGTAATACCATCCCGTGTAATACATGCATTAGAGGGCAATGGGCTGTAAGACTATCCCAGATAATACAGGCTTTAGAGGCCAACAGGCTGTAAGACTGTCCCAGGTAATACAGGCTTTAGAGGGCAACAGGCTGTAAAACCAACCAATGTAATGCATGCTTTAGGGGGCAATGGGCTGTAAGTCTATCCCAGGTAATAAATGCATAAGAGGGCAACGGGCTGTGAGACTATCCCATGTAATACATGCTTTAGAGGGCAACGGGCTGTAAGACTATCCCAGGTAATACATGCTTTAGATGGCAATGGGCTGTAATACTATCCCAGGTAATACATGCTTTTGAGGGCAATGGCTGTAAGACCATCCCAGGTAATACATGCTTTAGAGGGCAACGGGCTGTAAGACCATCCCAAGTAATACATGCTTTAGAGGGCAACAGGCTCTAAGACCATCCCAGAATATATAGGCTTTAGAGGGCAATGGGCTGTAAAACCATCCCAGATAATACATGCTTTAGATGGCAATGGGCTGTAAGATTATCCCAGATAATACAGGCTTTAGAGGCCAACGGGCTGTAAGACTATCCCAGATAGTACATGCTTTAGATGACAACGTGCTGTAAGACTACCCCAGGTTATACAGCTTTGGAGGACAACGGGCTGTAAGACCAACCCAGGTAATACATGTTTTAGAGGGCAACGGGCTGTAACACCATCCCAGGTGATACATGCTTTAGAGGGAAATGGAATGTAAGACTATCCCAAGTAATACATGCTTTAGAGGGCAATGGGCTGTTAGACTATCCAAGAAAAGACATGCTTTAGAGGGCAACGAGCTGTAAGACCATCCCAGATAATACATGCTTTAGAGGGCAGTGGGCTGTAAGACTATCCCAGATAATACATGCTTTAGATGGCAATGGGCTGTAAGACTATCCAAGATAATAAAGGCTTTAGAGGGCAACGAGCTGTAAGACTATCCCAGGTATTACAGGCTTTAGAGGGCAACGGGTTGTAAGACTATCACATGTAATACATGCTTAAGAGGGCAACAGGCTGTAAGACTATCCCAGGTAATACATTCTTTAGAGGGCAACGGGCTGTAAGACCATCCCAGGTAATACGTGCTTTAGAGGGCAATGGGCTGTAAAACCATCCTAGGTAATACATGGTTTAAAGGTCATCCGGCTCTAAGACCATCCCAGAATATACAGGCTTTAGAGGGCAATGGGCTGTAAGACCATCCCAGATAATACATGCTTTAGATAGCAACAGGCTCTAAGATTATCCCAGATAATACAGGCTTTAGAGGCCAACGGGCTGTAAGACTATCCCAGAAAGAACATGCTTTAGATGACAACAGGCTGTAAGACTACCCCAGGAAATACAGGCTTTAGAGGGCAACGGGCTGTAAAAACATACCAGGTAATACATGCTTTAGAGGGCAACGGGCTGTAAGACCATCCCAGGTAATATATGCTTTGGAGGGCAATGGGCTATAAGACCAACCCAGGTAATACATGTTTTAGAGGGCAACGGGCTGTAAGAACATCCTAGGTAATACATGCTTTAGAGGGCAATGGTTGGTAAGACTATCCCAGGTAATACATGATTTAGAGGTCATTGGGCTGTTAGACTATCCCAGGCAACACATGCTTTAGAGGGCAATGGGCTGTAACACTATCCCAGATAAAAAATGCTTTCGATGGCAACGGGCGGTAAGACTATCCCAGATAATACAGGCTTTAGAAGGCAACGGGCTGTAAGACTATCCCAGGTAATACAGGCTTTAGAGGGCAACGGGCTGTAAAACCAACCCATGTAATGCATGCTTTAGAGACAATGGGCTGTAAGACTATCCCAGGTAATACATGCTTTAGAGGGCAACAGGCTGTAAGACCATCCCAGGTAATACATGCTTTAGAGGAGTAAAGGGCTGTAAGACCATCCCAGGTAATGCATGCTTTAGAGGGCAATGGGCTGTAAGACCATCCCAGGTAATACAGGCTTTAGAGGGTAATGGGCTGTAAGACCATCCCATTTAATACAGGCTTTAGAGGGCAACGGGCTGTAAGACCATCCCAGATAATACATGCTTTAGATGGCAACGGGCTGTAAGACTATCCCAGGTAATACTGACTTTATAGGGCAATGGGCTGTAAGACCATCCCATGTAATACACGCTTTAGAGGGCAATGGGCTGTAAGACCATCCCAGGCAAAACATGCTTTAGAGGGCAATGGGCTGTAAGACCATCCCAGATAATACAGGCTTTAGAGGGCAACGGGCTGTAAAACCATGCCAGATAATACATGCTTTAGATGGCAACGGTCTGTAAGACCATCCCAGATAATACAGGCTTTAGAGGCCAACGGGCTATAAGACTATCCCAGGTAATACATGCTTTAGAGGGCAACGGGCTGTAAGACCATCCAAGATAGTACATGCTTTAGATGGCAACGAGCTGTAAAACCATCCCAGGTAATACATGCCTTAGATGGCAACGGGATATAAGACCATCCCAGGTAATAAATGCTTTAGATGGCAACAGGCTGTAAGACCATCCCAGATAATACAGGCTTTAGAGGGCAATGGGCTGTAAGACCATCCCATGTAATACATGCTTTAGAGGGCAACGGGCTGTAAGACTATCCCAGGTAATACATGCTTTAGAGGGCTATGGGCTGTTAGACTATCCCATTTAAGACATGCTTTAGAGGGCAACGAGCTGTAAGACTATCCCAGATAATACATGCTTTAGAGGGCAGTGGGCTGTAAGATTATCCCAGATAATACATGCTTTAGAGGGCAACGGGCTGTAAGACCATCCAAGATAGTATATGCTTTAGATGGCAAGGGCTGTAAAACCATCCCAGGTAATACATGCTTTAGAGGGCAATGGGCTGTAAAACCATCCCAGGTAATACATGCTTTAGCGGGCAACGGGCTATAAGACTATCCCAGGTAATACAGGCTTTAGATGGCAACGGGCTATAAGACCATCCCAGGTAATACATGCTTCAGATGGCAATGGGCTATAAGACTATCCCAGATAATACATGCTTTAGAGAGCAACGGGCTGTAAGACCATCCCAGATAGTACATGCTTTATATGGCAGCAGGCTATAAGACAATCCCAGGTAATACATGTTTTATAGGGCAACGGGCTGTTAGAGCATCCCAGATAATACAGGCTTTAGAGTCCAACTGGCTATAAGACCATACCCAGGTTATACATGCTTTAGAGGCCGACGGGCTGTAAGACTAGCCCATTTAATACATGCTTTAGAGGCCGACGGGCTGTAATATCATCCCAGGTAATACATGCTTTAGAGGGCAACGGGCTGTAAGACCAACCCATATAATGCATGCTTTAGAGGGCAACGGGCTGTAAGACCATCCCAGATAATAAATGCTTTAGATGGCAACGGGCTGTAAGACCATCCCAGATAATACAGGCTTTATAGGCCAAAGGGCTATAAGACCATCCCAGGTAATACATGCTTTAGAGGGCAACGGGCTGTAAAACCAACCCAGGTAATACATGCTTTAGAGAGCAACGGGCTGTAAGACTATCCCAGATAACACATGCTTTAGGTGGCAACTGGCTGTAAGACTATCCCAGATAAAACAGGCTTTAGAGGGCAACAGGCTTTATGTCTATCCCAGGTAATATATGCTTTAGAGGACATCGGACTGTAAGACTATCCCAGGTAATACATGCTTTAGAGGGCAACAGGCTGTAAGACTATCCCAGGTAATGCATGCTTTAGAGGGCAACTGGCTGTAGGACTATCCCAGCTAATACATCCTTTAGAGGGCAATGGGCTGTAATACTATCCCAGGTAATACATGCATTAGAGGGCAATGGGCTTTAAGACCATCCCAGGTAATGCATGCTTTAGAGGACAACGGGCTGTAAGACTATCCCAGATAATACATACTTTAGATGGCAACGGGCTGTAAGACTATCCCAGATAATACAGGCTTTAGAGGGCAACAGGCTGTAAGACTATCCCAGGTAATGCATGCTTTAGAGGGCAACTGGCTGTAGGACTATCCCAGCTAATACATGCTTTAGAGGGCAATGGGCTGTAATACTATCCCAGGTAATACATGCATTAGAGGGCAATGGGCTGTAAGACTATCCCAGATAATGCATGCTTTAGATGGCAACGGGCTGTAAGACTATCCCAGATAATACAGGCTTTAGAGGCCAACGGGCTGTAAGACTATCCCAGATAATACAGGCTTTAGAGGGCAATGGGCTGTAATACTATCCCAGGTAATACATGCTTTAGAGGGCAATGAGCTTTAAGACCATCCCAGGTAATGCATGCTTTAGAGGACAACGGGCTGTAAGACTATCCTAGATAGTACATGCTTTAGATGACAACGGGCTGTAAGACTACCACAGGTTATACAGGCTTTGGAGGGCAACAGGCTGTAAGACCAACCCAGGTAATACATGTTTTAGAGGGCAACTGGCTGTAAGACCATCCCAGGTGGTACATGCTTTAGAGGGCAATGGGCTGTAAGACTATCCCAGGTAATACATGCTTTAGAGGGTAATGGGCTGTTAGACTATCCCAGGTAAGACATGCTTTAGAGGGCAACGAGCTGTAAGACTATCCCAGATAATGCATGCTTTAGATGGCAATGGGCTGTAAGACTATCTAAGATAATAAAGGCTTTAGAGAGCAAAGAGCTGTAAGACTATCCCAGGTATTACAGGCTTTAGTGGGCAACGGGCTGTAAGACTTTCCCATGTAATACATGCTTAAGAGGGCAACAGGCTGTAAGACTATCCAAGGTAATACATTCTTTAGAGGGCAACAGGCTGTAAGACCATCCCAGGTAATACATGCTTTAGAGGGCAATGGGCTGTAAATCCATCCCAGGTAACACATGGTTTAAAGGTCAACAGGCTCTAAGACCATCCCAGAATATTAAGGCTTTGGAGGGCAATGGGCTGTAAGAACATCCCAGATAATACATGCTTTAGATGGCAACAGGCTGTAAGATTATCCTAGATAATACAGGCTTTAGAGGCCAACGGGCTGTATGACTATCCCAGATAGAACATGCTTTAGATGACAACAGGCTGTAAGACTAACCCAGGTAATACAGGCTTTAGAGGGCAACGGGCTGTAAAACCATACCAGGTAATACATGCTTTAGAGGGCAACGGGCTGTAAGACCATCCCAGGTCATACATGCTTTAGAGGGCAACGGGCTGTAAGACCATCCCAGGTAATATATGCTTTGGAGGGCAACGGGCTATAAGACTAACCCAGGTAATACGTGTTTTAAAGGGCAACGGGCTGTAAGACCATCCCAGGTAATACATGCTTTAGAGGGCATTGGGCTGTAAGACTATCCCAGGTAATACATGCTTTAGATGGCAACGGGCTGTAAGACTATCCCAGATAATACAGGCTTTAGAGGGCAACAGGCTGTAAGACTATCCCAGGTAATACAGGCTTTAGAGGGCAACAGGCTGTAAATCCAACCCATGTAATTCATGCTTTAGAGGGCAATGGTCTGTAAGACTATCCCAGGTAATACATGCTTTAGAGGGCAACGGGATGTAAAACCATCCCAGGTAATACATGCTTTAGAGGGCAATGGGCTGTAAGACCATCCCAGGTAATACATGCTTTAGAGGGCAATGGTCTGTAAGACCATCCCAGGTAATACATGATTTAGAGGGCAATGGGCTGTAAGACCATCCCAGGTAATACAGGCTTTAGAGGGTAATGGGATGTAAGACCATCCCAGATAATACATGCTTTAGATGGCAACGGCTGTAAGACTATCCCAGGTAATACAGGCTTTATAGGGCAATGGGCTGTAAGACCATCCCATGTAATACATGCTTTAGAGGGCAATTGGCTGTAAAACTATCCCAGATAATACAGGCTTTAGAGGCCAACGGGCTGTAAGACTATCCCAGGTAATACAGGCTTTAGAGGGCAACAGGCTGTAAAACCAACCAATGTAATTCATGCTTTAGAGGGCAATGGGCTGTAAGACTATCCCAGGTAATACATGCTTTATAGGGCAACGGGCTGTAAAACCATCCCAGGTAATACATGCTTTAGAGGGCAACGGGCTGTAAGACTATCCCAGGTAATACATGAGTAAGAGGGCAACGGGCTGTGATACTATCCCAGGTAATACATGCTTTAGAGGGCAATGGGCTGTAAGACTATCCCAGGTAATACATGCTTTAGAGGGCAATGGGCTGTAAGACCATCCCAGGTAATACATGCTTTAGAGGGCAACGGGCTGTAAGACCATCCCAAGTAAGACATGCTTTAGAGGGCAACAGGCTCTAAGACGATCCCAAAATATATAGGCTTTAGAGGGCAATGGGCTGTAAAACCATCCCAGATAATACATGCTTTAGATGGCAATGGGTTGTAAGATTATCCCAGATAATACAGGCTTTAGAGGCCAACGGGCTGTAAGACTATCCCAGATAGTACATGCTTTAGATGACTACAGGCTGTAAGACTACCCCAGGTTATACAGGCTTTGGAGGGCAACGGGTTGTAAGACCAACCCAGGTAATACATGTTTTAGAGGGCAACTGGCTGTAAGACCATCCCAGGTGGTACCTGATTTAGAGGGCAATGGGCTGTAAGACTATCCCAGGTAAGACATGCTTTAGAGGGCATCTGGCTGTAAGACTATCTAAGATAATAAAGGCTTTAGATGGCAACGAGCAGTAAGACTATCCCAGGTATTACAGGCTTTAGAGGGCAATGGGCTGTAAGACTATCCCATGTAATACATACTTAAGAGGGCAACAGGCTGTAAGATTATCCTAGATAATACAGGCTTTAGAGGCCAACGGGCTGTATGACTATCCCAGATAGAACATTCTTTAGATGACAACAGTCTGTAAGACTACCCCAGATAATACAGGCTTTAGAGGGCAACGGGCTGTAAAACCATACCAGGTAATACATGCTTTAGAGGGCAACGGGCTGTAAGACCATCCCAGGTCATACATGCTTTAGAGGGCAACGGGCTGTAAGACCATCCCAGGTAATATATGCTTTGGAGGGCAATGGGCTATAAGACTAACCCAGGTAGTACAGGCTTTAGAGGGCAACAGGCTGTAAAACCAACCCATGTAATGCATGCTTTAGAGGGCAATGGTCTGTAAGACTATCCCAGGTAATACATGCTTTAGAGGGCAATGGGCTGTAAGACCATCCCAAGTAATACAGGCTTTAGAGGGTAATGGGTGGAAAGACTATCCCAGGTAATACATGCTTTAGAGGGCATTGGGCTGTTAGACTATCCCAGGCAACACATGCTTTAGAGGGCAATGAGCTGTAAGACTATCCCAGATAATACACTCTTTAGAGGGCAGTGTGCTGTAACACTATCCCAGATAATACATGCTTTAGATGGCAATGGGCTGTAAGACTATCCCAGATAATACAGGCTTTAGAGGGCAACGGGCTGTAGGACTATCCCAGGTAATACAGGCTTTAGAGGGCAACAGGCTATAAAACCAACCCATATAATGCATGCTTTAGAGGGCAATGGTCTGTAAGACTATCCCAGGTAATACATGCTTTAGAGGGCAATGGGCTGTAAGACCATCCCAGGTAATACAGGCGTTTAGAGGGTAATGGGCTGTAAGAACATCCCATTTAATACAGGCTTTAGAGGGCAACGGGCTGTAAGACTATCCCAGATAATACATGCTTTAGATGGCAATGGCTGTAAGACTATCCCAGGTAATACAGGCTTTATAGGGCAATGGGCAGTAAGACCATTCCATGTAATACATGCTTTAGAGGGCAATGGGCTGTAAGACTATCCAAGATAATACAGGCTTTAGAGGCCAACGGGCTGTAAGACTATCCCAGGTAATATAGGCTTTAGAGGGCAACAGGCTGTAAAACCAACCAATGTAATGCATGCTTTAGAGGGCAATGGGCTGTAAGACTATCCCAGGTAATACATGCTTTAGAGGGCAACGGGCTGTAAGACCATCCCAGGTAATACATGCTTTAGAGGGCAATGGGCTGTAAGACCATCCCAGGTAATACATGCTTTAGAGGGCAATGGTCTGTAAAACCATCCCAGGTAATACAGGCTTTAGAGGGCAACGGTCTGTAAGACCATCCCAGATAATACATGCTTTAGATGGCAACGGGCTGTAAGACTATCCCAGGTAATACAGGCTTTATAGGGCAATGGGCTGTAAGACCATCCCATGTAATACATGCTTTAGAGGGTAATGGGCTGTAAGACCATCCCAGGTAATACAGGCTTTAGATGGTAATGGGCTGTAAGACCATCCCATTTAATACAGGCTTTAGAGGGCAACGGTCTGTAAAACCATCCCAGATAATACATGCTTTAGATGGCAACGGGCTGTAAGACTATCCCAGGTAATACAGGCTTTATAGGGCAACGGGCTGTAAGACCATCCCATGTAATACATGCTTTAGAGGGCAATGGGCTGTAAGACCATCCCAGGTAATACAGGCTTTAGAGGGTAATGGGCTGTAAGACCATCCCATTTAATACAGGCTTTAGAGGGCAACGGTCTGTAAGACCATCCCAGATAATACATGCTTTAGATGGCAACGGGCTGTAAGACTATCCCAGGTAATACAGGCTTTATAGGGCAATGGGCTGTAAGACCATCCCATGTAATACATGCTTTAGAGGGTAATGGGCTGTAAGACCATCCCAGGTAATACATGCTTTAGAGTGCAATGGGCTGTAAGACCATCCCAGATAATATAGGCTTTAGAGGGCACCGGGCTGTAAAACCATCCAAGACAGTACATGCTTAGATGGCAACGAGCTGTAAATCAATCCCAGGTAATACATGCCTTAGATGGCAACGGGCTATAAGACCATCCCAGGTAATACATGCTTTAGATGGCAACGGGCTGTAAGACCATACCAGATAATACAGGCTTTAGAGGTTGACGGGCTGTAAGACTATCCCAGGTAATACATGCTTTAGAGGCCGACAGGCTTTAATTCCATCCCAGGTAATACATGCTTTAGAGGGCAACAGGCTGTAAAACCAACCCATGTAATGCATGCTTTAGAGGGAAACGGGCTGTAGGACTATCCCAGGTAATACAGGCTTTAGAGGGAAATGGGCTGTAAGACTATCCCAGGTAATACATGCTTTAGAGGGCAACAGGCTGTAAGACCATCCCAGGTAATACATGCTTTAGAGGGCAATGGGCTGCAGGACCATTCCAGGTAATACATGCTTCAGAGGGCAATGGTCTGTAAGACCATCTCATGTAATACATGATTTAGAGGGCAATGGGCTGCAAGACCATCCCAGGTAATACAGGCTTTAGAGGGTAATGGGTTGTAAGACCATCCCAGATAATACAGGCTTTAGAGGGCAACGGGCTGTTAGACCATCCCAGATAATACATGCTTTAGTTGGCAACGGGCTGTAAGACTATCCCAGGTAATACAGGCTTTACAGGGCAATGGGCTGTAAGACCATCCCATGTAATACATGCTTTAGAGGGCAATGGGCTGTAAGACCATCCCAGGTAATACATGCTTTAGAGGGCAATGGGCTGTAAGACCATCCGAGATAATACAGGCTTTAGAGGGCAACGGGCTGTAAAGCCATGCCAGATAATACATGCTTTAGCTGCCAACAGTCTGTAAGACCATCCCAGATAATACAAGTTTTAGAGGCCAACGGGCTATAAGACCATCCCAGGTAATACATGCTTTAGAGGGCAACGGGCTGTAAAACCATCCAAGATAGTACATGCTTTAGATGGCAACGGGCATTAAGAACATCCCAGGTAATACATGCCTTAGATGGCAACGGGCTATACGACCATCCCAGGTAATACATGCTTTAGATGGCAACGGGCTGTAAGAGCATCCGAGATAATACAGGCTTTAGAGGCCAACGGGCTATAAGACCATCCCAGGTAGTACATGCTTTAGAGGGCAACAGGATTTTAGACCATCCCAGATAATACATGCTTTAGAGGGCAACGGGCTGTAAGACTATCCCAGATAATAAATGCTTTAGATTGCAACGGGCTGTAAGACCATCCCAGAAAATACATGCTTTAGAGGACATCGGGCTGTAAGACTATTCCAGGTAATACATGCTTTAGAGGGCAACAGGCTGTAAGACTAGCTCGGGTAATACATGCTTTAGAGGGCATCTGGCTGTAGGACTATCCCATGTGATACATGCTTTAGAGGGCAATGGGCTGTAATACTATCCCAGGTAATACATGCATTAGAGGGCAATGGGGTGTAAGACTATCCCAGGTAATACATGCTTTAGAGGGCAATGGGCTGTAAGACTGTCCCAGATAATGCATGCTTTAGATGGCAACGGGCTGTAAGACTATCCCAGATAATACATACTTTAGAGGGCAATGAGCTGTAAGACCATCCCAGGTAATACATGCTTTAGCGGGCAACGGGCTATAAGACTATCCCAGGTAATACAGGCTTTAGATGGCAACGGGCTATAAGACCATCCCAGGTAATACATGCTTCAGATGGCAATGGGCTATAAGACTATCCCAGATAATACATGCTTTAGAGAGCAACGGGCTGTAAGACCATCCCAGATAGTACATGCTTTATATGGCAGCAGGCTATAAGACAATCCCAGGTAATACATGTTTTATAGGGCAACGGGCTGTTAGAGCATCCCAGATAATACAGGCTTTAGAGTCCAACTGGCTATAAGACCATACCCAGGTTATACATGCTTTAGAGGCCGACGGGCTGTAAGACTAGCCCATTTAATACATGCTTTAGAGGCCGACGGGCTGTAATATCATCCCAGGTAATACATGCTTTAGAGGGCAACGGGCTGTAAGACCAACCCATATAATGCATGCTTTAGAGGGCAACGGGCTGTAAGACCATCCCAGATAATAAATGCTTTAGATGGCAACGGGCTGTAAGACCATCCCAGATAATACAGGCTTTATAGGCCAAAGGGCTATAAGACCATCCCAGGTAATACATGCTTTAGAGGGCAACGGGCTGTAAAACCAACCCAGGTAATACATGCTTTAGAGAGCAACGGGCTGTAAGACTATCCCAGATAACACATGCTTTAGGTGGCAACTGGCTGTAAGACTATCCCAGATAAAACAGGCTTTAGAGGGCAACAGGCTTTATGTCTATCCCAGGTAATATATGCTTTAGAGGACATCGGACTGTAAGACTATCCCAGGTAATACATGCTTTAGAGGGCAACAGGCTGTAAGACTATCCCAGGTAATGCATGCTTTAGAGGGCAACTGGCTGTAGGACTATCCCAGCTAATACATCCTTTAGAGGGCAATGGGCTGTAATACTATCCCAGGTAATACATGCATTAGAGGGCAATGGGCTTTAAGACCATCCCAGGTAATGCATGCTTTAGAGGACAACGGGCTGTAAGACTATCCCAGATAATACATACTTTAGATGGCAACGGGCTGTAAGACTATCCCAGATAATACAGGCTTTAGAGGGCAACAGGCTGTAAGACTATCCCAGGTAATGCATGCTTTAGAGGGCAACTGGCTGTAGGACTATCCCAGCTAATACATGCTTTAGAGGGCAATGGGCTGTAATACTATCCCAGGTAATACATGCATTAGAGGGCAATGGGCTGTAAGACTATCCCAGATAATGCATGCTTTAGATGGCAACGGGCTGTAAGACTATCCCAGATAATACAGGCTTTAGAGGCCAACGGGCTGTAAGACTATCCCAGATAATACAGGCTTTAGAGGGCAATGGGCTGTAATACTATCCCAGGTAATACATGCTTTAGAGGGCAATGAGCTTTAAGACCATCCCAGGTAATGCATGCTTTAGAGGACAACGGGCTGTAAGACTATCCTAGATAGTACATGCTTTAGATGACAACGGGCTGTAAGACTACCACAGGTTATGCAGGCTTTGGAGGGCAACAGGCTGTAAGACCAACCCAGGTAATACATGTTTTAGAGGGCAACTGGCTGTAAGACCATCCCAGGTGGTACATGCTTTAGAGGGCAATGGGCTGTATGACTATCCCAGGTAATACATGCTTTAGAGGGTAATGGGCTGTTAGACTATCCCAGGTAAGACATGCTTTAGAGGGCAACGAGCTGTAAGACTATCCCAGATAATGCATGCTTTAGATGGCAATGGGCTGTAAGACTATCTAAGATAATAAAGGCTTTAGAGAGCAAAGAGCTGTAAGACTATCCCAGGTATTACAGGGTTTAGTGGGCAACGGGCTGTAAGACTTTCCCATGTAATACATGCTTAAGAGGGCAACAGGCTGTAAGACTATCCAAGGTAATACATTCTTTAGAGGGCAACAGGCTGTAAGACCATCCCAGGTAATACATGCTTTAGAGGGCAATGGGCTGTAAATCCATCCCAGGTAACACATGGTTTAAAGGTCAACAGGCTCTAAGACCATCCCAGAATATTAAGGCTTTGGAGGGCAATGGGCTGTAAGAACATCCCAGATAATACATGCTTTAGATGGCAACAGGCTGTAAGATTATCCTAGATAATACAGGCTTTAGAGGCCAACGGGCTGTATGACTATCCCAGATAGAACATGCTTTAGATGACAACAGGCTGTAAGACTAACCCAGGTAATACAGGCTTTAGAGGGCAACGGGCTGTAAAACCATACCAGGTAATACATGCTTTAGAGGGCAACGGGCTGTAAGACCATCCCAGGTCATACATGCTTTAGAGGGCAACGGGCTGTAAGACCATCCCAGGTAATATATGCTTTGGAGGGCAACGGGCTATAAGACTAACCCAGGTAATACGTGTTTTAAAGGGCAACGGGCTGTAAGACCATCCCAGGTAATACATGCTTTAGAGGGCATTGGGCTGTAAGACTATCCCAGGTAATACATGCTTTAGATGGCAACGGGCTGTAAGACTATCCCAGATAATACAGGCTTTAGAGGGCAACAGGCTGTAAGACTATCCCAGGTAATACAGGCTTTAGAGGGCAACAGGCTGTAAATCCAACCCATGTAATTCATGCTTTAGAGGGCAATGGTCTGTAAGACTATCCCAGGTAATACATGCTTTAGAGGGCAACGGGATGTAAAACCATCCCAGGTAATACATGCTTTAGAGGGCAATGGGCTGTAAGACCATCCCAGGTAATACATGCTTTAGAGGGCAATTGTCTGTAAGACCATCCCAGGTAATACATGATTTAGAGGGCAATGGGCTGTAAGACCATCCCAGGTAATACAGGCTTTAGAGGGTAATGGGATGTAAGACCATCCCAGATAATACATGCTTTAGATGGCAACGGCTGTAAGACTATCCCAGGTAATACAGGCTTTATAGGGCAATGGGCTGTAAGACCATCCCATGTAATACATGCTTTAGAGGGCAATTGGCTGTAAAACTATCCCAGATAATACAGGCTTTAGAGGCCAACGGGCTGTAAGACTATCCCAGGTAATACAGGCTTTAGAGGGCAACAGGCTGTAAAACCAACCAATGTAATTCATGCTTTAGAGGGCAATGGGCTGTAAGACTATCCCAGGTAATACATGCTTTATAGGGCAACGGGCTGTAAAACCATCCCAGGTAATACATGCTTTAGAGGGCAACGGGCTGTAAGACTATCCCAGGTAATACATGAGTAAGAGGGCAACGGGCTGTGATACTATCCCAGGTAATACATGCTTTAGAGGGCAATGGGCTGTAAGACTATCCCAGGTAATACATGCTTTAGAGGGCAATGGGCTGTAAGACCATCCCAGGTAATACATGCTTTAGAGGGCAACGGGCTGTAAGACCATCCCAAGTAAGACATGCTTTAGAGGGCAACAGGCTCTAAGACGATCCCAAAATATATAGGCTTTAGAGGGCAATGGGCTGTAAAACCATCCCAGATAATACATGCTTTAGATGGCAATGGGTTGTAAGATTATCCCAGATAATACAGGCTTTAGAGGCCAACGGGCTGTAAGACTATCCCAGATAGTACATGCTTTAGATGACTACAGGCTGTAAGACTACCCCAGGTTATACAGGCTTTGGAGGGCAACGGGTTGTAAGACCAACCCAGGTAATACATGTTTTAGAGGGCAACTGGCTGTAAGACCATCCCAGGTGGTACCTGATTTAGAGGGCAATGGGCTGTAAGACTATCCCAGGTAAGACATGCTTTAGAGGGCATCTGGCTGTAAGACTATCTAAGATAATAAAGGCTTTAGATGGCAACGAGCAGTAAGACTATCCCAGGTATTACAGGCTTTAGAGGGCAATGGGCTGTAAGACTATCCCATGTAATACATACTTAAGAGGGCAACAGGCTGTAAGATTATCCTAGATAATACAGGCTTTAGAGGCCAACGGGCTGTATGACTATCCCAGATAGAACATTCTTTAGATGACAACAGTCTGTAAGACTACCCCAGATAATACAGGCTTTAGAGGGCAACGGGCTGTAAAACCATACCAGGTAATACATGCTTTAGAGGGCAACGGGCTGTAAGACCATCCCAGGTCATACATGCTTTAGAGGGCAACGGGCTGTAAGACCATCCCAGGTAATATATGCTTTGGAGGGCAATGGGCTATAAGACTAACCCAGGTAGTACAGGCTTTAGAGGGCAACAGGCTGTAAAACCAACCCATGTAATGCATGCTTTAGAGGGCAATGGTCTGTAAGACTATCCCAGGTAATACATGCTTTAGAGGGCAATGGGCTGAAAGACCATCCCAAGTAATACAGGCTTTAGAGGGTAATGGGTGGAAAGACTATCCCAGGTAATACATGCTTTAGAGGGCATTGGGCTGTTAGACTATCCCAGGCAACACATGCTTTAGAGGGCAATGAGCTGTAAGACTATCCCAGATAATACACTCTTTAGAGGGCAGTGTGCTGTAACACTATCCCAGATAATACATGCTTTAGATGGCAATGGGCTGTAAGACTATCCCAGATAATACAGGCTTTAGAGGGCAACGGGCTGTAGGACTATCCCAGGTAATACAGGCTTTAGAGGGCAACAGGCTATAAAACCAACCCATATAATGCATGCTTTAGAGGGCAATGGTCTGTAAGACTATCCCAGGTAATACATGCTTTAGAGGGCAATGGGCTGTAAGACCATCCCAGGTAATACAGGCGTTTAGAGGGTAATGGGCTGTAAGAACATCCCATTTAATACAGGCTTTAGAGGGCAACGGGCTGTAAGACTATCCCAGATAATACATGCTTTAGATGGCAATGGCTGTAAGACTATCCCAGGTAATACAGGCTTTATAGGGCAATGGGCAGTAAAACCATTCCATGTAATACATGCTTTAGAGGGCAATGGGCTGTAAGACTATCCAAGATAATACAGGCTTTAGAGGCCAACGGGCTGTAAGACTATCCCAGGTAATATAGGCTTTAGAGGGCAACAGGCTGTAAAACCAACCAATGTAATGCATGCTTTAGAGGGCAATGGGCTGTAAGACTATCCCAGGTAATACATGCTTTAGAGGGCAACGGGCTGTAAGACCATCCCAGGTAATACATGCTTTAGAGGGCAATGGGCTGTAAGACCATCCCAGGTAATACATGCTTTAGAGGGCAATGGTCTGTAAAACCATCCCAGGTAATACAGGCTTTAGAGGGCAACGGTCTGTAAGACCATCCCAGATAATACATGCTTTAGATGGCAATGGGCTGTAAGACTATCCCAGGTAATACAGGCTTTATAGGGCAATGGGCTGTAAGACCATCCCATGTAATACATGCTTTAGAGGGTAATGGGCTGTAAGACCATCCCAGGTAATACAGGCTTTAGATGGTAATGGGCTGTAAGACCATCCCATTTAATACAGGCTTTAGAGGGCAACGGTCTGTAAAACCATCCCAGATAATACATGCTTTAGATGGCAACGGGCTGTAAGACTATCCCAGGTAATACAGGCTTTATAGGGCAACGGGCTGTAAGACCATCCCATGTAATACATGCTTTAGAGGGCAATGGGCTGTAAGACCATCCCAGGTAATACAGGCTTTAGAGGGTAATGGGCTGTAAGACCATCCCATTTAATACAGGCTTTAGAGGGCAACGGTCTGTAAGACCATCCCAGATAATACATGCTTTAGATGGCAACGGGCTGTAAGACTATCCCAGGTAATACAGGCTTTATAGGGCAATGGGCTGTAAGACCATCCCATGTAATACATGCTTTAGAGGGTAATGGGCTGTAAGACCATCCCAGGTAATACATGCTTTAGAGTGCAATGGGCTGTAAGACCATCCCAGATAATATAGGCTTTAGAGGGCACCGGGCTGTAAAACCATCCAAGACAGTACATGCTTAGATGGCAACGAGCTGTAAATCAATCCCAGGTAATACATGCCTTAGATGGCAACGGGCTATAAGACCATCCCAGGTAATACATGCTTTAGATGGCAACGGGCTGTAAGACCATACCAGATAATACAGGCTTTAGAGGTTGACGGGCTGTAAGACTATCCCAGGTAATACATGCTTTAGAGGCCGACAGGCTTTAATTCCATCCCAGGTAATACATGCTTTAGAGGGCAACAGGCTGTAAAACCAACCCATGTAATGCATGCTTTAGAGGGAAACGGGCTGTAGGACTATCTCAGGTAATACAGGCTTTAGAGGGAAATGGGCTGTAAGACTATCCCAGGTAATACATGCTTTAGAGGGCAACAGGCTGTAAGACCATCCCAGGTAATACATGCTTTAGAGGGCAATGGGCTGCAGGACCATTCCAGGTAATACATGCTTCAGAGGGCAATGGTCTGTA
Organism: Ambystoma mexicanum; assembly: GCF_040938575.1. Lineage (NCBI taxonomy): Eukaryota > Metazoa > Chordata > Amphibia > Caudata > Ambystomatidae > Ambystoma > Ambystoma mexicanum. The sequence goes on along the minus strand of NC_090927.1, from coordinate 15,142,736 downwards.
AGACCATCTCATGTAATACATGATTTAGAGGGCAATGGGCTGCAAGACCATCCCAGGTAATACAGGCTTTAGAGGGTAATGGGTTGTAAGACCATCCCAGATAATACAGGCTTTAGAGGGCAACGGGCTGTTAGACCATCCCAGATAATACATGCTTTAGTTGGCAACGGGCTGTAAGACTATCCCAGGTAATACAGGCTTTACAGGGCAATGGGCTGTAAGACCATCCCATGTAATACATGCTTTAGAGGGCAATGGGCTGTAAGACCATCCCAGGTAATACATGCTTTAGAGGGCAATGGGCTGTAAGACCATCCGAGATAATACAGGCTTTAGAGGGCAACGGGCTGTAAAGCCATGCCAGATAATACATGCTTTAGCTGCCAACAGTCTGTAAGACCATCCCAGATAATACAAGTTTTAGAGGCCAACGGGCTATAAGACCATCCCAGGTAATACATGCTTTAGAGGGCAACGGGCTGTAAAACCATCCAAGATAGTACATGCTTTAGATGGCAACGGGCATTAAGAACATCCCAGGTAATACATGCCTTAGATGGCAACGGGCTATACGACCATCCCAGGTAATACATGCTTTAGATGGCAACGGGCTGTAAGAGCATCCGAGATAATACAGGCTTTAGAGGCCAACGGGCTATAAGACCATCCCAGGTAGTACATGCTTTAGAGGGCAACAGGATTTTAGACCATCCCAGATAATACATGCTTTAGAGGGCAACGGGCTGTAAGACTATCCCAGATAATAAATGCTTTAGATTGCAACGGGCTGTAAGACCATCCCAGAAAATACATGCTTTAGAGGACATCGGGCTGTAAGACTATTCCAGGTAATACATGCTTTAGAGGGCAACAGGCTGTAAGACTAGCCCGGGTAATACATGCTTTAGAGGGCATCTGGCTGTAGGACTATCCCATGTGATACATGCTTTAGAGGGCAATGGGCTGTAATACTATCCCAGGTAATACATGCATTAGAGGGCAATGGGGTGTAAGACTATCCCAGGTAATACATGCTTTAGAGGGCAATGGGCTGTAAGACTGTCCCAGATAATGCATGCTTTAGATGGCAACGGGCTGTAAGACTATCCCAGATAATACATACTTTAGAGGGCAATGAGCTGTAAGACCATCCCAGGTAATGCATGCTTTAGAGGACAACGGGCTGTAAGACTATCCCAGATAATACATGCTTTAGATGGCAACGGGCTGTAAGACTATCCCAGATAATACAGGCTTTAGAGGGCAACGGGCAATAAGACTATCCTAGATAATACAGGCTTTAGAGGGCAATGGGATGTAAGTCTATCCCAGTTAATACATGCTTTAGATTACAACGGGCTGTAAGACTGTCCCAGGTAATACATGCTTTAGAGGGCAACAGGCTTTAAGACTATCCCAGGTAATACATGCTTTAGAGTGCAAAGGGCTGTAAGACTATCCCAGGTAATACATGCTTTAGAGGGCAAGGGGCTGTAAGACTATCCCAGGTAATACATACTTTAGAGGGCAATGGGCTGCTATACTATCCCAGGTAATACTTTCTTTAGAGGGCAATGGGCTGTAAGACCATCCCAGATAATACATGCTTTAGAGGGCAACGGGCTTTAAGACTATCCCATGTAATACATGCTTTAGAGGGCAACAGGCTGTAAGACTATCCCAGGTAATACATGCTTTAGACGGCAAGGGGCTGTAAGACTATCCCAGGTAATATATGCTTTAGAGTGCAAAGGGCTTTAAGACTATCCCAGGTAATACATGATTTAGATGGCAATGGTCTGTAAGACTATCCCACGGTAGTACATGCTTCAGACGGCAACGGGCTGTTAGACCATCCCAGGTAATACATGCTTTAGAGAGCAACGGGCTGTAAGACCATCCCAGGTAATACATGCTTTAGAGGGCAACAGGCTCTAAGCCCATCCCAGAATATACAGGCTTTAAAGGGCAATGGGCTGTAAGACCATCCCAGATAATACATGCTTTAGAGGGCAATGGGCTGTAAGACCATCTCAGATAATACATGCTTTAGATGGCAACGGGCTGTAAGACTAACTCAGATAATACAGGCTTTAGAGGCCAACGGGCTGTAAGACTATCCCAGATAGTACATGCTTTAGATGGCAATAGGCTGTAAGACCATCTCAGGTAATACCTGCTTTAGAGGGCAACAGGCTGTAAGACCGTCCCAGGTAAAACATGCTTTAGTGGGCAACGGGCTGTAAGACCATCCCAGGTAATATATGCTTTGGAGGGCAATGGGCTGTAAGACTGGTAGGGAGAATTCTCTTATAAGGCTAATTTCCCAAACCTAGTGAGTCCCCCAGCAGCTTTGCTGGATTTTTGGGGTTTGTTTTTTTCTCCTGCTAAGAGTGAGACTCTTTTCCTCCCACTCTTAGACATGATTTGAGGTACTTTCTTACTTAGTATGTGTTCATGGGCTATGGGGTAACCTCTTTTTACTCCATAGGGCATCATATGTTTTTATGTGTGTGTTACACAGCACCCTCAGTGCAGTAACACAGGGGGGTCATAGTGACTCCCCAACATAGATTCCAGACCCTGGGACTGACTACTGTCTCCCAGGGCAGGTAAAGTCACCATTGGCTTTACTAGTCCTAAATTGTGAACAGAACCAGCACAAACCACCTTATTGTGGAAGTACTGGTAGGGGTAATTTGATTGCCCCTGGGTCTGTTCCCAAGGGGGCACTGTTCAGTCCCCCCTTGTCAAGTTTCTGGCTGGTAGCAGTGGTTACCACGCAGAATATTGCTTCGGAATATTTACTGTGGGATTTTCCCATTGATTTTAAACGTACCACTTTTTGGTGCAATGTTAAAGATACTGCTGATTTATTTATTTAATATTAAATACACGGTTGGGTCTTTTTGCCAGAACTCGGTTCCAAAATGGCGTTTGTGTCCGTCTCTGTAACTCTGACCAAGGCCGAGCCCTTTGTTCCACTATTTTGGCGGGCTTCTCCACAGAAGCCCTCCAAATGGTGCCACTCTGTCTGGGTTCCACAGGAGGGGTGGAGGGGGGAATTGGCACCTGGACTGTGTTGCCGAAGCAACCCAAGTCGCACTCTACTCTGATTGGCCGCCCGCCTCACCACTTAGCATGTGTGAGTGACAGCTAGGCTGATGAATGGTGTTTTTTCTGCATAAAAGCAGGGCCTTTGGGACTGGAACTTGAGAAGTTGCCACAGGACCTAAGAATTCGAAGAGGGAAGAAGCTGAGCCATCTGCAACGACGACACCACCGGTGAAGCACTGCTGCAACAAACTCACCACTTTTCCAACGACAAGAGAAGATCTTCTGCTGGAAAGTCTTCTCCCTTTGAGCTGTTAGGACCAACCTGTTCACCACTTTTCACTTTCCAAAGATGTCTCTTGGTCAAATCACCCGTGCCAAGCACCCCGGATAGCCGGATAGCCAAGCTTCTCCACTTTGACCGTGAATAAAAGGGCCGTACCTTTTAATCAGGAACTCCGCGGCTGTTTTCCTCCCTGAGCAGTGCAACGACTCCACGTTTTCTTCCACAACGAGACCCTCTCTTCCCCTGGTCGAAACAATGAACTGCCATCACTGCCAGGAACAACTGCCCCCGCTGGAGCTTCCTCTCTCTTTAAGGTACTGTGTCCTGCCTGGCCTCCCTTTCAACGGATTGCTAAAGGAGTCCCGTAAATCCTTGGCTTTCCACACTGGGTTGGCCCCAGACCTTCTAACTTTACTTCTTGAACTACCCCAACTTCTTTTTGAACTCTGCAAAGACTTTTAGTACAGCTTAAACTGTGTGATCTTGGGCACATTTTGCTTTGCTCCATTTAAAGTGGGCCTGGCCTATGAACATTGGCTCTACAGTGTATACTGCCTTTCTCCCCTTGCTCTGAACTTCTAAAAGTATTGGGAACTGTTATTTTTATGCTCTGCCGTTTTTCTCTTCCTTTAACAAAACTATTGGAGTGCCATCTTAGTTAAGCGCTCACATCTGCCTTGACAAATAGTGGTGTTTTAACTCTGACTTGTCTAATAGTTATTAAGGTGTGTATACTTTGCCTGACTGTGTTTTAACTTGCTTTCGATTTAAAGTGCTAGTGTATTGCCTAAAGTGTGTTTTAAATACATAATTATATACTTTTGATACAAAGCTCTGGTCAGTGTTTGCTTGCTCTACTGTGTTTTTGGCCGTATTGTGTATATTCTATATACTGCCCTACTCTTCTTGAGAGAAGTCTGACTGCTCAGCCACAGCTACCAGGTAAATCTGGGTGGTGCAGACTGCTACCAATTGGGTTTACTGTTCACTCCTGTAGTCTTAATCTTTTTTGCAGTGTTCCCCAAGGGAACTGCACAGGATTCTGCCTAACAAAGACCAACCCAGGTAATAAATGTTTTAGAGGGCAACGGGCTGTAAAACCATCCCAGGTAATACATGCTTTAGAGGGCAATGGGCTGTAAGACTATCCCAGATAATACATGCTTTAGAGGGCAACAGGCTGTAAAACTATCCCAGATAATACAGGCTTTAGAGGGCAATGGGCTGTAAGACTATCCCAGGTAATACAGGCTTTAGAGGGCAACGGGCAGTAAGACCATCCCAGATAGTACATGCTTTAGATGGCAACAGGCTATAAGACGATCCCAGGTAATACATGCTTTAGAGGGCAACGGGATGTTAGACCATCCCAGATAATACAGGCTTTAGAGTCCAACGGGCTATAAGACCATCCCAGGTTATACATGCTTTAGAGGCCGACGGGCTATAAGACTATCCCAGGTAATAAATGCTTTAGAGGCCGACAGGCTGTAATATCATCCCAGGTAATACATGCTTTAGAGGGCAACGGGCTATAAGACCATCCCATAATATACAGGCTTTAGAGGACAATGGGCTGTAAGACCATCCCAGATAATACAGGCTTTAGAGGCCAACGGACTGTAAGACTATCCCAGGTAATACAGGCTTTAGAGGGCAACTGGCTGTAAGACTATCACATGTAATACATGCTTTAGAGGGCAACAGGCTGTAAGACTATCCCAGGTAATACAGGCTTTAGAGGGCAATGGGCTGTAAGACTATCCCAGGTAATACATGCTTTAGAGGGCAATGGGCTGTAAGACTATCCCAGGCAACACATGCTTTAGAGGGCAATGAGCTGTAAGACTATCCCAGATAATACATGCTTTAGATGGCAACGGCTGTAAGACTATCCCAGGTAATACAGGCTTTATAGGGCAATGGGCTGTAAGACCATCCCATGTAATACATGCTTTAGAGGGCAACAGGCTGTAAGACTATCCCAGGTAATACAGGCTTTAGAGGGCAATGGGTTGTAAGACTATCCCAGGTAATACATGCTTTAGAGGGCAATGGGCTGTAAGACTATCCCAGATAATACAGGCTTTAGAGGGCAATGGGCTGTAAGACTATCCCAGATAATACATGCTTTAGAGGGCAACAGGCTGTACGACTATCCCAGATAATACAGGCTTTGGAGGGCAATGGGCTGTAAGACTATCCCAGATAATACATGCTTTAGAGGGCAACAGGCTGTAAGACTATCCCAGATAATACAGGCTTTAGAGGGCAATGGGCTGTAAGACTATCCCAGATAATACAGGCTTTAGAGGGCAATGGGCTGTAAGACTACCCCAGATAATACAGGCTTTGGAGGGCAATGGGCTGTAAGACTATCCCAGATAATACAGGCTTTGGAGGGCAATGGGCTGTAAGACTATCCCAGATAATACAGGCTTTGGAGGGCAATGGGCTGTAAGACTATCCCAGGTAATAATGCCAGCCAATCCAATGGTGACATAGTCACGCTGCGTCGCCACCTTTACTTCAGAGTACTAGTGTTAGGGTGTGGGAGATGGAATTCATTGTCATCTCGTCCTGAGCCCCTTGCTGCCTGACTGAGCTGGGCCCGGCCATGGCCCAGTTGCTTGCCTTGTTTCCCTGGCCCTCGATTCCGCATCCTGCCCCCTCGGCTCAGCCTGGTCTGGAATCCGACCTGCAGTGCCCCTGTGTACATAGGAACAGGAAAGGGAGCCGCGTCTGGGAGGAGAAGGAAGAGGGTGGCACTGTTGGGAGAAGTAACCCCTCCACGCGATCGTTAGCAGCAGGAGCTGTACAGGCTGCCAGCCACTGCACTACACCTCACTGAAGTGAGGTCGGTGTAATATAAACATTCTAATCCATGCCTTAGTGGGGGCGTGGGTACATTGGTACTGCTCCAAGGTGCCTTATCTGTGGGGTTTGTTCTGTGATGTATTCCCCCTGATGCCTCACGATTCAAACAAATGGATGAGTGGATGTTAGGTTAGAGGGAGATATATGATTGATCTGGATTATGTATATGGTGGGAAATTTGGGGTGGTCCGGGGGAAGGGTCACTCATGCAGCCGTGTTCAAAAGGAGTAGAGGGGCAAAAGGCTCTGTAAACTGTAATTTCTAAGAGGGGGGTTGAAGGGGAACAAGCAGATTTGTGGAGACGGATGGGCACACAGGCCACGGTTTGCTCTGGTTATATGCAGGCCAATGAGCTCATAGGAAGAGAGAAGGATACTGAAGACTTGCAACAATACATGGCCAAGCTTCCATGAGAATTGGGTTTGTGCGGAGCTGCCAGGGGTTGGAGGGGGAGTCTGGGCTTCTTGTGCGCAGCGCTGGACAGAGGGAAAGATGGAATTTTAGAAATCATTGTGTGGCCAAGGAAAGTATGGAGTTCAGAATGGCACAAAATGGAGTCTGTATACTTTACCAGATGACTTTTTTTACCATATTTTATGGTTAATGTTAAGGCCGAATTATAGAAATGGATAAACAAACAAGCGGACGTCTCCCGGCATTGAGTAAATATAAGATCCATTTCGCGCGGGAATGTCAGGGGGGTATAAAAGACCTCTCTTCCCTAACATTCCCCCCTTTCATTACTACTAAAGTAATGAATACCCCTGCCCAGAACACCTGTGTTCTTCTCCCTCCTTTACTGCAGGATCCCATGCTGGAGTGCCTTTAATTGGAATCCATGCACGGTATACATTTCTCAAACTTTCACCCCTCCAAGCATATTCTTCAAGAGTACATGTCATATAGCTACAACCCCCATTCCCAGCCAGATCCACCCATACCTCCTGATGGTTTTCTAAGTCTTGGGGTTCGTCAATGGTTGTCTACTATATCTCCTGTATCGTACACTGCTGTCATGCGGTATGTAGCCTAATTATTTTCACCTGTTTGAACTCAGCAGCAGGAAAATGATGGTAGGGACCAGCATCTTCATTACAGTCCTGAACCACGATGGTACCCAGTGGTACCATCGTGTTACCCAGAGCACCTAGACTCTGGAACAATCTCCCCCATGAGTTAAGAGCACATAATGCTCCCTGTTGGCCTTCAGAAAAAAACTAAAAACCTCTCTCTTTAACTAAACCTCCTCTACCGACATTCAACTTACACATACTGCAAATGCTTTTGTATAACACTGTATGCTGTGCTGTTTTTCCTATGTTTTAACTAAGTCGCACTATTTCTGTAACCAACGCTATCTCTGTAACCAGCGCCATAATGCCTCAGGGCTGTTTCTGTGCGCTTAACAAATGTGAAGAAATAAATAAAGTGCCAAACCAATCACTGGGCTGGACACCCCCTTCCTTTTTCATTCTTACTCTGAGGCCGTGCACCGCGGCAATCACATGAGATAGCGTCCCGTTGTCAGCATCTGAAGATGGTGCGACAGTGCAACATGCGCTCCTGACTTTTTGGCAAACACCGCCTCCCATAGCTGTGATAAGATCCAAGCCGTAGCGGTTCTGCATCGTCATCAGCTGTAGGGCCCTGAGTTCCACCTTAATGACGTTGAACCCTTCTTCGGTGTCGTTGGCCAGCTGGATCAATTCCCACCGCACGATCTGCAGCCACTTGGCGTTTGCTCGTGCTTGGCTTCTCGGTATGAGTGATGCAAAAAATGTCTCTGCTGAATTATAGAGTTCATACTGATCAAGTATCTGAGCCGGGAGGTCGCAGTAGTCCCTAGAGAGGTAGTTGGATGCCCTCTTCTTGCGTGATGCCTGATCTTTTGTATTATCTTCTGTCAGTGCGTCATAGATGGGGGTTTCTTCTGCTTTTAATGTGCTGCCGATTGCAATGAGGCCCTCCATGTTTGCTGGAGTTGCAAGTATGCCTGTTTACCACACACCCAATAATTGTCCATTAAAGCTGCTGTTCCTTTTCGCATATCAGGCATAACAAGTGTTCTGTTGCAATGGGTATTTGAACCCATGGGTGATTTTCCTTCCCCGCGAAAACAAAGTTTGACTGTTTCTTCACGCTGTATTTTGATTGGTTTCTCGAGGGCTGTAACCCAGGTTAGCTTTGTGGTGTGTTTTGACCAGATCTCGGAGCATGTGCTCTCCATCCATTTGAGTCTTTTATCCGTCTGCTCACGTAACGCTTCAGCTTTGCACATCACCGTTGCATCTTGCCATTTGTTCTCATCAAACATTGTCCCTTTTATTTGAAAAAACAGCTCCTTGAATCATGTGGCCCTTTCTGGTTCCTTTTTGCAAATCTTATCGTCAGGAGGAAGCTATTGTAGTTTTACTGTATGTGCCTGGAAGGTACTTTGAATTCTACACAATGAAAGATGTACGAGACACTGGGTTTCCACTATAGGTGTTTCTTGTGGTACTAACACCTTGGGTGTTCCTGATGCATGAGGGATCAGTGAACCCACATAACAGCTTTCGTTTGTTGCTTGTCCTCCCGTGGTACTCATGTCAGAGTAACACTTATTGTATTGCTCTCAGTGGCGGGGGTCTTCTACAGCATGTAGCCCCAGCACATGATATCCATCATATGTGTGTTGTTTTATATCTCTCTTTCTCCTCCTATACCCCCCTAGAGCATTGTATTTATAAATAACATTTCGAGAATAGATGGGAAAGATACCCATATTCAAAATTTCATCATCATTATTACTATATCGCAAATACTGCACATTCGGAGGAGTGTTAGGTGGGGTGGCAGGGGACAGAGTGTACATGAATTAGAGATCTGAGGTAGGGTTAGAGGTCAGTTGCAAGTCATCATATACATAAACAATATTTTCACTGGTATTGACGATTGGTAACTCAGAATAGGGTGTTTTTAGTGTGCGGTTCTTATGCAGCATAGTGAGGTTTGTGGAGGTATTATGGTCCCACATCAATTTTACACCATCCCATATGAGCTGAGTACCTTCTTGTACCAGGTTTCCCCCTGCCCCCCTCCTTTTACATCTTCTATAATAAAATAAATACTCCAATAGAGACCTAAACACAATAATAAAACAGAAAATACTATCGCTGTGAAATAAAGTCCACAGTCATATGAGTACACCCTAGTGGCACTAACATTATTCCTATTGCTATCTAACTCTCTTGTGGCTGTATTCAGAGGGCGTGTCTCTGCCATTGTCGCTCCTACAGAGTGGACAAAAATGGGTTGAGCATACTTTAAGTTGTAAGTCAAAACATACTATATCTTAAAAGTACTTAAAGAAAAAGAGAGAAAGAGAGAGAGAGAGAGAGAGAGAGAGAGAGAGAGAGAGAGAGAGAGAGAGAGAGAGAGAGAGAGAGGAAAAGATACTTTAACTTGCATATTATATATTTACATTTCAATTTTTACTTCTCATCATTGCAATTACATTACACGGCCACGGCTGTGTAGTTATGGTTAAGTTGCTGTTTCCATAGGAAGAGCACTTTTTGGGCGGCTTATAACTTCCCTCCCCCTGGACGAATCCTCACCAAACTTTGCAAAAAAAGTATATGGGCCACTCCAAAGTTTGGTGTGGTTTGGTCCGGGGGTGCAAAGTTATAGCGGGGGTCCCAAAACCTCTGTTTTTCCCATAGACTGAATGGGGGGAAAACTTTGCACACGGCTACAGGTCAAACCGCTGGATGCATTTTCACCAAATTTGCGGCAGGGGCTTGGTCCAGAAAGCATGCTTTTGTAAATTTGGTGACCTTTCGTGCAGTACTTTTCATTAAAATGACCACAAGTAGGTGTAAAAAAATTAGTGATATCTATGTCCGCTTTGCGGTCACACTTTACTGTTCGGTCCACGGACAAGACACCGATTGGCTAAGGGGCTGACGTCATGACCGCAGACACGCGACGTCTCTGCCGATTGGCTGCAGAGAGACGTGTTCTGCATCAGATTGTTTGGAGGCGCCCGACATCTTGGATCCGCCGATAGCGGAGCGACAACCAGCAGAAACATGCTATATTTATAAAACTCTTTTGCTGTGTCATAGAGCGTTGGGAAAGGTTCAGACAGTAAGACTTGGGTGATGAATGCATTTGTTCTGGCGGTCGGTCTTCATGATGTATTTTCTATGGCCACCTTGTACGCACAGAAAATGAGGGGTCTAATAACGGTAGTATTTCAGTCCATGCAGTGCACAGGAACTTGTAAGTGTTGTAAGGACACGCGTGGTGTTAGCGAACATTGAAATTGACAACATGCTGTAATTGCATTACTTTTTCCTACGTATATTGCATTCATTAGTACGCCACCATGGGTGTGACATGCTATGGTGGTTGTGGCCAGGGCCTAGAGTCTTGGATGCATGGCCGTTGGCCGAAGGCCGAAGGCCTTACTTCCAAGACTGTAGGCCCTGGCCACAACCACTGCAGCATGTCACACCCATGGATACACCCGTATTATTGCGTATCGATTGCCTGGTTGTGGGGAGTGTGTACAAGAACAAAGTTATAAGCAGTGGACGTCCAAGCCACTGCACACCCTTACCATATAATATCTATGGACATACAGCTAGGAGTAAAGCCTCTGGCCAGAAGCACTGAAGGATACCACACCTATAGAAAAACCCCAACTACCACACATCACTGAGGTGGTTGTGGGGAAACCCTGCACTTTTGGGTGCATGGACGAAGTTATACCCTCTTCACTTACAAGCCAACATGGGTTTCATCTAGTGTGGTGGGGTTGGCAAAGATGTATATTTTTGGGTGCATGGTTGCAGGCTGTATGCCATACACCCAAGCATGTACACACTGCCCACAACCACTGCATCTTATCACATTCATACTTCACACCCACACAATCGATTACGTATCTGGCAGGTGTGGCCAGCTCCCAGAGTTTTGGGTACATATTCAATACATGCTACATTTACAATGTTTTCTTCTATGGGTGTGCTACTGATTTTTAAGCAACCATGGGTGTAATATGCTGCAGTGATTGTGGCCAGGGCCTATAGTGTTGGGTGCATGACTGTTGGCCGTAGGCTGGACGCCATACTTCCAAGACTGTAGGCCCTGCCCACAGCCACCGCAGCATGTCACAGCAATGGGTACACCTGTAGTATTCATTATTGATCAGATGGTTGTGGGAAGTGTGTACAGTCTAGGGTGCATCCAAGAAGAAACTTCTAAGCACTGGAGTTATAAGCTATTTCACATCCATATATGGAAATGTATGGACATACACCTAAGATTTTAGGCCCTGCCCACAACCACTGCAACATTTCACAGCTACAGACACACCCCTAGTATTGAACATCACTCAGGTGGGGAGGGTCTGCAGTCATGAGTGCATGGCCGCAGGTCATACACCCAACAGCACAGTTATATGTAGTGTACTTACAAGTCACAATGGGTGTGATATGGTGTGGTAGTGCATCACTCAGGTGGCTGTGGGGAAGGCTGCAGTCATGGGTGCATGGCCGAAGGCCATGCCCCCAAAAGCACATTTGTACGTAGTGTAGTTATATACCCCAATGGATGTCATGTGGTGTGGTAGTAGTGGCCAGGATGTAGAGTATTTGAACAAAATAATAAGCACTGCAGTTGTAAGCAACTATGGATTTTACATACTGTATACCCATACATTTATAAATCTATGGCCTCACACTCACGTCTGTTGCCTGTGGCGGCAAACTACTCCAGCATATCACAGCTATGGGTACACTTGTACTATGCAACATCATTAAGATGGTTGTGTTGTGGGGAGGGCGTAGCATTTTGGGAGCATGGCCAAAGGCCATGCTCCCAAAACCAACTTTGGATGTAGTGAAATTACAAGGCACAATTGTTCTGATATGCTGTGGTGTTTCTGCCCAGGACCCAGAGTCTTGCCAAAGGCCATGCACCCAAGACTGAAGTCATAAGCAGTGGGGTTATAAGTGAATATGGGTGTGGTGTAATGCAGTAGTTGTGTGCACGTCCCAGCGTCTTGGCTGCATGGCTGCAGACGATGGTCCCAAAAGTGAACTTATAAGTAGTTAATTTACAAGGACCATGGTTTTGATATGCAGCGATGGTTGTGGGTAGGAACTATACTCTTTGTACCTTGGTCGTACACAACCAAGATGCAAGGGCCAGCCTACAGCAGCTGCAGTATATTAGTACCATAGATTAGACGTGTAGGTTTGCATGTGTACAAAATGGTGTCCAGACATTTGGGCGACCTAAAACTGGTCGAATGACATTTGGTCGACGCAATTTGGTCGAAAACCAAATGGTCGAATTTTTTTTTTAAATTATATATTTATTTTTCGGGTTTTCGTTTTTTACAAAAATGGGTTTTTAGAAAAAAAAGGGGGTTAGGGGGGGACCCCCCCAAAAAAAAAAAAAAAAAAGGTGAAAATAAAAAAATAAAAAAAATTCGACCATTTGGTTTTCGACCAAATTGGTTCGACCATTTGTCTGGTCGACCAATTTTTTTCGACCAAATGTCTGGTAACCGTACAAAATGACTGCCAAAATACTTACTCCTTACTTTGTTCAGATTCCATATATGTTTTAAATGCCTTTAGTACTTGGCGGAAGTATCCTTTTTTAATTTCTGTGATAAAAGAAAAAAAGTATGTAAGTCTTTGCATTTTATGAAAACTTACTACATTACATAAAAGACAGTTTACCTTTTTTTTACCCTCATATTTAGTTTACAAACCCGTGTACTGTGCATTCTGCTAAGTTTCTGTGTTTGCTTTTCTAATCCTTGGGTCTGGGTAAAAAAATCCATGTTGGATTAAAAAAAAACTTTATTTGCTATGGTACTAACTACTTCCTTGTTTCCTTTGAGTGTTTCCTTCATCTTTCTGATTAATGTTTTGTTTGTTGCCATGCTGCCGATTTTTTCCAACAGTTAGATACCTGTTGGCATATTCTAACTGTGCATTTGTTCTTACAGTTCTGTGATTTTCATTTATTTGTGTCGTCGTCGTTATATCCTCTTGGCAGTTAGATACCTGTTGGCGTCTTTTCCATAATTTATAGGTAGTGTTGAAGTACACATTATTTATTAAATTTTGGCTTTAAGAAGATTAAGTACGCATTTGTAAGATTAGCTGGCAATCTCTGCTTTAGAGTAATGGTGCTATCATTACATTGGAACCATCCACATTTCTTTTTAATGTATGCAGTGTAGTGACCTGCATTGGTTGTAGCTCCTGCATGATAGATTATACCTACTGTTGTAAAGGTTTTCTTTCCAACTACACTTGACCGTGTGTGAATCCAGTCAGTGTGGAGTTGTTTTTGGTACCATCTGCATTATAACGTAGAAGCATAAGTTGTTGAAACAGAATGGATTCACAATTAGGTATGGAAACATACACAAATCGCTCATTTGGGATTTGTTCCTGTATCACATTGTTACAGAGAGTGCATCTATGTTTCCACATGTACGATATCTGGAAGATTTCATCTACAGGTATGCTTTTGTCTTCCAATACTAGTAGTAAGTACATTAGAAATTCTTGTGGATTTTCTTGTGAGTTCATAGTGAATCTCACCATTCCAGCACTGTCGTCCAATTCTTGCCCTATTCCATGAACACTGTACGTGTTGTCAGGATTATTTGTTGCATTTCTATGAAGCACTAACATTTGCAAACACAATTGGTCTGTACTGTGTAAGCAAATGTTGTCAACAATTGGTGGCAATTGAAATAGAATATTCGTTGCTACATTTGCATAGCAACTTACCCCAGTTTCATTTGCAAATTTGAATGGACCAGCTAGTTCTGTATCTGAGTGCATTTTTCGGAGTTTCTTTTCCTTCTTTGAAGACGTACCTGGTTTACATTCCCTAATATGTTCTTCTTTGTTTGTGGTAATTGATGAAGCTTTAGCTTCTTTTGTTTTCTTTGAGGGATTTGCTGTTGGATTCTGTTGCATTTCTGTTTGATTTAGTTTCTTTTTACCACGTTTTACTTTATCTGGAACAGGATATTGTTTCAGATGGGGGTGTAGAGTGAACGCAGTCTATTGTATTCTAGAATGCAATGAATATCAGCGTTTACTTTACTTGCATCAAAGTTCATTACCAATAGACGGTCAAGTGTACGTAAGCATGTTAATGCTACGTAGCTCATGTCTTCTTTAAAGACTGTGTTTCCTATATCTATCAATGCTTTGTCTAGGGTAAGACCTTAGGATTTATGAATGGTAACTGCATATGCAAGAGTTAGAGAAAATTGCTCTCTACGTACATACATGTCTTTGAAGAGAAGGAATCGAGCAATTGAGCGTCATATCCTTTTCACTTCTGAAAGTTTATCAAAGCTAATATTGACAAACTGAATGTTGCTGTCACGTGGGTATGATTGAAGGCCTAGAACTGTACCCAGTGCTCCATTAACTAGTCTTTGCTCGACGTCAATGTTACGTTTAAGCATTACTCTACAATTTAAGGATAATTTTAATATTTTTTCCAACCCAGCTGTGTTGGAGATTGAATTTTCTAAACAATTTAGTCTTGTTGTGGCTTGCTCACACATGGGTACTGTCATACCATGTACGTCTAGTTTGTCTGTGGTGCTAATTTCAATTATTGGTTTCATTTCTTTATTTAACATTGTTTCATTGAATTTGAAACTGTCATGAATAGCTGAATTCGGCCCTTCTGGACTTTGTGGTCCATAATGCACCGCGCATAAACTCTGCAACTCATCCAAGATGACCGACTGATCAGAACAGTTGCGTTCTAGCCTTTGCATGCAGTCTCCAGCTTCCTAGAAAACAGGCATGCCCCCGCGTCTCCGCGCGTCTCAGCTCTATCCCTACGAGTTACTAGACGTTGTTCGAGTTCGCTCTCTGTGCTATCGTGAACTCTATCTTTCCTTCTTGGTTCCTGGAACCCCCCTCCAAACCTTACCTTTCCAATATCCTCCTTCCTGGATTTATTGACATTATTCCTGATAATCGAACACTACCGGCTTGGCATCCGACTTCCACGCTGGAACCTGAGGATTCGCGTTCCAGCCTGTACAAGTCACGGTCGGTGAAAAAGAAAGAACCTCATCCCGGAAGACCACAAGCAAGGAGAAAAAGATGAGATAGAAAGAAGCTTGTGACAGAAACAGCTTGTAAGAGTTGGCATTAAGGCCATACTATTGACATTTTTGTGCGCAATTTGTTCCATAACATCAGTTGCACATGCATTATCGCCATAAAGTGCATGAATGTGCCGGTTTTTCAATACTGCTTGTGCTTCTTGCAATAGTACACCAACTCTAATACTTTTTAAGATGTTGGCATAAGTGAGATCTGCAGATTGCTGCATGTTCTCTGTTAATTCTCTGTATTGGAAATGTTGCCAAAGATTGACATTTCCTATGCTGCCAACAGTTTTACAGCAGAGTTTGTGGCCTAAGGTTTTAAAAATAGGTTCACCTTTCACTGGTGTCAATTGTAGAAGATCTCCGAAAACGATAATGTGTTTCCCTGCAAAGAGTTCTTCGTTGTTACTTTTAAGTACTTCTTGCAATCTGATGTGAATCAAAGCCAACATTAGGTTGGAGACCATGCTCCCTTCATCTATTAGTAGCATTTTCATTTGTTTTAATACTCTGCATACTTCCATTGCAGCTTCTGCAGAAAGTTTGTAATAGTCTAATTTATTTTGATGCTCTACTGGAAGCAGTAGTAATCGATGTAAAGTGACACCGCCTATGTTGTAGGCAGCTAAACCTGTGGGGGCCGTTACAACAGCTGACAGTTTGTTGTTTGTCAATTGTTGAAGGAACTTGCTGATGATTTTGATTAAGAATGTTTTTCCTGATCCAACTTCACCACTCACGTACAGTAGTATAGGTTTGTAATTTTGGCAGGAACATTCTTTATTTTCGTGTTGTACACCATGTACAATTTGTTTTGTTACATCTTCAAAAATGGTGCGCTGATCTTTGTTAAGTTTTGCTTGTTGTACAGTTAAGTCTTCTGTATCTTCTTGATACTGATACATGGTGTTTTCTACTTCTGCCATAGCTACTTCTGCCTCATTTGCTATTAGTGGTTGTCCTAGTGGTACTTGACTTCCTGTTACAGAAGGTTGACTACTGTCAGAAGAGTCCTTATCTAGTTGTGCCTGAAGTTCTTCTTCCTGTTGCTGCTCATTGTGTATCATTGTTTTGTACTGCGTAAAGTTCACATCGGTGATAGCGCTTTAATTTGCTTTAAACGCATCTTCATAGCAGTCATAGTTATCTAGTATGTCTTCCTCTTTTCTCCATGGTTTAAAAAGTGGTAACAGAGACATTTAATATAGTTCTTTCTGTTGAGGAGTGTTTAATGATAATGTTACATGATTAATTAAGCTTCGTTTGGTAAGTTTCACTAAGCTCCCTTCACAATCGGTCACTCTATAACTACCTTTGCTTTCATCGGGTTTTATATTATGTTTGTATGCAAAGTTTTGAGCTATGTGGTATAGACACATGCTTTCCAAAGTGCTACTCCTGTTCGGATAGTATGTGTCCAGTAAATTGTTTTTTAGAATGTATTGGCTGTTGGGATCATTCCTGGCAATTGTTTCTATGTCCTCATATGATTTCAGCACTCTTTTTCTAGATTTAGCAGGACCAAGACTTAGCCATACTATGTTGTCTGATTTTCCATACAAAGCAGTACCGGTTAAACGAGCTGCTGCTTCATAGGCGCCACATTCTCTATGAGAGAGCATTTTTATGCCTAGGCTGTACATTTTCTGTGATAGTATTTTGTCTGATGCTAGGTCATCCCAGAGGTCTTGAAGCTCTGTTTTTTTTGCTTTTGTTAAGTAGGCTGTAACATATCGTGCAACAGCAGTTGAATTGTCTGCAATGTACTGCACATCTATGTTTACATTCCATAAGAGGGCAATGATTGCATTGTAATCATCAATATATTTTGATTCTTCTGTTCTTTTTATGTAATATGTGTTTTTAGGTGATTTACCTTTAACACTATGTCGAACTGAAGACATGAAGTTGTTCACTTCACCTGTTTCTGTAACTGGTCTAGGGAAACCAAAGCGGCATTTGGTGTAGTGTTTATCTTTGTTTTGTATTTGCGGCGACAATATTTGCCACATTTGTGTCTTTGAAATTGTAAAATCTGCCCATGCAGCTTACTATGTGTCTGTTGTGAAGGGATTTCACAAGTGGCATATTTTTGGATAAACTGCAAAACAGTGCTATCACTGTCGTGACCAAATTTAGGTGCACCTTTGATCCATAACAGCATGTGAATATGTGGTGCTCCTTTCGCTTGATATTCTTTTCTCCAAAAGAAATGTTGCACTTCTCCAAGGGGAGGAACAGTTTTATTGCAAATAAAGTGTAGCATGGCAATGAAACGATGATGGAAATATCTTGACACATTAACTGGATCTAGAGAGCAAAGTTCTCCAGGTGTTAATATATCTATGTTGATTTTGGTGCTGTTTTCTATGCGTAGGAAGTCATGTAAATCTTCCGATGCATATTCTGCACAACTTAGTGTAACAAACCAAGTCAGTGGTCCAAGGTTTCTGATCATACAACGCACGTCTCCATGCCGTCGGAACCAGTATTCCTTTGTACCACGCATGTTTGCAAACACATTTGTTATACTTGATTGTAAAACCTCATCTTTTTCCTGTACTTTTTGTATTAACTGCGTAGCTGACATATTTTGAAAGTGGGTTCCAGATTTCAAAATTTGTGCAACTCCGTAACATAGCGTTGCTAATTCACTTTCATAGAGTAGGTGGAATATGTATTCCACATTTTGTCTAAATGTGGGATCTTGCGAATACATTCGTAATGAGCAGTATTCTGATGCCCCAATCTGAGTGGGTCTATCATCGTATCTCGCACCTTTGCCAGTGGGAAATAGCAGTGGAAAAGCATGTGCTTCTATACTTTTTTCCCATATACTCATTGGTGAACCTTTGGTTTGTCGCATTTGGTAGGTTTCTAGTGCATCATCTATATTTTCATTGGAATGAAATGGATGAATTGTGTACTGGTCCAAAAGAGTGGATACTGTAGCAGGGTCCAGAAGTTCGAATTGTCCAGTTTCTGATGGCTCTTGAATTATTTCATTTTTTTCCTTTAAGCTTTCTTCAATATTTATTTCCTTGTAGTACTTGTTATTGTCTTTTAGATATTGCAATGCTTGTCTAACTTTATGTAAATCCACCAGTTGTTGCCAAAATATTTTGTCTTTTGTTGGTACACCATTTACCAAGACTATTAAAGAATGCTCTATTGAACGTTGCACTCTTAGAGTGTGTACATTTTCAGTTAGATGTAATGGCAAATAAACTACTTTGCCACGAATGCCTTTCACCAATTCAGAGGAAGGTAATTTTGATGTTTTTGGATGAAGGCGTGTAATTCATTGAAAAGGGTGAACTGTTTGAATTATGATGCTCTCATACAAATTGAGCTGCTGGAGGATTTTTGGTAGTGGGAACAATTCCAAATTATTTGTAATAGCACGTGAAGGAGTGTGGTTGTTGTATAATTTTATAGTACAGTAACTGCAACATATCAGGCGTTCAGTTAGTTCATATTTGTTTTCTGCTAAAAGGTAGAGAGCTAATTTAAACCATTTGGAATCTTCATTGTCTTCTATTTTGTATGTTACATCTACAGTTTTTGTGTTACTTTTATAAAAAGTTCTGCGGCAACATACACACACATGGTTTGGTACTTCAGCCGATGCCCTTTTTAATTTTAGTATTTCCTTTCTGTATGTGTGTAATAGAAGGTTGCTATGTGCAGATTTGTTGCTACTTTACTCTAAAACTATTGCATTTTATAAGTGGCTTTCACTTCCAAAATACTTTCTCTGAATATGGTCAACTTCTTCTTGTAAGTATTTGGGTGTACCATGAAAAAGAGTGTTATTTAAATTGCCTAATTCTGAAGCTGGACTTTTTGCATAGTATATTTTATACACTAGATTTCTCACATTTGAATGATGTACTGATATTCTTTTGATATCATGGAAGGTGCTTTTGCAAATAGGCCCAGAATTGCAGGCTAATGAATGTCCTTGTAGTCCTGTGTATTTGCGCACTGGACAAATATATATATTTTGCAGCACTTTCATTTTACTTTTGTCTTTCCCTTTTACATACAGATTGAGGAAAGATTTGAAAGCTTTGTTTGGAATGGCACATATTGATGTGCACGGCCATTTGTATACTGGACGGTGTGGTTCTGTCGAATCGAGATGTAATTCTGAGTTTTCAGGGGATACTTTTGTAAGCAGTGTTTCTTGTTCCATGATGGTACTATTGATTTTCTCATACCCTCGTCCACTGCTATGGATGGCAATTGTTTTTTTTTATTTTGTTTGTATGATTCTGTATGGTTCTGTGGTTGTCGTGTGACTCCATTCACCTCCACAAACATTTAAGAAATTATTTTTGCTCACATTCTGTTTATTGCTGAGTTTCTTTTGTAGTTTGGTACTTAGTTTTGTTAGTGTTTTCATCCTACTTAACACTAATATAAACAACTTCCTTTTGAGAAGGATTGGACTGTCCACGAGAGATTGTATGATTAACTTTCTACGGTAGGTTTTAAGGGGTGAGGATGATTTCGGTCCTCTTCTTAGTAGATTCTGAAGCACTCTATGATGAAACATTTTTGCTAAAATACTTTTTTTTACTATGGGTTCTTGTTACTATATCAGGATTATTAGGAGCATTGTTAGCTGTACTGGTAGCTGATTTTTTTGCCACGCTTTTTGTGTTTTGTGACACTTTTTGATGGAGGAGGTAAAGTTTTGGTAGTTGAAGCTTCCTTTGTTTTGCTAAACGACTGCATTAGCTGGTTTGTTCCAACGTTCTCTTCAAGCTCTACTACAGATGGATGCTTAGATTGAAAACTTTTATTTTTATTTGCGCTACTTCTGCCTTCCTTTCTATGAAGTTGCTTTTTGGTAGGCATTCTTTGGTGTCTGTTGAAAAAAAGAAGGCATGCTTTGGTCTGTTGTTCAATGTATGTATGCTGTGTGCATGCGTGCATGAGTCTGATGGGGAAGCTCTTTGTCATGGTGTGTGAATGTGCATTGAACTCTTACAATGATTTGGTAAGGCTACTTTACTGTTTGTATACTACTACAATGTGCTTCAGATGACAGTACAAAGTGGCCTAGTGGTGACTAGGAGCATTATTAGAAAACAAAATGCTATAAACTTGAAACAGCACCTTCTTTTCTAGAACTAACCTTCTAATGATTCTGCATGTTATTTGAGTTCCAAACACACAGGGATTTGGGAGCCATTCTGCCTGTTATTCTCTGTTTCATAAATGGGTATTTGTAGGTAGAATGGTTCAGAAATCAATGTTTGCTTTGGTGTACAAATTAAACAAATAACCCACGCAGCCTTTTTGAGGAATAGTTACAATATAAAGTTAGTACTGTACTTACTTTTTTTTGCGAAATGACCAGGTGTCTTCTGATATGTCGTTTGCAGTGTAGATGCTGTTGATTCTCAGGAGAGTAGTCTTCACTACGATTGAAAAAAAAAAAACATTAATTAACTTGTGTGTTTACAGCAGTGATGATACTGCACACATTATTTGTGCATCTTTCGTCAGAGCATTCTCCTTTCATATTTCAACCCAGTGCACATGTGCATTTCACTTCACTCTGCGCTGCCTTTGTATGTTACTTGCAATATGATACTGGCAAGTCCTTCTGAATTGAGAACAATTTTAACGTTGTGGTAATGCCTTGTTTTTTAAAAGGTATACTATGTATAGGAAAGAGGTTTGTAAGCGATAAGGCATAATAGTAGATGGGATTTTTTTTTCGACTTGCAAATTTTAAGCACGATGCCGACACATCGGAAGACCCTTAGAGGGAGATGTCACCACAGCAATCGGGAGCGCTTATTTTTCTCATATGATCACATTGCAAGTAGCATTACTGTAGGCCGTACACAGTACACAACTCTGACATTTTCTTATGCAAAATTGAGTTTCGCCCTAAATAGGCATGCTTGTAACGTATGTATAGGTTATGTGGAAGACAGTAAGAAGTTGTGCTGTTTGTCAATGATAAATCAGACATCTTGCACTTAAAAGGGGGAGCGTTGGTATGTATTGCCTATGCACATTTAGCAGCATTAATTTATTTAAATTACATCATAAGGGTTGCACATGTTCGCTGATTAAAATATGCATACCTGTACTCTATACTCATGCATGTGCGCATGCATGGAGCTGTACGTAGAAATCTGCAACACTTGCACAGTAGTTTGTGAAGTAGGTGCTTTGCAATGATATGCGACTTCCAGTCAGAGTCATCGACAGTACATTTGAACTGCGCAATGTTGATGACGGAGTTACATTTAGCGATGTTCAATTTGATTGGTGGATGGTTGTGTGACTGCTTAGTTGTGTCCAATGAGGGACTCAATTTGCTACCGATGTGGAAAGGGTAGAAGGACTGGGTAAGAGCTGCGTGCCGCACGTAGGCAACGCTTGTTCGAGGGTAGGGTGTGTCACATACGGGTTTCTACAGCAAATCCTGCATGGAAAGGGGACTGTAGGCATCAGCCAATCAGATGTTCACATTACTCTTTTGTGTCGAAAGACGGTGCGAGGGTCAGGGTTTTGGTGCTTGGAGTGATTTTTGTCCACGGCTTACAACACTATGCCGAGAGTAGGCATCTGGCACACCATTTTGATGTGAGAGGAGTGGAGGTGGTGTGGAGCACTGAGACTGATGCCAATGCTGCGGCAATTCTGCAAGTTTGCAGAGACATGCGTAGATGACCACTCCGCATGTGGTAGTTTTGCACTACGGTGCTTGCCATTTGGGCTACGTGAGTTCACGTACTTTGTTGGCAGATTTGGGACAGTTGGTTGAAGCACTCATGAACATCTTCCCAACAACGAAAGTAATTTTTTCTGGTTTACTCCCTAGAATAAAATGGGACAACAATTCTGTTTTCTGTCCAGATCAAAGTATTGGGAGGTGTATCATCAATCGTGGCATGCGTGCATTCATGCTACGTGCTGGTATGTTTTTCTGCAGCCACGATAACATTGTCCCAAGTAATGCAGATTATTTTGAAGCAGATGGTGTTGTGCTATCTTCTTTGGGAAATGCCATGTTCTTTTGGAATGTAAGGCTTGCTTTAGAGAAGGTCCTGTAATGGTTGTAGGAGTACAGTAAGGACAGAAAATACAAAAAAATAAACAAAATAACAGGTGTCTGTAAGGCATCTGCCCAAAAACAAAAAAAAACCATCTCTTTTCAGAGCCCGCCTTAAAGGGGAAAAAGGAGAATAATACTTTAATGTACCGTCGTCACGCTCTGATCCTATACATGTCCGCGGACATGGTGGTAGTTTGCAGGCTGTGCATATCACCAACAGGAATTCTGGGGTTAAGACGCATGCAAATGAGAATGAGCGGAGCTAGGGATTGGTCAATAAAGTTCAGTAGGTGTGTTATGAACGGCGAGATTCAGTAAGACGTATTATCTGGATTTTGGGAGACTCATGGATACATTGGTTGGAGGTGCATGCAGAACGTTGTGGTGTATCTGTAGATCTTGGATTCCCTCATGTGGAAGTGCACGGGCATGGCGTGCAGATCTTCTGGTGCACCGTGACCGTAGCCTCAAAAGCACTTCGAAAACTCTCCCCCCTGCAGAGTACTGCGTCACAATACATACACACTATTGTCACATTTGAAAGGTAAGGGTCAACAGCATTGCGAATGGCTTGTGAGGCAGCTGGAGGGAGGCGCTCCCCCACAGGTGTGTCTCTTGTGGTGACAGGATCGGACACGATGGATGCTGTGGAGGAACTCAATCGACTACGCTCTTCACATGGCACCACCTTGTGAATGTCCGTACTGTGGAAGAAAGTGAGGTGTTGCTTCATGGTTGTCATACCAAAGCTGTACACACCAGGTCTTCCGCGTCTCAGCACCACCTGGCACTGGTTAAACCTCATCAGGTTTGCACATGCTTTTGATATGTTCCCATAAACGGAAAACAACCGCCACACCCATGACTCCCGGCGAGTGCTTGTAGTGCAGAGTTCCTCCACCTCATGCTCTTCTTCCTCTTCTTCCTCGATCTCTACATCCTCACCCGTATATCTCTCTGCAGGCTTTTGGGGGTGGTGGTGGTGGTGGCGGGTTTTGGGGATGGTGCAGAGGCTAATACCCCAAAGCATGCATGGAAGCCATACCGATTAGTTTCCTTTTGGTCACTACAGCAGTAAAGGCAGTACACCTCAATCAGCTACAGCTAGCAGGACAATGAAGATGCGCTCGTGGGTGTGGCCATTTATAGGGGTGGAGGGGTGCGCCTCGTGACCATCTTCATCACTGAAAAGCATTCCGAAATTTTTACACAACATGTCCACAGATAAGCTATTGTCTGGAATATGTGAAATTATATTTTTAGACTGTACAATATTTTGTCTTTTGTACTGTTACAGAAGCACACAAACTGCGCAAATTAGTCCACACGCTCAGCATGGGTGCGGTCACATGATGACGTCCTGAACACATCCACGACAGAAATGGGTGTCCGCTGGACAGAAAATGCAGACTAAAAAACTTGCGCATGCGCGCAAATGTCCTAAGGACAGTGTTCGGATTCTCAAACTAATTAAAAGTGCGACACAAGTGAGACGGACAGTTAGGGTCAGGCGCGATGTTCGCTGTACTTATGGTAGTACTGCGCATGTGCGTACATGATATGCTCACTGTACGGACAGGTCCAGTGTCCTTAGAACAACTCCATTTTATTTGACTACGACCTTGACGGCCACCGCGCCTGTTCTATGGACGGCACCATCTTGGCTGTGGACAATCTGTCCTTAACACACTCCCATTTTGCTCATTTACTGCCATCCCGGACACATGGTGTGTTCTACGAACATATTTTATCTCGTTTGTAAGCGGTACGCTGAGGTATAATGTCCTTAGGACACCCCTTTCTGTTTATGTACGCACAACTTGCACAGATGGTGCGGTCAAACATCAACTCCATCGCACTTGACATTAGTAAGGGTAGGTGTACTGCCTTCACAACATCCACATTCCATTCCTTTCGGAAAGGCGAACAGGTGCGCTGTTCGTGAACATTTTAAGTTTTTTTAAAAAAAAGAATGTATTCCTCAAACTCTTTAACTACAACTACTAAACAAAAACATTCCAAACACACACACACACTTCATTCCAAAGAAAAACCGGGGGAAGCAGATACTGACACAAATATAGGGGAGTTAAGATTCAACATGGGCTGGTTCTGAGGGGAAGAAGGAATGGATGTTTCGTCGAAACGTCTATGTTCTTCTTGAAGGTTTGGGGATGGTTCACTAAGGAATGGAGAAGGGGGCAGGTACAGGTGGGACAGTGGTAACATACTTTTCCTCTCACACAGTCTTCCACAAACTCCCTTAAACTTTTAAAATTCTCATTCAAGGGGCCTCATTACGACCCTGGCGTTGGACCATGGTGCTATTAGCACCATGGTCCACGCCAGATTCCGCCATGGTGGATGGCAGAATTACTGCCCCATTACAAGGTTGGTGGGGCGGTAATTCCCCATTCACCATGGCCCCTTCCCCATTCCCAATTTGGCCTATAGGGCACAATGGGAATGGGGAAGACGCTAATTACGGCACCGTAAATTACGGTGCCGTAATTAGCACCAAGGTCCCTTAGCGGGTTGGACTTTAACGCCTGCAAAACGCAGGTGTTAAAGTGTGAATCGGGCGTTAAGGGATTAACGGCACCGCAGCCTTTTACGGCGCCGTTAACCCATTAACCAGGGTTGTAACGAGGCCCAATGTGTCCATTTTCAATTCAATCCTTTTGATCCTGTCTTCTCCTGTGTCATTTGCTGCCCTTTCTTCTTTTCTTTCCTGGTCTGTAAAAAATAACTATATATCTATTAAATGCCCATAAATACTGGCCATTACTTTGCATGCGCAGAGTGCTGGGTACCATTGCTATCACTATCTTCCGACATTTCCCCATGTTGAAAGTACTCTTCCAACCACTCCAGAGTACTCGTCATTCTGTGTCAAAACAACAGAAAGGCATTATTACTTCTGCACCACATACCAAAAAAAAATACACACACATACAAAAAAATGACCTTCACTTACTATTTTGATGTTATTTCCCTTCGTCCTACTGCATGCGTCAACTGTCGGTCTAAGCTGCAGAGTTTCTGTGAAGTAATTACGATGGAGGCATCCTTTTTTTATGGTACCATCCATTTCATTCTACATGGTTATTAAATGCGTCGTTTTCATTTCACACGTTTAGGTTTCCATATTTATTTATTAATAATTATAATGTCTTTCTGTCCTTTTTCTAAGTTCAACATTTTTTGTGTAAGACAATAGTACATTTTCAGATACCCCCTGCCTGTTTGGGTACTTTTGCCCTCGTCCGCCGCCGTCTGAAAACTGGCACTCGGTCTGTCCCTTTCTAATATCAATAGGGGGGTGTTCTGTATGTTCTATGTTTCATGTATATCAAGTACGTACATTATACTACATTTCTCCCAAAATCACATGACAAAAGTGTATCTTCAGCACAACACCTTCATTAACGCAATCTTACGATTAAGTTCCCCTTCCAAAAACCTGTAAAATTCACTACAAAAAATACTTTGTTAAGGGGACGTTATGGTTAAGTTGCCCTACCAAAAACCTGTGCACTTCACTAAAAACAACTTTCCCACCACCCCACTATGGTTCAAAGTAAAACCGAAAACACCCTGAAATTCACCAGTTACGGAAGACTATGCCACCATACCTGCCA
This sequence comes from Ambystoma mexicanum, assembly GCF_040938575.1. Lineage (NCBI taxonomy): Eukaryota > Metazoa > Chordata > Amphibia > Caudata > Ambystomatidae > Ambystoma > Ambystoma mexicanum. Next base: position 15,116,628 of record NC_090927.1, on the reverse strand, counting down.
TCTCCACTGTGTACTGCTAACACTAACACCTGGAACATGAAAGCTGGAATCACAAATGTCATTGATGACATCACTGACGCCATCACTTGTTTAGCCCCTTTGTTTTCATTCACTGCCATATATATATATATATATATATATATATATATATATATATATGTCCATTCAATAAAACAACTTTGTTAAAGGGATGTTACACTTCACAGTGAAACCAAAAAACACTACGCTTTCCCTAATTTTGGTAAACTAGGCAACCATAACTCGCACCACCTGCGTTCATTGCTAAGACTAACACCCAGGACATCAAAGATGACATCTCAAATGTCAAATGACTCCAAAAGACACAATGGAAAAGGCTCTCGAACACATTGAACAGAAAGTTCAACCAGACGTGGTCTCCCTCTCACTGTGCTTAGAGAGGCATCAGCTTCACCTCACTGATGATCCCCAACAAGGGTGAAACACGTGTATGGGGTTGCTGGTGGTACTCTCGTTCAGATTGGAATTGCCATTGTATTTCGGTGCTGGACTGCCCCTGGGCAGGACAAAGACTGATATGCAAATGGATATTTCCCATCTGTGAAAGGCACAGTGAGTAAAAGCAGTGGCTGCGAACTCTCAAGTGGTTAATAACCACTGAACAGGTTATCATGTCTGTTCTTGCGAGAGAGGGGCGCCCGCTACCTTTGTACTATTTGTTAAGGAACCTGGGATTGGTAACCCTAGGTCTCCTGGGGGCAACCAGACGTGGTCTCCCTCTCACTGTGCTTAGAGAGGCATCAGCTTCACCTCACTGATGATCCCCAACAAGGGTGAAACACGTGTATGGGGTTGCTGGTGGTACTCTCGTTCAGATTGGAATTGCCATTGTATTTCGGTGCTGGACTGCCCCTGGGCAGGACAAAGACTGATATGCAAATGGATATTTCCCATCTGTGAAAGGCACAGTGAGTAAAAGCAGTGGCTGCGAACTCTCAAGTGGTTAATAACCACTGAACAGGTTATCATGTCTGTTCTTGCGAGAGAGGGGCGCCCGCTACCTTTGTACTATTTGTTAAGGAACCTGGGATTGGTAACCCTAGGTCTCCTGGGGGCAACCAGACGTGGTCTCCCTCTCACTGTGCTTAGAGAGGCATCAGCTTCACCTCACTGATGATCCCCAACAAGGGTGAAACACGTGTATGGGGTTGCTGGTGGTACTCTCGTTCAGATTGGAATTGCCATTGTATTTCGGTGCTGGACTGCCCCTGGGCAGGACAAAGACTGATATGCAAATGGATATTTCCCATCTGTGAAAGGCACAGTGAGTAAAAGCAGTGGCTGCGAACTCTCAAGTGGTTAATAACCACTGAACAGGTTATCATGTCTGTTCTTGCGAGAGAGGGGCGCCCGCTACCTTTGTACTAATTGAACAGAAAGTAGACATGCTGAAGGAAAATTTCAATAGTTTGAAACAGTTAGTAGAGGACCACATCAAAGAAAAAATTAAATACCATTGTCCCACCTGTACCTGTGCCCCCTCTCCATTTCCCAGTGAACCATCCCCAAACCGTGAACAACAAAATAGACATTTTGATGAGACTTCCATCCCTTCATCCCCTCCCATCCATCCTCTCCAAACCCCTAAATTCCCTATTTTTGTATCAGTTTCTGCTTCCCCCTCTCTTTCATAATTTGTATATATATATACATATATATATATATAATTAAAAAAATGTTAGACAAGGGCCCTGGCTTTCCACATATTTTTTGTAACTTTTTGAATTCTTTTGAGTGTTCGATATGTTCTCAAGGTGCACCACTGCACCCCTATAAAAGGCCACACTCCAGAACTGATCTTCATTGTACTTCTGGCTATTGCAGATTGACTTCTGCTGCCTTTAGTGCTCTAGCTAAGATTACCTCATCAACCCTAATGACATCGATGGCTGCTGTTGCTACATCAGCTTCAGCACCACCCCCAAACCCTCCACCAACACCACCTCCCCAAGGGCCTGCAGAGGGGAATACGCGTGAGGATGTAGAGAACAAGGATGAAGAGGATGAAGAGAATGAGGTGGAGGAATGCCCTACTACCAGCACTCGCCGGGAGTCTTGGGTGTGGCAATTGTTTACCGTTTATGGTAATGAACCGAAAGCACGTACGAACAAGGTCACCTGTAACCAGTGCAAATTGGTGCTGAGTCTTGGGAGATGGGGTTCGTACAGCTTTGGTATGACATCCATAAAGCGACACCTAACTTCGTTCCACAGGGCGGACATTCGCAAGGTTGTACCTTGTGATGAACGTAGTAGGTTGAGTTCCTCCACAGCAACCTCTGTTTCCGCTCCTCTCACCACTAGAGACACTTCTGTGGGAGAGCACATCCCTCCAGCTGCTTCACAGGACATTTGCAATGCTGTTGACCCTTACCTTTCGAGGGTAACAATATTGTGCATGTACTGCGACGCAGTACTCTGCAGGGGAAGAGTCTTCAAAGTGCTTTTGAAACTACGGTCATGAAACAGCCATGGCTCTGCGTGCTCGAAAACAGATTATCTGGATTTTGGGAGACTCATGGATACATTGGTTGAAGGTGCATGCAGAAGGCTGCCGTCTATCTGCAGATCTCGGATTTCCGCAATACGAGAAAAAATTACTTGGGAATTTGGAAACATGTCCATGACCTTCTCAAGTCCTTCTTTCATTGCAAATTGCAAAGAAATTCCAGGCACATGTCCTAAACTGTTCCCTCCACAATTAATAATTATTATGTCAGGATGACGCTCTGTCTGTAAAGTAGCACAGAGAGGTACCAAGTCCAGCCACTTCATTCCACGCACTCCATGCCAGTACACTTCCACATGAGGGAATCCAAGATCTACAGATACACCACAACGTTCTGCGTGCACCTCCAACCAAGGTATCCATGAGTCTCCCAAAATCCAGATAATCTGTTTTCGAGAACACACAGCCATAGCTATCTGTTCTTCTCTCAGGAAAAAGACGTCCTCACTAAATCTCTCCATACACAACACACCCACTAAACTTTACTGACCAATCACTAGCTCCGCTCATTCTCATTTTCATGCCTCTCCACCCCAGAATCTCTGTATGTAATACGTGCTGTCCGCAGACTACCGCCATGTCCGCGGACATGTAGAAGATCTGAGCGTGGTGAATGTACATTTAAATAGTGTTCCCCATTTCCCCTTTGAGGTGGGCTCTGAAAAGAGCTGTTTTTCTTGTTTTTTTGCAGATGCCTGACAGACACCCTTTATTTTGTATTTTTTAAAGGGTTTCTTTCTTCTTATTTTACAACTAAAATCTTCACATAACCTGTTCCAAAGCAACCCTTACATTCCAAAAGAACATGGCATTTCCCAAAAAAGATAAAGAAACACCATCTGCTTCAAAATAAGCCGCATTACTCTAAACAATATTCTCGTTGTTACAGAAAAGCATACCAGCTCTTAGCAAGAAAGCATGCATGCCTCGATTGCACACCTAGAAATGGTTTGCTGCGAACAAAAAACAACAGTTGTCCCATATTGCTCTTGGTAGTAATCCAGAAAACATTACTTTCGCATTTGAAAGGATGTTGATTACTGCTTCAACCAACTGTTCCACATCGGCCAACAAAGTAGGGGAACTCATGTAGCCCAAATGGAAAGCACCATAGTGCAAAACTACCACATGGGGACTGTTCATCCTACGCATATCTCTACAAACTTGGAGAATTGCCTCTACACTGCAGCCAGTCACAGCGCTCCACACCGCCTCCACTCCTCTAACATCGAAATTGTTTGCCATATGCCTGCATTGAGAATACTGCTGTAAACAATGGACAAACATATCTCTGAGCACCAACACCCTGACTTTCTCCACCTCTGCATCTTCACTACACACACTCTCTTTCTACACAAATCAACAACGTCAACATCTGTTTGGCTGATCCCTACAGTCCCTTTTCCATGCTGGAATTGCTGGAAAACCCTGTATGTGGCACGCCCGACCCGCAGACAGCCGCGGTGTCCGTGCGGCACATAACTCTTAGCCAGCCCTTCTACACTTTACACATCACTCTTGGTTCCATTCCCTCAATGGATACAGCTAAGCAGTCACACAACCATCCACCAATCACATCCAAGACCTCTACATCTAACTCCATCCTCAGAATTCCGCACTTCAAATATACTGTTGATCACTCTGAATACAAGTCTCATATCATTAGAAAGCACCTACTACAAAAACTACTGTACAAGTCTCGAAGATTTCTACTTACATCTCCATGCATATCCACATGCATGATTACAAAGTACAGGTATGCATATTTTATTCAGACTACATGTACAACTCTTATGATTCCATATAAACAGAGTAATGCCACTAAATGTGCATGGCTAAATTGAAAAATTGCACAATTTTGTACTGTCTCCCGCCTAAATTAATGCTAATCCCAATGCAATCGTATGAGAAAAATAAATGTTCCCGATTGCTGTGGTGAAATCTCCCTCTCAGGGGCTCCCGATTGTTGGCATGTCTAGTTATAATATGAAATTATTAAAAATGTTCCCATCTACTATAATGAACTATCACTTCCAAACCTCTCTGCAACACAGCTGTAAAAAAACAAGTGAATTTCATGAACTTAAAATTCTACTCATTTGCGAAGCATGTTGAACTAACATACTGTAAATAACATGTAAAGACTGCACATAGTCAAATGAACTGCATGCATACACTATGTTCACATATCAAACAAGAATACTGCCACAAAAACATAAAAATCAACGTGTACATTAACATCAGTGCTATAAACACACAAAATTACTAACTTCTTCCTTTTACAATTGCAGTGAAGACCACTCTCCTGAAAATCATCAGCATCTAAACTACAAACAACATATCCGAAGAAACCTGCTCATTCCACAAAAAAAGTAAGTACTAACTCACTTTCTTCTCTCATCTAAACCACAGTTTAGTAACACACAAATAGAAGAATAGCCTTGCCAACTAATTGTAGCTGCCCAATACACAATCACACACCATCCCATTCATCTTTCCCATCAAACTCATACACACATGCACACAGCACACATACATTGCAAAACAGACCAACCCATACCTTCTTTTTTTTTCAACAGACCCCAAAGAATGCCTACCAAAAAGCAAGTCCGTAGAAAGCAATGCAGAAATAGAGCAAATTAAAATAAAAGTGTCCAAAATAAGCATCCATCTCTACAAGAGTTTGTACAAAACATTCAAACAAAACAGCTAATGCAGTCATTTAGCGAAACAAAAGAAGCTTCAAGAACAGAAACTTTTCCTCCTCTATCAAAATGTAAAATGAAACAGAAAATGCTTAACAAGAATTCGCCTACCAGTACTGCTAAAACTGCTCCTATAAATGTTCATATATTAGCAAGTAACCATACCAAAAAAAGTATTTTAGCAAAAATGTTCTGCCACAGAGTCCTTCAGAATCTTATAAAAACAGGAGCGAAATCATGCACAACCCTTAAAACCTACCGTAGAAAATTAATCCTCGTAGACAGTGCAATCCTTCTCAAAAGGAAGTTATTTATTTTAGTTTTAAAGAGGATGAGACCACTAACAAAACTAAGTACTAAACAAAAAAAACTTCTCAATGAACGCAATGTCAACATAAATAACTTCTTAAACATCTGTGGAGGTGAATGGAGTCACAAGACGACCACAGAACCATATTTTAATGAAGAAGCATACAAACAAAACCAAACAAACACAATTGCCATCCATAGCAGTGGACGAGATTATGAAAAAAATAATAAGACCATCATGGAACAAGAAACACTGCTTACAAAAATATCCCCAAAAAACTCAGAATTACCTCTCCATTCGACTGAACCAGAACGTCCAGTATACAAATGGCCGTGCACGTCAATGTGTGACATTCCCAACAAATCTTTCAAATCTTTACGCCAGTTCCTCAATCAGTATGTGAAAGGTAAAGACAAAATCAAAATCAAAGTGCTGCAAAATATGGATACCTGTCCAGTGCGCATATACACAGGACTACAAGGGCATTCATTAGCCTGCATTTCAGGACCTATTGGCAAAAGCACCTTCCATCATATCAAAATGATATCAACACATCATCCAACTATAAGAAATCTAGTCTATAAACTGTAATATGCTACAAGTCCGGCTTTAGCACTAGCAAAGTTAAATAACAATCTTCTACATGGTACAGCCAAAGACCTACTTGAAGAAATCGACTATATCCAGAAAAAATATTTTGGAAGTGAAAGCCACTTACAAAATGCAATAGCTTTACAACAGACTAGCAACAATTCTACGCATGGCAACCTTCTACTACACACATACAAAAAAGAAATACTAAAATTTAAAAGTACATCCGCTGAAATACCAAACCATGTGTGTGTGTGTTGCTGCAGAACCTTTTACAAAAGTAACATAAAAACTATAGATGTAACATACAAAATAGAAGACAATGAAGATTCCAAATGATTTGAATTAGCTCTCTACCTTTTAGCAGAAAACAAATACGAAATAAGTGACCCCTTAATAGTTTGCAGTTACTGCACTACAAGACTTGACAACAACCAAACTCCTTCACGTGCTTTCACAAATAACTTGGAATTATTCCCACTACCAAAACCACTGCAACAACTCAATTTGTTTGAGAGCATCATAATTCAAACAGTACACCCATTTCAAGCAATAATACGCCATCAACCAAAAACAGCAAAATTACCTCCCTCTGAATTGGTGAAAGGCATTTGTGGCAAAGTAGTTTATTTACCATTAGATCTGACAGAAAATGTGCACACTCTAGGAGTGCAACATCCGATAGAGAAATCTTTAATTGTCTTAGTAAATGGTGTACCAACAAAAGACAAAAAAATTTGGCAAAACTTGTGGACTTATAAAAAGTTAAACAAGCCTTGCAATATCTGAAAGACAATAATGAATACTACAAAGAAAGAAATATTGAAGAAAACATAAGCGAAACAACTGAAATAATTCAATAGTAACCAGAATCTGGTCAATTTGAACGTCTGAATCCTGCTGCAGTATCCAATATTTTAGACCATTATACAATTCATCCATTGCACTCTAATGACAGCATAGATGATGCACTAAAAACATACCAAATGCGACAAACCAAAGGTTCACCATTGAGCATACGAGAAAAAAGTATAGAAGCACGTGCTTTTCCAGTAGGAAATAGTACTTTAAGTTGTGCAGAATATGCATGGGAAGATTTACATGATTTCATACGCATATCAAACAAAAACAAAACAAACATAGATATACTAACACCTGGAGAACCTTGCTCTCTAGATCCTGTTAATGTTTCCAGATAGTTCCTCCATCGTTTCATTGCTATGCTACACTTTATTTGTAATAAAACTGTTCCTCCCCTAGGAGAAGTGCAACACTTCTTTTGGAGAAAAGAATACCAAGCCAGAGGAGCACACGATATCCACATGCTTTTATGGATTAAAGATGCTCCTAAATTTGGTCAGGTCAGTGATGCCACTGTTTTTCAGTTCATCCCAAAATATGTCACTTGTGAAATCCCTTCACAAACGAGACATAGTGACTTTCATGCACAAATTGAACAATTTCAAAGACACAAATGTGGCAAATATTGTTTTCGTAAATACAAAAACAAAGGGAAATACTACACCAAATGCCGCTTTGGTTTCCCTAGACCAGTTACAGAAACAGGTGAAGTGAACAACTTCATGTCTTCAGTTAGACCTATTGTTAAAGGTAAATCACCTAAGAACACGTATTACATAAAAAGAACAGAAGAATCAAAATATATCAATGATTGCAATGCAATCATTGCCCTCTTATGGAATGCAAACATAGATGTGCAGTACATTGCAGACAATTCCACTGCAGTTGCACGATATGCTACAGCCTACTTAACAAAAGCAGAAAAAACAAAGCTTCAAGACCTCTGGAATGACCTATCATCAGATAAAACACTAGCTCAGAAATTGTACAGCTTAGGCATAAAAATGTTCTCTCATAGAGAATGTGGCATCTATGAAGCTGTGTTTAACCGGTACTACTTTGTATGAAAAATCTGAAAATATAGTATGGCTAAGTCTTGGTCCTGCTAAATCTAGAAAAGAGTTTGCAAATCATATGAGGACATAGAAACAATAGCTACACTACATTGAGAACGCCTCCTGACTACACCCTTCCCCACATTCAGTCTACCTAGACACCCAGGCGCCAAGAAGCGCCTCTGCAGAAGCCTGCCAAAAGACGGTGAACATAGAAGGCAAACCTAGTTTGCCGTGCAAAGTAAAACACAAGAAGGACTTTAACAAAAAGAAATGGCGAATAAACCCAACCGGAGCCAAAAGAAAGATGATTTGGTCAAGCGGGTTTATGTTCGAGGCTAATATAATAGCCAAGAACAGTACCACATTTATCTAATATAATCGTGGTAGAAAAGTTAGGGTAGATACCACTACCTCCAGCCAAGTCTCAATGTTAAAAAAGAGAAACAATGCTCCGGGAGGCACAGACAGAAAAGGGGTACAGATTAGCCCTTTCCAGTACTCCATGTAAGATGGGGCGTACTGAGTCTGTGGTAAATGTAAATGGCAACTTTACCTTTCTCTGGGGGACAGTAGTCAGCCCCAGCTAAATGGAGTCAGAGTGCAGACTTAAAGACAACCCTGGGTCACTACACTGAAGGTGCTGTGTAACCCATACAAGAACAGGGGCACCTGGAGTGGTGTGCTCCAGTGCCCAAGATCACACAATGAGTAAAAACACATAGGCCAAAACACATGTAAGAGTGGAAAAGGGATGTACACTCTTACCAGGTAGAAAAAAATAAACTCCAGAAATCCAGCAAAGCTGCTGGGGGACTCACTAGGTGAGGGAAATTAGCCCTAGAAGGAGAATTCTCCCTAACACTCGCCCCCCCAGACTAAGGGACAGGATGATTTAACCCACTCCTGGATGGATCTCATACCTCTAGTCGGTTACAAACATCCTCGAGAGACCATCAGCATTTTGGTGGTGACTTCCTGCTCTGTGCTCGATGGAAAAATCAAATCCTTGCAGGCAGATTGACGATCTGAGTAATTTTGGGTTTTCCCCTTTCATTTGCATCAGCCATCTCAAGGGTTGGTGGTCAGTCTGAATGATGAAGGTAGTTCCATACAAGTATGGTCTAAACCTCTTCAGTGACCACACAATAGCAAAGCATTCTCTTTCTATTGTTGCCCACCTTGTCTCAGGATCCTTTAACTTCCTGCTGATTAAACACATGGGGTGTTCCCTACCTTTCTCATCCAGTTGACTAAGGACTGCACCTATACCTACATTAGAAGCATCAGTTTGCACAATGTAGGGTTGGTGATAGTCAGGAGCTCTTAGGACTGGAGCTTGACAAAGGGCTTTCTTTAGACCTTCAAAGGCTTGATTGCACTCCTCATTCCACCTGACCTTTTTAGGAAATAGGAAATTAGGAAATATGGGAAATTTAGGAAATATGGGAGAGGATATGCCATTCAAGGGAGAAGCTATGGTCCCATAGTTCTCTATGAAGTTCCTATAGTACCCAGTAAGACCTAGGAAGGCTCTTACTTGGGTCTGAGTAGTAGGGGTGGCCCAGTTTTGTACAGCTTGTACTTTTCTAGGCAATGGCCTTATTTCACCTCCTCCTACCTCATGTCCAAGGTAGACCACTGAACTCTGACCAATTTGACATTTGCTTGTCTTTATGGTCAGATGGACCTGTTCCAGAGCCTGCAATACATAACCTAGGAGTTCAATATGTTCTTTCCATGTAGGGCTGAACACTGCAATGTCATCCAAGTATGCCATGCAGAAGTCCTCCATCCCATTCAGAACCTGATTGACTATCCTCTGAAATGTAGCAGGTGCAGTCTTTAAACCAAAAGGCATCACCTTGAATTGTTAGAGGCCAGCTGGAGTGGAGAATGCAGTTTTCTCCTTGGCATGGTCTGTCAGGGCTGTTTGCCAATAGCCTGACGTTAGGTCAAATGTGCTGAGGTACTTGGCTGCACCAAGTTTGTCCACCAGCTCATCTGTCCTAGGCAAAGGATGGGGATCAGTCGTGGGGACTGCATTTAGAGCTCTATAGTCCATGCATAATCTCAACTCCTTGGATCCTGCGTTTGGTACAAGCACAACTGGGCTAGACCATGGGCTAGTAGAGGGCTCTATAACCCCGAGTTCAAGCATCTTGTTGACCTCATTCCTTATGTGGGATCTGATATTGTCTGACATTCTGTACCCCCTGATTTTGACAGGCAAACAGTCACCAGTATGTATGTCATGCTGGTCCCAAAGGGTCAAGCCTGGTGAAAGTGAGAACAGGGAGGCAAACTGATTTAACAGTAACTTGCACTCATCCTGCTGGTCAGATGTGAGACTGGAAGATAGATTGACTCGTTCCACTTGCTCATCTAAAGGTAAGCCACTGAGGAGGTCAGGCAGAGGTTCACTCTCCTCCTCCTCCTGAGCTGAAGCTAGAAGCAGTGCTCCTATGTCAGGTCTAGAGACATAAGCCTTTAAACGGTTGGTGTGAAAGACTCTGGGAGCCTCCTTAGGGTTGCCTAAGTCCACCAGATGGTTCACCTCTCCAAGTTTACCCACAACCTTGAAGGGTCCTATCCATTTGTCCTGCAAGGCACTCTGCCTTGTGGGGACCATAACAAGAACAAGCTGGTCTTGAGTAAACTCAACCATGTTAGCCTTCTGGTCATGCCAATGCTTGACCAGAGCTTGACCAGCCCTCAAGTTATCACTTGCCTCTGCCATCATGTGTGACATTCTCCTCCGGAGACCTATCACATAGTCAGTCACTCTGACTGGCTTGGGGGAAGGAGCACTCTCCAACCCCTCCTTAATCAGGGCCCATGGACCTCTGACTGGATGGCCATAGAGAAGTTCGAAGGGACTAAATCCTACTCCCTCCTGAGGGAATTCTCTATAAGCAAAGAGAAGGCATGGCAGTAGAAGGTCCCACTTATTTTTAAGGGGTTCTTCTAAAGCACCTATAATGCTCTTCATAGTTCTGTTAAACCTCTCTACCAACCCATTGGTTTGAGGGTGGTAGACAGTTGAGCACTTGTAGGTAACTCCACAGGTTTTCCACATGGTTTGCATGTAGTGGGACATAAAATTTGATCCCCTGTCAGATATCACCTCCTTTGGAAAACCTACTCTGGTAAAAATACCAAGTAGGGTCTTAGCCACAGCCGGAGCCATAACAGTCCTCATAGGTATGGCTTCAGGAAATCTAGTGGCATGGTCCACTACAACCAGGATGAACCTGTTGCCTGAAGATGTGGGACTCTCAAGTGGACCAACAATGTCAATCCCGACCCTCTCAAAAGAAATTCCCACCACTGGGAGAGGCACTAAGGGTGCCACATACTTGGACCCACTGTTGCCAGAGGTTTGGCAAGTGTGGCAGCTTCTGCAGAATTTGTCTACTTCTGTACCCATCTTAGGCCAGTAGAAGTGCAGAGATAGCCTTTCTTAGGTCTTCTTAAAACTTAAGTGACCAGCCAAAGGTACCTCATGGGCTAACTGCAGAAACTGGAGTCGGTTCACTAGAGGTACTACAAGTCTTTTGTAGTCTCCAGGGGTTGACTCAGTTGGTTCACTGTAGAAGAGACCATCTTCCTAGTGCAACCTATACTTCCCAGGCTCAGTCCCACTGAGCTGAGAAGTGGCCTGTTGGCGAAGACCTTCCAAGGTAGGACACTCTCTTTGTCCCTTGCTGAAATCTTCCCTGTTGGGTCCACCTTCTGCCAGTAAAGACTGCAGCTCAGGATGGTCAACAGGTTCAAGATCTCCTCCGAAGGTAAGATCCTCTTCTACATCTGATTCCTCTGTTTCTAGTTTGACCATACAGGGTTGAACCTCACACTCAGCCTCAACTGTTGTGGGAGTCACAGGTGTGACTTTGGACAGTCTCGGAGATGTCCTCCTGGGCACAGGAGTGCTTGCTGGTTTCTTGCTGGCAGACTTAGGTTTCCCTTTTGTCTTTTCCTGCCCTGCAATGGCAGTAAGTACGTCCTGTGGACTTGGGGTGATAGCTTCCTCTATCATGTCCCCAGGAGAGCCTCTTAAGGTTCTATCCCTTGCAGACCTTCTGAGCTCCCGCTTCCTTCTACTGGGGGGCCTGGGGGTACTAGACACAACTCCAAGAGTTTTTAGGTCATTACCCAATAGGACTCTTCCAGGTACGTTATTTTGCACACTTACAGGTATCCTGACAGTCATGTCATTACACTGGATGAGAGCTGGTAACTGGGGAACCATTTGCAGAGGGCCTCCAGCTAACTTGGTTAGGTGTTTGGGTGCCTTATCAACATCCTCCACCTTGAAAAAACATTCATCAACCACAGTTATGCTGGCTCCAGAGTCTCTGATGGCAGGGGTCTCCTGACCATTTACAAAAACACTATCTTTGTAATACTCTTTAGTATTATCTGGGATTGAGTTATAGACATCTAAGTTCTGTTGTTCCCAAAGACCCAAGGACACTAAAGAAACACTAGCTGAGACTGTCATGGGCTCATCAGCTAGATGCTGAAAGTTTCCACTTGTCATAGGTACTTCATCCACCTGGGAGAAGGCTAAGGAGACAGTGTTGATCCCTTAAGGTTTACCCTTACCCTTAGGATCTCCTTTCACATGGCCAGACAATCCACAAACAAAGCATTTCCCAAATTCTCTCTGGAATGGGAGCTTGCTCTGACCTCCATCTGGTGTGGAACCAGGTAGTACACTAGCCTGATTCGGTTTACCTTGTAGCTTACCCTGATTATGTTTGGGGCCCTCTTTTAGATTGGAATTATTGGAATTCTCCTTGTTGTCTTTCTTGGACTGCTATCCCCCTTCCTTCGTCTGAGTTGCCCCAGAATCCTTGTGAGAAGCCCTGTTGGCAACCCACAAGTAAGCAGCCTTAGCTAACTTCTTGGGATCTATCTCCTTTGAATCAGCCAAGTGCTGTCTAAGATCAGGGGAGCAGGCAACAAAAATAGACTCCAACATTACAAGATTCCTCAAACCTTCATAAGTGTTCACTTTGTAACCCTTAACCCAACCATCTATGTTTTCAAACAGTCACACGCCCAGGAAGCCCAAGGGGTACCATCATGCTTTTTGAGAGTTCTAAACCTCTTAAGATACTCAGAAGGGGTCTTCCCAAACCTAGCTATCAATGCTAGTTTCACACACTCATAATCCTGTTTATCCACCTCCCCCAACTTCATTACAGCATCACTTGCAACAGGGGGAAGCCTAGAGAAAAGCCAAGGAATCATCTGATTCCCTGAGATACCTTGAATCCCATGATTGTACTCAAACATTACTAACCAATCCAAAACATCAAGTTTAGTCTCATACATACCAATCATTTCCTTTGGCATATGGGTCTCTTACGGCTGGAAGACCTAGAAGACTCTGGGAGAGAAGCATTTTCTAGAGACAGTTTCTTCATTTCTAGTTCATGATTCAGCTCCATTTCTCTGAGCCTTAACTCTTTATGTTTCATGGCAGTTTGTGTATCAATACGTTTCACTTCTAACTCAAGTGTCATTTTCTCAAGTGCAATAAATTCATGAGTAAGTATAGGATCTGTGGGGGTCCCTGTGGACAGAGGTTGTCCATTCTCAGCAGGCAAAGGAGTGGTAGGGTTTCCTAACAAGTACTCATCTACTTCTTCTAAATGAACACTCTCAGAATCAGAAACATCAAAATCCACATTGGCTGGAGTTGTAGGCCCTTCTGAGACAATATCCAGACTTTTTCCCATTAACTTTGCAACCAGTTCAGATTTCTTTCCTTTACCAGAGAGATTCTTATCTCTACACATGGTTCTAAGAACCTCAGCAGTATAGAGTAAAAGACTCTCTTCAGTGTAGCTTTCCATATTTGACATGATTTCTCAGTTAAATAGAATTAGTGGTGTTAGCCTTGTGGTTAGTTGAACCCAAGCAATAGCAGCACTCTAAGTGTAATGATATGTTATGATATGATATGATATGGCATTTGTAATGCGCCTATACACAGGTGTTTCAAGGCGCGACGAGGCGGGGAGGGGGGAACAAGGGGAAGACAGACAACGATCCTACTAGGCCAGGTGTCATTCAGATCGCAGTGGTAGGGGGACAGGAAAAGTGCAAGGGGAAGGGGAGGGGGGAAGTGCAGAACAGGGTAAGTAGAATAAAAAATAAATAAAATGGGCCAGCTGGTGGCAAGTGCAAGGTAAGTGCAGACAAGTGAAGGGAGGAGGGGGCTGTAGGGGTACAGAGACAGTCCCGCAGTGCAGGGGTTGCCAGGGAGGCAGTGCAAGTGGAGAGTGGCTGGGCCAAGGACCGAGGTCGGTGAGAGTGACACAGGTGCAGGTTTAGTGCAGTTTCAGTGAAGAATTTAGCAGGAGAGAGGTAGAGAGAAAGCAGAAGCAAAGAGGAAGGTTTTGAGGTGCTTCCGAATCTACTTCCAAATCCTCACCGCTGTACACCATCCTGCAGAATCCTGTGCAGTGCCCATAGGGACCACTACACACAATTAAGACTACAGGTGGCAATACAAGTTCTATCTTTGGTACAAGCCTGTACTACTACGTTATAGTGGTAGCAGTAGCAGAGCAGCCAGGCTTATCTCAATAGTATATGAGCAGTAGCAGAGATTACACAAAGGGACCACAATTACTGTGACTCAAGCAAAAACTGACTCCAGGTTTTAGGTAGAAAAATATCTGTACATTTATTTTTAAACCGTCAGTTATAAACACAACATTTCGATCAATCTTTAAACAAAACCACACGTTAAATATACTACAACTAACCAATTCACTTTGTACAGTATGTCTCAAGGTAAGTACCCTGTGTTTGAATGAACTGGTGTTATGAACAAAACACGATACCGCGGATACGGTGGCGATCACTTTTTTGACAGTTCGGTCTACTAAATAAACGCATATCCATTACATGAAATGCTACCGGGGCAAAAACACACTTAGCACCTGAGATACCCAGAGGGAGTAAGAGGCAAAAATCACAGGCAATATTTAGGTTAGGCAGACAGGATCGAGAAACACTCAGAAACAGGAGTTCAAAAGTCAAAGGGCCGGAGCCAGGTTTAGTGACACCGGAGACCTGTGGTCGAAGATCAGACCGTTAGACAGTTCACGATTCAGCGTAGCCAAGAGTATTTTGATATTGTCAATGTTCGGAAGCAAAAGTTATAAGAAGGAGGGAAGACAAGGGCAAGCCTTGAAGAAGAAAAAAAGGGATTCACCCAGTTTCCTCAAGCAGGACACAGTACCTTATTCCAATGGTGCAGCTGGTGCCCTGGCAGTTGTTCCTGTTGGTTTCCCACAGACCCACGGTTCCTGTAGCTTCGTTGTGAAGGAGGACATCTGAAGGGGGTCTGCACCACGCAGGATTGAAGCCAGCAGCAGCGACAACGAATAAAAGGTGTACTCCTTAAAAACAGAAGAGGCTCTCCAAATGGCTATCCGGACCACTACAGCTGTGTGCAGCGATTTCGACCACGGAAGAGGATACTCTGGCTGTGGAAGATGAGCTGGTTATCCCCACCAGGCTCAAGGGAAGAAGACTCCGAACTGGATCTTCTCTTAGTCGTTGAAGGTTAGATAGCTCAGGACTGCAGCAGGGCTTCACCGGGACAGGGTAGTTGCAGCAGCCGTCATTCTCTCTGCCTCTCTTCGGTTCCTTGTAGTTCCAGTGGCGACTCTGACTTCTATCCCAAGAGACCTGCTTTTATGCGCAAAACCCCTATTCACACAGCCTGGCTGTCAATCACGCAGCAGGGGGGTTGTCCAGCCGGGACAACCACCTCAGCCAATCATAGCAAAGTGCGACTTGAGTTTCCTAGGATACCCTGTGCAGGGGGTGACTACACCCCTTCCCCACATTCAGTCTACCTAGACACCCAGGCGCCAAGAGGAGGGCTTCTCTGCAGAAGCCCGCCAAAAGACGGTGAACAAAGAAGGCGAACCTAGTTTGCAGCGCAAAGTAAAACACAAGAAGGACTTTAACAAAAATAAATGGCGAATAAACCCAACCGGAGCCAAAAGAAAGATGATTTGGTCAAGCGGGTTTATGTTCGAGGCTAATATAATAGCCAAGAACAATACGACGTTTATCTAATATAATCGCGGTAGAAAAGTTAGGGTAGATACCACTGCCACCAGCCAAGTCTCAATGTTAAAAGAGTGAAACAATGCTTTGGGAGGCACAGACAGAAAAGGGGTACAGATTAGCCCTTTCCAGTACTCCATGTAAGATGGGGCATACTGGGTCTGTGGTAAAAGTGACTATGTAAAGTAAATGGCAACTTTACCTTTCTCTGGGGGACAGTTGTCAGCCCCAGCGAAATGGAGTCAGAGGGCAGTCTTAAAGACAACACTGGGTCACTACACTGAAGGTGCTGTGTAACCCATACAAGAACAGGGGCAGCTGGAGTGTTGTGCTCCAGTGCCCAAGATCACACAATGAGTAAAAAAACATAGGTCAAAACACATGTAAGAGTGGAAAATGGATGTACACTCTTACCAGGTGGAAGAAATAAACTACAGAAATCCAGCAAAGCTGCTGGGGGACTCACTAGGTGAGGGAAATTAGCCCTAGAAGGAGAATTCTCCCTAACAGTCCTGGCCACAACCACCACAGTATATCAAACCCATGGTGGCTTATAACTTCACTGGTTATAACTTCGGTCTTGGTGCATGAGGTCCTGGCCACAACCACTGCAGCATATCACACCCATTGTGGCTTATAACTTCAGTACTTATAACTTTGGTTTTGGATGCATGCCTTCAGCCATGCACCCAAGACTCTAGGTCCTGCCCACAACCACCTGATAAATATTCGATTCTATGGGTGTATCTATGGGTGTGATATGCTGCGGTGGTTGTGGCCAGGGCCTAGAGTCTTGGGTATATGGCCTACGGCCTACGGCCTGCGGCCATGCACCCAAGACTCTAGGCCCTGGCCACAACCACCGCAGCATATCACAACCATGGTGGCTTATAACTCATTATCACATCCATAGAATCAAACATTTTAACTGCAGCATATACTCAGTGTGCACCCAAGACTCTAGGCCCTGCCCACAACCCCCTGATAGATATTCGATTCTATGGGTGTGATCTATGGGTGTGATATGCTGCGGTGGTTGTGGCAGGGCCTAGAGTCTTGGGTGTATGGCCTACGGCCTACGGCCTGCGGCCATGCACCCAAGACTCTAGGCCCTGGCCACAACCACCGCAGCATATCACAACCATGGTGGCTTATAACTCATTATCACACCCATAGAATCAAACATTTTAACTGCAGCATATACTAAATCTGCACCCAAGTCTCTAGTCCCTGCCCACAACCACCTAATAGATATTGGATTCTATGGGTGTGATCTATGGGTGTGATATGCTGTAGTGGTTGTGGCCAGGGCCTAGAGACTTGGGTGTATGGCCTACGGCCTACGGCCTGCGGCCATGCACCCAAGACTCTAGGCCCTGGCCACAACCACCGCAGCATATCACACCCATGGTGGCTTATAACTCAGTATCACACAAATAGATCGAAAAATTTTAACTGCGGCATATACTCAATTTTAAAGTCTGCTGACACCACGCGTGTCCTTAGAACAGTTTCAACTTGCCTGCGCACAGCACAGATGGGAATACTATCCTTAGGACACCCCTCATTTTCAGTAATTACGAACATCCCGGACAGCGTGGGCATGGCTAATACATCAGTAGCACCTGCCACCTAAATAAATACAGTATTTCACCCATCTCTTCCTCCCTAAACCTCTCCAAGCACTCTTGCACACCAAAGCAGTCCCCAAAACTGCATTTCGCCTCTGTTCGCTGCCGGCGGATCCAAGATGGCGGGCGCATTGGAACAATCTGACGCACATCACGCCTCACTCCAGCCAATCGGCGGACACGCCGCGTGTCCGCGGACATGACGCGAGGTCATTAGCCAATCGGTGTCCTGCCAGCGAAGCGAACAGGGAAGTGTCTCCACGGACCAGACATAGATATCACTCATTTGTTTAGACCTACTTTTTGGTAGTTTTAAAGAAAACTACTGGACGGATTTTCACCAAATTTACAAAAGCAGGCTTTCAGGACCAAGCCCCTGCTCCTGCCGCAAATTTGGTGAAAATCCATCCAGCGGTTTGGGCTGTAGGCGTGCGCAAATTTTTTTCCCCATTCAGTCTATGGGAAAAAAAGAGGTTTTGGGACCCCTCCTCTAACTTTTCCCCACCTTGTCCTTGTCTTCCCATGCATATTTTGCACAACATAATGTAACAAACCAAGTGGGTGGGACAAGGTTTCTTATCCTACAATGTACATCTCCATGACGTCTGAACCAGAACTCATTCGTACCACGCATGTTTGCTAATAGATTTGTAATGCTTGATTGTAAAACCTCATCTTTTTCTTGCACTTTTTGTAATAATTGCGTAGCTGACATATTTTGAAAGTGGGTTCCTGATTTTAATGTGTGTGCAACTCCGTAGCATAGAGTTGCTAGTTCACTTTCAAAGAGTAGGTGGAATATGTATTCCACATTTTGTCTAAATCTGGAATGTTCAGAATACATCCGTAACGAGCGATATTCTGATGCTGTTATTTGAATAGGTCTATCATCCCACCTTCCTCCTTTGCCAGTAGGAAAGAGTTAAGGAAAAGCACGTGCTTCTATACTTTTTTCCCATATGCTGATTGGTGATCCTTTTGTTTTTCGCATTTGGTACGTTTCTAGTGCATCTTCTACGGTGTCATTAGAGTGCAATGGATGAATTGTATGGTCTAAAATATTGGATACTGTAGCAGGATCTAGAAGCTCAAATTGACCAGTTTCTGGTGACTCTTGAATTATTTCAGTGGTTTCCTTCAGGTTTTCTTCAATATTCATTTCTTTGTAGTATTGATTATTGTCTTTTAGATATTGCAAGACTTGTCTAACTTTATGTAAATCTACCAGTTGTTGCCAATTTTTTTTGTCTTTTGTAGGTACACCATTTACTAAGATAATTAAAGATTGCTCCATTGGACGTTGCACTCCCAGAGTGTGCACATTTTGTTTTAGATCTAATGGTAAATACACTACTTTGCCACAAATGCCTTTCACGGATTCAGAGGGAAGGTAATTTTGCTGTTTTTGGTTGAAGGCGTATTATTGCTTGAAATGGATGCACTGTTTGAATTATGATGCTCTCATATAAATTGAGTTGTTGTAGGGGCTTTGGTAGTGGGAATAATTCCAAGTTATTTGTGATAGCACGTGACAGAGTTTGGTTGTTGTCAGGTTTTATAGTGCAGTAACTGCAAAGTATTAAGGGGTCAGTTATTTCGTATTTGTTTTCTGCTATAAGGTAGAGAGCTAATTCAAACCATTTAGAATCTTCATTGTCTTCTATTTTTTATGTTACGTCTACAGTTTTTGTGTTACTTTTATAAAAGGTTCTGCAGCAACATACACACACATGGTTTGGTACTTCAGCAGATGTACTTTTAAATGTTAGTATTTCTTTTTTGTATGTGTGTAGTAGAAGGTTGCCATGCGTAGAATTGTTGCTAGTCTGTTGTAAAGCTATTGCATTTTGTAAGTGGCTTTCACTTCCAAAATATTTTTTCTGGATATAGTCGATTTCTTCAAGTAGGTCTTTGGCTGTACCATGTAGAAGATTGTTATTTAAATTGGCTAGTGCTAAAGCCGGACTTGTAGCATATTACAGTTTATAGACTAGATTTCTTATAGTTGGATGATGTGTTGATATCATTTTGATATGATGGAAGGTGCTTTTGCCAATAGGTCCTGAAATGCAGGCTAATGAATGTCCTTGTAGTCCTGTGTATTTGCGCACTGGACAGGTATCCATATTTTGCAGCAGTTTCATTTTGATTTTGTCTTTGCCTTTCACATACTGATTGAGGAATTGGCATAAAGATTTGAAAGATTTTTTGGGAATGTGAGTTTTCTGGAAATATTTTTGTAAGCAGTATTTCTTGTTCCATTATGGTATTATTAACTTTTTCATAACCTCGTCCACAGCTGTTTATGGCAATTGTATTTGTTTTCTTTTGTTTGTATGCTTCTTTATTACAATATGGTTCTGTGCTTGTGGTGTGACTCCATTTACCTCCACAGATATTTAAGAAGTTATTTTTGTTGACATTTTGTTTATTGACAAGTTTATTGACAAGTCTTTTTGTAATTTAGTAATTAGTTTTGTTAGTGGTTTCATTCTGTTTAACACTAAAATAAATAACTTTCTTTTGAGAAGGATTGCACTGTCTATCAAAGCTTCTAAGATTCATTTTCTATGTTAGGTTTTAAGGGTTGTGCATGATTTCTCTCCTGTTTTTATAATATTCTGAAGGACTCTGTGGCAGAACATTTTTGCTAAAATACTTTTTTTGGTATGCTTACTTGGCACTATATCAAGATTTATAGCAACAGTTTTAGCAGTACTAGTAGCTAAATTCTTGTTAATAGTTTTCTGTTTCATTTTACATTTTGATAGAGGAGGCAAAGTTTCTGTACTTGAAGCTTGTTTTGTTTCACTAAATGACTGTATTAGCTGTTTTGTTTGAACTTTTTGTACAAATTCTGCTAGAGATGGATGCTTATTTTGGACACTTCTATTTTCATTTGCTCTACTTCTGCGTTGCTTTCTACAGACTTGCTTTTTGGTAGGCATTCTTTGGGGTCTGTTGAAAAAAATAAAGAAGGTATGGGTTGGGCTGTTCTGCAATGTATGTGTGCTGTGTGCATGAGTGTCTGAGTATGATGGTAAAGATGTATGTGATGGTGTGTGATTGTGCATTGGGCAACTACAACTAGTTGGGATGGCTATTCTTCTTTTTGTGTGTTACTATACTGGGGTTCAGATGGCAGTATAAAATAAGCTAGTGGTGAGGAGAAGCACGCATAGTAAATCTAATGGTATAGAATTAAAACAGTTATTTGTTTTACAATAATAACATTCTAGGGGCTGAGTTATGTTATTTGTGCGCCGAAAAACGGGGATTTGTGCGCCATTCTGCCTGCAAATCCCTGTTTAACAAATGGGGATATGTGGGCATTACTCTGTTTATATGCATTCATAAGAATTGTACATGTACTGTACAGAAAATATGCATATCTGTAGTTTGTGTTCATGCATGTGGATATGCATGCAGCTCCAAGTAGAAATTTTGGAGATGTGTACAGTTTTCTTGTAGTAGGTGCTTTCCAATGATATGACACTTGTACTCAGAGTGATTAACAGTACATTTGAAGTGCTGATCTATGATGATGGAGTTAGATGTAGAGGTCTTGGATGTGATTGGTGGATGGTTGTGTGACTGCTTAGCTGTATTCAAACAGGGAATGGCACAGAGAGTGAAGTGGAAATGGTAGAAGGACTGTCCATGTTACCATATGTCCGCGGACATGGCGGTTGTCCGTGGACATCGTGTATTACATACAGGGATTTTGGGGTGGGGAGGCATGCAAATGAGAATGAGCAGAGCAAGGGATTGGTCAGTAAAGTTTAGTGGGTATGTTGTGTAAGGAGTTTGTCAGAAAAGTCCTTTTTCCTGAGAGAAGAACAGATAGCTATGGCTGTGTGTTTCGGAAAACAGATTATCTGGATTTTGGGAGACTCGTGGATACATTGGTTGAAAGTGCATGCAGAAAGCTGTGGAGTAGCTGTAGTGCGTCAGATTGTTTCGCTGCGCCTGCCATCTTTCATTTGTATTTTGGTGTATGCAGAGATCAGCGCTAACACATATAAAACAACACACCATTGCACTTGCTAACCTTATGAAATACTGTTTCGGAAGGTGAGGGTTAATGAGGCTGGGATGGGATGTGGCAGCAGGAAGTCAAAAAGTGGGGTTTATTGTCACCAAAGTCATGCGGTAAATTGGAAGTTGCTGCTCAATATAGTGTCAACTAAGTACAGGCGAACATTTGCTGCATGTGTGTTCCAATGTATTTAAAATAATATTGCAGTCAGACTGGCCTCATAGAGTTTGAAATCTGAGGCAGCCACCTGCACTGTTGATGGAAATAGCGAGTCTGCCAGTGTATGGGAGTAGCAGTTCTCATGCATGTATTCAGATATGTTGTTGCAAAGTCAGAATGTATTTTCATTCTGAGTGAAGGTCACTTGCTTTGCTTTTTTAGTTGCGAGCTCAGTAGGCCCACGCATCCGACTGAACCTACAAGGGCCAATTGTTTTTTGACCTTGAGCCAGAGGGAAAATTCAGTAAGAATGCAGGGAGTGAAAGTTTGGAAAAAATACCATTTGATAAGGTAATGCATTCAAAACGTTTGTAGGACTCATGTAATATCAGGTCAAGAAGATTTTTTGGTGCAAGTGCATTGCTGTCTGTGTTTAACGAAGACAATGGAGACGTAAATATTGTGTATGTTTATTTTTGACGACTCTACACTGGAACGAGTTTTAATTTTTTATTAACACACTACTAATTTGGCATTATATCTGAGGTACTATCTTTCTGTGTATTTGTATTTTTTTTGCCTTACTTATGGAGAGTGCAAATTCTCGCCGTTTGTAGACTATCACTAGGTTCCCGCATGTTCATAGCTATTATTTCTTTAAAATGTCACGCATGACCACATCGATTTGTTTATCAGTTTCCACGTTATTTTTGTCCTTTTTGAAATTGTATGATGAAGGTTGGGTATTGATACGTATTTTCTGTTACGTTTTCCGAACAGCTACATTCTGCCATACTGTGATTGTCATGGATTCCAAATGCCAAGTGATGGTTTCTTTGCACGCCAGATGCACGTACTCGTCACCGACTGCCTAACCGTTACGGTTTTGTGGGATGACCGGCCCGGACCCATTTGCCCATACGCTGGAGTGGCCATTCGGAGTAACATAACATGTTTTATGGTTGTGTAGGCCGAGGTTCATGCCGACGTCTTGGAAATCACTATGCAACCGAAGCGGTTGCTTTATCAAAGCAAATACTTTGCGTATGCGAAAAGAACAACATGTGCATCATGATTAACAATTTCTAAGATGACCCAAGAAACAAAGTTACTATTTGATTGAAAATGGGAATAGTCAGATGATCTCCAACAGTTTATTGTGAAATAAAAGTATTTTACAAAATCTAAAATGTTAATGTTTTATTTTACAAAGCAGTTTATTATTTCAAAATGTAACGTGGTACGTTGTACGTTGCTGTGTGTTAATTTTGAGGTTATGCATCACGGCACGTAGTTTTGCTTTTTGCAGGCTGCCATGGAAAGCGAAGAGGGGCCATGTATGGAACAACCGCCTTCCCTTTCTATGGTGGCCATCTTGGAAAAGGTTTTGTTTTGTAAACCGACACGCCGCAGGCGGCCCGGATTATAACGAGAAATCCTATTTTCAGTAGCACACATTACTGCTTTGAAAATCTAGATTGTTAATGGCAAATCTTATTGCGTCTATGTCCTTTACTGAGAAATATAAAGTAGATGGAGAGTATGCAACTTTTTAAAAAAAAAATATGTTTACACTGTGAAAGGTGGTTCTTAAAGGAACATTTACTTTGTTTTACGGATGGCTTTTTTGTTTTTTGGAGGACAGCTAATAAGGAAATTTGCGAACGAAAACGAAAATGAGGAAAGAGGCACCAAACAGTAATATGAGGGGTAGGTGGACGGCGGAAAATGTTGTGCATTTGTTATTTGTAAGGTAGGGGCAGTTTTCTCATGCTCCTTCATTACAGAAGTGGTGCTGTTTCTTGAGGAGGAGGGATGACCTTAGCTCATGTCGTTTTCAGCTAACTAGAACTTTTGCTAAAAGTATGTAATGTGCACTACATTGCTAATGGCTGACTACCAATACGTGTTGGAGCTGTGCAAGGGAAATGTTGAAGGTAGACGTTCGTACATCAATATAAAATGTATTTCCACACTGTCCATGAGGCATACATCTTACTGTTAAGTGTGTACGGATTCTCTGACATATCACTGTGCTATATGCCAGCATATGGTCATGTGGCATTCTCCGCAAGGTGTGTAATTAAGTCAGATGTTACTTTACATTATGGTTACGTGCCGCTACTACAAACCGATAACCTTTAGCAAACAAACTTTGTTAAAGGGACGGTATGGTTAAGTTGCCCTACTAAAAACCTGTGAAATTCACTAAAAAAACGTTGTTAAAGGGACATTATGGTTAAGTTGCACTACTAAAAACCTATGAAATTCACTAAAAAAAACTTTGTTAACGGGATGTTATGGTCCGAAGTAAAACCGAAAACCCCCTGAAATTCACCAGTTAGGGTAAACTAAGCAACCATAACTCGCGCCACCACCGTGCACTGCTAAGACTAACACCCAGGACATCAAAGATGATATCACAAATGCCATTGATGACATCACTGATGACATCACATGTGCATTTAGTTTTCATGGACAGCCTCCACAAGGGATTGTCATTATAATGTTATGGTTGCTTAGCTTACCCTAACTGGTGAATTTCAGGGGGTTTTTGGTTTTACTTCGAACCATAACGTCCCGGTAACAAAGTTTTTTTTAGTGAATTTCATAGGTTTTTAGTAGTGCAACTTAACCATAACGTCCCTTTAACAAAGTTTTTTTTAACTATATATATATATATATATATATATATATATATATATATATATATATATGTATATATATATATATATATATATATATATATATTTATACATACATATATATAATCACCATTTAAATATCATATGCCACCAATTCGACAGCCTGTGATGAATAATGCAAAGGCAAACGTTTTTGTACCAGTATTTCATATTCTCCCTCTTCCAATCTTACTACTGCTGCTCCCACATGCTTTGCACCTGTCTCCGGGCAAATTGATGCTGATCTGTCTACAAAATACACCTCCCCTTCACTTAATGCATTTTCACTGGCTCTGGGAATGTCGTCTCCCTACCCTTCATATGTCACAGAATCATGATTTTGCATGTCTTCTGTACAGGGTTCTGTGAGAAAAGTGGCCGGGTTTACCGTTTTACAATAAACTACATGAATGTTCGGGCTAGATACTATCATTTCATAAGCTGTTGCTCTTTGTGTGGTGAAGGTGGATTTAGATCATTCAAGTATTGCAAACAAGGAGTGTTCCACGAACAATGTGACAGAGCATCCCATCACAATTGTGGAGCTCTTCTCAATTGCGAAAGCGGCTCTCCCAAGAGCCTGTTCGCAAGCGAAATGGCCCTGCATTACTGAGTCTAGGGTGCCGCTGTAGTATGCCTAATGATGTTTTCTGTGTCAATACTGCGGTCATCAGAGTTCCATCTGAGTGGGAAAATAGGAAGAATCCCCGTTCATAATCTGGTGTGGCAAGGACGGGTGCTGTACAGATCAGGTCCTTTAATGTGGTGTGGCAGTGTGCATTTTGGGTGTCCATGTTATTGTTTTGTTTTCCTTCTGTGATTCTTTTAGCCCTTGTAATAATGGTCTTGTGTAGGCGGCATAGTCTAATTTCCATGCTCGGCAATAATTACATATGCTGAGAAATGTTTGCATGTCTTTCACTTTGTGGGACCTTGCTGTTGCTCGCACTGTTGCAGTCCTGTCAGGAATTATTCTTTTTCCATCTTTGGAAATCAATTGTCCTATATACAATACTACAGTTCATTCTTCAGATGCAGGGTATGTTGCAGGTGGAGACGGGTACAGCATGGGACCAATCCACCTTCCTGTTCTATTTCATTATCAAAAAAGGCCTCCCAAAGGAGGCGCAGAAGACCCTTGATAAAATTGCTGGGATAGATGCCAAGGGATGGGCAGAGACAATACTGAAGTTTGTTTCTGTCTACTTTGTACCCCTTGTGGGCCAATAAGGTGAGTAGTTGGATGGAATCTTTCCTGCACATTTCTTCTCCTTCTCTGCAAATTAGCAAGTCATCAAAGTACTGAATTATTGTGCTTTGGACAGAAATATTCCCAAGGTCTTCATGCAATATTCTGTTGAGAATGCTTAGGCTTTCACAGTACCCCTGGGGCAATCTATAATGTTCATACCTTCTCCCCCCTAGTGTGAATGCTGTCAGGTATTGTGAGTCTGGATCAAGAGGCACAGAGAAGAAGGCACTTTTCAAATCCACTACAGTAAAATGGGTCGCCTTCTTTGGGATACTGCACAAGATGGACGCCGGATTTGGGACAAGAGGGAACTCCTTTTGGACAATGTCATTAAATGGGCGAAGGTCCTGCACCATCCTCCAAGACCCCCTTTTGCTTTTTTAATGAGATAAATCACGGTATTGCATGGGGAGTTGGAGGGAACAAAGATGCCTTGTTGGAGCAATGCATGTGTTGGGTGTCACTTCTTTCAATAACTTTACATCATGGGGATTGGTTGTCCATAAACTAGGGGATACCTGCTGTAAATCTGTGTTACTAAATGACGGTAGTGCACTGACAATAGCCATCAGGGGTTTGTTACCCGTCTGTTTTGAATTATTATGTCGCAGGGCATGCATATTTCCATTATTATTTCTCCATCATGGTCAGTGTCAGGGAACAACTCCTCATCCGGCAAGTCACGTAAAGCTTTGTTTGGATATATTCATAACACTGTTTGCCATTCACACCCGTGCGCGTCCTGTCCAATTGCCACAATACGTTCTGCTGACACCTGTACTACCTACAAGTCTAGTAAGAGAACTATAGCAGTTAATACTTCGGGGGTCGCTTCTGGGTGGAAAACAAAATCAAAGGTATTCTCCAATCTTTTCATGTTATTTCTGGCACTACTCTTGCTAACACTTGTATGCCATACACAAACATGTCGGCATTGGTGGGAATTCCTCGCACTGCTGTTTCATTTGCAAATGTTTGTATTATTAGCATTTCTCGGAGGAGACACATACCAGGTGTACAGCATAGTACACCCCGCTCTGTAAATGAGATTATCATATTGTGTTTACTGAAGAGATCCCTTCCCAATAAAGTTACAGGTGAGTCCTCATGGTACAGTATGGGTGCTCTCATTGTTCTTCCCCCTATCTTTACATCCAAATCTTTAGTGTAAGGAACCGTGACCACAACCCCAGAGAATCCCTGCCACTCAATATTTTTGCCAGATAGTGGAAACTTGCCTTCACAAAGACATGATTTCTCCGCCCCCGAGTCCACCATAAAGATGAATTATTTGTTTACTATCTTTGCCCCCACCAATGGTTTCTCGTCTGGGCATAAGGTAATAGATAGGACTGGATGTGCAAGGGCTCTCTGTGGGCTGTCCTATGCTGGGTGGGTCTCTGTTCCCATACAGGAGAAAACATTGTCACCAAGCACACATGCTCCCCAGAATGGGGCTGGTGTGCCATTTGCAGTGGTAACAAAGGGGTTGACATGCATGTGGGTCACTTGGATTTGTCATGTGAGGCGTGTCTGCATGTTTTGCTGTTACTGTCCGAGCTGGTTGGGTCCTGCAGTGAACCTGTTATCATTTTGCTCATCCTGTGCGTACCCTCTGATAGGCAATCCATAGGGGCTCTCTGGATGTGGGTGCCCATATTTGTATCTCTGATTATTCTGATAGTTAGCCATAGGATGGATACGACATTCCCTTGCAAAGTGGGCCCTTCTTCCACAGACCCAAACACGCACCCTGTCCTCCCCCCAAGGTCCTGGACCACATGTCCTCCCCCACGTTGCCCTCTGTACCCACCTCTTCTTCTTGCGGGCCTTTTTTACCACTGGGAGCCTACATACTGCTCTTATCCACCCCAGTGCTCTTGACCATTGTCTGCCCATGTAGCTGCCATTCTAGCCTGAAATGCTGCTGTTCCCTCCCCCTCTTCTCCCTGCCTTTCTGGGGTCGGGCCAGCTGTTAATGCTGCAACCTTCACCAACTTACTCTGTACCAGCTTGGCTTTGTCTGCTAATCTCCTTTGTGCTTTTTCTTTTTCCCTTTCTTTGATCCTCCTGTAGTGGTGTACTATGATGGTTTGTATTTCTTGCCATCCCTTGGCTTCATATCCCAGCAAGTTTAACCAGGGGCCTTCTGTACCTCCTTTGGGAGGCCTTTTTTGATAATGAAATAGAACAGGGAGGTGGACTGGTCCCATGCTGTACCCGACTCCACCCGCCACATATCCTGAATCCGAAGAATGAACCGTGGAGCCTCTTCCTCGTCCCCCATAGTGCATTGCATCACAGAGTGTAAATCCGGGGTGTCAGGGAAGGTCCTCCGCAAGGAATCCCATACATTTGCTCTTACATTGTTAAAGGATGCCCTGTCATGCCGATCATTGCCCATCATCACTGCCGGAAACCCCGCCTTGACCCACACTCCATCTGTCTAACCACCCACTGCTGATACTAGGAGTCTTTTAACATCCCCTATGGCCAAGGTACTCCTGCTGTATTTTTCTCAAACACATATATCCACTGCCCGCCCCCCCCTGAGAGTGGTGGGAGGGTTTTTAACACATTATTTTTGTCCATTAGTGCCCAAGGGACATAATGGGGGTGTCCCGCTCCTCTGTTTTTCCTTACTTACCTTTACTCCCTTTTTCTTTGTTAATGCCATTTGCCCCAGTCTGTTGCGGAGCCTTCCCTCCCATCCTTCATCACCTGCTCCCGTTACATGAGGGATTGCCCACTGTACCTGCTGTATTCCTCCCACGCCACTTCTTCTGAATCATCAAAGTCACTCCAGCATTCCTCTTCCCTCTCTGATGCCACTGTGTCATATCCTACACTCGCTGGTTCTTCTTCCCGCTCCACCCTTACTGTTTTAATTGGTGCACTATCTATTCGGAAAAGGAAATCCCCGGATTTCCATTCATCTTCCGGTAACTTTTCAACTGAGGCTACCCTCCCCCTGCAGTGGCAAGGTTGCTTTGCACAATGTCCATAATCGGGATAGATCTGGTTGTGGGTCCGTCATTTGCGTTTCTAAATCCTGTGTGGTCGATCCCACGGGGCGGAAGCTGCATCTGTTGGGACGTATAATCCTGCATATGGGGTACCACTGGAGTTTTCTGGAAGGTATGGGGGAGGAGGAACAGTCACTGCGGTGGCTGGTGCACTTGGCTGAGGCAGGTATAGCGGATCACAGTATCCCTCAGCGGGTAAGGGCCTTGTAAGCAGCATGCATCATTTCTTTGGTTCTGTCCCTTCTTTACCCTTTTCCTGCCTCGTCATTCGGCTCTGTTGGAGCTTCTGATTATTCCTCCTTTTTGTAGGGGGTGTTTCCTCAAACATCCTCCACAAATCTAACACTTCTCTCCTATTTTGGAGCTGCTTCCCTTTATATTTAGCCATTAAATATGTCTGTAGATGGTCCAACACTAGTTTATCAACAGACCCTTCTTCTGGCCAGACCTGTGGTGGCCCCTCCAACTTAATATCTGCCAGCCATTGGCCATGGTATTTCTTTTTTTTATCACTGTAACGAGGGAGGTGCTTACAAATGTGTGACAGTGGCGTGTCCATCCCCATGTTATTGCTGCTCTGTATGTGTGTGTGGGCGTGTTTATGGACACTGTTACCTCTTATACTCTAAATCACAGAGTGTAAGAGATTCTTACACCAATTTTTTACAAATTGCAATAATAGGCACATAACACGATGAATCCTTCGATCCTTTTACCGTGTAAACATGACAGATCAACAAATGTACTTACAACATAGAACAGAAAACAGAAAACACCAAAACCCTTCCCTATATCCCAAGCTCCAGCTAAGAGTTCTGTTTTCCCCCATTGACATTCACCATTCACCTCACCTCTACCCCTCCTGGGCCTACCTCCAAAGAATTATAGATACTAAATGAAAGAGTCTCTATTATTTCTCAAGCCTACGAAGTATATGAGGCTCATACTTTGTCCTTAACTTCCCATAACTCCTCTTATTTCATCACCTTATTAGGTAAAAATACCTAATGGCCATAAAAGAAAAAAGTGCTTCTATTCCAGTAAGCACTCTACTCATTAACGCCCCATCCATCCATTTGCATGTTCCCTTATTATTTCATATGCTCCATGCCACCCCTTACTCCCACCTTTAATTCTTCTTGCAATCAATACTCACGTGTCCTTGGAATTCCCAGATCCTCTGTTCGTGGTCTATCCAGAAGGGGGGCCTCCCCGTGGCAGGCCCGGCCCAGCTCCAGCGAGCAGTTGGATATTCGAAAAGCTAGGACCCACAAAACCTGCTCAGGTGCGTAGCCTTTTGTAGACTTCTGGTCAGCCGTAGACGGGGTTGGCCCTCCACGGATAGCCCTGGATCTCAATGCAGTATGGGGAAGTCAAGGAACTATCACGTCGGCCTGGTCACCCCTTGAAAGGGACCTGGTTCTAAAACGATACCAAACAGCCAAAAAAAAGGACGCACCCTGCTAGGGAATGAGACCAGGAGATGGATTCTAGGTTGAAAAAAGTTTTATATCAATAAGGATGTGCACGCAGAGAACTCTGCTGCACTCAGAGCGCTCTGCCAAACAATACATGAGCAATGTACCAATAAAACGTCATGAATGATGTAATATTAATAGTACAAATTGAACAGTAGAGATTGACTTAGGCACATAGCGCAGTATGTAGTTTAGGGGCTGTCGGGCTCCAATTGGTTGCTGTGGCTGGGGCGGTCAGTTGGCATGTGGATCAGCTGGGCTCATCTTCGCAGGGTGAAGGTCAGGTTTGGTTCACAAAGTGCTATAATCCTAACTGATCTAAACTACACAATTGTTATAAACATGCAAAGAATAATGTTGAGCCTGAAACTATTAAACAGGTGGGGGGTCATTCATAAATTGTGGACGATTATATACACATTCTAATCCATGCCTTAGTGGGGGCGTGGGTACATTGGTACTGCTCCAAGGTGCCTTATCTGTGGGGTTTTATCTGTGATTTATTCTCCCTGATGCCTCACGATTCAAGCAAATGGATGAGTGGATGTTAGTTTAGAGGGAGATATATGATCGATCTGGATTATGTATATGGTGGGCCATTTGGGGTGGTCCGGGGGAAGGGTCATTCATGCAGCCATGCTCAAAGGAAGTGGAGGGGCAAAAGGCTCTGTAAGCTGTAATTTCTAAGAGTGGAGGACAAAAGGGCACACAGCAGATTTGTGGAGACGGATGGGCACACAGGTCAGGGTTTGCTCCGGTCACACGCAGGGCAATGAGCTCATAGGAAGAGAGAAGGATACTGAAGACTTGCAACAATACATGGCCAGGCTTCCGTGAGAAATGGGTTTGTGCAGAGCTGCCAGGGGGAGGAGGAGGAGTCTGGGCTTCTTGTGCGCGGCTCTGGACAGAGGGAAAGATGGCTTTTTAGAAATCATTGTGTGACCAAGGAAAAGATGGAGTTTAGAATGGCACAAAATGGAGTCTGTATACTTTACCAGATGGCTTTGTTTACCATCTTTTG
Source organism: Ambystoma mexicanum (assembly GCF_040938575.1). Taxonomy (NCBI): domain Eukaryota; kingdom Metazoa; phylum Chordata; class Amphibia; order Caudata; family Ambystomatidae; genus Ambystoma; species Ambystoma mexicanum. Next base: position 15,085,165 of record NC_090927.1, on the reverse strand, counting down.
TGGTTAACGTTAAGGCTGAATTATAGAAACGGATAAACAAACAAGCGGACGTCTCCCACCATTGGGTAAACATAAGATCCATTTCACACGGGAATATCAGGGGGGTCTAAAAAGACCTCTCTTCCCTAACACCAGGCACAGAAAATTGATTTTTAAACGTGAATGATATAATATGATATGGAATTTATTAGGCGGATCTTCACAAGTGTTTCTAGAGAACAAAAGAGAGCCAACCAAGAGTAGAAAGAGAAGGAATAATGGAGTTCTGAGGAGGAATAAGCTAGAGAAGACAAAGAGAAGCATTGAACACTGATTTCAGTGGGGCAAGATGAGATGGTGGAAGACCAAATAAGGAAGCAGAACAGTGAACAAGACGACAAAATATACGTGAAGAGATCAAACGTTTGGTACCGTCAAATGTTAGAAAAGGACAAGCCTACATAAGTTATACAAATAATAACGACAGGCTTGAGAAGATATAGAAATGTGATGCATAAATGATAGGTCAGCATCAACGTATAATCCCAGGTTACGAGCCATAGGAGAGAAAGGGAGCTGAGAGGGAGGAAAGGAAATAAAAGATGCAAACAGAGGGGGTGGAATAGTATTAGAGGGGAAAAACAGCACCTCAATTTTGGTTGTGTTTAATACAAAAAAGTGTTCCGTCATCCAGGAATTAATAGCTGTTAGACATGAAGAAAGTTTACTGTGAATTTCAGGGGTAAAGGAAGTAAAGGATAATAAAAGTTGAGTGTTGTCCGCGTAAAAGTGATGAGAAACACCCAGAAATTGAATGACTTCAGCAAGAGGAGAAGTATAGAGGGAAATAAAAGGGCCGAGAACTGAACCCTGGGGAACACCATGCACAAGCGGAAAAGTGTCAGATGCCAACCCGGCCCAGGAGAGCAAGAAGATGCTTTGGGGGATAGGTAGAAAACCAAGAGGACAGATCCGGAAAACTCAAGAGGAGAGTGATGAAAGTAACAATGAGTGATTGACAGTATTGAACGCAGCAGATAAGGCTAAAAGGATAAGTAATGATGACTGTTTAGAGTATTGTGCAGAAAGTAAACAATTGGTGATAGAGATAAGAGCGGTTCCCCGTGGAGTGAAACCGGTGAAATCCGTATTGAAATTGAGGAAGAATAGAATCACAGGAAACAAAAGTAGAAACATGAGAATAGTCAAGATGTTCAAGTATTTTAGAAAGATACGGCAATAGCGAAATAGGACGTAAGTTAGAAGCCGAAGAGGGATCAGCAGAAGGTTCTTTTAGGATAGGAAGAATAGAGGCATATTTAATGGCATCAGGAAAAACAGACGTCTGAAGACAAGTATTGAAAAAGGAAGTTAGGTAAGCCACAAGAGATGGTTAGAACTGATGGAATAGGGTCGCATGGAGATACTGTCAAACTGCCCTTACCATCTCCGTCGCCCGATATCCTGGTATTACTGGGATATTACAGGTGGCCGAGAGCTGGTAAATTACACCTCTCTGGCACTTCCCCCCTCTGTGGAACCTCTAGCACTAACCCCCCTCCCCCGTCCCTTTTCTCTCTCTCTGCACTTGCACGCTCCCAATGTTCCCAAGGCCTGATAGGAGCGCTATTGTATTTTGTTCATCACTGTTATCATATTCCAATGCCTTGCTGTTCCCTTCCCTTTCCATATGAAACACACTTTCTTTATGTATAAGCGCCTTTCAAATGCCAATAAAATAAAATAAAAATAAAAATTTGGTAATACCAATGCATGTGATTGCCTGAATCACCGGAATTGGTATTACCAGTGCCGGGGATTCGGGCATTTCCTTGCCGATAGTGGCCAGAGTCTTTGAGCCCAAATCAACACTTCTCTGATTTCACCAATTAGGGTAGAAATAACGTGGGAGGTGTCCACAATATCCTTGATATTTGAGGGGCCCAGACATTGGCTGATTAAAGCTTCTTCGTTAGCAACTCTTGGTTTCTGTTCATAGCACCATTGCTCCCCAGAAAGGAAGGCAGGCCTCTTGCTGCTGCTGGGGAGATGATGCTCAGTAAAAGGACATCTGAGAAAAAGCCAGTTTATGATTTAAATAATAATGCTTAAAGATTTCTCCTAAAAGATCACATATTTTCATCACTTCTTAATCCTAGTGGAAGATTGTTCTGCATTTAGGGTGCAAGAACAGCGAAGGCTCGGTCTTCCATTTTGCCCCTTTGGAATTTTGGAGTGACAAATGAGTGAGGGAGCTGCGTGTCTTGTTAGATGATAGTGTTCACGTTTCTGAGACCAAAGGGTCCTTCTTTTCCGATAGATTTATGCATGCTACACATGTATGTAAAAAGGACACATTGCTTGATATGCAGCCAGTGTAATGGTGCCGAAGCCCACGCAGCTGCTCACATCTCTTTCCAAGCAGGACCCTCGCTATAGAGTTCTGGCCCCTCTGCAAATGATCCAGGTCAGCAGTCGAGTGACGATGCAAATAGATACTGTTGGCATCCCAAGGCTTGAATTTAGCCTTAACAGCACAGGCTTCACAGTGAGTATCCACCTTCAATAGAAGCTAAACTATCCTTCAGCGTATGGCCTACCAAATCTCTAGAATTATATATCTTGAACATATAAACCTCTGCCATTCCTCCCTTTCTCTCTCATCTACAGTTCTCACTCTCCTCCTTCACACCTGATGTATCTTCCACTATCACTGCCTTCTCCAGCTTCCAATACCTACTTTATTACTCATTCTCCTCTCACTTCCCACTGCTACCTTTCACCCCTAAGTCTCAGCATCCTTAACTATGGGTCACCCCATTCATACGCCGTCTCTGCACAGAAAAGCGCCGACTGCTCCGCTGATGGAAGCGTACCCACTCGTATGAGGACCTGGAACTCTACTTCTCTACCCTGAACTCTCTCAGGTCCTCTTTTTATTGAGTGAAAAGTAAATTCTACCTCACCCTCATCGACTCTCATTCCAACCATCCTCGCCTGCTACAATGCACTATAAACCTGCTCCTCAATAGTCTATGACGATCAACTCCACTTTCACAACTAATGACCTAGCTGAATACTTCGCTGCCAGAATTTCACAAAATAGAGACTCAATCATGACCTTCCTCATACTCCCTCCTCCTACATTCTGCACTCCACCTACTCTACCATCATCCTCTGCCTCTATCTCCTACTTTAGTCACACTAATACTGAAGAAGTCCTATCTCGCAGGACAAGAGCGACGCAGGTGTGCAGGAGACGCTGCCTGACGAAACATAGCACGTTTGCTACATCCACGCTACCGAGCCTATAAAATCTGAGGTTCGGACCATCTGCGGGAAAGCCTTTGCAGGACAAGAATGCAGTGTTGAGCGATGCAGTTGTTTGGCAGTGAAGGGGTCTGCGGCACAGACAGTGAGTGCGGACGGTTCTCCCTCCTGTCTGCGGCTGCCAGGAAAGAGGTTGTGGGGAATTAGCTTGCTCTGCACTTCTTAGCCCCACTGACTGACCTTCTCCCCTGACTGCGTACCCCCATCTCCCTGTGATCTGCCCCTCTCCCCTCGCCCCTTGGTCGAGTGCGTCCCCTCCCTGCTGATTCCTACCTGCTTGGTTCCTTTGCACACCTCCTGAGTTCACCCTCCTCGCCCCTTCATTCCTTGTTTTCCCCTCCGTGTCCTCTGCCTGCGTGGTTACCTCGCAATCCCTGATCACGTGTGCGCCGTGTCCCTCCCATCCTTGGCTCCAATTGCAACTGCGCAGCTCCTCGCAATGCCTGATAGCGTGTGCCCGGCACAGCTTACATCCCTCACCTGTGTGCACCTGCACAGCCTCTGCTCACGTGGCCCCTCGCAATCCATGATAGCATATGTCCTGTGCCCCTTCTATCCTTGGCTATACTCACGCCCTCGCGCCCTCTGCCTGTGAGGTCCCTCACAATCCTCAGATTGCGTGTACTCCGCGCCTCTTCCATCCTTGCTTATGTTTGCGCCTGTGCATCCTCAGCCCGCGTCTTCCCTTGCAATACTTGATTGCGTGTACCCGGCGCCCCCTCCATCCCTGGTTACGCTTGCACCTGCGTGTCCTCAGCCTGCCTGGTACCTCACAATCCTCTGATCATGTTTGCTCCGTGCCCACTCTATCCATGGAGAAGCTTGCACCTGTGCGTCCTCATCCTGTGCAGTCCCTCTTAAACCTCGATCGCGTGTGCTCTGCGCCCTTCCATCTGTTTCTACACTCGCACCTGGCGCCCTTACCTGTGTGGTTCCCTCACAATCCTAAATTGTGTGCGCTATGTGCCCCTTCCATCCTTGGCCATGCTCATGCCTTTGCGTCCTTCGCCCATGTGGTTCCCTCGCTATCCATGATCATGTGTGCTTTATGCCCCTTGCATCTTTGGTTCACTAGCACCTATGCATCCCTGCGTGTCCACTGTTCCCCTGCAGACCCCTGCCCTTTTTGCCCTCCCATACCCTGTTGCTACGCTGTGCTGCTCTGTGTTTCTTCTTCTAGGCCCCTTTTTTCTTGATTACACTGTTCCTGTATCTGCTATCTTGGAATACTGTTATTTGTACTGCCTACCTCCATTTGTTTTGTTACTCCTCTCTGTAGGTTCCCTTTGGCCTTTGTTTCATTTACATAGCCCTTGCTCTGCCTGGTTGTTCTCTGTGGCGTCCTTTTGCTTTCAGGTTCCCTCGTTCTTGCTGTATACTTGTAACTGCCTACTTCTGTATGTTCTTCACTTTTCTCCTTAGGATCCCTTGATCTTTGTTCTGTTACCTGCCCCCGCTCCACCTGGTTGTTCCCTGCTGTGTCCCTTTTCTTTCAGGTTCCCTCGTTCTTACTCTGTTAACTGGTTTTGTTTTTCACATCTATTTGACTCCTCTTCTTATTTGTCCATTCGTGTATTTTACTGAATTGTTCCTGTCTCGTTCCTGTCTCGTCAGCTTGCACCCCTCCTCTTGTGCCCACCCCTAGTGTCTCCCCCACCCCTCACCTCCCTCTCTGCCTCTTTCTTACCTTTCCCCTCCCTATGCATCCTCTATAGTGCTCTTTGTCTCTCATATCTTCTCTAACTGCTTATCTATTGGCAAACCTGTCCTGCTTACTAACTCTGGTAGGAAGAAGTTCAGAAAGGACTTCCTGGTCTCCAACACAGGCCTCCCTATCGCTGATACCTATACCAGCGCTTCCTCCAGACAGACCCTCACCGACATCCTCTTTGTCGTTCCTTTGCCAGTCCTATGGACTCCACATATGGTCTCTGTGCTCTCTCCTTTTTCCTCCTCTCCCATTAATGGTGGCACCCGCTGGGAGGCCCTCTTGGATCATCTAAGATCATCATTAATGCTTACCTAAATGGCACTGGCCCTCATTACGACCCTTGCGGAATTCGACCGACCGGACCGCCATAGCGTAAATAGCGTTTCCGCCATTGCACGACGGAGCAAAGTGCGGCTCATTCCGACCCATCGGGCACGAGCACCGCGCCATGGCGGAAGTGCAAAGTCCGCGATGGCGGAAATGACCCCAAAACGGCCCACACCGCCGCCGTACGGCGCCCTAGGTGCAATTCCGCCACCCATCTTAGCGGTCACCGCAATGAGCGGCAACCGGAAAGTACGGTGACCGGAAATATACGGAAACGGAAGTAAAAACATGGTCCCGGAAGGGGAAACATCACGCCGTACACCTATAAAAACACTATTTCCACACAACCATTAAAAACACTACCCTGAGACACATCCTAACCCGTCAGTCACCCTAGTGAAACCAAGAACAATGGGAAAACCAGCGAAGAAAGCGTGCGACCGCAAGCGGCAGGTCCACTTCTCCCGTGAGGAACTCACCGTGCTCACAGAGACCCTCCAGGAGAATGCTGCCGTCGTCTTCTCGACGCAAATGACCAGGACGGCACTTGCGAACAAGAAGGCCATATGGGCCCTGGTGGCACAGCGGGTAAGTGCGGTGGGGACCGCACCCCGCAACCCACAGCAATGCAGAAAGCGATGGGACGACCTGCGGATCCGCGTCCGTAGCATACCTTCTGCCAACCGCAACATTGCCACAGCTACTGGTGGGGGATCGGAATCACCCATCAAGTTGACCCCCTGGGAAGAAATCAGTGCCTCCACCATTGGAATGGAGAGAATAGAGGGAGTCGGATGGATGGAGAAAGGAGTGCAGACAACCGAAGAATCAGGTAGGTTCCCCGAATAAAACAATGCCAAAACCACAATGTCCAATCATGTGAAGTACCACGTGTCCACATAGTGCAACAGTAACACATGTCCAGGAGAACGGCCACATGCATAGGCCTGATAGCACACTTTAAAAGTCACATTAAATACATAAATAATTAAAAATCCTAAAAACACCCTCTACACGTGCAGCAGGCACACCCTAACTGCAGGCTGCAAAACAACTGCACCCTCACTCCACACACAAATGAAACCACCTCCAAGGCCCCAACCCAAATCACCCTCAGGTACCACCCCAATGCATGTGATACATTGCCATTCCAATTTCCACAGACCCATTAATAACGCTCGCCCTCCTTTACTCCACCACAGGGTCCGATTCAAACGACGAGCTCCAGGACACCCCTACCAGCACACCTGCAAAGAGGGCCAAGACCAACGGCCAAAGACCCTCCACCTCAGCTGCACGCATCAAGACACGGCATCAGCACAAATCGAGTGGCAGCACACAGGAGGGGACTTCAACAGGCACCCCAGCAGCCAGCATGGCCACAACACCACCACCACCACAGGCCCCCCCAATGGATGCCACAGAAGGCACTGCTTCTGGTGTCAGCAGCACCATAGGTGACACTGCATTAATGGCAGCATGCTCCGACACAGAAAACGGGGATGTCGAAGTTAGATCCATCCATGACCTGTCTCAATCCCCCTGTCTGTTTCATCCCGTACACCATGAGGATACCACGCAGGGGCACCCACAAGACGACGACTGGCCATCCCCCACAAGCCCTGTGGCAAGGCAACATGAGGTGACCAGCCCCTCTGTGACACCACCGCAAATGGCCATGGCACAGCAGAGGCAACAGTCCCTCGACCAGGTGATCGTGCAACAGCAGCAACTGGCCACGCTCCTCAAGGACCATGCTGATGAATGTGGGGGTACTAAGGCAGCCATAGAAACATCAACTGAGACACTTAGGGCAGTAATGGAGAGAAGCACCGAGAGCCTGAGACTACAAATGGAGAGAAGCACCGAGAGCCTGAGGGGGGAACTGCATGCGACGTCCAAAGACGTATGTGCTGAACTTGCCGCTGTGCGCCGTGTGCTCACTGAGCTCTCACAAACCCTCAGGGACATGCATGGACGTGAGCAGGCAGAGACATCATCCGTTGCAAGTTCCGTCCAGGGCAGCCCCCAACGTAGATCTGGGAGGAACCTGCGCTCCACAGGCAGGGGTGCCCCTGATACCCGGTGAGGGGGCTTGCAATAGCGACTGCCCACTGACAATGAGCATCTTTGGACACTGGTGTTCGGGGGGAGGTAGGAGGGTGGAGGGGGTGTGTTGGGCTTACGTGGGTGGCGGGTCGATAGGGTGTTCAACATGATATCACATATGCCATGAACAATGCACGATCATACAAAGAGATGCGTGGACATTGATCTTTGTGTACGAGGCCATTATAGGCGTACAGTCCATAATGTGCATGTTCCAGACACACACAGTGCCACAAGTCCCGTGTCCATGTATCAGCCACCAGGCGTGAGTGCTAGAAGCATGCATCTATGATATGCTGACGAATGTCACGGCCCTCCTGTGCCTCGCAGACTCCTTGAGGTGCTGCCACATCCCCACCCTCATCATGACCATCTTCAGGTGCTTGCGGTTCTGCGTCAGGGGGCATGGGCACATTTCTACGTACGCACATGTTGTGTAGCATGACACATGCCATGACCATCTTTGCAACCTTCTCATGTCGGTACAGGAGTGCCCCGCCAGACCTGCTGAGGCAGCGGAAACGAGTCTTCAGTAGGCCGAATGCCTGTTCAATGACTACACGGGTACGTGAGTGGGCATGGTTGTAGTCCTCCTCATGCTGGTCCCGTGGGTTGCGGACTGGTGTAAGGAGCCATCTCTTCAGTGGATACCCGGCATCACCTGTATGTGGACAATGAAGGTATTTAGAGGAATGCCATTGCTACGTACGCACCCCCCCCTTCCTGCCAGGTCATTGCCGCATCACATACCCCACACTATCATGCTTGAAATGAGACTCACCGAGTAGCCAGGATCTGTTCCCTGCGTGTCGGTCCATGTAGCGTGGTATAGTAGAGTTCCTCAAGACCATGGAATCATGGGTGGATCCTGGGAATCGGGCACAACAATGTGTAATGATCCTGTTGGAGTCACACACCATTTGTACATTCAGGGAATGAAATTGTTTTCGGTTGCGGTACTGGGCCTCCATGGCATGTGGGACTACCAATTCCACATGGGTGCAGTCGATGGCACCAATGCAACCCGGTATGCCGCCAAGTGCATGGAATCCCACTTTTGCGTTCGTAATTTCCTGCTCCGAGCGTGGTAGAGAGATGTAGTAGTCTGCGTGCAGCAGGAGGGCATCGAGCACTTGCAATAGTGTCCGTGAGAACAGTGGCTGTGAAATGCCATGCAACTGTCCGACTGTGTGCTGGTAGGTGCCTGTGGCCAGGAAGTGTAGTACAGACACCACCTTCAGTAGGGGTGGGATGGCGGTTGGGCTATCTATCATGCTGACAAGGTCAGCCTGTGTCATGTCCACAATGGCGGTTATGGTGTCCCGGTCCAAACGGTAAAGGGTGTGGATCTGCTCATCAGTGAGGTTGAACGGATGTGCTCGGAGGCGTGGGATAGCGGGCTGCCTGCGTGGTGGTAGTGGCTGTGCTGGCGGCCCTTGCTGGCCCTGCCTTGCCCTCCTCCTCCTCCTCCTCCTGCGTCTCCTCCGTGCGGCCGGTTGTAGTCGGTGTTCGTCTTCTTCTTGAAGTTGGAGTACTTGCAGTGCTATCAGGTCCCCCAGGGCCAACATGGCTAGTCCTGCCGGTAGCATTTCGGAGTGGGCGTGGTTGTGGGAGGGGGTTGGGTGTGCAATTTATGTGTTTCCAGGCTGTATGGCCTCCACCTGTGGTGATTCATTCCACCTGTGCAAGCTGCTCTCCCCTTTGGGCGAGCACGTCCCGCACACAACGCTGCAATTCGACGAATGGCATCTTGCCATTACAATCATGTATTTGTACCCGATGGCAGTGTAACATTGGTTGATATGTTCATTCTACTTTGGTCCCATTGTTTCACATACTATCTTTGCAGTCGCGAACAGACTTGTGAAGGGTCAGTGGAACGTAGTACTCGAGTAACGGTGGACCCTCATGCAACACTGCACCGAGGTTCACCGACGGGCGGGGCGTACCATTTGTGAGTGAAGGCAGTTGCCATTTTCACACACAGCCGCACTAGATGGATTAATTAGTGATTTCAAGCGGCCACAGATGCCTTTTCGACGTGATGTTGCAAATGAGGAATTCGAAGGACGGCGCTTTCGGTTTTCAGCTAGCGGCGAGGAGATGCCCACAGGTCTGACTGCGAATATAACGTTCTATTGTTCAATGTCCTTGTGACAGGGGCCATGGCGAGGATGCAATGATTGATATGAATAGTATGGGATGCGCAATAGCGAAGTGGGCGATAAGGCCGGACGTTCCCAATTACATGTTGCTTCACAACACTGGAATTACGGGCTGGGGGAACAGTGGATTTTGCAGGCTGCATTACGCACAGACTCAATGGAAGTTTCACATGTCATGTGAGTATGAAGCAGGCGTTTGTGATAGTGTTTTCTCCTCGATATAGATAGTTATGATTCGCTAGTGGTTTTTGGTTGGTGATGATCCTTTGGAGTGGGCTAGCATGCATATGACTGTGGATTTGGTGTGATCATTGAAGTGAGTAATTCAAATGTAGTTCTGATGGCCATTTTATTCTTTTTCATTTCATTTGGGTGACAGGTATCTCCTCCCCTTTTGCCACTGACATCTGTATGCCACTCCTGCAGATGGATTTTACTCCCGACACCTGCTGCTTCGTGTTAATCAGTGGTGCAGCATTACGATCTTATGGGACGATCGCCAATGGGCCACATGCCCTTACGCAGTACTAGTGGCTAGGAGCAACATTTCGGCCTTTCAGCTGGACTAGTGCCTCCCTATTGGGACGGCCCTGCGGGTCGAGGCGCTTCCATGTTGCCTTTTCGTACGTGAATGTAGCCCCGGTGTGCCATGAGGGTACAGGGCGTCACACAAGAAGTAGCTGGTCATTTATTGCGGATGCAGCCCACAATGGTGAAATGTATTTTGGGGTTCATGGCCTGATGGCTGTATGGCCTTGGTGAATTTGTTGTGCATTAAATTCCTATTCTGATATGAACCGTGTAGCGTTCTTCTTTGCAGGTGATGTGTCATATTCCTATTTGGGGAGCGATGTATTGTGAGGAGATCTGCATTGGGTTCCAGCTTCGGAGTATAGTTGCGTGGTACTGTGCTGGGCGCGTTTGCCTACGAAGCCCAGTGAGGTCAGGGATGAGGGCTGCCAATGTGACTGTTTTGATGATGTGATGCTCAGGGGCGGGGGAATGGCTTTTGTGTAACAGATGCCGGTCAGCCAGTTGGATTGGTGGTATGATGTGATTATCAGAATATGGCTGGTCACAGGTGCCTGTGTTTGCGTGCGTTTCTTGGAGGGAGACTGAGGTCATGTCCATTTGTGTGGCTTCTGCATTCGTGCCATCTGTGCCCTGCAGCTTCCATTGGCCACTCTTGAGATTCATTTGCTCGTTGGCAGGCATGGATGACTTGTACATTTCACTGGTTGCATTGTGTGGCTTCATTGAACCTACGGGGAGTTGTACAATGTGGCCAGGGAGCGGTGTACAGGCACTCAGTAGGGCCGTTTACGGTTGGTTCGCGATGCCGTACTTCTCACCATGGCGGAATGGTACTTTCCGCCGTGCTTGATGGCGTTAGGTGCATGTCCGCTGGGGTCAGAATTCGCGTACCGTTGCGCCATGGTGGTAATTGCGGTTTGGCATGGCGCGCGCGCGCGTACTTGGTGCAGTTAGCGTTGGCGTTCACTGCGGTGTCGCTAATGGTATCGTACTTTGCGGTGGCGGGTCATAATCGCACCGAGCGCTATTCGATGGCGGTATTGCATTTCCGCCATCGTTTTTCCATTTCCGCAAGGGTCGTAATGAGGGCCACTGTCTTGGTCCAAGGCCGTTGTTAGGTAGAATTACATGCAGTACCATTTGGGAACACTACACACAATTAAGACTAGAGGTGTAAGCACAATCTCACCTTTGGTATAAGTCTGTACTACACAGTTTTGTGGTAGCAGGGCTCAGCAGCCAGGCTTATCTCAAGAGGGATGTGAGCAGTACCAGATGTTACACAAAGGACGTGCAATCACAGTGGTTCAAACAAACACTTACTCAAAGTTTCATGGTAAAAAACAATATTAATTTATTTACAAGGTTAGTCAGAAAACATTCCACTAGCAATAAGCAGCTCAATATCATACTATAATACACTCCAATACTAAACCAATAAGTTTCTGAACAAGTTAGACTCCCCAGAAGTGGGATAAAAATGGCACTTCAGTAACTTTAAAAGGCAGTAAAAAGACAAAGGTTATAAGAATCAAACACAGATACTTTCTTAGGCAGGGCAAACAGTTTCAGTTCACTACAAGAGGCAGTTCAATTCAATAGGCCTGGGCCAAAATCAATGGATCAGTGTCTTGGATAGGATTGGACAGTTCTGGTAGTAAACGGTTAATTCTTTGCCAATGTTCTTAGAAGTAGTTTGTATAAAAAAGAGTTATATGTCGGATTAGGAGCAAACAAGACTCCAAAGTTGGGAAAGTTTCACAAACTTTAACCGCGGCAGAAAGGATTTCCACACCGCGTGTGCACAGTAACTTTAGAATGAAGAAAAACTGTAGCTGAAGCAGATGTTCCTGGCAGTTCCTGCAAATCTCGCTGTTCCTGGGCCTCAGTCATGGGGACAAGAGGGAGGACGTCGGGATGTTCCTGCACTGCCATGGGATGAGGCCAAAATCTTTAGCAAGACATCGGTTTAAGGTGTAGTGCCTTAAAGTCCACAAGCTGGTATCTTTCTCACTGGCTATTCGTTTTTCAACAGCACTCCGAAGAAAAATCGACCAGTATGGAAACGGTGTCCAGGTGGTTTGCCTGTTGGTTTTTCCCACCAACTCAAGGGAAAAAGTTGTCTTTGAGGGGGCTTCTCTGTTGAGGGGGTTTCAGGCAATTTAGACATGCAGCAGGGCTTCACCGGGCAAACCAACAGTCCAGGAGTTGCAGCAGTTGTATTCCTTCAGCTCCTTGAGGCTTTTGGGTGAATGTGCGCAATATAAAAACTCATTTAGTTAGTTAGTTAGTTAGCTCGGCTTCAGTTCTTTCGTTCCAGTGGTCGACTCTGCTTTCCAAGTCCCAGAGACCTGCTTCTAAACAGTTTCCCCCATTCATTCCAGCCTAGCTGTCACTCACCCAGAAGGGTGGCTGTCCTTGCCAGACAGTCAGCTAGCCAATCACAACAGAGTGCATTCAGGTCTCCTAGGAGACTAAGCACAGGGGGTTTTGGGCACCTCCCTCACATGCTGTCAACCCCAGACACTCAGGCACCAGAGAGGGGCTTCAGTACTGAAGCCCACCAAAGGCAAACAAACAAAGGGACCAAACCTGGTTTGGTGTGCAGAGACAAACACTAGAAGGACCTTTCCAAAAAGAAATAGTGAAAAAAGTCGATCAGAACTTATTTTTGCAGAGGGGGCTCAGACGGCATCTTGAAAAACATGGCTCTGGTGGATGTTAGCTACCTGAGCATTTAAACTGGTCACAGTTGGGAAAATCATGGTAATACCACTGCCACCAGCCATTCTGAGAGGAAAGGGTATCATTTTTGTGCTACATGAGTTTTCTAGGCATAGGCAATACTAGGTATTCCCTCCAGCACTCTGCAGTAAGGTAGTGTGTGCTGGGTCTAGCCATTTAAAAAGACTAGCAAAGTCAATTTAACTTTCCATTCACTCAGAGACAGTAGTCAGTCCCAGAGAAGGTATTTAAACCTTGGGAAGTCTGAAAGACATCCATGTGCCACTGCACTGAGAATGCTGTGTGACACACAAGAAAAAGATGATGCCTATGGAGTTGTCTAAAACTGAATATCCAAAGAACACAAAAGTAAAACCAACATCAAAACACATGAAAGAGTGGGAAAAAGGCTCACACTCTTTCCAGGTAAAAATGAAAGTCCTAGAAATCCAGCAAAGTTGCTGGGGGTCTCACAAGGTAAGGGAAATTAGCACATGTATGTGAATTCTCCCTAACAACCCTCAGGCCAACATCCTCCTCTTTGATAGATGCTTCCCACATCTCATCAACTTCCTTTCCTCTCCTGCTGTCCTTCTTTACCTTCTCCGGCTTCCTTGCCTCTTTCCTCTGCCACCTCTCTGGCGCCTTCCTCCTCCTTGGCTACCTTTCCCTCTCCTCCTTCCTCCTCTGCCCACCCTTGCACTCCTTCTACACTTCTACAGGGAGTACCTCTGACCTGTATCCCCCGCTGGAAGTCTTTCAAGCGGGACAACCTACTCCACATTGCCACTCTAAACTCTCGATCAGCTGTCAAACACTCCTGTGACATCTGCCGTCTCCTGGAAGAACTCAAGACATGGATCACGGCCATATCTGTCACGAGTTTTGACACTCTCCTCCCTGATGGCTACAAGATCCTCTCTGCGCTCAGATCCAACTGTCCCGGTGGGGGTGTAGCATTGATCTTCCCAGAGTGGATCCCTGCCTCCATCATTCTATGCAGGCCTCTTCCTCGTTTAAATGCCTGGTCTGCAGGCTTTCTATATCTCCTTGCCGCTCTCTCACTGTAGCTACTATCTATCGGCCACCTGGTCAGGTAACCTCCTTCCTCTCTCCGAGTGGGCGGACATCTCCTCCTTCCTTCTGGCCATGACCACTCAACTCCTGCTCCTCGGAGACCTCAACATCCACCTAGATGCTTCCTGTCCCTCCTTTGGACTTTTTCACAACCTCTGTGACTCTCTTTCTCTCTCTATTATTCCCTTTGGCCCGACTCACTCTGCAGGGCACACTTTGGATGTTCTGATCTCCTCAGACCTCCCCTTTTCTAACCCTCTCACCACTCCTCTCTCCTGGAGTGACCACTTTCTTCTCTCCTCTCCTCTGCTCTCCTCTCATCCCTTTCTCTCTACCCCTCACGCCGAGCCAACCCTATACTGCCACCCATCTTCTTGGTCATCTGACCCATGAAGTGTGTGTCAGTTGAGGCTTTCGCCGCCACTTTCTCTCACCCTCCTGCACGTCTGGCTGACTCACATCCTGAAAAAGCCCTCTCCAACCTCCGCTCTTCTATCTTTGACACTCTTGATGTCATGAGGATCCGTTTGAAACCCATAGCCAAGTGCAACTCTTGGTATGACTCTGACCTCATCACTCTTAAACGCAAATGGTTCTGCATCCTCTCACAACCTGGCCTGCCGCCTGCTCTAAAGGCAGTACCAACTCTCTGTCCACACTAAGAAGAGAGCTCACAGCCAAGCCTGCATCTCTGCGACATCTAACAACTTGGTCGAACTCTTTCAAATCTGCAAGGAGCAGGCCAATCCTGCTGCAGTCTCTACCTTTCCTGTTCCCTCCCAGGCCCTCTGAATGGCACTGGCTTCACATTTCATCTCAAAAACCCAGGACATGCTGTCCACCCTCTCTTCCTTTCCTTCTTCCTCCTCTACTTTCTCCTCTACCTATGGCCTTTCTGCGGCCACCAGTCCTCCTCCCTTTACTTCCTTTCCTTTGTTCACCCCAGACAAGGTTTCTAGACGAGTCTGATCTATGAAAGTCTCGTCAAAACCGGTTCTTCCCTGTTCATCCAAAACCATCAAGGACCACATTGACACTCTCACACCAGCCTTGGCGGACTTTTGTGACCACTTGTTCGCCACTGAAATCTTCCCTTCCCCCTGAAGCACTCTCTTGTGCACTCTCTTCTCAAGAAAACATCAGACGGCCCCTCCTGTCCGACTAACTATCGCCCGATCTCCATTACTCCTTTTTTGGCAAACTCTTTTAGAAGCTGGCCATCACCCAGCCTAATCTTCACACTGAATCTGTTGGTTGTCTCAATGACCATCAGTCTGGCTTCAAAGAGCGGCCATAAGCACAGAAACTGCTCTTCTGAACATCCTTGAAGACCTGCTCTCTAACCTTTATGTGAACCAGCCCTCTGTCCTCATCCTACTCAATCTCTCTTCTGCTTTTGATGTGGTCAACCATGCCATCCTGGTCAATTGGCTCTGTGATAACCTGGGTATCACCGATCAGGCCCTGGCCTGGCTGACATCTTGTGTCTCTGACCGACACTCCCAGGTCCAGCTTGGGTCCTTCCTCTCCTCTATCTCAATCTCTACCATTGGGGTCCCCCAGGGGTCTAATCCTTCTCACCCACTGCATAGCTGCACTCTGCTCCATCTTTCAGTGCTATGCAGGTGACACTCAGCTCGCTTTCAGACTCCCCTCAGCCGCCTCTTCACCCTCTCTCATCCTGGAGTGTTGTCTGCAATCCAAAAGTGGTGTGCCACCAATGATCTCTGCCTTAATGCCAGTAAGACAGAGATCCTCCTCATCGGCTCACCTGCACCTTCCTTTCCTGTCACTCTCTGGCCACCCACTCTGGTCCCTCTTCCTGCTTCCTCCTGTGAGGCTAAGAACCTCTGGGTCATCTTCATCTCCACCCTCCCCTTTTCTCCTCACATCTCTGACGTCTCTAAGAAGTCAAACTTCAAGCTTTCTTCCTTTCCTCACCTTCCCTTCAGAAGCTCACTGTCTCCAGAGCTCTGATTCTCTCTTTGCTGGGCTACTGTACGAGCCTCTTTCTACATCCACCTGCCTCAACTCTCCGTCCCCTACAACTCATCCAGAATAGAACTGCAAAACGTGTCCTTGGCCTCAAGCCCAGGGATCGTATCTCTCCAGCCCTGAAATCTCTACATTGGCTTCCAGTGGTGGCAAGGGTCAAGTTCAAGACCCTCTGCATTGTCCACAAAGCCTTCTGTGGCCTGGAAACGCATTACTTCCAACTCTCTCTTTGGAAAAATCTTCCTACTCGAGCTCTTCGCTCCTCCA
The DNA here is from genome assembly GCF_040938575.1 of Ambystoma mexicanum. Classification (NCBI taxonomy): domain Eukaryota; kingdom Metazoa; phylum Chordata; class Amphibia; order Caudata; family Ambystomatidae; genus Ambystoma; species Ambystoma mexicanum. The sequence continues at coordinate 15,068,947 of NC_090927.1, read as the reverse complement.
CCTCCAGCTCCTTGAGGGTCATTTGCTTCTCCAAGCAACGAGTTGGGGGCAGATCTCTTGTTTCAGCTGGTACCTAGCTCTGGAACAGCCTCACTGTCTCTGGAACAGCCTTGCTGCCTCTCTGAAACTTGAGCAGAATCATCTCCGGTTCCGGAAGCAGCTCAAGACCTTCCTCTTTGCTTTGGCCTTCCCTCTTCCTCTCCCCTGCTGATCTCCTGTTTGATACTGCACTGCTCACCTGGCTACCTTCTCAATTCAGGGCCAGGTACCTACCCAACCAGTTGCACACTAGCACTGCCTCTGGGCATCCCGTGCACTTGTGGTCTGCATCCGTAACCCTAGAGTCCCCTAAAGTCCCCTTACTGCACTTATTAGACACCTGTTGTCTGCCTTGGATGCTCTACAATTCTGGAAAAATTACAACACATGACAAAAGCCACCTATGAAAGCACCATGTTCTTTTTTCCAAAAACACAGAAAAATAGAAAAAAAGGCTTCAAAAAGAGTTAACCTCTTAACTGCGGAGGGCGAGAGATTGCCCGTCCCTCGCAGTGGGTAGGCTCCCCATCTCTCCCCAGAGGAAAAAGCTGTAATGTGGCCTCGCCAGAGCTCCAGGGAAGTTGGGGTGCTGCCCCAGCCATGAGTGCCTGTCTCCTATGTGGGATGACCGTCTCCAAGCACAGCAGTGGTCCCGGGGAGCCCCAGCAGGGTCCCCATTACTCCCTGGAGGGAAAATCTCTAACGCAGCCTGGCCAGAGCTATAGGATGACCGGGGATATTCCCCCAGATTTGGACATCTGCCTCACACATCGGTCAATCGCCCCTTTGCCCAGCAGCAGTGCCGGGGAGCCCCAGTGGAGTCCCCCAACTCCCAGAGGGAAAAGCTTTAACAGTGTCTGGCCAGAGCTCCAGGACAGGTGGGGGTGCTGCCCCAGCATTTGGTGCCTGCCCCCCATGTGGGTCAACCAGGGACTGACGCTGGGCTGGTGGGCAGTCAGCCCATGTGTGAGACAGATGTCCAAGGCCAGGGATAGTACCCCCTGTTGTCCTAGAGCTGTGACTGAGTCGTATTACAGTTTTTCACTTCAGGGAGTGACAGGGTCCCTGTTAGCGCTCCCCAGGACAGCCACTGGCCTTCTGGATGGTTCACCTACATGGGAGACAGGCACCCATTTCTGGGGGCAACACCCCTCTGTGGATGAACGGGGACCCTGCTGGGGCACCCTGGGACTGCCATTGGGCTTGGGGACAGTCGGCCCACATGGGAGCCGCCTGGGCAGCACCGCCGGCTTTCCTAGACCTCTGGCTGGGGCTCCCCGGGAACACTGCTGTGCTGTGGGGAAGTCAGCCCACATGCCCAAGGCTGGTGGCAGCACCCCCAGCTGTCCAGGGAGGGGTGGGGACCCCGCTGGGCCTCCCCGGGCCCACCGCTGGTCTTGTCGACGGTTGACTCACATGGGAGACAGGCACTGAAGGCTGAGGACAGTACCCCCTGCCCTCCTAGAGCTCTGGACGGGGCGTGTTACAGCTTTTCCCTCCAGGGAGGTATGGGGACTGCATGCTGGGGGGCAGTCGACGCACATGCAAAGCAAGCACCCAAGGCTGGGGGCAGCACCTGCAGCTATCCTAAAGCTCTGGATGGGCGGGGTTACTGCTTTTCCTTTAACAGAGAGGTAGGGAACCCGCTGGAGCTTCCCAGGCCCCCGCTGGGCTTGGGAATGGTCGACCCACATGGGAGACATGCACCTGCTAGAAAAGGTTTCTCTTGAAGCAATTTTTCCTCCCTAGTCCCTGGACCCCCAAACCTTTGGCATTTGTTTCTGTATCCTAAAATTACTTTTTACAGTGGAGTGCAGCCTTTCCTGTGTGTCTTTTCCCTGACGTTTGGTCAATTGTCCAAGACCAGTCAATGGAGAGTACCCCCCCGAGGGTGTTTTCTCTCACATGGGATATGTCATCATAGTACTCTGTGTAAGTTGGCACAGTCATGTACATAGTCCCCCTCCTCAACTGGCTCTGCTATGCATGTTGTGGGGTTCACTACTCTGCATCTCACTACTTTCACTGCTGGGTTAGAGGTGATTACTTTGTAACCGGACAGCCTCTGCATTGTCAGTGTGCTCTTGCGCTTCTCAAGGATGGCAAAAAGAGCATGCTCCAGAAACAGTGTCATTCCTCAGCCCATGGTTATATTCTCTTACTTCTCCATTGCGAAGGCTGATGCAGCCAATGCTTGCTCACAGGGGTGATGGTTCTTCATCACTGCATCTAATATCTCACTGTAGTAGGCCAGTGGTTTGTGTCCCAGGGTAGTATTCTGTGAGCACTGCTGTCATCACTAGTCCATTAGAGTGGGAAAATGGGTAAAACTCCTCCTTGTAATCAGGGATTCCTAAAAGTGGTGCAGTGCATATCACTTTTTCAGTTTGTCAAAGGCTTCTATCCGCTCACTCGTGCATGCTCTCTCGCTGTTATCTCTTGGCGCTTCCTTGAGTCCTGCGAGGAGGGGCCTAGTGTATGTGCTGTAATCAAATACCCATGCCCTGCAATCGTTGAAATCTCCATGACCCTCCCATCGCCTTCTTCACTGGGTACACTGCTATGTTACACAGGGACAGAGGGACTGATGGCACTAGAATTCCCTGTTGCACTAGCGCAGAAATTGTTTAAAAAACGCCTCTGCTTCCTTGGACATGGGATATTGCTTCACTCTGGGTAAAATTACTCCTGGCTTTTGTTTTATCTTGACTGCCTCTACTCCCTTTACAGAGAATGTGTGTGTTTGTTACCCCAGTGATTGTAAACATGTTCTTTGTGTCTAAATGCAGTTTCAGCTAGTGTTCATGTATCTTCGTTCTTGGATGCATGTGCTTCATGTCTAATCCGCCAACATATGTTGACCCTAGCTGTGAGGTCATTTGTCTTTGTCATGCCTATAGCTCAAGCAGGGGTTACATCACCTGCAGGTTTATTGTTTTGGTGACGTCATCTGCATGGGGTCTGTATGTTTGTCTCAGGAATTGACGTCTCTCGCATCAGCAAAATAGCAATGATGAGGGGGTAGACGCTATGAGTGAAGTGCACTGTTCATGCCTATACCGTCAGAACATGAGAAGGCCGAAGCAATGATGGACACTTTCATCTGCCTCTCTGTAGGGATGTCCATGGGTAAGGCCTGATTTAGAAATGTTCATATTTGTGAGTCTGGTGGTGATACTGCTGTTTGAATAGGGACCCGTACAGAGTAGAGAAGGCATTTTCTCTTTGAATATCATGCCTTAGATGGCTACCTATGTCATCACATTTAATGGCTCTTGCCTTAAAGGGCCCTGCTTTGAGTTTTACATGTTTCTTTATAATATGAATACATTTGGCAATGTAATTCCATATAAGGTAAGCAACCATACCTCGCACCACCACTGTGCACTGTGGATATCTAAAAAATGTGGGTGGTGGCAGCATCAAAAACATTCAACTCTTTTGCGTGAGAAAGTGGTGGCTCTGAAAAGAGCCTTTTTTGTATTTTTTGGTTTTAAAAGTTTGTTTCAAGTTTTAAAGTAAACTAAACAACATTCTACTGAACTAAACTTGCCTGTATAACTTGCACAACAATAGGCATTTTGTTTTCTATTCTTCCATGCATTTTTTGTTCCATCTACTGGAAAATGCTTTCTATATTTACAAAAAGTGCTGTAAAGCTTTTTGAATATTTTGCAGAAAAAGCTGATTGACACCATCAGTAAGATGTATTGTACCTCAGCGAAAAATATTGGTAATATCAAATGTAATATTTTTATTATCGAAAGACTTCATGCTAACATCGCCCAACATCGCTTTGTTGACATTGCACCTCTCTTTCTCCATTTGCAGACCAAATGAACTGGAATGCAGCCACATCTGTCTCTGGACAATGCGAGAAACAAATAGTCAGGCGTTCGGGAACATTTCCATCATTTTCCCAAATGTCTCCTTCATTGCAAACTGCAGTGAAATTCCAGTCACATAGCCTAAACTGTTCCCTCCACAATGAACAATGATAATGTCCGGCTGTTGGAGCGTGACCAAATTGAAACAAAATGGGAGCAAGTCCACCCACTTCATGACACGCACTCCATACCACTTCACATCAACATGATGAAATCCAAGATAGTCAGCCACTCCACACTGCTCTGCATACACCTGCAACCAATGGATCCATGAGGCCCCCAAAATCCACACACCCTGCCTCCTGAAAGACACACACATAGCCATAGCCATCTGCACTCCTCTCAGCAAACACACCTTGTGCCACACTCTCTCCTTGCATACCACACCCTGTAAACCGTATAGGCCAATCTCCTGGGCTCCATAGTGCCATTTTGATGCCTGGCATCCTCAAAGGCCCCGGATGTGGCATGTGCTGTCCGCAGACTGCTGCTGTGTCCGCGAATAGTTCGTCGAAAACAAGGGGGTGTGGAAGGAAATTAAACACAAGGTAAGGTATTTACTCTTTAGTGGTGGCTCTGAAAAGAGCCTTTTTTTCTTTTTTTTTCTTTTTCAGATTTATTTAGCTATACCTACTAAATGCACTCTACAGGATTTTACAAGAACTTTCTAACTGCATTCTGAATATTAGCAAGAAAGATTTAATTGCCACAATATGTTAAAGTGATGCCATCACGCAAAAAGGACTGCACCATCCTGCAGAACGTTGTCAGTGTGTGTAATTTCATTAACTTTCCCACACTTGCATACTTGCTACCTAACATTCTCCTTTCTAATCTGTTCATGCTTCTTGGCCTCTCAATTTGTATGTGCACTCTGGGACTTGCAGTACACCCTTTCAAATACAAATAGTGCAACAACACCACACTTGCAAAACGCCAGCCCTGTAGGTCATACTTATCACGGGACTGCCGCCCCATTAACAATGCTGCCGGTGATCCCATGTCCCCATTACCATACAGTGCTATGCAACTCCACACAAATAGAGACTAACATTTTCCACCACCTGACATTGCAGGCCAACATAACATGTAATGTTCTAGTGACACTGGAATCTAGCTGCCAAACAATTGTTAGGAATCTGGTGGCAACCTGTCTGCAGCAAAAGGCAGCGTTACAACCATATTCATAATCACGTGCAATGTTATTAACTCTTCTTCTCAACAAATCCTCCTACAGTGTAAAATAATGCCTTCTTGTACTACAATTACTTTATTACCACGCATACCCAATCATTTTCTTCTTTCCCAGTTGCAGTGAAGAACAGTCTCCTGAAAGACAAAAACCTCTTTCCTAAAAGTCAACAACCTGAAGAAAACTATTCTTTACATCCTACAAAGTAAGTGCACTAGTGTAGTAGTATTCTTTCTGTTACTCATACAGTACAGTGTAGCCGTATACTAGCCTACAAAATTCTTTCCAAACCAACAGCATTTACTTCGCTCTTACTCATTGCACCTCAGCAGTTACACTCTTTGTATTCTCATCAGAACACCAGTATCATAGCACCCACTATTATGGAAAAACATTGCAATGTCCTTACTTATTTATGCACAGTACACTATTGTATGCACTAACGCAAGCCCTTCACAAATCTACACACACAGCTACTCTTACAACTTTCACAACCAGAACTAACATCCATTGCACAATCACACAATCACACAGCTCTCTATTTATGTATGCCCTCATATTCACACACCCATTCACAATGCATGCAAATACATTCCACAACTTTCAAACCCACACTTTCCTTTTTTCTCCAACAGACAAAAAAGAATGCCTACTAAAAAGCAACTCTGTAGAAAACAATGAAAAAAATAGAGAAGATAAAACAAACAAAACTGCTAATACAGTCAGTCAACAAAACAGAACCAGCTACCAGTAAAAAAAACTAGGGCCCGTCTTCCAAAAAGTAAAAATAAAAACAAATGTGTAAAGAAGAATAAAACTACTAAGAGCGCTAGCACTACATCTACCATTGATAACGTAGCCGCAATTAAGCATTCCAAAAAATTAAATTTACAGAAGCTTTTCCTCCGCAGAGTACTTCAAATCTTATAAAAACAGAAAAAACGTCGCGCTCAACCCTTAAAAATGACTGCAGAAGACTAATCCTGGAAGCTCTCATTGACAGCGCAATGCTCATCAAAAAAGAATTGTGACAATTAATTTTAAGCAGAATAAATCCACTAACAACGTTAATCAGTAAACTACAAAAAGTACTTCTAAACAAGTGCAATGTCAACATAGATACCTTTTCAAACTTCTGTGCAGGTGAGTGGATTAACACAACCAGCACAGAAGCATATTTCAATGAAGAGGCATATAAACAAGAACAAAAAAACCTGATTGTCGTACATAGTAGGGGCAGAGGTGTTAGGATTGGTATCCTTGCTTTTATTAAGCTGCTAAACTATCTGCTTAGTCTCCCTACCTATATGTATGCTGTGTGTCTCTCAGTGTGAGGTCACAAATGGAATGTTTGAGGTGTGACTGATTAGAATGCTGTGGTATGAGATTCCACCCAGGACAGTTGAGAATGATGTAGCCTGGGTGGTGGGAGTCAGTGGGCTTCCCTGTACCTAAGTTTCCTAATCTCCTTGATGTTACCTGATTAAAGTAACTACTTGAGGATCTCACCTGGCATCCAGAGTATCCTTTGATGTTAATGACTATACTTATGGTCATAACAAGAGGGTATGAATAGGTAGACAAGGCCATTATGACACAAGAAACCCTCATTCAAAAAATGGCCCCAACAAACTTACAATCAACTCTTCATTCCACCGAACCAATCCGTCCAGTGTACAAATGGCCCTGCACCTCAATGTGTAACAAACGGAAACAATCCTTCAAATCTTCATGCCAATTCCTCAATCACTATGTGAAAGTAAAAGAGAACATTTGAATTAAAACTTTGCAAACCATGGACTCCTGTCCAGTGCGAAACTACACTGGACTGCGAGGACATTCATTAGCCTGCATTTCGGGACCTGCTTGCACAAGCACCTTCCACCACCTCAAAATGTTAGCAATGCACCATTCCACTATACAGAATCTTATCCATAGACTGTAGTATGAAAAAAGTCCTGCTTTAGAACTGCAACATTTTAATAACATTCTCCTGCATGGCACAGCCAAAGAACTCCTTCAACAAATAGAACACATCCAAAGTAAATATTCTGGAAATGAAGATCACTTAGAAAATGCAGTAACTTTAGAGAAGAATAGCGAAAACCTTACAAATTCCAATCTTCTAATAAACACGTATAAAATTGCAAAATTTAAACGCGCATCTGCTGAAATACCAAACCAAGTATGTGTGTGTTGTCACAGAACTTTTCATAAAAAGAGCACAAAAACTGTAGCTATAACTTACAAAATAGAAGACAACGAGGAATCCCAATGGTTCAATTAGCTCTCTATCTCATAACAGAAAACAAATTCAAAAATAACAAACACCTCAATACTTTGAACATACTGCAATGCAAAGCTTTATAATAACCCATTTCAAGCTATTATACACCTTCAAACCCAAAACAGCCAAATTGCCTCCTGCTAAATTACTAAAAGGTATTTGTGGCAAAGCAGTATATTTGCCTTTAAATCTTAAAGAAAATCTAGAAACTCTAGAAGTGCAACAGCCAATAGATCAATCTTTGATTATCCTAGTAAATGGTGTACCAACTAAAGACAAAAAAATCTAGCAACAACTAGAAGACTTAAACAAAGTTAGAAAAGCCTTACAATGTCTTAAAGAGAACACTAAGTACTACATAGAAATAAACATTGAACACAACTTAAAGGAAACCACCGAAATAATACAGAATGCCTCACCAACTGGCCAATTTGAACCTGTAGATCCTATTACGGCATCCAATCTTTTAGACCAGTATACAATTCACCCACTACACACCAAAGACACCATAAACAATGCACTAGAAACATATCAAATGCATCAAGCCAAAGGATCTCCAATTAGCATATGGGAAAAAAGTGTAGACGCACGAGCGTTTCCTCTACTCTTTCCTACAGGAAAAAGGGGAAGATATGATGAAAGATGCATACAAATAATAGCATCAGAATATCGCTCTTTACGAATGTATTCTGAATATCCCAGATTCAGACAAGAAATGTTGAATACATATTCCACCTCCTGTTCGAAATTGAACTAGCAACTCTATGTTACAGAGTTGCACACACGTTGAAAACAGGTTGCATTTTTTAAAATATATCTGCTACCCAACTACTTCAAAAAGATAAAAGACAAAGATGACATTTTGCAGTCAAGTATTACAAATCTCTTGGCAAACTTGCGTGGTACAAAAGAATACTGGTTCCGACGTCACGCTGATGTACGGTGTATGCTAAGGAACCTTGGCCCACCCCCATGGTTTGTCACTTTAAGTTATGCAGAATATGCATTGGAGGACTTGCACGACTTCCTACGCATAGCAAACCAAAACAAAGAAGGGATAGACATAAAAACTCCAGGAGAACTCTGCTCTCTTGACCCTGTAAATGTATCAATAAACTTTCACCACTGCTTTATTGCCATGCTGCACTTCATCTGTAATAAAAACAATTCCTCCCCTCAGAGAAGTGCAACACTTCTTTTGGAGAAAAGCATATCAATCCAGACATCCACATGCTTTTGTGGATACAAGATGCTCCTAAATATTGTCTTGACAGTTATGCCACTGTTTTGCAGTTTATTCACAAATATATACCTGCAACATCCATTCAGAAACCCCTCATAGTGAGCTACATACACACATTTTACGCATCCAAAAATATAAGTGTGGAAAATACTGCTGACGCAGATATAAAAACAAAGGTAAATAATATACGAAATGCTGCTTTGCTTTCCCTAGACCAGTTCAGCAAAAGGACAAGTAAACAGCTTCATGTCTGTTGTTAGACACAGTGTGAAAGACAAATCGCCTTAAAACACACTGCATTAAAAACAACAAAGCTTCAAAGTACAATGATTACAATGCAATCATTGCCCTCTTGTGGAATGCAAACATAGATATACAATATATTACAGACAATTCCACTGTTGTTGCAAGATATGTCACCGCCTACCTAACCAAAGCTGAGAAAACAGAACTAAAAGACCCCTGGGATGACATATCATCTGACAAAAAACTGTCACAAAAATTGTACAGCTCTGGCATAAAAATGCTCTCTCATAGGGAATGTGGATGCTATGAAGCTGCAGACCGTTTAACAGGCACAGCCGTGTATGGTGAATCTGAACACATAGAGCCTCATTACGAGTATGGAGGTAGCCATGCTTCTTTTAGCGGCATGGCTACCCCCATACAGGGTACCGGGTCAGGGTTCCTGGATTGGGGAATTACCGGGTCATTCCGACCTTGGAGGGCCCGGTAATTCCCTTTCCCAGGACCCGGACCCAGTACATCCCCATTCCCATTTGAGCCCCCATAGGGCTCAATGGGAATGGGGAGGATGCTAACAATGGGACCGTCATTAACGGGCCCGTTGTTAGCATCCTGGTCTGCTAGTGGGTCCCACTAAGGATGCCTCATTTTACCAGACGTCCTTAGTGGGACCCATGAGCAGACCTCATAATGAGGCAGGAGAGGGTTAACGGCACCGGCAGCTCTACCGGCGCCGTTAACTCTCTACCGCCTTGGTCGTAATGAGGACCAAGGACTGGCTAAGCCTTGGTCCAGCAGCATCCAGAAGAAGAGTGCTGAAATCGTACCAAGACATTGGGCCTCAGAATGGTGGTGGTAAATCCACCACCACCATTCTTTCCAGACCGGCTGATTCCGAGTCCTGCCGGTGGGAGGTGTCACTCCTGCCAGATCTGACCTGGTGGGTTTAACACCACCCGGCTGCAGGCAGACGTGGAAACACCAGCACCACTGCTCCATTCCCATGGGAATGGGGATTTACCGAATTCCGCCTCCGGAATTACCTGGTCACTGGGGTTGTAATGTCCCGTTGAATCCGGGAATCACAGAAGCAGAATGGTAATACGAGTCCGGCGGTAATCTGCCAGTTTTTCCAGCTCGGTTACCGCCGGACTCGTAATGAGTCCCATTGAAACAATAGGCAAAAATGATCACAACAGCCAGGACATTTTCAAAAATAATTTATTAGACACATACACCCAAACAGAAGTACTGCTTTGGAAAACATGAGCCTATGCCATGTAGCCCAAAATGTCTCCTACAAAAATAATGTCAAACCAGATAAAAAAAGTGGGAAATATATGGTCTCAACTTGTGAAGGGAGCATCATCGAACTTACCAAACCCAGCCTAATTAATCATATGAAGTTATCATTTAAAACTCCTCAACATAGAGAACTTTACTACATGTTCCTAGTCCAACTTTGTAAAGCAGGGAGAATAGAAGAATATGTATTGGGCACCCATGGCTCATTTGAAGCTGTGTTCAATGCAAATGAATGCATTATAACAAATGTCAGTTTCAAGCAATACAAAAACATGTTAGACAATGAATGCCAACAAGAGGAAGAAGTTCAAGCACAACTAAATGAAGACACTCCGGAGGGCAGTCCGCCTTCTGTTACAGGAAGCCAAGCACCACTTGGAGAGCCACTGATAGTAAATGAAGCAGAATTATCCATGACTGAAGTAGAAAACACCATGTACCAATATGATCAATCAGAAGAAAACTGGGCATTGCTGAAATCGCAACTAAATGATGAGCAACTTAGCATTTTCCTAGAATAAACTAAAGAAATTGAACATGGTTTGCAACATGAAAGTAAAACTTGTACCTGTCAAAATTATAAACCTGTACTCCTCCATGTAAGTGGTGAAGCTTGTTCAGGCAAACCATTTAAAAAAAAAACTCATCACCAAATTCCTACAAAAGGTAACAAACAAAACCCTTTCAGCTGTTGCAACAGCCCCCACAGGTTTAATTGCCTACAACATAGGATGTGTTACTTTACACTGACTACTGCTCCTTCCAGTAGAACACCAAAACAATTCAGAGTACTACAAACTATCATCAGAAACTGCTACTGAACTATGCAGAATTCTGAAACAAATGAAAATGCTCCTAATAGATGAGGTGAGCATCGTCTCCAACCTAATGTTGGCTTTAATTCACCTCAGATTACAAGAAGTCCTTAAAACGAACTATGTAGAATTCTTTGGAGGAAAACATGTTATTGTGTTTGGAGATCTCCTACAATTAACACCAGTGAAAGGTGAACCTATTTTTAAAACCTTAGGACACAAACAATGCCGTAACACACTTGGCAGCATAGGGAATGTAAATCTCTGGCAACATTTCCTAGACCTCACCTATGCAAACATTTAAAAAATCATTAGGACTGATCTTCTTTCTAAAGATGCACAATCTATCCTAAATAGTATACTCATCAATGAACTATATGGGCATGACATATCTGCTCCTGACCTCATGGAACAATCAGCACAAAAAAATGTAAAATGTATGTCCTTAATGCCAACCCTAGCAAGCTGTGCACAATTCAATGAGACAATGTTAAAAAAAGAAATTCAACCAATAGTGCATATTAGCTCCACAGACAAACTGGTTGTGCACGGCATGCCACTCCCTATGTGTCAACAAACAACAGCACAACTAAATAGCTTAGAAATATGAATCTCCAACACAGGTGGTTTGGAAAAAAATGTTAACATTGGGCCTCATTACGACCCAGGCGGTAAGTTACCGCCTGGGTTGTACCTTTACCGCTATGGCGTAAACTACGTTTCCGTTCCGAGGTTGGCGGGGCGGTAAGTCCCCATTAACCCATTTACCCTTCCCCATTCCCATTTTTGCCCCATAGGGCATAATGGGAGTGGGGAAGGCGTTAATTACGCCACCATAAATTACGGTGGCGTAATTAACGACAAGGTCCCTTAGCGCCATGGATTTTAACACCTGCTTAAAGCAGGTGTTAAATCCTCCATGGCGCTAAGGGACCTCGGAATCAGGCGGTAAGGGTCGGCGCTGTTTATGCCGCCGTAAACCCCTTACCGCCTGGATCCTAATGAGGCCCATTGTGTTTAAACTGCAGAGTAATTCTAAAACATAACCTTGACGTGGAGCAAGGTTTAGTCAATGGAGCAATTGGTTCAGTTGTTGGCTTCCAGACGTATCCACATGACAACAACATTCAGTTTGTCAACATGCACTTTTACAAACTTTCAGAAATTAAAAGGATAGGACACTCAAAAGCACGATTCGTTCTTTTCAAAGATACGTATGTACACAGAGAACAATTATCTCTGTCTCTTGCATATGCAGTCACTATTCACAAATCACAAGGTCTAACTCTAGATCAGGCATTGGTTGACATTGGCAGCACAGTCTTTGAAGAAGGTATGCATTATGTAGCACTGTCATGTCTACGTACACTCGAAGGACTATTTCTAGTCAATTTTGATGCAATCAAAGTCAAAGGTGTCAACAGACTATGTGCACTCTACACACCCCATCTCGATATGTACCCTGTTCCTGAAAAAGGTAAACTTTTTAAAAGAAAGTAATGCAAATAGAACTTATAAATATCTCCCACCAGTACCACCAAAGAAACTAAAAACAACTGCTAGTCAAGTAGTACAACCACAAAACTATCTAGTGCGAACGGAAGTGCACATCCATCAGCAGAAACAAAGAGAAATATATCTTCTAAAAAAATAAGTGCCGGTCCAGCAAATGACACAGAGACAGAACTCTCTGGTCCTTTTAAATGTTCCAACACAACTGGTGTAAATTGCTGTGCAAATGTGGCAACCAATCATCTGTTCCAATTGCCACCAAGTGTTGAAAACATTTACTTGTGCGGATCAGTCCAGTTGTGTTTGCAAATGCTAGTCCTTCATAGAAATTCAACAAATAATCCTGACAACACTTACAGTGTCTCATGAATAAGGCAAGAATTGGACCACTGTGCAGGAATGGTAAGATTCACCATATACCCACAGGAAGATCCACAAGAAATTCGAATGTACTTACTGCAAGTACTAGAAAGCAAAAATAGTCCCATAAATTAAATCTTTCAGATTTCATACATGTGGAAGCATACATGCACTCTCTGCAACCATGTTGCACAAGAGCAGGTTCCTAATGAACGATTTCTGCATATATCCATACCTAATTGTGAATCCATTCCATTTATGCAAATCATGCCATATTATGCACTGTTTGCAATTCAGACAATTGTTCCACCTTACACATAAACTTCCATAGCCAATATGTCATAGTAATGCGTTTAAGGTACAGTGTAGATGGTACCAAAAACAACTGCAAGCTTAGTAGCTTCACACATGGGCAAGTATCTCTTGGCAAGAAATATTTCACAACAGTAGGCATAATATACCACACTGCATATCACTATGCTGCATACATTAAAAAATATATATGGTTGGTTTGAATGCAATGACACTTCCATTACCAGCAAATTTTAACAAATGCCTACTTAATATTCCTTAAACCTAAATGTAGTCACTGACCTGCAAAACTATCGCAGATTAGTGCACTTTAGACACCAACAGGTATCTAACTACTTCAAAAAATACCCTTCAGAATTGTAGAACTATAAACAGTTAGAATCACCAACTAGTATATAAATACATCCATAGTGCTACAACGCTGTTAGTGAAATGGAAAACAGTTTCAACATGCAAACAGATGTACATTTTTTACATTTTTGGATATGCTAAATAGATGTTTTCTCCAATGACCCAATGATTATGCAAACAGAAACAACTGTGCAAAACCCACACTAATGTTGTTTCAAGCATTGTACCTGAAATGAACTAATTATGAGAGTCTACAAAGTTTAGCCAATAACCTGTAAAACTATCAACTGTTGGAATACACCACCAGGTATCTAACTTCAGCCATAGTACTCCAGTACTACTTTTAAATAGCAAAATAGCTAGAATACACCAACAGTGATAAAAGTGTTTCAAAACATGCCCTTCAAAACTGTAAAACTATCAACAGTTAGAATATGCCAACTGGTATCTAACTGCAGCCATACTACTGCAATACTACTTTTTAATAGCAAAATAGGTATAATACACTAACAAGTATCAAAGCGCTTCAAAACATACACTTCAAAACTATAAAACTATCAACAGTTAGAATATGCCAACTGGTATCTAACTGCACCCATAATACTGCAATGTTACTTTCCAATAGTGAAATAGTTAGAATCAACCAACGGGAATGAAAGTGCTTCAAAACATCTGCTTCAAAACTGCAAAACTATCAGCAGTTAGAAAACACCAACTGGTATCTAACTGCACCCATAATATGCAATATTATTTTCCAATATTAAAATAGTTAGAATCCACCAACAGGAATCAAACTGCATGAAAACATACCCTTCAAAACCGCAAAACTATAAACAATTGGAATGCGCCAACTGGTATCTAACTGAAGCCATACCACCACTTTTAAAAAAAGTAAGACACTTACACCATTACAATTCTTCCTACTGCAACACTGCTTGTAACAACAAATACACATATTTGTGCACCTTAAACATTCCTTTAAGTACTACACACTTCAAATAAACATAGTGTGACACATAACATCAAATAAATGTACTAGGGTTTTTTAATCCTACATGGATTTTTTTCCCAAAGACCCAATGATTATGCAAACAAAAACAGCAACTATGCAATACACACAGTAATGTTGTTTGAAGCATAGTACTTGCAATTTACTAATTATAAGGGTCTAAAAAGTACATGAATATGTGAGATTGTATGCATTGCGACATTGTGAAGTATCCTACCTAACATATTATGCTATGTTTTTTTCACAGAGAAAGAAGCAAAGATGTATCCTGCATTACCATGTAAAACAAAGTCAACCTGTACCCCCAATGGTACATCAATCATAAGTACCATTTTCACTTCAATGGTAGTGTGTCACCATGTCACAAAACCTTTACACTACCTAAACACTACGTATAATTACTATACACATATTATTATAATGCTTGTTTCCAATGGCCGAATTACATTTCTGTACACATATTATTACAATGGTTGTGGCCAGTGGCCACAAGCACCACACCACAATTTGCCCTTAACTTCCCAATTCAAATGCCATCTGCAGACATCAAAACAGACCGGCAACCCTATTTTTCACCAATGGCAACATCGCCATATCATCTAGATTCCTCTCCCGTACTCTAAGAAGCCCTCTTGTAATCACCATAATAACCCCAAACATGTTTCTCCAACTGCCCACCGAACACTTACTAATAAAATGGTTGTGGCCAAATTCTTGGTTGCATGGCTGTATTATGCTGTGGTGTTTGTGTGTCAGAATCCTGGGTAGTTGAACTCGTAGCGTGGCCGAAGAGTTCTTCCTACCAATGTATCCCTCTGAATGGGTTTAACATGCAGAGGAACCTATTAATTGGAAGATGGAACACAGCACAAAACACAGTAGAACTGCAAAGAAACAAGGACACTGTCAACGGATTGTAGGATAAATTTGACATCAATATATAGAGAAACTGGAGTCTTGCTAACCTGTCTTGAGATGGTGTTTGGTGCAATGGAAAGGAATCTTCTTCCACCAACCCTCTCAATTGGGAACCCACACCTAAAACACCAAGTATACAGAACAGAACATTATGTGGCAGAACCAAGAGTATGAGTGAAAACACAACACTGTGGATGATTACATCTTACCAAGTATTAAAGCAAGGGAAAGCATCTCAATGATGTTCTGAATCCCAATACCGATGTGCAGAAAGTTAGAGACATGAAGGACTACTCCGACTATACGCAGATGCCTAAATCTGGGTTGTGGCTAAAGTCTCTAGTTCCTGGTAGCCACCAATCCCATCAGAACGAGGATGCCTAATGGCAATGCACACAATGCGGAAGTCTCTAGTCCGTGTGCAAATGGGTTTATGTGGTCAGAGAAACACTTGCAAAGCACAACCAGCGTTCTTCGTGATGTGATGATTTTTGTAGTGCTGCGCAGTCTGAGTGAAGCAATCTGGGTAAAAGACAGTGCTGGCTAAGACAGGAGACAAAACTTTGTGATAAAAACAAGTCAATTAGCAATCACCATGCGGGCAAAAGACAGAACAAAACATCAGGCAAGGAATGGTAAAGAAACAAAAAGCCGTAGATTGTTAGTATGGAAATCTGTCATTCAAGGCAAGGGCAAGACTAAAGGCAGGTTGAGGTAACAGGCAGGGTCTGGTAATACAAGGCATCGGAATAACGTAACAATAAGAAGCCGCGATTTCAAATCATAGGCACCGACATGGGGCGGAGTGAAGGTTAAATACTTTTCGGCATGTGAAGTTCTCAGACTCTGCCCCATGAATGTAAAGTGGATACTGACTTGTAATCCTGACAGTATCCTCCCTCAAAGGAACTCTCAACACCTGAGAGGAACAAAAACAAGAAATTAAGCATGGGGCATGGATATTCTTGGTTGGTTCCCAAGTCCTGTTGTTCTGTCTTGATGGTTGTGCAGATATAAAATACCTCCGTCCCCAAGTACCACACGAGTAGAAGAAAAAAACACTACTCATGCAATCTTTTAGGCCACAGGTGTAGAGTGTTGTAGGCCTGGAACCAGGAATGCCGGAAGAACCCCCAACCACTGTAAGGCAAGGAATGATGATTAAGCAATGACAATGGCGTTCTATGAGTAACAAAAGGACAGTACCAAAGGTTTACCTAGTGAAAAAGGAGGAAGGCAATGAATAACAGGGTAGCAGAATAACCGGCAGCAGCAGCAGGCTGATGATGTCTTGTGGACACTCTGAAAAAACACCTGAGCAGGAGCAAAGCAAGAATGTGATCTGTAACCAGTCCGTAAAGCAGTCAGAGGTCGAGAATAAAGAGCGGCAGCCAGAGTCCAGGGAAAATCCAAATGCAGAATCAGTAAGCAATCCAAGGTCGGTTACCAGAACAACAGATGAGCAGTGTGTCAAAATCCAAGGGCAATCCAAAGACAAATCCAAAAAACATTCCGTGGTCATGAAAGGAGCAAAAACAAGAGCAAACCAAGACGCTAAAGAGTCCTCCAAGGAAGCAGCTGTGAAGCGAGGCTTCCGTGTTACCTCGATCCATTTGAATGCGAGGGTTGTCAGATGAAGCGGGTCCCGTGACCGCAAGCAGCGTGTTACGTGTCCCGTGTAGAGTGCAGAGATTAGTATTGCTTTGTGTGTGTCTGATGTTTCCGGGTCATGTGAGACCGCTTCCTGATCACATGACATGACCATCCCAGAATGCTCGCACGGCACCGCTGACCATGGGGGAATCGCCATGGCAACTGCCAATGCAAGAATGGCTGCAAGTATCCTGGATTGCCAGCAGGTAAACCCTGCTTCCGACTAAGCCACTGCTGCTGCCGTTGGGTACGTGAACGGGACTGGGGAATACCAGGGTTTTGGCAGGCGGTGGGTAAGTGTAAGGGCAGAACACCTGTCCTCAGGGCCGTAACCCTTCCAGTCAACAAAATACAAACGGACACCTCTTGAGACCTTAGTGTCCAAGATGTGGCTGACCTCATGCTCCTCCGAACCCTGTACAGAGATGGGGTGAGGATGAGGCAAAAGCCTGGTAGAGTGTTGACATGGCTTGACAAGGGATACGTGAAAGACCAGATGGTCCTTCCAGGAGGCAGGTAAGGCTAGACATATGGCAACTGGATTAATGAAAGTAGTAACACCATAAGGACCGAAAAAACCTGGTAGGAGCGTTTTGCAACCTGATATGCAGAGATTTTTTGTTGACAACCATACTTTGGATTCAACCTGGTACCGGGGTGCTGGGGTTCGATGAACATCTGCATATGTCTTTGCAAGAGCCTTTGCTCTTTGTAATTGCAACATAATGCCATCACAGATTTTGGTTAGGTCCCAAACACAGGCGGTAGCTGCTGGACTGTGTTGGGAAACCATAGGGTGCAAAGGAAGTGTGTGAGGGTGTCTACCATACATGGTAAAAAAAGGTGAAGGCCCAGTGGAAGTGTGCAAAGTATTGTTACAGGCAAACTCTGCCATAACCAAAACTGATAACCAAGTATCTTGGTACTGAATAACAAGGAATCTCAGGTATTGTTCAAGGGTTGCATTCAAACGTTCAGTCTGACCGCCCGTTTGAGGGTGGTAGACACTTGAGTTTTGTTCATTGATCCCAAAAGATTGAGTGAGAGCTTTCCAAAAATGAGATGTAAACTGTGACCCACGATCAGAAACAACTATGTTAGGTAGACCAAAAAACCTGAACACATGCTGAAGGAACAACTCAGCTAAGATGGGAGCAGTCGGAAGACCCTGACAGGGGACAAACAGGGCCATCTTGGAGAAGTAGTCAATCACTACCCATTTGATGTTGTATCCTTGAACCTCTGGTCATTCTACGATGAAATCCATTGATGACATAACCCAATGTTGTTCAGGAACGGGTAGCGGATGCAAATGGCCCAATGCTTTCTTTGGAGTGCTTTTGCCTTGTGCGCCTATTGCACAACAACCACTATATTCAGAGACGTCATGAATCATGGACGGCCACCAACACCAATGCTGCAAGATATCTAGTGTCTTTCTTCCACCAGGGTGTGCTGCAAACTTGGAGTCATGACACCACCACAAAGCGGTTTTTTACATATTGAATCATTTGGTATGTAAATCAGACCCTGGAGATAGGGTAAACCTTGAATGACATCTATGTTGTTGTCCTTGATCTCTTGTGGATGTCTTCGTATCCATGCTTGAATAGTGTCACGTAACGAAGAGGGCATGGTACAGCCACATACTACTTGGTGAGGAAGCGGGAGAGAACTGTTTCCTCAGAACATGCATGAGTACTGTAAATACGAGACAGGGCATCAGCTTTTGAACACAAGGAGCCAGGACGATAGGTAAGCACAAAATTGTGCATAGAGAATAACTCATGCCAGCAAGCATGGCACACCATACTACACTACACTGACTGTAGTGCTAAAAGGTTATGATGGTCCGTATAGACTTGCATAGGAAGAGCCATCCCTAGAAGGTGGTGTCTCCATACCAAGATAGCATCCCGGGCAGCCAATAACTCTTTCTGTAATGGTGTAATTGATTTCATAGGTGGTCAGTTTCCCTGAATGAAATGCCACTGGATGTAATTCACTGGAATCAACGCTCCTCTGAGAGAGTATCACTCCAATGGCTATGTCAGAGGCATCCGCCTCAACAACAAAGGGTAAGGCAGGATCTGGATGATGTAGCACGGGAGCAGTCATGAAAGCTACCTCAAGAGAGTCATAGGCTTTCTGATATGTAGTACTCTAAGCGAAAACGGTTTTGCAGCTTGTGGGCACTGTGAGGGGAGCAACGATCTTCGAGAAAGACCGTATGAAGCGCCTATAAAAGTTAGCAAAACCTAGAAATTACTGCAACATCTTTAAATGGGTAAGTTCTGGCCATTCTACGACAGCTTTCACTTTGGTAGAGCTCATTTGAACCCCCTTGTTAGTGATGTCATAACCCAAAAATTCAACAGTGGTAACATGGAATATTCACTTTTAATGCTTGGTGTACAGATGATATTCCAGAAGGCGCTGCAGGACCAAAGACACATGCTTACATAAGTAGAGGAGTAGATCAAAATGTCGGTGTGATACACAACGAAAAACCAATCAAGCATGTCTCTGAAAATGTCACTGATAAAATGTGGGAAGGTAGCTGGAGCATTACATAAACCAAATGGCATGACACAGTATTCAAACAACCCATAACAGGTTTTGAAAGCAGTTTTTCATTTGTCGCCCTGACGCATTCTGACGAGGTTGTAAGCCCCCCGCAGATCCAACTTGGTGAAAATCTTGGAGGAGCCCAACTGGTCCAGAAGGATCGATATCAAAGGTATGTGGTATTGATTGCATATCGTGACAGCATTGAGAGCCTGATAATCAATACAAGGCCGAAGGACACCCTCCTTCTTGAGCACAAAAAACATTGGAGAAGCCACTGGAGAACGTGAAGGATGAATGAAGCCAGTTCTCAATGCTTTGTCAATATACTCCTTCAGGACAACACCCTTTTTCTGAGTTAAAGAGTAAATGCGCACAGAAGGGATTTCAGCCCCTAGTACTAAATTGATAGGGCAATCGTAGGGCCTGTGTGGAGGCAGAGTATCAGCTCCTTTAGCGTCAATTACATCCCTGAAAGCCTTATATTCCTTTGGTAGTATAATAGACGTGACTGCTCCGATGGTAGCTGCAACATCAAGAAGCGGCCTACAAGGAGTCTTAATCGGTATCACCGAGCCTAGACAACTGGTTTTACAAAATCCGGAAGAGAAAAACACATCTCCCGATTTCCAGTCGATGACAGGATTGTGCAATGTCAACCATGGAAATCCCAGAATGAGATTATTTTTTGTTGCCGCTATGAAATCAAAATGGATTGACTCCATATGCCCAGTTTTCGTCATCATGATCACATCCACCGTATGTTCCGTTACAAGGCCCGACAGTAGCATGGTACAATCTACTGCATTGACCAGTTCAGGATGGTCTTTGGGAACAACAGGGATGCCTGTTTCCTTGGCCCATTTGGTATCGATATAGTTTCCAGTAGCCCCAGAATCCAGTACGGCTTCACCAGTCCAAGAAAATCCGGACAGAAGAGTAAACTTAGCTTAAATCTTGAAAGGTGGTGACATAATGGAGTGCAGGTTCTTAGAGCTTGGCAACTGGACTCCATCTACTGCCCAGCTTTGGCGTTACCCTGTCTCTTGTTTTTTTTGGTAGAGGCCTTCAATAAGTGTTCTAATGAACCACAATAGAAACACAGGTTGGAGGTCTGCCTTCTCTCCCTTTCTTCAGGAGTTAAAGGACCCCTTACTGCGCCAATCTGAATTGGGCTTGGTGTTCCCAATAGCGGGAGTAGAGGGAGCCAATGGAACGGGTGTAGGTCCTCTCTTTTCTCCTTTCCTCTCAGCCCTTCTGGCGTCAATCTGCAGAACAAGGTCAAGGAGTTCAGGAAACGTAGTAGGGACAGCAGGAACCGTAGCTAACGTATCCTTCAAAGAATCTGACAAACCTTTATAAAACAAGGGGGCCTTTTGTCCTCTGGCCAACCAGTTTCTGCAACCAACTGATTATATTTGGCCACATACGCTAGGAGCTAGCAGTTCTAATTCAGTAGCTTGCATTTTGTATCACGTATCAAAGACATGACTCATGGCATCGAGTAACGCGTCACAGTCATATAATAAGGGACTGCCTGCTACCAACAAAGGATTCGTCCCTGCTGCAGCTGTACCTCCCAAATGGGACAATACAAAAGCTGCCTTAGTCGTGGAGTCTGGAAAGGAATTAGGGCGACATAGAAAATGCAGCCTGCATTGATTCAAGAATGTCCAAAACATCATTGGATCTCCAGTGAATCTTTCCGGAGGGGCCAAAGGGAACTGTGATGTGATATACACTGGACCGGTGTCCTGTTGTAATGGAGGTACTGAAATGAAGATAAGGTACCACCAACTGAATGCAGTAGGGGACACCCCCCACTTAACGCTAGGCAGAGAAATTCGTATGATGGACGACAGTCTGATCAGATTACTTAACAGAGTACATCTCTTCAAGCCGAAAAGATCCAGGACAGGACGATCAAGACTAAGAGACTAAGGTGAGCCATACTGTTCTGCCCAAGATAAGAGTGGAGTAAAGGGGATAGAGAATAAGATAAGGATGGGGCAGACTGCAGCTGCCCTAGCCAACAGAAAAGGAGGGACAGGGACACGGGGAGGGAGAACAGTATGGCAGAAAGGGAATAAATATATACATATATATATATATATATATATATATATATTTGTGGTAATTTGTTCAGGGAAAAATAACAATGGGAAAAAACAAAACATGATCAGCATTCAAAAAATCAATCACATGAGTGAAATATTCATGGGGGACCCCAGCAAAAGGTAACTGAGGGAGGTGGGATATGAACAAAAAAGAATAACATCAGAATAAGAGTATAATGTGTATATATAAGGGAAAAAAATATTGACTCAAGGTACCTGAGCAATAGAGAGAGATACCAGGAAGATACCTGAGGAAGAGGAGATACCGGGGAAGATGTCCCGAGAGAGAGAGGATACGCCCCTTTGACTAGCGTTTAAAGATGGCTGGATGGAGTTTGCACCCAGAGCCCAGTTAAATGGGGTGATTAGGAGACCAAGAGAATGTAAAGATTCCTTGAAAGGGGTGAACTCGCGTTTTGTAAAGAAACGCACATATTTAGGGGCAGATATGCATGCAGCCGGCCAGAAGTCTTGTCTGATTTTTGTCACATGTCATGTTATGTTGTGCTTCTAATTGTTATATGTTATGGCTGTTCATTTGTTTCATTTTATGGCGTAACTATGTGCACTGTAAAACATTGGAAATAATATATAATTATATTTTCAAGCTAAATCTGAAAAATTGGCATTCAGCCAAGGTTTTGAAAATGCCAAAAAATAACAATAATGTAGATGACATGATACTATGACTTAAGGCACACAAATTCGTGGTGATTTCATCTAAAAAAAAGTCGAACAGTTCTGAGATAAGTGTAAAAAGATGTTGCACTTGTAAGCCATCACAAAAATTCAAACCAGCAACTATGGAATTAGATTTGTGATTTCCTCGTACTAGACAAGATAACTGATGAATCATGCTAAGTACGGTAGCATTTCACATTTAAATTACAGAGTTATAGCGATTTATAGAAGGGTTCTTGTCACGCATTTAACAGCGCTGAGGAAAGGAATGTATTGTGTGGAAGTCTTTTTTTTACTGTGTGCGGTAGAAAAGTCCCAGTAATTTGTGACTTGAGAAAATGAATTGTAAGCCTGTGAGGTGTGAAAAATAATGGGTTTTTAGATAAGAAGTAAGTGAATGATTTTTAAGGCAAAAACAGAGCCTGGTAAAATGTTATTCGAGGGTTTATTTGTGTTTAAATTTGGAAATGTGTTGATGAGGATGTCTTGTTGAAGTAAAACAAGCTGTGGGTTTTTGTTGGAATGTTTTGTTTGGGGTTTGGGTGCCGTGGTATAAAAGATAGCTTTTTTTGATTAATTAGCTTATATTTGTGAGATGACAAAAACATTAATATATTTTGAGTCGCATGAAAAAATAAAGTCAGAGCAGCTGCTTGAAAACACGCAATTGCGAATTAATGTTTAAGCAGGATGTGACTAAATAATATAATAGAAAAGAAAAATGCTTTCATTATGGCCCATGAGAGTGAATGCAGTGATTTATCAGGACAGGAACGTGCGATGGCAGTTATTTGAGATAAGCACTGACAAGCTTCACGATCGCTCCATGGTGAAAGAAAAACAAAATGCTTGCAAGGCTGTATTTATTGCACGCAAGCGAGTGCAGTAAAAGACAGGCTTTATTTTAGTCAGAAACAATGTTTTAAATACAGATTGCAGATGCGAAGGGTTATTCTGAGCATTGTTGCGCATTATGGAATAGATGCCCACACTTGGAAGTTGGAAACATTCATAAGTGTAGTTGGAGCTTACCCATTCAATAACCTGGTGGTAAGGGGATATGTTTTAAAAGAGACAGCAGCTGAATTTTTTAGTGAAACGGCTGGTAAGCGCAGGGCTTGGATCTGGTTGGGTGATTACATTTTTCATTATAACTCATGGTGGTCATTTTGTAGCAAGGCGGAAAAAAGGCACATTAAAAGGAGCAAAGATGTCATGTCATGTTATTTGGCAGTCATATAGAGCCTTAGATATTCAGTGGTATTATTTTGTATTGTATTGTATTTTAGTTTATAACGTGCCCATAGCCCACAGGCATCAGGGCGCGGGAAGTCCAGATTATTCCACTGCACAAAATATCACGTTCTATAGTAGGCAGGTGGAGATAAGACAACTTATCATTGGAATAGATGGGTTTTCAGAAGTTTCCTGAAACTCAGGTAGTTCTCTTCCTGTTGTAGTGTTAGTGGTAATTTGTTCCAGCATTTTGCTGCCTTGACTGGGAAATATTTTCCCCTTCCTTGCATACGTTTTGCTCTGGGAACGTTCAGGTAGGCCTTATCCTCTGATCTTGAGGTATCTTGCGGCTTCTCCATGCACACATCTGTGAACTATGGTCATCGCCTTAAAGAGTACTCTTTCTTCCACCCTTAACCAGTGTAGGGATCTTCTCCCTGTTGTAACATGCTCCCTTTTTTTGATACTCTTGATGATACGAACTGCGTCATATTCCATGACCTGACACTTTTTTAATTCTCTCTTTGTGGCTCCGATCAGTAGGGTGTTACCATTTTAAAGCACTAATAGGTTGAACACCCTCGAGAACCATAGATTAAGTCAGTTGAGAGAGACAGCAGTGCATGATGCATGAGAATATCAGCTACATGTACAGCTGGTGTCATTGTTAAGCTATTTTAGTGATCTGGAAATGCTCAAGTGAGCCTGGTTTATATGTTGCATTTATTATAAAGTGCATTACATGCTACATGAATTTGGTGCAGAGGACGAGTCAGTGAGTGTACATGTAGGCTCAGCAATACGCAAACACAGGATACACAGAGGCACCTGGGAAAAAAGGTGTCAATCTGAAAATAAGAAATATTTTTGCAAAACAGAAAAATGAATGTGTTTCATAGTGGGACAACCGCAGAGGATGATCAGATGTGTTTTAAAAAAAAAAGTAAAGTGGCATTAGGGTTTTGGAATGCAAGGAGAAATATGGCAAGAAAAACTGATTTTGGTCTACTGATAAGGCAGTGGGACTGTGTATACATGTAGCAAAGACAGCTTTTTGGATTATAGATGTGGCATTGGTTTAGCAGTCTTTTGAGGAAAATGTGTCAGCTGTGGTGTGATTTTAATAGGCACCTTTCAGTGGTAGTTATTGAAACTTGTAGGCGCACATTAGCCCAGGGGCATTTTTTGGCGCAAGTACAGAGGATGCAATGTTGCAGGTACAGGAATACATTGAACAAGAGAAGAATTAGCACATGGATGGCATTTTCGTAGCCAGCCTAGCTATTTATCAGGATGGGATTAGGAAGGGGCTTGATCGCAAATTAATGCTTTCAGCATGTTGAGTAAAGCAATGCAAGATTCTTTAGTGCTGGTGGGAGGGCATTCCAGTTTTAGGAGCCAGAAGGCTAAAGCTGGACCCCCAGTTGTGGATTTATAAAGGCAGGCATATATATTGGACTGACCAAGAGGGTCTGATGGAATAACAAGAGTGATTCACTCTGATAAGTATGAAAGGGCGCGGACAAAAAGGCCCCTTTTGTGTGTTGCCCATGAGATTAATAAAGGAATGCATTTGTTTATTGATAGCCAGTGCGCTTTTTCCTGGTTTATGAGAAGCTTATGTATGGGAATATTCAGTATTGCCGGAAGGCATTATTCTGTGTGATACATATTTTTTATTTTATTGAGGAGTTGTCCATGAGTGCTCAGGGAAGGGGCATTGTATTGATCCAATAGTAGTGCCTATTGTAGTTTGACAAAGAATTAGTGATTCCTGGTAGAAAGGAAAGGTTTGAATACATGAAAAAACACTTTATTTATTTATTTATTTATTAGAATTCATGGAGCACACAGAAGCCCTTAGGCATAGTGGTGCTATTACAAACAAGAGGCTTGCAGATTACAATGAAAATGGCATACATAAGTGATTGCATGCCACAGCTTCACCTGTTATAGGACAAATAAATACGTACTGTAGTTACAATGGATGAGCTGCATGTTTAGCTCACATTGGATAGAGTAGAAGTTGAGTATACACATGGCATAGAGGTTAATTAAGCAGCAGGGGGGATGCGTACAGACACCGCTGGGGGAACTAATAAGGGTAGTTAAACAAGGTAGTTTTGAGGGTTTTTGGCAAAAAATGAGGAGGGATGGTACTGCTCTAAGTTCGCTAGAGGAAGCATTCCATGATTTGGGAACAAGATGGGGAAGCTTAGCCCCTTGACATTAGCTTCTTTGGTTAGTGGGACTTGTAGTAAAGTGACATGGTGACTCCTTTTGGGTCAGGCTGAACTGACCCTATTAACAGCATCAGTTAGATATACTGGTGCTGTGTGAGACATACATTTGTGATTTTGAAATTAATCGTTCCTTCATGGGTAGCCAGTGAGCAGCTCGCATGGAGTGAGTAATGTATATTCTTTTGAGAATACTAAGAGTTGCACACAGCATCACTCCGCACTTTTAGAGCCTGTGAAGATTTTTGCTAGGATGTCTGCAGGGATGGGAGTGTAGTAATCCAATTTAATTTGGATAATGACACAGGAAATGAATGAGCAGTTTTTTCAAGCATTGTGGGGAAAGGAAAGGGCTGATGGCATTAGTGAATGTGGTAGTGAAGCAGAAGCAATGGCACTCAAATGATAAGTGAAACAGAACAGATTGTAGCATGTGACCTGGCATGACATGGACAAGGGTGAGTGAAGGAACACTCCTAAGGATTGTTTCACAGCTGCAGAAAGAGTGTTGGGATTGAAGGAGGTATTGGTGAACGTCATGAGATGTGGAGCAAGTGATTTTACACAGGGTTTTTAAACTAACGTGCGGTCTGGGGCAGGCATCGCCTT
Organism: Ambystoma mexicanum; assembly: GCF_040938575.1. NCBI lineage: Eukaryota > Metazoa > Chordata > Amphibia > Caudata > Ambystomatidae > Ambystoma > Ambystoma mexicanum. The sequence continues at coordinate 15,042,367 of NC_090927.1, read as the reverse complement.
GTAGCTGAATGGTCCAATGTTATTCATGTTTTCTATTATTTTTGAATGAGAATGCCCTCTGAAGTTGAAGGGGGTTACTGGGTCCTCTGTGACCTGCTTTTTGGGGAATTTTGAGGATAGCACAAAGTATTGAATGGTGGTTTTTGGGGTGCTCTTAAAGGTCCTTTTTCGAGAGCTCCAACATGAGTGATAGGACAGCCTGAATGGTGTTATACCAGGGGTGGTATTTTACAATTTTTGAGGCCTTGACGGCTGGCGTGGAGAACATTTTTTTTATTAAATAAGGAAAATCCTTTTTGATTCAGGACGATCAGTTGAGATTCTGGTATTATAGGATTCAGGTGGATGAAGAAAGGATTGAATGACAAAGCATGAAAGCATGATGATGGTGTTTAGGTTACCAAGGAAAGCATGTTTGTTTATTTGGGACATGCCCCATTTAGACATGAGCACAATTTTGAAGGCATGAAATTGGCAGAAGGCCAATGAGATTGCTTGGGTGAAAATTAAAAGATTTTATTATTATGGTAGCATGGTAAAATAGCCAGCTGTATGACCTGGTGGAGAAATAATGGAAATATTTGATAAATTCAGGCGCAGGTCATGAACATTTATGAACATTTGCAAACAAGAGAAAGAGACAGATGGCCTCCAGGAAATTAGAGGCAGCCATAATGTAGGGAAACATGGCAAATGATTAAGAAGCAAACAGAATGAAATAAGGATCTTGAAGGACAGTAATGGTTCAGATAAAAAGATTTAGGTTAAACAACATCATAGATGACAATGCAGTCATAAAGGACTTAATGGAGTATGAAATGGTACTTTCCTTACAGCAACACGCAGAAAAAGGAAGGAAGTGTGTTTTAGTATACATGAAAAACAAAATAATAATGAAATAAATGCCCAACATAAATAAGAAATGATAAATGGATAAAAGATTAACAATGTTAGGGAGACTTTAGGCCTCGGTTAAACAGGATCAGGAAATAAATAAATAAATAAATAAATACATCGGGAAAAGATGAAAATTATTGATTATCTTGAATAAAAAAATGAATAAAAGAAAAATTAAGGAAGGGAACAATTGGACAAATGAACAAAAGGATAGGGCATAAACACAAAGGCATAAAATGGACAAAAAATAAAACATTGGAAAACAAATAGCACTTATGAGGTTTCCTGGCCAACAGCAAAAAAGGAGCGTAGGGCAATAAAAAGCATCAGAGACCATGATAACCTAGAAAAGAAGTATGGCTGACAAAAAATTGGGTCAATTAAACAAAGGAAAGTCACACAAGCCATTTCAAGAAAACATAGTGAGGTAAGTAAAGAACAATTTTTTAGTGCCTGTAACAATTTTGATTTATTTTACAGATGAAAGTTATGGACCTTTTGCGTGGAAGCACAAGAAATGTCTGCATGGCCTTAAAATTAGGGAGAAAAAGAAAAAGGTAAGTACTAGTTCACTCTAAAAGGGTGTGGACACACAATTGATCAGCACTAAAAGTAAGAGGATCCCGGTGAGTAACAGGAAAAGAAGTAGTAAGAGACACAATGTCTTCAAGTGTTTAGCTGTTTTTCCCAAGATAGATTGATGTCAACATGGTCATTTCATACAACCACAGAAAACAGAAGTCACAATTGAAGGTGAATAATTATTTTTGTGTTCATAATGTCAAAAAAGGTCGATGGGATAGGGGTGTGCAATCATTAGAAGAGGCAAACATTGTTGGGTATGATAAAAAAAGGGAAGGCACATAGTAAGAATTGGTGCCATAGTCTCAAAAAACAGGGGTAGGCTAGATTAAGTTAGGCAGGGACGGTGTGCAGCGAAACGCCACGGTTTTGTCTCCATTGGATGAATGCAAGACACGAGCAAAGGCCATGGTCCAACAAAAGACAAGAATAGAAAAGGAAGAATGGCTGCTAAGTTGAGGAAACACTTGCAGCTAACCAGGAAAAATGTACTGCTAACCAGGAAGCATTTACTGCCAAGCTGTGCAAAGAACCAAGCCTAAACTAAGTATCCTTTGGGATGGTCGGAAAATATTTGTTTATGTGCACCAACGAATAGGGGAGAATGATCCAGAAACTATTTTTTGATAGCATAAAAGGAGGAAGGGGTTGAAGTTGGGAAGAAAACCTGACCCCTTACCAGTGCCCGAATGACTTTTGTCCCTATTTTGGCTTTCTACTGACGATGGGGATCCCCAAGGACATTTCTGTCATCTGCTACGGAAGTACCGAGAAGACCAGAAAGGAATAAGACATCTTTCTTTAATTGTTTTTTTGTCTCCTTAGGGTTGCATGTGTCACCCGTAAGGGAAAAAACATGTCCCATGAAGGACAACATGTATTACAAACTCAGGTTCTAGCCAGCTGACACAGAGCTAGGGATGTGGGGTATTTTGTTTGTGAGGCATGAATGTCTTGTAGCTTTGTCTACGAGACAGGGGTGTTCAATAAGAGGGAATTTCTTGCGATTTATTAGGAGGAAGGGTATGAGAGCTGGAATGTGGAGAAGAGAGGTTTTAAGGAAATTGATTGGTAGGAAATGTTTTAAATAGAGGATACATGTTTATTTTACAAAAGAAACTCATTCAGTTTTATATTGCAGGTACACGTCGAGGGACCTGTATGCCTTGGGCAGTTAACATCGAACTGCGTTAGAAAAGAGGGAGGTCATAGAGAAACCCAGTGGAAGCCCGACACAATTGATCATCTGAATTGTGTCTGCAAATGACTCCCCCAACCCGGTGCCCCCATGCTGACAAATCCCCTCTTTTGGACTCATTTGAACAATGAATTTATTGAAAGAGAGATACTCTAGTAAAAATGAACTTCTTGTGAAACGGAAAAGGGTTTTTTCTATAACCAGACAGAAAAGAACTCTGCCATTTATATAACTGACAATGCCTTTAACTGATAATTCTGCTAAATGAGTGAAAAAAGATGCATACATGAAGAAATGCTGCAGAGCGTGTTAGCATGAGTCAGTTCTGAAGTTGAAACATTCAAGGCCACGTGCCTACAGAAACCAGATAAATGCTCTGAAACCAGACAGTTAATTGGGATGTGTCTGGAAATGTAACTAAGGGAACCAGCTGCATGACCATATTTGGGGCAGTGCCACCGGGAAAAAGCCTAGGATGTGTACCAGAATGTATTTCATTTTGAAGGTTTAAACAAGATAAGAAATAATTGCCCGGTGCGCGAATGCTCAACGAAGAGTCTGTCTGAAGATGTTTAGAAAAGGTGGGGGTTGAATCCTCTCTCTCTGAAAAGATATAAAAGGGAACACCATTTCTAGCTAGGTGGAGGAGTTTGTGTACTTGACAACAATGCTGTTCGTGCTCTGTGTTGGCCTGGAATGAAATAAAACCTGATTGAACCTGACTCTGCCTCCTTGCCTGCTGCTTGAATTGCTTTTGCAGAGAGTCCAGAGGGTAACAGAGAGCCCTGGAGAGCAACTGAGTGTCCAGAACGTCCATGAGAGCCTAATAGGAGGGAAGAGATGAAAAAGAGCATAATCGGGGTCTTGGCACCTCCTCTTCACTGTCGTGGCAAGAAAACAGCTGACCCAGAAGCTACTGCTGGAGGAGGCACCACAACCCCAGCAGGTTGGATAACGGCCTGTAGTTCATCTATGCGGCGCTGCGTAGAAGCATGTGCTGTGGCCATATCAGAACGTAGTTCTGCCACCATTTGCATAATGGTGGCCAGAGTTTCGTTAGTATCCCTTTTAGGCTTCTGATTATGTAAGAATCCTGTGTAGTTGAACTCGTAGCGTAGCCAAAGAGTTCTTCCTACCAATGTATCCTTCTGATGGTTTTAACATGCAGAGGAATCTATTAATTGGAAGCTGGAACACAGCACGAAACACAGGAGAACTGCAAAGAAACAAGGACACTGTCAACAGATTGCAGGATAAATTTGACATTAATGTATAGAGAAACTGGAGTCTTGCTAACCTGCTTGAGATGGTGTTTGGTGTAATGGAAAGGAATCTCCTTCCGCCAACCCTCTCAATTGGGAACCCACACATAAAACACCAGGTATACAGAACAGTACATTATGTGGCAGAACTAAGAGTATGAGTGAAAACACAGCAATGTGGATTTAATCTTACCAATTATTAAAGCAAGGGAAAGCATCTTGATGATGTTCTGAGTCCCAATACCGGTGTGCAGCAAGTTAGAGACAGGAAGGACTACTACGACAGCACGCAAATGCCTAAATCCGGGTTGTGGATAAATTCTCTAGTTCATGGTAGCCAGCTATCCCGCCGGAACGAGGACGCCTGACGGCAATGCACACAATGTGGAAGTCTCTAGTTCGTGTGCAAATGGGTTTATGTGGTCAGAGAAACACTTGCAAAGCACAACCGGTGTTCTCCGTGATGTGAAGATTTTCATAGTGCTGCGCAGTCCAAGTGCAGCAATCCGGGTCAAAGACACTGCCGGCAAAAACAAAACTTTGTGACGAACACAGGTCAATTAGCAGTCTGGGTCAGAACCATGAGGGCAAAAGACAGAACAAACAACAGGCAAGGAATGGTCAAGAATCAAACAGCCATAGATCGTTACCATGGAAATCCGTCATTCAAGGTAAGGGCGAGACTAAAGGCAGGTTGAGGTAACAGGCAGGGTCTGGTAATACAAGGCGTCAAAATAACATAACAACAAGAAGCCGTGATTTCAAATCAGAAGCACCGACATGGGGGCGGAGTGAAAGGTTAAATACTGTTCGTCATGTGAAGTTCTCAGACTCCGCCCCATGAATGTAGAGCTCCATACCTTATGTGTAGAGGATGCCATTGTTTCCATGGCAACCTCCACACGCAAGGTTGACGGGTCAGGAAATGTTTCTGTTTACGAGTCTTGGGTACTTCTGAGAAATTAGCTAAACATGAAAAACAAAGAGCTTTGGTATGTACTTTATCAGAAAGGTTCTTGTGCTGTTTTAAAGGCAATAAACGTGGAGACCTGCTCTGAGTCGACAAACGTGGATACTGACTCGTAATCCTGACATTGTGCCAGTGCTTAGATTCTCGGGTGCATCACCTATTTTAGACGCAAGCAAACATCCTCATATCATCTACATTCAACTCCCCTATCCTAATTAAGCCTGCCTGCAGTCACCAGAAAAGTTGCTCACCCAAGACTCTGTCTGCAGACTACTGTGGTGTCCGCGGACTGCCGCACCCCACATGCTCTTCTACTGCCTAAACAAATAGCCCCAATCATCTTTCTTTTACTCACCCTCCCTTGCCAGCACATTTTAGATCATATTTTGACTAGGTTTCCTCTCCAGATTTTAGTCCAGAGGTCAGATGTGCCCCCCGTTCCATATTCATAGACCATGAGAATCCTGGAAGAGGCTTTATTTGAATCCCAGTTAACTTGTGCTGTGTGACGGGCAGGGAATTCAGGGTAAGGAAATCATAATAATGCATGGGAATCAGGTCTCTGATCTTTTTATCCAGGACGGGAGGCAAAACAAGGCACTTCCAGCCTGCTCATGCCTCTGTAATCCCCGTGTTGTGCTGAATGGGATGGTTCAGCGGTGAGTTTATCATGATGCCAGAGTTACCTTTATTCGGTAGTACTCTAATCCCTTTGCATTAGCTACACCAAACCAGTGTTCTGATTGTACTGAACTGCTCAGGAGATCCACAATGAAACCTTTCAAACCTTTGCCTGATTCTGAACCATCTGTGTTGAATAATCTTACATCTGAACCCAATTGTAAGGTCAGATCTTGCTGTTTTGCTTTTTTCTTAAAGTCGAATCCTGCTGTACTTTGCTAACTTGCTATGCACTTTTCTTCTCCTCCACAGGACGTACCTTTGATTTGTACCCCTCCCCGGAAGGTCTTTAAGGCTGGAAACCTTCTTCATCTTGCCAATCTCAATTCTCGCTCTGCTGTCAAACACTCCTCTGACATCTGTCACTTCCTTGAAGCAATTGACCTGGTGGTCCTCGGACTTACCGAGACATGGTTCATGGCCAGCTCTGTCACAAGCTTTGACACTCTCCTCCCTGATGGCTATAAGATCTTCTCCACACCTAGATCCTCTCGGTCCAGAGGGGGTGTAGCCTTGATCTTTCCTGAGTAGATTCCTGCCTCTATCATTCCCACTCAGACTTACTCCTCCTAGACATTGCCCCTGTCATGTGGATCCGTTTGAAGTCCAAATCCAAATGCAATTCTTGGTATGACTCTGACCTAGCTACACCTAAACATAAGTGTAGGGCGGCTGAGAGGAAATGGAGGGCTTCTTGTTCATCCTCTGAGAAACTGGCCTGCCGCCTGCTCCAAAGGCAATACTGACTCTATGTCCACACCAAGAAGAGAGCCCACATCCAAGCCTGTGTCTCTGCAGCATCTAATAAATCAGCCAAGCTCTTTAAAATCTGCAAGGAGCTGTCCAACCCTGCTGCAGTCTCTACTCCTCCCAGGCACTTTGCAATGACCTTGCCTCTCACTTGATCTCAAAAACCCAGGTCATACTGTCCACCCTCTCCTCCCCTCCTCTTCCTTCTCCTTCTGTGAATGCTGACCCTCTTTCAGCATCCCTCCTCCCCCTTTCTCGTCCTTTCCTCTTTTCTCCCTTGACGAGGTCGCTAGACAAGTCCGATCTATGAAAGCCTCATCAAAGCAGGTTCATCCCTGTTCCTCTAAAACCATTAAGGACCACATTGATACCCTCGCTCTGGCCCTTGCCATTTTCTGTAACCTCAGTAGCCTTCCCCTCCTCTCTGAAGCACTCTCTTCTGCATCCTCTTCTCAAGAAACCCACAGCTGATCCTTCTTATCTGGCTAACTATTGCCCAATTTCTATTACTCCTTTACTGGGCAAACTCCTGGAAAAGCGGGCCATCTTTCAGCTTAACCTTCATTATGATTCTGTTGACTGTCTCTACAACCATCAGTCTGCCTTCAGAGCTGCCATAGGCACGGAAACTTCTCTCCTGAACATCCGTGAAGATCTGCTCTCCAACCTTGACTCTGGCATTCCCTCTGTCCTCATCCTACTCGATCTCTCTTCTGCCTTCAACATTGTCAACCATACCATCCTGATCCACCATCTCTGTGATAACCTGGGCATCACCGATCTGGCTCTGGCCTGGCTGACCTCTTTCCTCTCAGAACCAGCCTTTCAACATGTGTATGTTCTGCAAATGTTCTGGTGCCAGGCACCAGGACAGTCGGGTCCAGTGAACACCACAATATCACACAGCACCAGACTTTCAAGATGTGTCTGTTCCACACACGTGCTGGTGCCAAGCACCAGGACAGTTGGGTCCAGTATACACCACAATATCAAACAGCAACAGCTTTGCTAGATGTGTCTGTTCCGCACACGTGCTGGTGCCAGGCACCAGGACAGTCGGGTCCAGTGTACAGTACAATATCAAACAGCACCTGCCTTGCAAGATGTGACTGTTCCGCACACGTGCTGGTGCCAGGCACCAGGAAAGTCGGGTCCAGTGTACACCACAATATCAAACAGCACCAGCCATGCAAGATGTGTCTGTTCCACACACGTGCGGGTGCCAGGCACGAGGACAGTCGGGTCCAGTGTACACCTCAATATCAAACAGCACCAGCCTTGCAAGATGTGTCTGTTCCGCACACATGCTGGTGCCAGGCACCAGGACAGTTGGGTCCAGTCTACACCACAATATCACACAGCACCAGCCTTTCAAGATAGGCCCGGTGCGCAAAGGGTGATTTTCTTTTTTGGAACTATACCGCTGTTTGGCTGTGCTGTGAGCGTGAACGGGAGAAGAACACAGCCGAGAGACGGGAGACGCGAGACCTGGCTCTGCCCCCTTTTGCTCCACCCTGACCAGAAAGCAACTGCACAAAACATTGCCCCATCGACCCTTGCGGCGCTAAGCCCTTTGCGCAAAGGGCGATTTTCTTTTTTGGAATTGTACCGCTTTTTGGCTGTGCTGTGAGCGGCGAGCGGTCCCGGATCATTGTGGTTTGCCCTTGCATCCACGGCTGTACAACTGGACAAACAACGCGGGCGGTGGAAGGGAGATGGCCGTGCGATGATTACATTGCAGCCAAGTACGCTGCGGCACCGACAATCGGAGTCTGGTGTCAACGAGCATGCGGCGATATGCAGGAGACATCAAGTAAGTACAACTGAGGAAAATGTTATCCACATAACTGCTTCTATAAATACTGTGGATGCGATGAAAGAAACGTCTGGCCATGATGAGGCCAAATTGTTAAGTTGTAACCATAACAGCGCAAGAACAAAGAGCCTGCCAGAAACTCTGAGAGGCTTGAGCGCTATGGCCCCCAGTCAAACCGCTGCAGAATGCACTGATGTTGAGCAATAGTTTTTGAGCATGCCTAACAAAGCAGATGCCCTTGAATCAGACCGCTTCCCAGAAATAATAAATTTGAGCGGAACAACAAACAGCCACCAATCAGCTGTTTTACCAAGAGTGAGTCCTGAATCAATAATTATGTCTGATGCTAGCGGTCATGCAGTAATAAGCGATCAATGCAGTGATTTTGAGAAAAGTGGCTTTGGGAAACCGAACAAAGATGGAATTTTGACAAGACCAAATGATGAAGATGTGATTAACCACGACAATGCCATAGCGACAACTAATGACGAAGTATTTATAGTGGAGAACGCAGTTGAACAAATTATTTTAAACCGAAAGGAGGATGAAAATCGTAGTTTACCTGAAGCTGCGTGTAAAAACAGTGATACATCACACAGGATAGACTCAATTGCAGTCGCAAACAAATTGTTAAACGACTTGAGGGGCATAAATCAAACTTTGACAGCAAACCAAAGAACTAAAAGTGACGTAATTAGTTCTCAGGAAGCACTGACAACAACGAAAGTTATATCCAGACCAAGCGAGGACTCAGCAACTTACAAATGTTTGGATAGTATGATGCAAGAAAGATGTAGGGCACAACCATTGAAGAGACGGAAAATTGATCAAAGCCCTACCGAGCCTTTTCTGTGCTCACAAAAAAGAAATTGTAGCCTATCAAGTGGGAAAGCAACGTATTTAAACCAACCTACGCGAGACAGAACAAACTTAGAAAGCCGTCAGTTAACGTCAGATTCAGATGACTCTACCGACTTAGACCTAGAGCCTACTACGGACTCCTCGATTATGGAAAGACATTATCCCAAGATACGAAGAGGTCCTGGTGACCAATCAAAAAGGAGAAAAACCCTGAATGATGCCAATCAAAGCAAGTGGTGCACAAACCTAATAGGTCAAATTATAGACAAGCTTCGACCTAATCTTACCTCTGCTCTGACGATCACGGTGGCCACACTGCAATTGAACGAAACAAGTAAAGACCAAAATACGCTCATAGCTATGCTGAATTCAAAAACAGTGAATCTTGAAATGGAAATTGTTGACATGAAACAACATGCAAAAAATAATGTTAAATCATATGAGCTAATGACAATGCTACTGAAAGAACAAATGAAAAATAATGCAGAGGACAAAAGACTCCTGGCCGAATTGGCGAGGGAAGCGATCCAAACATTGAAAAACCAAACTCAAACGATGACAAAATACAATATGGTTGATAGTGAGAAAGAAACTCCTGTAAATCATAGCAAAAAAAAGCACCAGGAAGATAGGAACGATCTACTTGACCAACAGGAATTTCTGTGGACAAATAAAGATGCAGTCCACAAAACAAAATATCCCCATAATGAAACAGGGCAGGAAATTACATCTGTTGAAATAATAGATTCAGATGACTCCGATACCTGTGGGCTAAAGAAAATCGAACACCTACAGACAGTCACTGAAGCTACAAAGGCGATCTGTGAAACAGAAATTGAAAGTCAACCTTCAACCTCTGCTAACGCAGATGGTTTGGCGGAATTACCCACAAATGGAGTGGACCTTGATGTCCTGTATTAACTTCTGCCAATGCAGAGGTCTTGGCTAAAACGCTCTCTAATGAAGTGGATCATCGAAATGTACTTCTGTCCCCTGTAAATGATGATCAATCTGAAGAACCATCAATCACATATTTTTCAATATTTAATAAAAAAATCAAAGAAACAAGCTCAGAAGAACTCAGACATGAGAGAGCGAAACCAAAAAAACAAACAAAAAAGACAAAGATATGCCCAAACAGAAAAATAATCAAACAAGAAGCTTGTGTAAATTCTTGCGAAACGTAAAAAATCTAAATGCTCTCCTGCAGACAAACATAGACAAAGAAGAGCGGATAAATACTAAGGATAACAAAAACATGGATGAAAAATCAGGAACCTTAGCTTCAGAGGACAATTCACAAGCCATGGCTAGCCTCAACCACCAAAAAAATGATGAAGCAGCCATGATTGACCTGTTGGCTAACCTATCGACTCATGATTTCGAAGTAAACATCGAAGATGAGACAAACCTCGATCTTCCTGGTACAGACAAAGTAACACTTGAAGAAGTAAAAAACCCTGACTCTGCTGGACACAAACAGAACGAGCAACAGCTCAATGGAGACCGGCTAAAGTGGATTTATAGAATAATTCCACCTGTTATGAGGTGCTCCATTGATGCATCAAGTTCAAACCTTACACAGTCAAATTTGAGGCGATTTGCAACAGTCGGTGAGTGATGGGCACAAGATGTCAAAACAACTCAATTAGTTGACTTCAATTCAGGCTCCAAATCCAAAGAAAGAGACGTCGAAACACATAGAAAGAGAAGAGTTGACTACCAACAGAGCCAAGCAAGAGAACTGAGAGAACTGAAACATGTCCTTACTCAACAAGCAACGGGAGTGGACCAAAGAAGCGATCTACATCGCTCACAACTTTCAAGAACGAAATTGCTAACAAAGAGAACTAAAATAAATGCAAATGATTGCCAAATGATCGAGAGAGTGCTTTGCGGGAACGATACCTTGATATTAAATAGAAAACAATGTCCTGCAGTTATTTAAACATATACCGCAACTGAGATCAATTTACACGGAAGACATCAAAACTGTCGAGTTCTTAAATGAAGGAAAAATGGATCAAGTGTGGCTACATATCCACTCAAGAATAGTGAGAGATCTGATTTTGAACAAAAAATTCGACCTAAATTCACTAGGTTTTGACGTCTGTGAGATACTTGATGGCAATTCACCAAGAAGATCAAATGAACATTTTCTAGCGAAAGCCAAGGAATCGATAAAAAGCATTAAAAACGGAGAACAGTTAGACGAAAAAAGATCAAGTCCAGGTTTACAAAGAAAACCAAGCACTTCAGTAGATCGAACTGGTGAGCGAATCCATCACGAATGCTCAAGAAAAGATGAAATAAAAATAACAATCACCCATTCCAAGAAACCATCTGACGAAGCAGAGGACGATCAGAATGAAGAAAACAGAGTGGAGGAGCAGGCCAGATGGAGCTGGCTAGCTGCAACGCTAAATGGTGAAGGAAAAAGCTAATCCCAAAAGACTCAAAAGAGTAAGGACCTAACTCTTGATTCGTGGAATAGTCGAAGGTTCTTCCATTTATATAATACGAAACTGAAAGAACTTCAAGATCTAGACATCATTTGCTTACAAGAGACGTGGGTCCAAACGATGCCAGTAGCTCTAAACTATGAATTAGCACTCAATCCTGCACTAAAACAAGCTAAAGGAAGACCTAAGGCAGGACGGATAACCCTAGTAAAAACGGGACGACATATAAAACTAATTTCGTCAGAAAATCCATCCCCGTATATCCAGGTGACGCAAGTAAAAATGGAATCAGAGCAAAAAAAGAATGAGAAGAACCTTCACATAATTAATATCTACTGGCAACATAAAGCCTTGGACGATTGCGATTTCCTTGATCTGACCTGCAAAACTATTGACAAAATCAAAGAATTGGAAAGAAATGCCACTATCATCTTATGTGGAGACTTGAATATGGACTGTCTGCCAAAAAGCAATCCAAAAGAAATGAGATCAGTTAGAAGAATAAACAATCAATACCAAATTAACTCAGCTTGGTCAGAAGAGATGGATGCATGGAACATGCTGCTACTGAATGGAAACGTTACAGGAGATATTCCTGCAAAATATACCTGGGAGAGAGATGAAAGTAGATCTATACTAGACTACTTCTATATGTCGGAGATCATATTTATTGAAGTAATTACATTAAAAGTTACAACAATGATTCAAAGTGATCATAACTTACTCACAGTACTAGTAAAAGCAGACCAAGGAGGAAATTTAGACACTTGGAATAATCCAATAATGGTGGCACCAGGGAGACACAAGGTGCGCCTAGAAGAACAAAAAAATCAATAACTTGACAGACTTACTGTCCGAGGTACGAAATTATGAAACTAAGGATGGGATCAACTAATGTAGCTTGCTTGAAAAATATACCGAACATCAAAGTGTAAATCAAAAACCGATCTACAAACATCAACATGTTTACAACATAGAAATAGTCCAGAAAAAAAAGAGAGCTGTGTAAAAATATTCGAGCACTAAAGGAAACAGAAGAAAAGGAGAAGCAACTAAAAATCAAAATGCACAGGAAAATATATAGCGTGTGGCTGTCAGCACATAAATATAAGATCTTGCAGCAAGATGCCGACGAAATGTTAGCTCTGATATCATCAAGAGCGGCGAGACGCTTCTGGTCCGTAATAAACAACTTAGACGCGCCACAAGGGGCACTTCTATTAAATACTGTGACCGAACTTAAGTGGTTTGTTCATTATACTGAGCTGTTCAAGAAACAAAATACAACAGCAGATAGCCCGGCCGACGACCTAGCCGAGTGGCACCTTAACATCAGTGAGGAAGATATTTTAATAAACCTGAAAAAGTTGAGCTCCTCAAGGGCTCCGGGGCCTGACGGCCTGACGAACGCGCAACTCAAGAAACACCCTGAGGCCTGGGCAAACTTTTGTTATACTCTCTTTAAAAACATCCAACAAGAAAAGAGAGTTCCAAACTCTTGGAAGACTGCAATAATTGTCCCAGTGTTTAAAAAAGGAGATCGCTCTTAGCCGAGAAATTACAGGCCCATCGCATTGCTTAATGTGATTGGGAAGGTCTTCGCCACTCAAATACTGAAAAAACTAGGAGCTTGGATCAAAGATACAGGACAATACGATATTCGGCAAAGTGGCTTTGTAAAAGGAGTAGGTTGCTCATTGAACTTATTGATGGTCAACCTGTTAAAAATGGAATCTCTAAAAAACAAAACAAAGGTATATGTAGCATTTGCTGATCTGGCATATGCCTTTGACAGTGTTGATCGGCAGCTACTATGGACAAAGATGGCGCAAATGAACTGTCCTCCCCATTTACTAAAGCCAATACAAGAACTATACTCAGAAACATTGATTAAAATTAGGCTGAATGCGGCAGGTACCATATCATCGCCAATAAAAACAGAAAGAAGCGTAAAACAGGGTTGCCCTTTGGGAGCAACACTATTTAACCTGCTAACAGCAGATGTCAGCCAAGACCTAAATCAGGTCAGAGCCTTTCCCCCTAAGATAAATGGTCAAAATCTGGGACAGATGGTATATGTTGACGATATGGTACTATTGGACCAAACACCAATTGGATTACAAATAAAATTGACAGCCCTGAAAAACTATACGGATAAAAATGGCTTGGTAATAAACACAAACAAAACCGAGATATTAGTGTTACAAAATCTAAAAGGAGCCACAAACCAAAAAATAAAAAAAGTATTCATGGTCAGTTGGTGATGCACAAATTGCTTGTGTAACCCAAGCTCAATATCTTGGTGTCATAATAAACTCCAACATAACAGATGAACCAATGGTACTAAAAATACAGAGAAAGTGCAGGATGCTAGGGGCCCAAGCCGCAGCAATAAAAGAAAATATGGAAAATTCAGCCTAAAACCTGTGATAGAATTTTACAGAACCAAAGCAATTCCGACCTTAATTTTTGGTGCTAAAACGATGCTGGGCTGCTCTTTTAATATCTGGACTTGGTGTGAGAATACCTTTTGGTCTAGAACTCTTCAACTCCCAAAAGGAGCACCAGTGGCTTGTTTGCGTTACAAACTAGGTCTCCTATCAATCAATGCGAGGGTTCAATGGAACACCCTGACCTTGCATAGGAAGATTTTAGGAGTGGATGATCTTCCTCAGTTCAAAATATTAAATTGTCCAAACAAGTTAACAACAGACTCCATTTTCACGCAGTGGAAAGCAAATTGTGAAAAAACATTACAGAACATTGGAACAAATGCTGAAACCCTAATACAAAATCCCACCAAAGTGAAGAAGAAGCTATGGGAATGTGATTGGTGCGAAACGATTGGTTTAAGAGCAACCTACAGGCGAATGGAAGACGCCCCTTCGGAAGCAAGCATGCTCAACAAAATACCAAAATATTTTGAACTATTTCCTTTTCCCACCAGAAGGAAACGATTCATCATGTTTAGTCTGAATTTATTCAAGACTAAACAAGTACTAAACCTCTGGAAAAGAAGTGACGTGAAAGATGAACTCTGTCGCTTTTGCAGTTTGCAAAAAGAAACTCTAAAGCATTTTGGTTCTGAATTGTATCCAGTTTCAACAAGAAAGAGAAATTCATCTAAAAAAGTTAAATACAGAGTCTATACCAAACTGAGGATGACGTATGGGCCCTTCTACACGAGGGCTCGAACAGGCAACTAATGATCTCTTTAATGACATACCTTGGAGATCTAGCAAAAAAATTGGAATTAAAAGATCCTAGAGACGATGAGTTTGAAGTGAATCTAATGAACAATGGTTGAAAGAGAGGAGAGGATAAAAACATAAATAGCAGAATTGGACTCATCGGAAGACTTTGTGAGCAAAGTTGCTTGTTCCTTCTGGCTAAAAGATTAAGAGAAGATTCTGTTTTATTTTCCAGTTATTTTAAAAGTTTGTAATACACTGATAAAATGAATTTAAAAAAAGATGTGTCTGTTCCGCACACCTGCTGATGGCAGGCATCAGGACAGTCGGTCCCGGTGTACACTACGTTATCAAACAGCACCAGCCTTGCAAGATATGTCTGTTCTGCACACGTGCTGATGCCAAGGCACCAGAAAAGTCTGGTCCAGTGTACACTACAATATCAAACAGCACTAGACCTGCAAGATGTGTCTGTTCCGCACACGTGCTGATGCCAAGGCACCAGAAAAGTCTGGCCCAGTGTACACTACAATATCAAACAGCACTAGACCTGCAAGATGTGTCTGTTCCGCACACGTGCTGGTGCCAGGCACCAGAAAAGTCTGGTCCAGTGTACACTACAATATCAAACAGCACTAGACTTGCAAGATGTGTCTGTTCCGCACACGTGCTGATGCCAGGCACCAGGCCAGTCGGGTCCAGTGTACAGTGCAATATCAAACAGCACCAGCCTTGCAGGATGTGCATGTTCCACACACGTGCTGGTGCCAGGCACCAGAAAAGTCTGGTCCAGTGTACACTACAATATCAAACAGCACTAGACTTGCAAGATGTGTCTGTTCCGCACACGTGCTGATGCCAGGCACCAGGACAGTTGGGTCCAGTGTGCAGTACAATATTAAACAGCACCAGCCCTGCAAGATGTGTCTGTTCCGCACACGTGCTGATGCCAGGCACCAGGACAGTGTGGTCCAGTGTACACCACAATATCACACTGCACCAGCCTTGTAAGATGTGTCTGTTCCACACACATGCTGATGCCAGGCACCAGGACAGTGTGGTCCAGTGTACACCACAATATCACACTGCACCAGCCTTGTAAGATGTGTCTGATCCGCACACGTGCTGATGCCAGGCACCAGTTCATTCAGGTCCAGTGTACACTACAATATCAAACAGCACCAGCCTTGCAAGATGTGTCTGTTCTGCACACGTGCTGATGGCAGGCACCAGGACAGTCGGGTCCAGTGTACACTACAATATCAAACAGCACCAGCCTTGCAAGATGTGTCTGTTCCGCACACGTGCTGATGGCAGGCACCAGGACAGTCAGGTCCAGTGCACATCACAATATCAAACAGCACTAGCCTTTCAAGATGTGTCTGTTCCATACACGTGCCTATGCCAGGCACCAGGATAGCGAGGTCCAGTGTACACTACAATATCAAACAGCACCAGCCTTGCAAGATGTGTCTGTTCTGCACACGTGTTGGTTCCAGGCACCAGGACAGTGGGTCCAGTGTACACTACAATATCAAACAGCACCAGCCTTGCAAGATGTGTTTGTTCTGCCCAGATACTGATGACAGGCACCAGGACAGTCGTGCCCAGTGTACACTACAATATCAAACAACACCAGCCTTGCACAATTTGTGTCTGTTCCGCACACGTGCTGATGCCAGGCACCAGGACAGTCGTGTCCAGTGTACACCACAATATCACACAGCACCAGCCTTGCAAGATGTGTTTGTTCTGCCCACGTGCTGATGCCAGGCACCAGGACAGTCGAGTCCAGTGTACACCACAAAATCAAACAGCACCAGCCTTGCAAGATGTGTCTGTTCCGCACACATGCTGGTGCCAGGCACCAGGACAGTCGGGTCCAGTGTACACCACAATATCACACAGCACCAGACTTGCTAGATGTGTCTGTTCCGCACACGTGCGAGTGCCAGGCACGAGGACAGTCGGGTCCAGTGTACACCTCAATATCAAACAGCACCAGCCTTGCAAGATGTGTCTGTTCCGCACACATGCTGGTGCCAGGCACCAGGACAGTTGGGTCCAGTGTACACCACAATATCACACAGCACCAGCCTTTCAAGATAGGCCCGGTGCGCAAAGGGCGATTTTCTTTTTTGGAATTATACCGCTGTTTGGCTGTGCTGTGAGCGTGAACGGGAGAAGAACACAGCCGAGAGACGGGAGACGCGAGACCTGGCTCTGCCCCCTTTTGCTCCACCCTGACCCGGAAGCAACTGCACAAAACATTGCCCCATCGACCCTTGCGGCGCTAAGCCCTTTGCGCAAAGGGCGATTTTCTTTTTTGGAATTGTACCGCTTTTTGGCTGTGCTGTGAGCGGCGAGCGGTCCTGGATCATTGTGGTTTGCCCTTGCATCCACGGCTGTACAACTGGACAAACAACGCGGGTGGTGGAAGGGAGATGGCCGTGCGATGATTACATTGCAGCCAAGTACGCTGCGGCACCGACAATCGGAGTCTGGTGTCAACGAGCGTGCGGCGATATGCAGGAGACATCAAGTAAGTACCACTGAGGAAAATGTTATCCACATAACTGCTTCTATAAATACTGTGGATGCGATGAAAGAAACGTCTGGCCACGATGAGGCCAAATTGTTAAGTTGTAATCATAACAGCGCAAGAACAAAGAGCCTGCCAGAAACTCTGAGAGGCTTGAGCGCTATGGCCCCCAGTCAAACCGCTGCAGAATGCACTGATGTTTAGCAATAGTTTTTGAGCATGCCTAACAAAGCAGATGCCCTTGAATCAGACCGCTTCCCAGAAATAATAAATTTGAGCGGAACAACAAACAGCCACCAATCAGCTGTTTTACCAAGAGTGAGTCCTGAATCAATAATTATGTCTGATGCTAGCGGTCATGCAGTAATAAGCGATCAATGCAGTGATTTTGAAAAAAGTGGCTTTGGGAAACCGAACAAAGATGGAATTTTGACAAGACCAAATGATGAAGATGTGATTAACCACGACAATGCCATAGCGACAACTAATGACGAAGTATTTATAGTGGAGAACGCAGTTGAACAAATTATTTTAAACCGAAAGGAGGATGAAAATCGTAGTTTACCTGAAGCTGCGTGTAAAAACAGTGATACATCACACAGGATAGACTCAATTGCAGTCGCAAACAAATTGTTAAACGACTTGAGGGGCATAAATCAAACTTTGACAGCAAACCAAACAACTAAAAGTGACGTAATTAGTTCTCAGGAAGCACTGACAACAACGAAAGTTATATCCAGACCAAGCGAGGACTCAGCAACCTACAAATGTTTGGATAGTATGATGCAAGAAAGATGTAGGGCACAACCATTGAAGAGACGGAAAATTGATCAAAGCCCTACCGAGCCTTTTCTGTGCTCACAAAAAAGAAATTATAGCCTATCAAGTGGGAAAGCAACGTATTTAAACCAACCTACGCGAGACAGAACAAACTTAGAAAGCCGTCAGTTAACGTCAGATTCAGATGACTCTACTACGGACTCCTCGATTATGGAAAGACATTATCCCAAGATACGAAGAGGTCCTGGTGACCACTCAAAAAGGAGAAAAACCCTGAATGATGCCAATCAACGCAAGTGGTGCACAAACCTAATAGGTCAAATTATAGACAAGCTTCGACCTAATCTTACCTCTGCTCTGACGATCACGGTGGCCACACTGCAATTGAACGAAACAAGTAAAGACCAAAATACGCTCATAGCTATGCTGAATTCAAAAACAGTGAATCTTGAAATGGAAATTGTTGACATGAAACAACATGCAAAAAATAATGTTAAATCATATGAGCTAATGACAATGCTACTGAAAGAACAAATGAAAAATAATGCAGAGGACAAAAGACTCCTGGCCGAATTGGCGAGGGAAGCGATCCAAACATTGAAAAACCAAACTCAAACGATGACAAAATACAATATGGTTGATAGTGAGAAAGAAACTCCTATAAATCATAGCAAAAAAAAGCACCAGGAAGATAGGAACGATCTACTTGACCAACAGGAATTTCTGTGGACAAATAAAGATGCAGTCCACAAAACAAAATATCCCCATAATGAAACAGGGCAGGAAATTACATCTGTTAAAATAATAGATTCAGATGACTCCGATACCTGTGGGCTAAAGAAAATCGAACACCTACACACAGTCACTGAAGCTACAAAGGCGATCTGTGAAACAGAAATTGAAAGTCAACCTTCAACCTCTGCTAACGCAGATGGTTTGGCGGAATTACCCACAAATGGAGTGGACCTTGATGTCCTGTATTAACTTCTGCCAATGCAGAGGTCTTGGCTAAAACGCTCTCTAATGAAGTGGATCATCGAAATGTACTTCTGTCCCCTGTAAATGATGATCAATCTGAAGAACCATCAATCACATATTTTTCAATATTTAATAAAAAAATCAAAGAAACAAGCTCAGAAGAACTCAGACATGAGAGAGCGAAACCAAAAAAACAAACAAAAAAGACAAAAATATGCCCAAACAGAAAAATAATCAAACAAGAAGCTTGTGTAAATTCTTGCGAAACGTAAAAAATCTAAATGCTCTCCTGCAGACAAACATAGACAAAGAAGAGCGGATAAATACTAAGGATAACAAAAACATGGATGAAAAATCAGGAACCTTAGCTTCAGAGGACAATTCACAAGCCATGGCTAGCCTCAACCACCAAAGAAATGATGAAGCAGCCATGATTGACCTGTTGGCTAACCTATCGACTCATGATTTTGAAGTAAACATCGAAGATGAGACAAACCTCGATCTTCCTGGTACAGACAAAGTAACACTTGAAGAAGTAAAAAACCCTGACTCTGCTGGACACGAACAGAACGAGCAACAGCTCAATGGAGACCGGATAAAGTGGATTTATAGAATAATTCCACCTGTTATGAGGTGCTCCATTGATGCATCAAGTTCAAACCTTACACAGTCAAATTTGAGGCGATTTGCAACAGTCGGTGAGTGATGGGCACAAGATGTCAAAACAACTCAATTAGTTGACTTCAATTCAGGCTCCAAATCCAAAGAAAGAGAGGTCGAAACACATAGAAAGAGAAGAGTTGACTACCAACAGAGCCAAGCAAGAGAACTGAGAGAACTGAAACATGTCCTTACTCAACAAGCAACGGGAGTGGACCAAAGAAGCGATCTACATCGCTCACAACTTTCAAGAACGAAATTGCTAACAAAAAGAACTAAAATAAATGCAAATGATTGCCAAATGATCGAGAGAGTGCTTTGCGGGAACGATACCTTGATATTAAATAGATACAATGTCCTGCAGTTATTTAAACATATACCGCAACTGAGATCAATTTACACGGAAGACATCAAAACTGTCGAGTTCTTAAATGAAGGAAAAATGGATCAAGTGTGGCTACATATCCACTCAAGAATAGTGAGAGATCTGATTTTGAACAAAAAATTCAACCTAAATTCACTAGGTTTTGACGTCTGTGAGATACTTGATGGCAATTCACCAAGAAGATCAAATGAACATTTTCTAGCGAAAGCCAAGGAATCGATAAAAAGCATTAAAAATGGAGAACAGTTAGACGAAAAAAGATCAAGTCCAGGTTTACAAAGAAAACCAAGCACTTCAGTAGATCGAACTGGTGAGCGAATCCATCACGAATGCTCAAGAAAAGATGAAATAAAAATAACAATCACCCATTCCAAGAAACCATCTGACGAAGCAGAGGACGATCAGAATGAAGAAAACAGAGTGGAGGAGCAGGCCAGGTGGAGCTGGCTAGCTGCAACGCTAAATGGTGAAGGAAAAAGCTAATCCCAAAAGACTCAAAAGAGTAAGGACCTAACTCTTGATTCGTGGAATAGTCGAAGGTTCTTCCATTTATAGAATACGAAACTGAAAGAACTTCAAGATCTAGACATCATTTGCTTACAAGAGACGTGGGTCCAAACGATGCCAGTAGCTCTAAACTATGAATTAGCACTCAATCCTGCACTAAAACAAGCTAAAGGAAGACCTAAGGCAGGACGGATAACCCTAGTAAAACCGGGACGACATATAAAACTAATTTCATCAGAAAATCCATCCCCGTATATCCAGGTGACGCAAGTAAAGAATGAAATCAGAGCAAAAAAAGAACGAGAAGAACCTTCACATAATTAATATCTACTGGCAACATAAAGCCTTGGACGATTGCGATTTCCTTGATCTGAACTGCAAAACTATTGACAAAATCAAAGAATTGGAAAGAAATGCCACTATCATCTTATGTGGAGACTTGAATATGGACTGTCTGCCAAAAAGCAATCCAAAAGAAATGAGATCAGTTAGAAGAATAAACAATCAATACCAAATTAACTCAGCTTGGTCAGAAGAGATGGATGCATGGAACAAGCTGCTACTGAATGGAAACGTTACAGGAGATATTCCTGCAAAATATACCTGGGAGAGAGATGAAAGTAGATCTATACTAGACTACTTCTATATGTCGGAGATCATATTTAGTGAAGTAATTACATTAAAAGTTACAACAATGATTCAAAGTGATCATAACTTACTCACAGTACTAGTAAAAGCAGACCAAGGAGGAAATTTAGACACTTGGAATAATCCAATAATGGTGGCACCAGGGAGGCACAAGGTGCGCCTAGAAGAACAAAAAATCAATAACTTGACAGACTTACTGTTCGAGGTACGAAATTATGAAACTAAGGATGGGATCAACTAATGTAGCTTGCTTGAAAAATATACCGAACATCAAAGTGTAAATCAAAAACCGATCTACAAACATCAACATGTTTACAACATAGAAATAGTCCAGAAAAAAAGAGAGCTGTATAAAAATATTCGAGCACTAAAGAAAACAGAAGAAAAGGAGAAGCAACTAAAAATCAAAATGCACAGGAAAATATATAGCGTGTGGCTGTCAGCACATAAATATAAGATCTTGCAGCAAGATGCCGACGAAATGTTAGCTCTGATATCATCAAGCGCGGCGAGACGCTTCTGGTCCGTAATAAACAACTTAGACGCGCCACAAGGGGCACTTCTATTAAATACTGTGACCGAACTTAAGTGGTTTGTTCATTATACTGAGCTATTCAAGAAACAAAATACAACAGCAGATAGCCCGGCCGACGACCTAGCCGAGTGGCACCTTAACATCAGTGAGGAAGATATTTTAATAAACCTGAAAAAGTTGAGCCCCTCAAGGGCTCCGGGGCCTGACGGCCTGACGAACGCGCAACTCAAGAAACACCCTGAGGCCTGGGCAAACTTTTGTTATACTCTCTTTAAAAACATCCAACAAGAAAAGAGAGTTCCAAACTCTTGGAAGACTGCAATAATTGTCCCAGTGTTTAAAAAAGGAGATCGCTCTTAGCCGAGAAATTACAGGCCCATCGCATTGCTTAATGTGATTGGGAAGGTCTTCGCCACTCAAATACTGAAACAACTAGGAGCTTGGATCAAAGAAACAGGACAATACGATATTCGGCAAAGTGGCTTTGTAAAAGGAGTAGGTTGCTCATTGAACTTATTGATGGTCAACCTGTTAAAAATGGAATCTCTAAAAAACAAAACAAAGGTATATGTAGCATTTGCTGATCTGGCATATGCCTTTGACAGTGTTGATCGGCAGCTACTATGGACAAAGATGGCGCAAATGAACTGTCCTCCCCATTTACTAAAGCCAATACAAGAACTATACTCAGAAACATTGATTAAAATTAGGCTGAATGCGGCAGGTACCATATCATCGCCAATAAAAACAGAAAGAAGCGTAAAACAGGGTTGCCCTTTGGGAGCAACACTATTTAACCTGCTAACAGCAGATGTCAGCCAAGACCTAAATCAGGTCAGAGCCTTTCCCCCTAAGATAAATGGTCAAAATCTGGGACAGATGGTATATGTTGACGATATGGTACTATTGGACCAAACACCAATTGGATTACAAATAAAATTGACAGCCCTGAAAAACTATACGGATAAAAATGGCTTGGTAATAAACACAAACAAAACCGAGATATTAGTGTTACAAAATCTAAAAGGAGCCACAAACCAAAAAATAAAAAAAGTATTCATGGTCAGTTGGTGATGCACAAATTGCTTGTGTAACCCAAGCTTGGTGTCATAATAAACTCCAACATAACAGATGAACCAATGGTACTAAAAATACAGAGAAAGTGCAGGGTGCTAGGGGCCCAAGCTGCAGCAATAAAAGAAAATATGGAAAATTCAGCCTAAAACCTGTGATAGAATTTTACAGAACCAAAGCAATTCTGACCTTAATTTTTGGTGCTAAAACGATGCTGGGCTGCTCTTTTAATATCTGGACTTGGTGTGAGAATACCTTTTGGTCTAGAACTCTTCAACTCCCAAAAGGAGCACCAGTGGCTTGTTTGCGTTACAAACTAGGTCTCCTATCAATCAATGCGAGGGTTCAATGGAACACCCTGACCTTGTATAGGAAGATTTTAGGAGTGGATGATCTTCCTCAGTTCAAAATATTAAATTGTCCAAACAAGTTAACAACAGACTCCATTTTCACGCAGTGGAAAGCAAATTGTGAAAAAACATTACAGAACATTGGAACAAATGCTGAAACCCTAATACAAAATCCCACCAAAGTGAAGAAGAAGCTATGGGAATGTGATTGGTGCGAAACGATTGGTTTAAGAGCAACCTACAGGCGAATGGAAGACGCCCCTTCGGAAGCAAGCATGCTCAACAAAATACCAAAATATTTTGAACTATTTCCTTGTCCCACCAGAAGGAAACGATTCATCATGTTTAGTCTGAATTTATTCAAGACTAAACAAGTACTAAACCTCTGGAAAAGAAGTGACGTGAAAGATGAACTCTGTCGCTTTTGCAGTTTGTAAAAAGAAACTCTAAAGCATTTTGGTTCTGAATTGTATCCAGTTTCAACAAGAAAGAGAAATTCATCTAAAAAAGTTAAATACAAAGAGTCTATACCAAACTGAGGATGACGAATGGGCCCTTCTACACGAGGGCTCGAACAGGCAACTAATGATCTCTTTAATGACATACCTTGGAGATCTAGCAAAAAAATTGGAATTAAAAGATCCTAGAGACGATGAGTTTGAAGTGGATCTAATGAACAATGGTTGAAAGAGAGGAAAGGATAAAAACATAAATAGCAGAATTGGGCTCATCGGAAGACTTTGTGAGCAAAGTTGCTTGTTCCTTCTGGCTAAACGATTAATAGAAGATTCTGTTTTATTTTCCAGTTATTTTAAAAGTTTGTAATACACTGATAAAATTAATTTAAAAAAAGATGTGTCTGTTCCGCACACCTGCTGATGGCAGGCATCAGGACAGTCGGTCCCGGTGTACACTACGTTATCAAACAGCACCAGCCTTGCAAGATATGTCTGTTCTGCACACGTGCTGATGCCAAGGCACCAGAAAAGTCTGGTCCAGTGTACACTACAATATCAAACAGCACTAGACCTGCAAGATGTGTCTGTTCCGCACACGTGCTGATGCCAAGGCACCAGAAAAGTCTGGCCCAGTGTACACTACAATATCAAACAGCACTAGACCTGCAAGATGTGTCTGTTCCGCACACGTGCTGGTGCCAGGCACCAGAAAAGTCTGGTCCAGTGTACACTACAATACCAAACAGCACTAGACTTGCAAGATGTGTCTGTTCCGCACACGTGCTGATGCCAGGCACCAGGCCAGTCGGGTCCAGTGTACAGTGCAATATCAAACAGCACCAGCCTTGCAAAATGTGTCTGTTCTGAACACGTGATGATGCCAGGCACCAGGACAGTTGGGTCCAGTGTACAGTACAATATTAAACAGCACCAGCCCTGCAAGATGTGTCTGTTCCGCACACGTGCTGATGCCAGGCACCAGGACAGTGTGGTCCAGTGTACACCACAATATCACACTGCACCAGCCTTGTAAGATGTGCCTGTTCCGTACACGTGCTGATGCCAGGCACCAGGACAGTGTGGTCCAGTGTACACCACAATATCACACTGCACCAGCCTTGTAAGATGTGTCTGTTCCGCACACGTGCTGATGCCAGGCACCAGTTCAGTCAGGTCCAGTGTACACTACAATATCAAACAGCACCAGCCTTGCAAGATGTGTCTGTTCTGCACACGTGCTGATGCCAGGCGCCAGGACAGTCGGGTCCAGTGTACACTACAATATCAAACAGCACCAGCCTTGCAAGATGTGTTTGTTCTGCCCAGATGCTGATGACAGGCACCAGGACAGTCGAGTCCAGTGTACACCACAATATCAAACAGCACCAGCCTTGCAAGATGCGTCTGTTCCGCACACGTGCTGATGCCAGGCACCAGGACAGTGGGTCCAGTGTACACTACAATATCAAACAGCACTAGCCTTGCAAGATGTGTTTGTTCTGCCCACATGCTGATACCAGGCACCAGGACAGTCGAGTCCAGTGTACACCACAATCTCAAACAGCACCAGCGTTGCAAGATGTGTCTGTTCCGCACACGTGCTGATGCCAGGCACCGGGACAGTGGGTCCAGTGTACACTACAATATCAAACAGCACCAGCCTTGCAAGATGTGTTTGTTCTGCCTATGTGCTGATGCCAGGCACCAGGACAGTGGGTCCAGTGTACACTACAATATCAAACAGCACCAGCCTTGCAAGATGTGTTTGTTCTGCCCACATGCTGATGCCAGGCACCAGGACAGTCAAGTCCAGTGTACACCACAATATCAAACAGCACCAGCCTTGCAAGATGTGTCTGTTCCGCACACGTGCTGATGCCGGGACAGTGGGTCCAGTGTGCACTACAATATCAAACAGCACCAGCCTTGCAAGATGTGTCTGTTCCGCACACGTGCTGATGCCAGGCACCAGGACAGTCGTGTCCAGTGTACACCACAATATAACACAGCACCAGCCTTGCAAGATGTGTTTGTTCTGCCCACGTGCTGATGCCAGGCACCAGGACAGTCAAGTCCAGTGTACACCACAATATCAAACAGCACCAGCCTTGCAAGATGTGTCTGTTCCGCACACGTGCTGATGCCAGGCACCGGGAAAGTGGGTCCAGTGTGCACTACAATATCAAACAGCACCAGCCTTGCAGGATGTGTTTGTTCTGCCCACATGCTGATGCCAGGCACCAGGACAGTCAAGTCCAGTGTACACCACAATATCAAACAGCACCAGCCTTGCAAGATGTGTCTGTTCCACACACGTGCTGATGCCAGGCACCGGGACAGTGGGTCCAGTGTGCACTACAATATCAAACAGCACCAGCCTTGCAAGATGAGTCTGTTCCGCACACGTGCTGATGCCAGGCACCAGGACAGTCGTGTCCAGTGTACACCACAATATAACACAGCACCAGCCTTGCAAGATGTGTTTGTTCTGCCCACGTGCTGATGCCAGGCACCAGGACAGTCGAGTCCAGTGTACACCACAAAATCAAACAGCACCAGCCTTGCAATATGTGTCTGTTCCGCACACGTGCTGATGCCAGGCACCAGGACGGTCGTGTCCAGTGTACACCACAATATCACACAGCACCAGCCTTGCAAGATGTGTTTGTTCTGCCCACGTGCTGATGCCAGGCACCAGGACAGTCGAGTCCAGTGTACACCACAATATCAAACAGCACCAGCCTTGCAAGATGTGTCTGTTCCGCACACGTGCTGGACAGTCGCGTCCATGGCCTGAAGCCAGGATGATACTAATGCAGGGTAGGCTGAGGCACGTGTGCACAAAGAGTACAGTTTAGTGAGGAGATGTTTCTGCATCGTTCTGTCTTGGAAACACCAGCCCTGATAATTGTCTTGGTGTGTTTGTGACTTTTGTCACTCCCCAAGTGATGGGCTCAGTATCTCTGAGGCGTCACCACACTGTCCACATTGAGCAGCTGTCAGGCCATGATGTGGAAAGTGCTTCCCTCCTCCTGGGCGCCGGGGATCTGATCCGGTGAGGATGTGCTCTTGCAATTAGGCTTAAAAAATCATTTAACATGAACTATTGAAATGTTGCCATCTGCACACTATTCTCTAAAGATAATTCAAAAGTAAAAATACTCTGTTAGTTCTGGAGCAGGATGGGAATTGGGCTCAAGAGGGGGGCACACAGGAGTAGCTGGTCCATGTTTCAATAATATTTAGGATGTCTCACTGAATATGAAAAGTGGGATGGGAGGGGTCGAACACCACTGAACACCTTTTATAAGCGGGAGCTGGTGCCATTGTGGCTGCAGTTTCCAGCAGCTGCTTTAGGGGCAAGAGTGAGAGGTCAGCGGGTAGGGGTGGGGGATATAGAGGTGACCCCTCTTCAGTGTCTTACTTCCAGTGCTGCCTGATTGGTCGCCCTGTCTCAGGCTCTGCAGTAGCAAGGATGGGCACCAGGATGATCAGGATGTCCTGGGTTCTGGTACTGCTGCTCCTGTTCATCAGTGAAAGACAAGCGCACGTGACCCGAATGTCTCCCAAGTGCGCATTAAACATTGACATGAGGGATGAGACCAAAACAAGGGATGGGGACCTGGTGCTTGGAGCGCTGCTGCAGTTTGGAAGTGAATCCTTCTACAAACTTCCACAATTTAAAACCAATCCACTCGGAAGGATCCAAAACGTGTATGTATTGACCCTGAGTCCCCCTTGTCTTGGCGTGCGACAGATGTTGTGCCTTCTGCTCATCTCATTGGTTAGTGGGTGCATATATGTTCATGTATGTATCGATCCTGATGTTTAAAGTGGTGCTTCTGGCACAGCAAGTCCTTGTGCTCCAGGGAGCACACACGGATCCGTGCAGGTGAGAGGCTTCACACAAGGTGACTCTGGAGCTCTGGGACGCAAAGGCTGCTTGTATGTGCATTTATCAGAGAATCTCCCGGTATAAAGCTTATGTGAGGAAGTAGAGGGGTGTGCACCTGTGCAGCCAGGGGTGCAGCATTTCATCCCAGCTTTTACAGTGCTTCCTGCGTGCCTAGCTTAGGGGTGTCCGGCTCTCGGTGTCTTCCCTGGCTGCAGATAGACATTAAAGGCAATGCATTGGAAGAGTGGCTTCTCATCACAGCGGAGTTTCAGTTTCTTGAAACATTTGACCTTCCCACATACCTTCACAGGCTGTGTAGATTGTGTCTTTGGTTACACATGGTCCCGGCACAGGTGCAAGGAGTCAGTCAAGGTCCATCCTGCTCCTGTCAATTTCTTTGCCTTATGAGGGAGAATAAGTCACCTCAATAGAGGTGACCTCTGTGGCTGCACTTTGCAACACTATCCTCTCTAAAGACTTCACCTCCTTCTCCCATCCCTCACCTCCTGATCCTCTCGGATACCTGCTTCTACAGTATTCTCTACACTCCTCTCTCCTATCCACGTATTTACCTCTATACACCCCTTATCTCTTGGTATCCTCTGTGAACCCATCTCTTACTCAGGCAATACCCCTCACTTCCTGCTATCCTGTGATTGCCTCTACTTCACTGTCCTCTTTGCACACCTCATCTTCTGCTATCCTGTGATTGCCTCTAGTTCACGGTCCTCTTTGCACCCCTCATCTTCTACTATCCTGTGATTGCCTCTACTTCACTGTGCTCTTTGCAAACCTCATCTTCTGATATCCTGTGATTGCCTCTCCTTCACGGTCCTCTTTGCACCCCTCATCTTCTACTATCCTGTGATTTCCTCTACTTCACTGTCTTCTTTGCACACCTCATCTTCTGCTATCCTGTGATTGCCTCTACTTCACGGTCCTCTTTGCACACCTCATCTTCTGCTATCCTGTGATTGCCTCTACTTCACTGTCCTCTTTGCACCCCTCACTTACTGCTATCCTGTGATTGCCTCTACTTCACGGTCCTCTTTGCACCCCTCATCTTCTACTATCCTGTGATTGCCTCTACTTCACTGTCCTCTTTGCACACCTCATCTTCTGCTATCCTGTGATTGCCTCTACTTCACAGTCCCCTTTGCACTCCTCACTTCCTGCTATCCTGTAATTACCTCTACTTCATGGTCCTCTTTGCACCCCTCATCTTCTGCTTTCCTGTGATTGCCTCTACTTCAAGGTCCCCTTTCCACCCCTCACTTCCTGCTATCGTGTGATTGCCTCTACTTCACAGTCTTCTCTGCACCACTAATTTCTTGCTATCCTGTGATTGCCTCTAGTTCACAGTCCCCTCTGCACCCCTTACTTCCTGCTATCCTGTGATGGCCTCTATTTCACGGTCCTCTTTGCACTTCTGCTATTCTGTGATTGCCTCTACTTCACGGTCCTCTTTGCACCCTTCATCTTCTCCTATCCTGTGATTGCCTCTACTTCATGGTCCTCTTTGCACCCCTCACTTCCTGCTATCCTGTGATTGCCTCTAGTTCACAGTCCTCTTTCCATCCCACACTTCCTGCTATCCTGCAATTGCCTCTGCTTCACGGTCCACTTTGCACCCCACATCGTCTGCTCTCCTGTGATTACATCTACTTCAAGGTCCTCTTTCCACCCCTCACTTTCTGCTATCCCTTGATTGACTCTACTTCACGGGCCTCTTTGCATCCCTCACTTCCTGCTATCCTGTTATTGCCTCTACTTCACAGTCCTCTTTGCGCCG
The DNA here is from genome assembly GCF_040938575.1 of Ambystoma mexicanum. Lineage (NCBI taxonomy): Eukaryota > Metazoa > Chordata > Amphibia > Caudata > Ambystomatidae > Ambystoma > Ambystoma mexicanum. The sequence continues at coordinate 15,013,093 of NC_090927.1, read as the reverse complement.
CTCATTTTCTGCTATCCTGTGATTGCCTCTACTTCACAGTCCTCTCTGCACCACTCATTTCTTGCTATCCTATGATTTACTTTACTTCAGGGACCTCTTTGCACCTCTAACTTACAGCTATCCTGTGATTGCCTCTACTTCAAGGTCCTCTCTGCACCCCTTATCTTCTGCTATCCTGTTATTGCCTCTACTTCACAGTCCTCTCTGCACCCCTCATCGTCTGCTATCCTGTGATTGCCTCTGCTTCACGGTCCTCTTTGCACCCCATACTTCCAGCTATCCTGTGATTGCCTCTGCATCTCGGTCCTCTTTGCACCCCACATTCCAGCTATCCTGTGATTGCCTCTACTTCACGGTCCGCTCTGCACCCCTTACATCCTGCTATCCTGTGATTGCCTCTACTTAACGGTCCTCTTTCCACCCCTCACTTCCTGCTCTCCTGTGATTGCCTCTACTTCACGGTGCTCTTTGCGCCCCTCATTTTCTGCTATCATGTGATTGCCTCTACCTCACGGTCCTCTATGCACCCCTCACTTCCTGCTATCCTGTGCTTGCCTCCACTTCATGGTCCTTTTTGTACCCCTCATCTTCTGCTATCCTGTTATTGCCTCTACTTCACAGTCATCTTTCCACCCCTCACTTCCTGCTATCCTGTGATTGCCTCTACTTCACGGTCCTCTTTGCACCCCTCAACTTCTGCTATAATGTGCTTGCCTCTACTTCACAGTCCTCTTTCCACCCCTCACTTCCTGCTCTCCTGTGATTGCCTCTACTTCAAGGTCCTCTTTGCACCTCTCAACTTCTGCTATCCTGTGATTGCCTCCACTTCACGGTCCTCTTTGCACCCCTCAACTTCTGCTATAATGTGCTTGCCTCTACTTCACAGTCCTCTTTGCACCCCTCATCTTCTGCTATCCAGTGCCATCCTGTGATTGCCTCTACTTCAAGGTCCTCTTTCCACTCCTCACTTCCTGCTATCCTGTGATTACATCCACTTCACGGTCCTCTTTACACCCCTCACTTCCTGCTATCCTGTGATTGCCTCTACTTCACAGTCCACTTTGCACCCCTCACTTCCTGCTATCCTGTGATTGCCTCTACTTCACAGTCCACTTTGCACCCCTCATCGTCTACTATCCTGTGATTGCTTCTGCTTCACGGTCCTCTTTCCACCCCTCACTTCCTGCTATCCTCTGATTGTCTCTACTTCACAATGCTCTCTGCACCCCTCACTTCCTGCTGTCCTGTGATTGCCTCTGCTTCACGTTCCGCTCTGCACCCCTCACTTCCTGATATCCTGTGATTGCCTCTACTTCAGGGTCCTTTTTGCACCCCTCACTTCCTGCTGTCCTGTGATTGCCTCTACTCCACGGTCCTCTTTGAACCCCTCACATCCTGGTTTACTCTGATTGCCTCTACTTCATGGTCATCTTTGCGCCCCTTACCTCCTGCTATTGTGTGATTGCCTCTACCTCATGATCCTCATTGCACCCCTTGCTTCCTTCTATCCCATGATTGCCTCTACTTCACGGTTCTCTTTGCACCCCTCATCTTCTGCTATCAAGTGCTTGCCTCTACTTCACCATCCTCTCTGCACCCCTCACTTCCTGCTATACTGTGATAGCCTCTGCTTCACGGTCCTGTTTGCACCCCTCACTTCCTGCTATTCTGTGATTGCCTCTGCTTCATGTTCCTCTCTGCACCCCTCACTTCCTGCTATCCTGTGATTGCCTCTACTTCAAGCTCCTTTTTGCACCCATCACTTCCTGCTATCTTGTGATTGCCTCTACTCCACGGTCCTCTTTGAACCCCTCACTTCCTGGTTTCCTCTGATTGCCTCTACTTCACAGTCATCTTTGTGCCCCTTACCTCCTGCTATTGTGTGATTGCCTCTGCCTCATGATCCTCTTTGAACCACTCACTTCCTGCTATGCTGTGATTGCCTCTACTTCACAATCGTCTCTGCACCGCTCACTTCCTGCTATCCTGTGACTGCCTCTACTTCACGGTCCTCTTTGCACCCCCCACTTCCTGCTATCCTGTGATTGACTCTACTTCATGGTCCTCTTTGCACCCCTCATCTTCTGCTATCCTGTGATTACCTCTACTTCACTTTCCTCTTTGCACCCCTCATCTTCTGCTATCCTGTTAAATCCTCTACTTCACAGTCCTCTTTCCACCCCTCACTTCCTGCTTTCCTGTGATTGCCTCTACTTCAAGGTCCTCTTAGCACCCCTCAACTTCTGCTATCATGTGCTTGCCTCTACTTCACTGTCCTCTTTGCACCCCTTATCTTCTGCTATCCTGTGATTGCCTCTACTTCAAGGTCCTCTTTCCACTCCTCACTTCCTGCTATCCTATGATTGCCTCTACTTCACGATCCTTTTTGCACCCCTCACTTCCTGCTATCCTGTGATTGCCTCTACTCCACAGTCCTCCTTGAACCCCTCACTTCCTGGTTTCCTCTGATTGCCTCTACTTCACGGTCCTCTTTGCACCCCTCAACTTCTGCTATCATGTGCTTGCCTGTACTTCACGGTCCTCTTTCCACCCCTCACTTCCTGCTATCCTCTGATTGCCTCTACTTCATGGTTCTCTTGACACCCCTCACTTCCTGCTATCCTGCGATTGCCTCTACTTCACGGTCCTCTTTGCACCCCTCACTTCCTGCTATCCTCTGATTTCCTCTACTTCACAGTCCTCTTTGCACCCCTAACTTCCTGCTATACTCTGATAGCCTCTGCTTCACGGTCCTCTTTGCACCCCTCACTTCCTGGTATCGTGTGATTGCCTCTACTTCACGGTCCTCTTTGCACCCCTCATCTTCTGCTATCCTGTGATTGCCTCTACTTCACTTTCCTCTTTGCACCCCTCATCTTCTGCTATCCTGTTAATTCCTCTTCTTCACAGTCCTCTTTCCACCCCTCACTTCCTGCTATCCAGTGATTGCCTCTACTTCACGGTCCTCTTTGTACCCCTCATCCTCTGCTATCCTGTGATTGCCTGTACTTCACGATCCTCTTTGTACCCCTCATCCTCTGCTATCCTGTGATTGCCTCTACTTCAAGGTCCTCTTTCCACTCCTCACGTCCTGCTATCCTGTGATTGCCTCCACTTCACAGTCCTCTTTCCACCCCTCACTTCCTGCTATGCTGTGATTGCCTCTACTTCACGGTCCTCTTTGTACCCCTCATCTTCTGCTATGCTGTGATTGCCTCTACTTCACGGTCCTCTTTGCACCCCTCATCCTCTGCTATCCTGTGATTGCCTCTACTTCAAGGTCCTCTTTCCACTCCTCACTTCCTACTGTCCTGTGATTGCTTCCACTTCACGGTCCTCTTTGCATCCCTCATCGTCTACTATCCTCTGATTTCCTCCACTTCACAGTCCTCTTTGCACCCGTAGCTTCCTGCTATACTGTGATAGCCTCTGCTTGACGGTCCTCTTTGCACCCCTCACTTCCTTGTATCGTGTGATTGCCTCTACCTATGGTCGTCTTTGCAACCCTAACTTCCTGCTATCCAGTGATTGCCTCTACTCCACGGTCCTCTTTGAACCCCTCACTTCCTGGTTTCCTCTGATTGCCTCTACTTCATGGTCATCTTTGCGACCCTTACCTCCTGCTATTGTGTGATTGCCTCTACCTCATGATCCTCATTGCACCCCTCGCTTCCTTCTATCCCATGATTGCCTCTACTTCACCGTGCTCTTTGCACCCCTCACTTCCAGCCAATCCTTTATTGCCTTTTCATCACGGTCCTCTCTGCACCCCACACTTCCTGCTATCCTGTGATTGCTTCTGCTTCACATTCTTCTCTGCACCCCTCACTTCCTGCTATCCTGTGATTGCCTCTACTTCACGGTCCTTTTTGCACCCCTCACTTCCTGCTATTCTGTGATTGCCTCTACTCCATGGTCCTCTTTGAACCCCTCACTTCCTGGTTTCCTCTGATTGCCTCTACTTCACGGTCATCTTTGCACCCTTTACCTCCTGCTATTGTGTGATTGGCTCTACCTCATGATCCTCTTTGAACCTCTCACTTCCTGTTATACTGTGATAGCATCTGCTTCACTTTCCTTTTTGCACCCCTCACTTCCTGCTATCCTGTGATTGCCTCTACTTCACGGTCCTTTTTGCACCATTCACTTCCTGCTATCCTGTGATTACCTCTCTCCACGTTCCTCTTTGAACCCCTCACTTCCTGGTTTCCTCTGATTGCCTCTACTTCATGGTCATCTTTGCGCCCCTTACCTCCTGCTATAATGTGATTGCCTCTACCTCATGAACCTCATTGTACACCTCGCTTCCTTCTATCTCATGATTGCCTCTACTTCACGGTGCTCTTTGCACCCCTCACTTCTAGCTAATCCTTTATTGCCTTTACATCACGGTCCTCTCTGCACCCCACACTTCCTGCTATCCTGTGATTGCCTCTACTTCACGGTCCTCTTTTCTCCCCTCATCTTCTGCTATCCTGTGCTTGCCTATACTTCACCATTCCCCCTGCACCCCTCACTTCTTGCTATACAGTGATAGCCTCTGCTTCCCGGTCCTCTTTGCACCCCTCACTTCCGGCTATCCTGTGATTGCCTCTGCTTCACATTCGTCTCTACACCCCTCACTTCCTGCTATCCTGTGATTGCCTCTACTTCACGGTCCTTTTTGCACCCCTCACTTCCTGCTATCCTGTGATTGCCTCTACTCCACAGTCCACTTTGAACCCCTCACTTCCTGGTTTCCTCTGATTGCCTCTATTTCACAGTCATATTTGCGGCCCTTTCCTCGTGCTATTGTGTGATTGCCTCTACCCCATGATCCTCTCTGAACCCCTCACTTCCTGCTATCCTGTGATTGCCTCTACTTCACGGTCCTCTTTGCACCACTCAACTTTGTCTATCATGTGCTTGCCTCTACTTCACGGTCCTCTTTGCACCCCTCATCTTCTGCTATCCTGTGATTGCCTCTACTTCACGGTCCTCTTTGCACCCCCCACTTCCTGCTATCCTGTGATTGACTCTACTTCACGGTCCTCTTTGCACCCCTCAACTTCTACTATCATGTGCTTGCCTCTACTTCACGGTCCTCTTTGCACCCCTCATCTTCTGCTATCCTGTGATTACCTCTACTTCACGTTCCTCTCTGCACCCCTCACTTCCTGCTACCCTGTGATTGCCTCTACTTCATGGTCCTTTTTGCACCATTCACTTCCTGCTATCCTGTGATTACCTCTACTCCACGTTCCGCTTTGAACCCCTCACTTCCTGGTTTCCTCTGATTGCCTCTACTTCATGGTCATCTTTGCGCCCCTTACCTCCTGCTATAGTGTGATTGCCTCTACCTCATGATCCTCATTGCACACCCCGCTTCCTTCTATCCTGTGATTGCCTCTACTTCACGGTCCTCTCTGCACCTCTCATTTCCTGCTATCGTGTGATTGCCTCTACTTTATGGTCATCTTTGCAACCCTCACTTCCTGCTATCCTGTGATTTCCTCTGCTTCACGATCCTCTTTGCACCCCTCACTTCCTGCCATACTGTGATTGCTCTGCTTACCAGTCCTCTTTGCACCCCTCACTTCCTGCAATCCTGTGATATCCTCTGCTTCACGGTCCTCTTTGCACCCCTTACTTCCTGCTATCCTGTGATTGCCTCCGTTTCACTGTCCTTTTTGCACCCCTCACTTCCTCCTATCCCATGATTGCCTCTACTTCATGGTCCACTCTGCACCCCTAACTTCCTGCTATCCTGTGATTTCCTCTACTTCACGGTACTCTCTGCAGCCCTCATCTTCTACTATCCAGTTATTGCCTCTAATTCACAGTCGTCTTTGCACCCCTCATTTCCCGGTATCCTCTGAATGCCTCTACTTCATGGTCCTATTTGCACCCCTCACCTCCTGCTATCCTCTGTTTGCCTCTACTACACAGTCCTCTCTGCACCCCGTATCTTCTGCTATCCTGTGATTGCCTCTACTTCACAGTCTTCTTAACACCCCTCCCTTCCGGCTATCTGGTGAATTCCTCTACTTCACAGTGCTCTTTCCACCCCTCACTCCTGCTATGCTGTGATTGCCTCTACTTCACAGTCCTCTATGCACCCCTCACTCCTGCTATGCTGTGATTGCCTCTACTTCACTGTCCTCTCTGCACCCCTCACTTCCTGGTATCCTCTGATTGCCTCTACTTCATGGTCATCTTTGCACCCCTCACTTCCTGCTATCCTGTGATTGCCTCTCCTTCACGGTCCTCTCTGCACCTCTCACTTCCTGCTATCCTGTGATTGCCTCTACTTCACGTTCCTCTTCGTGCCCCTTACCTCCTGCTATTGATGATTGCCTCTAATTCATGGTCCTCTTTGCACCCCTCACTTCCTGCTAACCCTTTGTTGCCTCTACTACACAGTCCTCTCTGCACCCCAAACTTCCTGATATCCTGTGATTTCCTCTACTTCACGGTACTCTCTGCAGCCCTCATCTTCTGCTATCCTGTTTTTGCCTCTACTTCACAGTCGTGTTTGCATCCCTCACTTCCCGGTATCCTATGAATGCCTCTACTTCACAGTCCTCTCTGTACCCCTCACTTCCTGCTATCCAGTGATTGGTTCTACTTCACGGTCCTCTTTGCACCCCTTACTTCCTGCTATCTTGTGATTGCCTCTACTTCACAGTCTTCTTTCCATCACCCACTTCCTGGTATCCTCTGTTTGTCTCTACTTCATGGTACTCTTTGCACCCCTTATCTTCTGCTATCCTGTGATTGCCTCTACTTCACGCTCCTCTTTGCACCCCTTACTTCCTTTTATCCTGTGATTGACTCTACTTCACGGTACTCTCTGCACCCCTCATCTTCTGCTATCCTGTGATTGCCTCTACTTCACGGTCCTCTTTGCACCACTCACTTGCTGGTATCCTCTTACTTCCTGCTATCCTGTGATTGCCTCTACTTCACGGTCCTTTTTGCACCCCTTACTTCCTGCTATCCTGTGATTGCCTCTACTTCACGGTCCTCTTTGCACCCCTCACTTCCTTTTATCCTGTGATTGACTCTACTTCACGGTGCTTCTTGCACCCCTCATATTCTGCTATCCTGTGATTGCCTCTACTTCACGGTCCTCTTTGCATCCCTTACTTCCTGCTATCCTGTGATTGCCTCTACTTCACGGTCCTCTTTGCACCCCTTATCTTCTGCTATCCTGTGATTGCCTCTACTTCACGGTCCTCTTTGCACCCCTTACTTCCTTTTATCCTGTGATTGACTCTACTTCACGGTACTCTCTGCACCCCTCATCTTCTGCTATCCTGTGATTGCCTCTACTTCACGGTCCTCTTTGCACCACTCACTTCCTGCTGTCCTGTGATTGCCTCTACTTCATGGTCCTCTTTGCACCCCTCACTTCCTTTTATCCTGTGATTGACTCTACTTCACGGTGCTTTCTGCACCCCTCATATTCTGCTATCCTGTGATTGCCTCTACTTCACGGTCCTCTTTGCATCCCTTACTTCCTGCTATCCTGTGATTGCCTCTACTTCACGGTCCTCTTTGCACCCCTCACTTCCTTTTATCCTGTGATTGACTCTACTTCACGGTGCTTTCTGCACCCCTCATATTCTGCTATCCTGTGATTGCCTCTACTTCACGGTCCTCTTTGCATCCCTTACTTCCTGCTATCCTGTGATTGCCTCTACTTCACGGTCCTCTTTGCACCCCTCACTTCCTTTTATCCTGTGATTGACTCTACTTCACGGTGCTTTCTGCACCCATCATATTCTGCTATCCTGTGATTGCCTCTACTTCACGGTCCTCTTTGCATCCCTTACTTCCTGCTATCCTGTGATTGCCTCTACTTCACGGTCCTCTTTGCACCCCTTATCTTCTGCTATCCTGTGATTGCCTCTACTTCACGGTCCTCTTTGCACCCCTTACTTCCTGCTATCCTGTGATTGCCTCTACTTCACGGTCCTCTTTGCACCCCTCACTTCCTTTTATCCTGTGATTGACTCTACTTCACGGTGCTTTCTGCACCCCTCATATTCTGCTATCCTGTGATTGCCTCTACTTCACGGTCCTCTTTGCATCCCTTACTTCCTGCTATCCTGTGATTGCCTCTACTTCACGGTCCTCTTTGCACCCCTTATCTTCTGCTATCCTGTGATTGCCTCTACTTCACGGTCCTCTTTGCACCCCTTACTTCCTTTTATCCTGTGATTGACTCTACTTCACGGTACTCTCTGCACCCCTCATCTTCTGCTATCCTGTGATTGCCTCTACTTCACGGTCCTCTTTGCACCACTCACTTGCTGGTATCCTCTTACTTCCTGCTATCCTGTGATTGCCTCTACTTCACGGTCCTCTTTGCACCCCTTACTTCCTGCTATCCTGTGATTGCCTCTACTTCACGGTCCTCTTTGCACCCCTCACTTCCTGCTATCCTTTGATTTCCTCTACTTCACGGTCCTCTTTGCACCCGTTACTTCCTGCTATCCTGTGATTGCTTCTACTTCACATTCCTCTTTGCACCCCTCACTTCCTCCTATCCCATGATTGCCTCTACTTCACGGTCCACTCTGCACCCCTCACTTCCTGCTATCCTGTGATTTCCTCTACTTCACGGCACTCTTTGCACCCCTCACTTCCTGCTATCCTTTGATTTCCTCTACTTCACGGTCCTCTTTGCACCCCTTACTTCCTGCTATCCTGGGATTGCTTCTACTTCACATTCCTCTTTGCACCCCTTACTTCCTCCTATCACATGATTGCCTCTACTTCACGGTCCACCCTGCACCCCTCACTTGCTGCTATCACTTGATTGCCTCTACTTCATGGTCCACTTTGCACCTCTCACTTCCTGCTATCCTGTGATGGCCTCTACTTCTCAGTCCTCTTTGCACATCTAACTTCCTGCTATCCTGTGATTTCCTCTACTTCACAGTCCTCTCTGTACCCCTCACCTTCTGCTATCCTGTGATTGCCTCTACGTCACAGTCCCCTCTGCACCCCTCAACTTCTGCTATCCTATGATTTCCTCTACTCCAGAGTCCTCTTTGCACCCCTAACTTCCAACTATCCTGTGATTGCCTCTACTTCACTGTCCTCTCTGCACCCCTCATCTTCTGTTATCCTGTGATTGCCTCTACTTCTCAGTCCTCTTTGCACACCTAACTTCCTGCTAACTTGTGATTTCATCTACTTCACGGTCGTCTTTGCACCCCTCACTTCCTGGTATCCTCTGAATGCCTCTTCTTCACAGTCCTCTCTGCACCCCTCACCTTCTGCTATCCTGTGATTGCCTCTGCTTCACAGTCCCCTCTGCACCCCTCACCTTCTGCTATCCTATGATTTCCTCTACTCCAGGGTCCTCTTTGCACCCCTCACTTCCTGCTATCCTGTGATTTGCCTCTACTTCACGATCCTCTCTGCCGCCCTTACTTCCTGCTATCCTGTGATTTCCTCTACTTCACGGTCCACTCTGCACCCCTAACTTCCTGCTATCCTGTGATTTCCTCTACTTCACGGTACTCTCTGCAGCCCTCATCTTCTGCTATCCTGTTTTTGCCTCTACTTCACAGTCCTCTCTGCACCCCTCACTTCCTGATATCCGGTGATTGGTTCTACTTCACGGTCCTCTTTGCACCCCTTACTTCCTGCTATCTTTTGATTGCCTCTTCTTCACAGTCCTCTTTCCATCCCTCACTCCTGCTATGCTGTGATTGCCTCTCCTTCACGGTCCTCTATGCACCCCTCATCTTCTACTATCCTGTGATTGCTTCTGCTTCACGGTCCTCTTTCCACCCGTCAATTCCTGCTATCCTCTGATTGGCTCTACTTCAAGGTCCTCTTTGCACCCCTCACCTCCTGCTATCCTGTGATTGCCTCTACTTCACTCTCCTCTTTGTACCCCTCACTTCCTGGTATCCTCCGATTGCCTCTACTTCATGGTCATCTTTGCACCTCTCACTTCCTGCTATCCTGTGATTGCTTCTACTTCACATTCCTCTGTGCACCCCTTACTTCCTCCTATCACATGATTGCCTCTACTTCACGGTCCACTCTGCACCCCTCACTTCCTGCTATCACTTGATTGCCTCTACTTCACGGTCCACTTTGCACCCCTAACTTCCAACTATCCTGTGACTGCCTCTACTTCACGGTCCTCTCTGCACCCCTCATCTTCTGTTATCCTGTGATTGCCTCTACTTCTCAGTCCTCTTTGCACACCTAGCTTCCTGCTATCCTGTGATTTCATCTACTTCACGGTCCTCTTTGCACCCCTCACTTCCTGGTATCCTCTGAATGCCTCTACTTCACAGTCCTCTCTGCACCCCTCACCTTCTGCCATCCTGTGATTGCCTCTGCTTCACAGTCCCCTCTGCACCCCTCACCTTCTGCTATCCTATGATTTCCTCTACTCCAGGGTCCTCTTTGCACCCCTCACTTCCTGCTATCCTGTGATTGCCTCTACTTCACGATCCTCTCTGCCACCCTTACTTCCTGCTATCTTGGGATTGCCTCTACTTCATGGTCCTCTTTGCACCTCTCACTTCCTCCTATCCCATGATTGCCTTTACTTCACGGTCCACTCTGCACCCCTAACTTCCTGCTATCCTGTGATTTCCTCTACTTCACGGTACTCTCTGCCGCCCTCATCTTCTGCTATCCTGTTATTGCCTCTACTTCACAGTCGTGTTTGCACCCCTCACTTCCCGGTATCCTCTGATTGCCTCTACTTCTCAGTCCTCTTTGCACATCTAACTTCCTGCTATCCTGTGATTTCCTCTACTTCACAGTCCTCTCTGTACCCCTCACCTTCTGCTATCCTGTGATTGCCTCTACGTCACAGTCCCCTCTGCACCCCTCACCTTCTGCTATCCTATGATTTCCTCTACTCCAGGGTCCTCTTTGCACCCCTAACTTCCAACTATCCTGTGATTGCCTCTACTTCACGGTCCTCTCTGCACCCCTCATCTTCTGTTATCCTGTGATTGCCTCTACTTCTCAGTCCTCTTTGCACACCTAACTTCCTGCTATCTTGTGATTTCATCTACTTCACGGTCGTCTTTGCACCCCTCACTTCCTGGTATCCTCTGAATGCCTCTACTTCACAGTCCTCTCTGCACCCCTCACCTTCTGCTATCCTGTGATTGCCTCTGCTTCACAGTCCCCTCTGCACCCCTCACTTCCTGCTATCCTGTGATTGCCTCTACTTCACGATCCTCTCTGACGCCCTTACTTCCTGCTATCCTGTGATTTCCTCTACTTCACGGTCCACTCTGCACCCCTAACTTCCTGCTATCCTGTGATTTCCTCTACTTCACGGTACTCTTTGCACCCCTTACTTCCTTTTATCCTGTGATTGACTCTACTTCACGGTACTCTCTGCACCCCTCATCTTCTGCTATCCTGTGATTGCCTCTACTTCACGGTCCTCTTTGCACCACTCACTTGCTGGTATCCTCTTACTTCCTGCTATCCTGTGATTGCCTCTACTTCACGGTCCTCTTTGCACCCCTTACTTCCTTTTATCCTGTGATTGACTCTACTTCACGGTACTCTCTGCACCCCTCATCTTCTGCTATCCTGTGATTGCCTCTACTTCACGGTCCTCTTTGCACCACTCACTTGCTGGTATCCTCTTACTTCCTGCTATCCTGTGATTGCCTCTACTTCACGGTCCTCTTTGCACCCCTTACTTCCTGCTATCCTGTGATTGCCTCTACTTCACGGTCCTCTTTGCACCCCTCACTTCCTGCTATCCTTTGATTTCCTCTACTTCACGGTCCTCTTTGCACCCCTTACTTCCTGCTATCCTGGGATTGCTTCTACTTCACATTCCTCTTTGCACCCCTTACTTCCTCCTATCACATGATTGCCTCTACTTCACGGTCCACCCTGCACCCCTCACTTCCTGCTATCACTTGATTGCCTCTACTTCATGGTCCACTTTGCACCTCTCACTTCCTGCTATCCTGTGATTGTCTCTACTTCTCAGTCCTCTTTGCACATCTAACTTCCTGCTATCCTGTGATTTCCTCTACTTCACAGTCCTCTCTGTACCCCTCACCTTCTGCTATCCTGTGATTGCCTCTACGTCACAGTCCCCTCTGCACCCCTCAACTTCTGCTATCCTATGATTTCCTCTACTCCAGAGTCCTCTTTGCACCCCTAACTTCCAACTATCCTGTGATTGCCTCTACTTCACGGTCCTCTCTGCACCCCTCATCTTCTGTTATCCTGTGATTGCCTCTACTTCTCAGTCCTCTTTGCACACCTAACTTCCTGCTATCTTGTGATTTCATCTACTTCACGGTCGTCTTTGCACCCCTCACTTCCTGGTATCCTCTGAATGCCTCTTCTTCACAGTCCTCTCTGCACCCCTCACCTTCTGCTATCCTGTGATTGCCTCTGCTTCACAGTCCCCTCTGCACCCCTTACCTTCTGCTATCCTATGATTTCCTCTACTCCAGGGTCCTCTTTGCACCCCTCACTTCCTGCTATCCTGTGATTGCCTCTACTTCACGATCCTCTCTGCCGCCCTTACTTCCTGCTATCCTGTGATTTCCTCTACTTCACGGTCCACTCTGCACCCCTAACTTCCTGCTATCCTGTGATTTCCTCTACTTCACGGTACTCTCTGCAGCCCTCATCTTCTGCTATCCTGTTTTTGCCTCTACTTCACAGTCCTCTCTGCACCCCTCACTTCCTGATATCAGGTGATTGGTTCTACTTCACGGTCCTCTTTGCACCCCTTACTTCCTGCTATCTTTTGATTGCCTCTTCTTCACAGTCCTCTTTCCATCCCTCACTCCTGCTATGCTGTGATTGCCTCTACTTCACAGTCCTCTATGCACCCCTCATCTTCTACTATCCTGTGATTGCTTCTGCTTCACGGTCCTCTTTCCACCCGTCAATTCCTGCTATCCTCTGATTGGCTCTACTTCAAGGTCCTCTTTGCACCCCTCACCTCCTGCTATCCTGTGATTGCCTCTACTTCACTCTCCTCTTTGCACCCCTCACTTCCTGGTATCCTCCGATTGCCTCTACTTCATGGTCATCTTTGCACCTCTCACTTCCTGCTATCCTGTGATTGCTTCTACTTCACATTCCTCTGTGCACCCCTTACTTCCTCCTATCACATGATTGCCTCTACTTCACGGTCCACTCTGCACCCCTCACTTCCAACTATTCTGTGACTGCCTCTACTTCACGGTCCTCTCTGCACCCCTCATCTTCTGTTATCCTGTGATTGCCTCTACTTCTCAGTCCTCTTTGCACACCTAGCTTCCTGCTATCCTGTGATTTCATCTACTTCACGATCCTCTTTGCACCCCTCACTTCCTGGTATCCTCTGAATGCCTCTACTTCACAGTCCTCTCTGCACCCCTCACCTTCTGCCATCCTGTGATTGCCTCTGCTTCACAGTCCCCTCTGCACCCCTCACCTTCTGCTATCCTATGATTTCCTCTACTCCAGGGTCCTCTTTGCACCCCTCACTTCCTGCTATCCTGTGATTGCTTCTACTTCATGGTCCTCTTTGCACCTCTCACTTCCTCCTATCCCATGATTGCCTTTACTTCACGGTCCACTCTGCACCCCTAACTTCCTGCTATCCTGTGATTTCCTCTACTTCACGGTACTCTCTGCCGCCCTCATCTTCTGCTATCCTGTTATTGCCTCTACTTCACAGTCGTGTTTGCACCGCTCACTTCCCGGTATCCTCTGATTGCCTCTACTTCACAGTCCTCTCTTCACGCCTCACTTCCTGCTATCCAGTGATTGGTTCTACTTCACGGTCCTCTTTGCACCCCTTAATTCCTGCTATCTTTTGATTGCCTCTACTTCACAGTCCTCTTTCCATCCCTCACTACTGCTATGTTGTGATTGCCTCTACTTCACAGTCCTCTATGCACCCCTCATCTTCTACTATCCTGTGATTGCTTCTGCTTCACGGTCCTCTTTCCACCCCTCAATTCCTGCTATCCTCTGATTGCCTCTACTTCACGGTCCTCTTTGCACCCCTCACCTCCTGCTATCCTGTGATTGCCTCTACTTCACTGTCCTCTTTGCACCCCTCACTTCCTGGTATCCTCTGATTGCCTCTACTTCATGGTCATCTTTGCACCCCTCACTTCCTGCTATCCTGTGATTGCCTCTCCTTCACGGTCCTCTCTGCACCTCTCACTTCCTGCTATCCTGTGATTGCCTCTACTTCACGTTCCTCTTCGTGCCCCTTACTTCCTGCTATTGTGTGATTGCCTCTACTTCATGGTCCTCTTTGCACCCCTCACTTCCTGCTATCCCTTTGTTGCCTCTACTTCACAGTCCTCTCTGCACCCCAAACTTCCTGCTATTCTGTGATTTCCTTTACTTCACGGTCCTCTTTGCACACCTCATCTTCTGCTATCCTGTTATTGCCTCTACTTCACGGTCCTCCTTGCACCCCTTACTTCCTGCTATCCTGTGATTGCCTCTACTTCACGGTCCTCTTTGCACCCCTCACTTCCTGCTATCCTTTGATTTCCTCTACTTCACGGTCCTCTTTGCACCCCTTACTTCCTGCTATCCTGTGATTGCTTCTACTTCACATTCCTCTTTGCACCCCTCACTTCCTCCTATCCCATGATTGCCTCTACTTCACGGTCCACTCTGCACCCCTCACTTCCTGCTATCCTGTGATTGCCTCTCCTTCACGGCCCTCTCTGCACCTCTCACTTCCTGCTATCCTGTGATTGCCTCTACTTCACGTTCCTCTTTGTGCCCCTTACTTCCTGCTATTGTGTGATTGCCTCTACTTCATGGTCCTCTTTGAACCCCTCACTTCCTGCTAACCCTTTGTTGCCTCTACTTCACAGTCCTCTCTGCACCCCGAACTTCCTGCTATCCTGTGATTGCTTCTACTTCACATTCCCCTTTGCACCCCTCACTTCCTCCTATCCCATGATTGCCTCTACTTCACGGTCCACTCTGCACCCCTCACTTCCTGCTATCCTGTGATTTCCTCTACTTCACGGCACTCTTTGCACCCCTCACTTCCTGCTATCCTTTGATTTCCTCTACTTCACGGTCCTCGTTGCACCCCTTACTTCCTGCTATCCTGGGATTGCTTCTACTTCACATTCCTCTTTGCACCCCTTACTTCCTCCTATCACATGATTGCCTCTACTTCACGGTCCACTCTGCACCCCTCACTTCCTGCTATCACTTGATTGCCTCTACTTCTCAGTACTCTTTGCACACCTATCTTCCTGCTATCCTGTGATTTCCTGTACTTCACGGTCCTCTTTGCACCCCTCACTTCCTGGTATCCTCTGAATGCCTCTACTTCACAGTCCTCTCTGCACCCCTCACCTTCTGCTATCCTGTGATTGCCTCTACTTCACAGTCCCCTCTGCACCCCTCACCTTCTGCTATCCTATGATTTCCTCTACTCCAGAGTCCTTTTTGCACCCCTAACTTCCAACTATCCTGTGATTGCCTCTACTTCACGGTCCTCTCTGCACCCCTCATCTTCTGTTATCCTGTGATTGCCTCTACTTCTCAGTCCTCTGTGCACACCTAACTTCCTGCTATCTTGTGATTTCATCTACTTCATGGTCCTCTTTGCACCCCTCACTTCCTGGTATCCTCTGAATGCCTCTACTTCACAGTCCTCTCTGCACCCCTCACCTTCTGCTATCCTGTGATTGCCTCTGCTTCACAGTCCCCTCTGCACCCCTCACCTTCTGCTATCCTATGATTTCCTCTACTCCAGGGTCCTCTTTGCACCCTTCACCTCCTGCTATCGTGGGATTGCCTCTACTTCACGGTCCACTCTGCACCCCTAACTTCCTGCTATCCTGTGATTTCCTCTACTTCACGGTACTCTCTGCAGCCCTCATCTTCTGCTATCCTGTTTTTGCCTCTACTTCACAGTCCTCTCTGCACCCTCACTTCCTGCTATCCGGTGATTGGTTCTACTTCACGGTCCTCTTTGCACCCCTTACGTCCTGCTATCTTTTGATTGCCTCTTCTTCACAGTCCTCTTTCCATCCCTCACTCCTGCTATGCTGTGATTGCCTCTACTTCACAGTCCTCTATGCACCCCTCATCTTCTACTATCCTGTGATTGCTTCTGCTTCACGGTCCTCTTTCCACCCCTCACTTCCTGCTATCCTCTGATTGCCTCTACTTCACGGTCCTCTTTGCACCCCTCACCTCCTGCTATCCTGTGATTGCCTCTACTTCACTGTCCTCTTTGCACCCCTCACTTCCTGGTATCCTCTGATTGCCTCTACTTCATGGTCATCTTTGCACCCCTCACCTCCTGCTATCCTGTGATTGCCTCTCCTTCACAGTCCTCTCTGCACCTCTCACTTCCTGCTATCCTGTGATTGCCTCTACTTCACATTCCTCTTCGTGCCCCTTACTTCCTGCTATTGTGTGATTGCCTCTACTTCATGGTCCTCTTTGCACCCCAAACATCCTGCTATTCTGTGATTTCCTTTACTTCACGGTCCTCTTTGCACCCCTCATCTTCTGCTATCCTGTTATTGCCTCTACTTCACGGTCCTCCTTGCACCCCTTACTTCCTGCTATCCTGTGATTGCCTCTACTTCACGGTCCTCTTTGCACGCCTCACTTCCTGCTATCCTTTTATTTCCTCTACTTCACGGTCCTCTTTGCACCCCAAACTTCCTGCTATTCTGTGATTTCCTCTACTTCACGGTCCTCTTTGCACCCCAAACTTCCTGCTATTCTGTGATTGCCTCTACTTCACAGTCCTCTATGCACCCCTCATCTTCTACTATCCTGTGATTGCTTCTGCTTCACGGTCCTCTTTCCACCCCTCACTTCCTGCTATCCTCTGATTGCTTCTACTTCACGGTCCTCTTTGCACCCCTCACCTCCTGCTATCCTGTGATTGCCTCTACTTCATTGTCCTCTTTGCACCCCTCACTTCCTGGTATCCTCTGATTGCCTCTACTTCTCAGTCCTCTTTGCACATCTAACTTCCTGCTATCCTGTGATTTCCTCTACTTCACAGTCCTCTCTGTACCCCTCACCTTCTGCTATCCTGTGATTGCCTCTACGTCACAGTCCCCTCTGCACCCCTCACCTTCTGCTATCCTATGATTTCCTCTACTCCAGGGTCCTCTTTGCACCCCTAACTTCCAACTATCCTGTGATTGCCTCTACTTCACGGCCCTCTCTGCACCCCTCATCTTCTGTTATCCTGTGATTGCCTCTACTTCTCAGTCCTCTTTGCACACCTAACTTCCTGCTATCTTGTGATTTCATCTACTTCACGGTCGTCTTTTCACCCTTCACTTCCTGGTATCCTCTGAATGCCTCTACTTCACAGTCCTCTCTGCACCCCTCACCTTCTGCTATCCTGTGATTGCCTCTGCTTCACAGTCCCCTCTGCACCCCTCACCTTCTGCTATCCTATGATTTCCTCTACTCCAGGGTCCTCTTTGCACCCCTCACTTCCTGCTATCCTGTGATTGCCTCTACTTCACGATCCTCTCTGCCGCCCTTACTTCCTGCTATCCTGTGATTTCCTCTACTTCACGGTCCACTCTGCACCCCTAACTTCCTGCTATCCTGTGATTTCCTCTACTTCACGGTACTCTTTGCACCCCTTACTTCCTTTTATCCTGTGATTGACTCTACTTCACGGTACTCTCTGCACCCCTCATCTTCTGCTATCCTGTGATTGCCTCTACTTCACGGTCCTCTTTGCACCACTCACTTGCTGGTATCCTCTTACTTCCTGCTATCCTGTGATTGCCTCTACTTCACGGTCCTCTTTGCACCCCTTACTTCCTTTTATCCTGTGATTGACTCTACTTCACGGTACTCTCTGCACCCCTCATCTTCTGCTATCCTGTGATTGCCTCTACTTCACGGTCCTCTTTGCACCACTCACTTGCTGGTATCCTCTTACTTCCTGCTATCCTGTGATTGCCTCTACTTCACGGTCCTCTTTGCACCCCTTACTTCCTGCTATCCTGTGATTGCCTCTACTTCACGGTCCTCTTTGCACCCCTCACTTCCTGCTACCCTTTGATTTCCTCTACTTCACGGTCCTCTTTGCACACCTAACTTCCTGCTATCTTGTGATTTCATCTACTTCACGGTCGTCTTTGCACCCCTCACTTCCTGGTATCCTCTGAATGCCTCTTCTTCACAGTCCTCTCTGCACCCCTCACCTTCTGCTATCCTGTGATTGCCTCTGCTTCACAGTCCCCTCTGCACCCCTCACCTTCTGCTATCCTATGATTTCCTCTACTCCAGGGTCCTCTTTGCACCCCTCACTTCCTGCTATCCTGTGATTGCCTCTACTTCACGATCCTCTCTGCCGCCCTTACTTCCTGCTATCCTGTGATTTCCTCTACTTCACGGTCCACTCTGCACCCCTAACTTCCTGCTATCCTGTGATTTCCTCTACTTCACGGTACTCTCTGCAGCCCTCATCTTCTGCTATCCTGTTTTTGCCTCTACTTCACAGTCCTCTCTGCACCCCTCACTTCCTGATATCCGGTGATTGGTTCTACTTCACAGTCCTCTTTGCACCCCTTACTTCCTGCTATCTTTTGATTGCCTCTTCTTCACAGTCCTCTTTCCATCCCTCACTCCTGCTATGCTGTGATTGCCTCTACTTCACAGTCCTCTATGCACCCCTCATCTTCTACTATCCTGTGATTGCTTCTGCTTCACGGTCCTCTTTCCACCCGTCAATTCCTGCTATCCTCTGATTGGCTCTACTTCAAGGTCCTCTTTGCACCCCTCACCTCCTGCTATCCTGTGATTGCCTCTACTTCACTCTCCTCTTTGCACCCCTCACTTCCTGGTATCCTCCGATTGCCTCTACTTCATGGTCATCTTTGCACCTCTCACTTCCAGCTATCCTGTGATTGCTTCTACTTCACATTCCTCTGTGCACCCCTTACTTCCTCCTATCACATGATTGCCTCTACTTCACGGTCCACTCTGCACCCCTCACTTCCAACTATCCTGTGACTGCCTCTACTTCACGGTCCTCTCTGCACCCCTCATCTTCTGTTATCCTGTGATTGCCTCTACTTCTCAGTCCTCTTTGCACACCTAGCTTCCTGCTATCCTGTGATTTCATCTACTTCACGGTCCTCTTTGCACCCCTCACTTCCTGGTATCCTCTGAATGCCTCTACTTCACAGTCCTCTCTGCACCCCTCACCTTCTGCCATCCTGTGATTGCCTCTGCTTCACAGTCCCCTCTGCACCCCTCCCCTTCTGCTATCCTATGATTTCCTCTACTCCAGGGTCCTCTTTGCACCCCTCACTTCCTGCTATCCTGTGATTGCCTCTACTTCACGATCCTCTCTGCTGCCCTTACTTCCTGCTATCTTGGGATTGCCTCTACTTCATGGTCCTCTTTGCACCTCTCACTTCCTCCTATCCCATGATTGCCTTTACTTCACGGTCCACTCTGCACCCCTAACTTCCTGCTATCCTGTGATTTCCTCTACTTCACGGTACTCTCTGCCGCCCTCATCTTCTGCTATCCTGTTATTGCCTCTACTTCACAGTCGTGTTTGCACCCCTCACTTCCCGGTATCCTCTGATTGCCTCTACTTCACAGTCCTCTCTTCACGCCTCACTTCCTGCTATCCAGTGATTGGTTCTACTTCACGGTCCTCTTTGCACCCCTCACCTCCTGCTATCCTGTGATTGCCTCTACTTCACTGTCCTCTTTGCACCCCTCACTTCCTGGTATCCTCTGATTGCCTCTACTTCATGGTCATCTTTGCACCCCTCACCTCCTGCTATCCTGTGATTGCCTCTCCTTCACAGTCCTCTCTGCACCCCTCACTTCCTGCTATCCTGTGATTGCCTCTACTTCACATTCCTCTTCGTGCCCCTTACTTCCTGCTATTGTGTGATTGCCTCTACTTCATGGTCCTCTTTGCACCCCAAACATCCTGCTATTCTGTGATTTCCTTTACTTCACGGTCCTCTTTGCACCCCTCATCTTCTGCTATCCTGTTATTGCCTCTACTTCACGGTCCTCCTTGCACCCCTTACTTCCTGCTATCCTGTGATGGCCTCTACTTCACGGTCCTCTTTGCACGCCTCACTTCCTGCTATCCTTTTATTTCCTCTACTTCACGGTCCTCTTTGCACCCCAAACTTCCTGCTATTCTGTGATTTCCTTTACTTCACGGTCCTCTTTGCACCCCTCATCTTCTGCTATCCTGTTATTGCCTCTACTTCACATTCCTCTTTGCACCCCTCACTTCCTCCTATCCCATGATTGCCTCTACTTCACGGTCCACTCTGCACCCCTCACTTCCTGCTATCCTGTGATTTCCTCTACTTCACGGTACTCTTTGCACCCCTCACTTCCTGCTATCCTTTGATTTCCTCTACTTCACGGTCCTCTTTGCACCCCAAACTTCCTGCTATTCTGTGATTGCCTCTACTTCACAGTCCTCTATGCACCCCTCATCTTCTACTATCCTGTGATTGCTTCTGCTTCACGGTCCTCTTTCCACCCCTCACTTCCTGCTATCCTCTGATTGCTTCTACTTCACGGTCCTCTTTGCACCCCTCACCTCCTGCTATCCTGTGATTGCCTCTACTTCATTGTCCTCTTTGCACCCCTCACTTCCTGGTATCCTCTGATTGCCTCTACTTCTCAGTCCTCTTTGCACATCTAACTTCCTGCTATCCTGTGATTTCCTCTACTTCACAGTCCTCTCTGTACCCCTCACCTTCTGCTATCCTGTGATTGCCTCTACGTCACAGTCCCCTCTGCACCCCTCACCTTCTGCTATCCTATGATTTCCTCTACTCCAGGGTCCTCTTTGCACCCCTAACTTCCAACTATCCTGTGATTGCCTCTACTTCACGGCCCTCTCTGCACCCCTCATCTTCTGTTATCCTGTGATTGCCTCTACTTCTCAGTCCTCTTTGCACACCTAACTTCCTGCTATCTTGTGATTTCATCTACTTCACGGTCGTCTTTTCACCCTTCACTTCCTGGTATCCTCTGAATGCCTCTACTTCACAGTCCTCTCTGCACCCCTCACCTTCTGCTATCCTGTGATTGCCTCTGCTTCACAGTCCCCTCTGCACCCCTCACCTTCTGCTATCCTATGATTTCCTCTACTCCAGGGTCCTCTTTGCACCCCTCACTTCCTGCTATCCTGTGATTGCCTCTACTTCACGATCCTCTCTGCCGCCCTTACTTCCTGCTATCCTGTGATTTCCTCTACTTCACGGTCCACTCTGCACCCCTAACTTCCTGCTATCCTGTGATTTCCTCTACTTCACGGTACTCTTTGCACCCCTTACTTCCTTTTATCCTGTGATTGACTCTACTTCACGGTACTCTCTGCACCCCTCATCTTCTGCTATCCTGTGATTGCCTCTACTTCACGGTCCTCTTTGCACCACTCACTTGCTGGTATCCTCTTACTTCCTGCTATCCTGTGATTGCCTCTACTTCACGGTCCTCTTTGCACCCCTTACTTCCTTTTATCCTGTGATTGACTCTACTTCACGGTACTCTCTGCACCCCTCATCTTCTGCTATCCTGTGATTGCCTCTACTTCACGGTCCTCTTTGCACCACTCACTTGCTGGTATCCTCTTACTTCCTGCTATCCTGTGATTGCCTCTACTTCACGGTCCTCTTTGCACCCCTTACTTCCTGCTATCCTGTGATTGCCTCTACTTCACGGTCCTCTTTGCACCCCTCACTTCCTGCTACCCTTTGATTTCCTCTACTTCACGGTCCTCTTTGCACACCTAACTTCCTGCTATCTTGTGATTTCATCTACTTCACGGTCGTCTTTGCACCCCTCACTTCCTGGTATCCTCTGAATGCCTCTTCTTCACAGTCCTCTCTGCACCCCTCACCTTCTGCTATCCTGTGATTGCCTCTGCTTCACAGTCCCCTCTGCACCCCTCACCTTCTGCTATCCTATGATTTCCTCTACTCCAGGGTCCTCTTTGCACCCCTCACTTCCTGCTATCCTGTGATTGCCTCTACTTCACGATCCTCTCTGCCGCCCTTACTTCCTGCTATCCTGTGATTTCCTCTACTTCACGGTCCACTCTGCACCCCTAACTTCCTGCTATCCTGTGATTTCCTCTACTTCACGGTACTCTCTGCAGCCCTCATCTTCTGCTATCCTGTTTTTGCCTCTACTTCACAGTCCTCTCTGCACCCCTCACTTCCTGATATCCGGTGATTGGTTCTACTTCACAGTCCTCTTTGCACCCCTTACTTCCTGCTATCTTTTGATTGCCTCTTCTTCACAGTCCTCTTTCCATCCCTCACTCCTGCTATGCTGTGATTGCCTCTACTTCACAGTCCTCTATGCACCCCTCATCTTCTACTATCCTGTGATTGCTTCTGCTTCACGGTCCTCTTTCCACCCGTCAATTCCTGCTATCCTCTGATTGGCTCTACTTCAAGGTCCTCTTTGCACCCCTCACCTCCTGCTATCCTGTGATTGCCTCTACTTCACTCTCCTCTTTGCACCCCTCACTTCCTGGTATCCTCCGATTGCCTCTACTTCATGGTCATCTTTGCACCTCTCACTTCCAGCTATCCTGTGATTGCTTCTACTTCACATTCCTCTGTGCAACCCTTACTTCCTCCTATCACATGATTGCCTCTACTTCACGGTCCACTCTGCACCCCTCACTTCCAACTATCCTGTGACTGCCTCTACTTCACGGTCCTCTCTGCACCCCTCATCTTCTGTTATCCTGTGATTGCCTCTACTTCTCAGTCCTCTTTGCACACCTAGCTTCCTGCTATCCTGTGATTTCATCTACTTCACGGTCCTCTTTGCACCCCTCACTTCCTGGTATCCTCTGAATGCCTCTACTTCACAGTCCTCTCTGCACCCCTCACCTTCTGCCATCCTGTGATTGCCTCTGCTTCACAGTCCCCTCTGCACCCCTCCCCTTCTGCTATCCTATGATTTCCTCTACTCCAGGGTCCTCTTTGCACCCCTCACTTCCTGCTATCCTGTGATTGCCTCTACTTCACGATCCTCTCTGCTGCCCTTACTTCCTGCTATCTTGGGATTGCCTCTACTTCATGGTCCTCTTTGCACCTCTCACTTCCTCCTATCCCATGATTGCCTTTACTTCACGGTCCACTCTGCACCCCTAACTTCCTGCTATCCTGTGATTTCCTCTACTTCACGGTACTCTCTGCCGCCCTCATCTTCTGCTATCCTGTTATTGCCTCTACTTCACAGTCGTGTTTGCACCCCTCACTTCCCGGTATCCTCTGATTGCCTCTACTTCACAGTCCTCTCTTCACGCCTCACTTCCTGCTATCCAGTGATTGGTTCTACTTCACGGTCCTCTTTGCACCCCTCACCTCCTGCTATCCTGTGATTGCCTCTACTTCACTGTCCTCTTTGCACCCCTCACTTCCTGGTATCCTCTGATTGCCTCTACTTCATGGTCATCTTTGCACCCCTCACCTCCTGCTATCCTGTGATTGCCTCTCCTTCACAGTCCTCTCTGCACCCCTCACTTCCTGCTATCCTGTGATTGCCTCTACTTCACATTCCTCTTCGTGCCCCTTACTTCCTGCTATTGTGTGATTGCCTCTACTTCATGGTCCTCTTTGCACCCCAAACATCCTGCTATTCTGTGATTTCCTTTACTTCACGGTCCTCTTTGCACCCCTCATCTTCTGCTATCCTGTTATTGCCTCTACTTCACGGTCCTCCTTGCACCCCTTACTTCCTGCTATCCTGTGATGGCCTCTACTTCACGGTCCTCTTTGCACGCCTCACTTCCTGCTATCCTTTTATTTCCTCTACTTCACGGTCCTCTTTGCACCCCAAACTTCCTGCTATTCTGTGATTTCCTTTACTTCACGGTCCTCTTTGCACCCCTCATCTTCTGCTATCCTGTTATTGCCTCTACTTCACATTCCTCTTTGCACCCCTCACTTCCTCCTATCCCATGATTGCCTCTACTTCACGGTCCACTCTGCACCCCTCACTTCCTGCTATCCTGTGATTTCCTCTACTTCACGGTACTCTTTGCACCCCTCACTTCCTGCTATCCTTTGATTTCCTCTACTTCACGGTCCTCTTTGCACCCCTTACTTCCTGCTACCCTGTGATTGCCTCTACTTCACAGTCCTCTATGCACCCCTCATCTTCTACTATCCTGTGATTGCTTCTGCTTCACGGTCCTCTTTCCACCCCTCACTTCCTGCTATCCTCTGATTGCTTCTACTTCACGGTCCTCTTTGCACCCCTCACCTCCTGCTATCCTGTGATTGCCTCTACTTCATTGTCCTCTTTGCACCCCTCACTTCCTGGTATCCTCTGATTGCCTCTACTTCTCAGTCCTCTTTGCACATCTAACTTCCTGCTATCCTGTGATTTCCTCTACTTCACAGTCCTCTCTGTACCCCTCACCTTCTGCTATCCTGTGATTGCCTCTACGTCACAGTCCCCTCTGCACCCCTCACCTTCTGCTATCCTATGATTTCCTCTACTCCAGGGTCCTCTTTGCACCCCTAACTTCCAACTATCCTGTGATTGCCTCTACTTCACGGCCCTCTCTGCACCCCTCATCTTCTGTTATCCTGTGATTGCCTCTACTTCTCAGTCCTCTTTGCACACCTAACTTCCTGCTATCTTGTGATTTCATCTACTTCACGGTCGTCTTTTCACCCTTCACTTCCTGGTATCCTCTGAATGCCTCTACTTCACAGTCCTCTCTGCACCCCTCACCTTCTGCTATCCTGTGATTGCCTCTGCTTCACAGTCCCCTCTGCACCCCTCACCTTCTGCTATCCTATGATTTCCTCTACTCCAGGGTCCTCTTTGCACCCCTCACTTCCTGCTATCCTGTGATTGCCTCTACTTCACGATCCTCTCTGCCGCCCTTACTTCCTGCTATCCTGTGATTTCCTCTACTTCACGGTCCACTCTGCACCCCTAACTTCCTGCTATCCTGTGATTTCCTCTACTTCACGGTACTCTTTGCACCCCTTACTTCCTTTTATCCTGTGATTGACTCTACTTCACGGTACTCTCTGCACCCCTCATCTTCTGCTATCCTGTGATTGCCTCTACTTCACGGTCCTCTTTGCACCACTCACTTGCTGGTATCCTCTTACTTCCTGCTATCCTGTGATTGCCTCTACTTCACGGTCCTCTTTGCACCCCTTACTTCCTTTTATCCTGTGATTGACTCTACTTCACGGTACTCTCTGCACCCCTCATCTTCTGCTATCCTGTGATTGCCTCTACTTCACGGTCCTCTTTGCACCACTCACTTGCTGGTATCCTCTTACTTCCTGCTATCCTGTGATTGCCTCTACTTCACGGTCCTCTTTGCACCCCTTACTTCCTGCTATCCTGTGATTGCCTCTACTTCACGGTCCTCTTTGCACCCCTCACTTCCTGCTACCCTTTGATTTCCTCTACTTCACGGTCCTCTTTGCACACCTAACTTCCTGCTATCTTGTGATTTCATCTACTTCACGGTCGTCTTTGCACCCCTCACTTCCTGGTATCCTCTGAATGCCTCTTCTTCACAGTCCTCTCTGCACCCCTCACCTTCTGCTATCCTGTGATTGCCTCTGCTTCACAGTCCCCTCTGCACCCCTCACCTTCTGCTATCCTATGATTTCCTCTACTCCAGGGTCCTCTTTGCACCCCTCACTTCCTGCTATCCTGTGATTGCCTCTACTTCACGATCCTCTCTGCCGCCCTTACTTCCTGCTATCCTGTGATTTCCTCTACTTCACGGTCCACTCTGCACCCCTAACTTCCTGCTATCCTGTGATTTCCTCTACTTCACGGTACTCTCTGCAGCCCTCATCTTCTGCTATCCTGTTTTTGCCTCTACTTCACAGTCCTCTCTGCACCCCTCACTTCCTGATATCCGGTGATTGGTTCTACTTCACAGTCCTCTTTGCACCCCTTACTTCCTGCTATCTTTTGATTGCCTCTTCTTCACAGTCCTCTTTCCATCCCTCACTCCTGCTATGCTGTGATTGCCTCTACTTCACAGTCCTCTATGCACCCCTCATCTTCTACTATCCTGTGATTGCTTCTGCTTCACGGTCCTCTTTCCACCCGTCAATTCCTGCTATCCTCTGATTGGCTCTACTTCAAGGTCCTCTTTGCACCCCTCACCTCCTGCTATCCTGTGATTGCCTCTACTTCACTCTCCTCTTTGCACCCCTCACTTCCTGGTATCCTCCGATTGCCTCTACTTCATGGTCATCTTTGCACCTCTCACTTCCAGCTATCCTGTGATTGCTTCTACTTCACATTCCTCTGTGCACCCCTTACTTCCTCCTATCACATGATTGCCTCTACTTCACGGTCCACTCTGCACCCCTCACTTCCAACTATCCTGTGACTGCCTCTACTTCACGGTCCTCTCTGCACCCCTCATCTTCTGTTATCCTGTGATTGCCTCTACTTCTCAGTCCTCTTTGCACACCTAGCTTCCTGCTATCCTGTGATTTCATCTACTTCACGGTCCTCTTTGCACCCCTCACTTCCTGGTATCCTCTGAATGCCTCTACTTCACAGTCCTCTCTGCACCCCTCACCTTCTGCCATCCTGTGATTGCCTCTGCTTCACAGTCCCCTCTGCACCCCTCCCCTTCTGCTATCCTATGATTTCCTCTACTCCAGGGTCCTCTTTGCACCCCTCACTTCCTGCTATCCTGTGATTGCCTCTACTTCACGATCCTCTCTGCTGCCCTTACTTCCTGCTATCTTGGGATTGCCTCTACTTCATGGTCCTCTTTGCACCTCTCACTTCCTCCTATCCCATGATTGCCTTTACTTCACGGTCCACTCTGCACCCCTAACTTCCTGCTATCCTGTGATTTCCTCTACTTCACGGTACTCTCTGCCGCCCTCATCTTCTGCTATCCTGTTATTGCCTCTACTTCACAGTCGTGTTTGCACCCCTCACTTCCCGGTATCCTCTGATTGCCTCTACTTCACAGTCCTCTCTTCACGCCTCACTTCCTGCTATCCAGTGATTGGTTCTACTTCACGGTCCTCTTTGCACCCCTCACTTCCCGGTATCCTCTGATTGCCTCTACTTCACAGTCCTCTATGCACCCCTCATCTTCTACTATCCTGTGATTGCTTCTGCTTCACGGTCCTCTTTCCACCCCTCAATTCCTGCTATCCTCTGATTGCCTCTACTTCACGGTCCTCTTTGCACCCCTCACCTCCTGCTATCCTGTGATTGCCTCTACTTCACTGTCCTCTTTGCACCCCTCACTTCCTGGTATCCTCTGATTGCCTCTACTTCATGGTCATCTTTGCACCCCTCACTTCCTGCTATCCTGTGATTGCCTCTCCTTCACGGTCCTCTCTGCACCTCTCACTTCCTGCTATCCTGTGATTGCCTCTACTTCACGTTCCTCTTCGTGCCCCTTACTTCCTGCTATTGTGTGATTGCCTCTACTTCATGGTCCTCTTTGCACCCCTCACTTCCTGCTATCGCTTTGTTGCCTCTACTTCACAGTCCTCTCTGCACCCCAAACTTCCTGCTATTCTGTGATTTCCTTTACTTCACGGTCCTCTTTGCACACCTCATCTTCTGCTATCCTGTTATTGCCTCTACTTCACGGTCCTCCTTGCACCCCTTACCTCCTGCTATCCTGTGATTGCCTCTACTTCACGGTCCTCTTTGCACCCCTCACTTCCTGCTATCCTTTGATTTCCTCTACTTCACGGTCCTCTTTGCACCCCTTACTTCCTGCTATCCTGTGATTGCTTCTACTTCACATTCCTCTTTGCACCCCTCACTTCCTCCTATCCCATGATTGCCTCTACTTCACGGTCCACTCTGCACCCCTCACTTCCTGCTATCCTGTGATTGCCTCTCCTTCACGGCCCTCTCTGCACCTCTCACTTCCTGCTATCCTCTGATTGCCTCTACTTCACGTTCCTCTTTGTGCCCCTTACTTCCTGCTAACCCTTTGTTGCCTCTACTTCACAGTCCTCTCTGCACCCCGAACTTCCTGCTATCCTGTGATTGCTTCTACTTCACATTCCCCTTTGCACCCCTCACTTCCTCCTATCCCATGATTGCCTCTACTTCACGGTCCACTCTGCACCCCTCACTTCCTGCTATCACTTGATTGCCTCTACTTCACGGTCCACTTTGCACCTCTCACCTCCTGCTATCCTGTGATTTCCTCTACTTCTCAGTACTCTTTGCACACCTATCTTCCTGCTATCCTGTGATTTCCTGTACTTCACGGTCCTCTTTGCACCCCTCACTTCCTGGTATCCTCTGAATGCCTCTACTTCACAGTCCTCTCTGCACCCCTCACCTTCTGCTATCCTGTGATTGCCTCTACTTCACAGTCCTCGTTGCACCCCTTACTTCCTGCTATCCTGGGATTGCTTCTACTTCACATTCCTCTTTGCACCCCTTACTTCCTCCTATCACATGATTGCCTCTACTTCACGGTCCACTCTGCACCCCTCACTTCCTGCTATCACTTGATTGCCTCTACTTCACGGTCCACTTTGCACCTCTCACCTCCTGCTATCCTGTGATTTCCTCTACTTCTCAGTACTCTTTGCACACCTATCTTCCTGCTATCCTGTGATTTCCTGTACTTCACGGTCCTCTTTGCACCCCTCACTTCCTGGTATCCTCTGAATGCCTCTACTTCACAGTCCTCTCTGCACCCCTCACCTTCTGCTATCCTGTGATTGCCTCTACTTCACAGTCCCCTCTGCACCCCTCACCTCCTGCTATCCTGTGATTGCCTCTACTTCATGATCCTCTTTGTACCCCTTACTTCCTGCTATGGTGGGATTGCCTCTACTTCACGGTCCACTCTGCACCCCTAACTTCCTGCTATCCTGTGATTTCCTCTACTTCACGGTACTCTCTGCAGCCCTCATCTTGTGCTATCCTGTTTTTGCCTCTACTTCACAGTCCTCTCTGCACCCTCACTTCCTGCTATCCGGTGATTGGTTCTACTTCACGGTCCTCTTTGCACCCCTTACGTCCTGCTATCTTTTGATTGCCTCTTCTTCACAGTCCTCTTTCCATCCCTCACTCCTGCTATGCTGTGATTGCCTCTACTTCACAGTCCTCTATGCACCCCTCATCTTCTACTATCCTGTGATTGCTTCTGCTTCACGGTCCTCTTTCCACCCCTCAATTCCTGCTATCCTCTGATTGCCTCTACTTCACGGTCCTCTTTGCACCCCTCACCTCCTGCTATCCTGTGATTGCCTCTACTTCACTGTCCTCTTTGCAGCCCTCACTTCCTGGTATCCTCAGATTGCCTCTACTTCACAGTCCTCTCTGCACCTCTCACTTCCTGCTATCCTGTGATTGCCTCTACTTCACATTCCTCTTCGTGCCCCTTACTTCCTGCTATTGTGTGATTGCCTCTACTTCATGGTCCTCTTTGCACCCCAAACTTCCTGCTATTCTGTGATTTCCTTTACTTCATGGTCCTCTTTGCACCCCTCATCTTCTGCTATCCTGTTATTGCCTCTACTTCACGGTCCTCCTTGCACCCCTTACTTCCTGCTATCCTGTGATTGCCTCTACTTCACGGTCCTCTTTGCACGCCTCACTTCCTGCTATCCTTTTATTTCCTCTACTTCACGGTCCTCTTTGCACCCCAAACTTCCTGCTATTCTGTGATTTCCTTTACTTCACGGTCCTCTTTGCACCCCTCATCTTCTGCTATCCTGTTATTGCCTCTACTTCACATTCCTCTTTGCACCCCTCACTTCCTCCTATCCCATGATTGCCTCTACTTCACGGTCCACTCTGCACCCCTCACTTCCTGCTATCCTGTGATTTCCTCTACTTCACGGTACTCTTTGCACCCCTCACTTCCTGCTATCCTTTGATTTCCTCTACTTCACGGTCCTCTTTGCACCCCTTACTTCCTGCTACCCTGTGATTGCCTCTACTTCACAGTCCTCTATGCACCCCTCATCTTCTACTATCCTGTGATTGCTTCTGCTTCACGGTCCTCTTTCCACCCCTCACTTCCTGCTATCCTCTGATTGCTTCTACTTCACGGTCCTCTTTGCACCCCTCACCTCCTGCTATCCTGTGATTGCCTCTACTTCACTGTCCTCTTTGCACCCCTCACTTCCTGGTATCCTCTGATTGCCTCTACTTCATGGTCATCTTGCACCCCTCACTTCCTGCTATCGTGGGATTGCCTCTACTTCATGGTCCTCTTTGCACCCCTCACTTCCTCCTATCCCATGATTGCCTGTACTTCACGGTCCACTCTGCACCCCTAACTTCCAGCTATCCTGTGATTTCCTCTACTTCACGGTACTCTCTGCAGCCCTCATCTTCTGCTATCCTGTTATTGCCTCTACTTCACAGTCGTGTTTGCCCCCCTTCACTTCCCGGTATCCTCTGAATGCCTCTACTTCACACTCCTCTCTGCACCCCTCACTTCCTGCTATCTTGTGATTGCCTCTACTTCACATTGCTCTTTCCACCCCTTACTCCTGCTATGCTGTGATTGCCTCGATTTCACAGTCCTCTATGCACCCCTCATCTTCTACTATCCTGTGATTGCTTCTGCTTCACGGTCCTCTTTCCACCCCTCACTTCCTGCTATCCTCTGATTGCTTCTTCTTCACGGTCCTCTTTGCACCCCTCACCTCCTGCTATCCTGTGATTGCCTCTACTTCACTGTCCTCTTTGCACCCCTCACTTCCTGGTATCCTCTGATTGCCTCTACTTCATGGTCATCTTTGCATCCCTCACTTCCTGGTATCCTCTGATTGCCTCTACTTCATGGTCATCATTTCACCCCTCACTTCCTGCTATCCTGTGATTGCCTCTATTTCATGGTCCTCTTTGCACCCCTCACTTCCTGCTAACCCTTTGTTGCCTCTACTACACAGTCCTCTCTGCACCCCAAACTTCCAGCTATCCTGTGATTTCCTTTACTTCACGGTCCTCTTTGCACCCCTCACTTCCTGCTAACCCTTTGTTGCCTCTACTACACAGTCCTCTCTGCACCCCAAACTTCCTGCTATCCTGTGATTTCCTTTACTTCATGGTCCTCTTTGCACCCCTCATCTTCTGCTATCCTGTTATTGCCTCTACTTCATGGTCCTCTTTAGACCCCTCACTTCAGGCTAACCCTTTGTTGCATCTACTACACAGTCCTCTCTGTACCCCAAACTTCCTGCTATTCTGTGATTTCCTTTACTTCCATGTCCTCTTTGCACCCCTCATCTTCTGCTATACTGTTATTGCCTCTACTTCACAGTCCTCTCTGTACCCCTCACTTCCTGCTATCCAGTGATTGGTTCTACTTCACGGTCCTCTTTGCACCCCTTACTTCCTGCTATCTTGTGATTGCCTCTACTTCACAGTCCTCTTTCCATCCCTCACTTCCTGGTATCCTCTGTTTGCCTCTACTTCATGGTACTCTCTGCACCCCTTATCTTCTGCTATCCTGTGATTGCCTCTACTTCACGGTCCTCTTTGCACCCCTTACTTCCTTTTATCCTGTGATTGCCTCTACTTCACGGTCCTCTTTGCACCCCTCATCTTCTGCTATCCTGTGATTGCCTCTACTTCACTTTCCTCTTTGCACCCCTTACTTCCTGCTATCCTGTGATTGCCTCTATTTCATGGTCCTCTTTGCACCCCTCACTTCCTGCTATCCTGTGATTGCCTCTACTTCACGGTCCACTCTGCACACCTCACTTCCTGCTATCCTGTGATTTCCTCTACTTCACGGTACTCTTTGCACCCCTCACTTCCTCTACTTCACTGTACTCTCTGCAGCCCTTCCTGCTATCCTTTGATTTCCTCTACTTCACGGTCCTCTTTGCACCCCTTACTTCCTGCTATCCTGTGATTGCTTCTACTTCACATTCCTCTTTGCACCCCTTACTTCCTCCTATCCCATGATTGCCTCTACTTCACGGTCCACTCTGCACCCCTCACTTCCTGCTATCACTTGATTGCCTCTACTTCACGGTCCACTTTGCACCTCTCACTTCCTGCTATCCTGTGATTTCCTCCACTTCTCAGTCCTCTTTGCACACCTAACTTCCTGCTATCCTGTGATTTCCTCTACTTCACAGTCCTCTCTGCACCCCTCACCTTCTGCTATCCTGTGATTGCCTCTACTTCACAGTCCCCTCTGCACCCCTCACCTTCTGCTATCCTATGATTTACTCTACTCCAGGGTCCTCTTTGCACCCCTAACTTCCAACTATCCTGTGATTGCCTCTACTTCACGGTCCTCTCTGCACACCTCATCTTCTGTTATCCTGTGATTGCCTCTACTTCATGTTCCTCTTTGCACCACTTACTTCCTGCTATCCAGTGATTACCTCTACTTCACCATCCTCTTTGCACCCCTCAGTTTCTGCTATCCTATGATTGCCTCAATTTAATGGTCCTCTTTGCACCCCTCACTTCCTGCTATCCTGTGATTGCCTCTACTTCACGGTCCCCTCTGCACCCCTCACTTTCTGCTATCCTGTGATTTCCTCTACTTCATGGTCCCC
The DNA here is from genome assembly GCF_040938575.1 of Ambystoma mexicanum. Taxonomy (NCBI): domain Eukaryota; kingdom Metazoa; phylum Chordata; class Amphibia; order Caudata; family Ambystomatidae; genus Ambystoma; species Ambystoma mexicanum. The sequence continues at coordinate 14,980,568 of NC_090927.1, read as the reverse complement.
TCTGCACCCCTCATCTTCTGCTATCCTGCGATTCCCTCTACTTCACTGTCCTCTCTGTACCCCTTATCTTCGGCTATCCTGTGATTGCCTCTACTTCACGTTCCTCTTTGCACCCCTCACTTCTTGCTATCGTGTGATTGCCTCTACTTTAATGTCGCCTTTGCAAACCTCACTTCCTGCTATCCTGTGATTGCCTCTACTTCACGGTCCTCTCTGCACCCCTCACTTCCTGGTATCCTCTGATTGCCTCTACTTCACGGTCCTCTCTGCACCCCTCACTTCCTGGTATACTCTGATTGCTTCTACTTCACAGTCCTCTTTGCACCCCTCATCTTCTGCCCCCCTGTGATTACCTCTACTTCACGGCCCTCTCTGCACCCTTCATCTTCTGCTAACCTGTGATTGCCTCTACTTCACAGTCCTCTCTGCACCCCTCATCTTCTGCTATCCTGTAATTGCTTCTACTTCACAGTCCTCTTTGCACCCTTACTTCCTGCTATTGTGTGATTGCCTCTACTTCACGGTCCTCTCTCCACCCCTCATCTTCTTCTATCTTTTGTGACCCCCTCGAAATACTCGTCATCTGCTTCTATTGTCTCTGGTCCCCCTTTCATTCTTTGTCCTCTGTAACACTCCTCACCTCCATCTATCCTTTGTGATCCTCCACACTAACACTGTCCTTTTTAAATATTTTATGTGCTATCATTTGTGTTAGGCAGAATCCTGTGCAGTTCCCTTGGGGAGCACTACAGAAGATTAACACTACGGGTATGAGCAATAAATCCCCTTTGGTATCAGTCTGTACCACAAAGATTTAGTTGGTAGCTGTGGCAAAGCAGTCAGACTTATCTCAAGAGGGAGTTGAGCAGTATTCAGGGTTTACACAATAGGACCACAGTACTATGGCACAAGGAAACACTGACCAAAGCTTTGTATCAAAAATAATATATATATTTATTTTACACACTTTGATGTTCACACACAAATCACTATTATAAAAGCAAGTTAAATCGGTCAAGAAAAGTATACACAACTCCCTATTTAAATTGTAGACAAGTTTGAGCAAGAGTGAAAACTGAGCAAAACGGCACAGTGAAAACCAAGCAGAAATGGCACTCTATCAATTTCTCAAAAGGGAGGGAAAGGCCAAGTTATACAGGAATATACTCTTAGACACACCAGCAACACTTACCCAGAAGATTTGAACAAGTTAGGCAAGCCAGTACTTTAGCATGTATAATACTGAGGTGAAAACCGAGCAAAATGGCACTTCACAAGTTTAAAATGTGGGAAGGAAAAGGTGGTTATAAGAGTTAGGTGCACCAACACATTTTTAGGTGAGAAGCAATCTAGAGAAGGCAGTTGTAAGAGATTTAGCCAGAGTCAATAGGCCTGTGCCAGAGTCAGTGGTACAGGGCAAAGTGCCCAGGAGCAAAATGTTCTTGTAGCTGCAGTCAAGTCTTTGTTAAACGATTCGAAAAGGTGGTTTCAGAAGGTGAAAGACAATGTTAGATGATAGGGGCGGCCAAACCAGCAGGTAGGTAAAGGATTTAAAACTCCTTTAGCAGTACCCAACGTAAAGGTAGGCCTGGCGGAACAATGTACCTTAAAAGTAAAAGAGGCTCCTGCGGTGGCAGTAGTTCTTGGCAGTTCCTGCAGTTCGGGAGATCCAGTAGAGGAAGAGAGGCTCTCGTCGTGGAGAAATGTTCGAGTTACTGCACTGCCCAGGGATGAAACCAGCCGCAGGGCTGCCAAACGCAATAAAAGGTACACTCCTTTAAATCGTGGTCCGGGTGGACTGGTGCCTGGCTATCCGGTCTCCTAGTGCTTGGCACTGGTGATTCGACCAAGGCAGGTCCGGGAAGGCGATTGGCGAACTGGTTGGCCACACCAGCTCAAGGGAAGAAGACTCTTGCAGGACAAGATCTTCTCGAGTCGTTGGAGAAAAGTGGTGAGGATCCGCAGCAGGGCTTCACTGGTGGGTCAGTTGTTGCAGATGATGGCTTCTCTCCTTTTCGGCTTCTTAGTTCCAGTGGCGACGTCTTGTCCTCCAGTCCTCAGGACCCTGCTTTTATGCAGCAAGACCCCCATTCATACAGCCTAGCTGTCACTCACACAGTGGGGTGGCTCTCCTGGCGGGAGAACCCCCAGCCTATCAGGGCAGAGTGCGACTTAGGTTGCGTAGGCAACCCTGTCCAGGGTGCCTATTCCCCCTCCCACACATCCTGTCTACCCCACACTCAGTGGCGCCGAAAGGAGGGCTTCTGTGAAGAAGCCCGCCAAAAGGACGAACAAAGGATCCCCGACCTGGGTTAGGATTATAGAGAAAGACATGAGAAAGAAATATTATTAAAGTTCTGGTAATAAAAACCTACAAGAGTAAAGTTACTATTAAAATAAACCGGCGGTATGTTAGAGGCTGTCAGTAAAAGTGGTAGCCTCGAACAATGGGAAAATCCCATAGGAAAATATTCACAGTCAAATATTTTTGGTAGTAACCAGAAACCTTTGAGAGAGGGACTGTACGGTACCCCCTCGAAGATGAACACCAGGGAAAAACTATTAACCCTTCCCAGTGCCTCCATAGTAAGATAGGTTGTACTGGTTTTGTTCCTAAAATTTGACTAGTAAAGTCAATGGGGACTTTACATGCCTTGGGAGACGGTAGTCAGTCCCAGGGTATGGAGTCTGTGTTTGGGGGTCGCTACGACACCCCGCCGGTACGGCACGGAGGGTGCTGTGTACCACACATGAAAAAGATGATTCCTATGAGGGTGAGAAAAACCCCATAGACCATAAGCACACAAGATAGTGTGAAACACACACTAGCAATCTGTCTGAGAGTGGGAAAAAAGGGTCTCACTCTTAGTAGGAGAAAAAAATAAACCCCTCAAATCCAGCAAAGCTGCTGGGGGACTCTATAGGTAAGGGAAATTAGCCATAGAAGAGAATTCTCGCTAACAATTTGTGCCCTCACTGTCCTCTCTACACACCTCATACTTTGCTATACTCTGGGACTCCATCTCGTTCATTGTCCTCTCTGCATCCCTCATCTCTTTCTATGCTATCTGACCACTTTGCCTTCTCTGTACAGAGCTCACCTCCTGCTCTCCTCTGTAATCTCCTCTTCTTTACGGTCTCTATGCACTCCTCATCTCCCACTATCCTCTCTGACCCCTTCTGCCTCTCTGTGCTCTCAGCACTCCTCGTCTCTTGCTATGCTATCTGACCCTTTGCCTTCTCTGTACAGTGCTCACCTCCTGCTCTCCTCTGTAATCTCCTCTCCTTCCCGGTCTCTATAAACTCCTCATCTCACACTATTCTCTCTGACCCCTTCTGCCTCTCTTTCCTCTTTGCACTCATCTCTTGCTATGCTGTCTGACCCCTTATCCTTCTCTGTACAGTGCTCACCTCCTGCTCTCCTCTGTGATTTCTTCTCCCTCCTGGGCTCTATACACTCCTCATCTCCTAATATCCTCTCTGACCCCTTCTGCCTCTCTGTCCTCTGAATACTCCTCATCTCTTGCTATGCTATCTGACCCCTTCTCCTTCTCTTTACAGTGCTCACCTCCTGCTCTCCTCTGTAATCTCATCTCCTTCCCTGTCTCTATACACTCCCCATCTCCCACTATGCTCTCTGACCCCTTCTGCCTCTCTGTGCACTCCTCATCTCTTGCTATCCTCACTGACTGCTTCTGCCTCTCTGTACTCTGTGCACTCCTCATCTCTTGCTCTGCTATTTGACCCCTTCTCCTTCTCTGTACAGTGCTCACCTCCTGCTCTCCTCTGTGATCCCTTCTCATTCCCGGTCTCTATACACTCCTCATCTCCCACTATCCTCTCTGACCCCTTCTGCCCTCTGTCCTCTGTACACTCCTCATCTCTTGCTATGCTATCTGACCCCTTCTCTGTACAGTGCTCACCTCCTGGTCTCCTCTGTAATCTCATCTCCTTCACTGTCTCTATACACTCCTCATCTCCCACTATTCTCTCTGACCCCTTCTGCCTCTCTGTGCACTCTTCATCTCTTGCTATGCTATCTGACCCCTTCGCTGTACAGTGCTCACCTCCTGCTCTCCTCTGTAATCTCCTCTCCTTCCTGGACTCTATACACTCCTCATCTTCCACTATCCTCTCTGACCCCTTCTGCCTCTCTGTCCTCTGTGCACTCCTCATCTCTTGCTGTGCTATCCGACCCCTTCTCCTTCTCTGTACAGTGCTCACCTCCCGCTCTCCTCTGTAATCTCCTCTCCTTCACGGTCTCTGTACACTCCTCATCTCCCACTATCCTCACTGACCCCTTCTGCCTCTTTGTCCTCTGTGCACTCCTCATCTCTTGCTATGCTATCTGACCCCTTATTCTTCTCTGTACAGTGCTCACCTCCTGCTCTCCTCTGTAATCTCCTCTCCCTCCTGCACTCTATACACTCCTCATCTTCCACTATCCTCTCTGACCCCTTCTGCCTCTCTGCCCTCTGTGCACTCCCAATCTCTTGCTATGCCATCTGACCCCTTATTCTTCTCTGTACAGTACTCACCTCCTGCTCTCCTCTGTAATCTCCTCTCCTTCCTGGACTCTATACACTCCTCATCTTCCACTATCCTCTCTGACCCCTTCTGCCTCTCTGTCCTCTGTGCACTCCCCATCTCTTGCTATGCTATCTGGCCCCTTCTCCTTCTCTGTACAGTGCTCACCTCCTGCTCTCCTCTGTAATCTCCTCTCCTTCCCGGACTCTACACACTCCTCATCTCCCACTATTCTCTCTGACTCCTTCTGCCTCTCTGTGCACTTCTCATCTCCCACTATCCTCTCTGACCCCTTCTGACTCTCTGTCCTCTGTACACTCCTTATGTCCTGATATTCTCGGTGACCCCTCTCATTCGTAGACCTCTCTGCACTCCTCATCTCCTGCTCTCCTCTCTGAAACTCTCTTCTCTGCATTCCTTTGTACCATCCTCATCTCCTGCAATCATCTCTTCTTCAATGAGGTTCGGATTGTATTGCAGTCCTTCCTTTGTGGGTGCCTGTGTCACGCCTCCTCTGCATACAGCAGGCATTACTTTTACAGGTAGATTGTAGTATGGGAATTACCTCTTGAAGGCATAGAATAAACAAGTGCACTTAGTCTGAGACCTTGGAAAGTGTAGTGTGTATGTGCTGATTTTCTGTGTCATTGATTGTGGACATGTTGCTTCTGTTCTTTGCTTTTAGGTTCACCTCTAGGGCCCAGGTCTTGCAGTGTTCTTCCAGATGGTTGAGATTGTATGGAGGGATTTTTTGGTGGGTGTCACTAGGCTGTGCTCCTCTATATATAGCTGGCATTTTATTTGTGAACTGTTCAGTCGCAGCTCCGTGGCCTGGGATTCCTCTGGTAATAGAGGAGAGTGAACAGGATGGGCAGAGGGTGCTCCCTTGCCTCACTCCTGTTTAAAGGACCCAGTTGGCTTGTTGTTAGCTGTCACATTTTAACTGTTTGAGTAATAAATGGCTTTTATCATTTCATGCGTCCTCCCCCTATTCCAGACTGCCGTAATTTAAGGTGTATTGCTGGGTGCCTGATCAAGCCAAACACTTTTCAGAAATGTATGAAGCCAGCAAAGATGTTCTCACTGTTTCCAGTTCTTTCCATATTTGCTGCTCCGGGTCTCCCTGGTGGAGATATGCATGAGGCTTATTATGAGTTCCCCGGAATCTCGCTGGTAATTCCATCGGGATACCAGGCAACTTCCGTACCGCCTCTGCTACCCGATATTGCGGTATTACCAGAATATTTCGGGCGGCGGCGATGCTGGTAAATCCCCAGCCCATGGAGTCCAATAGGACTCCATGGGTTGGGGTTACCCGAATCACCGGCACTGTTAGTACCCGTGCCAGTGATTCAGGCCTTTATCTGCCAGTGGGGGCCTGATCTACCGGCTGGTCAGGCTTGCCGGTAGATCAAACACTGTTAGTACCGGTGCCAGTGATTCAGGCATTTATCTGCCAGTGGGCCCCTGATCTACTGGTTTGTCAGGCTTGCCGGTAGATCAAATACTGTTAGTACCGGTAACAGTGATTCAGGAATTTATCTGCTGGTAGGGCCCTGTTCTACCGGCTGGTCAGGCTTGCCGGTAGATCAAACGCTGTTAGTATTGGTGCCAGTGATTCAGGCGTTTATTTCTCTCCCACTGTCCTCTCTGCTTTCTTCATCTCTTCCTATCAACTGAGAGGCCTCTCTCTCCCTCTCTCTCACTCTCTCTCTCTCTCTCACCATCCTATCTCCATCTCCTACTATTCTCATTGACGCCTCGCTCACGCAATCCTAACTACTCTCATCACCCACCTCGTGCTATCCTCTGTGTCCCCTGTCTCTCTCTCACTTTCTCTCTCTCTCCCTCTCTCTCTCTCTCTGACTCTCCCTCCTCTCTGTTCTCTACACAGCCTGCTATCTCTACATCCCTTGCTATCCGCTGTGACCGCCCTCCCTCTTACTGTCCCTTATGCGCTCAACCTCCCTTGCTATCCGCTGTGACCAACATCCCTCTCACTGTCCCTTCTGCTCTCTAAATCCCTTGCAATCCACTGTGACCTCCCTCCCTCTCACCGTCCCTTCTGCTCTCTGCATCCCTTGCTATCCACTGTGACCACATTCCCTCTAACTGCACCTTCTGCTCTCTACATCCCTTGCTATCCGCTGTGACCGCCCTCCCTCTCACTGTCCCTTCTGCTCTCTACATCCCTTGCTATGTGCTGTGACCGCCCTCCCTCTCCCTGTCCCTACTGCTCTCTACATCCCTTGCTATCAGCTGTGACCGCCCTCCCTCTCACTGTCCGTTCTGCTCTCTACATCCCTTGCTATCAGCTTTGACCGCCCTTCCTCTCTCTGTCCCTTCTGCTCTCTACATCCCTTGCTATCAGCTGTGACCGCCCTCCCTCTCACTGTCCCTTCTGCTATCTCTACATCCCTTGCTATCCGCTGTGACCTCACACCCTCTCACTGTCCCTTCTGCTCTCTATATCCCTTGCTATCAGCTGTGACCACCTTCCCTCTCACTGTCCCTTTTGCTCACTACATCCTTGCTATCAGCTGTGACCGCCCTTCCTCTCACTGTCCCTTCTGCTCTCTAAATCCCTTGCAATCCACTGTGACCTCCCTCCCTCTCACCGTCCCTCTGCTCTCTACATCCCTTGCTATCTGCTGTGACCAACCTCCCTCTCACTGTCCCTTCTGCTCTCTACATCCCTTGCTGTACGCTGTGACCACCCTCCTTCTCACTAACTCTTCTGCTCTCTACATCCTGTGCTATCCGCTGTGACTGCCATCCCTCTCATGGTCCCTTCTGCTCTCTACATCCCTTGCTATGTGCTGTGACCGCCCTCCCTTTCACTGTCCTTTCTGCTATCTCTACATCCCTTGCTATCCACTGTCGCCACCCTCCCTCTCACTGTCCATTCTGCTCTCTACATCCCTTACTATGTGCTGTGACCTCACTCCCTCTCACTGTCCCTTCTGCTCTCTATATCCCTTGCTATGTGCTGTGACTGTCCTCCCTCTCAATGTCCCTTCTGCTCTCTACATCCCTTGCTATGTGCTGTGACCGCCCTCCCTCTCACTGTCCCTTCTGCTCTCTACATCCCTTGCTATGTGCTTTGACCTCAATCCCTCTCACTGTCCCTTCTGCTCTCTACATCACTTGCTATGTGCTGTGACCTCACTCCCTCTCACTGTCCCTTCTGCTCTCTACATCCCTTGCTATCCACTGTCACTGCCCTACCTCACACTGTCCCTTCTGCTCTCTACATCCCTTGCTATCAGCTGTGACCACCCTCCCTCTCACTGTCCCTTCTGCTCTCTACATCCAATGCTATGTGCTGTGACCTCAATCCCTCTCATTGTCCCATCTGCTCTCTACATCCCTTGCTATGTGCTGTGACCTCACTCCCTCTCACTGTCCCTTCTGCTCTCTACATCCCTTGCTATCCACTGTCACTGCCCTACCTCACACTGTCCCTTCTGCTCTCTACATCCCTTGCTCTCCGCTGTGACCGTGCTCCCTCTCACTGTCCCTTCTGGTCTCTACATCCCTTGCTATGTGCTGTGACCGCCCTCCCTCTCACTGTCCCTTCTGCTCTCTACATCCCTTGCTATCCACTGTGGCCACCCTCCCTCTCACTGTCCCTTCTGCGCTCTACATCCCTTGCTATGTGCTGTGACCTCCCTCCTTCTCACTGTCCCTTCTGCTCTATACATCCCTTGCTATGTGCTGTGACCACCGTACCTCTCACTGTCCCTTCTGCTCTCTACATCCCTTGCTATGTGCTGTGACCTCACTCCCTCTCACTGTCCCTTCTGCTCTCTACATCCCTTGCTATGTGCTGTGACCACCCTACCTCTCAATGTTCCTTCTGCTCTCTGCATCCCTTGCTATGCGCTGTGACCGCCCTCCCTCTCACTGTCCCTTCTGCTCTCTACATCCCTTGCTGTGCGCTGTAACCACCCTCCCTCTCACTGTCCCTTCTGCACTCTACATCCCTTGCTATGTGCTGTGACCTCACTCTCTCTCACTGTCCCTTCTGCTCTCTACATCCCTTGTCATGTGCTGTGACCTCACTCCCTCTCACTGTCCCTTCTGCTCTCTACCTCCCTTGCTATGTGCTGTGACCTCACTCCCTCTCACTGTCCCTTCTGCTCTCTACATCCCTTGCTATCCACTGTCACTGCCCTCCCTCTCACTGTCCCTTCTGCTCTCTGCATCCCTTGCTATCTGCTGTGACTGACCTCCCTCTCTCTGTCCCTTCTGCTGTCTACATCCCTTGCTGTACGCTGTGACCACCCTCCTTCTCACTGACTCTTCTGCTCTCTACATCCTCGCTATCCGCTGTGACCACCATCCCTCTCATGTTCCCTTCTGCTCACTACATCCTTTGCTATCCGCTGTGACCACTCTACCTCTCACTGTCCCTTCTGCTCTCTACATCCCTTGCTATCCGCTGTGACCACCCTACCTCTCACAGTCCCTTTTGTTCTCTACATCCCTTGCTATGTTCTGTGACCACCCTCCCTCTCACTGTCCCTTCTGCTATCTCTACATCCCTTGCTATCCACTGTCACCACCCTCCCTCTCACTGTCCCTTCTGCTCTCTACATCCCTTGCTATGTGCTGTGACCTCAATCCCTCTCACTGTCCCTTCTGCTCTCTACATCCCTTGCTATGTGCTGTGACCTCACTCCCTCTCACTGTCCCTTCTGCTCTTTACATCCCTTGCTATCCACTGTCACTGCCCTACCTCACACTGTCCCTTCTGCTCGTCTAAACAGTAAAAACTACATCAATATTAGGGTGAGTCGAATTCTTTGTTTATGGATTTGGGTTCAGTAAGATATAGCTAACTAATTAGATGTGCAAAGCATGTGCATACTATTATATAATATTCTTTTAATTTAATCAACAAACTTTAGGTTTCTTTTTTATCAGAACCTATACTTTCTCCTGATGAACCATTGACAGTTTCAATGGGGAAACACGTGTCGAGAAAGAGATAAGGACATTATAATTGAAGTACAATAAGGATTTGTACATATGATTTAACTTGAAAGATATAAGGTGTGAATCAAACACCGGGAGGTCATCTTTGTTCAAAAGTAAATCAGTTTTTTGTTCCGTTTCTATTATATTTCAAGAATAAAAGAGGATTTCAAGAACACCAGTAACATTGAATTGGTCATTTTTTGAAACTGGATTTAATTGCAACTACACAGCACTAACTGGATGGCTCACCTCTGATCATTATAGGAATTAGGTTAGCGCACTTGAGTAATGTGTTCCCAATATTTTTCTTATTTACAGTATATCTGTGTAGCAGCCACACAGTCTTTGGGAAGTACTCGTGCTGAAAACCTTACACATTTTTTCAAACCTACTTAAAATAATGTTTGTTTCTTTTTTAAACTAGTAATAGCAGTCGCCAAGGGAGTGCTTTGTTGGCCGCAACTTTTTTCAAATTTCAGTATCCCATAAGCTGTCAGACTCCGGTTCCACCTCCCCTTGCTCCTCACCTGATTCTTGACAGGCTTGCTCCTTTAAATGACTCTTGGTCCTTGGAAGCTTCTTTTTCTTACTGGAGGGCTTGTCTTTGGGGGTCCGAACCTTCTTTTCGGGTAGATAAGGTCTCTCCCCTCCTGAGGCCACCCTGACAGCGGTGGAAACCTGCCCTGGAGACCTCCAGGGGGGCCAGCCTCACATTCAGGGAAAAAGCCAAAGGCAGAAAAAACCCTATGGATATTGATTGTAGGTGACGAGGTGGTCAGTCCGTTGGAACCAAGGCAGAGTGCAGAATTCACCTAGATCCCTGAAAAGCTGGAAACTAGCAACAAAGATGATTGCTGCTGCAGAAGGATGGTCTGGTATTGAATATCAGAGATACACTCCCCAATAAGAGAAATGAACCGGGAATGATAGAATCTTTCTCTCCAGTGAGCTTGTAACAGTGAGAACAAAACAAGACAAGTAAAGAGGAATCAAAGTAAAGATGTAAGAAAAGAAAGTATCGCAAGAGGAAAAGATAAAGAAGGTAAAAGAACCAAAGAATTAAATGGAAAGCTGTACCCAGTGGAAGAGAAGAAATGCAGGATACCGCGGTGCAGAAATTAGACCTGGGCCAAGACGGAAATGACACGCTCCGACGGCCGGCGGCTGAAAACAGCTGGGAAGCGTGGAAGGCAGAAATAGCAAGAAACGTTACCGCACACAGCCGAAGGCTGAAGGCGGAATGAAAGGAACAGCAGAATGCCGAGCAGAAAGAGAAGGGATAAGCCACTTACCGACAGGAGGGCAGTGCGCAGGGAAGCAGAGACGTCAAGACGCCGAAGCAGGAAAGAGGCAGACTACAAGCCGCAGACAGAATGAACTGTAGGCGGAAGGAGGAGCGGCCGAGCGGCTGAAGGGGAAAAAAGGTAGTCCAATAGTATTATGAAGGCAATCAAAGGAGGCTACGAAAAGCCCAAGAAGGAAGGCAAAACACATAGAGTAACTGGGCGTTAGCTTACAAAAACAAACACAGATACAATGCACTGATCAGGGGCGGAGTCAGCCTTTATAGAAGACTCCGCCATGTTGGATGAGGACTAGAGCGTGAGCACCGCTTCTTAGTAATCTCCAGCGGTTCCATAACTTCCACCCCTGATTCCTGACATAAGCCACCAGGCTTATTCTGTATTGAACAGCCAAACTTACAATGGAAGAAGCTTTCAACCTTAGAGAAGCACAAACAAATGAACTTTTTCTTAGACATTGCCAAACTGGCACCTCTGCCTCCACACAAAAAAACAACTACTCATTGAGACATTTGTTTGAACAACTAGAAAATCTAAGCAAACAAGAACTAAATAAATGGTGGGAGATTAAAACCCTTAAAATGTACTTGGAGGTCAATCGGATTCCTAGGGGCCTCCGGATTTGTATCTTTCCGTCCTTTGATGATGATGACACAACAGCCCTAAACGACTGGGTAGACCTATTTAATAACACTTCCAAAGAAATGATGATACGATTGATAAACCAAGCAGCTTTAACACATGAAAGAATTATGAAAGATATAGAAGACACTAAAGATGCAATTAAGGATTTACAATGTCCTGAGATTACTTTCAAAAACTACCAGATTTTGGATGACTTTCTTGGCAATTATGAAAAAGAACTAAAATTTAAGAAACAAAGAACCTTAATTAGAGATGAGAATGATTATATCAACAATAGGATATTTACATTTCAAAGAAAATATGATGCTAGCACCAAACAGCAACACAGAAAAAGCCAAACGTCAACTATTGATTTCACACCAGAAACCAATAAGGCTCCAAAAATAAGAGCATGTCCTTTTTTGGAGGAATTGCAGAGACACTGAAAAAATTCACGAATGAGCAACACAACAAACCGTGGTGCACCCCAAAGCAACAAAAACCTCTAAATATCTCTCACCAAAACATCACAGAGGCGAGAGAGGAGGAAGCAAAACACGGAGAAACAAACCAAGGAGTAGAAACAAGAGACAAGGGAAGAGAAGGTAAATCTTGTAATCAATCTATCAGACTATCACGTCACACCAGCTCTAACTTCAACCCTAAGTTAAGGTCTCTCCTTCAGTCCAACATATAAAGGAGACTACTTCCAAACACAATTGGACCTTTATAAATTCAATAGGAAATTGAAACTTAAAAAATATTTTGAGGAAACATTTATCAAAAGAACTCAGTCCCAAACATTACTTCCATCAGAACTTACAGACAAGATGATCGAAGATACTGTGGATTTGTTAAATATTGAAGAGGATCAATACTACACCAAGTAAATGTTCTTAGATGAACAAAGAATTTCTACATTCTTAACAGAAGAAACCAGCCTGAAACCAAAATCTACATTTGTACCTATCCTGTCCTCAGAAAATGTTATAGACATCTTCGATAAGGCAGTCAGCAGTAACATCAGGAAGAACTATTTAAGCAATAACTACACAAAATCAACAAATAATCTAACAAACGAAGAAAAATTGGCCATTAAGGACCTCGCAAAAGAGAAATCAATAGTAACTAAGTCAGCGGATAAAGGAGGTAAAATAGTCCTACTAAACAGAAGTGACCATATCAGAGAAGGTTCCAAACATCTGAATATGACAGAATGTTTTGAGAAACTAACTAATGACCCTATACCAGATATAGAAGTAACATGGAATGAAAGAATAAAATCATGGCGTGAACAGGATCTTCTCAGTGACAAGGAATATCAGGGTTTGATCGGTAAAAACTCCATTATGGCAACAATATACTTTTTACCTAAAGTTCATAAAACATATCAAGATTTTCCACCACTTCGACCAATAATAAATGGCATTGACTCTTTAACAGAGAAAACTTCTCAATACATTGACTCTCACTTGCAACCATTGGCAGCCAGCCTAGCCTCATTTGTCAAGGACTCCAAACATATCATTCAGCAGATTAACCTCATCCCATGGGAACAACATTTTCTGTTTGTTACTTTGGACATTGTTCAGTTATATACCAGCATTCAGCACAATAAAGGCTTGGAAAGTACATTGTTTTTTCTAAAAACAAGATCAGTTTCATTTCCTGAACAAAACAAAATGATTATAGAGAAGATACACTTCTGTCTTCACTACAAAATCTTCACATTTGACAATAACATCTTCAAACCACTCCAAGGCACCGCTATGGGGTCCAAATTTGCTCCGGCCTATGCTAATTTGTTTATGTTTTTTTTTTAATTGCAACATGCCTGGAAACATCCCCTTTTTCATAGCAATATCAAATTCTGGGGTCGCTTTATAGATGACATTTTGATTATCTGGGAAGGCAATATTCAAGGTCTTGACACTTATGTTACCCATCTCAACAATAACCTTTACAATTTATTTTTCACTAAATCAGTCAGTGCAACAAACATTGAATTCTTGGACTTAGAACTTTTTGTGGAAAATGTGCAAATTCAAACTAATGTGTTCACTAAACCCTCAGCTGGTAATAGTCTCCTTTTTGCTACATCCCATCACCCTAAACATACCGTTCAAAACATCCCATATGGGGAGATCCTGAGAATAAAAAGGAACTGCAGCACACCCATCACCTTTCAAGACAATGGGCCTCATTACGACCCTGGCTCTATGGGATTACTGGTACCGGCAATTTGCGGTACCGTAATTAGCGCCTTCACCATTAACATTGAGCCCTATGGGGCAAAAATGGCAATGGTGAAGGGGCAATGGGGAATTACCGCCCCGCCAACCTCGGAATGGGACGGTAGTTCCGCCATTCACCATGGCGGACTCCGGCCTGGACCATGGTGCTAATAGCACCATGGTTTAGCGCCGGAGTCGTAATGAGGCCCAATCTCCAACAAACTTACCAACAATTCCAACAGAGAGGCTATGGATCAAAAACAATCAAAACTGCCATTAAGAAAGCAGAACAAGTTACAAGAGACTCTTTACTGAGAGACAAACCAAAATTGGGCACAACAAAACCCAAAACTCAATTCATAACTACAGACAGTACGGAAGCCAAAAAAATCAAACAGGTCCTAACAGATCATTGCAATATAGTCCTCATGGATTCAAGCCTACAGAAACATTTGGATAATCGTCCAAGTATCTGTTTCCGGAGGGCACCAAATATTAAAAACCTAATTAGTCCAAGCTTTCTCAGTCCAGCAACAAGCGAGATAATTTTTTGTTTTCAACCTAGGATTAAAGGTACGTACAGATGTGGATACCGCAAGCTTTGTCCCTTCTCGCAACACGGTCAAAAGGATATTCTTCTTCCAAACGGGAAAACTAAATATATCAATCAGATGGTAAACTGTAATTCCACGTTTGTGATTTATGGACTAGAATGTATCTGCGGGAAACTGTACATTGGGCGCACTATTAGAAAATTAAAGGTGAGAATATTGGAACATATACAAGCTATCCGAAACAAAGATCTCAGATCCCCCATCTCGGTACACATTACTACCAATCACCCCATTTTTGACATTACCAATCTTAAAATCTTTGGCTTGGAGAAAGGGACACTACCCCCTCGAGGAGGAAACAAGGCGGACCTGCTACGCAAGCAGGAATGTAAATGGATTTGTATCATGGACACATGCGTAACAGGTCTGAATTGTGATACTGAAATGTATAATTGGTTATAGATCCCTTTTTTCTTTTTCATATCTTTTGTTGGCAGGTAAGCAATGACTCGTAGGACATTTAACTTTATGTACCCTAAAAAAAGTTACTCCCGGTAAATATCTATACTTTAGACTTAACCTGTCTGCACAATCTTCATCTATATATTTAGTTTAGTCCCCTTGAGCTAAAAATATAAGGAAATGTTTATACATGAATATCACCTTGATTCACCATAAAACCTACATTATAATTCCCTACAGGACACTTGGAATAGACTTCTCTAAATAATATCCGCTAGAGACTCTGACCTGTACCTCTTAATTATCTTTTTTTTAAATATCTATACATTTACCTAAACCTTATTAATTGATTTTGGTAAATAGTTAAACCTATTGTGTTAACACAGCCTCGTAAATCTTCTTATTCTATTTACCTAAACTAAAATCACTGTAGGAGTAAAAGCTAGTGCAATACCAACTTAAATAACTCATTTTTCGGTATACTATAAGCCAGCGTATTGATACTGGCCGTATGAATACAATACCAGATCTAAAATGGCTGCTTATGCTGCGCGCGTGATCACGTGAGCGTGGCGTGATGATGTCACTGCGACACGTTAGCAGCATAAATAGAACCATTTACAGTTTCAATGGGGTAACACGTGTCGAGAAAGAGATTTGACTTGAAAGATATGAGAAAGAGTTAAGGACATGATATTTGAAGTTCAATAAGGATTGGTACATATGATTTAACTTGAAAGATATAAGGTGTGAATCTAACAACGGGAGGTCATCTTCGTTCAAAAAGTAAATCAGTTTTTTGTTCCGTTTCTATTATATTTCAAGAATAAAAGAGGATGTCAAGAACATCAGTAACATTGAATTGGTCATTTTTTGAAACTGGATTTAATTGCAACTACACAGCACTAACTGGATGGCTCACCTCTGATCATTATAGGACTTAGGTTAGCGCACTTGAGTAACGTGTTCCCAATATTTTTGTTATGCTCTGTACATCCCTTGCTATGCGCTGTGACCACCCTCCCTCTCACTGTCCCTTCTGCTCTGTACATCCCTTGCTATCCGCTGTGACCACCCTCCCTCTCACTGTCTCTTCTGCTCTCTACATCCCTTGCTATCAGCTGTGACCACCTCCCCTCTCACTGTCCCTTCTGCTCACTACATCCCTTGCTATCTGCTGTGACTGCCCTCCCTCTCACTGTCCCTTCTGCTCTGTACATCCCTTGCTATCCGCTGTGACCACCCTCCCTCTCACTGTCTCTTCTGCTCTCTACATCCCTTGCTATCAGCTGTGACCACCTCCCCTCTCACTGTCCCTTCTGCTCACTACATCCCTTGCTATCTGCTGTGACCGCCCTACCTCTCACTGTCTCTTCTGCTCTATGCATCCTTTGCTATCTGCTGTGACCGCCCTCCCGCTCACTGTCCCTTCGGCACGCTTTATCCCTTGCTATCTGCTGTGACCGCCCTCTATCTCACTGTCACTTCTGCTTTCTACATCCTTTGCTTTCAGCTGTGACAACCCTACCTCTCACTGTCTGTTCTGCTCTATACATCCCTTTCTATCCGCTGTGACCGCCCTCCCTCTCACTGTCACTTCAGCTCTCTACATCCCTTGCTATGCGCTGTGACCACCCTCCCTCTCACTGTCCCTTCTGCTCTGTACATCCCTTGCTATCCGCTGTGACCACCCTCCCTCTCACTGTCTCTTCTGCTCTCTACATCCCTTGCTATCAGCTGTGACCACCTCCCCTCTCACTGTCCCTTCTGCTCTCTACATCCCTTGCTATCTGCTGTGACCGCCCTACCTCTCACTGTCTCTTCTGCTCTATGCATCCTTTGCTATCTGCTGTGACCGCCCTCCCGCTCACTGTCCCTTCGGCACGCTTTATCCCTTGCTATCTGCTGTGACCGCCCTCTATCTCACTGTCACTTCTGCTTTCTACATCCTTTGCTTTCAGCTGTGACAACCCTACCTCTCACTGTCTGTTCTGCTCTATACATCCCTTTCTATCCGCTGTGACCGCCCTCCCTCTCACTGTCACTTCAGCTCTCTACATCCCTTGCTAACTGCTGTGACGGCCCTCTCTGTCACAGTGCCTTCTGCTTTCTACATCCCTTGCTATCCGCTGTGACCACCTTCCGTCTCACTGTCCCTTGTGCTCACTAGATACCTTGCTATCTGCTGTGACCACCCTCCCTCTCAATGTCCCTTCTGCTCTCTACATCCCTTGCTATGCGCTGTGACCACCCTCCATCTCACTGTCCCTTCTGCTCTGGACATCCCTTGCTATCCGCTGTGACCACCCTCCCTCTCACTGTCTCTTCTGCTCTCTACATCTCTTGCTATCAGCTGTGACCACCATCCCTCTCACTGTCCCTTCTGCTCACTACATCCCTTGCTATCTGCTGTGACCGCCCTACCCCTCACTGTCTCTTCTGCTCTATACATCCTTTTCTATCCGCTGTGACCGCCCTCCCGTTCAATGTCCCTTCGACAAGCTTTATCCCTTGCTATCCGCTGTGACGGCCCTCACTCTCACTGTTGTTAAGACGGATTTCTGAACTCTGTCCTGGTGGCGCAGAAGTTCAGAAGGCCAACCTAATTACTTGGAACAGGGTAACCTCTGGACAAGCCAGACCAATCAAGGTAGCGATCGCGGCGGTCAAGACTAGGTCTCAAGAGGGGTGAGGGTGACTGAAAGCCCGCAGTGAGCACACAAAGCAAGAGCGCTGACAAACTACTCCAAACAGTTGTTATATCAAAAATATAAACACATTTATTTTAAGGCCTTTAAAACAACGACCGTAGCGAGAAAATCACAATAACACAGTATTAAGCCAACACATACCAAATCAACACAATATATATACAAATACACAGTCGCAAGCGTTTAAAGCACGAAATATGTAGTCCACCTGAAAGGAACGGAAAACAGGCAGTGCGATAACGCTTTAGACTCAGTTCGCCTTTAGAGGCACCTAACTAGATGGAAGTCCGAGCCCTGCGAAGAGTGGAGCCTTGTGCTCAAAGTACCTGCCACGCCGGTGCCAACGGGCAAAAGGGGAAGCTCTTCGGAGGAAGTCAGGCAGTTCGGGTTAGTGCACAGCAGAAGGAGAACAGGTTCCGCAACTCAAGCGCAGCCTCCACAGCGAGCAGAAGCAGAGCGCGAGTACGGCAAAAGGGTGCTGTTTTTACACAGCAGGGAAAAGCAATGGGATACTGCAGGAGGGCGACCAGATCCTAGATATACTACTCACCGGTCCCCGAAGCAAGCAGACCCAGGCTTCTCCACGATAGTTTCAGCAGCTGGCAGGTTCAGAAGAGCAGGAGACGCTTTGTAGTCGTGTAGAGCAAAAAGACGTCCCAATCGACGAAACCAGCACAGTTTTGTTGCCGCACAGGACAACGGAGCGGCCGTGTGTATTCGAGCCAAATGAACCCTCCTCCCTTCAGACCTGGGAACGCCAAGCGTACGAAGCGTGGGAGAGGGACAAGGACTCGCAATACAACACAACCTGGTGGCAGTTACAGAGCAGGACTCCCTTGTAAGATGGTCAGTCAACTGGATGGCCCAGAGACACTTCCGAAGGCTTACTTGGCAGGAGATGATGAAGTCGCCGGGAATAGCTGTTCCTGCTATTCCAAAGGTCGAAGCACCAGTACAGGCCTTCTGGTTCGATCCAAGGAGGAAAGGGCTTCACAGGACGACAGCAGTGCAAAGGAGGATTCCTTCAGCGGGTCACCAGCGATTCCTCGGTCCAGCCTCTGGGTTGCAGGATACTTGGCTCCTGTATTCCTTCGTTCATGAGAACTCAGGAGATCGACATGGCAGTGGTGTTTCCAGCTCCCTCTTATCCACGGTTCCCTTTGCGCCAAAACGGAGGGGAGCCAATGGGAGATCCGCACATCAACACACATACCATACGTGGACCAATCACGGACCACGGTGGTCCCAGGCATTCACACCACCCCAGACTCTCTGGCACCCAGGATGTGTATTGGGACCAGACATCCCAGCCCACACCCTGGAGGCACGCAAACGACATGTAGAAGCCCGCGAAAGCAACCACGTTTCGCGGGAAAGTACAGGCCCAAATAAGGAAGGCCCCGGGTCGTCTGACCTGGGGAAGGTGAAGGGAGCAAGCCGGTCAGTGGACAAGACAAAGGAGCCTCGCGGCCTGGCCATTTTGGGAGCCAGGCCACCATTTTGGGTTCAGGGCAAAAACGTGCTCAGAACGCCAAAAGGAGCTCAAAATAAACAATACGATCGCTGCCACCATTCGAGTCCCTGAATGACTTGCACCGATCAAATACATTCCTAAAAGAGTATCTAGGGCCTGTAGATGGCTAGAGACCCAAGAGAGCTGTAACTTAGCTTACAGTGCCCTCTTGTGTCGTGTTGCACTAAAGCTGCGACACGATAGAAGAAACTACGGGAAACCACGTTCCCCGGTACTGACTGTCTTAAGGGCATGTCAGTTTCCCCGTAAGAAAAGGAGCGAAAGCCCAGAGAAGTGCGGCAGAAGGCTGTACTTCTCTGGCAAAGTCAAGAACAAGGTTAAAAACAATAGCAAAAAGTTTAGGGGTTGCCACATGGAAGGAAAATTCCCTACAATAACGAAATCTTTCCTAACACTCGCCCCTCCCAGACTATGGACAGGGGGAACTAATCCACCCCTGGATGAGTTTCTTGTTCAGGTCGGTTAAACATTCTGGACAACCCATCAGCATTGCTATGTTAGACACCTGGCCTATGCTCAATAGTGAAGTCGAAGCCTTGAAGACTTATGGACCACCTAAGCAACTTTGGATTCTCCCCCTTCATGTTCATTAGCCACTTTAACGGCTTATGGTCAGTCTGCACAGTGAAGTGGGTCCCATAGAGGTAGGGCCTCAGCTTCCTTAGGGCCCACACAACAGAGAAATATTCTTTCTCTACCGTGGACCACCTGAGCTCTCTGTCCTTAAGCTGGCGACTAATAAAACCGATAGGGTGTTCCTTACCCTTCTCATCTACTTGTGATAGTACAGCTCCTATCCCAGTGTCAGAGGCATCCGTCTGCACGATAAAAGGTCTTTGATAATCAGGGGCCCTGAGCACAGGGGCCTGGCACAAGGAGTCTTTCAAGCCATTGAAGGCCTTCTCACACTCGTCGGTCCAAGTTACCTTCTTGGGTTTCTTCGGAGTTGTGAGGGCAGTCAGAGGAGCAGCTATGGTACCATAGTCTGCCACAAAATTGCGATAATAACCCGTGAGTCCTAAGAAGGCTCTCACTTGGGTTTGCGTAGTGGGGGTAGGCCAGTCTTGTACTGCTTGTACTTTACTGGGTAGAGGCTGTATCCTCCCTCCACCTACTTCATGTCCAAGGTAAACCACTGAGCCTTGTCCATTTTGGTGAGGGGCCACTCGGACACCCTCAAAAGAGCTACCTGAAGGACTGCTCGGGAACAGGTCGGGGAGAGGTTCAGACTCCTCTCCCGCAACGTCTGAAGCCAATAGCAGTGCTGCGATTTCGCCGCTTGGGACGAAAGCCTTCAGCCTATTCACGTGAAACACTTTTGGAGCCTGTCCAGGCCTTCCAAGGTCCACTGAATAGTTAACCTCACCCAGGGGCTCCACCACTGGGCAAGGACCTGACCATTTATCCTGTAAAGCTCGAGGCCTTATGAGATTCATGATCAGGACTTGCTGACCAAGTGTAAAGTTGATGAGGGAAGCTTTCTGGTCGTACCAATGTTTCACCAGCGCTTGCCCTGCCTTCAATTTATCACTGGCCAAGCCCATCAGAAGTACCATCCGTTTTCTGAGCCCTAGCACATAATCAACTACATTGGTAGTAACAGGGGGAGTGGGCATCTCCCATCCCTCTTTGACGATGGCTAAGGGTCCCCGTACGGGATGACCGAACAGAAGTTCGAAGGGGCTGAAGCCAACACCCTCCTGTGGTACCTCTCGGTAGGCAAACAGTAAGCATGAAACAAGAAGATCCCATTTTCTTCTCTGAGGCTCCTCCAGAGCCCCAATCATGCTCGTTAACGTCCTGTTGAAACGCCCCCCCAGACTATCGGTCTGGGGGCGGTATGCAGAAGAGAACCTGTAGGTGACCCCACATTCTTTCCACATAGCCTGCCTATACTTCGACATAAAGTTGCTGCCATGATCCGACACAACTTCTTTAGGGAAGCCAACCCTAGTAAACATGCCGAGTAAAGCTTCTGCAACTGGCTTGGCAGTTACAGTTGTAAATGGGACGGCCTCAGGATACCTGGTTGCATGGTCGACCAGCACCAGGATAAACCTATTGCCTGAGGATGTTTGCGGGTCAAGGGGACCAACCATGTCGATCCCTACCCTTTCAAATGGTACCCCCACAACTGGGAGCGGTACCAACGGAGCTTGGATTGTCGCGCCAACCTTACCAGACAACTGGCAGGCGGCACAACTCCTGCAGTGACTTTCTACTTGCTCCCCCATCTTGGGCCAGTAGAAGTGCATGGATAACCTTTGCTTGGTCCTCTTAATACCAAGGTGACCAGCAAGGGGAACTTCATGCGCCAACTGCAGGAGGAAGGGCCTAACAGCAAGGGGAACCACCAACCTCCTATGGTCTCCTTCTGTAGACTCTGTGGGCTCACTATACAGGAGTCCACCTTCCCAATAAATCCTATGCTTCCCAGGAGGTTCACCCTCAAGCTGGGAGCAGGCCTGTCTCCTTAGGCCTTCCAGAGATGGGCACTCACGTTGGCCTTTACTGAATTCGTCCCTATCAGGACCTCCTTCAACTAACAAGTCTTTTAGTTCAGGATGATCGTTGGGGTCGAATACTTCAGGCATCGCCACCTCCTCGTCAGGCCCGGGCGATTGACCAACTTCCTCCACCGCAGTGGTAGGCGAGCTCGGGGGAATATTCTCTTTCCCTCGTCTTGACTTGTAGACTCCTTTCGCCTTGGGTTTCCCCTTCGGCTGGGGCGGCGTATTGGACTTGGCCAATGCTGCCCGTGCTTGAGACCGTGTGTAGGGTCTTTCGGCAGTGTCTCCTACGAGCCCTAAAGCTCTGAGATCATTGCCCAACAAGACCTTTCCCGGGACGTTTCTCTGAATGCTCACTGGAATCCTGACTGCTGTACCATTTAAAGTAAGATTTACAGGGATCACGGGAAACATACGGAGGGGGCCGTCAGCCAATTTAGTGGGCATCAGAGTAGCTCTGGCAACTTCCTCTGAGTCTACCAAGGTAGAATCCACTACAGTTCGACTGCACCCACTATCCCTAAGAGCTGGAGTATCCACTCCATTGATCAGCACACTGTCTTTAAAGTAGTGCTTGGTATTATCCGGAATCCTAGCATAAGCCTCTGCGACTTTAGGCTCCCAGGAACCCAGGGACACTAAAACTACCTCAGCCTCTATTCCGCTGGGAAATGAGTCTGAGGAGAAGGATGCTCCTGTAATCTCTTCTTCCTCGTAGGAGGAGAAGGCCAGATTAGCGGAGTGGACCCCCAAAGGTCTAACCTTACAACGGGGATCCCCCTTCACATGGTCAGTTGCTCCACAAGAAAAACAAGCCCCAGTGGGTCTGTTTACGTAGGGAGGCTTATTGTAACCAGAGTTCTGTTTTGGAGGCGAACCTCCACTACCCTGTGAGTTCTCTTGTGTCTTACCCTTGTTTTTCTTTTTGTGGCCCTTATGGGAAGAAGATTTAGCAGATTCCCCACCCTCCATATCTTTGGACTTTTTCCCTTCCTCCTGCTTACCAGGATGAGTTTTGTCCTTATGGGACACTCGATGTGACACCCATAAGTCTGCTGCAATGGCCAGCTTCTTAGGATCTATCTCCTTCGAATCGGCCAAATGCTGCTTAAGCTCCGGGGAAGAAGAAGCAAAAATGTGTTCCAGCATGACCAGATTGATCATGCCTTCGAAGGTAGAAACCTTATAACCTTCGACCCAGCCAGTTAAGTTTTTCAAAGATTCAGCGACATAAGATACCCAAGTACCACCTTCCTTTTTCTTATACTCTCGAAAACGCTTTAAATATTGGGCCGGAGTCTTCCCAAACTTTAAAATGAGAGTCTGCTTTAACATTGCGAAATCAGCCCGCTCAGCCTTCGACATTTCCATAATGGCACTGCAGCCAGAATGGGGCAGTCTACTGAGCAACCACGCAATCTTATCAGCATTGTCAACTTCCTGGACCTCGCATGCATACTCAAACGCATTCAGCCAGTCCATAATGTCATTCCTCTCTTCATACACACTGAGCAGATCTTTTGGAAACCGTGGATGAGAGGAAGCCCCAGAACCATGTCCAGGACCCTTGGATCCATTTGCAACCTGAAGCTTGGCCAGTTCCAACTGGTGATCCCTGTCTTTCTGTTTTTCTGCCTGTTCGATTTTTAGTTTGGCTATGCTGAATTCAAGCTCCTGCTGCCTAAACCGCAGCTCTTGCTTCTTGAATTCAAGCATAGCCTCCCCATCAGCACTGGCAGAGGAAACATTAGACATTACATCCTCCCTGTCCTCGTGGTCGCGATGGATCAGTGCAGCGGCAGAACCGTCGGTTCTACCAGTGAGAGCAGCCCCACCACCTTCTGCACTGTCCTCGGAAGTTATAGCGTCAAGCTGCGCTTCTTGCCACGCCACGATTCTCTGGATCATTTCCAATTTTGTGCCTTGAGAGGAAACACCTCTCTCCGCACACATCTTTTTCAGCGTTTCTGATTTGGAAGCATTTAAAGTTAACAACGTATTTGTTTCCATACTGTTTGATAGGACTATGGCCTTTTTAAAGTTATATTACAACAATTCACTACGTGTACTGTTTGGAATAACCTGAAATGCCCTAGTTCGAGCGCAACACTGGATACCTTCAGTCGTATCCCACCGCTGTACACCAATTTGTTAAGACGGATTTCTGAACTCTGTCCTGGTGGCGCAGAAGTTCAGAAGGCCAACCTAATTACTTGGAACAGGGTAACCTCTGGACAAGCCAGACCAATCAAGGTAGCGATCGCGGCGGTCAAGACTAGGTCTCAAGAGGGGTGAGGGTGACTGAAAGCCCGCAGTGAGCACACAAAGCAAGAGCGCTGACAAACTACTCCAAACAGTTGTTATATCAAAAATATAAACACATTTATTTTAAGGCCTTTAAAACAACGACCGTAGCGAGAAAATCACAATAACACAGTATTAAGCCAACACATACCAAATCAACACAATATATATACAAATACACAGTCGCAAGCGTTTAAAGCACGAAATATGTAGTCCACCTGAAAGGAAAGGAAAACAGGCAGTGCGATAACGCTTTAGACTCAGTTCACCTTTAGAGGCACCTAACTAGATGGAAGTCCGAGCCCTGCGAAGAGTGGAGCCTTGTGCTCAAAGTACCTGCCACGCCGGTGCCAACGGGCAAAAGGGGAAGCTCTTCGGAGGAAGTCAGGCAGTTCGGGTTAGTGCACAGCAGAAGGAGAACAGGTTCCGCAACTCAAGCGCAGCCTCCACAGCGAGCAGAAGCAGAGCGCGAGTACGGCAAAAGGGTGCTGTTTTTACACAGCAGGGAAAAGCAATGGGATACTGCAGGAGGGTGACCAGATCCTAGATATACTACTCACCGGTCCCCGAAGCAAGCAGACCCAGGCTTCTCCACGATAGTTTCAGCAGCTGGCAGGTTCAGAAGAGCAGGAGACGCTTTGTAGTCGTGTAGAGCAAAAAGACGTCCCAATCGACGAAACCAGCACAGTTTTGTTGCCGCACAGGACAACGGAGCGGCCGTGTGTATTCGAGCCAAATGAACCCTCCTCCCTTCAGACCTGGGAACGCCAAGCGTACGAAGCGTGGGAGAGGGACAAGGACTCGCAATACAACACAACCTGGCGGCAGTTACAGAGCAGGACTCCCTTGTAAGCTGGTCAGTCAACTGGATGGCCCAGAGACACTTCCGAAGGCTTACTTGGCAGGAGATGATGAAGTCGCCTGGAATAGCTGTTCCTGCTATTCCAAAGGTCGAAGCACCAGTACAGGCCTTCTGGTTCGATCCAAGGAGGAAAGGGCTTCACAGGACGACAGCAGTGCAAAGGAGGATTCCTTCAGCGGGTCACCAGCGATTCCTCGGTCCAGCCTCTGGGTTGCAGGATACTTGGCTCCTGTATTCCTTCGTTCATGAGAACTCAGGAGATCGACATGGCAGTGGTGTTTCCAGCTCCCTCTTATCCACGGTTCCCTTCGCGCCAAAACGGAGGGGAGCCAATGGGAGATCCGCACATCAACACACATACCATACGTGGACCAATCACGGACCACGGTGGTCCCAGGCATTCACACCACCCCAGACTCTCTGGCACCCAGGATGTGTATTGGGACCAGACATCCCAGCCCACACCCTGGAGGCACGCAAACGACATGTAGAAGCCCGCGAAAGCAACCACGTTTCGCGGGAAAGTACAGGCCCAAATAAGGAAGGCCCCGGGTCGTCTGACCTGGGGAAGGTGAAGGGAGCAAGCCGGTCAGTGGACAAGACAAAGGAGCCTCGCGGCCTGGCCATTTTGGGAGCCAGGCCACCATTTTGGGTTCAGGGCAAAAACGTGCTCAGAACGCCAAAAGGAGCTCAAAATAAACAATACGATCGCTGCCACCATTCGAGTCCCTGAATGACTTGCACCGATCAAATACATTCCTAAAAGAGTATCTAGGGCCTGTAGATGGCTAGAGACCCAAGAGAGCTGTAACTTAGCTTACAGTGCCCTCTTGTGTCGTGTTGCACTAAAGCTGCGACACGATAGAAGAAACTACGGGAAACCACGTTCCCCGGTACTGACTGTCTTAAGGGCATGTCAGTTTCCCCGTAAGAAAAGGAGCGAAAGCCCAGAGAAGTGCGGCAGAAGGCTGTACTTCTCTGGCAAAGTCAAGAACAAGGTTAAAAACAATAGCAAAAAGTTTAGGGGTTGCCACATGGAAGGAAAATTCCCTACAATAACGAAATCTTTCCTAACAACTGTCTTTTCTGCACTCTACATCCCTTTGTATCCACTGTGACGACCCTCCCTCTCACTGTCCCTTCTTCTCTCTTCTTTTTTTTTTTTTTATTTGCATTTAGTTCATTTACAAGAATAATTTCGAGTAGAACCTTTGCAAAAGAACAAGTTAAAATCCATGTATAAAGAAAAGAAAATTTAAACATTTGAAATTACATTATTTTGCATTAGCACACAATACTTTAAAATGCTTTAAAATACAATTTAAAATACAGGTGAAAGAGAAAATATACCAATCAGTTTACCAACTCAGCATTTCATTCTCCAGTCAAAATAAGTTCTTTTTCTATATGCTTACAAAAGCTTACTAATTCATAGATTAAACGGTTGTGAGTTCCTTGCATCATGCGAGACCATAAAAACTCAAGGCAATCCTCAAACCCTATATCAACAAATTTCATAAATCTTGCTGTACGTATTTTGTTAAAATGGGGACAATAGAGTATGAGATGCTTCATTGTTTCATATGGTTCGTTACACTCATCAAATCGACATCCCACAGCAAATGTGGTGGCATTTGTTCGCCAATTCTTTATTCTATCCCTTGCTATGTGCTGTGAACACCCTCCCTCTCACAGTCTCTTCTGCTCTCTAGATCCCTTGCTATCCGCTGTGACCGCGCTCCCTCCCACCGTCCCTTCTGCACTCTACATCCCTTGGTATCTGCTGTGACCGCCCTCTCTCTCACTGTCCCTTCTGCTTTCTACATCACTTGCTATACGCTGTGACTGCCCTCCCTCTCACTGTCCCTTCTGATCTTTACATCCCTTGCTATGTACTGTGTTCACCCTACCTCTCACTGTCCCTTTTGCTCTGTGCATCCCTTGCTATCTGCTGTGACCAGCATCTCTCTCACTTTCCCTTCTGCTCTCTACATCCTTTGCTATCCGCTGTGACCACCCTACCTCTCACTGTCCCTTCTGCTCTCTACATCCCTTGCTATCCGCTGTGACCGCGCTCCCTCTCACTGTCCCTTCTGCACTCTACATCCCTTGCTATCTGCTGTGACCGCCCTCTCTCTCACTGTCCCTTCTGCTTTCTACATCACTTGCTATCCGCTGTGACCACCATCCCTCTCACTGTCTCTTCTGCGCTATACATCCCTGTGTATACGCTGTAACCACCCCATCTAACTGTCCCTTCTGCTCTCTAAATCCCTTGCTATCTGCTGTGACCACCATCTCTCTCACTGTCCCTTCCACTCTCTACATCCCTTGCAATCCACTGTGACTGCCCTCCTTCTCACTGCCCCTTCTGCACTCTACATCCCTTGCTATCAGCTGTGACTGCCCTCCCTCTCACTGTCCCTTCTGATCTCTACATCCCTTGCTAAACGCTGTGACCACCCTTCTTCTCACTGTCCCTTCTGCATTCTACATCCCTTGCTATCAGCTGTGACCGCTATTCCTCTCACTGTCCCTTCTTCTCTCTACATCCCTTGCTGTACGCTCTGACCACCCTCCTTCTCACTGCCCTTTCTGCTCTCTACATCCCTTGCTATCAGCTGTGACCGCCCTCCCTCTCACTGTCCCTTCTGCTCTCTACATCCCTTCTTATCCACTGTGACCACCCTCCCTCTCACTGTCTCTTCTGCTCTCTGCATCCCTTGCTATCAGCTGTGACCACCTTCCCTCTCACTGTCCCTTCTGCTCTCTACATCCCTTGCTATCCGCTGTGACTGCGCTCCCTCTCACTGTCCCTTCTGCTCTCCACATCCTTTGCTATCTGCTGTGACCGGCCTCTCTCTCACTGTCTATTCTGCTTTCTACATCCCTTGCTATCCGCTGTGACCACCATCTCTCTCACTGTCCCTTCCGCTCTCTACATCCCTTGCAATCCACTGTGACCACCCTCCCGCTCACTGTCCCTTCTGCTCTCTACATCCGTTGTATATGCTGTGACCACCCTCCATCTCATGCTCTCTTCTGCTCTCTAGATCCCTTGCTATCCGCTGTGACAGCCCTCCCTCTCACTGTCCCTTCTGCTCTCTACATCCCTTGCTATCCGATGTGACCATCCTCCCTCCTACTGTCCCTTCTGCTCTCTACATCCCTTGCTATCCGATGTGACCATCCTCCCTCCTACTGTCCCTTCCGCTCTCTACATCCCTTGCAATCCACTGTGACCACCCTCCCGCTCACTGTCCCTTCTGCTCTCTACATCCGTTGCATGTGCTGTGACCACCCCCCTTCTCATGGTCTCTTCCGCTCTCTAGATCCCTTGCTATGTGCTGTGACCACCCTCCCTCTCACAGTCCCTTCTGCTCTGTACATCCCTTGCAATCCACTGTGACTGCCCTCCCTCTCACTGTCCCTTCTGCTCCCTACATCCCTTGCTGTATGCTGTTACCGCCCTCTTGCTCACTGTCCCTTCTGCACTCTACATCCCCTGCTATCCGCTGTGTCCGCCATCCCTCTCACTGTCCCTTCTGCTCTGTACATCCCTTGCTATCCGCTGTGACCACCATCTCTCTCACTGTCCCTTCTGCTCTTTACATCCCTTGCAATCCACTGTGACCACCCTCCCGCTCACTGTCCCTTCTGCTCTCTACATCCCTTGCTCTACGCTGTGAGTGCCCTCCTTCTCACTGACCCTTCTGCTCTCTACATCCCCTGCTATCTGCTGTAACCATGCTCCCTCTCATTGTCCCTTCTACTCTCTACATCCCTTGCAATCCACTGTGGCCACCCTCCCGCTCACTGTCCCTTCTGCTCTCTACATCCTTTGCTATCTGCTGTGACCACCCTGCCCCTCCCTGTCCCTGCTGCTCTCTACATCCCTTGCTATCCGCTGTGACCGCGCTCTCTCTCACTGTCGCTTCTGCTTTCTACATCCCTTGCTATCTGCTCTGACTGCCCTCTCTCTCACTGTTTCTTTTGCTCTATACATACCTTTGTATCCGCTGTGACCACCCTCCCTCTCACTGTCCCTTCTGCTCTCTACATCCCTTGCTATGTGCTGTGACCACCCTCCCTCTCATGGTCGCTTCTGCTCTCTATATCTGTTGCTATCCACTGTGACTACCCTCCCTCTCACTGTCCCTCTGCTCTCTACATCCATTGCTATCAGCTGTGACTGCCCTCCCTCTCACTGTCCCTTCTGCTCTCTACATCCCTTGCTGTACGCACTGACCACCCTCCTTCTTACAGTCCCTTCTGCTCTCTACATCCCTTGCGATCAGCTATGACCGCCCTACCTCTCACTGTCCCTTCTGCTCTCTACATCCCTTGCTATCCGCTGTGACTGCCCTCCCTCTCACTGTCCCTTCTGCTCTCTACATCCCTTGCTATCCGCTGTGACCGCCCTCCCTCTCACAGTGCCTTCTGCTTTCTACATCCCTTGTTATCTGCTGTGACCGCCCTCTCTCTCACTGTCCCTTCTGCTCTCTACATCCCTTGCTATCTGCTGTGACTACCCTCTCTCTCACTGTCTCTTTTGCTCTATACATACCTTTGTATCCGCTGTGACCACCCTCCCTCTCACTGTCCCTTCTGCTCTCTACATCCCTTGCTATGTGCTGTGACCACCCTCCCTCTCATGGTCTCTTCTGCTCTCTATATCCGTTGCTATCCGCTGTGACTACCCTCCCTCTCACTGTCCCTCTGCTCTCTGCATCCATTGCTATCAGCTGTGACTGCCCTCCCTCTCACTGTCCCTTCTGCTCTCTACATCCCTTGCTGTACGCACTGACCACCCTCCCTCTCACTGTCCCTTCTTCTCTGTGCATCCCTGCTATCTGCTGTGACCTCCCTCCTTCTCACTGTCCCTTCTACTCTTTACATCCCTTGCTATCCGCTGTCACTACCCTCCCTCTCACTATCCCTTCTGCTGTCAACATCCCTAGCTGTACGCTGTGACTGCCCTCCTTCTCACTGACCCTTCTGCTCTCTACATCCCTTACTATCCCCTATGACTGCCCTACCTCTCACTGTCCCTTCTGCTCTCTACATCTCTTGCTATCCGCTATGACTGCCCTTCCTCTCACTGTCCCTTCTGCTCTCTACCTCCCTTGCTATCCGCTGTGACCGCCCTCCCTCTCACAGTGCCTTCTGCTTTCTACATCCCATGCTATCTGCTGTGACCGCCCTCTCTCTCACTGTCCCTTCTGCTCTCTACATCCCTTGCTATCTGCTGTGACCTCACTCCCTCTCACTGTCCCTTATTCTCTCTACATCCCTTGCTACTTGCTGTTACCGCCCTTCCTCTCACTGTTTCTTCTGCTCTCTATATCCCCTGCTATCCGCTTTGACCGCCCTCCCTCTCACTGTCCCTTCTTCTCTCTACGTCCCTTGCTATCCGCTGTGTCCACCCTCCCTCTCACTTCTGCTCTTTACATCCCTTTCTATCCGCTGTCACTACCCTCCCTCTCACTATCCCTTCTGCTCTCAACATCCCTTGCTGTACGCTGTGACCACCCTCCTTGCACTGACCGTTCTGCTCTCTACATCCCTTACCATCCCCTATGACTGCCCTACCTCTCACTGTCCCTTCTGCTCTCTACATCTCTTGCTATCCGCTGTGACCGCCCTTCCTCTCACTGTCCCTTCTGCTCTCTACATCCCTTGCTATCCGCTGTGACCGCCCTCCCTCTCACTGTCCCTTCGGCTCACTTTATCCCTTGCTATCTGCTGTGACCGCCCTCCCTCTCACTGTCCCTTTTGCTCTCTACAGTCTTGCTATTTGCTGTGACCGCTATCCCTCTCACTGTCCCTTCTGCTCACTATATCCCTTGCTATCCGCTGTGACCACCCTCCCTCTCACTTTCCCTTCTGCTCCCTATATCCCCTGCTATCCGCTGTGACCGCTATCCCTCTCACTGTACCTTCTACTCACTATATCCCTTGCTATCTGCTGTGACCGCCCTACCTCTCACTGTCTCTTCTGCTCTATACATCATTTGCTATCCGCTGTGACGTCCCTCCCTCTCAATGTCCCTTCTGCTCTCTACATCCCTTGCTATCTGCTGTGACCGCCCTCCCTCTCATTGTCCCTTCTGCTCTCTACATCCCTTGCTATGTGCTGTGACCGCCCTCGCCTCTCACCGTCCCTTCTGCTTTTAAATCCCTTGCTATCCTCTGTGACCGTCCATCCTCTCACTGTCCCTTTTGCTTTCTACATCCCTTGCTATCTGCTGTGAGTGCCCTCCCTGGTGCACGTTTCATCACAAACAGGCCAAACCCACTCTTGTAACGATGAATTATGGCCCTACAATTGCCCTAGTCCCAAGACTCTTGAATTCCAAGAAATCAGTTGACCACATACCACCGACCATAAACCAAATTGAACTTAAAATATCTGAAAGTATGGTCATCGCACCTTTATTTCATAATCACATGGTTTGTAATGCGAGGTACAGGGAGGGATACATTACAGTTCAAAAGTCAGGGTGGAAGCCTTGGGAGCGGATGACGCGATGGGGAATGAGTGAAGAGTGTGTGCGTTACAATCACCTTGAGACTCCCCCTGTGCCAGTCTTTGAGCCTACCACGTACACTGTATAATGATTGAGTAGCACTGTTCATAGAATGTAGCTAATTGTTTCTTCGGCTTTAGTTCCCTGGATAAGATGAGCCCAGCAGCACCCATGTGATGGAAGATGGACAGACGGGGCTGGGACCTCCTAAGTCTCGGGAGGATAGCTGAGGGGCAACATGCTCGCTTTGGAAGCAAGGCGACACGGAGCAACACAGGTTTGATCCCGGGTCCACGCTTAGAAACCTCTGGATGTTAAGAGCGTTATAAATAACCTATCATATCATATCATATCCTCTATGGAGCAGGCCAACCATGTATAGGGTCGCGCCAACCATCCACGCCGGTTACCGTGGTAAATAATGACATCATCTATAACGCTGTGTCTCCTTATCATATCCTGCTTGTGTACTTTTTGGCAGAACGTTCCACGGCAGCAGAGTACTTTGCTGGGGTTTCCTTTTTGTATGGAAATAAACACGTGTTATCCTTGCAAGAGTTTCTTGGGCGTTTTTCCCTAGCGGGCTGTATTTTTCCAGGTGTGAGCGTACAGGGGCATGCCTTCACCAGCACTTCAGATAACCTGGTCTGACCACCAGGTTATTCCTTTTTCCATTAAATCTAGAATGAGGGATACTTTGCCCAAACCATTGGTAACACTTAAGCAAAGCTGGAATTCAGTGGCAAAAACCTGTATCGTATCTTCTATTAAGGATAATTGTGGCTGTGTTCAGTCCACTGATCTCTCTACCTTAGTACAGGCATTTGCCGCTACGGCCGATCCCCTTGCTCCTCTACGTTCTAGTAAAGCTCGTAGTCGTCCCTCAGAGCTGTGGTTTGATGTGAATTTGAAGGCGTTGCGCCTTCAATGCAGGCAAGCAGAGTTATAATGCCGTTCCTCTTACTGTTCGATTGCTAAACAGGGATTTTGAGATATTTCTAAATCTTGCTACCTTGCTATTCGTGAAGCTAAGCGCTGATTCTATACCAATCAGGTTGAAAGCTCCCTTAATAAACCAAGGGAACTATTCTCGCTGGTTCTTATGCTCTCATCTAACTCTAAGCCTGCAGCGAGTTTTGTTCTGTCTCAGGATCTATGTGATTCTACAGCCGTCAGGTTGAAAGCTCCCTTAATAAACCAAGGGAACTATTCTCGCTGGTTCTTATGTTCTCGTCTAACTCTAAGCCTGCAGCAAGTGTTGTTCTGTCTCAGGATCTATGTGATTCTACAACCGTCAGGTTGAAAGCTCCCTTAATAAACCAAGGGAACTATTCTCGCTGGTTCTTGTGCTGTTGCCTAACTCTAAGCCTGCAGCGAGTGTTGTTCTGTCTCAGGATCTATGTGATTCTACACCCATCAGGTTGAAAACTCCCTTAATAAATCAAGGGAACTATTCTCGCTGGTTTGTATGCTCTCGTCTTACTCTAAGCTGCAGCGAGTGTTGTTCTGTATCAGGATCTATGCGATTCTCTACCAATGAGGTTGAAAATTCCCTTAATAAACCAAGGGAACTATTCTCGCTGGTTCTTATGCTCTCGTCTAACTCTAAGCCTGCAGCAAGTGTTGTTCTGTCTCAGGATCTATGTGATTCTACAACCGTCAGGTTGAAAGCTCCCTTAATAAACCAAGGGAACTATTCTCGCTGGTTCTTATGCTCTCGTCTAACTCTAAGCCTGCAGCAAGTGTTGTTCTGTCTCAGGATCTATGTGATTCTACAACCGTCAGGTTGAAAGCTCCCTTAATAAACCAAGGGAACTATTTTCACTGGTTCTTATGCTCTCGTCTAACTCTAAGCCTGCAGCGAGTGTTGTTCTGTCTCAGGATCTATGTGATTCACTATCAAGATTTATTATTCAGAAGATCAAAGATATTCGCTCTAAAAGCTCTAAAACTAATGACTTGTCTGTTGACTATTTCACCCCTGTGCCCTCTCATTCTTGGTCCTCTTGTCCTCTCTTTATTGCTTAGGACGTCCTGGCTACCACAGCCAGGGTGAAATCATCTTCTCCCATAGACCCGATACACCTTTGGGTCCTCAAGGAGTTTATGCCTGTCAACGTCCCTTGGTTTACTCAGGCGACCATTCTTTTGTGTAATGAGGGGCTCTTGTTGTCCCACTTCTAAAAAAAAACCTTCTCTTGACCCCACTATTCGCTCTAATTTCTGGCCTATGTCTCTTCTCACATTTCTTACGAATCTTATGGAGTCTCTTATTTCTCTGCTTCTGAGCACATTTCTGGAGAATTCTTCTTTTTTCAATCTTATCAATCGGGTTTTCGACCGGGCCGTGGCACTGAGAGCATCCTTGTGTCAGATATGGATGACCTAGCTCAGCTATCAGATCAGGGTGGAGTGGTTCTTTTAGATCTATCGGCCGCCTTTGATACAGTGGTTCATCCCTCTGTGCTGGGTCGTCTGGGCAGGGCAGGTCTTTCAGGTCCAGTCCTATCTTGGTACTCTTCTTTTCCTTCTGATTCTAACACACATTCTTGTGATGTTCCACAGGGTCCTGCTTTGTCCCCGATACTGTCCATTTTCTATATCCAGCCATTGGTCGATCTCATCCACTCCTACGGCCTCTGTTGCTATTCCTGTGCTATATCCTATGCTGATGATACCCAGATTATTATTCAACTTAATCTGGAGGAATCAGATCATTTGTCTCAGTTTAGGGGTGCCTGGAGTCTGTGGGGCAGCGTATGAGCAACAATGCCTGAAATTGAATGCGGACAAGTTGGAAATTCTGGTGGTAGGTCATTCTCCCGTCACCTCGCAGTTGACATCTGCTTTCTGGCCTCCTTCTCTTGGTTCTCTTCCTTTTCCTGCATCCGCGGTGAAGGATTTGGGTGTAAGGCTTGCCTCTTCTCTCTCTATGAAAGCTGAAATTAGTGCTGACTACCACTCTGAGCACTTCCATCTAAAAATCTCATGTAAAGTATTACCTTTTCTTCCCGCAGCACTGCATGCCGCCGTTGGGGCAGCATAGGTATTGAGACAGGTTTATTATTGTAATTCACTCTATCTGGCTCAACCCCAATACCTTACACATCGGCTGCAACACTTGCAGAACCTTGGGGCTCTGGTGGCCACTGGCCCTCCCTATGGATTCTGCACCTCGCTAGTGCTGCGGTAGCTGCACTGGCTCACAGTCGAGAAGCGGGGTGCGTTTAAGTCACTTTGTTTTGTGTACCAAGCCTTTCATGGTCAAGGTGCCGAATACCTGGAAGTTGAGTTTCAGCGAAACATTCTGGGTCAACATCTCCGTTCTCAAGATAGACGTCTAATTCACTCTCTGCGTTATAGATTGTCTAGAATGGGTGGCCAAGCCTTTTTGGTTGCTGCTGTTAGGTTATGGAATTCTATTCCACAATCTCTTAGGGCCATAGAGAATCCTTTAGCATTTAGACCTACTTTAAAGACCTTTTTGATGTACTCTGCTCTTTTGCTGTCTGTGCCTGTTGGATATCCAGCGCCAAGGTACATCTGATGGAAGTGTGCTTTACAAATTAGTTAACAAAGCATAACATGTATTGGTCCAACATGGGGAACAACCTTTACAGATAAGCACAACCCCCGAATGATGGTAAATCCAAAGGGGGGGTAGGACTCGGGTATCTCAGCGAAGGAAGCCACGGGTACTCAGTAAGGAACTAACCCCATGCAGGAGATGGGCTGTAGTCAAACTGATGGCATGCAAGAAGTAGCAGGAGAGCAGAGACTGCGGCAGGAGACGAGTAGTCCAGCTGCAGGCAACAGGGTACAAGACAGCAGGAAGGCAGATATCTAAGAGGCAAGGAGTGCAGAAAGGACAAAGACTCACAGAAATGTATCACTACATTAGCCAAAAGCATTGCCATGTGAACAGTGTCATTCCTACCTGGTCTTTATGTGTGTTGTTTCCATCCAATTCAATCCAAGCTGCCATCTTGGTTGTCCCATTGGGAGCAGCCATCTTGGAAAAGACTAGACCATACTGTAGCAATTCTGTAAGAAGGAGAAACAAGTTTACAGTGAGCCTTGGTATCACGGCAATGTGACAGTGTGTGTAGTTTGATGCCTAGGTATGTTGTCGTTTGTGTATGTTTGGCTTCAAGATGGGCCAGTATAGTATGCAAGTGAAAATGAGAATATACTTGATTTACGAATCAAAGCATTAGTTGCTTTGAACCTTCCTGTGCCCTTTTCAAAAGAGTTGCAAAAATTAAGGGTGGTATTGATGACTGATTATTGAATATATTGCCACTGTTATGACAACCACAGGCTAACCCTGAGATGGATTTAGTGATGGGTGCTATGCACTGAGTGTGGTAAAGCTGCTGCCCTGCACAGGGAAGAGGTAAGGACCCCTGCTCCATGGGCACGTATGAGGAGACGTGACACTTTTATGTAAACAGTATCACTGCTGCATCTCCTGAGAATCCAACATCTTCCTGTGTACAGGACCCTGATATATGCTACAGCAATATTCCCTCAAGACTCTAACATCAATGTTCTTATTGTTTCAGTGGCCACCTGCAATACTATCGACATTACTTTGCCTTTATTCATGCCATTGAGGAGATCAACAGAAACCCCAAACTTCTACCCAACATTACCCTGGGCTACAGGATTGGAAAATCATTCACCGGGGACGTGGAGGCAATAGGGATCATGTTGGAGTTATTATCAGGAAGGTTTGAACCAGTTCCTAACTACGGATGTCATACCAAAGGGGTCCTGGCGGCTATCATTGGCGATGTGACTTCAGCATCTTCTGCCGCCATAGCAACTCTCTCCGGGCTCTACAGGTACCTGCAGGTAGGGCAGGGAAGGCATATTTTGTAGAAATCACAGATATGTCAGTAATTAACATTTATGCCCATTATTTACTCCTCTTCAGCATCTTTCCGTTGCTCCGGATGTCTGAAAGAAGCCCGCACGGAATTCCTCAAAAATGCATGATTATGTTGTTAGTGTGTGTTATGTCAAGCTCTACGGTTGTAATATTGTGCGAGTGCGATTAAAAACAGCCACTCCCATAAAATATGAATGATGGCGTCACTGAGCACTTCTATGAAAGATGGTTTTCCACTGTTTAGTTGTGGATATGTTTGAGATAGACAGAGTATGAAAGCATGAAAGAAAAGGCCTGGAGGCACCCTCCTCTCTGATTCAGACAGTATGATAAACTGGACAAAGTGATCCTGAAAAGTGAGGGGCCTCTAGGAAATCATGGAACACATGGAATAATAGTTGTGTCTTACATGAAGAATAGCATCTCG
Source organism: Ambystoma mexicanum (assembly GCF_040938575.1). NCBI lineage: Eukaryota > Metazoa > Chordata > Amphibia > Caudata > Ambystomatidae > Ambystoma > Ambystoma mexicanum. Next base: position 14,944,108 of record NC_090927.1, on the reverse strand, counting down.
TGTGTCATCCTCTTCACTTGTCTTCAACCTCTCCCACCATGCCTGGAGTTGGTGAGAAATAAAAGACGCACTAGCCATCAAAGAAGCTACATACTCTCGCACCTCTCTTCCACAAACACTAGAAACAGAGTGTGCATCTGTCAATGCCCTAGTGGGAGGAGCCAGGGGCAGTGGCATGCACCATCCGGCAACCACCTCGTGTGGCATTAAATGGTGGTCAGACCCAGGCTGATTGCGCAATGCAAACCGGGCTAGTGGCAAACAATGGAACCAACTCTTATTTAGGGTAGCTTTCATTTTGGCTATCTTCTCTTTCAGTATGCTGTTTAGTCATTCACACATCCCATTTGCTTGTGGGTGATAAGCACAGGAGAACTTGTGCTGTATCCCCAATAATGTTGTGGCGTGCTGGAACATCTCATTGGCGAAGTGAGGACTGTTGCAGACCGTAGAACTTCACATACGCCCCAGCGTGTTGTAAGAAACCTGAAGGTGCCTCACACGCTAGTCCCTCGGGATCAGTCATCCAGATAGTCAGGACACGGCCATCGCTTTTGGATCCAGTTCCGTGATGAGGGGTCTTTGGGGAGTAGAAGTGGGACACGAGATGGAGAGATGCGGTATCCCTTTCCCGGTTACACCTTTACCCCATCCTACCAGGTAGAATACTTAGGAACTCAACTCCCCCTTTTCCAACAAAAACACTTTCTCATGGACAGCTCACTGTGCCTGGGTCTCCCTTCCCCATCTTTTAGGCACAGGATAAGGTTGGACCATGGAGTACAGCACACTCTCCAGCATGCCCAGCACGAGATGCAAGTTCAGTTTTCAGCTATCAGGGCAGTCGATGGCCAACTCTTGTTTCACTTGAAAGTCTCTTGCCCTTGAGGACCTGACATGTTCAAAATAGTCAAACAAAAAGTTCCTTCAACCAAATAAAAGTTTGTTAGGGTGATAATGATTCACCCCTGGGTATCCCTCTTCTTGGCGCTGACCCTTCTCTTATCGTACTCCTCAATTTATATGTCAGTTCTTTTTCTCTATTAACTTTGCATGATAACTTCACCCCTGGATCTCCCTTGGTCAGGCACAGAGCCCTCTTGACTGTCAGTTCTTGGGTGATAGCTTCACCGCTGGATCTCCCTCAGTCGGGCTCGGACCCTTCTGTCAACACACTGTTTCTGGGGACTTTAAACCGTGTCCCTCTTTACTGGCATCCCTCCTTCAGATTCACTCTTACCATTTCAATGCTTTCTCTTGTAATACTTGCGGGATTCACGTCCCTTACTTTCCTTCACACCGTTTGTAGATCAAAGTTTTTGTACAGGGATTTTGCTTGACCCTCAGTATGACCACTTTGACCTATTTAAGTGGCCCTCCTATGGCCTCCTGGTAGTTGTAGTTTCACTCAGATGGGGATCGACCAGATGACGTGGCCCCTAGGGGACCCTCGCGTATGGAAACAAGGCACAATTACCACACACAAACTGATACGCCAGACACGAGGTTCAATTCCCAAAATATAGGGTTTATTGCAAAGCAAATAATCTCAGTTGGCCAACTGAGTCTCGCGTCCCGCAACGTGTGTCTCCAGACCCCGAGGGACGCAAGAGAGAGAGCAATTTTACAACAGTTACATATAGACAAAACGAACATCTTAATATCAGTTATGACATATTCAATACCGCCCATAATGTATTTCCTTTGAAATGTATTCGATGATTGAAAATTATGACAAATATGACACAAATATGACACTTTCAGATCTTCATTTAGCAACAGTTTGTAATCTGAGGACTTGCAGACATTATTCTTTGTTTTACAGAACATACTGCTCTTGTTCTTACAAGCAAGCTGCGTGCAGGGGAGGGACACATTCCATGCCTTGCTATCTTCTAGTTTCTATTTGTGTGCTAGGGGTCAACTCGCTCTCCAGGGCTCAGCAAAGGGGGGCCGTAAAAGAGAGCATAATTCAAGCCATTCATTATTCGTTTCTACCATTTCTACCGCACCAGCGAGACTAGCTGGCACCTGCGTAGTGATTAAATGCCTTGTTGCTTACTTCCAAGGACTTGTAAGGGAGGAGATCGGACATTACTGTCTGGGTTGCCAGTATTGTGTTTCAACATGTATCTTGTGGCCTTGGCTCTTTTGCATAAGCGACAATGGAATAGAATACGCTTACAGCAAAGCAGGTGAACAGAAAGCAAGAAAAGCGAAGATTAATGAAAATGGCGAATTCTATCTCTACAAAATGGACTCTGTCTGGTCATGCTCATGAGTCTGTACCACCGATGCTGAATACATGATGTTGTTGGTTTTCGGCCAACAAAAATATCGCCTGTACTATGGGAGGGTAATTTCTAGACTAACATAGAGACTCTTGAGTTACCACCTACATGGTGCTAGCTTCCCTCTGCAGTCTGCAGCTGCTCTCCCTTTAACATTTTTTACAGTTCAGTCACAATTCATTGAGTCACGGTTCAAACTTTCCACTTTGCTATTCTCCCTCAACACAGCCCGGTTCTTATCAATTCTCCCCTCGACTCACTGGCTGTGATGAACTGCTTGCCATTTCTCTCCTCCAGAGTCAATGCGGGTACCACGGGCGCTGGAGCCTCCCTTGCTCCTGCTTATCAGCAAAGGATTGCCCCGTCTACCATTGACTTCTGCTGTAAGACACTTGCGCTATTGTTTGCGGTCTTATGTTTTTCTGCTCAAAGGTTTCGTGGGACTGGGACGAAAAGGGCAATGCCACTTCTCTTCTCACCACCCTCTCAAATTCATGCCGCCTTTCTCCTTCTCTTGAACTGCTGTGCCTGATTACCTGTCTCGTCGTACTGTCTGCCATGCTTGCCTTGCTCGTACTGTGCTCTCGAGCTTCAAGTTTTATCAATGCGGGGAAAGGAAAGGGTCATCAGGTATGTGTGAGATTCTGGTCAATTGCCTGACTTTGCCTGACCGTTCTATTGGGACATGTCAGGTAAATGGATCTGGTGTTAGTTTGTTGACTTTTGCGTTGTGGGAAAGTGTTCATGTCAGAAAAGGGGGGTAGTGATTTTGATTGCCCTACATGAGAGGATGGGCAAAAGGTATCGTCAGAGTCCCACTCCCACTCCCCAGTGACCGACAATCCAGGTGATCCTCCCACGCTGGTCCACTACTAGGAACTGGATCCAATGGCGATGGCCTGCTCTTTGGTCAGGTATTCTATGGTTAAGACCAGGCAGAGAACAGGGATGAGAGATGTCCATGAACTCTTGCATATTCCACTGATTGGGGTTTGTAGGTAGAGTGGTTTTATCGCTCTCGCTGCAAAAACCTATGAACTGGGTTTTAAGGGTTGTTTTGAATTTTGTAGGTTCTAGATTTTCCCAGTCCCACACAGGCAAGTTTTGGGAGTCGTAGGGTTCTTGCCAAAATCTCTGGGGTAGAAAATCTCTGAAGGGAGGTGGAGACTCTTGCAAGAGTGTAGAGAAGATGGAAAAATCTAATCCCAGGATAACTTGCTCAGGGAGCCCTGGAATGATGGCTGATGGTATTTTACAGGATTCACACCAAATTTCAACTCAACGGGCCCATATAGCGGTCTCTTTACTACCTGAGTGGATTAGGGCCTGTACCTGTTTCCCATTTACCCAAGCCTTTTCATATATGAACTCGGCAGGGGTTTGGCATAAACAGATGATAAAGGTTCCTCCCATTCTTCACCCTTCATGCACCCTATATCCATAGGCTCCTCCTTTATATTTTTAGGACACTGTCTAGCTAGATGTCTGATTTCTCTACAGAAAAAACAGATCAGAGCAGATGGTTTGCTTCCTTTTACTTCCTTTCTTCTACTTTCCTCTTTCGGTTTTGGGTCAGTTTTCCTGATTTCTATTCTCTCTCTCGGTACCCCTACCTTGCTCTTGTATGACCCCCCTTTTTGTCTATTCCTTGGGGTTGAGTTTGATGGATGTGTTTATGATCTCTTTGATCCTCTTATCAATGGGCCAGGTTGAAATGTTTACCAGCATCTGAATGGCGTTGCGCTATTTCAATGGCCATGGTCAGGTAGACCAATAGCTGGGATGAACAGCATTCTTCAACACCTAGCAATTTATGTCGATTTCTTCCTGAAACCATTAATCTAAGACATGGAGACGTACAGCCGTGGCACAACACACTTTCTGCAAATACTGAAGTCAACAACCTTTTACCAAGACTACCTACTGTTCACTATAGATGTGAAAAGTTTGTACACTTCTATACCTCATGAGCTAGGAATAAAAGCAGTTGAATGGATGCTTTTAGAAGCATCAGAGATTAGAGCGAGAAAAGAATGTGTCCTTACGCCACTCCAATTTATAGCGGAAAACTCTTATTTTCAATAAAAAGGTCACTACTTCCTACAAATTTCCGGCACGTCCAACATATGCTAACTGCTTCATGCATAACTACAAAATGGATCATGTGCTGCATAAACCAGAATGGAAAAAGTACACCCATGTATGGTTCCGATACATTGATGACATTTTCAGAATTTGGTCAGGAACGGAGGCAGAATTTCACAACTTTTTCAATTATCTTAACAACATTGACAGCAGGATCCAGTTTACGAGAGAGGTTTCCAAAACAGAGATTAATTTCTTGGATGTGAAAGTGAAAGTAAGCCAGGAGGGCTACAACACCAATCTATTTCGCAAATCTACAGACAGGAACAATCTGTTACATCGTTTAAGCTTCCACCAACCGAGCTTAATTCGTAACTTACCCTACAGTCAATTACTATGAGTGAAGAGAATTGTTAGTGACCCCAATGATTATACACAACAACAAACAGAGATAGGAAACAAATTCCTCACACAAGGTTACAGAAGAGAGGAAATTGAATCTACAACACAGAGGATAAACAAAATAGACTGTGAAACTTTATTTGCGGTCAAAACTAAAGACACAAAGGAATTGAAATCATCAGTCTATGTATGCAAGTTTTCGGTACAGGCCGGTAAAATCAAGAACATTATCAAAAAACATTGGGGATTTTTAAAAATGATATAAGAGTACAATATTTGTTCCAGGAACATCCAATGTCTGCCTTTCAGAGGAGCCGTAATTTACGAGATGAATTGGTAAGGACCAGACCACCATCTAAGGAACCATTGACACAACGCACAGGAACATTCCCTTGTTTACATTGTACTAATTGTAATTTTGTAATGAAAGGTGACACTGTTTACCACCCACACACAGGCAAGAAAATCATTCTTAAGACTTTTGGTACATGTGACAGCATTAATACTATTTTTGGAGTTAAGTGTCCTTGCGGACAATATTATGTTGGTAAGTCAACACGACCAGCGAAGATGCGTTGAAACGAACACTGCTCATGTGTCACGAATGGCAACTTAAATTCAGCAGTGTCACACCACTGGATAAATAAGGGACATAACTTGGCACAGATTAGGTTTCAAATTCTGGAAGTTGCCTCAAAAAACAATACACATGAAGATATCGATTTGAGATTGAACAGAAGGGAGACATTTTGGATAGACAAACTGGGATCTTTGACCCCGAACTGATTGAATGAAGAGATTAATTTCCAATGTTACATTTCAATTTTGTGCATATTTTCCTGGCTCATTGCGATTGGGGTTTTGGGATGTAAATGCACTAACAACAGTTTTATTTTCAGGATGTACACACTGGTTTAATAATATGTGAAAATCAAGATGCAACATTAATTCTTATCTGTATCTTAATTTGTGTCTGTATCTCTTTTCTCTCAGAGTGGGCTGACCTCTCCTCCTCCCTCCTGGCCTCAACCACTCAACTCCTCTTGGGACCTCAACATCCACCTTGATTCTCCCTGTCCCTCATCTTTGCTCTTTCTCGACCTCTGTGATTCCCTCTCTCTCTATCCTTCCCTCTGGCCCTACGCATTCTGCAGGTCACACACTTGATGTCTTAATCTCCTCTGGCCTCCCCCTATCTATCACTCTGACTACTCCTCTCTACTGGAGTGACCATTGCCTCCTCTCCTCTCATCTTTCACTCTCTTCCCCCCAAGCCAAGCCTACCCCAACCTTGCCACCTACTTTCTCGGACATTCGTCCCATGAAGCGCGTGTCAGTTGAGGCTTTCGCTGCCACCTTCTCTCCCCCCTCCTCCTATGGCTGACTCACAGCCTGACATATCCCTGTCCCTTCTCTATTCTTCTATTTCTGACACTCTTGATGTGCTTGCCACTGTCATGAGGATCCGTTTGAAGTCTAAAGCCAAGTTTAATTCTTGGTATGACTCCGACCTAGCTACACTTAAACGTAAGTGTAGAGTGGCTGGGAGGAAATGGAGGACTTCCTGCTCATCCTCTGACAAACTGGCCTGTCGCCTGCTACAAAGGCAATACTGACTCTCTGTCCTCACCAAGAAGAGAGTCCACATCCAAGCCTGTGTCTCGGCAGCATCTAACAACTCGGCTGAACTCTTTAAAATCTGCAAGGAGCTGGCCAATCCTGCTGCAGTCTCTACCCCTCCTGTCGCCTCCCAGGCTCTCTGCAATTCTCTTGCCTCCCATTTTATCTCAAAAACTCAGGACATCTTGTCCACCCTCTCCTCTCTATCCCCTACACTCCCCTCATCATTTGTACTTACTGACCCTCCTTCAGTCACCCCTCCACCCCCCTTCTCGGCCTTTCCTCTTTTCTCCCCTGATGAGGTCGCTAGACAAGTCTGATCTATGAAAGCATCATCAAAACAGGTTCATCCCTGTTCCTCTAAAACCATCAAGGACCACATTGACACCCTCACTCCGGCACTTGCCGATTTCTGCAACCATTCCTTTGCCTCTGGATCCTTCCCCTCCTCTCTGAAGCACTCCCTTGTGCATCCTCTTCTCAAGAAACCCACAGCTGATCCTTCCTGTCCTGCTAACTATCGCCCAATTTCCCTTACGCCCTTTCTGTTCAAACTCCTGGAAAAGCTAGCCATTTCCCAGCTTAACCTTCACTCCGATTCTGTTGGCTGTCTCCACGTCCACCAGTCTGGCTTCAGAGCAGCCAGAAGCACGGAAACTGCTTTCCTGAACATCCGTGAAGACCTGCTCTCCAACCGTGACTCAAACACTCCCTCTGTCCGCACCCTACTTGATCTCTCTTCTGCCTTTGACATGGTCAGCCATACCATCCTGCTCAACCGTGTCCACGATAACCTCGGTATCACTGATCAGGATCTGGCCTGGCTGACCTAGTTCCTCTCCAATCGACCCTCCCAGGTCCAACTGGGGTCCTTCCTATCATCTATCTTCCTCTCTACTTGTGGTGTACCCCAGGGGTGTAACCTGTCGCCCTGGCTTTTCAACCAGTACCTGGCAACTATTGCCCACTGCATTGCCATTTTCTGCTCAAATTTCCAGTGCTATGCTGACGACACTCAACTCTTTTTCAGACTGCCCTCGGCCATCTCCTCCCCTTCTCTCATCGCTGATTGCCTTACTGCCATTCAAGATTGATGTTCCACCAATGATCTTTGTCAGCAAGAATGAGATCCTCCTCATCGGCACACCTTCTCCATCCTTTCCCCTCACTCTCTGGCCAGCCTCCCTGGCCCTCCTCCTACCCCCACTTGCACTGCTAAAAATCTCTGGGTCATCCTTCATTCCACACTTTCCTTCTCCGCCCACATCTCTGATATCTCCAAAAAGTCTAACTTCCTACTGCACCTCCTCAGAGGTACTCTCCCTTTCCTCTCCTTCCCCCAGAAACTCATGGTCTCCCAAGCTCTGGTTCTCTCTAGGTTGGACTATTGTAACAGCCTCTTTCTAAATCTACCTGCCTCTACTCTCCGCCCTCTGCAACTCATCCAGAACAGGACTGCAAGACTTGTCCTTGGCCTCGAGCCCTGGGATTGTATCTCTCCAGCTCTGAAATCTCTCCATTGGCTCCCAGTGGATGCAAGGATTAAATTCAAAACCCTCTGCATTGTTCACAAGGCTTTCTGGGGTCTGGGTCCAAAATACCTTCAGCTATCCCTCCACAAATACCACCCCCCTCGAGCTCTTTGCTCCTCTACCTCTAACTCCCTCAGGGTCAGTCGTTTTTCAAAGAAACGAGCTGGAGGCTGATCTCTGTCTTCGGCTGGGGCCTCCCTCTGGAACAGCCTCCCGCCACTCTAAAACTTGAGGAGAACCATCTCTGGTTCCAGAAGCACTTCAAGACCTTCCTCTTTGCTTCTGCCTTTGCTCCCCCTCTCCCGTGCTGATCTGTTCTCTCTTGGCACTGTGCACCTGGCCACCCTCTGTCCCCTGGGCCCAGGTACCTGCTCACCCTGCCACCCTCCCGCACTGCCTTCAGGCAATCCCTTGCACTGGGGTCTGTGTCTGTACCCATACAGTCCCCCCTCTTCCTTCCTCGCACTTATCTGACCTACCCTGTCTGCTTCCCTAAACTCAGCACTTGCCACTTGCTGGCTGCACTACCACTTTTGTGTTTTCTTTTATTATTTATTTATTTGTATTTATTTCTGTTCTCCTTTTGCTTTGCACTGTCCACTTCTCCCCCTTCCCTGCACTTTTCCCCTCCCTCTCTCCCATGCACTTGTGCTTTCTCAATGTCTATGGGCCTAGTAAGATCGTTGTTTTGTTTCTCCCCTGTTTCCCCTCCCTTGCCTTGTCGCGCTCTGAAACACATGTGTATGAGTGCGATAGAAATAAAATATCAATATCAATATCAATCTGTACTCTGAACAACACGTATGATATATGACATTAGTTACACTATACTAGATATTGAGACTCAAACATTGTAGAATTGCGACATGTATGCAAAGAAGCAACATTACACGCCGCAACAGTTATCCAGGTGGTCCGTCCCGAGCACCCAGATTGGACTTTTGGGACGCGAGGTGCCGTACACATAACACCTCTGCCACACTTGGTGATTGCCATTAAGAATTGCGAGTTACATCTCCCTTAGCGCTCTGGTTGTCATGGTGACCAGGCTCTTGGCAGGACTCGATTTTAAAGCGAGCCACGCCCGGGCCCCAGGATACCCATGATGGCCTCCTCTCAATCAGAGAATGCATAGTAATGTTCTGAGTAGATATGCAAACACGGGAATGCACAACTCATGCACAATAACATAATAACACTGTAGTTTTTTTCACCGCTGCATGCGCATGAATACCAATTAAAGTAGTCCATAAAAGAGTGCCGTTACCTAGGTAACGTATCCAACAGGAACTCTGTGCGTGCTCATGGTACACTGCACGAGTGGACACCAACGGGAGCAGGTAAGCAAGGGAGAATAGAGATTAAACAAGCTCCGTTTACATGGCATAGTGACTCAAAACAAACCTCGCACATATGTTTACATTAGCTGCTGTGACTGCTATGGCAATACACGGCGAGATACGGAATACTAAGCGGAAACACGCCCTTTGATACATTAACGCGAGAGAGAAAGTCGCATCCACATTCATGAGATTGGTGCAACACATTCTGAAGGACAGGTAACATTGATCATATAATCATACATGCTTTGACAACACATAAACAAACATGATTTCCCTCTTTTTGGGTATTTTACAATTGACTTGTTCCTTTTATGTTCTTTATCTTTTGATTACATGTGCTGACAGCATTATGAAACATGGAACGTATGGTATGTGCTTTATGTTATTAGCTGCATATTGTGAATTAATATTAACATTGAATTGTGCATGTTAAGGTTCGTCCTGACGAAGGAGATATTCTCCGAAATGCATAGGCACAGGAACCTATAATTGTGGATATGCTGATTTCTGCCTCACTAAGAAGAGATGAGTGAATACAACTGAATACAGATTATGTTGAAAGGATGTAGACTATGGGCCTCATTCCGAGGTTGGCGGTAAAGGGTTAATGGCACCGGTAAGGGTGCTGGTGCCGTTAACACCTTACCGCCGCATTACGAGGTCCTTTAGCGGGTCCCGCTAAGAGCGGCTGGCACCCTCACACCGAATTTTGAACACTTGACATTCGCAGGTCTGAAGTGAGACGGGTGCGCCAGGACCGGAGTAAACGCGGTTACCGTGTTGCCCAGCCACGGCGACGATCTTTGCAGGTTTGATGCATTTGCCCCTGAAGCCTGCTGCAGTGAAACTGGCCTGATCCATCCATCAGGAGCGGAGAAATCCCCACTGTCCCGTTTGGGAATCCTCACTGTATCTTCGGAACTGAAAGCCACAGAGCCATCATATTGCGGCAGTAGAACCCGCAACCGAAGTGGACTTCACTGGCAAAGTTTGGGCCGGAGTGTGCCTGGGGTCGGTGAGTAAACCTAACCCTAACCGGTATCCCCTAGGGCCTCCATCCATTATTACGCACAAGTGGCCCCTGGGGGTCCCTCTCGTTTCCACTGCTAGTACGAACTAGCAAACTATTCCCGAACCTTGGAATCACCTCTGCCTTCAAGTGGAGGTCCTCCTCCCATAGTGGAAATCTATTCTTCATCGCCTCACCCACCTTCCTGTGGTGCTAGAGACCCCTGAAGAGACCCCGTTTTGCCCATTGGAACAACCGCGTGCACCTGCACTGCATGTACTATTGAGCATAAGGCTCCCCTCTTCTTAGGGTCTGGACTGCCTTAGTTAGGTGTGTATTTGATGTGGAAGGGGACTAAAGACTATCTGCACTGCCTATTTTCCTTCCCCTCTAGGTTGTGAATATTTTTCGTGCCTGTAACGCTTTAGACCCCAATGGTCTTGTATATATCTTGTATTGATTGTGTTGTGTTGGTTTGATAGTATTGCTGTGATTCTTTTACTGTGTGTTGAGTTACAAAGGCCGTGTGATAAATGTGTTTATATTTTTGATATTTACACATGTCTGGAGTAATTTGTAAGTGTCCTTGCTCTGTGTGCTCATTGACGACTTTTAGTCACCCTCACCCCTCCTGAGACTTAGGGGGTCATTACAAGGTTGGATGTAGCCATGCTGCATACCTGGTACGGGTTCCCTGAATGGGGAAATACCAGGCCAATCCAACCTTGGGGGACCCGGTATTTCCCCATTCAGGGAACACATCCCCATTCCCATTCGAGCCCCCATAGGGCTCAATGGGAATGGGGACCAGGCTGACAACGGACCCGTTAATAACAGACGTTAATTGACAGCAGACCCTAGCTACCTTGATTGGTCTGGCTTTTCCAGAGGTTACCCTGTTCCAAGAAACTACGCTGGCCTTCTGAACATCTGCCCACCAGGTCAGAGTTCAGAAATCCATCTTAACAAATTGGTGTACAGCGGTGGGATAGGACTGAAGGTATCCAGTGTTGCACACTAGTGAAGTCATTTCAAGTTATTCCTACCAGGACACATAGTGAATTGTTGTAGTATAACTGAAAAAGGCCATAGACCTATCTAACAAAATGGAAACAAGTACCTTGTTAACCTTAAATGGTTCTAAATCTGCAACATAAATAAAGATATGTGCTGAGAGGGGTTTACATGCTCAAGGCACAACAATGGAAATTATTCAAAGAATCATGGAATGGCAAGAGTCACAACTCAGTGCCATAGCTCCTGAGGAAAGTACAGCAGGTGGTGGGGCTGCTCTCACTGGCAGAACTGACAAGTCTGTCACTGCACTTATCCATGGGACCCATGAGGATTTAGATGTGATTGCAAATGTTTCCTCTGCAAGTGCTGATGCTGAGGCCATGCTTGAATTCAAGAAGCAAGAACTGCTGTTTAGGCAGAAGGAGCTTGAATTTAACATGGCCAAGCTAAAGATAGAGCAGGCAGAAAAACAGAAGGACAGGGATCACCAGTTGGAACTGGCCAAGATTCAAGTTTCCAATGGATCTAAGGGTCCTGGACATGGTTCTGGGTCCTCCTCTCATCCTAGGTTTCCTAAAGATCTGCTCGGTGTGCATGATGAAAGGAATGACATTATGGACTGGCTAAATACTTTTGAGTATGTATGTGAAGTTCAACAGGTTGACAATGCGGGTAAAATTGCCTGGTTACTTAGCAGACTGCCCCATTCTGGCTGCAGTGCCATTATGGAAATGTCAAAAGCTGAGAGAGCAGATTTTGCAATGTTGAAGCAAACTCTCATCTTAAAGTTTGGAAAGACTCATGCCCAATACTTGAAGAGATTCAGAGAGTACAAAAAGAAAGAAGGAGGTATTTGGGTGTCTTATGTAAATGAGTCCTTAAAAAACTTGACTGGCTGGTTTGAAGGTTATACGGTCTCCACCTTTGAGGGTATGATATGTATTGTCATGTTTGAACATCTTTTTGCATCTTGTTCCCCTGAGCTTAAGCAGCATTTGGCAGATTCAAAGGAGATAGATCCTAAGAAGCTAGCCATATCAGCAGACTTGTGGGTGTCACATAGAGTGTCCCATAAGGACAAGACTCGTCCTTGTAAGCAGTAGGAGGGGGAAAAGCCCAAAGATAAAGAAGGTGGGGGATCTTATAAAGCGTCCTCCCAGAAGGGCCACACAAAGAAAAATAAGGGTAAGTCACAAGAGAACTCACAGGGTAGTGGAGGTTATCCTCCAAAACAGAACTCAGGTTACAGTAAGCCTCCATATGTCACCAGAACCAGTGGATATTGTGTGGCTTGTGGAGCAAGTGACCATATGGAGGGGGATCCCAGATGTAAGGTCAAAACCTTGGGGGTCCACTCTGCTAATCTGGCCTTCTCCTCCTATGAGGAAGAAGAGATTACAGGAGCATCCTTCTCCTCAGATACCTTCCCCAGTGGGATAGATTCAGAGGTAGTTTTAGTTTCCCTGGGTTCCTGGGAGCCTAAAGTCTCAGATGCTTATGTTAGGATTCCAGACAATACCAAGCACTACTTTAAGGACAGTGTGCTGATATATGAAGTTGATACTCCAGCTCTTAGGGATAGTGGGTGTAGTCAAACTGTAGTGGACTCTACCTTTGTAGACCCATAGGAAGTTGCCAGAGCTCCTCTGATGCCCACTAAGTTGGCTCATGGCCCACCTCTCCAGTTCCCAGTAATACCTGTAAATCTTACTTTCAATGGTATAGTGGTCAGGATTCCAGTGAGCGTTCAGAGAGATGTCCCAGGAAAGGTCTTGCTGGGAAATGATCTCAGAGCTTTAGGGCTTGTGGGAGATACAGCTGAAAGACCCTGCACAAGGTCTCAAACAAGGGCAGCACTGGCCAAGACCACTGCAGTGCCCCAGCCAAAGAGGAAACCCAAGGCTAAAGGAGTCAGAAAAAGCAAAAGAGGGAAAGAACATATTCCCCCTAACTCCCTTACAACTGAGGTGGCGGTAGTTGGTCAAACACCAGAACCGGACGAGGTAGAGGTGTTGCCTGTAGTATTTGATACGAATGACCATCCTAAACTAAAAGATTTGTTAGTTGAAGGTGGTCCTGACAGAGAAGAATTCAGTAAAGGCCAACGTGAGTTCCCATCTCTGGAAGGCCTAAGGAGACAGGCCTCGACCCAGCTTGAGGGTGAACCTCCTGAGACACATCGTATTTATTGGGAAGGTGGACTCCTATATAGTGAGCCTACAGAGTCTACAGAAGGAGACCATAGGAGGTTGGTGGTTCCCCTTGCTGTAAGACCCTTCCTCCTGCAGCTGGTGCATGAAGTGCCCCTTGCTGGTCACCTTGGAATCAAGAGAACCAAGCAAAGGGTATCCATGCACTTCTACTGGCCCAAGATGGGGGTGCAAGTAGAAAGTCACGGCAGGAGTTGTGCCACCTGCCAGTCATCTGGTAAGAGTGGCTCAACAATCCAAGCTTCATTGATACCACTCCCAGTTGTGGGTGTACCATTTGAAAGGGTGGGGATTGAAATTGTGTGTCCCCTTGACCCCCAAACATCCTCAGGCAATAGGTTTATCCTGGTGCTGGTCGACCATGCAACCAGGTATCTTGAGGCCATCCCATTGAAGACTGTAACTGCCAAGTCAGTTGCAAAAGCTTTACTTGGCATATTTACTAGGGTTGGCTTCCCTAAAGAAGTTGTATCAGATAGGGGCAGCAACTTTGTGTCAAAGTATATGCAGGCCATATGGAAGGAATATAGTGGCACCTATAAGTTTTCATCCGCATACCGCCTACAAACTAATGGTCTAGTGAAAAGGTTTAACAGGACCTTGAAAAGTATGATTGGGGCTCTGGAAGAACCCCAGAGAGGAAAATGGGATCTTCTGTTACCATGCTTATTGTTTGCCTGCAGAGGTGTACCACAAGAGGGTGTTGGCTTCAGCCCCTTTGAACTTCTGTTTGGTCACCCTGTAAGGGGACCCTTGACCATAGTCAAGGAGGGATGGGAGATGCCCACTCTGCCTATTACTACCAACATAGTGGACTATGTGCTAGGGCTCAGAAAAAGGATGGTACTTCTGATGGGTCTGGCTATTGAGAAGCTGAAGGCAGGGCAAGCACTGGTGAAAAATTGGTATGACCAGAAGGCTTCCCTCATCACTTTCACACCTGGTCAGAAAGTCCTGATCATGAACCCTATAAGGCCTACAGCTTTGCAGGACAAGTAGTCAGGCCCTTACACAGTGGTGGAGTCCTGGGTAAGGTCAACTATTTAGTGGACCTTGGAAGGGCTGGACAGGCTCCAAAAGTGTTCCATGTGAATAGACTGAAGGCTTTCTTTTTTTTGTTTTTTTTTTTTGTTTATTGATTTAGTTGCATTTTTCTTACAACTTTTCAATAAACATAACATATCAACACAATCTCAACATAGTAGATTAAAATAAATATAGAAACAACTTAAGGTCATTTCTCCAAAAATCATTCAGTTTGGACAAACAGTAAATACAAAATAGATATTGAATAATCCAATGTTCACAATTTGACCAGGATATCTTAAAAACAAAAAAAGAAGTGACACAATACCTAAAATTTTTATCATACTCGATTCAAATAAAAAGATTCTGATCGCAGACACAATGAATTTTCCCTTGGTCTAAATTTAAGGAAAGAAGAAAATTTACAGTGGCTATCTGAATTTTCAAGTCTGTCGAGCCAAACATGCGATCCCAACAAGCATCTGGTTCATGCATAGCAAACCCAGGACAATATTTATGAAAATGCAATTGCCTTTGACTAATGAGATTAGGAGATTGAGTGATTAGATGTGCTAAGGTTTCTGGAATGTTGGTTATTTGTAGCCGGAAACGGAGAATTAGGTTTCTGTATTTCGGTGAAGGGGCTCTTGATAAATAAGATGGTGTAATGCCTCTTTTATGTGGTGGAAAACGAAAACTCGAGGCATGTTTATAAGTGAGGCATTTCTGATGGTTCATGATCCAGGAGGTCTGGTGAATTTTTAGTTTAGCCTTAGGGTTTCAATTGAAATATCTCCCACAGCTAAGATCTTGTAAACTGCTGACAGCCATCTTTGAATAAAGACGTGATCTGTCGTAAAGATGTAATTCGACAATACCTTAAGTAGGTTGTCTATACAAGATGATATTAGACATTTTCTGAAGAATGAACATTGTTTCCAATTAAGGTACGCTGTCAGGGAAGAGAGGCCTAATTTGTATCGTAACCATGAGATTGGAATACACTGAGGCAGATGCAGCACATTCCGCCAAAATTTGGCCTCCCATTTATCAAGATTAGTAGATGGTATGGGGGGTCCTACTTCCAAGCCGTATAATACGGTGGGGATGACTTTCATCTGCCAAAATGTTAAGGCCGGGATTATGGAGAATTTTCCAAATGTTGCAAGGAGAATACGTGATTGTGAAATCGCTGTAAGAAGTTTGACTTCGATCTGAGCCATGTGTTTCGATGAATGTAAAGAGGCTTCGAAGATAATACCTAGATAGGTATATGACGAAACCAAGGACAGTGAGATATTATTACCGATCGACCAATGTTTCCGAGTATGGAAGCCAAGATGAGGATTGAACATCAATGCTTGGGTCTTTGTGGAATTGATTTTTAGATCATTCTCTGCGACATAATGGTCTAGTGCTGATAGAAGTTTTTGTAGACCGTTAGGGGTCTTTGAGATGAAAACGATGTCATCAGCATAGAACAATGCTTTAATAGGGACGACATTCATTTTCGGGGAGTCTGTTTGAATAGGTTCAAAGGTGTATTTGATATCTTGGATGTAATAATTAAAAATGGCTGCCGCCAACAAACAGCCTTGTTTGAGGCCGCGTGAAGTAGGAATCGGATGGGAAAGTAGACCATTCAACGTCAGTCTAACCTGAACCGAGGTGGTAGAATGAAAATGATAAATAAGATCAGTAATGGAAGGGGGACATTTGTCATGAATAAGTTTAGACATGAAATTGAGTCAAATGCAGAATGCAGGTCCACAAAGGCAAAGTAGACCTGCTGTTTTTGAATATGGCACAGTGATTTTATGGAATTTAGGAGGAACAAGTTGACTGCTGTGCCCATTCCAGCAACAAAACCCGTTTGAAATGGATTGCGATGGAAATGGGTTAGTGTCCATGCAGACAATTCAAGCAGCAAACATTTTGCAAAAATCTTGCTTGGCGAGTCAAGGAGCGCGATGGGTCGATAATTCTCGGGGAGCGAGCGATCTCCCTTTTTGTAAATAGGCACAAGAATAGACGAGTGCCATGAAGAAGGGAGAGTTCGCGTGTTCAAGATGTTTTGAAATAGAAGGAAGGGAATTTGGGCCCAATGGGTTGTGTTCGACTTAAGCATTAAATTGCTGATACCGTCGGGTCCTGCAGCTCTCGAGTTTTTGGCCAATTTTATATATTGAATAATGGTATCCATCTCGCAGTTCAGGGACCATTGCGAGGTGGACTGCATTTGGTATTCAAATTACCAAACGCCGGATCAGAATATAATTCAGGAAAAGTGCTGGACCCATTGCGCTTCTTGCACGCCGTTGGCTTGTGCATCTAGTTGTTGATTACAATGTTTATGCTTAAGTAATTTCCAAGTGCTTGCTGAATTGTTTGTGGCTAGGGTGTTAAGCATAAGCTCACTATCTTGTTGAAATAAAAAGACAAGTAGTCAGGCCCTTACACAGTGGTGGAGTCCTGCGTGAGGTCAACTATTTAGTGGACCTTGGAAGGGCTGGACAGGCTCCAAAAGTGTTCCATGTGAATAGACTGAAGGCTTTCATCCCAATAGTTGAAATCGCTGCACTGCTACTGGCTTCAGATGTTGAGGAAGAGGAGTCAGAACCTCTCTCTGACCTGTTCCAAGGCAGTCCTTCAGACAGCTCCATTGAGGGTGTCCAAGTAGCCCGTCACCTGACTTCTGATCAACAAGCAGAGGTGAAAAGTTTGCTTAGGCAGTTTCCCCCCTTGTTCTCACAGTCCCCTGGTTTGACACTGTGGTGCAACATGATATTGGCACAGGAGACAGTGTACCTACCAAACGTAGGGGATAAAGAATGTCAGACAAAGTAAAGTCAGAGATCAACAAAATGTTGGATCTTGGGGTGAATGAACCCTCTAGTAGTCCTTGGTCCAGCCCAGTGGTATCGGTTCCAAAAGGAGGTACCTCTGAGTTGAGGTTCTGTGTGGATTACAGGGCTCTGAATGCTGTCACCAAGACAGATGCACCCCCCTTGCCTAGAACAGATGAGCTGGTGGATACTTTGGGTGCCTCCAAATACCTCAGCACATTTGCCCTCACTGCAGGCTATTGGCAAATAGCTCTTGCAGAACATGCCAAGGAGAAGACAGCTTTCTCAACACCAGAGGGTCTTTACCAGTTCAGTGTAATGCCTATTGGGTTGAAGAAGGCCACTGCCACTTTCCAGAGGCTTGTGAATCATGTGTTGAATGGGTTGGATGAATTCTGTCTTGCATATCTGGATGATATACCAGTTTTCAGCGCCACCTGGGAAGACCATGTGAAACACCTTAGGATTGTGTTACAGGCTCTTCAGAAGGCCCACTTGACCATAATGGCCAGTAAGTGCCAGATTGGAGAAGGATCAATGGTCTAACCTGGACATGAAGTAGGTGGAGGGAGGATACAGCCTCTACCCAGTAAAGTACAAGCAGTACAAGACTGGCCTACCCCCACCACTCAGACCCAAGTGATAGCCTTTTTAGGACTCACTGGGTATTACAAAAATTTCATGGCAGACTATGGCACCATAGCTGCCCCTCTGACTGCTCTCACTACTCCAAAGAAACCCAAGTCTGAAGAGACCAAGAGACTTCAGACCAAGACCAAGGCCTCATTCCGAGTAGGGCGGTAAGGGATACCGGGCACCGTTAAGGAGACCAGCGCTGGTAATCCCTTACCGCCCTACTACGAGGTCCCTTCGCGGGTCCCTCCTTTAACGCCTGGTCTGAACAGGCATTATGGACGGGACCCGTTAAGGGACTTCAGAGCTAATAACAGTACCGCAAATTGCGGTACCGTTATTAGCTACTTCCCCATTCCCATTGAGCCCTCTGGGGGCTCAAATGGGAATGGGGAATGGCTTTTTCAATGGGGACTTACCGGTCCCGCAAAGGTCGGACTACAGAGGTAAGTCCACATTGAACGAGACTGGTGCCGGTACCGTTATTGGAGGCAGTCATGGCGCAAATATCGCCATGACTACCTCCAATCTCGGAATGAGGCCCCAGGTCTTGGTCTGAAGAGTGTGAGAAGGCCTTCAATGGCTTAAAAGACTCCTTGTGCCAGGCCCCTGTTCTCAGGGCCCCCGATTACCTAAGACCTTTTGTTGTGCAGACAGATGCCTCTGACACTGGGATAGGAGCTGTACTATCACAAGTAGATGAGAAGGATAAGGAACACCCTATTGGCTTCATTAGTCACCAGCTTAAGGACAGAGAGCTCAGATGGTCCACACTAGAGAAATAATGTTTCTCTGTTGTGTGGGCCCTAAGGAAGCTGAGGCCCTACCTCTATGGGACCCACTTCACTGTGCAAACTGACCATAAACCCTTAAAGTGGCTCATGAACATGCAATGCTAATGGGTTGTCCAGAATGTTTAACCAACCTGAACATGAGACTCATCCAGGGGTAGAATAAGTCCCGCTGTCCTTAGTCTGGGAGGGGCGAGTGTTAGGAAAGATTTCATTTTATATGTAATTTTCCCTCCAGTTGTACACCCCCAAAACTTTTGCTGCTGTTTAAACACATTAGTCTGACTTTGCCAGAGAAGCACAGCCTTCAGCTGCACTCCTCTGGGCTTTCGCTCACTTTTTATGGGGAAACTGACATGCCCTTAAGACAGTCAGTACTAGGAGACTTTTCTGCAACATGTAACAAGTGCACAAAGTACCTTACAGTACAGTGCACTTGGGGCTCTTAGTCAATTACAAAGACCCTAGATATTCTCGTATTACTTTTTGTGAGATGTGCAGATGTGTCATGGACAGGGCTGGTGGCAGCTTATCTTCTCATATAATTTTAACCCTTTCCTGCCATTTGGCTGCCTCCAATCTCGGAATGACCCACTTAGTCTTGACTGCATACCATAGCTACCTTGATTGGTCTGGCTTGTCCAGAGGTTACCCTGTTCCAAGAAACTAGGCTTGTCTTCTGAACATCTGCCCAACAGGTCAGAGTTCAGAAATTTGTCTTAACACTCACCCATACATATATTTCTTCCTTTGGTGCACTTCCCTGTAATTCCATTATCTGTGTCACTGGTAGTGTGTTATACCCTTCCTATAACACCATCGTGCACACACAAATACGTGTGTTAGATGGAGTATTAAAGTTTAAAATGTCAACAAAATATTCTGCATGCTTTGCTTCCTCGTCCGCTGCTTGCTTGCCCCTGGAGATGGGATCCTTCCCCCTTGTGTGGGCCTAGCTCTTCACTACCGCTATGTCTGATGGGAGTTGGAGCACGCCTATGAGTCTGCCCAATAGGGGCATGTGCTGCACCAGTGTGTCTCAGTACGTCGGAAGCCCCTCCTCTGCCACCGTGACCCCCCAGAGTGCACTATAGAGTCCGCCCATAGTGCACTGTAGATGTCACATAGACAGAATCTGAATGCACTGTTACTTCCTGGTTGTTGCTCTGCTCTAATGCTAATATAAGAAGCACTAATTCTGTTGCCTGCGCTGAAAAATGTGATGGCAACCATGTGCTCACTACTACTTCTGTTGTCCCATCTGTCTTTACCTTCAGTACTGCCGTCCCCATGTTTTCTCTCCCGTAGTCTGGTCTATTGTCGAAAACCTGTCAATATAAAGCACTTCTCACCCCTAAAGTAGCTTTTCTCCCACTTTTGGAAGGTCGTCATACTGCCCCATATATGTGATGCAATTATGTACAAAGTCTCCCTCTTCTACTGGTTCGGTCACAAATGTCGCCAGGTTCACAGTCTGACATCTCACTGCTTTTATGGCAGGGTTTGATAGTATTACCTTGTACCCCAAAGCCCGCTGTGTACTCAATATACTTTTGGGTTGTTCGAGTATTGGAAAGCGAGCATGCTCCACGTAAAGCATAATGCTGCACCCCATTGTGGTAATCAACAACTTCTCTACTGCAAATGCAGCAGCAGCCAATGCTTGTTCGCAAGGGTAATGTACCCTCATTAATGGATCTAATGTCCCACTATATTAGGCCAATAGTTTGTGTCCTAGTGTGGTCTCCTGTGTGAGTACTGCATCACTACCCAAATGGACTATGAAAACAGTTAAAACTTGTCCTGATAATCTGTGATCCCTCACACGGGAGCTGTGCAAATTGCTTTCTTCAGCTCCTCACATGCCTTTGTTGTTTCTTCTGTCCCCTGTAAACCACCATCCCCACTCAGTACTTTTTTTAATGCACTTAATAAAGGTTTTGTGTATGTGCTGTAGTTAAACACCCAAGCCCTGCCATAATTACACAGACCTACAAACTGTTGCATTCCCCTCACTGTTGTATGTTTTGGCGTCCTATGGATCACACCTGCCCTCTCTGGCGTCTCTTTCGTCTCTCTTCGCCCCTCCTGTTATACCATCTGTCCAATGTATAGCACTTCCTTCTGGTAATACTGTAATTTAGCCTTGTCTACGTTGTATCACTTTTCTGCTAGCACTGAGTCATTTCTGCACTGTTCCTCTGACTTGTTACAGATCTAAATGTCATCAAAATATTGTATGATGGCACTACCCAATTGTGTGTTGCCTAAGTCCATCTGGAGGACCCTATTGAATATAGAAGGTGATTCACAGTACCCCTGTGGTAATCTTGTGTGTTTCCACCTCCGGTTTCTATATAGAAAGGAAGTCAAGTCCTGTGACTCTTCATGAAGTGGTATAGAGTAGAAAGCACCGTGAAGTGGGTAGCTTTCATAGGAATGCTGCACAGATGTGTCGCTGCATTTGGAACTAAAGGAAATTCTTCCTCGACAATCTGGTTTGAAGGGTGCAAGTCCTGGATGAAATGCCAAGACCCCCCATTGCCTTTTTCTCCAGGTACATTGCAGTATTGCACTGTGATTCTGATGGTACAATGATGCCTTGTTTCACTGATGCTGCAATTGTCTCATGAATGCCCTCATCTGCCTCCCTTGACAATGGATATTGTTTTGCCCTTGGTAAGGTTGCTCCTGGTTTCAGCTTAATCTTTACTGCCCCTATCCCTTTCAGTAGTCCCACATCATAGGGACTGTTGGTCCATAAAACACTGAGTACCTTCCCAAAATCTTCCTTGTGAAATGGTGGTGGTGCTTTCTGCAACATGGCCATTCTCTGTAGTACTTCCCTGTAGTGTATCCTCACCCAATATGTAATTCTGATGTCAAACACCACTTCGTGTTCCGATCGATCGTCCTGAAACAGTTCGTCATCAGTCACGTTTGTCAGTCAATACCCCTTCCCCACTGCGATCACTGTCGAGGGTCATATTAAAGGAGGGTAGAGGGAGAGGTCAAGAACATTATAATCTTACTGGAAATAATGGTATTTGGTCAAGAGATCTTTTGTAAAAAATCAATTAAAAAACGATTTAGAAAAACTGCTTTGTGACCACATGGAGTGTAATTTCTAAATCGAACTGTCACGCCCCTGTCACACACAAGTGCACCCAGGGGCTGACAGCCACGCCAGGGGCCGGTGGCGCCATCGAGGGAGATCGGTTAAGTGTTTGTTTGTGTGTGAGTGCGTTGTATATTTGTGTATTTTCAGGTTGGAGGAGCCTTGGGTGGGGAGGGAGGCAGGGGCTGAGGGAGGAAGATTCGGGGGGTGTTTTTGAATTAATTGTGTTTGGTGGGGCTGGTAGGAGTCGTGGTGGGGGAACGTGGGGGTGAGGGAATGTCACTTTTTGACGTCAGTCTTTTGGTTGGGCGACCTACAAAAAGCGAAATGATGACAAATTATGACATATAACCTAAATAATACATCAAACATATCCTTAACTAAAAGTAAACCGCACCCCAATGAAAATGACTATGTATTTTCCCCAAGGCCCAAATTTACGCACCAACGTGCTAATAATTCTCTATATAATGAAAATCCACTCCCTCGCACTGGAATTTTAGCAAACTGCACAATGCTTTGTATAACACAAGCCTTACCAATACAACTAGCATTAGTAGTATTGTCAATGGATATATAGGTGTACCCCAACATACAAAGTGACTGACAGGGATGAAAGACAAAGTACGATGCCTACCACAGGCTTGGTCTTGACTCAATAGAAGATGTGCATCACCCACAACTGTCCAATAGTTGGTTTACAGTCATGAGCTCGGTGGGGAGGAACAGAGTGAATGGAAGCTGTTATGTGTATTCATTGATACCACATGCGTCGGGGGCACCCAAGGTACTAGTGCCACAAAAAGTACCAATTCTAGAGGCTCATTGCCTAGTACATTTTGCACTGTGCAGGCTTAGGAGCACCTTCCAGGCACATGATGTGGCACTCAAACTTGTTGATCCCGTTCCCCTGCAATGCAATAATAACCTGAAAAGCAACCACTGTCCAAGAATACCTTATCTGGTGATACATGGACTCAAATATACAAACAGCAAATGGCAAGAAAGGACAGTGAGCTGCATGGCAGAAGGGCTCATAGGGTACGAAGAAGGGGTACTGGCCCAGGTGAAAGCAGCGTGTGCACTGTTCTGAACTGAACATATCACAAAACTGATGCAATGGAGAAACCAGTGAAAGTACACAGAGAAGAAACATATGCGCTTTGCTTTTACAGGGCCGGGACGACTATTGTAGGGACCAACGAACATTGTAACAAGACTTTGCTTATTCCTGATCTCAAGAAAGGCTTAGCAGCAGTGATGGATCACTATTGGTTGTACGGCCAACAAGCGTACTTGCACCTTGCACCATTATGGAGGGGCTACTGTTTGCTGGCCGTGGTGGCTGGGGGTGATCGTGAAAAAACCAGTGCCCATCATCGTCTTCATCTTGTTTACCTTTTGCACGTGCTGAATGGGACTCTGATGTTGTGCCAAAGCAGTGCCCAATAGCGCAATAATGATGGGCTCAATTTGGGTAGCGCCCAAAGCACCTTGTGGTACAACAGAAAGCAGTACCCAAACAGATGACCCGGATGAACCCTGCATGGTAGAGCTTTATAATCCCATACTCCCCTGAGGCACTGTTACCACAAACCCCCCTGATCCCAAAAACTATACAGAAACTGGGTTGATTGAGCAGGGGGTGGGAGCTGTTTTTATATGACATGTACCCCCGAAAGAATATGCTCGGACTGGTGGAAGTTTACGAGCTGTTTGTAGAGCATGGGTCCCAAAGGACGGGTCACCACCATACTTGGAAGCTGAAAAGATAAAGAGGGCAAAAAGAGAGGAGGAGACCAATTGCTGGATTTTAGCTGCCAGTGACACTAATTTAGGATTAACGAAAGGAGGGAATGTTGGAAAGGAGAAAGGGTCTTCCCACCCCCCTAGGCGATACTGAATGAGAAATAAATGCTAAGGGAGCACATCCAGAGAGCAGGGGGGAGGGAGGTGCACACAGAGGAGGGTGCGCGATCACTGTAGTGTATTCATTGTAAGCTATATGGAAGATACAGATATAAATGCCATCTTGGAACCAATGATCCCCGCAAAAGAAATGCAGCTTCACTATGCTTTCATCCTGAGTCCCCCACATGCAACAGTATCACCGAAGCCCAGACCACTGACCACAAAGCCTTTACACCCCCCGATCGAGCACTAAGATCAGAAGGCAAGGCTATGGCGCCTTCTGAAATGTGTCACGTGTTTTGTGCAGCGAGGTGCAGGGCAGCAACAAATAATAGTTCAAAATGAAGGTGGAGGACCTTGAGAGCTGGTGACTTGTCTGAGAGCGAGTGAAGTGTGTGAGATATCGTGCCCTAAGCTCTACCCCCCGGCCCATTTCTGGGCCTGCCAGGTGCTTGTTACAACGATAACATAGCATTGTTTGTGTTAGTAGCCAATTAATTGTAAGGTTAGCTTCATCTCGGATAATGAGCCCAGCCGCACCCACGTGGACGAAGATGAACATATGAAGGTGGACCAATGGCCTGGCATCCCATATGGAACAGGTCCTACATGTGTGGAGGTCGTCCAGTTAGAATTGTAGAGATGTACTATATATGATTGCATCATCAGTGACATTGTGCTGCACGTCCCGACGGAGCTCAGGACTTTCGGCGGCAGCAGAGTTCTTTGCTGATGCACCCCTGTTTTGTAGAAATAAATACTTGTTATCCTTCAAAGAGGCTCTTGGTGCTTTTCACCTAGTGGGCTGTATTTTACCTGGTTTGAGCGTGCAGGCGGGTGCCTTCAACTCACCAGACCATAAATGATAGCCCTAGTGAACAATTTCCTAAGCTGTCGGCATCCCAGATTCAGGATTACCATAGAGTATAGACATCAAATACTCCTCTCTCTATGGACGGCTCGAAGGTTCCAAGTCATTATCATCTCCATATCTTTCCAGCTGAGGCGGGTCTACGTTGATTAGATTAGCCTGATTCTGATTGGAGCCCACCTTCCCATGCCTGCCATGGATGCAGAGGGGGTAAAATATATGAGCAGTGCAGTTCTATGGAGCATTTCAGGGCCAGATGTGTGAAGGTGCAGGGCTGGAATTAGTAACATAAGGACTCTCACACATAGGGAACATTCACACGGTTATGCTTTCTTTTAACTAAATGTTAAAGGTGAAACAAGGACGGTTGTCACCCGCTATTTAAATAGAAACGGCAGTTCTATATAAACTGCAAGGTCACATCCCTTCTGCATGAGATGACGAGCAACCCCAGACATATGTCAGCATCATTAGCCATTTTTAGCCTCGGACTCTGGGCACAGTAAGCTCTTTGAACTACAAAGCTATTGACTGCCTTTTGGTGCACTTTAGAAATACCCAAAATGAATTAATCAATCTGACTCTGAAATGAGTGACATTGGCATTTATGGGATTAATCTCCACCAGAGCTGTTTACAATGAATCCTTTCCTGACATATTCCACTGCACTGCTGTGTATCCTTGAGGAATGCACTAATCTGTGTATTGCTGTGCTTCATGAAGCGCTGTGTAATGTGTCTAAATGCTTATGTCTGTCTCTTTTTCAGATCAGCTACGGTGCCATGGACCCACAATTCAACGATAGGCTTCAGTTCCCAACCTTCTACCGGACAGTCCCAAATGAGATGTATGAGCCCCGCGGCATCGCCCGGCTGCTCAAGCACTTTGGATGGACCTGGGTTGGGATCCTCATATCAGATGATGACGGCGGCAGAAGAGCCGAAGAAGATCTGACGCAAGAGATTAGAAGGATCGGGGGCTGTGTGGCCTTCAGTGAAAGACTCAGAAAGAAACCTCACTCCACAATCCAGGAGATGAGCCGCATCATCAGAGTGATCGATGAATCCACTGCCACAGTCGTGATTATTCACAGCCCAACAGCTCCCATGATAGACTTCATGGACAGCTATGTGCAGGAACGGCCAATCAAGGTTTGGGTTGTGTCAGCGACCACCTCGTTTTTAAAGGAAGCCATCCGTTTCCCTGAGTCACGTCTGCTCAATGGCACTCTGGTATTTACCATCCCCAAGGGGGAGATTCCGGGACTGAAGGATTTCCTGTACAGTATGAGGCTTTTCGAAGCCTCCGATGATGATGACTTTAAGATGCTCTGGCTAGTTCTGTTAGAGTGTATTCCAGCTTTTCTGAATGGTTCATATCGTAATAAATACATCTTCCCTCACTGTAGAGAAAATCAAACAATGGCACAGACTGCTCTTTCACTATTCGATGTTTACAATTTTCATCTCACGTACAGCGTTTATAAAGCTGTCTACGCTGCGGCTCATGCGTTACATACCATGATCTCGTCCATTGCCCATCCAGGGCGGTCTTCATACAGAGAGAGTCTGAGGAAGGACTTCCAGCCTTGGCAGGTTGGACAATCCATTTCTTATTTCTAAATACATATCGACAATTTACTAATAAGGTTATTGCTGTAGAGCTTAGTAGCAGATTGTTCATATATAGTTCACAAGTGAGAACTGCATGTTCAGTGCACTTATCCACATATCTCCTTCATCTCAAGAGTTCAGGGAATATATCATTGAAGCCTCTTTGAACATTTGCTCCATCTGACTGGTCTCCTGACACTGGGAGCAGAAAGAACCAGGAGAAGAAAAGCAGAGTTAGAATGCCTTCCAGAAATCCAAGGGGGTCTTCAGTGGCATGAATGATTTAAGGGAGTATGAGAGGTGAAAGGGTAAGAAGGGACCAATCACCCTTTGGCAACTGTTTTGGTATTGCGTGCGGTTCGATGGAGCTGGGTGGATGAAGTGCTTGTCAAGGGAGTTAATGTGTCAACTTTCAAATAAGAACTGTGGGATGTTCTTTTTTGGTTTTAGTCCCGATAGGCCACACATGGACGAGTTGATTGCTGGCTCCAGATGACCAGGAGTCCATTAAAAGGCACAGTGCAGCCACTCAGAAGAGGGGTCAGTGGCTTCCTTTGAGTCTCCATGTCAGATACAGGGTTGTCCCGGTTAGAGATCGTCGCTATAGTCAAATGGATAGACTGGTGGAAAATTAGAAGAACATTAGGACATTATCGGAGCTCCAGATGAAACACAAGTGGTAACACTGACCTTGGGAGCCAATTAGAATGTGGTGTGTAGATATAAGCCTTGAATGCTGCGTAGCCATGTAAGCCACACTCGGTCTCATGCACCCATCATGCCACAGCTACTGTCTATATTGATAAGAATTTGCCAGGCTTTGAGTGTTACTGCGGGCAGTCATGTTTAATTTCTCGATTGCTCAGAAGTTAATGTCATTTTCCTAGGGATGTAGCAAAGAAGGTTCATTTGGGCAGGTCAGTGGTTGAATAAGACACACCGCTGTATGAGTTGGCACTCTGGCTCATTGGCCGAGGTTCCCAGTGCACATATTCCATTTCAGTGATCCAATATATCAAGCCTTGTTGGCACTGCTCCTTTCAGTGTCTGAGGTCTGCCACACTATCTTCCCCGGGCCCGTCTCCCTTTCATGCGCTAGACTTTTTCAAGATGCTTTTGTTGGCACTGATAGTACAGCAATTTGACCCTGTTTGGCATCCAAATATTCCAGAGTAGTCTTGGGAATTATGGGTGCAACATGTTTCATTCATTAGCATTTGCGTGTCTGAATGGGGGTTCTGCTGCGATCAACCTGCAACGCCCTCCATTTTAGCTATGAATGTTGTCATTGAAAAACTGCAGTCACCATAACTATTGACTTTGCATGTTATTTCCAACATGTTTACACATGTAACGGAAGCCATCAGCATTCTTTACTTTTTTGTTTTTTTATTTTTTTTTATTGTGCCTTATACTACATAAACTGGACTTTTCATACATTACTAAAAATTCACATATATATCCAATACATACATTTATACATTTAGCAGCAGAATATCAACAGACCTAATGCAACATATTTCAAAAATCTTAATAAAACAGAAATGTCATTAGTATTTAAAATCTGAATCCAGAGGTCCTCATCCGAGGCATTTTTTTCCTTCTGACGGGAACTCCATGCCAGGCAATATATACATACATGTTTTAAAGCCTCACCTTCCTGCAAGCAGTATCGCCACAGTCTCATGCCCCTTGGAACATTCCTCCTAATCCCGAGCACCTCCATGGTAGAGAATATATTTAACTTCAGCCTAAACATTTTAGACATCTCTACACTGGATACACACATGTCTAGGCTGGATCCATACATATCTAGACTCGATCCACACAAGTCTAGACTGGATCCATAAATATCTAGACTGGATCCAAACATGTCTAGACTGGATCCATACATGTCTAGACTGGTTCGTTCCATTCATACCTAGACTGGATCCATAGATGTCTACACTGATATGATATGATATGATATGATATGGTATTTGTAACGCGCCTATACACAAGTGTTTCAAGGCGCGACGAGGCAGGGAGGGAGGGAAACAAGGGGAAGACAGACAAACGATCCTACTAGGCCAGGTGTCATTCAGATCGTGCAAGTGCAGAGGTAAGGGGAAAAGGAGGAAGTGCAGGGGGAGGAGGTGGGGGGGAAAGTGCAGTACAAGGTAAGTAGCGTAAAAAATAATAAATAATAAATAATAAATAAAAAGGGCCAGCTGGTGGCAAGTGCGAGGTAAGTGCAGAGCAAGTGCTGGGAAGGGGGCTGTAGGGATACAGTGACAGTCCCACAGTGCAGGGGGAGCCAGGGAGGCAGTGCAAGTGGAGAGTGGCTGGGCCCTGGACCGAGGTTGCTGAGAGTGGCCCAGATGCAGGTTTAGTGCTGAATTCAGTGGGGAGTTAAGCAGGTTTAGCAGGGGAGAGGGAGAGAGAAGGCAGAAGTGAAGAGGAAGGTTTTGAGGTGCTTCCGGAACCGGAGATGGTTCTCCTCAAGTTTCAGGGAGGCAGGAAGGCTGTTCCAGAGGGAGGCCCCTGCTGCGGAGAGAGATCTACCCCCAGCTCGTTGCTTCGAGAAGCTGCTGACCATGAGGGAGTTGGAGACGGATGAGCAAAGGGCTCGTGAAGGAAGATATTTAGGAAGAGAGAGTTGAAGGTATTTAGGTCCCAGGCCCCAGAAGGCCTTGTGGACAATGCAGAGGGTTTTGAACTTAATCCTCGCAGCCACTGGGAGCCAGTGAAGAGATTTCAGTCCTGGAGAGATACGGTCCCTGGGCTTGAGGCCAAGGACAAGTCTCGCAGTTCTGTTCTGGATAAGTTGCAGAGGGCGGAGAGTGGAGGCAGGCAGATTAAGATAGAGGCTGTTACAGTAGTCCAGCCTTGAGAGAACCAGGGCTCGGGAGACAGTGAGCTTCTGGGGGAAGGAGAGGAAGGGAAGAATACCTCTGAGGAGGTGCGACTGGTAGTGTGACTTCTTAGAGACGTCAGATATATGAGGAGAGAAGGAGAGTGTGGAGTCGAAGATGACCCCGAGATTTTTAGCCTTGCAGGTAGGGGCAGGAAGGGGGCCAAGGGAGGCCGGCCAGAGAGCTGCAGGGAAGGAGGGAGTGGGTGTGCCGATGAGTAGAATCTCAGTCTTACTGGCGTTGAGGCAGAGGTCATTGGCGGCACACCATTCCTGGATAGCAGACAGACAGTCGGAGATGAGGGAAGGAGAGGAGGAGGCCGAGGGTAGCCTGAAAATGAGCTGGGTATCGTCTGCATAGCACTGGAAGTAGGGGCAGAGAGCGGCGATGCGGTGGGCAAGGAGTACCAGATACTGGTTGAAAAGCCAGGGAGAGAGGTTGGAACCCTGGGGGACACCACAGGTGGAGAAAAAGATGTCAGAGAGGAAGGAGCCCATTTGGACCTGGGAGGGTCGACCGGAAAGGAAAGAAGTCAGCCATGCCAGAGCCATGTGTGTAATATATACACACATGTCTAGACTGGATCCATACATATCTATACTGGCTCCACACATGTCTAGACTGGATCCATACATATCTAGACTGGATCCAAACATGTCTAGACTGGATCCAAGCATGTCTAGACTGGATCCATACATGTCTAGACTGTATCCATACATATCTATACTAGATCCATACACATCTAGACTGGATCCATACATAGCTAGACTGGATCCATACACGTCTAGACTGGATCCATACACATCTAGACTGGATCCATATACATCTAGACTGGATCCATACATATCTAGACTGAATCCATACATACTTAGACTGGATACAAACATATCTAGCTTGGATCCATACATATCTAGACTGGATCCATATATATGCAGATTGGATCCATACATATTTAGACTAGATCCATACACTTCTGGACTGGATCCATACATATCTAGATTGGATCCATACATATCTAGACTGTATCCATACATATCTAGATTGGATCCATACATATCTAGACTGGATCCATAAATATCTAGACTGCTTCAGTTTCACGTTACTAGGATTACAGGACAACTCCTCAGTTGACGACTCAATTTTTACAAGAAGCTCTGTACAAGATTGAACCCAATTATCAAGGACCCCACAATTCCCTTTATCTATCATTAAATTAAGATGCACCATGAAAGATACAGGCGGAGGGGAAACTATATTGACATATGTTTGTGTAAGCTTGCCCCCGTCAATAAACATCTGTAGTGGGAGCTGACTCAATTCATACAAAATACCCACCAATGGGACTGACTTGGGGAGTCACAGCACTGTCCTCCACAGTATTACCTCCAGCTTTGCCCCAGGAATACTTATATCATAACTCTGCACCCCATAAATCCACCTTGGGAGAATTTTCTATCTGTACAGTTTCATTTATGTCAGAGCCGACAATCTACCTAATTTGAAGTCCAATTGAGTCAACTGGCTTTCCGCCTCTGCTGGAAATGTTACTTTAATGCCTCTAGCAGGCCCCACCTTCCCCTAGTAGCATAGATGAAAGAACCCAGATATTTCAAATGGTTTACGACCTCCAGGTCTTGACCATTCAAGGTCCATTCAAATGTTTTCCATTTGGCCCTTTCCCTATTTATTACCAAGACTTTCGATTTAATGATGAATGAGTGATCCAAATGACCAAGGAAAACACTAATGCAATGCAGAGCTCGCTGTAGACCTATGGGGGTCATATCACAAGTGACCTCGTCATCAGCATCATTCAAGTATTACAGCTTTACAAGGCCCAAAACAGGGGCGTTGGTCCTTACCAATTCCCAACAAGACGCCATATCCTTAATATAAACATTTAAAAGGAAAGGGCAAGGACACACCCCTGCCGAAGCCCTCAATTGGTGTCAATCCAGTCTGTACATGACCCAAATAATGAGTCCAATCTGATCTTTATTTTTGATCCTGAATGGAGCGCTTGCTGCATACCAATTAGGGGCCGAAGGTATCCATTGTCATTTAGATTTCTCCAGAGAACTGCCCTATTGACATAGTCAAAGGCTTTACTTAGATCAAGGAAAGCCAAAATCACCCACCTCCCATGCTCTTTCTCTTGCCTAGCAAGAAGGGACGACACAAAACTATTTAAAACTGTCCCTATCCCCTTCTCAAAACCGGCCTGCCAGATATCCAAACAGTTTGCAGCCCAGTTTTGGTGCTCTTTCAATAGTATCCTTGTAAAGATCTCATTTGAGGCGTCCAATAATGTGATTGACCGAGACTCCTGCTTTAACAAGATATTATCAAATAACATTACATGGGACCATAATATGGCATTGTGTTTGAAAGGAAGGTTAGAGTCAAAGTCAGAGAGCAGATCTTCACAGATGTTCAGGTGAGCAGTTTCAGTGCCTCTGGCAGCTCTGGAGCCAGACTGATGGTCGTGGAGACACCCAACAGATTCAGTGTGCAGATTAAGCTGGGAGATTCCAAGAGTTTGCCCAGGAAAGGAGTGATGGAGATCAGGCGATAGTTAGCTAGAGAGGAAGTATCGGCAGAGGGCTTCTTTAGAAGGGGGTGCACAAGGGAGTGCTTAAGGGGCAGGGGAAAGTTCCAGTGGCAAAGGAGTGATTGCAGAAATCAGCCAAGGCTGGAGAAAGGGTGTCAATGTAGTCCTTGATGGTTCTGGATGAGCAGGGCAAAACCTGCTTTGATGAGACTTCATAGATCGGACATGTCTAGAAACATCATCTGGGGTGAACAAGGGAAAGGAGTGTGGAGGAGGAGGAGAAGAAGGTAGAGGACGAGAGGGTGGACAGGATGGCCTGAGTTTTAGTGATGAAATGAGAGGTCAGAGCCGTGCAGAGGGCCTGGGAGGGACCAGGAAAGGTAGAGACTGCAGCAGGATTGGCCAATTCCTTGCAGATTTTGAAGAGTTTTGCTGAGTTCTTAGATGCTGCAGAGATGCAGGCTTAGATGTGGGCTCTCTTCTTAGCGAGGACAGAGAGTCTGTATTGCCTTTGGAGCAAGCGGTTGGCCAGTTTGTCATGGGGTGCACCTGATGCCCTCCACTTCCTCTCAGCCACCCTACACTTGCATTTAAGGGTGACGAGGTTGGAATCGTAACAAGAGTTGAATTTGGATTTGGGCTTCAAACGGATCATCATGACAGGGGCAAGGACAACCAGAGTGTTAGAGATAGAGAGGTGAAGGTTAGAGAGGGCTGTGTCAGGGTGTGAGTCAGCCAAAGGTGCAGGAGGAGGGGAGAAAGTAGCAGATGAAGATTCAACTGACACACACTTCATGGACACCCCAGCACCTATCCTACACCCCTCTCCCCTCAAGGTGAGGGACTGCTGTCGGAGGCGGCCGTTGTAGGCGGTGCAGCCTGACACAGCTTTCCCCCAGTGTAGGGTGCCTTCCTCTAACCTCACACAGCGTGGAGGAGTGAGAACGAGCAAAGACGCGACGAGTTCTGCCACGAGGTTGGGCGTGCTGCAGCACGGCCAAATGACCTATAAGGACGGTGAGGTTTACTACTGGCCACATCCTTTACACCTTGTGAACCCATAGTCACCATTTCTCAGCTCTATAGTGATTTTCCACTTTTGCCAGCTTCCGCAGTAGTGCCGGTGTTAGTGACCTGCGCGACCGCTTGAGTCACTTGAGCTCGGCAAGCCATACTTAGGGGGCTTGCCTCTGCCCGATGTCCCTACACTCCTTTTAGAGAGAGCCCTGTGCAGCCCCTTGTTGCCTTTTGCCATGGGTGTTAAGTGTCTCTACCTGTTTTATCTGCTTTTCTGACATTATGTCGCATACCATGCCCAGCAGGGATAAGGGCATAGATTTGCTCATTACCCCTGAAAATGCATCTGGAC
Source organism: Ambystoma mexicanum (assembly GCF_040938575.1). NCBI lineage: Eukaryota > Metazoa > Chordata > Amphibia > Caudata > Ambystomatidae > Ambystoma > Ambystoma mexicanum. The sequence continues at coordinate 14,910,976 of NC_090927.1, read as the reverse complement.
CCAGGGCAATGACGGCCTGCATACAGCATGATGTTACGGGCAGGGTTGATTTTTCCCCACAATCACCCTCCCTGGGCAGCCACAGAAGCGGCAGCTGCTTATCTGGAGTTTTGGCCATGAGTGCCAACAGGAGACAGAAACTTCAGAAGGAGCAGCTTCTGCTCACCAATCTCCTGTCAACTAAAACAGGCCTTGGGAGTGCTGTTCGCCCCTTTTCGCCTATCTCCCTGCATGTACTGCCAAAGGTACCAGATTCTTATGAAGGGATATTGGAGATGACACAAGAAGTTAATGTTCCTGTGGGGCCCAAATCCAGCTAGTACAGCTATGCAGTAAAAGGGAGTACGCAGGAGAAGAAACAGTAGAAAATCTGGATAGTCTCTTGGTGGACACCAAGACACCTGAAAACTGGTGAATCTGTAAAAATCAGATGCTGAGGGACCTTGCAGCATGTGCTAATCTGGGGGAATTTCAGCTATGGATGGCCTCTCTGGGCCCAAAAACTATGCTTCAGTCAACCCTCCAGAAGACTAGTCAAGAGGTACCTGTAAGATTGGAAAAGGCCTCTCAAACTTCAGTTCAGAAGAGGTCCCAAGTGGGCTGTCAAACAGATCCCATAGAGACTCTTGTAGAAGGGCCGGCTGTGCAGGCAGAGGCAGATCCCAGATTCCCTGCTCTTAGCCCAGTGGGTGAGTTCCTATCGGAAGGTTTTCGGCCTCCTTCTAAACTGGCTGCTCTACTGGCCCCCTCTCTGCCTAAGGCTATTGGACAAAGAAAAGGAACTATGGCTAGGATTTTGAACCGAGACTTACATAGTATTGTTTTGGAGTCCAGGAACATGATTATTACCAACGTTGCCTAGTTGAGTCATCCGGAATCCAGGGAGTCTCTAAAGAATAAAATGTTATTGTGGCTTAGTACAAAAATGGGGCCCAATTGTGTTAGAACCAAGGACTTGAAAGTCTTGCGCAGAATTGCGATGGACAATTGGTGCTCCATTGACAACACTGAGTGTATCATCATAGGCTGTGGGTTTAGCAATCTCCCAATGTTCCTGAACAAGGTTGTAAAATTACAAGACTCATCCCCTCCTACTAACGTAAGAATTGTTCTAAACTGATTTCTGGTTCTAGCAGTGACTTTGATTAAGGCCTTGCCCCTCTGAAACTGTTTTATTTGTTTGTTTTTGGCCTTGTATATGGTTTTGTGTTAATGTGCTTCTTTATTTGTCTGTATGTCAGCGCCCTTAAGCCTCAGGGTCAGTGGAGTGCGGTACAAATAAATTCTTCTTCTTTCTGGGTCGGATGACCGAGGAGGTAGGTGGCAGTGCTGGAGTCGGCTTGGCCTGGGGGGTTGAGAGAGAGAGAGGTCGAAGGAGAGGAGATAGTGATCACTCCAAGAGAGAGGAGTGTTGAGAGCGTTAGCGAGGGGGAGGTCAGAGGAGATCAGAACATGCAGGGTGTGCCCTGCAGAGTGAGTCTGACAGAGGGAAGAATAGAGAGAGAGTCGCAGAGGTTGTGAAAGAGTCCTGAAGAAGGGCAAGTAGCATCCAGGTGGATGTGCAGGTCTCCGAGGAGAAGTTAAGAGGTAGAGGTGAGGATGGAGGAGAGGTCAGCCACTCAGAGAGGATGAGGGCGACCTGGCCAGGTGGCCTGTAGATAGTGGCCACAGTGAGAGGGAGGTCAGGCATTCAAAGGAGGAGTAGTCCTGCATAGGAATGATAGAAGCAGGGATCCGCTCCAAGAAGATCAAGGCTACATCAGGACAGTTGGTTCTGGGTTCAGAGAGGATTGTGCAGCCATCAGGAAGGAGAGTGTCAAAGCTCGTGACAGAGCTGGCCGTGAACCAAGTCTTGGTGAGACCGAGTACATCCAGATCAAGTTCTTCCAGGAGACGGCAAATGTCAGAGGAGTGTTTGACAGCTGAGCGAGAGTTGAGGGTAGCAATGTAGAGCAGGTTACCCCCTTTGAAGGACTTCTGTGGAGGGGTAAAGGTCACAGGTATGCACTGCAGAAGTGTTGGAGGTGCACAAGGATGGGCAGAGGAGGAAGAAGGAGATGGCAAGGTAGCCAGGGAGGAGGAAGAGGGTGCCAGAGGGATGGAAGAGGAAGGAGACAACAGGATGGCCAGAGAAGCAGCAGAGGGTGCCATAGATGTGGCAAGGAGCCAGATAGGGGAAAGAAGGGATATCAGGAGAGCAAAGGAAGTTGATAAGACGCAGCAAGCGTCTATCAAAAGGGAGGAGGTTGGTCTGAAGGCCCTGGACCAAGATGGTGCCATTTAAATAGACATTAATGATGGTCTTGGATGAGTGGAAGGGTGCCAGGAGGAACTCCCACCGGGTGCCAGCTTTAATGGGAGAAGAGGAAAAAGGACAGAGAACAGAGCCCATATGGGGGTGGGGGGGTCCATAGCCCTGGAGACGGAACGACAAAGAGGATGTCGGTAAGGGTCTGTCTGGAGGAAGCACTGGTTTAGGTATCAGCGATAGGGAGGCCTGGGTTGGAGACCAGAATGTCTTTTCTGAGCTTCTTCCTGACAGACTTAGTGAGAGGGATAGGATAGTCAAAAGAAAAGCAGTTAGAGAAGATAGGTGAGACAGAGAGCACCATAGAGAGTGCGGACAGAAAGGGGGCAGGGGGCTAGAGGGGTGGAGCGGAAGCAGGGGAGGGGGTAGTGCTAGGGAGCAGACAGGAGGGGGGACACCAGGGGGGACACAAAAGGAAGGGGGCAAACAATGGACAAGAAGCAACGGACCAGAGAATTCAGATGCAATACATAGTCAACAGCAAAGCACAGCACACAATAGGGAACCTAGAAGAAAAAGAATGTAGATGCAAAGAACCAACAACAAAGAACAGAGCACAGCAGGGAATTTAGAAGGGAAGAAGGACAGAACCAACAACAAGCACAGAGCACAGCAGGGGCCCTAAATTGGATGAAGCAGGCAGTGTAGTGTGGCGCCAATAACCGTGGGGAACAACACAAAATCAGAGCAAAGGAGGACCACAAGCTCAATCACAAAAGGAATCTAGGAGTAAAATAATGTACACAACAGGAATGCAGGCAATGACAGTGTAAGCCAACAACCGTGGACCAACAAAAACTGTCAAGAAAAGTACGCAATAGATTAAGGGAGGGAGGGAGCTATGATGAGAGGGGAGAGAAGAGACCGCAGGGAATGCAGGGACCTAAGATGTGAGGGAACACAGCGACTATGAGAAGGAGCGGTGCACACGGCCAAGTAGAGAGGGAACGCATGTGGTCTAAGTGGCGGGGGAGCGCACAGGGCCTAAGTTGCGAGGGGGGACCCACTTCCTAAACTGCGAGAAAGCGCAAGTGTGGCAGAAATTATGAGGGAGCGCAAGTGCCCTAGGTTGTAAGGGGGTACCGTGACCTAGGTTGCGAGGGGGCACACATGGCCTAAGTTGCAAGGGAGCGCATGCGCCCTAGGATGTGAGGGAGTGCATGCGACTAGGGTGTGAAGGAGTGCAAGTAAGAAGGGCTGAAGGTGGGACTGGGAGGGGGGAAAACAACCCATGTGCAAGAGTGAGAAGGGGCACCAGGTCAGGGGGTTGCATGGAGTGTGGCAAGTTATCTCTCCCTGCACCGTCTTACCTTGAGGCCACAGACAGGAGGGTGAGGTCATCCGCAACTCACTGTCTACGCCACTACCCCATCGCCACCAAACACCTATGTCACTCAACACTGCAGCCTTGTCCTGCGAGGGCTTTGTCACAGAGGGTCAGCACCTCAGTTCTTACAGACACAGCAGTGTGGACATAGCGAAGCATGCTACGTATAATCGAGCAGCGTCTCCTGTGAACCTGCATTGCTCAACACCACAGCCTTGTTCTGCGAGGGCTTTGCCACAGAAGATCCGTACCTCGGTTCTTATAGGCACGGAGGCATGGACGTAGCGAAGCGTTCTACGTATAATCGGGCAGTGTCTCCTGCGCACCTGCGTCGCTCAACACCGTGGCCTTGTTGATTGGATTCTTGGGCCAAACCCCCTTGATGAATTTATACCCTTACCCTTAATCTGGAGTAAGCCATAGATCCAGTAATCAAAGGCCAGGGACATTTTGTGAGACCACTTTAAAGCATGATTATGTGGGTTAATCTCAAGGTTCATAACAGGATCTAAGATAATAACAGATTGAGGAATTGGAAGTTCACACATTACCATACAAGTATCACTTAAGTCTGACAGCATCATCTCCAGGCCCCCTTCCCCCTCGATTAAGTCAGTGGACACAAAGAAATAGTCCAAGGTGGAGCACCAGGAACTATTGTGGCAAATAAATTGAGGGGGCACATCTCCTGTGAAATTGCCATTTAACAGTTTCAGGTCCCAAGCCTCAAGGTCCTGTCTAACCAGGAATCCCCTGTCTCGAGCTGCACTAGACGTCCTTTCCCTATCTGGGAATTGGTACCAGCAATCTTCCAAGCACTCAGAATTGAAATCTCCTAAAACAATTATTGAAGCAACCTCCAATGGGATTTTCACCCAGAAGAAGGAAAGAAAGAGCAGACAACGCTTTGTCCATCTGCAAGATCTCTGGGTTGAGGTAAACATTAAACATGTCTGGGGCACACCTGATGACACCGTAACATCATTGAAGCTGTAATGAACCCTTCCAAGAAGTTCTCCTTCGCACTAAGATCTTTTAGAACCTGTCTTATCTCTTCAATCCAAAATTTAGAGAGTCATACCCCCTATCCATGGAATCTAGAAGCCGAGCCAGAACCGGCAATGACAATTTATCCACAACGGTTGTATCAAACTCAAACCCAAGAATCCATGCCTAGATGGACTCTCCCCCATGGGGATTAGGGGGTGTTAATAGCACAGTACCCCGCACATTTAACATCTACGGCTTCACCCACATCAGAATTGACCACACATATCGCACCATCCAAATTCCCCCGTCCCTCCAGCTGGGCATCATTCTAACATAGGGGAGCAGGATGCATCAGATCTCCTCGGAGGTTGAAATTACGGCTGGTGTAGCATAAATTCAGTCAAAACCCGAGGATTCAATGGGGACTGGGAATTTATCCATGCATTTGACTTGAAGTCTAGAGAAGGTCTAACACGTTTCCCTCATGGCATATGACAGCGGCCAGTATTGATACATTGGATACCAAGTCCGCACCAGGTCCTGTGTCCCCAAAAACCATGTCCTGAATGTTTTCTGCTAATCTTGAAAGAGCTTGTTCAAGTTTATGGTAAATTCCATAATTAAATCCCCTGTATGCCGAGTAACAGCAGAGGAGCTTGGGAGTGGCTCATCCACATGAATGTCCGCGGCAGTCACCACTCCAAGTGGGCTCCTCGTATCAGAAGGCACCGCATCAAGTTTCAGTAACGAATCCAGTAAGACAATTGAGCTAGAGCGACGTTTTGACTTAGGGGTAAGTAAGTCATTTTACCCCACTCGCTCTTCCGAATTAAAAATTACCTTCGATTTGGAAGTTGAAACTCCAGCATTCATGGGCGATTCCACCGTAAGCACGGGCTTGACAGACCCAGCCACCCCTCCCCCCATGCTTCTTAGAGTGGCCACCATGATTAGGCAGGAGCACGAAAGCACCAAAGTTCAAACAAAGCAATGCCAAGCTTCTCCTTCGTCCTCCACAAGCACACCAAGACAGCACGGCACAAACCGGACCGCTCTGTTTTAATTATGTGTGGCTCAGGGTGGAAAAGGTCGAACACAGATCACGCCTCCTTTCAAGAGAGTCAACAGCTACATCTCAAAGGGTAAAAACCCCCAAGCCACCGCGCTGATAATAGATCGTAAAATAAAAGTGATTTTAAACTTAGTTCATGTGTTCAGTTTATGCAGTGAGCAGCAGTAGGAGTGCCGGGGCCAATGACAATGGTATTTACAGTCCGGAGTGATTTCATAGGTTAAAAATATAAGTTAAAACATGACATAGCTCTATACATCCCCACTGTGGCCTTCTACTCCTTACCGGCAGGGCTGGATGACTAAGTCCGACTCACTGAACTCCCCCGCTAGAGACAGTGTTAGGGAGAATTCTCAAGAATGTGCTAATTTCCCTTACCTTTTGAGACCCCCAGCAACTTTGCTGGATTTCTAGGATTTGATTTTTTTTTACCTGGAAAGAGTGTGAGCCTTTTTTTTCCCCATTCTTCCATGTATTTTGATGTGGGTTTTACTTTTGTGTTCTTTGGTTATGGAGTTTTAAAACGACTCCATAGGCATCATCTTTTTCTGTGTGTCACACAGCACCTTCAGTGCCGTGACACAGGGATGCCTTTCAGCCTTCCCAAGGTTTAAATACCTTCTCTGGGACTGACTACTGTCTCCCAGAGCATGTAAAATTAAATTGACTTTACTAGTCTCTTTAAATTTACAGACCCAGCACACACTATCTTCCTATAGAGTGCTGGAGGGGTTGCCTAGCTTCCCCTTAGTCAAAACACTCATGTAACAGTAAAATGTTACCCTTTCCTACTTTAAATGGCTGGTGGCAGTGGTTTAGATCGAACTACCATGATTTTTTCCTGACTGCGAACAACAGTAGCTAAAAATCGGGTCAGCCATGTTTTTCAATATGGCGCCCAAGACCTATCTGTAAAAACAGACTCCGGTCAACTTTTCTCGCCGTTTCTTTTTCGAAAGGTCCTTCTTGTGTTTAACTCTGTGCGCCAAACCAGATTTGGTCCCTTTGTTCGTTGGCCTTTGGCGGGTTTCAGTGCTTAAGCCCTCCTCTGGCGCCTGGGTGTCTGGGGTGGACAGGATGTGAGGGAGGTGCCCAAAACTCCCTGTGCTTAGTCTTCTAGGAGGCTTGAATGCACTCTGGCGTGATTGGCTGGCTGGCTGTCCGGCAAGGATAGCCACCCTGCTGTGTGATTGACAGCTAGGCTGGAATGACTGGGGGAAACTGTTTAAAGCAGGTCTCTGGGACTTGGAAAGCAGAGTCGACCTCTGGAACGAAAGAACCGAATACGAGCTGAAGGAAGAGGACTGCTGCAACTCCTGGACAACCAGTGAAGCCCTGCTACAGGTCCGAATTGCCTCAAACTCCATCGACAGAGAAGACCTTCAAGGTTAACTTCTTCCCTTGAATTTGGTGGGAACAACCAACTCGTAAGCCGCCTGGACACCGTCCCTCCTGGTCAAATTTCCTGCAGAGTGCTGTGGAAAACTGGATAGCCAGTGGGAAGGATACCAGTTTGTGGTCTTTCTCACACCTTAAACCAATGTTTTGCCAAGCTTTAGGCCTCTTCCCTGGGCAGTGAAGGAACCTCCGACGTCCTCTTTCTTGTCCCCAATGACTGAAGCTCAGGAACAATGAAATCTGCTCGAACTGCCAAGAACAACTGCCTCAGCTACAGCTCTTTTTCACTTTAAAGGTGCTGTGCAAATGCGGTCCGGAAATCTTTTCCGCCACGTGAAAGTTTGTGAAAATGAACTGACTTCGAAGGCTTGTCCTTCCCTAAACATTTGTCTAACTTTTCTTCTGACCAAATTCTTCTTCAGGAGAGCTGAACTTGTTCAGTAACTTATTAGTTGTTTATTTGTGGTATATTAGTGTATGAGATTAAGCTGCTCTTACTAGTGTAATGTTTTCAAACTGACTGTGTAAATAAATGTATATTCTTTTACCGAGAAGTGTTTGTTTGAACCACTATATTTGTTGTGGGCACTATATTTGTTGGTCATCTGTGCAACTTGTTCTACTGCTCACTCAACTCTTGAGATACGTCTGGCTGCTCAGCCACTGCTATAACATAACTGTGTAGTACAGGCTTGTACCAAAGGTGACATTGTACAGACACTTGTAGTCTTAATTGCATGTAGTGTTCCCAAAGGGTACTGCATGTGATTCTGCCTAACAGTCTGCCGAGACTGCACACCTCTGCACAGCTTCGCTCTGCGTAGAAGGGGGAATTTTAAAGATAGCTACTCCTACAGTAGCAATAGAAGTGTAGAACAGACTGAATAGCGCACTGGAAACACCTCCTGCCGAGAATACACACCTCTGCACTGCTCAGCCTTCTTTATCTCATACATTTTTATGCTGTGCATGTCAAATATATGAATACATCTGTGTTTTTCACACCTTCTCACACCTTCTCTTAGTCTGGTGCATGTTTGCTTCGCTTTCAAATTCAAGTGGCTCACATTTTGGGCAAAAATGAGAAAAATCAAAGTGGACAGTTGCAGGAGTCATGTTCTGAAAATATTTTTTCTCCATGGAAGGTCACATCCTGAAGAAATGCACTTTGCTCAACTTCTCATTTTTTTTTAACCCATGGAAGGTGAAGGCAACTACCTCTAAACACATGTCCCAATAATTACACACCCCGTCAGGGAATAAGACCAAGACATAGTTTGCAAGAAAGACAAAGTTTATATAATATCAATATACCAGCAAAGAACTCTGCTGCCCTAGAGCGCTCTGCCAAAAATTACACGGGCAATCACATCTTCCATGATGTTATAGCTCAGCCTGCTCCATAGCGGATGCCAGGCACTAATTGGCTGCTGCTTCCCAGTCAGTCTTGGTCCATGTGGGTCAGCTGGGATCGTCCTCGCAGTAAAGGTTGAGACACACATTGGTAACTTTCTTTCTAATCTGAGCTAAACAACAGGAACTAGTAAGTCATTAGAGATGGCAGGCACCTGAGCACCATATGAGAGAGGTGCCCACAATGGTGAAGAATAATATATGGTTGTGTCAATCCCTGTATTCAGGACTTCATCAATACTGCAGTTCCCGCACCTAGGTTTCTCCCCTGGGGGTTTGATCTACTGCCTGCCCTCCCTGGTGCCTCATGATACAAACAGACGTGTGTTGCTATTGGGAAAATATACAGCTGTGCAGGCTTAGATCTGTGGTGGGCAATCTGGAATGGTCAAACAAGAGGGTTAGATGTTTATGAACATTAAAAGGGTTTGGTGGTCAGGTCTGAGAGCCATGGTGGGCTCTGGCCTGGTAGGGTAAAGGCAGAGGGGACACGGGCAGTTTAGTGGAGATGGGTGGGCATAGTGCTGAGGCCTGTTTCTGCCCCACGCTCCTCACAGAGCACGTTCTTGAAAAAGATACTGGGTAACTACAACAGTTGAGAGGACAGGGGAAGAATGGACTTCCGTGGGACCGAGGCTCGCGCAGAGCTGGGCTGGTGTACTGATGGCTCAGCACCTCTGTGTGAGATGAAGATGTGAGAGCTGCAGCCTCCAGAGTGGCGGTTTCGGGCTTAGTAAAAAATGGCATCTAGGCCTAATACAAAATGGAGTGTTGGAGCTGGGGCTTTGCTTATGTTATTCATTTAATTCTACGCACTGTAGGGCTCACACATGTGCCCTGAAGGATGGGGGCTGCTCCCCCTTAGTTTTAGATGGAGTCTATTCATTTGAGTTACAACTAAGGGGGTGGGTAGGGTCATTCCCTTCCCAACAAAGGATTCTCCCCGAATTCAGCAAGCTTAATTGGATTGGGCACATCAGCTGCATGCAAAACCTGGGGAAGAGTCATCCACAAGTCCACAATTATTGGGAAAAGCATTTTTTCATGCTGGTTTCTGTCATTGTGTTCATACTGGTTCTTTTCTGCGCGTGCCAATTGGGTCTCTGGTGTTGTGCCAAAGCAGTGCCTAATAGCACAATGATGATGATTTCAATTGCCATTTCAAAAGTAAATCGTAATACAAAAGAACTAGAAATGCAAACATAGATAACGTAGACAGACTGTACCACACAATCATTGTCCCTCCCCCTGACTCTACAAAGTATAAAGAGGTTTGGGTAGATTTAGCAGGGGATGGGGGATGTATCTACATGGCATGCACGCCCGAAGAATATGCGCAAACAGGATAAAGCCTGCGGGATGTGTGTGGGGCATGGATGCCACTAAAGGGAACACCACCATATGAAGCTGTGGTAAGGAGAGAAATGAACTCAAGTATGCAGAGGAATTTGCTACTGTAGAAGTAACGAAAGGGGGGAATGTTGGGAAGGAAATTAATCTTTATAGTAAGGCAAGTCCCATGGATACACGTGCAATGTGCCAGGGGGAGAGGGCTGTGCTAAGAAACCCGGCACGAACACAATATTTCATGAAATACAGATGTATAGACTTAGTGCGTGCATATAAGGAGGTGCCATTTTTGTAGTTGGTAGATACAGTCAGTCCTGAATGACTGAGTGTAAAACACAGGCCCGACGAAGAAACCTGAACAGGCCCAAGCGCTGATGATAGAAGGACCTGCGCTACTAATTCCCTAGAAACTTACCTCTGGTCCTTAACTGTTGCAACTACTTGTTATCACGAAAATGAATGCACCTTGCAAGGCTGCGAGACAACACCAGGCTGCACATTCATCACAGCCAGACCACCCGCAGACATCCAACCCCCACCCCTCCCACCAGGAGTTATGACACCCACAACTGACCCAGTTCAAGACCCCTGAATGCCGCAATAGTAGGTGACCTCAGAGCACCAGCCATAAAACCAGTGGTCATGAAATATGTGAAAGAACACAGCTATTTCACCATTTTTCATAATGACACACAATGTACAGGATGGAATAAATGAATAGTCCGAAGCGAGAGTGGAAACCTTGGAACCAAGCAAAAAATGTGAGTATCAGCATGATCATGATCCTCCCCCTATGCCAGTCCCAGAGTTTCCCGGGTGCACCCCATAATGATAGAGTAGCATTGTCCTGCATTAGTAACTCATGATTCCCAGGTGCAGGACATAATGATAGAGTAGCATTGTCCTGCAATAGTAACTCATGATTCCCGGGTGCAGGTCATAATGATAGAGTAGCATTGTCCTGCAATAGTAACTCATAAGGAACACAATCTTGACTCCCTGGAGAGGTGAGCTCAGCTGACCCCAAATGATGGAAGGCGGATGGACAAGGCTAGGACCACTCACAACCTGGCATCCCCTATGGAGTAGGCACGTGTATAGGGTCTCACCAACCAGCCACGCAGGTTTTTACTGTCTGTGATGATGACGTGCTGCCATATAACCTTCTGCTTGTACTCATTTTCGGCAGAATGTTCTCGAGCGGCAGAGTCTTTGCTTACATCCTTATTTTTCGGCAGTTTGCCTAGATTAGCTGTGTTCTGCATCTGGTATAACTGTATGGGCTGTATTTGAATAGATACCTAGTTATTCTCTCTATATGTATAGTAACAACTACCTGTCATCCTACTGGTCACACGATTTATTGCATTCTATTCTGTTCTATTAATAACAACAACTTCACGGTCTTAGTTGGTTCTGTCTTCCACCACTAGACTCTCAAGGCGGTAGGGCTGTCTCAGCTGGTATCGTTTCTCACCGGGACGATACTGGTGAGGGGCAGGGATTGGAATCGGTACCAGCATACTCATTTGAGTAGGAGCAGTGGGTATTGCCTGTGTATTAATCTTCCCATTATACAACTATCACCACAAACAAAACAATTCTACCTTCTTCGAAAAAGAATAATAATGATATATGAAATGCAGAAATTACAACTGAAAATGAACCTCAAAATAAAACTAGCAACATTGATGTACCTTCAGTAAAACATTCCAGAAAATCAATTTGACAAAAAATGATCCGACTTAGAGTTCTTAGCTATCTCATAAAAAAGACTGACAGCGCGTTTAAACTAAAAAGAAGTAAACGGGAGAAATTATGGGGATTTTAAGGGGACCTCTTTTATTAAAGCAGTAAACCCAGGGTAATCTCGTCCAATAATGAGTTCCTCTGGTAAACCTGGGATGACGCTGTTGGTATGATAGTTTGTATTCCCTTGTTAGTAATAGTTATAGGTACTTTGGGATATATTTCTTTATCTCCATGCACACAGGTAATTCTCACCAATTCTTGATTCCTAAGATCTTCTAAGGAAATAAGGCCTGCCTGAATAGCAGTCTGTTTACTTACAGAATCTATCAATGCTTGTACTGATTTACCATTGACAATGGCTGATTCTTGAGTAAACTCTGTGGGTTTATTACAAAAGCACACACTCAATGTTTCAATCTCCTCTTCTGTTTCTTCCCATTCATCTCCTATTAAATCTCTTATTTCCCTGGGTTCTTCTTTCTTATTTTCAGGGCAGTTTTTAGCTATATGTCCTGATTTCTGATGTGAAAAACAAGTTAAGATTTGGGTTTTAATGGTTCGGATTTCATCCCTTTTCCCCTCGTTGCCACCTTTCAATACTGTTCTTCTCTCTGACCTCTCTTTTTCCTTATTAGTCCATTCTTTATTTTTAAAAGGATATCCTCCTCTTTCCTGTGGAAAGTTATTTGAGCGAGGAGGACCTTTATGGTCTCTTCTATCTTCAGTCGTATGTAGGGTATGAAAATGATGGTTAGCCTCAGAGAAATTCTGATCGGTTTCAATAGCTTGAGTAGGAGTATGTTCATTTAATTACAATACTAATCATTGAAGGGCCGGAGGTAAGGAATAAGTAAATTGCTTAATAGTTAACATCTCTATTACTACGGGTAAGGTCTTCTTCCCCAGCCATAATGAAATGGTGTTTTTTATTTTTCCACCTAGTTCTAAGGGAGTCTTCCGAGGATTTAACCTGAGGTTACGTAATTTCTGTCAGTAAAAATTACTAGTTTGCCCCACTCTTTGTAGAAACCCCTCCTTGATATTTTCAAAGGTGACATTGTCTTGAAGATTACGCAACTGATAAAATGTTTGGAGCTCCCCTCTTAATAAGGGTCATCTTCCAATCCAAACTTAACTGCCAGTATTTCAAAGTTTAGAAAAAAATTACCTACATCTTCACCTTCATGGTATGGTTGTAAAATCCCTTATGGAAGGTGGGGCTGGTTTGTATTACAATGTGTTCTTCTAACCCGGTTTGCAGGCATGTTTCTGCCTGTAATTGGTGACCAGCCAGTCGGGTTGGGGCTACCTCTAGGGATGCTATGTCAAGATCTGGAATTAGGGTCTGGTCTGATTCGCTTCTCAATTCTGAAAAAACAGAAAGAGACTCACAGGGTAATTCATAGAATTTCGCAGAAAAGTGTCGCAAGCGGCTGGCTCAGAGTGTCCGCGTGCGATTGTCTGCGCCAGGCACGTGCGCTAAAACCGATTTCCGCGCACAGCGTATTCATGGATTTTAGGCTCCCAAACCAGCCGTGGCGCAGAGTATCGCAGCGACCCTGCAGCAGCGCCAGTAACGCCCCCAAGAACGCCCTCGCGCAAGGAAAAGCCATCAAAATCGCTAAATCATCGCAAAGGGCTGTGCTAACCCTGGACCAGTTTACAGGGCTGCCAAACAAGGAACGCAAAGCGGGTAACGTGCATATCAGGGGTACGCGTGAAGTTATACACGCGATTAGCCAGGGTGCCAGGGTACATGTATTTCAGGGGTGCGCGGGAAGTTCAACACGCGATAGTCCAGGGAACGTGTATTACAGGGGTACGCGGGAAGTTCAACACGCGATAGTCCAGGGAACGTGAATTACAGGGGTACGCGGGAAGTTCAACACGCGATTGTCCAGGGAACGTGTATTACAGGGGTACGCGGGAAGTTCAACACGCGATTGTCCAGGGAACGTGTATTACAGGGGTACGCGGGAAGTCTTACATGCGATTAGCCAGGGCACGTGTAATACAGGGGTACGCGGGAATTATCACACGCGATTTGGCAGGGTACGTGAATTACAGGGGTGCGTGGGAATTATCACACGCCATTTTGCTGGGTACGTGTATTACAGGGGTGCGTGGGAATTATCACACGCGATTAGGCTGGGTGGGTCCTCACAGGTGTTCCCTGTACACCCTCCACGGCCCCTGCAGGCAGCCCACAAACCAGGGGACTACCCTGCACACCTGCTCATGTCCCCCTGCACCCCCACCCCCCAGCCACCAGGGGCACCCACCACCAGGCCCCCACCCATGTCTCCTACCACCCCCACCCCCCAGCAGTGCAGGGGCAGCCTCCACCAGGCCCCCACTCATGCCCGACTCATGTCTCCCACCACCCCCACCCCCCAGCACTGTGGGGCACCTGCCAGCAGGCCCCAACCCATGTCACCCACCACCCCCACCCCCCAGCAGTGCAGGGGCATCCTCCACCAGGCCCACACTCATGTCCCCTATCACCCCCACCCCCCCGCCACCAGGGGCACCCTCCACCAGGCCCCCACTCATGTCTCCCAGCGTGCTACGTGTATTTCAGGGGTGCGGGGTGCGCGGGAAGTTCCACTCGCGAATAGCCTGGGCGCGTGTATTTCAGGGGTGCGCGGGAAGTTCCACACGCGAATAGCCTGGGCGCATGCATTTCAGGGGTGTGCGGGAAGTTTTACACGCGACTTCAGCAGGGTACGTGTATTTCAGGGGTGCGCGGGAATTCTCACACGCGATTTGGCTTGGTACGTGTATTACAGGGGTGCGTGGGAAGTTACACACGCAATTAGGCAGGGTGGGTCCTCACAGGTGTTCCCTGTACACCCTCCACGGCCCCTGCAGGCAGCCCACAAAACAGGGGACTACCCTGCACACCTGCTCATGTCACCCACCACCCCCACCCCCCACTATCCAGGGGCACCCTCCACCAGGCCCCCACTCATGTCTCCCACCACCCCCACCCCCCCAGTCACCAGGGGCAGCCTCCACCAGGCCCCCACTCATGTCTCCCACCACCCCCACCCCCCAGAAGTGCACGGGCAGCCTCCACCAGGCACCCACCCATGTCTCCCACCACCCCCACCCCCCAGCAGTGCAGGGGCACCCTCCACCAGGCCCCCACTCATGTCTCCCATCACCCCCACCCCCCAGCAGTGCAGGGGCAGCCTCCACCAGGCACCCACCCATGTCTCCCACCACCCCCACCCCCCAGCAGTGCAGGGGCAGCCTCCACCAGGCACCCACCCATGTCTCCCACCACCCCCACCCCCCAGCAGTGCAGGGGCAGCCTCCACCAGGCCCCCACTCATGTCTCCCACCACCCCCACCCCCCAGCAGTGCAGGGGCACCCTCCACCAGGCACCCACCCATGTCTCCCACCACCCCCACCCCCCTGCTACCATGGGCAGCCCCCACCAGGCCCCCACTCATGTCTCCCACCACCCCCACCCCCCTGCCACCATGGGCAGCCCCCACCAGGCCCCCACTCATGTCTCCCACCACCCCCACCCCCCAGCAGTGCAGGGGCAGCCTCCACCAGGCCCCCACTCATGTCTCCCACCACCCCCACTCCCCAGCAGTGCAGGGGCACCCTCCACCAGGCACCCACCCATGTCTCCCACCACCCCCACCCCCCAGCAGTGCAGGGGCAGCCTCCACCAGGCCCCCACTCATGTCCCCTATCACCCCCACCCCCCCGCCACCAGGGGCACCCTCCACCAGGCCCCCACTCATGTCTCCCACCACCCCCACCCCCCTGCCACCATGGGCAGCCCCCACCAGGCCCCCACTCATGTCTCCCACCACCCCCACCCCCCTGCCACCATGGGCAGCCCCCACCAGGCCCCCACTCATGTCTCCCACCAGCCCCACCCCCCAGCAGTGCAGGGGCAGCCTCCACCAGGCCCCCATTCATGTCTCCCACCACCCCCACCCCCCAGCAGTGCAGGGGCAGCCTCCACCAGGCCCCCAATCATGTCTCCCACCACCCCCACCCCCCAGCAGTGCAGGGGCAGCCTCCACCACGACACCAACTTCCCTGGCACTGAAGCTGGTGCCCCTCTGACTCCTTGGCCGGGGGTTGGCACTGGTGCCACCTGTTGTAGTGGCCGACATGGCAACCCCAGAGGCAGGAGTGGGTGGGCAAGTGGGTCCTGGGGCAGGGCTGTGGGGCGACGGAAAAGCAGTCGGGAGCCTTTGGTTCCAGCAGGGGTGGTCACAGCAACAGCACCCCTGGCTGATGTGCAGGCAGCAGATGGCAGGTGGGAGCGTGCTCAGGGCTCTGGGGGGCAGTAATTTGGCCCCCTGGGCAGGAGCGTGGTCTTCCGTGTGTGAACGCGTGGCCAGCTTGATACGAGTGATTTTGCACGCGAAAATCAAACACGTCTGCATGTAAATCGACGTGCACGCGTAGGAAAATGTTGCGTGACACGTCCCAGTGTCAAAGCGTGTAATAGTTGAAAATGGACCTACACGCAGAAGTGACAAAGCGTGTGATTGGTGAAAAAGGACCTACACGCAGAAGTGACAAAGCGTGTGATTGGTGGCAATGGCCCTAGCACGTACACGCCGCGTAAGTGACGCTGTACGTGTGGGCCTGTATATAAGGTACGTGTAGAACACCATTTCCTTGTCCGTGCTTTTCGTGGAGAGCGAGTGGGTGAATTCTGTACTTCTTGTCGTTTCACACGCAATTTACTTCACGGCGTTTCCAGTTCGTACTCCCTGTTACCTCTCACAGCTTTTTCTCTTTTTTCTCTTGTACTGGTTTACCTGGGCCTGTTCCCTCAAACAGTGTCCCCTTCTACTGTTGTCCTGTCTCCTCAGACAGCGTACAAATCTTCTTTTGGCGGGGGTGTTGCCAACCAAACGCGCTCATTTTTCACGCTCTTTTACCTGGCAGACGGTGAGTCACGCACGTATCTAACTTCTGTGCTTGCCCCGTGTGTAGCCTACCCCTTCAGAGGTCATTCTAGGCTGCGTGTGACACGCATACGTTCATTCTTGTGTTACTGGGTGCCACAGCGTAGTGAAGGTTTTTCTTTCTGCACATGTGGTCTAGGAGGGGTTGCGTGCACGTCATCTCCCTTTTTTGGGCCTCCTGTGTGTTGCGTGACCCGTCATCTTTCCCCAGGGGTTACATTCAGCCTTGCTAGAGCACTAGGGTACAATTACCATCTGGTACCCAACCCCTTTGACCCCCAATTGCCCAGGACAATAGTCTACATCCACTCCCATACGCACATTAATATCAGTGCCATGGCTGGGAGGCGAGGATTCCGTAAGGGTGGCAAAGGTGGAAGAGCCACAAGTGGTGGCCGTGGTGGATCCGGTAGGGGACGTGGTCGTAACTTGCAGGGTGAGCCTGTCCCCCCATGTGTGGAGGACCAGTCAAGGGCACCCATAATCCCCCCCCCCTTACCCCCCTCCCCCCCTCCCGTTGAGGCTGATGTGGCTGACACCATCCATGCTCAGCCCTTGTTGGACCAGCCCATTGTGGCACCAGACCTGGCTGACTCCATGGCTGACTTCCAGGTCAGCAGGGCTACGACACGTGCGCTGGTGCACGTTGATGCCATCATGCCACGTGGATCTGGGGCAGCAAGGTCATCTGCTGCCCCAAGTAGGCAGGGCGGAGAGGCTGCAGGGGCAGCTGCGGCTCCATCCACCCCAGCTCTCACACACCCAGCCAGGACAGTGTCGGTCCTAGTCCATCCTGCTGACATTCCCCCTGACACCATTACACTAGAGCCAATGCTTGCACCAACTCCCATGCTGAGTGTGCAATCCCACACACCTGATACAGAGCCCACCAGGGCTCCTGCCCCTAGTGTCCAGAGCGGCGCAGGACACTCAGGATCACCACCACCTTCCAAGCGGAAGAGCAAGAGTGCTCGTCCGGCACAGGCTGATGCCCCAGACACGGCTACACAGTCCGGCCCGTCCAGGAAGCCCAGCTTCACGGATGACGAACTGAATGCACTTGTCCAGTATGTGTCCGGACATGATAACGAGATGGTCATTGTTGCAGTATCCAAGACCACACCTGCACAACGCCAGGCACACTGGCAGACCGTTGCGGACATCGTAAGTGCCCTTGGAATCATGAGGCGCACAGCCAATGATTGCTATAAGCGCTGGAATGACCTAAAGCGCAGGGCAAAGAAGAAGCTGGCCTCAAGTCATGCCGCAACTCTAGTGACTGGAGGTGGGTCTCCAGTATTAGACATGGAACTCACTCCACATGAGTCAGTCGCTGGGACCTACGTCACGGAGGAACAGATCCAAGGCGTGGGAGATCTGGCTGATTACGAGGCATTGTCCGGTGAGTGAACATGCATGTGTGTGTCATCCATGTGCATGGTGTGTGTGTGAGGGCATCTGTTTGTGTGCCAGGTGAGAGTGTGTGCGCCTGAGTCGTATGGGTCAGCCATGTGCTTCATGCAATACATCCTACGCAGCTGCATTTGCCCATTGCAGTATCCCTTCTGCCAACAGTAGACATCTAGCCCAACAGCACCCCAGTTGCCCTTGTAGTGTCACCTTGCCACAACATTGTTGCTTATTTTTCTATGTTCAATCAGACAGATTGTTTGCATTCCACCACTTATACTAGGCATTCCTCAGTCCTCTGGTCACATGTCTGGCATGGCTATGGTAAAGTGGAGTGACTTTGTTACCTGGATATCATATGTTCACACATGTCCCTGTGCAATTGGACCATATTGGACTGGCAGCTCCAGGTGAAAAATCAGACCTGTTTGAATTAGAAAAGCTATTGCATGCGGGAACTGGACTGAATGAATAAGTGCTGCCCTCCTCTCCATCTACACTCAATAGCAATGGTACATGGCAGCTGTGTGATGGCATGTGTGTGTCACCTGGCAATCACAGGCCAATGTGTGATGCCACTGCCAGGCAGCATGCAGAAAATGTGTTCATCTTCCATCTTTGTGTCATGAGTGTGTGCCATTTGCCTGCCCTTCATACGCAGTGAGGGTGCATGCATGGGAGGGTCTTAGTCATGTGGGACATGTGTCAATCAAGTACTGGTTCTCTTGCTTCTCAGCCCTCATTGTGTGCCATGGTGCTAATGCGTGTTTCCATTTCTTTGTCATTATGTCATTGCAGGGGAAGACGCACCTGATACTGCTGGGGTTGTGGAGATGGTGCAGAGCCAGGAGGGGTCCGAGGGCTGACCAACCACCAGTGAGGGACGTGGTGTGCTGGTGGGTGAGAACCCACAAGTGCTGCAGGTCGTGCTCTCAAGGGGTGTCTCTGGCTGCACCTCCCCCGAGCTGTACTCAGCTGTTGACTCGGATGATGAGACCTACGTGCCGTCGCAGGTGAGTGTTCCAGGGAGGGATTCTGTTCTGTCCCACCCACCTGCACCAGGGTCAGAACCCTCAATGGGGATGTCAGTGTTGGCAGCTAGGCCTTTGGTGGTTACGGATGCAGGGTCACACTCCGCGACATCTGATCCTGTTCCTGGGCCAGCAGATCAGAGGGGGAATGCAGTCCTGCAGCCTCAGGCAGTGCCGGCACAGCAAGGCGCAGTCCGCCTTGCCCCAGACAGGTGTGGTGCCCGCCGACGTGGTGGCCGTACGCCACCTGGCAATACCGCATGGGAGCAATCCATTCACGGTCTGGCTACCCAACAGGCAGCATCATCCGAGATGATGGCTCAGGCCATGGATAGGGTGGCCACTTCCATTGTCCCCCCTGAAAGGCTGATGGAGCGACTAGAGCAGGCAACCAACTCCATCTGCCAGTCACACAGGGAGGACATGTTGGCGTCCAACAGGGACAGGCGGGCGGCACTGGCGACTCTGCAGGAGTCCATCTCCATAGAGTCCCAGGGCCACAGGGAAGCCCTGAGGCAGGAGCTACATCAACTCAGGACGACTCTTGTTGAGCTTGAGGCTTCAACACACCAAAGGACAGAACAGCAGCTGGAGCGTCTCACCCGTACGCTCTCAGCTGAGATGCAAGCAACGAGGGCGGAGGTCCGGGCATCCCGTGAGTTGTTGCATGGGGACCTCCGCACCCTCATCCTCCAGAACAAGACCTACCACACCCGCATGCTTGCAGCCATGGAGGAACAGAGTAGGGCCTTGCGTGGGCTGCCTCCCATAGTGCAACCACCTCCGGATGCAGCTGCACAGGGTGATAATAGCGACAGCAGTGATACTCCCACAATAGGGTAGCCGTGTGGGCCATGAGCCCATGGAGGTGTTTTTGTTTCCCAGGATCCACACAGGTGGGTTTTGGTGTGCACCCTGACCTTGGACCTCCTGGGTGGCCTCCCCAACCCCCCCCGGGCCCTGTAATGGCCATTTTTGATTTTATTTTTATTTTTATTTTTATTTTTTATTTCATATTTTTCCCAATTTTTTTGGGACAATTTGTCGGCTCCGTGGTTCCTGTGGGCATACGCTGCATTGTGGCTGGGCACATGCAGGCTTGTCATGTATTAGGTTCAGATGCCTGGGTTTGAGTCACACACACCCCTCCTGCTTCCCGTTTCCATGGGCTTGCAAAGGGTGTGCCCAAGTGACATTGAAGTACATGGTGACATTGGACTCCCACTACATGTGTGGGTAGTCTAGTCAATACTGTGTATACATTCCTAGTGCATATTGCTGTTGTGTTGTACACTGCATGTTGCATTGATGTGTAACTCATCATCTGTGTCTGCATCCCAATTTGCAGGTCCCTACCTCATGTCTACACAAAGCCCTCTAGTCTGGAGATGGGGTCCTTGTTGGCAGCAGTGCACCTACAACTCTACATGGCGCCAACACTGTTCAGTTGGAAGTGGTGGGAGTGCAGGCATTTCCAGGTGGTGAGACTACTGATTTATCACATTCGTGAAGTCATGTCAATGGTCGTACCTGCTCAAGTTTGTTGTTGGTCCTGCATTACAGTGAGTATTTCAGGTGTAGCAAGTTTCAATTGGGGACACTGTACATCGCAACACTTGTCATGTTGTGGGGATTACTTTGTTTACTGCACATAGCATGACATGGCATGGTGTGTTGTGTGGCGGTGCTGGGGATGGGTTGGGTGACATGGCACTGTCCTCTTGTTGCATTTAGCAAGTGGGTATTCATTTTAGCTGCTTGAATGTGTTTCTTCACAACACTGCATTGGTGGTGTGTGTGGGTAGGGATGCACACATTGTAACACTTCCAGGTGAACAATCTCAGGCTGATATGCTTTTCACGGTTGAATCTCCAGACATTCAGGATCAGTGTCAGGTTGAGTCATCATTGACTGTCAGATGGAATGTGCCAGGCCAGTGTGCAGTCCACAGGGGTGTGATTACTATGTGAAGTAATTAGCCACTAGCTGTGTACGGGCTGCCTCCCCCCGTGCCCTTTCCCCTCCCATGCGCAGCGGCTGTGCATGTGGTTGGGGATGTGGGGCCACCACCATGTCCACGGCCAGGCCCCGGCGTGTTGCAACGTTGTGCAGGACACATGCTGCCACTATGATCCTGCACACTACTGGGGGAGCGTATAACAGCTGCCCGCCAGAACGGTCAAGGGAGCGAAAGCATGACTTTAGCACTCCGAATGTGCGCTCCACTATGCCCCAGGTTGTAATGTGGGCTGTGTTATATCTTACCTCGGGTGGCGTGGTGGGGTTCCGAATTGGCGTCATCATGTGGGGGCTGAGAGGGTAGGCACTGTCCCCTGTGGAGGTGGTGATTGGTATCATTGGTGGGGTTGTGACCTTGCTCAGTATCCAACATGCATGCATGTGCAGTGGCATACATACTCACCAACCAGCCATGTATCGCCATGCCGCCCAGCATCTAGGTCCCGGCATAGGGTGGACATTCGGTAAATGAAGCTGTCGTGGGTGGAGCCGGGATAGTTTGCATATACTGAGGTGATGATTCCCTTGGCATTACATACTACCTGCACGTTGATGGAATGCCAGTGCTTGCGGTTCCTATAGATGTGCTCAGATGCCCTGGGGGGACGTAGAGCCACATGGGTGCAGTTGATGGCACCTAGCACTTTGGGGAATCGTGCCACACCGTAAAAATCCAGGGCTGCAGCATGCCTTTCTGCAGGTGTTCTGGGCAGGTATATGTGCCTGCGGACTGATGGGCGTGCAGTGATGATGTTCAAGACCTGGTGTAGGCAGCGTGACTGGGTGGCCTGTGACACCCCACCCACTATGGCACTTGTCCGCTGAAATGATCCAGTGGCTAAGAAGTGCAGTACATTGAGGACCTTCTCCAGGGGGCTGAGTGCTTGGGAGCACAGGGTGGGTGATATGAGGTTATCCTCCCACTCACTCACCAGGTCCAGTATTATGTGTGGTGGAAACCTGTACCTTCCATACACCTGGTCATCAGGCATCCCGAAAAGGCTGGTTCTGGGTGTGAATATTCTGGCCCTGACTATCCTCCTCCTCCTCCTTTGGTAGCCCACTGCCACTGCTGCTAGGAACGGTATGTTCATCCTGGCGTCTGGCTTGTTATTGTTAAAGTGCGCAAATTTTTGCTTTGCGCGTGTTCTGGGCGAGCGTGTGACCCGCGCACCCCTGGAATCCAGTTCCCAGTCCAATAGCGTGTGGAAATTCACACGCACCACGGGATACAGCGTGTGACCCGCGCACCCCTGGAATCCAGTTCCCAGTCCAATAGCGTGTGGAAATTCACATGCACCACGGGATACAGCGTGTGACCCGCGCACCCCTGGAATCCAGTTCCCAGTCCAATAGCGTGTGGAAATTCACACGCACCACGGGATACAGGTTCGCTGACGTACTTGCGTGTGTAAGTGCCCGCGCACCCATTAAATACACGTACATAGGCCAATCGCGTGTATGCGCACTTTTGTCCAATTACACGCGATGACACTCTGACGTGCAGTATTTCCACGTGTGCCCCGTCATTACGTGCTGAGTGGGGAACACCCGTGCGGGTCACGTCACAGACGCGCTTACGCGCTGAGGGACTCTGGTCCAATAGAATCGCGTATGCGTGCTGACGCGCTTACGCGCTAAGGGCCTTTCCTCGGATTTCACGATGACGTGCAGGATTTTCACGTGCCAAATCACTCCGTATCAAGCTGGCCACGCGAAAACACACGGAAGACCACGCTCCTGCCCAGAAGGCCGAGTTACTGCCCCCCAGTGCCCCGAGCAGCCTCCCACGTGCCATCTGCTGCTGCCTGCCTGCCTGCCTGCTGCCACCGTGCCCTGCCATTTGGTGCCTGCACATCAGCCATCTGCAGGGGTCCAGTTGCTGTGTCCACCCCTGCTGGAACTGAAGACTCCCGACTGGGATTACATCGCTCCACAGCCCAGCCCCAGGACCCAGTTGCCCACCCACACCTGCCTCTGGGGTTGCCATGTCGGGCACTTCCACATCTGGCACCAGTGGCAACCCCAGGCCAGAGGGGCAGAGGGGCACCAGCTTCACTGCCACCGAAGTTGGTGTCCTGGTGGAGCATGTCCTGGGGCAGTATGATGCCCTCTTTGGATCGTCCCGCGCCAGCAAGGAAGGACGGCAGAGGATCTGGGCCGACTGTGTGGTTGCCATCAACGCGGAGGGGGTGGCAACCCGCGACGTCCTGAAGATCAAGAAGCGCTGGGAGGACTTGAGGTCCAGGACCCTTGTGAAGGCCCGGGGCCTCGTGGAGGAGGGCCGGGGCCGCATGAGTTCCATCCTGATGAGGGTCCTGGAACGCGTACGCCCAGCGCTCCACGCCCAGATCCTTGAGAGGGAGGCCCGTCTGGAGTTGAGCAGTAAGTGTCCAAGCATTACTGTGTGAGACAGGGCATGTTGCGGTGTGCTGGTTCTATGATACTTGCCTGTATGTGTGCCATAGGCCATGTATGCATGTATGTGTGCAGGGACATCATGGTAATGCATGTGCGACCAGTGATGTGTGACCCACATGGTTGTTGCATGTGTTCAAATGCCGCATGGGGAGCCCTATGCAGATTTTGAACATGAGAGCATGCCAGTCTCTGTACCTGGGCATGGGTGGGGGTGAGGGATGGGTGCTGATGCCAGCTACATATATGGTACCCATGTCTGTGTGCCTGACCTGCGTGTCTGTGACTTGTGCATGCCATGGATGCATGACACATGTGTGTGACAATGCACAGATTCAGTGAAGCAGCCAAATTACCCTTGCATCCGCTGTGTTTGGTGTGTTTGGGGCCAGATGGATGTGACTGAGGTGAAGTGTGTGCATGTGATAGGCATGAGCCATGATGCATGTGAGTTACATATCATTGAATGTTTCAAGAGTCCATTGGACATGCATGGAAATGTCCATGGCATGCACCATGCCTGTTACTGTGTGTGTTTTGCCTGGACTGACCCATGTGTTGTGGAGGGACATGATGGAAGTGTACTTTGACATTGGTGCTCATCTGCTATTGCTTCCTGTCTAGGGGACCATTGTACAGTGCCCTGATGCTTGTGTTCTTTGTCTCCCTCTACGCAGCGGCTAGTGAAGAAGAGGGTGGAGACGGCGCTGTGGAGCAAGGCGGCGGGGATGCCCCCACGGCTGCAGCGGAAGGGGTGGGTGAGCCCCCACAGGGGCCTGCTACGGTGGGAGACGGTGAGGAGCCATCCAGGTTGGTGGTTTGCACAGAGGAGGAGGAGGCCGCCACTGGGGCACACATGGGGCCTGGTGGGGGCATCCCTGCTGGTGCAAGTGGTGCAGTCCAGGGCCAGGGGCAGGAGGCAGCAGAGGTCACCATGGAGGGGCCTGTGCATGTCGCTGTACCTGACCCTGTGAGTGCACCACCATGCACCAGCAGGGATGCCCCGTCCCAGGCCCGTCCGCAGGTAGAGGGGATGTCCATGTCACCTGACTCCCCTCCACCTGCGGACGTGGGAACCCCTGGCCGTGCGGAGAAGGTCCTGATTGGGGTCGCGATGCGCACGGCTGTGATTCGTGATGCCGTGCGTGCTTCCCGGGAGGAGCACGCACGTCATCACGAAGTGCACCGTGCCGACGTGGCCCAATTGGGATCGGCCATGTTCGGGGGTTTCCTGCATGTGTTGGCCAATGTGGCGGCCCTCTTCTCCTCTGTGCAGGCTATCCACCAGTCGTTCTCCTTGCCGTCTTCCAGCCCAGATGCCACCAGGGCCCCCTGTGGACCTGCCCCGACCAATGCAGCCAGCTCGGTGGGTATCCCATCCCTGCCACAGTTGGGAGTCGGAGGTCCAGCAGGGGTGGACAACACTGCAACTGGACCCCAGCAGATGGAAGATGTGACAGCATCATCAGGCAGGGCACGTGCACGACGGCATCGGTGGTTTCCATCAGCCTGGATGCCGTCGTGCTGGCAGAGGCAGTGGCGTCGGAGGCAGCAGCGGGCTCGACGTGGGAGGCATAATGGCTCGGGGCCATCAAGATCAGAGGGGCACCCATCGGCCGGAGGGCAGGGCAACCCTGGGATGGTGGTGTCTTCCGTGTGGGAGGAGTTAGTCCAGCGGATAGGTGCGGAGCGGCAGCGGGCGGAAGAGGAGCGGCTCGCCATGGTCAGGGCGGAGTTCTCCATGCGTCGGGCATTGAGGCGGGCTGAGTGCCTCGAGGAAGCTCGCAGGGAGTTTGAGCTGAACATGGGGTTATCCCTGCGAGACCTCGGGGCCAGGACAGAGTCCCGCCTCCAGGACATCGACATGGAGTTCGATGATGCCCTGGCCAGCAACATCAACAAGTGAGCCGCAGGACTTGCCCGCTGCCTTTGTATATAGTTATTTAGTTAGTTAGTGTTAGGTTTCCTTTATTTGTTTTTATTATTTTGGACCGCTCGGACAATGGCCACTTTTTTGTATATATTTTTTTCATTAGGTAGTAGTAGGTTTCCTTTATGGTGTTGGGCTCATGGACCCTGGTACATTCCTGTATTTAGTTTGTTTTTTGAAGGAACATTTTCTTTTTTTCATTATTGTGTTCACCATGTGGAAATGGTTTTTCATTCTTTTGCTTCTACTTGATATTGCTTTGGTCAACATTTGTTTTTGTATTCCTTTTTCGTTTTTTGATTTTTACTTTTGTTCTCCGACATGGACCATTTATTTTGCTATCCACATAGTTGTATGTTTGATTTGTTTACTTATTTTTAATCTTTAATACATTTTTTATTTTTACTTCCACTTGTGTTATTTTGTCTTTGGTTTCATACATGTCATGATATGGGTTTTGACATTCACTTGCAGCCATTGTGTATGTGTGTGTGACGGACATGTGTTCATTTACATACTTGCCATTGGGGTTGTGTCATGTAATTGCATTCACTATGTGGGTGGATGCAATCCTTGCCTGGGTGTTTGTGCTGGGTATGCTGCCCATTACTGCCATGATTGTGTATCGTCAGGACCTGGGGGCAGGGGGACACGATTGGGGGCCTGGTGGAGGCTGCCCCTGGTGACTGGGGTGTTGTGGGTGGTGGGAGACATGAGTGGGGGCCTGGTGGAGGGTGCCCCTGGTGGCTTGGGTGTGGGGGTGGTGGGAGACATGGGTGGGGGCCTGGTGGAGGCTGCCCCTGCTGGCTGGGGGGGTGGGGGTGGTGGGAGACATGAGTGGGGGCCTGGTGGAGGGTGCCCCTGCACTGCTGGGGTGTGGGGGTGGTGGGAGACATGAGTGGGGGCCTGGTGGAGGGTGCCCCTGCACTGCTGGGGTGTGGGGGTGGTGGGAGACATGAGTGGGGGCCTGGTGGAGGGTGCCCCTGCACTGCTGGGGTGTGGGGGTGGTGGGAGACATGAGTGGGGGCCTGGTGGAGTGTGCCCTTGCACTGCTGGGGTGTGGGGGTGGTGTGAGACATGAGTGGGGGCCTGGTGGAGGGTGCCCCTGCACTGCTGGGGTGTGGGGGTGGTGGGAGGCATGAGTGGGGGCCTGGTGGAGGCTGCCCCTGGTGGCTGGGGGGTGGGGGTGGTGGTAGACATGAGTGGGGGTCTGGTGGAGGGTGCCCCTGCACTGCCTGGGTGTGGGGGTGGTGGGAGACATGAGTGGGGGCCTGGTGGAGGGTGCCCCTGCACTGCTGGGGTGTGGGGGTGGTGTGAGACATGAGTGGGGGCCTGGTGGAGGGTGCCCCTAGTGGCTGGGGTGTGGGGGTGGTGGGAGACATGGGTGGGGGCCTGGTGGAGGGTGCCCCTGGTGGCTGGGGGGGTGGGGGTGGTGGTAGACATGAGTGGGGCCTGGTGGAGGGTGCCCCTGCACTGCTGGGGTGTGGGGGTGGTGGGAGACATGAGTGGGGGCCTGGTGGAGGGTGCCCCTGCACTGCTGGGGTGTGGGGGTGGTGGGAGACATGAGTGGGGGCCTGGTGGAGGGTGACCCTGGTGGCTGGGGGGTGGGGGTGGTGGGAGACATGGGTGGGGGCCTGGTGGAGGGTGACCCTGGTGGCTGGGGGGTGGGGGTGGTGGGTGACATGAGTGGGGGCCTGGTGGAGGGTGACCTGGTGGCTGGGGGTGGGGGTGGTGGGAGACATGAGTGGACATGGGTGGGGGCCTGCTGGCAGGTGCCCCACAGTGCTGGGGGTGGGGGTGGTGGGGGACATGAGTTGGACATGGGTGGGGGCCTGCTGGCAGGTGCCCCACAGTGCTGGGGGGTGGGGGTGCAAGGGGACATGAGTTGGTGTTCATTAGTTCAAGGAGACATGTGCCTTTGCTGGGGGGCATCCCCATGTTGGGTGGGCTGCCTGCGGGACATGACCAGGGATGCAGGGTAGTCCCCTGTGGTGTGGGCTGCCTGCAGGGGCCGTGGAGGGTGTACAGGGTTCACCTGGGAGGACCCACACTGTCAAATCACATGTGGGACTCCCCGGCACCCCTGAAATACACGTACCGTGCAGAAATCGCGTGTAAAACTTCCCGCGCACCCCTGAAATACACGCGTCCAGGCTATTCGCGTTTGGAACTTCCCGCGCACCCCTGAAATACACGCACCCAGGCTATTCGCGTGTGGAACTCCCCGCGCACCCCTGAAATACACGCGCCCCCAGGCTATTCGCGTGTGGAACTTCCCGCGCACCCCTCAAATACACGCGCACAGGCTATTCGCGTGTGGAACTTCCCGCGCACCCCTCAAATACACGCGCCCAAGCTATTCGCGTGTGGAACTTCACGCGCACCCCTGAAATACACGCACCCAGGCTATTCGCGTGTGGAACTCCCTGCGCACCCCTGAAATACACGCGCCCAGGCTATTCGCGTGTGGAACTTCCCGCGCACCCCTCAAATACACGCGCCCAGGCTATTCGCGTGTGGAACTTCCCGCGCACCCCTGGAATACACGTAGCCCGCTCCCCCAGGCCCGATCGCGTGAGGAACTTCACGCGAACCCCTGTAATACACGCAGCCCGCTCCCCCAGGCCCGAGCGCGTGAGGAACTTCACGCGAACCCCTGTAATACACGTAGCCCGCTCCCCCAGGCCCGATCGCGTGTGAAACTTCACGCGAACCCCTGAAATACACGTAGCACGCTCCCCCAGGCCCGATCGCGAACCCCTGAAATACATGTAGCACGCTCCCCCAGGCCCGATCGCGTGAGAAACTTCACGCGAACCCCTGAAATACACGTAGCCCGCTCCCCCAGGCCCGATCGCGTGAATAACTTCACGCGAACCCCTGTGATGCACGTACCCTGCAAATCGCGTGTGAGACTTCCCGTGCACCCCGGTATACACGCACACGTATTTTTTGTCAGCGGGTGTCCGTGTTTGTGGGTACCCCTTTGCACGTCATTTTTCCTGGAGGGCCACAGTATGGGACATTCATCATGGCAGTATATAGGTGCTATTTGTTGGCGCACCTTTTGGCGCACATTTCTTACAGCCGCAGAGACGCTACCGCCTGCTTTCTTGTGGCGGTCGTGTTTGTGCCTGTGCGCTGGTTTGAGCGTGCACTTTTTTCACCTATTCTATTCCATGAATACGTGTTGTAGGCGAGCGTGTGGGCGTTCCGCGCACTTGTGCCCTGTACTTCCCCCGTGACGCCCACGTTTTGGCAAGTTGTTCCCCATTCCGAGTGTTACGCCCGTGTTCCGCCTACTTTTGTTGCGTGCGCCGCGCTATGTGCGAATTTCGCTGTGGCCTGTGCGATTTTCGCTGTGACCTGGCGCACGCTGTTAGATGGCCTGTGCGCCAACGTGCGCCGCGCACTTTTTTATCGCACATCCGCTGGTTTTCACGCGCACGGCCTTCCATGAATCGACATGCGCTGCTTTTCGTGCGATTTTCGCACTTGCACTGCGATGTTCGCTATTCCACTGCGATTCGCACGTTTTTGCCCACTTGCGCCGCGCTAATTATTCCATGAATCGGCTTCTTAATCTCGACATCACAAATTAGACATCAGAAATTGTTTGGTGACACAGATTCTTTTCTATATTATTCTACAGAATCAACTTGGGAAGGACATCTCTTGATACTGAATACACTCCATTTGGAGTTACTACTAGAAGTTTCATTAAGGTAAGAACTCTGAACCATTGTATATCCAAGAGTCAGCAGGATAAACAATGGATAAAGGGCAGAATATCATGACATATAGTTTCCTGTTTTAGGAGAGACTGGAGAGACACCTGATGGACTTATACCATCAACGACCAAGCTATATAGATCATAATAATCGCTAGCCACAACCAACCAGGCTTCATTATTTGGACAATAAACAGAGGAGCTCAACGAGAGAGGATATTTCCGGACACGTTGGATTTTCTGACACACCAATCAGGTAACTAATGTATTTATTAACTAGTTGATTTTAATACCCTCTATTGGGATGTTATTAATTACAATT
This sequence comes from Ambystoma mexicanum, assembly GCF_040938575.1. Lineage (NCBI taxonomy): Eukaryota > Metazoa > Chordata > Amphibia > Caudata > Ambystomatidae > Ambystoma > Ambystoma mexicanum. The sequence continues at coordinate 14,881,554 of NC_090927.1, read as the reverse complement.
TCTTTGGAAAGTAGACGAGCGATTTCACATACATACCATTTTGATTTTTGTAGGAAGCATTTTTTAAGCACATATAAGAAAACCCTGGAAAGGATCTCCCTAAACAGGATGGAACACAGGTGATTATGAGATCTAGAATCATGACAGACAAAATGAAATAATGTTAATTAAACCCAGAGTAACTTATACTATGACTATTTACTGTAGGATGGAATTTTTAAATCAAGAAGAGAGTAGACAACTCCTGAAGAAGAGGACGAATATACCCCGAAATGCGTAGAGACACAGGACAAAGGTTGAGCACTTGTAGCGTTATTACCGAATGCAAGATCACACCATATTCAAGTCTTGAAATTGTCTACTCAATTGTGAAAAAACACATATATGTTGGGTGAAATATTTTGGGTGAAAACTATTGCAAAATGAATAAATCACGTATCTTGTAAAGCAACAGATTGATGAACATTTGATGTAGTAAAAACACATGATTTTTTTACAAAAAAGTTTTGAGTACAAATTCTTTTTGAATTTGAAGCAATTTAACCAATTACAAATTGTTTGTTGATACAATACAAATTGGGTGTGCAGGGGACGGGAGAGTTCCACAAGATTGTGGACATCTGTTGTTTTTGTGGAACATGACAATCCTCTACCGGCCCATCTCTATTTCAAATGGCATAAGGACAAAACCCCTGCCATGTCTTGGATATTATGAGTGGGGTGTGGGAAAGATCAGGCAGTTAGCAGACCAGCAATCATTTAAGGGTACATATATGGAGAAGGTGAGAAGTCTGGTGAAAGTCCACCCGCAAGCCGCCCAAGCCCAAAAATAAACGGTGAATCGGCCTGTCAAGCTTGTCTTCTTTGTCATTTAAAGAAAACTCTGATTCTGATGTATCTGAATATGTTTTATGTAGGGAGGATTGATAATTTACGTCGGGTAAGAGTGTTTTAGAGCTAGAAGGTACATTTACTCCAGAGAGAGCTTTCCTTGCCAGTGCGATTCCTAAAGTGCTAGGTTTTATATAGGCTTGAGGAGCTCAGGTTTTTAGAATATTATTGTCCCACTGTTGCAACTGGTAATGAGAAGTAGGAAAAGTATTCAACAATATATGAGACCGGAAAAATAAGTCCTGGTCTCATACGGAATATGTGTCTGTAAAAAAATTGATTGACCTGTCTGAGTCTTCAACATTAACAAGAATCTTTTCCCCAGCTGGAGTAAATAAAACTAGTAGTATGGATTCCTCAACTTGTTTCAGTTGAGCGCATCCTACTCTGACACCATATGTGGAACAGGTATGGTATCAGAAGTGAAGACACAGACGCAAAAGATACAAGTCTTGAAAACCTTTATTAATTAATTTTGACGGGGGTTAGAGACTTCCCATCTGTCCCTGTCTCTATAATGGGAGTAGTCTCCACCAACTAAGTAAAACAAATAGTCCAAGTTAGTCAGTCAAACCAAATGAAAAGTCTGTGTCATAAACCTATACTTGCTCTCACTCTCTACAATAACTAAGTTTGGGGAATGTGTACAAAAACAAAAGAATGTGTTCAAAAGAATGCCAGAATGGCTATGGAAGTGGCCACCACTCCCTTCCCCAAGTTCAGTTCACTGGGGTATTCGTAGTGTGCTTCAAGGTGGGTAGTGCCCACAGTTCACAGGCTTTTTATAAGTCACATAGGCTTCCTCTGCCTATGTTATCTAGCAGTACAATATTTTGCACTGTTACTCTTTTTGACTTCTTACGGGCTTCCGTCGCCCAATGTTACATTTCTCAAACTAGCAGTTCATAACAACACGTTCCTTTTCCAATGCTCGCTTAGGCGCCCTTGGTCTGACTCTATACTTCACAATGTTCCAAAAACACAATTCCTCTGTACTTCACAATGTTCCTTAACACAGCTCCACTTCGTAGTGATCGGGGTTAATGTCCCTTTCACAACCTTTGTACTATATATATTGTTTGCCTGTTAGAGATTTTCGCAACCACACAGTACTTTAACCCCTGTGCATAATCACTCCACCAGCAGGGTTCTTTAACTGTTCAAAAAAATATCCCCTTGTCAGAGACCTTCAAAACCACACAGTATTATCACCCCTGTGGGCGACTACTCTGACAAAAGAGTTTCTCCCCGGCCCCTCAATCAAAGACAGTAAACACATTTTGCTGGTAATTTTTAGCCTTCAGGATCGCTGCACGTCTTTCTTCGCATTGTGCCTTTTCCTCTGAAGTATCCTTGTCACTTAATAGTTCATATCCTGTCTCGCTGAAGCATTTCACAATGTGCCTTCTCTTACGGCACCGTTCCATTACTTTGTTTCGCAGACAGCTCCCTCGCCAGTCATCACAATCAAAGCTTTTCATTTCAAACACTTTTCTTTCTCACGCGTAGCTTCACGTGCAACGCTGTAACATCTTGCAATCGCGCGTATCACATACCAGGCTCTTCCTGTTTGAAACTCACCGGCAGTGAATACTTTGGCACCCTATTTGTTTTCTCACACCATCGAGGTCAGGGTCTTGTCCACCTGCACCTCAGACCATCCCAGGCAATCTTGCAGCCTTGGGGTTGCAACAAGCACACCGCTCTGCACCCATCTGTCAAACTCTTTTGCTCCTTGGACACACGGCTCCCTCACCACGCAGCTCACTGCCCTATCTCGCAGCCTGGCCGCCTTTCAAGGTCCCGTTCTCCATGGCTTGGTTACCTGCTCTGCCATTCAGCTCGCTTTCCCCGGTCTTGCCTGCACACTCTTCTTGTGCTCTACCTTTTATAATCAGAATAGCCATCAATACTGTTCAGGTGTGTGACTGGGACTCTGCCCGACCCTATTAGTTGGACAAGGTATTGACTAGCACTGGTGGTAATCTTCACAGTCTCAATCTTCCTCTTCCTCCTGTCAGTAGTTGGGCTTGCACAGAAAGGGGGGTTCATGGGATTTGTAGTATCCAATGAAACTAGAGGAAATATGGGGTATGTAGCTATCAGGGACAGAGGGATACCATGGGCCTCATCACGACCCAGGCGGTAAGTTACCGCCTGGGCCGTGACTTTACCACCATGGCGTAAACTACGTTTACGCCATGGTGGTTGGCGGACTTACCGCCCCATTCGGACTTTGGCGGGGCGGTAAGTCCCCAATCCCCATTTACCTTCCCCATTCCCATTTTTGCCACATAGGGCATAATGGGAGTGGGGAAGGCGTTAATTACGCCACCGTAAATTACGGTGGCGTAATTAACTCCATGGTCCCTTAGCGCCATGGATTTTAACACCTGCTAAAAGCAGGTGTTAAATTCGCCATGGCGCTAAGGGACCTCGTACTCAGGCGGTAAGGGTCGGCGCTGTTTACGGCGCCGTAAACCCCTTACCGCCTGGGTCGTGATGAGGCCCCATGTCTCACCCTCAGATGTTCCGTCCCCACTCCCCGATGACCCCCTATCAAGGTGATCCTCCCTCGCATGTACAAACCAGGGTCGCAATACAAAAGCGATGGCCCTCCCCTGGCCACCTGAATAAGGGATCCGCAGGGACTAGGTTGTGAAACTCTTACATTTCAAACTCACTCCCAGGCAAGGTGAGTGCCCCCCATGCCCAGCCCCAGAGCCTGTTCTTTTTGAAATATAATTTTGCGCTTTACAAAGCATGTAAAATGCGTAGTGCACGCGGGTCCCAAGCTCCCCTGCCCGCTTCCTGGTCCCTATCATCCCGCCTCCCACCTGACGTGATTGGTCCATTGGATCCAACCACAACACAGGCCTAATGACCTGGCTGTAGGCGCTGCACCCGTGCCATTTCGACCTCGCTTCCAGGCAAGGTGAGTGCCCCCATGCCCAGCCCCAGAGCCTGCTCTTTTTGAAATATAATGTTGTGCTTTACAAAGCACGAAGAATGCGTAGTGCACGCGGGTCCCAAGCTCACCTGCCCGCTTCCTGGTCCCTATCATTCTGCCTCCCACCCGACATGATTGGTCCATTGGACCCGACCACAACATAGGCCTAATGACCTGGCTGTAGGCGCCACACCTGTGCCATTTTAACCTCATTCCCAGGCAAGGTGAGTCCCCCCATGCCCAGCCCCAGAGGCTGTTCTTTTTTAAATATAATTGTGTGCTTTAGAAAGAACATAAAATGTATAGTGCATGTGGGTCCCAATCTCCCCTGCCCACTCCCTGGTTCCTATCATCCCGCCTCCCACCCGACATGATTGGTCCCTGACAACCTCATAAGTGACCCTCCTAGTGCAGCCCTCTGCCCTGTAGACGCTGCGGCTAAGGGCCCCAAGTAAAAGGGCAGCTCCAACACAGGTGGTTCCAGAAAGTGTCAGCAGGTGTCCGCAGGGTAAGCCAGTGGCCAGCCGTCAACCAGCACCAACCACCAAAGTAAGTGTTGCATGGTTGGGGAGTAGAGCAATTACTTTTCTCCAGAAAATCCCTGCAACACTCTCCATTACCCTACCTCTGAACTGTGAATGTTAGCAAGTGCCACACTTGGATCAAATTTTGAACGTTGGCCTGTGTCATATCTAGATGGGACTGTGAAGGTGGGCAAGAGCCGTACTTAGATGGAATTGCGAGTGTTAACAAGTCCCACACTTAGATGGAATCGTGAATGATAGCATGTGCCACAGTTTGATGGAATTGTGAACATTGTCCTTAGTCATATCTAGATAGGACTATCAAGGTTAGCACATGCCACACTCAGATAGACTAGTGAATGTTGGCAAGTGCCACACTTAGATAAGACTGTAAACAATAGCCTGCATCACAACTAGATAGGATTGTGGATGTAGGCCACTGCCACATCTAGATAGAATAACGATTGTTAGTCAGTGCCACATCTAGACAACATCGGGAATACTATCAAAGCCAAATCCCGATAGAATTGTAAACACTAGCTTATAGACAGGATTTTCAAAGGTGGACCAGTGCCACATTTGGATACAGTTGTTACATTTTGGTGGACGTCATATATAGAAAGGATTGTGAATATTAGCCAATACCGATCTAGATAGAAATGCAGAGATATTCACGCGCCACATCTAGAAAGAACGTGGAAATCTAGCACATCACTTCTAAACAGCAATGCCAAAAACCAACCCACTAACAATTTCACCCCTCTGCATACACCTCTCAAACTCTAAACAAACACAACCACAAACCTATAGCACAACAAACCGCACAAACTTCACTACACTGCAACAACAAAACAAACCACACATAGTCTCGCACAACAGCACACAACGCTACCGAACGGAAAGCACCCCAAGCCCAAGGAACGGTGTTAACCGGGCTGAGGATGCCAATGGCACATCAATGCTCTCTTGCACTTTCCTGCTCGCTCCCACTAACTCACCCTGCTACCATTTTCAGAACTGCCAGAGCGGAACACTCCGGTGGTGATAGTGCATGGTACAAATATCCTTTAACATTAACATTAACATAACCCTCACAAGATGATTTGCCCAGTTCTGACTGTATTGCCAACACTGTGCTTTCTTCCTTCTGCTTCTGCTACTACTGTTCCAGCTCCTTCCAATGTTCTGCACCTGAAGGAGCTTTTATGCCTCTCAGGTTCCTTCATGTGTGGGCCATTAGGCTTAATTGCCTGAATGCTACTACAGCATGACTCTTCAGCCCTCTTCCTTGTCCCAGTATGTATGGGATTATGGAACTTGTAGTCCTCAACAACAAAGTTAGTTCTTTTTATTACCTTTTTGGTTTTAAGGGTAGATATATTTTCCTTGAGCTTATTTAAGGATGAAACATTAGAATTTGTTGTTACAGAGGAAGACAATTTATTTAAGGCAATATTCCTTAACTCCTTTCCATCATACCTTGGAGGTAAAGAGGACTTACATTGGTCTTTTTGTTGTTAAGGCTTTTTCAGGTTTTTTGGCATTCGTGCCCAGAGCCACAGATCTTATATGTAGTTCAGATACATCATAATGACAATCGGCCATTTCCTGTGTTGGCAACTTTAAAAGGTTCTCCCTTTCAAAGAACAAATGCTCTGTCTCACCCCACAGGATCTCCTGACCACCCTGGGCCTTTCTCCTCTCAGGTGATCCTCCTGCAGTACACCACCCCCAAGGTCAGGATCAGGAAGCGTTTGCCATTCCCTGGCCACCTGGGTGGAGACTCTAGGCAGGGGTTTAGTGAGCGATCCGTAGTGTTCACCACAATTAGTAGAGAGATGTCACATGTAGTAAGTGGGATACAAATACTATGACAAGAGAATTAAACTAATATTAGAGTCCGTCATCATACATATAAAGTAAACAAATTGTGTTATAAAGAAATGAACATAAGAACATTTTGCAAGGTAAAGACCTAAATGTGGTGACAGATAGCACACACATTGCTCCTGAGACTCAATAAAAGGCCCAAGGGCTTATGTTACAGGTTTGTGGGCTCTACGGACATCCTTTTCTCACTCGTCTTCCGTTGGATGTCCTCTGTTATCCAGACGTCTGCATACCCAGGTTGGTACTATTGACTGGTAATTCCTACTGCCTGTTTTCTGTTTTAGGCTATGGGTGACTGCATACAATGCTGGCTCTCTAAACTTCCTTTGGGACCTCCTTCTGTCCCTCCTCTATCCAGTTGTTAGTGTTATGAGGGAATTAGGAAAGTGCCTTGCACTTGCTCAGTTGGATTCAGACTTGTTGACTCAAACCCCACATTTTCCTTTCCTCTTCTACTCTCACTGTCTCCCTCCTCCTTTTACTCCCCCCAATTCCCTGTTACTTAGATGTTTCTCTCATCCTTGTTTTCACCTCCACCCATTGATGTTTCCTCTCCTCTCTCCCTACTCTACTTCTCCCTCCTCCACTCTACTGCTCCCTCCGCCACTCTAGTGCTCCCTCCTGCACTCAACTGCTCCCTACTCTACTCCACTTTTCCCTACTTTACTCTTCTGCTCCCTCCTTCACTCTATTACTCCATCCTCCACTCCACTACACCCTCCTTCACTCCACTGCTTGATCATCCACTCCACGTTTCCTACTCAAGAACCCTCTTTCACTGCATCATCATACATTTCACATATACTCTCTGGACTAGTTCTTCTGAACTTTCACTACACAAACACACACACTCACACTGCAATAGCCTTCCGCCACATCCTTACAACCCACAAGTTCTTGTTTCTCATCTCCTCTTTTTTGTTTCCATGCTTCCTGCCATTGGTCAGCTTTCCGCAACCAATCTGCTTTCCTATTTTCCCTCCGACGGCATGTATCTTTAGAAAAAAAGCTTTAAAAAGTGACTAAGCCCCACCTACTCTCTCTGTGGTAGCCACTGCGGGTCGACCATGGTTGGTCTGCCAATCTAGTCTTTGTCGGGTGGCCATGCTACCTGATAAGTAAATTCTCTGTGGGGTTTTTGGACCCTTTGTCATGTCCCTGGTGGTGGATGATTAAACATAAGTCTCTGGTGTCATACCTTCCTGGGAGCTGAAGCAATTCACTAAAATGGGCATGTGCTCCTGTAGGTTAATCAACGTCCCTCTCGATTTCTCCGTCACTCTTTGATGCCACCTTGGGACATCAGATGTACAGTGTCTGGAAGGGTTGCTTCTGTTCACGGGTACCACAGTCTCTGTGATGAGGATGTGGATACGAGGCATTAGTTGAGGTTGGGCAGTCTGATGTTCATCTTCTTCCAGTAAAAGACTGACAAGTATCTGGACAAAGAGGCAAGGCATGAGCCAAAGGTCTGTTGCTGACTTGTAGATAGGGAATGCATAAGGGTTCAACAAGGCTGGGAGGATAGCTTAGGGGCAACGCGTTTATCTTGGAAGCAAGACAACGCATAGCGACACAGGTTTGAGTCCTGGGATTGCGCTTAGAAACTGGCCCCCGGTATTAAGGGCATTATGAAAGAACATATAATTATGATAACTCTCCTTGGCTGCCTATTCCCTCAGGGCCAGAGCTGGCTCTAAATTGTAGAGTGGTAGGCAGCCCCCCTTTCTTGACAAGGTCAGAGTATTGGCTTTGAAGTATACAGCCACCCTTTCTCCCTCATCCTCTTCTTCCCTTTTCCCTGTAGATTATCTACATAGGGATATCTGGACTGTTGTAGATTATGATTTTTCCTTCTCCTCATTCATCCTGAGATAAAACTGCCCCAGTCCTTTTCTGGAGGCATCAGTCTAAAGGATTCTAAAGGGTGAATTATTTCATGAAATTGAGCATTATCAAGACTGGGCTTTTACAGACACACTGCTTAAACTGGGAAAAAGCGTGCTGTGACTTCTCGGCTGACCGGACAAAGTTAGGATGTTCCTTATTCAATCTGTTGAGCCCGACCATTTGTGAAAGGCTTGGAATAAACTTGCGATTATACCCTAGGAGACCAAAGAAAGCCCAAATCTCTTTCTTGTTGACTGGTCTGGCCACTTGTATGGCTTTTACTTTGGTCATCTGAGGTAAGACCTTCCCTTTTCCCACCTGGAATCCCAAATATTTCACGGTGAACCGGGTCAGGTGGCATTTGCTGGGGTTAGCGGTCAGGCGAGGTTTCCTTAGTTGATTGCAAACTGATGTCAGATGATGCAGATGTTCCTCCTACTTAAACTGTGGACTACAAAGTCATCCAGATAGGCCTCAACAAAGTCTTGGCTGGGGACTTGGATCCGAAAGCCTTTGAAAGGTAGTAGGTGCTCCATGCACTCTGAAGGGTAATACCGTAAACTAGTATAGGCCCTCTGAGGTAGGGAATGCCATTTTAGATTTGGCCTCCTCATCCAGAGGACCGGCCAGTATCCTGTTTTCAGATTGAGAGTTGACATATTCTTGGCAGTCCCCAATCTGTCGACCTGTTTATCGATTCTAGATATTGAATATCCAATGAAATGGGAGATCTCATTTAGGTACTGAAAATATTAAAAAATCTCCAAGCCTAATCCAGCGTGGGCACCAGGACTATCAAGGATGACCATCTGCTTGCGATCTTTCTATAATTCACAGGTCGAGCATCTTCTTTATCTCTTCTTTAATAGTTTGTTTCTGATTTCTGATTTATTGGAGTCGTTAAATCTTTAGCCGAATCACTCTGCACTCGGGGTAATGCATTTTGTGGATTATCCATAACACACACCCAGGTTTGTTGATAATACATCCTGGTACCCACTGATCCAATACTTGTGATTTATGTATCGACTTCGAAGTGTGTAAATTAAATATATATATTCTTAAAAAATACAAAGCTTTGGTCAGCGTTTCCTTGATCCATAGTACTGTGATACCTAATGTGTAAACCCTGAATACTGCTCATCTCCCTCTTGAGAAAAGTCTGACTGCTCAGCCACAGCTACCAACTAAATCTTTGTGGTACAGACTGTTACCAAAGGGGATTTATTGCTCATACCTGTAGTCTTAATCTGGTGTAGCTCCTTTAGGGAACTGCACGGGATTCTGCCTAACATGCACATATCATTCCAATTTATAAAAAGGGTCTACCTGAATCCCCTCTTAATTACCGCCCAATTGCGCTTACTGACGCTTCTTCAAAGATATTATTGCTTCTATTGTTGAACCAACTACAAACATATATTGTCCAAAAAGATTTGCTTTCCCCAAATATGGTAGGGTTTCGCAAATATATAGGGTGCCCCCTGAATGCCACTATTTTAGCTCACCTTCAAGCTCAAACAACCTCATCTAAAATGGGGTCTGTTTACATGGCCGTCTCGATCTCACTGCAGCTTTTGACAGCGTGATCCGAGAAGTTCTCTGGTCCAAAATGCTAAAATTAGGAATTCCATCTGATCTGATAGCTTTAATTGCCTTATTAGACTGTGATACCACCTATCGTATTAGATTGAACCGTGAGGGGGCCCTGTCTAGTCCAATTCCAACTGAGATCGGGGTGAAACAGGGATGTACCCTAGCGGCAGTACTTTTTAACTTATATCTTCTTGGCCTTGATGAGCCATGGCATAGTACTGTGATATGTCCCGCTAAACATGGGTCTATTAGACTGGATTGGATCTGCTTTGCCGATGACCTCTTATTTATCGAGCACAATCTTGTAATAAATCCAAGCAAATCACATATCATAATCTTTAGAGCTGGAAAAATGCAAAACAGTATGTTTTGCTTGGTCTCTTAATGAGACCGTTATAATCCACGCCCCTCTAATTCGATATTTGGGATATCCATTGACTGATTCTTACTCATTGTCTATGTGGAAAAACTTCTTAAACGTCAAAGCGAAATCATTGATCTCAATGATGAAAATTATATTTCACAAGTATTGCATTTTCTCCCTTCTCCCTCTCATTGAATTATACTTACTGAAAGTGGAACCTATTCTTCTCTATTCATTGGACATCTGTACTTTCGAGATTGATTCCTTTCTTGAGAGTCTACAGGGTAGAATATGGAAAACTGTTCTAGGCCTTGCTCTTTCTATTCCAAATGCTATTATGTGTCACAAACTGAATGTGTTACCGCTTTCAGTCAAACTTAACTGGCGCAGTATAATTAATTTCATTAAAATGGGTGACCCTCCTAAAAACACTCTTTATGAGAACCTTGATAAAATCCTAGATGACCCAAAAATTCCTTCTTTGTATAAATTAACGTCCAAATTAAAACTGCTGCTTAATGATATTAACGAAACCCTGGAATCTATGTGCGCGCGATTGCCAAGTCAAAAATTTAAATTTGAGTGATAACATTGGTGCATTATGTTGGATTTGATTGGAGGCTACCCCTCATTTTCTGAGTATAATTTATATCGGAGGAAATGGGGCGGCACCCTAAATATCTAAATCAATTTCCTTCTCCTTCTGCAAAGAAATTGTACCTTCGATTCAGACTTAATCAACTACCTGTTTATGCTAGAACTAAGTATTGTGTAGGAGTCAGCGGCCAATGGGTTCAGGTTACTGCCGCTTTTGTGTTGGGAACCAAAGTGAAGAAACTTTAAAACATTTGGTCATTTCTTGTCAATCTTTTGAAGACCTTCATGCTTGCATTTTTGATCTAGGGATGTCACTCGAGGGTCAAATCAAAAGAGAATTTTTATGGAAACGATGCATGAAGGGTTTCAGTCAACACTTCATTTTGAAGTTGATCGAGTTCCTTGGTCACATAGAGGCCCGTCTAACAGAACTTGTTGAACTAGATAAACAATCACTTATTGATTCTTAATTCTCTACATGTTGAAATCGTTTATGTTTTTCTCTGTATTCTACTTCTTTAAACCATATGGTGACAATACATGAGGCTGTGATGATTATCGTATTCATGTTTATAGACAGGGGTTTTGCAAATTCAAATTTTCTTGGTTCAAGACTTATCATCACACATTGGATGTGCAAGAGGCTTTAGAATGTCGATACTTTAAGCTAATGAGCCTACAAAATTGGGGTAAATATATCTTGTTTGAGATGTTTTTGTGAAATGAAGTGGTCTTTTGTTAAAGGTGTTACTCACGCATGCGGAAGATGTATATAAAATGTTACTAGTTTTTAAAATGCATGAACCTTATGCTCTGACAGATGGAATTTTTTTAAATTTTTTTTAAGAATCTGTGGATTTCCCATGTTTGGATGATTTCATTTTAGTGACGTATTGTTAATTTCATTTTATCAAATTGGTTTTATTAACTTGAAAAAGTGTATATATCTTTGTTTTGTTACGTATTTTGTATTTTTTTGTAAAGGTTTTTTTTTAAACCGTATACAATAAAAAAGAAAAAAAGTTCACGTTTATTGATATGATATATGTGGGATGGTTTGCTTTGGTCTTCTTGCTGCACCCGGTAAATCTGTGAGGAGATTTTCTCAGAGATGACATATGGCCAAATGTGTTGTCGGTCGGTGAACCATGACCCTATTAGCCACTTGGAAGCTTTCTAGGTACTCCTTTCACCGAATAGCTACAGGTGAAAAGGTCCAATGTGTTGTAAAGCGGTCAGCGATCAAAGGTATGACTTTGGTGGTGGGCCAGATAGGCTGTCAAAGGGCTGCGTGCACGTGGACCTTTTCACCTGTAGTCATTCGGTGAAAGGAGTACCTAGAGACCAGCCCAGTGTGGCGTATGGATCTCTAATACAGTGCCTATCAATTGCTACATAGCTTAGACGTCCCGTGTACAGAACCTTGTCCTGATGATGGCCGTCTCAAAGATGAGGTTCATTTAGCCCAATTTGAAACGGCCGAAACACCTGGTGTAGACATACTACTCCCCAAATTCACAGCACATTGATTGCTGTTCACACATGAAAAATCTTATCTGTTGCCTCTTAGTTGTTTTACGTTGTCTTTAGAATTCCGCTTTGAATTGTTTCACAATTGAACTGTGTCTGTTTTGACAAACCTCCACAGAGGTTGGGTTTGTTGCACACACACCATTTTCAACTTTGTCCCGAGCATTGGTGGTAAATGGTGTTTTAAAGCATTTACGTTTTTGTTCTGTTATGGTCCAACAAACCATTGATGATGTCTATTCTCTCTCTGTAAATTGTGTTGCTATGTTTTTGACTCATGCAATTACATCATAAAAAGTCCTCTAGAGATCTTTCTCTATGATAACAATTTCGAAGAGTCATTTTTTCAAACCAATTGTGGGAGCCCTTCGTGTATGAGTACCCTTGAACCTATTCATTGGTGTATTTTGTTCCTTTCTGCTATCCAGGAATGGTGTGCCGCCAATGACCTCTGCCTAAATGCCAGTAAGACTGAGATTCTACTCATCAGAACACCCACTCCCTCCTTCCCTGCAGCTCTCTGGCCGGCCTCGCTTGGCACTCTTCTTGCTCCTACCTCCAAAAAAACCTTGGGGTAATCTTCGACTCCACACTCTCTTTCTCTCCTCACATTTCTGATGTCTCTAAGAAGTCACACTACCAGCTACACCTCCTCAGAGGTATCCTCCCTTTCCTCTCCTTCCCCCAGAAGCTCACGGTCTCTAGAGCCCTGGTTCTCTCGAAGCTGGACTACTGTAACAGCCTCTATCTAAATCTTCCTGCCTCTACTCTCTGCCCTTTGCAACTCATCCAGAACAGGACTGCAAGACTTGTCCTTGGCCTCAAGCCCTGGGACTGTATCTCTCCAGGACTGAAATCGCTTCACTGGCCCCCTGTGGCTGCGAGGAATACGTTCAAAACCCTCTGCATTGTCCACAAGGCCTTCTGGGGCCTGGGGCCTAAATGCCTTCAACTCTCTCTTCCTAAATATCTTCCTTCTCGAGATCTTTGCTCATCCGCCTCCAACTCCCTCAGGGTCAGCCGCTTCTCCAGGCAACGAGTTGGGGGTAGATCTCTCTCCTCGGCTGGGGCCTTTCTCTGGAGCAGCCTTCCTGCCTCCATGAAACTTGAGGACAACCATCTCCGGTTCCGGAAGCACCTCAAAACCTTCCTCTTTGCTTCTGCTTTCTCTCCCCCTCTCCCCAGCTGAATTCCTGATTGAAACTGCATTGAATCTGCACTGGGCCACTGTCACTCTTCTCGGTCCCTGGCCCAGCCACTTGCCCCTTCTCTGCCTCCTTGGCAACCCCTGCACTGCGGGACTGACTCTGTATCCCTACAGCCCCCCTCCCAGCACTTGTCTGCACTTACCTTGCACTTGCCACCAGCTGGCCCTTATTATTTATCTTGTTCTTCTACTACCCTTGTACTGCACTTTCCCCTCTCCCTTTCCCCTTGCACTTTCCCTACCCCTTTTCCCATGCACTTGCGCGAGTTGAATGACACCTGGCCTAGTAAGATCGTTGTCTGTCTTCCCTTTGTCCCCCCTCTCTGCCTCGTCGTGTCTTGAAACACTTGTGTATAGGCGTGTTATAAATGCCATATCATATCATATTTAACAAGCAAATATTGTCCTTCTAAGTAGGATGAGAACAAACAGAAAAAAACAAAGGTTACATTGCTATTGATTTTAATATTTTGAATTTTAGAATGGTATCACATTTTATATGGATTTGAACTGTAGATAATGATTATGGACACATTTTATTAATGAAGAAGATTGTAAATTGACATGTTCTTCTATTATTTTTTCCTTTCTTGCTTTTTTTTCTTTTTTCCTTTATTGTAATATGTGAAAGGTTCTTATGAACAATACTACATTAAATTAACATTCAATTAAAAGCGCATTTGATCCTATTGAGAAGGGAAACACTTCTTGAAACACTTGTGTATAAGCGCATTATACATGCCATATCATATCATATATCATGGGGTTACTGTAGACAGAGTGAGCTCTTTACAGCTTGAGGAAGTTTCGCCCATCTTGTATTTTTCTGCCTCTATCTTTCCTTCCTGTCCCCTGCACTTCCTGTAGCACAAAGCACTTTGGGTGTGATGTCAAAAGGCAAAGTCAACTTGCTATTAAAAGAAAGGGTCTCCTACTCCTTCTTTGATTTACATTTGGACAAGCACTTCATGAAGAATTCATTGGACATCTGTGGGAGAGTTGATCTCTTCAATGTCCTCCACTAATGAGGGGATGACTGAGTGTCCAAGCAGAGGGAAGCTCTATCCGCTAAGAGATGTCAGATGGAAATAGGTACATCAGCTCCTTTAGCAACTGCTTCAGTGCACCCTGCAAACGTATTGCACTCAGATACCCCAAATACATTCCTCCACAATTTACCACCAGGATATCTGGAGTGTTAAAAACTCTGTTCCATTCTGAATGGGTTTCGCTGTGTGCGCAGACTTTTGTTGATGTACAGTGTGAGGATGGAATGATAAAAATTGTCTTTGCCAGTAGCTGCTTGGCCTAGTAGAGATGGCCTTGCCTGGCAGAGTTGGAGGTGAGAGGGATATGTGCTTTGCTGAATAGGGGAACTAATGTTTTGGTTCTGCAGACGAGACTGTTGTCTTGTGTAATATTAGCGATATGATGTCCTGTCCCTAGAATGTTAGAAAGAGACATGTCATTGTGACTGGTACAGTACCTGCCATAACAAATGTCTGCACGCACGAAGTGTAGACGTGTATGTGGGCAGACATGCTGTCTCCTATGAAAATGCTTATTGTGCATTGAGAGTGCGTCATTGCAATACATAACTGTGGGGGTCTCTGATGAGGGCTTTGGACTTCAGACTTCAGACTAGCATCTGTCTAGCTGTCTGTCAGGAGAGCAGGAGACTTCGAGAGGCTGATTGAGTAGATGCAGATATCAGAGGGGAGTGCCTGGCTGTCTTTTGGATGAATGAGGATGCAGATGAGGGGAGTCATGAGTATGTGGCTGGGGAACTGCTGGTGGAGAGAGCTAGAGGCAAGGGTGCTGTCTCATTGGGGGATGAAAGAGCTTGTGTGAGAAATATGCTGACAACAATTAGGAGATTTGCTATTATTTGCTATTAGGATCAGCTGGTCTGAGTGCTAGGCTTGCTAAGGACAGAAGCCGAAAGGGCTGGGGAAGTTGCAGTAGCTGCACTTATGCTTAAGGAGTGCTGATTTTGCTCACTTATGTAGTAATTTTCTGTGATTAGTGTCATGCAATGCAAGGCATGAATACAGTGTAATTTGATTGCAATTGAACCGATTTGTATGTTTCTTTTTATGTCTCATTTTGTGTCTTTTCTCATGTTTGTTTTGTTCATTTGTTGTTCCCATAGCATGACAATGTTGCTGTAGTTTCTCAGATGCACCTCAGTAACACAGTGCACCATTTTTTTTGTAGTTTCACACTGTCCGTGAACAGCCGCGGAGTACGCGGACCTCGTAACATGGGGTAGCCCTTCTTCCCTTTCCACTTCACTCTCTGCACCATTGCCTCATTGGCTACTGTTAAACAGCCACACGACCATCCACCAATCTCATCCAAGAACTCTCCATCTAACTCTGTCATCACAGTTTAGCACTTTAGATGTACTGTTCATCACTCTGAGTACAAGTGTCCTGTGATTGCAACGCACCTACAGCTAAAACTACTGTAAAACTCTTCAAGATGTCTCCTGCCAGATTCATCCACATCTACATACATCGATACAAACTACAGGTATGAATATTTTGTTTACAGTACATTTGCAACTCTATTATAAATGCATTTGAACAGGGTACCTGCCATTCACCCTGCATAATCTGCAAAAAACGAATGCTCTAATTTCTCCCATCTCCTATAATCAAGTTCACTCCCAAATCTGTCTGCTTTCCAAATTTTCATTTACCGATATTACTCATTGCAATGTCCAACCTATAATTCTCTTATTTCATTCTGTCACAACCACTTACCCCTTAACGCACTATTATACATTCCTAGAATGCACACATAACAGGAGACCAGCTTTCATCTTACAAAAACATGGCAAGTACAGAAAATGCATTTATTTAAACAGAAAGCCTGACACTTGCCATACTTGCAAAAGCAAACAAATACAAGTACACATTCAGAACAGTGATAATAGGAATGTGAATAACAAAGTCAAAGAAATGAAAAGTTTCTAGCACTCATGTCGAAAACATCTATGCAGAAAATGTAAATCTATGTAAATTAGTGGAATTACACACACAAAAACATTCTCCCTTTCAATCTGTATATTTTTCCAAGCTTTCTTTCTCACCCTACTACAACTTGCACTAATCTATTACCAAACTAAACAGTGCAACAGCAACACATACTTTCAAAAGTGCACTTCATAGGGCATACTTATAAATACTCCACTAACCCCCTTAGCAATGAAGCCGATGTTCCAAAATGCACATTCATATACAAAGCTATGCAATTTAACACATACAGGACCTCTTCCTAGAAAGAATTCCTTTTGCAAATGTAACTAATCTATTGTTCAAGTGAAATTACTGTGATATTAACACAGATATGTACTAACTTCCTTCTCCCACAATTGCAGTGAAGACCACACTCCTGAAAACCAGCAGCATCTGAAGTACAAGACATAACCCAGAGGGAACCTACTCTTTGCATCCAACAAAGTGCAATACTGCCATAATGTTCTGTTACTCACTGTAGAATTCTAGTATTGTAGAACAAACAATTGTATCAACCCTACAGCATTAGATTCAGTATTACTAATTGCACCTCAACAGGGGCACATTTTGTATTGTTATCTCAACAGCAGTATAGTAACACACAAATACGAGAATATCCTTCCCAACCTGAAGTAACAGCCCATTCAACAATCACACACATCTACATACATGCCTACTATCATACTCAGACCCTCATGCACAATGCACACATACATTGCAAAACGTCCCAAACCAGACTTTCTTTTTTTCTCCAACACATACCAAAGAATGCCTACCAAAAAGCAACTCCGTAGAAAGCAATGCAAAAATAGAGCAAATCAAAATAAAAGTACAAAATAGGCATCCGCCTCTAGCAGAATTTATACAAAAAATTCAAACAAAACAGCTAATAGAGTCACTAAGCCAAACTAAACCAGCTTGCAGTAAAGACACTTTGACCCCTCTTTCAAAATGTAAAACTAAACAGACAGTTGTTGAAAAGACTGCAGCTACCCCTAGTGCTAACACTGCACCTATAAATCCTGATGTAGCCACAAGTAAGCATACCAAAAAAATGATTTTACAAAAAATATTCCGCCACAGAGTCCTTCAGAACCTTATAAAAACGGGAGAGAAAACATGCTCAACCCTTAAAAGCTACCGCAGAAAACTAATCCTGGAAGCTCTCATAGACAGTGCAATCCTTCTCAAAAGAACATTATTTTTATTCATTTTAAACAAAATGAAACCACTAACAAAACTAACTACTAAACTACAACAATGACTTCTCAACAAACGGAATATCAACAAAGATAGCTTTGCAAACATCTGTGCAGGTGAGTGGAGTCACACCACCAGCACAGAACCATATTTCAATGAAGAAGCATACAAACAAAAGCAAACAAACCCAATTTCCATACATAGCAGTGGACGAGGGTATGAAAAGGTTAATAATACCATCAAGAAATGCTGCTCACACAAATATCTCCAGCAAACTTAGCATCAACTGTCAATTCCACTGAACCAATACGTCCAGTCTACAAATGGCCTTGCACATCAATTTGTAACATAGGCTAAAAATGTTTCACATCTTCATGCCAGTTCCTCAATCAGTATGTGAAAGGCTAAAGACAAATTGCAAATAAAACTATTACAAACTATGGACTCCTGTCCAGTGCGCAAATACACAGTACTACAAGGATATGATATGATATGATATGGCATTTGTAACGCACCTATACACAAGTGTTTCATACAAGGACATTCATTAACCTGCATTTCTGGACCTATTTGCAAAAGCACCTTCCACTTATCAAAATTATATCAACACATCATTCATAAGAAATTTTGTTCATAAACTGTACTATGCCAAATGTCCTGCTTTAGCACTGGCCAATTTAAACAACAATCTTCTACATGGTACAGCCAAAGAATTACTCGAAGAAATAGAGCATATCCAGAGAAAATATTTTGGAAGTGAAAGCCACTTACAAAATCCAATATCTTTAGAAGAGACTAGCAACAGACTAGCAACAACTTTACAGATGGCAACCTTCTACTACACACATACAAAAAAGAAATACTAAAGTTTAAAAGCACATCTGCTGAAGTACCAAACCATGTGTGTGTGTGTTGCCGCAGGAATATTTATAAAAATAGCACAAAAATTGTAGACATAATGTACCAAATAGAAGACAATGAAGATTCCAAGTAGTTCCAATTAGATCTCTATCTTATATCAGAAAACAAATACGAAATTACTGACCCCTCAGTACTTTGCAAAACTTGACAACAGCCAAATACCTTCACATGCTATTACTAATAACTTGGAACTATTCCCACTACCAAAACCCCTGCAACAACTCAACTTATATGAGAGCATCATAATTCAAACAATGCACCCATTTCAAGCAATAATATGCCTTCAGCCAAAAACAGCAAAACTACCTCCCTCTGAATTACTAAAAGGCATTTGTGGCAAAGTAGTGTATTTTTCATTAGATCGTAAAGAAAATGTACACACTCTGGGAGTGCAACGGCCAATAGAACAATCTTTGATTATACTAGTAAATGCGTACCTACAAAAGACAAAACAAAATTGGCAGCAACTAGTGGACTTACATAAAATTAGAGAAGCCCTGCAATATCCAAAAGAAAACAATGAATACAATAAAGAAATAGACATTGAAGAAAACCTGCGGGAAACCACAAAATAATTCAAGATTCATCAGAAACTGGCCAATTTTAACTTCTGGATCCTACGACAGAATCCAATATTTTAGACCATTGTACAATTCACACATTGCACTTTAAAGACACCATATGTGATGCACTGGAAACTTACCAAATGCGGCAAGCCAAAGGATCTCCAATCAGCATATGGGAAAAAAGTGTAGAAGCACGAGCATTCCTTCTACTCTTTCTACTCTTTCAGACTGGAACAGGGGGAAGGTACGAAGAAAGACCCACACAATAACAGCATCAGAATACCGCTCTTTACGAATGTATTCTGAAGACCCCAGATTCAGACAAAACGTGGAATACATATTCCACCTTCTCTTTGAAAGTGAACTAGCAACTCTATGCTACGGAGTTGCACACACATTGAAGTCAGGTACCAATTTTCAAAATATGTCTGCACGCAATTACTACAAAATGTGCAAGAAAAAGATGAAGTTTTACAGTCCAGCATTACAAACCTTTTAGCAAACATGCATGGTACAAAAGAATACTGATTCTGATGACACGCAGAAGTACAGTGTATGATTAGAAACCTTGACCCACCCACATGGCTAGTGACATTAAGTTGTGCAGACTATGCATGGGAAGATTTGTACGATTTTCTACGCATAACAAACAAAAATAAAACAAATATAGATATATAATAATACTAGGAGAACTCTGCTCTCTAGATCCTGTAAATGTATCAAGATATTTCCATCATCGCTTCATTGCTATGCTTCACTTCATTTGTAATAAAACAGTGCCTCCCCTCTGAGAAGTGCAACACTTCTTTTGGAGAAAAGAATAACAAGCCAGAGGAGCACCACACATCCACATGCTTTTATGGATTAAAGATGCTCCTAACTTTGGTCAGGACAGTGATGCCACTGTTTTGCAGTTCATTCAAAAATATGTCACTTGCGAAATCCCTTCACAAATTACACATAGTGACCTACATGCACACATTTTACAATTTCAAAGACACAAGTATTGTCGGCACAAATATAAAAACTAAGGGAAATACTACAACAAATGCCGTGTTGGTTTCCCTAGACCAGTTTCAACAACAGGTCAAGTGAGCAACTTCATGTCTTCAGTTAGACATAGTGTCAAAGGTAAATCAGCTAAGAACACATATTACATAAAAAGAACAGAATCATTGCCCTCCTATGGAATTCAAATATAGATGTGCAATACATTGCAGACAATTCCACTACAGCTGTACGATATGTCACAGACTACTTAACCAAAGCAGAAAAAACAGAGCTCAAAGGCATCTTGGAGGACATGTCATCAGACAAAACACTGTCACCGAAATTGTACAGCTTAGGCATAAGAATGGTCTCCCATAGAGAATGTGGCTGCTACGAAGCCACAGGCCGTTTAACCAGTACTGCCTTGTATAGACAATCTGAAAACATAGTATGGCTAAGCCTCAGTCCTGCTAAACCCAGAAAAAGATTTCTCAAATCATATGAAGACATAGAAACAATAGCCAAAAAAGATCCCAACAGCCAAGACATTTTGAAAACAATTTACTAGACACATACTACCCAAACAGGAGTACCACTTTGGAAACCATGTGTCTATACCACGTAGCCCAACACTTCACATACAAAAATAATTTAAACCAGATGAGAAGAAAGGTAGATAAAAGGCAAAAATTGTGGAGGCAGCCTAGTGAAACTTACCAAACAAAGCTTAATTAATCATATGAAATTGTCATTAAAAACTCTTCAACATAAAGAACTCTATTACATGTCTCTACTAAAACTTTTTAAACCATGGAGAAAAGAAGAAGATTTATTAGATACCCATGTCTCCTATGAAGATGCTTTCAAAGCAAATGCAAGCACTATAATAGACATAAACATTTTGGAGTACAAAACAATGTTAGACAATGAACAGCAACAAGAAGAAGAACTCCAAGCACAACTAAATATAGACACTCCTGACAGCAGTCAACCTTCTCTAACAGGAAGCCAAGAACCACTTGGGCAACCACTCATAACAAATGAGGCTGAAGTAGCCATGACTGAAGTAGAAAACACCATGTACCAGTATGAAGAGTCTAGAGAAGACTTTGCTATACTCAAATCACAATTAAACATGAACAGTGTAGCATTTTCCTAGAAATAACAAAACAAATTGAACATGGTATGCAGCACAAAACTAAAACTTGTAACTGCCAGGACTACAAACCTATAATGTATATGTGAGTGGTCCAGCTGGCTCAGGGAAAACATTCTTAATAAAAATCATCAGCAGGTTCCTCCAACAATTGACAAACAACGAACTGTCAGTGGTTGTAACTGCCCCCACAGGTTTAGCTGCCTACAACATAGGCAGTGTCACTTTACACCGATTACTACTCCTTCCAGTAGAACACCAAAACAAATTAGACTACTAAAAACTTTCTCCAGAAGCTGCAATGGAACTACGCAGAGTTTTGAAACAAATTAAAATGCTGCTAATAGATGAGGTGAGCATGGTCTCTAACCTAATGTTGGCTTTGATTCAACGCAGATTACAAGAGGTCCTCAAAACAGACTACAAAGAGTTCTTTGGAGGAAAACACATTATTGTGTTTGGAGATCTTCTCAAATTAACACCAGTTAAGGGTGAACCTATTTTTAAAACCTTAGGGCACAAACTATGCCGTAAAACTCTTGGCAGCATAGGAAATGTCAATCTTTGGCAACATTTCCAATACAAAGAATGAACTGAAAACATGCGTCAGTCTGCAGACCTCACCTATGCCAACATTTTGAAAAGTATTCGGATTGGTGTTCTATCTAAAGAAGCACAGAGTATCTTGAATACCAGATGCATCCATTACCTATATGGCCATAACTCATGTTCTACTGATGTCATGGAACAATTAGCACACAAAAATGTAAACTGTATGACCTTTATGCCAACTCTTGCAAGCTGTGCACAATTCAATGAAACAACGTTGAAAAAAGAAATGCAACCAATAGTTCAAATTTGCTCCACAGACAAACTGGAGGTTCACAATATGACACTACAAGCCACAGCACAACTAAATACCTTAGAAAACTCTATCTCTAACACAGCTAGTTTAGAGAAAATATTAAAATTATCTTTAAACTGTAGAGTAATGCTTAAACGTAACCTTGACGTGGAGCAAGGACTAGTTAATGGAGCACTTGGTACAGCTGTTGTCTTTCAAACATGCCCACGTGACAACAACATTCAGTTTGCCAATATTCACTTCGACAAACTATCAGAGGTCAAAAGGATAGGACGCTCATCAGCCCAATTCCTTCTTTTCAAAGACTTGTATGTACACAGAGAACAATTTTCTCTATCTCTAGCATATGCAGTCACCATTTACAAATCACCCTAGATAAAGCATTGATAGATATTGACAGCACAGTGTTTAAAGAAGGCATGAGCTATTTAGCACTATCACGCCTACGTACACTTGAAGGACTATTTCTAGTAATTTTTGATGCAAGCAAAGTAAACGCTGATATTCCTTGCATTCTAGAATACAATAGACTACGCGCACTCTATGCACCCCATCTCAAAACCTACCCTGTTCCCCAAAAAGCAACTGTTTGTAAGAGAAAACTAGTTCAGACTCAAATTATACAGGATCTAACAACCATATCCCCAAAGAAATTAAAAGAAGCTAATACTTCATCAAAGACCACAACCAAAGAAGGATCTACTGCACAAACAAAACCAAGTACATCTTCAAAGAAACAACACACACTTCCAACAAATGTCTTAGACACAGAACTGTCTGGTCCATTACAATTTTCAAATGCAACTGGTGTAAATTGCTATGCAAATGTAGCAATCAACATTCTATTCCAATTGCCACTAATTATTGAAAACATCTACTTAAACGGGACAGACCAATTATGTTTGCAAATATTAGTCCTTCACAGAAATGCAACCAACAATCCTGACAACACTTAAACTGTTTCTGGAATAAGGCAGGAATTGGACTACTGTGCTGGAATGGTCAGATTCACTATAAACACACAAGAAGATTCACAAGAATTTCTAATGTACTTACTACAAGTACTGGAAAACAAAAACATACCTATAAATTAAATCTTTCAGTTTTCACATATGTGGTAAATCCGCCACCACCGTTCTTTCCGGACTGGCTGATCTCGAGTTCTGCTGGCGGGAGGTGTCACTCCCGCCAGGTCTGACCTGGCGGGTTCAACACCACCCGCCTGCAGGCGGACATAGATACACCGGCACCATTAGAACATGGTGCCGGTGTTTCCACTTCCCCATTCCCATGGAGTCCTCAGGGACTCCATGGGAATGGGGATTTACCAAATTCCACCTCCGGATTTACGGGAATCACGGAGGCGGAATGGTAATACGAGTCCGGCGGTAACCTGCCAGTTTTTCCGGCTCGGTTACCACCGGACTCGTAATGAGGCCCTTTGTGTATGTATCCATACCTAACTGTGAATCCATTCAATTTCAGCAACTTGTCCAAAATGCAAACCATGGCAGATTATGTACTACTTGCAATACTGATAATCGTTCCACTTTACAAATACAATCACATAGTGAATACGTAATAGTAATACTTTTATGTTACAATGCAGATGGTACCAAAAACAACTGCAAGCTGACTGGATTCACACATGGACAAGTATCACTTGGTAAGAAAACCTTCACAACAGTAGGCATAATCAACCACGCAGGAGCCACAACCAATGCAATTTACTACACTGCACACATAAAAAAGAAATGTCAATGGTTCGAATGTAATGATACTTCCATTACTCTAAAACAAATATTACCAGCAAATGTTGTAAATGCTTACTCAATATTCTTAAGACCAAAATGTATTCACTAACCTGAGTATACACATCTACAAAATGTCCTCAACAACCTTTAAATCCATAAACTAAAAGAATAGGACAACAGCTATCTAACAGTGAAAAACTATAAACAGTTAGAATACACCAACCGGTATCTAACTACAACCAGACAACTGCAATAAACATTTTTCTAAGGAAACCTTACAACACTTATTACGTATAAAAATACTCTCAACAACTTCAAAACTATCAACAGTAGAATATACCAACAGGTATCTAACTGCCTAAAAATTCTGCAACAACCAAACAGATAAAAGAATACTGCTAAAATGCAACAAGAAATAAACAGTTAGAATATTCCAACTGGTATCTAATTACAACAATAGTAGCACCACTTCCAAACCAAAAACCATACACCTATTCAATTCCTCCTACTGAAATCAACCACCAAAAAACATTGTACCATAACGTTGAAACTTTTTTTTTAATCCTTATGGTTTTTGTTTCCCATTTTTCCACAGACCCAATGGTTTTACGAACAAAGACAGGAACTGGGCAAATTCCACAGTACACTGGTTTGAAGCATAGTGCTTCTAAAGCACTTACTATGAGGGTCAACAAAGTACAGAAATGTCTGCTATGCAATGCAATAATTCATTATAAACTACCTTAACTAATATGTGATCTTTTCTTTTATCACATAGAATGAAAAAACAATGTCTGCTCCAATATCCCATACCATGAAAAAACTGCATACAACCTCAACAAAGCAACCAGTAAGTATACAATGATTGGCGTCACAAACACTGCAACATAACACACCCATGAAAGCGAACACCCGACCACTAACTACAACCCAAAATGCCTAGAGTCTTAGATACCAACATTCTAAACACATTCCAACAAACCAACCACCACACACCATGTCCACTGTCCTATAAATGCTATTACATTATTGGCAACCAATACACAAACTTTTGAAAACATACCCCCTATGCAGCCCACATACCACTGTCAAAATGTTTGCTTGCATGGGTGTGTTATGCTGCAGTGGTTGAGGCCAGGGCCTAGAGTCTTGGGTGCATGGCCAGCAGACTGCTTCTTGGACCCTTCTCAGCATGTCCGCGAACAGCCGCAGTGACCGCAGACACCGTGATCACATTACGGCCTTCTCCCACCTAAACAAATACAGCCTTTGACCCATCTCTCATTCCCCCACCCTCTGCAGTCATTCTTCCACACCAACACACTCCCCAAAATTGGATTCCAGCTCTGTTCCATGCTGCACTGTCTGCAGATGTCCGTGGATCCAACATGGTGGGCGCATCGAGAAAATATGACGCACCTCACGCTGCACTCACAGGGTAGTTTGTCCGCGAACAGGACACAGATATCACTAATTTCTTTGCATCTCCTTTTTTGTCATTTTTTTTAAAAACTACTGGACGGATTTCAACCAAATTTACAAAAGCATGCTTTCGAGACCAAGCCGCTGTTCCTTATGCATATTTGGTAAAAGTCTGTCGAGCAGTTTCGGTTGTAGGCGTGGGCAAAGTTTTTCTCCATTCAGTCTGTGGGAAAAAAATACATTTTGGGACCCCCCGTATAACTTTGCCCCCCCTTGACCAAACCTCACCAAACTTTGCAAATTCAGAGCCGGCCATATACTTTTTTTGCAAAGTTTGGTGAGCATTCATCTAGAGGGAGCGAAGTTATAAGCCACCCAAAAGGTGCTCTTCCTATGAGATGAGCAACTTAACCATTACTACTGGGCCGCTACTGCAGGCCCAGTAATATCATATATTGAGGCAGTTTCCATGACGAAAGTACTTTCTATTGTCTGTCGATTTATTGCAGACTGGATCCTCAAGCCATGTCGTATCATTATGTAAGCAAATAATATGTCCAACAGTTGCAATAAATATCTAAAATATGCTTTAACTTATTCCTCTTAAAAAATGTGCTCAATGTTCCAGAAACAGTGTAAAATATTTAAAATAATTTTAAATAAATACACCCAGTGTTCTAAAACTGGGTAGAATTATATACCCGTATCACCAGATCAAGGAGAACAGAGCCAGCAATCACTGGGACACGATCCACATTGAATCAAGGCAACGCCTCAGCTACACCAACCAGAAATCTCTTGCTACTGAGTTGGAGCACTTCAAAAATACTTGCAGCTGAATGCTTGGACTACATTATTGTGGCAGAGGTCTCAGTCAGGGTCAAAGAACCTGAAACCTGCCTATTGGCTGTCTGCCTATATGACCACCTGGGGGAAAACACACCAACGGCATCTTGATAGCCATGGCTAATGTTTTTGCCAGCTGGATGTGGGAAAACAGGTGGGACTTTATCCTCATTGAGGGGGATAGTGACGCTCGATGTAGATGCCCCCACAGTATTCCCCCCAGTGACAATATTGCCAGCAAATATAGACCGGTTATCCCTAAGCTAAATTCCCAAACGCGACAAATGGTTACATTTACTGACTGACTGGAATCTACATATGCTTAATGGTCGTAAAATGGGTGACATCCCGGGTCAGACTATGTGGAGAGTGGGCAGGAAACAAGCTGTTTAGACTACCTATTTGCTAATCCAGCTTTAACACTGTATATCACCCAAATGAGGTACAGTCCAATGCCATTTTAACCTAAGATGTAACCCTGAATTCAACTATTACTACTTACTCACTCCCTGGGGATTTGTGAGTAAATCACTCTGGTAACCGTGTGAACTGGTCATAGAGAAATATTCAGTTAGCCAATAGCTACTTCTATATTGACAAACACAAAGTATTTGCAGTCCTGGTTCAAATGACTGTAGATAAAATAGAGGGTTGGTTCCCAGCCACCATAGAGGTCTTGCAGAATACAAGTCTCCAAGCAATACTCGAGTCTGATAAGCGCCATCAATATGATAAAATTCTAAGAGACCGGAAAAGAGAAATGAGACGGGAGATCCGCCATGTAAAAAATAAGACTCACACCTCAAATGCTTTTTTGCAAATTATGATAATTCAAAAATGATATAGAAGCTGGGTCAGGTGGTGGTGCTATTCTTTAAAACAGGAAGGGTGGCAAAAGATAGCCAGAGCGTTGTGTTCGGGAGACACGAGGAAGATATGGCCGGCACTAGGGGCGGCTAATCGAAACGTATGTGCAAAAGTTGTCAGCCCTGTGAGTGAAGCGCAATGGATTGCCCATGTAGAAATGTCCCATCTGAATGGAGCAACCCAGAGACAGGGAACTGGCAAGATCGTCATTTTAGGATCGAACGGGAAGATATGACCCTCAAAATTAAGCAACTTATGTCATCTAAATCCCCTGGTCCAGATGGGTTGGCTGCAGTAGTGATAAAAATGCCCCTGAACATTGGGCGATAATATCAGAAACACTGTTTGGGAAAGTGATGAGGGAAGACAGGATCCCAGCCTCATGGTTAACTGTGATATTCCAGTCTTTAAGAAAGGTAACCGGATGCTTGGACATTCCTGGAAAGCGGTTTGCTTCATTTATCCTGGATCGCTTGCAGAAATGGTTGCATTCTAAGATAATCTTAGACCGATTCCAGACAGGCTTCTGCCCGGGCACTTCCACAACCCACAATCTCAGGGATATGGATCTGCTGATCGAGGGTACAAGAAACAAAGGTGGCCGTGGTCTCTATGCACTTTTTGTGGACTTTACATCTGCTTTGGATCAGGTGCCTAGAGCGAGGCTTTCGGCAAAGCTTTAAGCAAAGGGTTGTCCACCAATCCTATTATATTTAATAAAATTGCTTCACACTAATAATACTGTACAGGTCAGGTTGGACAATGAGGTGGCATTATCACAACCAATGGCTAACTCTACAGGGGTTAAACAGGGGTGCAGTTTGACAGCATTTTATTTTTTATATGTATTTAGCAGACCTACCAGAATATCTAAAGGAGCTGGAGACATGCCCGCCTAAAATAGCATTGACGCACATTAAATATCTTGCTTACACCCACGATTTCATGCTTATGGATACGGCCTTTACTGACATGAGAAAGCTTTCTAGGGTTTATGGAGATATGCCGCAGAAAACCATTTAGTAATTCATTGGCAAACGACGCAGCTAATGCTATTTAATCAGAAAAAGTTGCTCGCCCTGCATTGCTGAATGAGGGGGTTAGAATTGACTATAGTGGAAGCTATTGATACCTGGGGGTAGAGTTGGAGAGTAAAAGGAATTACCTGATGTGTGGAGCTGTCAGAAAAAGCAAAGCAATGCAATTAACTGCTTTGAATGCTACATTTAGTAATTCCACGGGGTATAGTTTGAAGGGTATCTTGAGACTATCCAAACAATGTATAAAGAACATTATTTTTATTCATTTTAAACAAAATGAAACCACTAACAAAACTAACTACTAAACTACAACAATGACTTCTCAACAAACGGAATATCAACAAAGATAGCTTTGCAAACATCTGTGCAGGTGAGTGGAGTCACACCACCAGCACAGAACCATATTTCAATGAAGAAGCATACAAACAAAAGCAAACAAACCCAATTTCCATACATAGCAGTGGACGAGGGTATGAAAAGGTTAATAATACCATCAAGAAATGCTGCTCACACAAATATCTCCAGCAAACTTAGCATCAACTGTCAATTCCACTGAACCAATACGTCCAGTCTACAAATGGCCTTGCACATCAATTTGTAACATAGGCTAAAAATGTTTCACATCTTCATGCCAGTTCCTCAATCAGTATGTGAAAGGCTAAAGACAAATTGCAAATAAAACTATTACAAACTATGGACTCCTGTCCAGTGCGCAAATACACAGTACTACAAGGATATGATATGATATGATATGGCATTTGTAACGCACCTATACACAAGTGTTTCATACAAGGACATTCATTAACCTGCATTTCTGGACCTATTTGCAAAAGCACCTTCCACTTATCAAAATTATATCAACACATCATTCATAAGAAATTTCGTTCATAAACTGTACTATGCCAAATGTCCTGCTTTAGCACTGGCCAATTTAAACAACAATCTTCTACATGGTACAGCCAAAGAATTACTCGAAGAAATAGAGCATATCCAGAGAAAATATTTTGGAAGTGAAAGCCACTTACAAAATCCAATATCTTTAGAAGAGACTAGCAACAGACTAGCAACAACTTTACAGATGGCAACCTTCTACTACACACATACAAAAAAGAAATACTAAAGTTTAAAAGCACATCTGCTGAAGTACCAAACCATGTGTGTGTGTGTTGCCGCAGGAATATTTATAAAAATAGCACAAAAATTGTAGACATAATGTACCAAATAGAAGACAATGAAGATTCCAAGTAGTTCCAATTAGATCTCTATCTTATATCAGAAAACAAATACGAAATTACTGACCCCTCAGTACTTTGCAAAACTTGACAACAGCCAAATACCTTCACATGCTATTACTAATAACTTGGAACTATTCCCACTACCAAAACCCCTGCAACAACTCAACTTATATGAGAGCATCATAATTCAAACAATGCACCCATTTCAAGCAATAATATGCCTTCAGCCAAAAACAGCAAAACTACCTCCCTCTGAATTACTAAAAGGCATTTGTGGCAAAGTAGTGTATTTTTCATTAGATCGTAAAGAAAATGTACACACTCTGGGAGTGCAACGGCCAATAGAACAATCTTTGATTATACTAGTAAATGCGTACCTACAAAAGACAAAACAAAATTGGCAGCAACTAGTGGACTTACATAAAATTAGAGAAGCCCTGCAATATCCAAAAGAAAACAATGAATACAATAAAGAAATAGACATTGAAGAAAACCTGCGGGAAACCACAAAATAATTCAAGATTCATCAGAAACTGGCCAATTTTAACTTCTGGATCCTACGACAGAATCCAATATTTTAGACCATTGTACAATTCACACATTGCACTTTAAAGACACCATATGTGATGCACTGGAAACTTACCAAATGCGGCAAGCCAAAGGATCTCCAATCAGCATATGGGAAAAAAGTGTAGAAGCACGAGCATTCCTTCTACTCTTTCTACTCTTTCAGACTGGAACAGGGGGAAGGTACGAAGAAAGACCCACACAATAACAGCATCAGAATACCGCTCTTTACGAATGTATTCTGAAGACCCCAGATTCAGACAAAACGTGGAATACATATTCCACCTTCTCTTTGAAAGTGAACTAGCAACTCTATGCTACGGAGTTGCACACACATTGAAGTCAGGTACCAATTTTCAAAATATGTCTGCACGCAATTACTACAAAATGTGCAAGAAAAAGATGAAGTTTTACAGTCCAGCATTACAAACCTTTTAGCAAACATGCGTGGTACAAAAGAATACTGATTCTGACGACACGCAGAAGTACAGTGTATGATTAGAAACCTTGACCCACCCACATGGCTAGTGACATTAAGTTGTGCAGACTATGCATGGGAAGATTTGTACGATTTTCTACGCATAACAAACAAAAACAAAACAAATATAGATATATAATAATACTAGGAGAACTCTGCTCTCTAGATCCTGTAAATGTATCAAGATATTTCCATCATCGCTTCATTGCTATGCTTCACTTCATTTGTAATAAAACAGTGCCTCCCCTCTGAGAAGTGCAACACTTCTTTTGGAGAAAAGAATAACAAGCCAGAGGAGCACCACACATCCACATGCTTTTATGGATTAAAGATGCTCCTAACTTTGGTCAGGACAGTGATGCCACTGTTTTGCAGTTCATTCAAAAATATGTCACTTGCGAAATCCCTTCACAAATTACACATAGTGACCTACATGCACACATTTTACAATTTCAAAGACACAAGTATTGTCGGCACAAATATAAAAACTAAGGGAAATACTACAACAAATGCCGTGTTGGTTTCCCTAGACCAGTTTCAACAACAGGTCAAGTGAGCAACTTCATGTCTTCAGTTAGACATAGTGTCAAAGGTAAATCAGCTAAGAACACATATTACATAAAAAGAACAGAATCATTGCCCTCCTATGGAATTCAAATATAGATGTGCAATACATTGCAGACAATTCCACTACAGCTGTACGATATGTCACAGACTACTTAACCAAAGCAGAAAAAACAGAGCTCAAAGGCATCTTGGAGGACATGTCATCAGACAAAACACTGTCACCGAAATTGTACAGCTTAGGCATAAAAATGGTCTCCCATAGAGAATGTGGCTGCTACGAAGCCACAGGCCGTTTAACCAGTACTGCCTTGTATAGACAATCTGAAAACATAGTATGGCTAAGCCTCAGTCCTGCTAAACCCAGAAAAAGATTTCTCAAATCATATGAAGACATAGAAACAATAGCCAAAAAAGATCCCAACAGCCAAGACATTTTGAAAACAATTTACTAGACACATACTACCCAAACAGGAGTACCACTTTGGAAACCATGTGTCTATACCACGTAGCCCAACACTTCACATACAAAAATAATTTAAACCAGATGAGAAGAAAGGTAGATAAAAGGCAAAAATTGTGGAGGCAGTCTAGTGAAACTTACCAAACAAAGCTTAATTAATCATATGAAATTGTCATTAAAAACTCTTCAACATAAAGAACTCTATTACATGTCTCTACTAAAACTTTTTAAACCATGGAGAAAAGAAGAAGATTTATTAGATACCCATGTCTCCTATGAAGATGCTTTCAAAGCAAATGCAAGCACTATAACAGACATAAACATTTTGCAGTACAAAACAATGTTAGACAATGAACAGCAACAAGAAGAAGAACTCCAAGCACAACTAAATATAGACACTCCTGACAGCAGTCAACCTTCTCTAACAGGAAGCCAAGAACCACTTGGGCAACCACTCATAACAAATGAGGCTGAAGTAGCCATGACTGAAGTAGAAAACACCATGTACCAGTATGAAGAGTCTAGAGAAGACTTTGCTATACTCAAATCACAATTAAACATGAACAGTGTAGCATTTTCCTAGAAATAACAAAACAAATTGAACATGGTATGCAGCACAAAACTAAAACTTGTAACTGCCAGGACTACAAACCTATACTGCTATATGTGAGTGGTCCAGCTGGCTCAGGGAAAACATTCTTAATAAAAATCATCAGCAGGTTCCTCCAACAATTGACAAACAACGAACTGTCAGTGGTTGTAACTGCCCCCACAGGTTTAGCTGCCTACAACATAGGCAGTGTCACTTTACACCGATTACTACTCCTTCCAGTAGAACACCAAAACAAATTAGACTACTAAAAACTTTCTCCAGAAGCTGCAATGGAACTACGCAGAGTTTTGAAACAAATTAAAATGCTGCTAATAGATAGGTGAGCATGGTCTCTAACCTAATGTTGGCTTTGATTCAACGCAGATTACAAGAGGTCCTCAAAACAGACTACAAAGAGTTCTTTGGAGGAAAACACATTATTGTGTTTGGAGATCTTCTCAAATTAACACCAGTTAAGGGTGAACCTATTTTTAAAACCTTAGGGCACAAACTATGCCGTAAAACTCTTGGCAGCATAGGAAATGTCAATCTTTGGCAACATTTCCAATACAAAGAATGAACTGAAAACATGCGTCAGTCTGCAGACCTCACCTATGCCAACATTTTGAAAAGTATTCGGATTGGTGTTCTATCTAAAGAAGCACAGAGTATCTTGAATACCAGATGCATCCATTACCTATATGGCCATAACTCATGTTCTACTGATGTCATGGAACAATTAGCACACAAAAATGTAAACTGTATGACCTTTATGCCAACTCTTGCAAGCTGTGCACAATTCAATGAAACAACGTTGAAAAAAGAAATGCAACCAATAGTTCAAATTTGCTCCACAGACAAACTGGAGGTTCACGATATGACACTACAAGCCACAGCACAACTAAATACCTTAGAAAACTCTATCTCTAACACAGCTGGTTTAGAGAAAATATTAAAATTATCTTTAAACTGTAGAGTAATGCTTAAACGTAACCTTGACGTGGAGCAAGGACTAGTTAATGGAGCACTTGGTACAGCTGTTGTCTTTCAAACATGCCCACGTGACAACAACATTCAGTTTGCCAATATTCACTTCGACAAACTATCAGAGGTCAAAAGGATAGGACGCTCATCAGCCCAATTCCTTCTTTTCAAAGACTTGTATGTACACAGAGAACAATTTTCTCTATCTCTAGCATATGCAGTCACCATTCACAAATCACCCTAGATAAAGCATTGATAGATATTGACAGCACAGTGTTTAAAGAAGGCATGAGCTATTTAGCACTATCACGCCTACGTACACTTGAAGGACTATTTCTAGTCATTTTTGATGCAAGCAAAGTAAACGCTGATATTCCTTGCATTCTAGAATACAATAGACTACGCGCACTCTATGCACCCCATCTCAAAACCTACCCTGTTCCCCAAAAAGCAACTGTTTGTAAGAGAAAACTAGTTCAGACTCAAGTTATACAGGATCTAACAACCATATCCCCAAAGAAATTAAAAGAAGCTAATACTTCATCAAAGACCACAACCAAAGAAGGATCTACTGCACAAACAAAACCAAGTACATCTTCAAAGAAACAACACACACTTCCAACAAATGTCTTAGACACAGAACTGTCTGGTCCATTACAATTTTCAAATGCAACTGGTGTAAATTGCTATGCAAATGTAGCAATCAACATTCTATTCCAATTGCCACTAATTATTGAAAACATTTACTTAAACGGGACAGACCAATTATGTTTGCAAATATTAGTCCTTCACAGAAATGCAACCAACAATCCTGACAACACTTAAACTGTTTCTGGAATAAGGCAGGAATTGGACTACTGTGCTGGAATGGTCAGATTCACTATAAACACACAAGAAGATTCACAAGAATTTCTAATGTACTTACTACAAGTACTGGAAAACAAAAACATACCTATAAATTAAATCTTTCAGTTTTCACATATGTGGTAAATCCGCCACCACCGTTCTTTCCGGACTGGCTTATCTCGAGTTCTGCTGGCGGGAGGTGTCACTCCCGCCAGGTCTGACCTGGCGGGTTCAACACCACCCGCCTGCAGGCGGACATAGATACACCGGCACCATTAGAACATGGTGCCGGTGTTTCCACTTCCCCATTCCCATGGAGTCCTCCGGGACTCCATGGGAATGGGGATTTACCAAATTCCACCTCCGGATTTACGGGAATCACAGAGGCGGAATGGTAATACGAGTCCGGCGGTAACCTGCCAGTTTTTCCGGCTCGGTTACCACCGGACTCGTAATGAGGCCCTTTGTGTATGTATCCATACCTAACTGTGAATCCATTCAATTTCAGCAACTTGTCCAAAATGCAAACCATGGCAGATTATGTACTACTTGCAATACTGATAATCGTTCCACTTTACAAATACAATCACATAGTGAATACGTAATAGTAATACTTTTATGTTACAATGCAGATGGTACCAAAAACAACTGCAAGCTGACTGGATTCACACATGGACAAGTATCACTTGGTAAGAAAACCTTCACAACAGTAGGCATAATCTACCACGCAGGAGCCACAACCAATGCAATTTACTACACTGCACACATAAAAAAGAAATGTCAATGGTTTGAATGTAATGATACTTCCATTACTCTAAAACAAATATTACCAGCAAATGTTGTAAATGCTTACTCAATATTCTTAAGACCAAAATGTATTCACTAACCTGAGTATACACATCTACAAAATGTCCTCAACAACCTTTAAATCCATAAACTAAAAGAATAGGACAACAGCTATCTAACAGTGAAAAACTATAAACAGTTAGAATACACCAACCGGTATCTAACTACAACCAGACAACTGCAATAAACATTTTTCTAAGGAAACCTTACAACACTTATTACGTATAAAAATACTCTCAACAACTTCAAAACTATCAACAGTTAGAATATACCAACAGGTATCTAACTGCCTAAAAATTCTGCAACAACCAAACAGATAAAAGAATACTGCTAAAATGCAACAAGAAATAAACAGTTAGAATATTCCAACTGGTATCTAATTACAACAATAGTAGCACCACTTCCAAACCAAAAACCATACACCTATTCAATTCCTCCTACTGAAATCAACCACCAAAAAACATTGTACCATAACGTTGAAACTTTTTTTTTTAATCCTTATGGTTTTTGTTTCCCATTTTTCCACAGACCCAATGGTTTTACGAACAAAGACAGGAACTGGGCAAATTCCACAGTACACTGGTTTGAAGCATAGTGCTTCTAAAGCACTTACTATGAGGGTCAACAAAGTACAGAAATGTCTGCTATGCAATGCAATAATTCATTATAAACTACCTTAACTAATATGTGATCTTTTCTTTTATCACATAGAATGAAAAAACAATGTCTGCTCCAATATCCCATACCATGAAAAAACTGCATACAACCTCAACAAAGCAACCAGTAAGTATACAATGATTGGCGTCACAAACACCGCAACATAACACACCCATGAAAGCGAACACCCGACCACTAACTACAACCCAAAATGCCTAGAGTCTTAGATACCAACATTCTAAACACATTCCAACAAACCAACCACCACACACCATGTCCACTGTCCTATAAATGCTATTACATTATTGGCAACCAATACACAAACTTTTGAAAACATACCCCCTATTCAGCCCACATACCACTGTCAAAATGTTTGCTTGCATGGGTGTGTTATGCTGCAGTGGTTGAGGCCAGGGCCTAGAGTCTTGGGTGCATGGCCAGCAGACTGCTTCTTGGACCCTTCTCAGCATGTCCGCGAACAGCCGCAGTGACCGCAGACACCGTGATCACATTACGGCCTTCTCCCACCTAAACAAATACAGCCTTTGACCCATCTCTCATTCCCCCACCCTCTGCAGTCATTCTTCCACACCAACACACTCCCCAAAATTGGATTCCAGCTCTGTTCCACGCTGCACTGTCTGCAGATGTCCGTGGATCCAACATGGTG
The DNA here is from genome assembly GCF_040938575.1 of Ambystoma mexicanum. NCBI lineage: Eukaryota > Metazoa > Chordata > Amphibia > Caudata > Ambystomatidae > Ambystoma > Ambystoma mexicanum. Next base: position 14,845,563 of record NC_090927.1, on the reverse strand, counting down.
GGCGCATCGAGAAAATATGACGCACCTCACGCTGCACTCACAGGGTAGTTTGTCCGCGGACAGGACACAGATATCACTAATTTCTTTGCATCTCCTTTTTTGTCATTTTTTTTAAAAACTACTGGACGGATTTCAACCAAATTTACAAAAGCATGCTTTCGAGACCAAGCCGCTGTTCCTTATGCATATTTGGTAAAAGTCTGTCGAGCAGTTTCGGTTGTAGGCGTGGGCAAAGTTTTTCTCCATTCAGTCTGTGGGAAAAAAATACATTTTGGGACCCCCCGTATAACTTTGCCCCCCCTTGACCAAACCTCACCAAACTTTGCAAATTCAGAGCTGGCCATATACTTTTTTTGCAAAGTTTGGTGAGGATTCATCTAGAGGGAGCGAAGTTATAAGCCACCCAAAAGGTGCTCTTCCTATGAGATGAGCAACTTAACCATTACTACTGGGCCGCTACTGCAGGCCCAGTAATATCATATATCGAGGCAGTTTCCATGACGAAAGTACTTTCTATTGTCTGTCGATTTATTGCAGACTGGATCCTCAAGCCACGTCGTATCATTATGTAAGCAAATAATATGTCCAACAGTTGCAATAAATATCTAAAATATGCTTTAACTTATTCCTCTTAAAAAATGTGCTCAATGTTCCAGAAACAGTGTAAAATATTTAAAATAATTTTAAATAAATACACCCAGTGTTCTAAAACTGGGTAGAATTATATACCCGTATCACCAGATCAAGGAGAACAGAGCCAGCAATCACTGGGACACGATCCACATTGAATCAAGGCAACGCCTCAGCTACACCAACCAGAAATCTCTTGCTACTGAGTTGGAGCACTTCAAAAAGACTTGCAGCTGAATGCTTGGACTACATTATTGTGGCAGAGGTCTCAGTCAGGGTCAAAGAACCTGAAACCTGCCTATTGGCTGTCTGCCTATATGACCACCTGGGGGAAAACACACCAACGGCATCTTGATAGCCATGGCTAATGTTTTTGCCAGCTGGATGTGGGAAAACAGGTGGGACTTTATCCTCATTGAGGGGGATAGTGATGCTCGATGTAGATGCCCCCACAGTATTCCCCCCAGTGACAATATTGCCAGCAAATATAGACCGGTTATCCCTAAGCTAAATTCCCAAACGCGACAAATGGTTACATTTACTGACTGACTGGAATCTACATATGCTTAATGGTCGTAAAATGGGTGACATCCCGGGTCAGACTATGTGGAGAGTGGGCAGGAAACAAGCTGTTTAGACTACCTATTTGCTAATCCAGCTTTAACACTGTATATCACCCAAATGAGGGTACAGTCCAATGCCATTTTAACCTAAGATGTAACCCTGAATTCAACTATTACTACTTACTCACTCCCTGGGGATTTGTGAGTAAATCACTCTGGTAACCGTGTGAACTGGTCATAGAGAAATATTCAGTTAGCCAATAGCTACTTCTATATTGACAAACACAAAGTATTTGCAGTCCTGGTTCAAATGACTGTAGATAAAATAGAGGGTTGGTTCCCAGCCACCATAGAGGTCTTGCAGAATACAAGTCTCCAAGCAATACTCGAGTCTGATAAGCGCCATCAATATGATAAAATTCTAAGAGACCGGAAAAGAGAAATGAGACGGGAGATCCGCCATGTAAAAAATAAGACTCACACCTCAAATGCTTTTTTGCAAATTATGATAATTCAAAAATGATATAGAAGCTGGGTCAGGTGGTGGTGCTATTCTTTAAAACAGGAAGGGTGGCAAAAGATAGCCAGAGCGTTGTGTTCGGGAGACACGAGGAAGATATGGCCGGCACTAGGGGCGGCTAATCGAAACGTATGTGCAAAAGTTGTCAGCCCTGTGAGTGAAGCGCAATGGATTGCCCATGTAGAAATGTCCCATCTGAATGGAGCAACCCAGAGACAGGGAACTGGCAAGATCGTCATTTTAGGATCGAACGGGAAGATATGACCCTCAAAATTAAGCAACTTATGTCATCTAAATCCCCTGGTCCAGATGGGTTGGCTGCAGTAGTGATAAAAATGCCCCTGAACATTGGGCGATAATATCAGAAACACTGTTTGGGAAAGTGATGAGGGAAGACAGGATCCCAGCCTCATGGTTAACTGTGATATTCCAGTCTTTAAGAAAGGTAACCGGATGCCTGGACATTCCTGGAAAGCGGTTTGCTTCATTTATCCTGGATCGCTTGCAGAAATGGTTGCATTCTAAGATAATCTTAGACCGATTCCAGACAGGCTTCTGCCCGGGCACTTCCACAACCCACAATCTCAGGGATATGGATCTGCTGATCGAGGGTACAAGAAACAAAGGTGGCCGTGGTCTCTATGCACTTTTTGTGGACTTTACATCTGCTTTGGATCAGGTGCCTAGAGCGAGGCTTTCGGCAAAGCTTTAAGCAAAGGGTTGTCCACCAATCCTATTATATTTAATAAAATTGCTTCACACTAATAACACTGTACAGGTCAGGTTGGACAATGAGGTGACATTATCACAACCAATGGCTAACTCTATAAGGGTTAAACAGGGGTGTAGTTTGGTACCATTTTATTTTTATATGTATTTAGCAGACCTACCAGAATATCTAAAGGAGCTGGAGACATGCCCGCCTAAAATAGCATTGACGCACATTAAATATCTTGCTTACACCCACAATTTCATGCTTATGGATACGGCCTTTACCGACATGAGAAAGCTTTCTAGGGTTTATGGAGATATGCCGCAGAAAACCATTTAGTAATTCATTGGCAAACGACGCAGCTAATGCTATTTAATCAGAAAAAGTTGCTCGCCCTGCATTGCTGAATGAGGGGGTTAGAATTGACTATAGTGAAAGCTATTGATACCTGGGGGTAGAGTTGGAGAGTAAAAGGAATTACCTGATGTGTGGAGCTGTCAGAAAAAGCAAAGCAATGCAATTAACTGCTTTGAATGCTACATTTAGTAAGAATTCCATGGGGTATAGTGTGAAGGGTATCTTGAGACTATACAAACAATGTATTTCCCCTGTATTGATGTACGTTCTCGAATCTCTTAAGCTGATGGACATGTCCTAGGTTGCCACGACAGAAGCTCACTTCTGGCGTTGGATAATAGGACTCCCACCTTGCGTTCCAATAGAGGTTATATGTCTTGAACTAGGCCTATGTTCGATGGAAACCTTGATCCTGATGAGATGTGGCTTGCTATATATAAAGCCCCTAACCAATGCCCAATGCTCCCTACTGAGACTGCTGGTCTTGGATATGGAGAATAGAGAGCATTCTCAGTATGTCAAGTCCACTTTGAACTTATTTAGATCAATTAACTGGTCACCAAATTGGGAGCTTGGCTACTGGGAGCTCCAAAAGGAGTTCAAGATAAAAACATTTTGACTGGGATAGGATAAATGATCATACCCATTTACAGAGACTGAAATCCTATCAGTTCACATCACATGTGCTATATACGCCAGGGATAGCTCAGTGATATCTCATGTTATGCCCATCAAGAACCCTTTGCAGGTTCATTTTGCTCCTCCGAATAAACAGGCTGCCAGTTTTAGGTAATGTCGGACCGACAAGGAAACTGATCCAGCCGGTGCTTGCAAAAACTAAAATTGCTTAGAAACCGAAAATCACATACTAACCGAGTGCCCTTGTATGGCCACAGCTATTGTGTCAAACTTGGCTGATCATGTAGATGCCTTGACTTCAATCAGCGAGAGTGCCTTCTGGCTCTGCTGCTTGAATACAAGCAATACAAGTCTGCAATTGGTGCTATACCATGTATGGATATTTTTTGAGCAATTGTTGGCACGTGCCGAGTTGTAAATACATATTGAGCTATTCTGAGATATGTCGGCCATTTATGAGGTGAAGCGAGAAAACAGAAAATGGGAAAATGGAAAACGAAAGTCAAACTGTGTTTACGTTACTACTGGGATAACACCTACTATAAGATAAGATAATGCTTGCACCTGACTTATCAATACTCGGGGTTCTCTGCCACTTTCTTTTTACCACTCTGCCTTCCTATTGTATTATTACTTCGTATGCCTTCCAACTGCATATTCAGACCCGTAACTTGTGTAGCATTGACAATGCAGGCCACAACAGACCATAGTGTGTAACAGAGATGATACAACCCGCATAAGCGTAATGATGCTCTCGGTGCCTGATGTCCTTGAATCTCCTGTTTGTTGCTCTTGATATTTTCAATTTCATCTCGATATTTTGATATTTTAGAATTTTAGGTGATTTTAGAAGATACTTCTGATGTCACTCTTAATCATGAATTTTGTTTTTATATTTTTAATGAATTTTTAGGATGCATATAATTTGTAAACTAAACTATGTGAAAGTCATGTGCAATTACGTGAAATTTTGTGTGTAAGTTATTACATGGCCTGCGGTAGCGGCCATGTAGTTATGGTTAAGTTGCTAATCCCATAGGAAGAGCACTTTTTGGGCGGCTTATAACTTTGCTCCCCCTGGACGAATCCTCACCAAACAACTGCAGGTAAAGTATATGGCCTACTCTGAATTCCATTGCAAAGTTTGGTGAGGTTTGGTCCAGGGGGGAAAAGTTATAGGGGGGTTCCCAAAATGTATTTTTTTTACCATATACATAATGGGGAAAAACACGCCTACAGCTCAAACCGCTGGATGGATTTCCACCAAATTTGCGGCAGGAGCGGCGGCTTAGTCCCGAAAGCGTGCTTTTGTTAATTTGGTGGAAATCCGTCCAGTAGTTTTTTTTAAATGATCAAAACGTAAGGCAAAAAGATTAGTGATATCTATGTCTGCTCCGCGGACACACATCCCTGTTCGCTCCGCGGACAGGACACCGATTGGTTGGTCGGCTTGCGTCATGTCTGCAGACACGCAGCGTGTTCGCTAATTGGCTGGAGTGAGACATGAGGTGTGTCACATTGTTTCGATGCGCCCGCCATCTTGGATCCGCGGACATCCGTGGATAGCGTGACGGCGAACAGAGGCAAGATGCTATTTTGGGGAGTGTGTTGGTGTGCAGGAGTGCTTGGGGGAGGGTTGGGGAGTAAGAGATGGGTCAAATGCTGTATTTGTTTAGGTGGCAGATGCCCCTGATGTGTTCGCCATGACCGCGGGCTCCACGGCTGTCCGCGGACATAATAAATGTACTACTAGCTATTTTACTTTAGTATGATGTTGGTTTTGGGTTGTTAGCATGTTAGTCTGAGAAACCCAAAGCCCTAACTGTCGTGTTGCCCCCCCCCCCTTGGGCAACCACGGTCTTCAGACAATCTTTTACAATCTCCTATTGGGGTGTGGATCACTATACACCCCCTTTTGACTGCATTCGTATCAGGCCCCATGCCCTGTGTACTCCTAGATTACGCCTAACATACACCTATTTTACTACCGTGGGAAATAACAAATAACACTAAGACACAAAGAAAATACAAAGAATCGATTCAATTATAATACAATGGGATACATTTATTTATATACTCACAGCTAAGCACAATGCATAACAATGCAAGCAGTTCTAATGCTATGTCTAATTCTCACCTTTTATACTTTTGGTGCAAAGCTACTATGTTGCAAGTGTGTGGCTCTAATGCAATCTAATGCAAGCGATAGCATCCATCACCTCCATAGGTAAATCCACCACAATCCACACCATCCTCACACTCTAAACAATCCCTGTCTGGTCTTCCCCCTTCACCCAAAGCTCTGTGTGTGTGTGTGTGTGCGTGTGTCTGTTCTTATCAATCAATTTAAACCTAAGCCAACCTATACTTCCCATTTGCATGTGTTCTCAGCTCTGTCCATCTCTGCACGACTCTGCAATTAGCCAGTCAGTGGCAGGCCTCTCAAGATCTGGTCACTCCAACTCCCTTGCTGCACCAAGAAACCTCATCTAGATCTGCACCATCTCTCCAGCCTCTCTCTGTGTCTCTTCCTCGATCTCCTCAGCTCTCTCCCAAAACTCTCTCTCTCTCTCCAAAGCTCTCTAACTCCTTTCCCTCCAGCCACTCCTGGCTATAGTCTCTTCTGATGACGCACAGAATGTCTATGGAATGTCTCTCTCAGCGTTTAGCAGAATGCCTGCCTGTCTCCTTGCGTGTTACTTTGTACGGCATGTGCTTTCACGGCATGTCCTGTTACTGCGTGTGCTATCAGCGTGACATTTGGACTGGTATCTTTCTTTCATGGTCATTCTGTGTGCGAAGCAGCATCTATTCACTGTTCATACCATTCTCTCCACTGTGGCTCCCTCTGCATTACAAAATGCCCCGTCTCTCCATGTGCAAAAAGCACCTTTCCACCTCTCCATCATCACTCCCTTGGCGCAGCCCACACCCTTGTGTTCTTTCCGCGAAGCACACCAAGCCTAAGCTGATAAGCTTCCCTTCTCTGTATCTGTGTATGTCTGCCAATGTTTACGAACAGTGTACCATAACATTTGGCACTGAGCAGTGTCTTTCTCCATCAGCAAATGGCTCAGGCCTCGTGTTAAAATGCTTCCTAGTGTTTACCGCAAATCCAAGCACTATAAAGCAAGCTAATTCAACATACATACATACATGTTCGACAGCGTGTCAAACATATCTCTAATGTGTCTCTACAAAGCATAACATGTGTGTCATTCTAAATGACTCTTCATGGCATTTCAAATAGGCCTGTGTGTGTAGTGTAAGCAATGCATGTTCTCTCTCAGTCTAAACACTAAATCTAATGCAAGTATGAATACATAGCAATATCATGGTGAGTATATATCGTGTCTCTAAAACACTACATGGCACTTCAAATATATGGCAAGTGTCATTCAATTGCAAATGGTAAAAGTGCAAAGTGGCTGCATGTTTCTTTATCATTCTAAAAGCATATTGCAATTGCATAAGGTCTAATATATGGATAGTGTCTACTCCAGCAATGTACTATGGATAGCTAAACAGAATGCAATAATGGAATGATTCCATAGCAAATAGTACTGATTGGATAATGGTTCTTCTACAGAGAAGCTATGATTTCATCTAATGATAACAATCCTTGGGCTTCTCATTTTATCCAAATCCACAAGTAGAGCATTGATTGTAATTAATATCCCCTATAAGCAGCCCACATACTACAGTCAAAATGTTTGGTAGCATAGGTGTGTCCTTCGGCCATGCACCCAAACCTCTAGGCCCTGGCCACAACTACCGCAGCATAACACACCCATAGAATCAAACACCCATCAAATATCCACAACCCAAAAGTTTGTGTACTGTTTCATTTGTAAAGTTTGTATGTGAAGTTTTGGCTAGGTTATGCAGGTAAGATTGTAGAGCTTGTAACAAGGACTGCATCATAAAATACCCATGGAAGTAAACATTTTGGATTGTAGTGTATGGTTAGATGTTTGCTTGAATAGGTGTGTTATGCAGCAGTGTTTGTGAGTCCATTTATTTTTAATTTTTTTGTAAATGTGATTTTATTGGTTTTACGAATACAGGTTATGCAGAAGAAGTATACAGTAAGTAAACAATTAAGAATTTCACTATAATAAAGCAAACTCCCAGAATTCCTTATATTTTGTGTCTGTCACATGAACACTTTCTGCGTACATAAGGTTCGCGCAAAAACATAACTTTTCCCCCTTGCCATTTCCCACCCTCCTCCCCCATGGTCAGAGCCTTTATCACATATCATGCAGCATTGATCGTGTAACGATCAGAGTCAATGTTTGTTGTCGGGATCACATTAATCATAAGAGCGTCCATCGAAGAGTTCAACTTAAGCGTTGTTTAGTTTGTTCCTTGCTCCTCTGTCATCAAAGTAAGAGCTTTGTTACGGGATAGGCCGTCTGGTAGATATATGCTTTTGTATTCCATCCACAAGGTTTCAGTCTGTGACAGTTTATCATGAAGCGATGCTGTTATATGTTCCATTATGCAAATGTTGGCAGATACATGAATACATTTGTTTTTGTGGGGCTTGTGGGAGCTGTCCGCCTCATAACCAACATTGCCCTAGCAGCTAGGAGCAGTTGCCGGGCTACATCTTTGATTTTGACCCAGTCGTCTTCATCTTTCTCGAGGCCGAACAGTATGAGGTAGGGAGTAGGTGTTCTGGCAATGCCATCGACCTCTTTGATCCAGCCTAGAACTTCTGACCAGAATACTTGTATACGGGGACATCCCCACCACATGTGCCAGTAATCTGCCCTTTCTCCGCATTCCGGGCTTGCGGTCTGACACATTTTGGATAGTCTGACGGGATCATATTGCCATCTGTGTAGTAATTTGATTGCGTGGAGTTTGTACTGGTTTGAAATGGATATCTGTGTGGCTGCTTGGCATATGGTGTCCCATAGTTCGGGTGTGAACTGTTCGGTGAAATCTTTTTCCCATCTGCCTTTTAGTGCGTCCGTGTTCACCCCTTCTCCCTCTATCAATGCTCTGTACATATCTGATATTAGACCCTTCATTACAGTTCTTGAGTCCAGTATTTTCTCAAAGGGGTGAGTTCTCTCATCAGTTTGGGTCTCCACATGGCTCTTGTCAAGACCCCTTTAATTTGCAGGTATTGAAATGTGGATAATAGGCCTATTCCGAGGGCTTTGGTTAGCTCAGGGAGTGAGATGAAGGAGTCCTTCCTTTGTAGTTGGCCTACTCTCTCTAAGCCAGCCTCGTACCATCTTTGGAACCTTCCTACATCTGGAATGTGGTTGTTGATTCCTGGGGACCAAAAATGGCTCAGGGGGCCCGGCCAGGTGGTAATGCTTTGCATGTTCGTGCCATGTGTCCAGATGTCCCAGATGGTCATTAGTATCGGGTGATCTTTGAGTTTTCTACAGATTCTTTTCTTGGGTGCCCACAGCCATTCAGATACTGTGGCTGGTGAAAAATAGTGGTTGTCCATATTGACCCACTGGATTTTTGTCTGGTTGCACAGATGTGGGATCAATACTCTGAGTCGGGCGGCTTCATAGTATTTTTGGAGGTTGGGAAGACCCACCCCTCTCTTGTTTTTAGGAAGTATTAGAGTCTTATATGGGATCCTCCTTTTCTTCCCCTGCCATAGAAAGTGGAGCATGGCCTTTTTGATTTCGGTAAAGAAACTTTTCAGAATCCTAATGGGTATCGTCTAGAAGGGGTATAAGAAGCAGGGAAGAGATACCATCTTTATTGCGTTGAGCCGGCCTAGCCAGGAGATTGTAAGTTTATCCCATCTTGTCAAGTCTAACTTAAATTGTTTCAGTAGAGGGGGGAAGTGTGCTTCAAATAGGTCATTCAAATTTCTCGTTATTTGTATCCCCAGGTATTGTAGTTTTGAGTGTTCAATATGTAGAGCGAGTGAAGAAAATTTAGTGGTATTGTCATCTTCTTGACCTTGGAGGGGAAAGAGTGTCGACTTTGTTCTGTTTACTTTAAACCCGGAGAGTTTACCGTATTCCCCTATCATGGATAGGGCTCGGGGGACAGAAGAGGAGGGGTTTGTGATGTGAAGGAGGATGTCATCTGCGTAGAGGGCAATTTTGTATTCTGTTGTCCCCAGTCAGATACCCTCAAGCAGGGGGTCCGTTCTCATTGTTATCGCCAGGGGCTCAAGGGAGAGGGCGAAGAGAATCTCTGAGAGGGGGCAGCCTTGTCGGGTCCGACGTTGGAGATTGAACCACCGTGAGTATTCACCATTCACAAATATAGATGCTTTGGGGTCCGTGTACACCGCATGTATTGCTTGTCTAAATTTTGCGCCCATACCCACCTTTCGTAGTACTGCCTTTAGGAACCCCCACTCCACCCTGTCAAAGGCCTTTTCTGTGTCGATGGAGAGTAAGATCGGGTCATTCTCCATAGACTGGGACACATGGATTAGGTGTAGGGTCTTGCGGATTGTGTCTGCCCCCTGTCTACCTAATATGTACCCAACTTTATCGAAATGTATGAGTTGTGGGACAAGGGATTCGAGTCTTGCTGCCAAGACTCTGGTATATATCTTTGCATCAAGGTTGAGTAGTGAGATGGGGCGATATGAGGCGCATTCCGTGGGGTCCTTCCCAGCCTTGGGGATAACAGTAATCAGTGCCCTGGTGAAAGAGTCCGGGGGCTTCCCTGTGTCCATTATTTCATTGAAGAGGAGTGTTAGAAAGGGAACCAGTGTTGTTATGAAGGTTTTGTAAAAACCGGCGGTATAGCCGTCTTCGCCCGGGATCTTGTCCAAAGTTAACCTCTTTATGGCAGCCTGGACCTCCAGTTCCGTAATAGGAGATTCTAGTGATTCGGCATCTATGTCAGGAATACGGGGTACATCTATTGAGGACAGGTAAGACTCAGTCTCTGATTGCTCTGGGTCCACCTCGGAGGAGTATAATGTTTCATAAAAGTTGGCAAAGCATTCCGGGATAGTGGTGTGGGCGTATGGTGTAGGGGAGGAATCGTCCTTAATCTCTATTACTCTACGTTCAGCCCTTTGCTCACGCAGCCTGGCAGCGAGAAGTGCATCAGCCTTATCTCCCTTTTTCCTAAAATGTCTGTTTTAACAGTCTCAGTTTGTGCACAACCTGTTCATACTCCAGTAGTTTCAGTTCGTTTCTTTTCTCTTTGGCTTTATTCATTTTCTGCAGGTCTATTTCTATGCCCAGTTTGGGTTTGCTTTCTAACTGACAGGTTCCAGTTTGTAGCCTTTGTTCGATGAGGGCACGTTCCCTCTTCTTCGATGCGCCTTCCCTTATTAGAATCTCCCTCCAGGTGGCCTTCCTCGCCTCCCACACCATTTGTCTGGACATTTCACCATTGTCGTTTGTTTTGAAAAATTCGGAGATCTCTGTCTCCATTTCTGTTCTGAAGACGACATCTCTCCAGAGGCTCTCATTGCAGCGCCATTTTCCATTGTTTTTTGGCAAATCAGCCCACTGGATGTCTGTGAGGACCATGTCATGGTCAGACCAGGTGATCGGGGTTATCTGTGCATGTGATATTACCTCAGAGAGCTCCCTGGAGAGATATATGTAATCGATACAGGTGAACGTATTGTGGGGAGCTGAATAGAAAGTGTAGCCCTGTTCTTCCGGATGGCGGGCCCTCCATGCGTCTATCATGTTATACAGTTCCATCATATGAGCCAGCTCAGACGGTTCGGGCCTATCTTGCTGCACCGTATCGGGGTTCCCAGGCTTTCGATCTTTCACCAGATTCGCCCATTGGTTGAAATCCCTTCCCAAGATAATGTGCCTGTGGCTTCCAGTAGTATCTTAGGGATCGTTCTGGAGAGAAATCTAGATTGGGCTGTGTTCGGAGAATACAGGGTGGCAATGGTGACGCTCAGCTTACCTAGTTGTCCGTTCACCAGTATTGCTGATCCTTCTACATCAGACCATGTCTTGGTTAGTGTAAAGTTTATACCTTTTCTAATGAGGATTCCCACCCCTCCCTTCCTGAACGGGCCCGAATCCCAACTCATTTCCCCAGGATCTGTCGTTCCTCTCCTTTTATGTATTTTGTTTCCTGTAGTAGTAGGATGTCTAGACCACTTCTATGAAATTCTCTGGCCACAAGGGACCGTTTTGTCAGTGAATTGAGCCCTTTGACATTGAGTGTCCCGACTCTTAGGGAGGCAAGCTCCCTTAAATTAATGTTTGCCGTGTGATCGATAGCGTTCGTTCATCTCAGATTGTGGGCTGCATCGGTTGTTCTGAAGTGCGATCGATATTGCTCTGACCCGTTTCCCTCCTTTTGACCCCTCCTCACCTTCCCCCCTCCCCTCTCCGCTGTCGAAGGCGTTCGAGTGAACTTGGTTGACAACACCGAGTCGGCATCGAACCACCTGTGGGGGCCGTTACTTCACGCCCCTTGTTTAATTACTGCCTCTCTAAACTGAGTTGAGCCCTTCCTTGGTTCTCCCTTAATTTTCTTCATTCTTATCTTGGAACTATGTACACGTTAACGTCTCTTCGGAGCATTGGCAGGTTAAATATGTGTGTTTATCTTACCAGAGTCGATCGGTTTCAGTTGTCCCCCTCTGGAGAGAGATTACCTCTTCGGAACTTTCGTGATCCTTTTACTTTCTTTCTCCTGGCTCCCTGGATCTGCCATTCTCGGTCTCCTTTTCGCGCTTCTCCCTGGTTGTCCCCGTCTAGTTGGGGCCCGAGAAGGTCTGAGATGCATTTCTTTATTTCTTTTTCAGATCGCAATCTAAATTTGGTTCCTTCATATTCAAATGTGAGTGAGAAGGGGTAGCCCCATCTATATCGAACATTCTTCTCCTTGAGTTTCCTCGTGAGGGGGCTGCACATTTTCCTGAGGGCCAATGTTAAGGAGTAGAGGTCTTGGTATATCGAGATCCGGGCCCCTCCCAGCGTGATCTCATCGCTTCCCCTCGCTTTTTCGAGGATTCGGGTTTTGTCTCTGAACCGGTTGAACCGGGCGAGAACTGATCATGGACCCCCTGGAGGGCCACCGGCTCTGTGGATTCTTTCCGTCATTGGCGCATCTACCACGTCATCAGATACAAGAAGTTTGATAATATTGTGGAGGGTTTCCCTCAGGTCTGCCTCTGTTTCGCCCTCTTTATCCGGAATTCCGAAGATGCGTAGATTGTTTCGGCGTTCTCTATTTTCCAAATCATCGAGTTTGAGTTTGAACTCTTCCTCCCGGTGCTCCAATTCTGATAGTCTCTGATCGAGCTGGACCTCGAGGGTGTCAATGAAGGCCTGATTGTTCTCTAACCCTTCAAGCCTGTCTTCCATATTGTCCAGCCTTTGGGTGATTTTATCTATCTTTCCCCTATGTTGGTGCCCAGATTTTTAATTTCTCCTAGCAAGGCAGCGATGTCGCCTTTTGTTGCTGCGGCCAGGTCGTTCGCCGTGGTAATGCTGTTCGCCATCGTAGATCCAGTTGGTGTATGTGGGGTGGAGGTGTAGGCAAAGGAGGCCAATTTGTGCCTAATGTCCATGTGATCTTCTGGCAGTGTGATAGGTTTGCCGGTTGTCCTGGTCGGGGTTGTGAGTTGCCTGTCCTGACAGGCAAGGCAGAGGAGGCACACGCCCCTGTGTTGGGGGCCTTACCCTCTGTGCTAGTCCGTCGTGGGAGTCATAGACTTTTACCTCCTCAGTGGTGGTGAGACAACTTCAGCGCTGTGTTAGGGTGTTGGGGGTATACTGCCGAGGTGTCAGGGGCAATGATGACCTTGATCCAGGTGGTTGGAGGAGGCACTCGCCCTGTTTCCAGGGGCGTACCCTCCGTCCGGCGTGGCTTCTGTTTCAACAAGTTGGGTGCACCTCCAGAGGCTTCACAGAGCTCAGAAAGTTCTTTGCATGTTCTCGGGGAGCACAGTGCCGTTTGGTTTGTGATTTGCCGCCTGTGAAGGGTAGGCGTTTTGGGTCTGGGCGCCCCACCTCCTGGTTTACCTCCAATGTTGCAGGGGTCCCCCTGTTTCAAAATCTGTGTGTGCTGTCGGGGTGTTTCATGAGGGGTACTTTGTACTAGGCTCTAGTGGGGGGCCTCTGGTGTTCACAGATTTAGGGCACTTTCTAATTTTCCAGACTTCCTTGTTCACTTTTGCCGTGTGGATGATCTTTCCGCAGGGGCCCATGGAATGTGCCGGGGGGTTCTCTGGGGCCCTGTAGATGCCTTGTTCGTGGGTTTGTAAGGGGTAGTGTTGAGAGGGTACGAGGTGTGGACAGATGGTTCCATTTTCCCAACCGCTGCGGGCCCGCTCTGTTACCAAGGCGGGATCAAGCGTGTTATGCGCGTGTGGCCCTCTCGCGGCCTACTGAGTGCCTGGAATGGAGGGCCTCCTCTTAGATCAGCGAAGCGTTCCTTTTGCTCCGCTATGTCCCCGCTTCCTCTCTGTTTATTTCTACTTTTATGCTATTCATCTATCTGTTGGGTTGTTGCAGATTTGTGGGCCAATTAGATACCTGTTGGCGTATTCTAACTGTGTATTTCTTGTTCCATTTTAGTGGTATTTATTTATCTGTTTGCTTGTTACAGAATCTTGGGGCAGTTAGATAAATGTTGGCGTACTCTAATTGTGCACAGTTTTGAAGTTGAAGTTTTGCTTATGTTCATGCACAGATTACGTATTAAATTTTGGTTTTCAGAATATTAAGTAAGCGTTTACAAGATTTGCTGTAGTCTCTGCTTTAGAATATTGGTACTATCATTACATTCGAACCATCCACAATTCTTTTTTATATATTCAGTGTAGTGACCTGCATTGGTTGTGGCTCCTGCGAGGTAGATTATACCTATTGTTTCTTACCAAGTGATACTTGACCATGTGTGATTCCATTCACCTTACTGTTGCTTTTGGTACCCTCTGCATTGTAACGTAAAAGCATTACTATTACGTATTTACTATGTGTCTGTATTTGTAAGGTGGAGCGATTATCTGAATTGCAGGTAGTACATAATCTGCCATGGTTTGCATTTTGTACAAGTTACTGAAATTGAATGGATTCACAGTTAGGTATGGATACATACACAAAGCGTTCATTAGGGACTTGTTCCTGTGCCACATGGCTGCAGAGAGTGCATGTATGTTTCCACATGAATGAAACCTGTAAAATTTCATTTATAGGTATGTTTTTGTTTTGCAGTACTTGTAGTAAGTACATTAGAAATTCTTGTGGATCTTCTTGTGAGTTTATAGTTAATTGGACAATTTCAGCACAGTAGTCCAATTCTTGTCTTATTCCATGAACACTGTATGTGTTGTCAGGATTGTTGGTTGCATTTCTATGAAGGACTAATATTTGCAAACACAATTGGTCTGTACTGTGTAAGTAAATGTCAGTAATTGGTGGCAATTGGAATAAAATATTTATTGCTACATTTGCGTAGCAATTTACACCTGTTTTATTTGAAAATTTGAATGGACCTGACAGTTCTGGGTCAAAGTCATTTGTTTGGAGTGTGTGTTACTTCTTTGAAGAAGTAGTTTAGTTACATTGACCAATAGATTATTCTTTGGTTGTGGTACTTGATGAAGTATTAGTTTCTTTTTTTTCTTTGGAGGAATTGCAGTGAGATCCTGTATCATTTCAGTTTGAAGTAGTTTTATTTTACAAGGTTTTGCTTTTTGCGGACAGGATAGGTTTTTAGATGGGGGTGTAGAGTGAACGCAGTCTATTGTATTCTAGAATGCAATGAATATTTGCATTTACTTTACTTGCATCAAAGTTGATTAGAAATAGCCCGTCAAGTGTACGTAAGCGTGATAGTGCTACATAGCTCATGCCTTCTTTAAAGACTGTGCTACCAATATCTATCAATGCTTTATCTAGGGTAAGACCTTGTGATTTGTGAATGGTAACTGCGTATGCTAGAGTTAGTGAAAATTGTTCTCTGCGTACATACATGTCTTTGAAAAGAAGGAAGCAGGCTGTTGAGCGTCCTATCCTTTTAACTTCTGATAGTTTGTCAAAGAGAATATTGACAAACTGAATGTTGTTGTCACGTGGGTATGTTTGAAAGCCAACAACTATACCAAGTGCTCCATTAACTAGTCCTTGCTCCACGTCAAGGTTACGTTTAAGCATTACTCTACAGTTTAAAGATAATTTTAATATTTTCTCCAAAGCAGCTGTGTTGGAGATAGAGTTTTCTAAGGTATTAAGTCTTGTTTTGGCTTGTTGACACATGGGTAGTGTCATACCATGTACGTCCAGTTTATCTGTGGAGCAAATTTCAATTATTGGTTGCATTTCTTTTTTCATTGATTTTTGAACAGCTTGCAAGAGTTTGCATCGAGGACATACAATTGACATTTGTGTGTGCTAATTGTTCAATGACATCAGTAGCACATGAGTTATGGGCATAGAGTGCATGGATGTGCCTGATTTTTAATATTGCTTGTGCTTCTTGAGATAGTACACCAACTCTAATACTTTTTAAAATGTTGGCGTATGTGAGGTCTGCAGACTGGCGCATGTTTTCTGTTAATTCTCTGTATTGGAAATGTTGCCAAAGTAAGATATTTTCTATGCTGCCAAGAGTTTTACGGCACAGTTTGTGTCTTAAGGTTTTAAAAATAGGTTCACCTTTTACTGGTGTCAATTGAAGATCTCCAAAAACAATAATGGGGGCCATTCCGAGTAGGGCGTTAAGGGATACCGGGCACCGTTAAGGAGACCGGTGTCGGTAATCCCTTACCACCCTACTACGAGTACCCTTAGCGGGTCCCTGCTTTAATGCCTGGTCTGACCAGGCGTTATGGAAGGGACCCGTTAAGGGACTTCGGAGCTAATAACGGTACTGAAAATTGCGGTACCGTTATTAGCTACTTCCCTATTCCCCTACTTCCCCATTCCCATTGAGCCCTATGGCGGCTGAAATGGGAATGGGGAATGGCTTTTGCAATGGGGACTTACCGGTCCCGCAAAGGTTGGACTACACTGGTAAATCCCCATTGCACCAGACCGGTGCCGGCACCGTTATTGGAGGCAGTCATGGCGCAAATAGCGCCATGACTACCTCCAATCTCGGAATGAGGCCCAATGTGTTTTCCTCTAAAGAACTCTTTGTAGTCTGTTTTGAGGACCTCTTGTAATCTGAGGTGAATCAAAGCCAACATTAGGTTGGAGACCATGCTCACCTCATCTATTAGCAGCATTTTCATTTGTTTGAAAGCTCTGCATAGTTCCATTGCAGCTTCTGTGGAAAGTTTGTAATATTCTAATTTGTTTTGGTGTTATACTGGAAGGAGTAGTAATCGGTGTAAAGTGACACCGCCTATGTTGGAGGCAGCTAAACCTGTGGGGGCAGTTACAACAGCTGACAGTTTGTTGTTTGTCAATTGTTGGAGGAACTTGCTGATGATTTTGATTAAGAATGTTTTGCCTGACCAGATTCACCACTCACGTATAGCAGTATAGGTTTGTAGTCTTGGGAGGTACAGTTTTTATTTTCATGTTGCACACCATGTTCAATTTGTTTTTTTATATCTTGGAAAATGCTACGCTGCTCATTGTTCAGTTGTGATTTCAGTACAGCAAAGTCTTCTGTAGCTTGTTCATACTGACACATGGGGCCTCATTCCGAGGTGGGTGCAAAGGGATTACTGGCACCGGTAAGGAGTCCTGTGCTGGTAATCCCTTTGCGCCCTATTCCGAAGTCCCTTCGCGGGTCCCGTCCTTAACACCTGGTCTGACCAGACGTTATGGACAGGACCCGCAAAGGGACTTCAGAGCTAATAACGGTACCGCAATTTACGGTACCGTTATCAGCGCCATCCCCATTCCCATTGAGCCCTATGGGGGCTCAAATAGGAATGGGGATTTACATTTTCAATGGGGACTTACCTGTCCCGCAAAGGTCGGACTAGACCGGTAAGTCCTCATTGAACGAGGGCGGATGCGGTACCGGTAAGGGAGGCAGCCATGGCGCTAATAGCACCATGGCTGCCTTCTCTTTGCGCCCACCTCAGAATGAGGCCCCAAGACTTAGCCATACTATATTGTCAGAGTTTCCACACAAGGCAGTACCAGTTAAACGGTCTGCAGCTTCATAGCAGCCATATTCTCTATGACAGAGCATTTTTATGCCTAAGCTGTACAATTTCTGTGATAGTGTTTTGTCAGATGATATGTCATCCCAGAGGTCCTGAAGTTCTGTTTTCTCTGCTTTGGTTAAGTAGGCTGTGACATATCGTGCAATTGCAGTGGAATTGTCTGCAATGTTCTGCACATCTATGTTTGCATTCCATAGGAGGGCAATGATTGCATTGTAATCATTGAAGTATTTTGATTCTTCTGTTCTTTTTATGTAATATGTGTTCTTAGGTGATTTACCTTTGACACTATGGGCCTCATTACGACTAGTGCGGAATGGGTTTAACGGCGCCGGAAATGGTGCCGGCGCAGTTAAACCCACTCCGCACTATTATGAGGTCCCCTCGCAGGACCCGCTCTGGACGTCTGGTTTTTCCAGACGTCCAGAGTGGGTCCCACGAGGGGACCAGGGAGCTAACAGCGGGCCCGTAATTAATGGGCCCGTTATTAGCTCCTTCCCCACTTCCATTGAGCCCTATGGGGGCTCAAATGGGAATGGTTTTTGAAATGGGGATTTACCGGGTAAATTGAGCCCTATGGGAATGGGGAAGGACCGGGCCTGGGTTCGCTGAAGGAGGAAATACTGGGTCCTCCAAAGTCGGAATGGCCCGGTATTTCCCCATTCAGGGAACCCAGACCTGGTCCTTCCCCATTCCCATAGGGCTCAATTTACCCGGTAAATCCCTCGTAAATCCCCATTTCAAAAACCATTCCCATTTGAGCCCCAATAGGGCTCAATGGAAATGGAGAAGGAGCTAATAACGGGCCCATTAATTATGGGCCCGTTGTTAGCTCCCTGGTCCCCTCGTGGGACCCGCTCTGGATGTCTGGAAAAACCAGACGTCCAGAGCGGGTCCCGCGAGGGGACCTCATAATAGTGCGGAGTGGGTTTAACTGCGCCGGCACCATTTCCGGCGCCGTTAAACCCATTCCGCACTAGTCGTAATGAGGCCCATAGTGTCAAAGGTAAATCACCTAAGAACACATATTACATAAAAAGAACAGAAGAATCAAAATACTTCAATGATTCTCAATGGTTCTCTCGGGTTCCGTATACAGCACTGCTTTCTGGATACTGCTACAGGTTCTTGCAAAAATTCTTGGCAAAAATTCAAACAGCTCGCCCGGCTGTTGAATAGTTTGGTTGGTTTTGAGGCCTGCTGAAGAGGATTCAGCTGGTGGATTCAGGCCTCTCTGCTACAAATTCTGGAGTTAATTTCTGCTATAGGTTCTGGAGATTGATGGATTTGAAGTCTGGATCTCTGGATGTGAAGTCGTCGGTCAGCATGCTCCGCAGCAAATGGAATTGAATATCTGTGGATGTGTGGTGCTCCTCTGGCTTGGTATTCTTTTCTCCAAAAGAAGTGTTAAACTTCTCAGAGGGGAGGAACAGTCTTAGTACAAATGAAGTGTAGCATAGCAATGAAGCGATGATGGAACTATCTTGATACATTTACAGGATCTAGAGAGCAGAGTTCTCCTGCTGTTTTTATATATATGTTTGTTTTGTTTTTGTTTCCTATGCGTAAGAAATTGTGTAAATCTTCCCATGCATATTCTGCACAACTTAATGTTACAAACCAAGTGGGTGGGCCAATGTTTCTTATCATACAGCGTACATCTCCGTGACGTCGGGACCAGTAGTCTTTTGTACCACGCATGTTTGCTAAAAGATTTGTAATACTTGACTGTAAAATCTCATCTTTTTCTTGCACTTTTTGTAATAATTGCATAGCTGACATATTTTGAAAATGGGTACCTGATTTTAATATGTGTGCAACTCTGTATCATAGAGTTGCTAGTTCACTTTCAAAGAGAAGGTGGAATATGTATTCCATGTTTTGTCTGAATCTGGGGTCATCAGAATACATTTGTAAAGAGCGATATTCTGATGCTGTTATCTGTGTGTGTCTATCATCGTACCTTCCTCCTTTGCCAGGAGGAAAGAGCTGAGGAAAAGCATGTGCTTCTACACTTTTTTCCCATATGCTGATTGGCGATCCTTTGGCTTGTCGCATTTGGTACTTTTCAAGTGCATCATCTAGTGTATCTTTAGAGTGTAATGGATGAATTGTATAATGGTCTAAAATGTTGGATTCTGTATTAGGATTTAGAAGTTCAAATTGACCAGTTTCTGGTGACTCTTGACTTATTTCAACGGTTTCTCTTAGGTTT
This sequence comes from Ambystoma mexicanum, assembly GCF_040938575.1. NCBI lineage: Eukaryota > Metazoa > Chordata > Amphibia > Caudata > Ambystomatidae > Ambystoma > Ambystoma mexicanum. Next base: position 14,825,859 of record NC_090927.1, on the reverse strand, counting down.
TCTTCAATATTAATTTCTTTGTAGTATTCATTGTTGTTTTTTTAGATATTGCAGGGCTTGTCTAACTTTATGTAAGTCCACGAGTTGTTGCCACATTTTTTTGTCTTTTGTAGGTGCGCCATTTACTAAGATAATTGAAGATTGATCTATTGGCCATTGCACTACTAGAGTGTGTACATTTTCTTTGAGATCTAATGGTAAATAAACTACTTTGCCACAAATGCCTTTCACTAATTCAGAGGGAGGTAATTTTGCTGTTTTTGGTTGAAGGCGTATTATTGCTTAAAATGGGTGCACTGTTTGAATTATGATGCTCTCATATAAATGTAGTTGTTGCAGGGGTTTTGGTAGTGGGAATAATTCCAAGTTATTTGTGACAGCACATGAAGGTGTTTGGTTGTTGTCAAGTTTTGCAATGCAGTAATTGCAAAGTATTAAGGGGTCAGTAATTTCGTATTTCTTTTCTGCTATAAGGTAGAGAGCTCATTGGAACCATTTGGAATCTTCATTGTCTTCTATTTTGTACGTTATGTCTACAGATTTTGTGCTACTTTTATAAAAAGACCTGTGGCAACACACACACACACATGGTTTGGTGCTTCAGCGGAGGTACTTTTAAACTTTAGTATTTCTTTTTTGTATGTGTTTAATAGAAGGTTGCTATTTGTACAGTAGTTGCTAGTTTGTTGTAAAGCTATTTCATTGTGTAAGTGGCTTTCACTTCCAAAATATTTTCTCTGAATATGCTCTTTTTCTTCGAGTAGTTGTTTGGCTGTACCATGTAGAAGATTGGTATTTAAATTGGCTAGTGCTAAAACAGGACTTTTGGCATATTATAGTTTATGGACCAGATTTCTTATAGTTGAATGATGTGTTGTTATCATTTTGATATGATGGAAGGTGTTTTTGTAAATAGGTCCTGAAATGCAGGCTAATGAATGTCCTTGTAATCCTGTGTATTTGCGCACTGGACAGGTATCCATATTTTGTAGTAGTTTCATTTTGAATTTGTCTTTGCTTTTTACATACTGATTGAGGAACTGGCGTAAAGATTTGAAAGATTTTTTGGCAATGTTACACATTGTAAGCGATATTCAATCAACACTACAGCTAAGTCAATGCCTAGTCTGGGATGCTGAGGAAAACCCTTATTGATGTATTTTTATGTCCAGTTCAGTACTCTAGATGACAACCCTTGTATAACACCCCCCTCTTAGAATCCCCCTGACCCTACTGAGCCAAGAAGTAGGTTTGTTTTGCAAATTAAAAGTTTTAGTTGAAAATTTAAACAACATATATATATCACACTTTATAATAAATTAATATCTGATAGTACACTTAGACATATGATGTTGATCAACAATGGGTAATCTGGCACTAGCACGCTTCTTTACAATCAATGAGGAGTTAGTATAGGATGGATATAAAGTAGCAAAAATACTTTTATGGTTTCAAGGGCAAAGCAATGAGGAATAAAATGCAGTACAGAAATACTTGATATGATTTTAGCAAAAGATAAGATAATCACTTTTTCTCTGGCAATTCTCCCCCTCCCCTATGCAATGTAAGAAATGGAAGGAGATGGAAAGAGGAGCACACAGTTCTCAGGAATGCAATCAAATACAATACGAAATTCAGTTCCCCCCCAGCAAGCTTAGAGGAAACAGGTAGAAATTTGAAACACAGGCCCAAAATGCTTTTAAATGTGATGGCAATGGATGGGAAAATGTGCCAACTGATTTTAATTCCCTCTAGAGATTCAGGGTGAGTGGGAGATGCGTGTTGGTATTAGTTCAGGCTCACTTTAGCAATGCTCTATGAGTTATTACCAAGTTGCAAACGGATTTTAACAAAAGAAAGAATGGAGCTGCTATTTTGACAAGTGGAGAAATTGAGCTAAATCGCAAATCGCGGTAAATTTTGCGAGTGCGTGAATCGCGATTGCGGAAAAAGTTGGAAAGCCTACATTCTAAGCCTTCAGATGAAAGTTAAACCACGTTCCTAGCCCAAACGGTTCCAGAGATACGGACGATTTAATAAAGGTTGATTTTCGGATTTAAAGTAAAACTCAAAATGACAGGTGACAGCTTGCAGCTGCAGAATTGACAGGTGACAGTTGTGCAGCTTTAAAAATGACAGATGACACGATTTCTAGGAGGCTGTTCTAATTAGGTTAAAATAGTTTGGATTAGATTATTTTAACTAAGAGATTGGTTCTGTACAGTTCTGCTAGGTACACACAATATAAATTTGAACTAGGCCTCATCACGGATCTGGTCAACAAGTCCGGCTGCGGTTCTGTCTGCTCGGCGGGTTAATCAGGCACCGGTTCTGCTCACAACGGTCTGGTTTGTGGTTCTCTCGGGTTCCGGATACAGCACTGCTTTCTGGATACTGCTACAGGTTCTTGCAAAAATTCTTGGCAAAAATTCAAACAGCTCGCCCGGCTGTTGAATAGTTTGGTTGGTTTTGAGGCCTGCTGAAGAGGATTCAGCTAGTGGATTCAGGCCTCTCTGCTAAAAATTCTGGAGTTAATTTCTGCTATAGGTTCTGGAGATTGATGGATTTGAAGTCTGGATCTCTGGATGTGAAGTCGTCGGTCAGCATGCTCCGCAGCAAATGGAATTGAATATCTCTACCTGTCCCAGCAGTCTCTTTTTTTTTGTGTTATGAAAATGGGTGTGTGCCTGGGCCTAGCTAAGCCTGCCCCTCTCTACTTGTCATTGGCCCAATTCTCCCCTCTCCCATGATTGGGGGAAGGAAACGGATTGTCATCATGATGAGGTCTGTTTATGGGTCAGAGGATCCTCCCCTGGTCAATTTGCACACAAATCTATTTCTGACCCAAATACATATTTATCTATGTACCATTTTTCTAATATTATAGGTCCAGTTAACATATTTTCTGTAGCACCAAACCATCCGATCCCTGTCTTTGTACGATGTCGTGTCCACTGATGACAGAATTCTCCCCTTTTCATCCAGATAAGGACCTCTAAACCTTTCCAGATTTTACACAAATGTGCACCAGGGAGATGGGTTTCAGATGATAAAGTGTCAGATTTTTAACATGCATACATTTGGAGTGAGACCCTATTTTCCGCTAGCAACCCCCCAGAATACACCACAGGGTCCTAACGCCTCTTAAAGCGTGCACAGAAAAATCACAAAAATAATGATATTACTTATATAATTCTGACAAGTCCGCACTATGAGTTATCTATCTTTTTAAAATTATGCCCTGGTCAAACAGGGGTGTGGCTTCCCACATCACATGGTGGAATAATTGGTTTATCCACTTCCCCCCAAGCCAGCTTGTTCACAGAGGCACAGCTGCCCCCCAGTTTCTCTCAAGAGGAAGCTATTTTACGACACCCCCACTATAACATTTGCCTGAGTCCAGGACAAGGCTTTGTTCAACCTCCTGCAGTCTGCCGGTCCCCTCCCTTAATTCAATCAGGGAGGTGTGAGCTCCTTTTGACAAGGGGCCGCAGGATGCAGCTAGAACTGGGAAGAGTGGCTGAGCAGGTTTCTCCTGTCGGGGGCAGTTGTCAGGCAGAATTCAGCTAAACGTCACTTTAGTTCCCAGTTTAAATCAAAACTTACAATGTTTACATGTACATTAAATAATGACTTCCTTCAAGTCATTTCAGAATATAGTTTTACATTGTATCCACCTCTTAGCAAGTTTTTCCTTGGCCTGGTTTCGGTTCATGTGTTCAGTTTTACACAAAAGTCTGGTGGTTTTAAAAAGCCGGCTTTCTGATAGTGGTGAGTACCGGTATTGCAACCATTTTTGGGATTAAGAAAATGAATTCCCCACAGTTCTGAGTTGCTTTTTGGCAATCAGCATTGCCATTCCCAATGGTTTCAGGCTACTGTGTGTGTAGCCCAATGGTGGTTTTAGGCAGTGCCCTCCTGTGCTCACAACATAGGCAAAAATGGGTGGCAGCCTATTCTTCATGTTTTCCCTGTGCACTCTATAGGGAGTTCTGGCCATCATGATGTTTTCCATGCCAGTACTGCACAGTTTTAGGGTAGGGCTTGAATGCATGGGTAAAAACATCCCATTACATTGATATGCATGGCCATTTGTACACTGGACGTTTTGGTTCAGTAGAATAGGGAGGTGATACTGAGTTTTCTGAGGATATTTTTGTGAGCAGAGTTTCTTGTTCCATAATGGTGTTATTAAGTTTTTAGTCAAGTCAAACAAGTTTATTTGAATTTTGAGAAAACATTCATCAAACAATCAGATAAAACAAATACATGCAATCAATAAAAATGTACAATTCTTAAAAACGGGTACTTATGATGTTAAGATAAGACATGCAAATAAAGATTGAGCAATGGTAAGTTCACATTCATTAATTCATAGGATCCTATTTAAACAGGGACACAATAAAATGGGTATGCGCAATATATCCACTGTATAGATGATTCATGCTTTGGTTTCGTCTCCTTGGAGCCTCAGCAAATTTTTTCTAAAATACATTGCTCTTTTTAAAAATGTGAGAACGGGCCTACGCTGTAAAAACCGTATCAGCACTGAGTAAAAAGATGAGTGCAGCTTTATAGTGGTGTATCCCGGTTTTCCTTAGGGCAGGTAGCAGAGTTGCCCTGCGAATACCTGCGTAACCCGGGCAGAAAAACATTAAATGAGCTGAATCTTCCAGCTGATATCCACAAACTGGCCAACCGGCCCGTCTTGGAATCCCTTCCACCCAGCTGTATTTGCTTGCAGAAAAGGGAATCAAAACGTGCCCTTGTGTTTGGCCACCTATCCTTTTTGTAAGGGCTCCATATTAAATAGGGTTGGATCCCAGAGGGCCTACTAACCCTAGAATGGTATTCATCACATTTGTTGCCATATTCCCAAGTATTCTTTTCCTTACTATGGCCTCTCTGGCCACAATTTTGTGGCCAGACCCCTCGCTCTTGGTAATGAGCGAGACTGGTGGAAAGAGAGCACTAAGGTTGGCCTCTCCAAGAGAGTATTAGAAATATATGCAAGTAGAGAATGTTTTGCCACCCCACTGACCCCACCAAGGTCCAAATAATAAAATGACACAGGGATTCAAATTTGTTGGCCCACAGTCGAATCCAAAATAAGATCGGGGCCAACGCCCACTGGTCCTCCCAGAACTCCATTCCCAGTTCTCTATGTAATGAAATGCACGCTGCTGAGATCGGGAGCCCCAGCAGCTGTCTGAAGAATTTATTTTCCTTTACTTGTTTATCCCCAACCTTTGTGAAGCCCCAAATGGGGGCACCATACATGGTGACGGCCAATGTTTGAACACCATAAATCTTAGTGATTACTTCTAAGGGCTGGCCCTTACATCTCAACATAAAATGGAAAATTCCCCCAATTTGTTGGCTCATTTTGGCCGATTGTTTATCCACATGGGTTCTGCCGTTCAGGGCTTCAGAAAAACTGATGCCAAGGTAGTCAAAGGACTTAACTCGTGGTATAGTTTCTCCAGCACAGAGCATCGGTTTCATAGCCACTGGCCGGTTTCTGCCCATACAGGCCATCACTGCTGATTTTTTGGTATTGATTTTTAAACCTAGATTACACATGAAAGTTGTGTATGCATTAATCAGGGTCTGTAATGCTCTAGGTGTTCTTGCTAGCAGGACGGTGTCATCCGCATATGCCTAAACTGGGAAACCCCGGCCCCCCAGCACCAAGAAGTCGGCCAAAATATTAATAAGTTCAGGTGATAGACCATTAATATAAAGGCAGAAACAAATAGGGGCTAACACGGAGCCCTGCCGGACACACCACCCCACCCTAAAGATAGGGCAAAACTTTGGGCCGTGCTTGGATCCATGGGTTGTCCGGGGGACATCTTGAAGGTATTGGTCGATTTGCACACTGATAACGAGGCGTGTGGCCTCATACATAGAAAGCATTGCTGTCTTCCAAGTCTGTGCTTTCCCCTATGTATATGTTTCAGAGAACCTCAAGTGAATTACTGTAAGAACTTATTTGAAGTATAAGTCTACAAATGTAGCACTTTTTGAATTTTTAGTTCCTGACTGTTATTGGCCTACATATGTCAGTAAAGGAAAAAGGAGGGAGCCAGATATGTGATGTCATTAGTGATGTCATCAATGACATTTGTGATGTTATCTTTGATGTCCTGGGTGTTAGTCTTAGCAGTGCACGGTGGTAGCGTGAGTTATGGTTGCTTAGCTTACCATAACTAGCGAATTTCAAGGGTTTTTCGGTTTTACTTGGAACCATAACGTCCCTTTAACAACGTTTTTTTCACTGAATTTCATAGGTTTTTAGTAGCGCAACTTAACCATAACGTCCCTTTAACATAGTTTGTTTCACTGAATACGTATAGTATAATTCTGTTTCTTTTCTCCTTTATGTGTCGAGCTTTTGACTATAAAACATTAAAGTATAAAATAAATGTAGTGTCTATAACCCATGTTTGAATGTGCGATCGGAGCTGAGCTGAGAATACAACCATAAGAGCGATCGGTCGGTAATTCTCCGGATCTTCTCTGTCACCCCTCTTAAATATTGGTACTATTATTATGCCTCTCCATGAGTCCGGCACCTCGCCTTGATGCATTATCTGGGTAAATAATGTTTCAATACAAGGAGCCAGAACTTCAGAAGACCTCTTTATCATGCCATTAGTTAGGCCATCCGGGCTTGGTCCCCTTGGCGAGTTAGCCTTCTTGATCAGTAGTTCCAGATCAGGAAGATCAAATTCCAATGGACATGGTTTTTTGTATTTTCTATAGGCTGACCAAATCATGGGGCTGGGATGGCAAATAGCTTTTCATACAATGCCACCCATGCCGCCTCCGTCACCACATTAGTTAAAACAGCTGTTTGAGAGGAGATGTGATGGTTAATTAGTTGCCATGCATATCTTGAATCTTTTTTCCTATTGCTTTTAGCATTAATTCTACATCCGTCTGTATCATTTGAGGCTTGTGTGCTAAAAGCCAATTTTTATTTTTTTTGTTTTCTTTTCCTTATTAGTTCAAATCTTATCTCAATCTCAGCATAGGCACTGGCAGGCTAAAGCCGGCCCCTTCCACCAAAAACCCTGTACCAAAGGCTCCTGTCTGAGCCTGTCCAAGACAGTATGAACAGCACAGCCATCACTCTGGCTGCCGCACCCTTGTGTTTCCCGCTGGCTTTTCCTGCCGCTCCGGAGGGACCACGCAAATCTACACCTAGATGGCCCCAAATGCCTGGTCTAATTGATCAGCAGCGATTCCATAACATTAACCGTCTTGCCTGAAGCACGGTAAGGGTTTCAGGGACACTTGTTCACTCTTCTGCTATGCCAAGTCAGCTGCTTTATGATTGCTAAACTATTCATTTTTACATTTGAAACACCTGTGTATGAGCGTGATATAAATAAAATATCATATCATATCATACATGTCTATATGACAATTAAGCCACTTTATGATTGTTAAGCTACTCATTTTCACATGTCTCTATGCCAATTAAGCCACTTTATGATAATTTAGTCTGGCCTGTCTAACTAACTGTCCGGACTGCGACTCGTACTTCTCACCTTGCCACCTTCACCCCCGTCTCCTCACCCTCCCACCACCATGCACAGCCTAGCGCCTGCACTACTGCAGAGTTACTTGAATCGCAGGCGATACATGCTGCATTACCGCACAGAAACCCTCACCTCCCTGCGCACAGCAGGCCCACTGCACGCAGGAACCAACATCTTGGACAGCGTACCTTCCACGTAGAAGCCCCGGCATGTACCACGCGCCTCAAACGCAATAGGATGCCCCCCTTTGCCTCTACTGCTCCCATCAGCTGCAAGGTGAGCCATGCCAGCCTAGTGGAGCTAAATAACAATGCTGTATTCACCAAACGACATCCCAGGGCTGCGGTATCTGCACCTACCCACTCAGGCCCTGCGCCAGCTCATGCCTGAGGCATCAGCCCCCCCTTCCAATGCCAGAAATCAAACACCCTAGGCAAGTGGTCACTCTCCCAAAACTATATGCTAGCCTTAGAACCACACGCATCCTGCAAGTAGGCACGCCCTACTTCTCCCTTTATGGGATCTATCACTAACTCCGCCCACTTAGACCATAGCACCACTAATAGACGTAAAGTTGCACCAGCTCCACCGCAAATATGTCAGCCACGCCACACACCTACCGCGCTCTCCATCCTAGGTCCCAATATCCACCTTAATCACCCACACTCACCCACCACTAATGTCTCCAGTGTCTCGCCCCAACACCGCAGTGACCGTAGCCACTTATGACTCCCTATTGCGCAGCCAACGCTGGCTCATTGTAACAGTCCTGTTGCATATCGGAAGACACGTCTCACTCCCACGCCCAACCTCTACCTCACAACGTTGCTTGTGTCTGACTGTGTCACCAGAACCACACCACCCCACGACTACTCACTTGGCCCATCTACTGCCAACATTACGCACCACTACATCTGTCTTCTATGCGCCCTCATCAACGCACGCTCCATCCCAGCTCACTCCACAGTGATCTGGGACCTCCTCACCACCCATAATCGAGACCTCCTGGTGGTCACAGAAACTTGGCTCAACTAAGCCTCTGGCCCTGCCATTGCATTAGCTCTACCCCAAGGATATACCATCTTTTGGCAGGACTGTCAACTAGCGAAAGGGGTTGGGGTAGCACTTATAGCAAAAAATCTCTGCAGATCAGACGGATCCACTTTCCCATGGAAAACAATGCAGACACTATGGGGCCGATTCATGGAATTAATGTGCGCCGAAAATAATTGCGCAAGCAGGCGCAAGCGTGAAAAAACAGGTGCACGCGTGCGATTCATGGAAGTCCCGGCGTGTGTTTTCCTCGGGATGTGCGCCAGACCCGTGCGTGGTGCACACGGGCGCACACGTCATTCCAACATCCCGAAAGCCGTGCGCGACACGCACAGGGCAAGCGCACAACATTGGCGCACACACTCAAAAGGGGGTGGAACACGGGGCGTAACGCACGGAATGCGGAATAACGTGTGAAAATAAGGGCATAACAGGGGATGTACTGCTGGGAAGTACACGGAACGCCCACACGCAGGCGAACCACACGTATTCATGGAATTGAATAGGGCAAACCCGCGCATGGACAAAGACACGCACAGGCCCAAACACGCCCGCCACACGAAGGCAGGTGGCAGCGTCCCTGTACATTACAAAAGTGTGCGAAAACAAAAAACACGTATACACAGCTACGATGAATGTCCCATTCTGTGGCCCCCTAGGAGAAATGACGTGACACGCAACACACAGGCATCCCTGAAAAGCAAGAAAAAGAGATAAGCGACCCCTGTTGCCAACGTGCGTGTAAAAAAACACACGCAGCACGCTGTGGCAGCCAGGAGCCCCAATAATATGTACGCGATCAACACACAGGCTAGTATGCCCGTAAAAAAAGGGGTACGCGATAAACATGGACACCCGCAGTGGGAAAAATAGCGTGTGCATCTCACTGTGTGCCTTGCGTGTAGAAGAATAACGTAGCCAACACCCTCCCGCTGTGAAGTAATCACGCGCTGTGAAGTAATCGCGTGTGAACCCCAACGCCTGGAAAACACATGCACCGCTCCCCACGAAAAGCATGTACATAGCGATGGAAACCCATGTGGGACCTTCAACCCGTGCCAGGGCTACGCCCGTGCATGTCACATCACAGATGCGCTTACGCGCTAAGGGCCTTTCCTCGAATTACACGCTGACGTGCAGTATTTTCACGTGCCAAGTCACTCCGTATCAAGCTGGCCACGCGACAACACACGGAAGACCACGCTCCTGCCCAGAAGGCCGAATTGCTGCCTCCCAGAGCCCCGAGCAGCCTGCCACGAGCCATCAGCTGCTGCCTGCCTGCCTGCTGCCACCCTGCCCTGCCATTTTGTGCCTGCACATCTGCCATCTGCAGGGGTCCAGTTGCTGTGACCACCCCTGCTGGAACAGAAGACTCCCGACTGAAGTACCATCGCTACACAGCCCAGCCCGAGGACCCAGTTGCCCACCCACACCTGCAGAGAGGCAGAGGGCTACCAGCTTCAGCAACAAGGAAGTTGGTATCGTGGTGGAGCAAGTTCTGGGGCATTATGATGCCCTCTTCACACCATCGCGCGCCGACAAGGAAGGACGGGAGAGGATCTGGGAGGACATAGTGGGTGCCATCAACGCGGAGGGGGTGGCACCCCGTGACATCAAACACGTCCAGAAGCGCTGGGAGGACTACAAATCCAGGACCCTCAGCAAGGCCCGGTGTCTGTTGGATGCAGTGGATGCAGTGGGGCACAGGGCCCAGCTTACCACCCAGCAGAGGAGGGTCCTGGAGCGCATTCGCCCAGTGCTTCACCACCAGATCCTCAGGATGCAGGCCCGTCTGGAGTCGAGCGGTAAGTGCCCATGCATTCACCTTTGAAACAGTGCATGTTGAAGTGTGGTGGTAGTTAGGTGCTCGGCTGCATGTGTGACATGGGTCATGTATGGATGTGCGTGTGTAGGGAAATGATGGTGCTGCATGTGAGTCTAGTCAGGCGTGACCCACATGGATGGTGTATGTGTTACAATGCATCGTGCTGAGCAGCATGCGGAATGCACACATGTATGCATGCCTGTACCGTGACATGTTTGTGGTGTGATAGATGTGTGCTGCTGTCATGGACATGCATGAAGTACATGTCCGTGTTTCAGAGTAGTGTGCGTGCCATGGATGCATGACACATGTCCGTGACAATGTGTTGAATCACTGATACAGCCTACTCATCCTTGTATCCACTGTGTCTGTGGGAATACAGTGCCAGATGCATGACCCTCCAGTGATGCGTGTGCATGTGATCAGCATGTCCCATCATGTGAGTTCCAGGCCACCATTGGATGTATCTACGGTGCGGTGGACATGGATGCAAATACTTGTTGCATGTGCCATGCCGGTGCCTGCATGTGTGTTGCCTGCACTGACTCATGTGTTGTGGAGGGACATGATGGAAGTGACGTTTGACTGTGCCACTCATGTGCTATTGCTTCCTGTATAGGGGACTATTGTACAATACCCTGATGCTTGTGTTCTATGTCTCCCTCTACACAGCGGCGATTGAAGAAGAGGGCAGAGACGGCGCTGTGGAGCAAAGCGGCGGGGATGCCTCCACCGGCCGGCAACACAAGGCCCAGTCACCCTCCCAGGAATTACCATCATCCAGGAGCGAGGGGACTGGTGCCGCGTCTGCCACTACGGCTGCAGCGGAAGGGTTGTGTGAGCCCCCAAAGGGGCTTGCAACGGTGGAAGACGGTGTGGAGACATCCAGTTTGGTGGTTTCCACAGAGGAGGAGGAGGCCGCTACTGAGCCGTACATGGGGCCTGGTGGGGTTGGTACCACTGGTGCAAGTGGTGCAGTCCAGGGGCAGGGGCAGGAGGCAGCACAGGTCGCCGTGGAGGGGCCTGTGCATGTCATTGTCCCTGACTCTGTGACTGCACCACCATGCACCAGCAGGGATGCCCCATCCCAGGCCCGTCCGCAGTTAGGGGGGAGGTCCATGTCATCTGACACTCTTCTACCTGTGGACGAGGGGACCCATGACGGTATGGAGACCGTCCTGATTGGTGTTGTGTTGCCCACGCGTGACATTTGTGATGACGTGCATGCTTCCTGGGTGGAGCACGCACGTCATCACGAAGAGCTGTGTGCCAACGTGTCCCAGTTGGGAGGGGGTTTCCTCCATGTGTCAGCCAGTCTTGCGGCTCTCTCCTCCTCTGTGCACACTATACGCCAGTCGTTCTCCATGCCGTCTTCTGGCCGAGATGACAGCAGGGCCCCCTGTGGACCTGCCCCAAACAATGCAGCCAGCCCGGTGGAGATGCCATCCCTGCCACAGTCAGGAGTCGGAGGTCCAGCAGGGGTGGCGACCCCACCAACTGGAACCCAGCAGATGGAAGATGTGCCGGCATCATCGGGCAGGGCACATGCACTCCGGCGCCGTTGTGGTGGCAGAGGCAGTTGCATCGGAGGCAGCAGCATGCTCAGCGTGGGAGGCATCATGGCTCGGGGCCATCAACACCCCAGGGGCAGGCATCGGCCGAGGGGCAGGAGGACCCCGGACTGGGAGTGTCTTCTGTGTGGCAGCGGTTGGGCCAGCAGATAGATGCGGAGAGGCGGCGGGCTGAGAGGGCACGGCTCAGGATGGTCAGGGCGGAGAACTCCATGCACTGGGCTTTGAGGCGGGTGGAGGGCCTCCAGGAAACTCGCAGGGAGTTGAGGGCTGTTTCCTCGAGACCAGGGAACAGGCCCGCCTCCGGAACATCGAGGTGGAGTTCGATGATGCCCTGGCCCGGAACATCAAACAGTGAGCCGCGGGACTAGTCCGCCGCCTTTGTAAATAGTTATGTAGTTGTAGGTTTCCTTTATTTATTTTTTCCTTTGGGGTGCATGGACTATGCCCCGCCTTTTTGTAAATAGTTATTTATTGGGTAGGTTTGTTCTTAGGTTTCCTTTGGATTGTTCGGCACATGGACCCTTGAGTTTTACATTGTATATAGTTATGGACCTGATTTTACATTTTTATTTTGACCATGGAGGAATGGTTTGGTTTTTATTTTGACTTTGGATTTGGTTTTATGGAGGGACACTTTGGAGGCATTTTTCTTTGGATTTAATTGATTTCAGAGTTAATATTTTTTCCTTTATTTCGGACATCCTTTTATTTATAATTTTTTTCTTTTGTGATTACGTTTCATTCATTCAGTTTTGATTATCATACATTTTTATTTTTGACTTCATTTGTGTGGTCTTCTCTCATTGGTTTCGTGCATGTCACAATGTGGGTTTTCTCAGTCATGTGTCGCCATTGTGTGGGTCTGACGGACTTCTACTCATGCGCATACTGGTTATTTGGGATCTATCATGACATGGGGATTACAATGTGGAGTGGATGGGATGCTTGGTTGGGTGTTTGGACTAGGGTGGCATGGCCATAAGGGCCCTGGATCTGGATTGTGATGACGTGTTGGGTGGGGGACATGAGTCGGGGCCTGCTGGCAGGTGCCCGTCACTGGGGGTGGGGTGGGGACATGAGTCGGGGCTCCCAAGTGCATGGTGTCATTTGGCCTGCCTGCGGGGCATGGACTGGGGTGATGGGCTGCCTGCGGGTCATGGACTGGGGTGATGGGCTGCCTGCGGGGCATGGTCTGGGGTGATGGGCTGCCTGCGGGTCATGGACTGGGGTGATGGGCTGCCTGCAGGGCATGGGGAGGAGGGAAGGGCACACCCGGGACGGCCGACACTGCAATATCGCATGTAAAACTCCCCGCGCACCCCTAGGAATACACGTACCCCACTCGTGTCAGCGAAATCATGTGTAAAACTCGCCACACACCCCTAGGAATACACGTACCCCGCTTGTGCCAGGGAAATCGCATGTAAAACTCCCCGCACACCCCTAGGAATACATATACCCCGCTCGCGCCAGCGAAATCGCGTGTAAAACTCCCCGCGCACCCCGGGAATACATGTACCCCGCTTGTGCCAGGCCTATTGCGTGTGGAACTGCACGCGCACACCCGGAATACACATACCCCACTTGTGCCAGGCCTATCGCGTGTGGAACTGCACACACACCCCCGGAATACACGTACTCCGCTCGCACCAGGAGGCCTAACGCTCGTGGAACTGCACCGCACCCCCAGAATACACGTACCCCGCTCGCGCCAGGCATATCGCATGTGGAACTGCACACGCTCCCACGGAATACACGTACCCCACTCGCGCCAGGCCTATCGCATGTGGAATTGCACGCGCACCCCGCCATATGCGCAGGCAGCCCTTTCACCCTCCCCATGCCACTCAGGCAGCTCATCCACCATGACCTTGACCCACAGGCAGCCCATCCACCCTCCCCATACCCTGCAGGCAGCCCATCCACCATGACCATGACCCGCAGGCAGCCCATCCACCCTCCCCATGCCCCACAGGCAGCCCACACCACAGGGGGAACTTTTTCCACACATTTTAACTGACGCGAGCGGGTTGCACGTATTCGGAGGGGTGCGCGTGGTGTTTCACATGGGATTTCACTGGCGCAAGTGGCGTACATGTATTCCGGGGGTGCGTGTGTAGTTTTACACGCAATTGGCCTGGCGCGAGCGGGGTACGTGTATTCCGAGGGGTGCGCGTGGAGTTTCACACATGATTTCGCTGGCACAAGTGGGGAACGTGTATTCTGGTGGTGCGCACAGAGTTTTACACGCGATTGGCCTGGTGCAAGTGGGGTACGTGTATTCCGAGGGATGCACGTATTGTTTTACACGCGATTTCGCTGGCGCGAGCGGGGTACGTGTATTCCGAGGGGTGCGCGTGGAGTTTTACACAGCATTTTGCTGGCGCGAGCGGGGTACGTGTATTCTGAGGGGTGCGCGTGGAGTTTTACACAGCATTTTGCTGGCGCGAGCGGGGTACGTGTATTCTGAGGGGTGCGCGGGGAGTTTTACACGCCATTTCGCTGGCACGAGTGGGGTACGTGTATTCCAAGGGGTGCGCAGGGAGTTTTACGCGCATTTTCATGGTTGGGGGGCTGTATGCTGGTCCACTGGCCTTTACGCCATATACTGGATTTTTGCGATGTTTTTGGTGCACGGGGTGGGGTTGGGGGCATAACTGGCGCTGCTGCAGGGTCGCTGCGCTACTCTGCGCCACTGCTGCTTATGGATGTATAAATCCATGAATACGCTGTGCACCTACATGGGTTTTGGCTCACGCGGCTGGCGCAGACTGCCGCACGCGCACTCTGTGCGCCAGCCGCGTGTGCCACTTGTGCGCTCAATTCTATGAATTACCCTCATGGTATCTTCTGCTTTGTGTGACATCAGACGTTGGTACCTCTTCACGCTTGGCTGGTCACGTGTTAGCACACAGTGAATTTGCTTTGCTTTTCTTCTATTTGTGCATTTAATTCTCACTTTCGGCCGCCACCTGCCTGGGCCTCCTTATCTCGACCTTCACGAGGCAGGCTGCTCTGCTCCTTAAGTTTCGATTCTCCGAAGTTACCATCCGCCTCCCATTCTTGGTTTGACCTTGATTTCCCAGGCACAGCCTGTTCCTTGCTGAGTTTCGATTCCGCCGTCTCTCTTCTTGTTTAAGCTGGAATAAGAATCCTGTCCTGTTTGACCCTTAGTAACCTGGGTTAATTCTGCTTTTGTATAAAGTGGACTCGCACTTATATAATGTGCTTCGTTGAGGTAGATATATAGTTGGCGCTTGCCGCTCTATTCTTCTACTAAGCATAGCAAGCTGCACTGTTTTCTTAGCTTCTTGGGTTACAAGTATATGTACAGGCGTTAGCTGGTTTGAATATTTTCGTCCTGCGTTACAGTTTGAGTTTCTACCTGTTTCAACATTGTCTCTTCTTCTAAGTTCATTACATCCTTATTCATGACATGTAATCTTTTGGTTGTCATTTCATTCATCTGTGAGTCTGTCCGGGCCCTTGCGACGTCACCATTCGTCTTCAATTAAGGCCTTTTGAGTTTCTTCTGGGACAGTGTTTAAGCAATCTGCATTTTGTGTCATTTGCTGGTATGGTTGTTTCAATGGATACCTTACTGTCCATGGTTGTCTGGTTATTGGCACTTCAGTAGGTATTGCTCTTCTGATGGGCACTGGGCAGAGCCCTAGTGCGGTTGGTTCTCTGCTGGTTTATTTGTTCATCATACGTCACATATCTCGGTGTGAACGTTCCTGGTACTTCAAAATGGGCGACTAGAGTGCAGGTTACATTCGGGACCTCCTCTACACTCCCCCCCTCTGGTCGGTTTATCGACCACCTCCGCTTCCTCCTTGGGATTCATTTTACTAGGTTGTTCTGTATTCATCTCTTCTTCCTCTTCTGGGTTTGTACATGATGGTTTGAAGGAATGTCTCTTTGGAGTCCATATTTTTATCACTCCTTTTAGGCTTCCTGCTGTCTTTAGGTGTTCATCCTTGTTCCATGTCATTAGTTGACATTGTCCATTTGGGCTACAATATATCCATTTTCCTTCATAATTTCTGCATTTCCTGGGATACAGAAACTTTGTTCCTTCTGGCGCATACTCGCTGGCCTTCACAAAGTCTCTTATTTCGTCATGAGTTAGGTCTCTGGGCTTCCATCCTGGTTTTACATCAATCATGATCTTCATCCCTATGGCTTTCTTTGCAGTTTTCTGGCATTGCGAGATTATTATCTTGATAACACAAAATCCTAGTAGTAGCATCACTAGCAGGGCTTCCAGGAAATTGAATGCGTCTGCCATCCATTGTGGGAACCATGAAAACAGTGATCCAAACCAGCTGTCATCATCAACTTCATCAGCTTCATCGATCATCTGGTTCTGTAGCTTTGTTAGTATTCCTATGGCCTCTGTCAAGGTTCCATTTTCCTCATCGTGAGATGGTATGAATGTGCAACATGATTCTCCGATTTTTGCACACACTCCTCCATCCATAGCTGTGATCATGTCAAGTACATATCTGTTCTGGAGAGTCATCAGCCGGATTGCTCTTAACTCTTCTTTAATTGCATTGAATCCTTTTATGGTCGTGTTGATGGTCTGCAATAACTCCAACCTGGTTATCTGCAACCATTTAGTATTTACTCCAACTTGGATCCTTGGCATGAAAATCGTTGTGAATACTAATGAGGTTAGGCTGAACAGCCTGTGTTCATATGGGGTTGCATGAAATGCTTCTTCTGATTTAGCAGAGAAGTAATTAACTCTCTTCATTCGCGTCAGCAGCTCCACAGATCTCTTCTTCCTCAGGTGAGCATCTGCTTTCAGGAAACTGTCAATGTTCAGGTCATTCCTTGGGATCACTAATGCTGGAATGTGGACATTCACTCTCGTGCATATGCCTCCCCAGGTCTTTGGCAGTCTGATTTATGCTTTGGATCCACACGCCCAATAATGATCAATAATTACTGCAGTCCCATGCGTCATTCCTGGAGCCTCAAAAATCTGTCTGCAGTTCTGATTCTCTCCCATCTTCCTCGTGCCATTGTTCCTGAAGCACAATTTCGGGCTTTCCAGTGGCACTATCTGCAGGGGTCCTCCTCTGTCTTCGACCCATGTCAGTAATTTTGTGAGTTTCGGCCATAGAGGTTTGCACAATCTTTGTTCGCATTGGGAAGTGTCCCTTCATTACTGGGTCCAGATTCCCACTATAATATGCTAGGGGCTTGTACCCCAATGAAGTTTTTTGAGCGAGCACTGCCGTCATAACGCTGCCATCCGTGTGTGAAAACAGGTAAAATTCCTCTGCATAGTAAGGAATCCCGAGAACTAGAGCTGTACAAATCGCTCCCTTGAGTTTGGAAAATCCTTTCTCCATCGTCTCAGACCATTCAATTTTGTCCTTCGTCACTTGTGCCTTCTTTAGGGCCTGA
This sequence comes from Ambystoma mexicanum, assembly GCF_040938575.1. Taxonomy (NCBI): domain Eukaryota; kingdom Metazoa; phylum Chordata; class Amphibia; order Caudata; family Ambystomatidae; genus Ambystoma; species Ambystoma mexicanum. Next base: position 14,808,436 of record NC_090927.1, on the reverse strand, counting down.
AGTAAATGCTTAGTATATGAGCTGTAATCGAAGACCCATGCCCTAACATAGTTGCACAGGCCTAGAAAGCTCTGCATTTGCTTTATCGTATGTGGCTTAGCCGTGTTCAATATGGCTTCAGCCCTTTCTGGGGTCACCTTCTTGCCTTCATGTGAGATCAGCTGACCTATGTACAGCACTTCCTGTTGACAATATTGTAACTTTTCCTTGTCAACCTTATAACCCTTTTCAGCCAGTATAGTCAGTAGCTGAACAGAATGGTGCCTGCATTGTTCTTCTGTGGTGCTGCAGATTAGGATGTCATCCATATACTGCAAGACGACACTGTAGGACTCTATTGAAAATGGATGGGGACTCGCAGTACCCCAGTGGCAGCCTCATGCTTTTCAGATGCATTTCTCTGAATGTAAATGACGTCAGATCGTGTGAGTCACGGTGCAACGGGATTGAGAAAAAAGCATTTTTCAAGTCAATCACAGTGAAATATTTTGCCTCAACGGGTATATTACATAGGATCGTAGCCGGGTTAGGGACTAAAGGGAACTCGGCCTCAACAATATCGTTTAATGCTTGTAAATCCTGGACTAAATCCAAGACCCTCCCTTTGATTTCTTGATAGGATAAACCGCTGTATTACATGGTGACTCTGACGTCACTAAGATGCCCTGGTCCATCATGGCATAGATTGTCTTAAAAATCCCTTTGTCTGCCTCTCTGGACATGGGATATTGTCGGACTCTCTGCAAAATTGCTCCTGGCTTTAGTTTAATTTTCACTTCTCCCACCACCTTCAAGAGGCCTACGTCATAGGGTCCTGTAGTCCACACTGAGACAGGCACTTTAGCTATATCTTCATCAAAATATTCTGGACGCTTCAGCACCAACATCACTCTCTGGGGAACTTCTCTTTTGATCATTTTTACCCAAAAGATGAGACTCACTTCCACCCTTGTCTCTTCTGTGTCTGATTGTTCTTCAAACAGATCGTCATCGGTGACGTCAGTCACTCGATATCCCTCTTCGATGGCGATAATCGTGCACCATTGTCTGCCTTCATCATCGTATCCGTCAATCAATGCTACTTTCCCTCGCACTGACTGCTGTATTGTGTATCATCAAGGGAAATACTTGTCCCTCCTCCTCATGCATCAGTATTCTGGGTCTGAATAAGAACTCTTCAGGGGTTCTCATGGTTTTGTCTGCAAGGCCTGGCAATCCTGCCATAAGCACACATGCCACATGCGAACATTTCTGGCGCCAATGGTATGGCCCTCATGGCTATGTGTCCTGAGCATGCTCTAATCATTTTGCATACATTTGAATAATGCATTCCTGGAGTGGAGCATACTATGCCCTCCTCCGTGAACGAAATCGTCATGTTCAATTTTGTCATTAAGTCTCGACCCAAAATGTTTACTGGGGTCTAACTGAATATAATAGAGGTACATTCATTTCACACTCTCCTAAGGAGACTGGGAGTGCGTCAGTAAAGGGAACTCGACTGTGATCTCCTGTAAAACTCTGAGTATCCTTGGCCTCGCCGGACAAGGAAAACCTGCCTTCACGTATGCACGAGCGTGTTGCACCCGTGTCCACTAGGAAGGAATATTCTTTACCCCCTATAACAACATCCACCCTAGTTTCCCTATGAGGGTCTGGTGTCACCGATAGGATAGAACACATCAGGGTTTTCAGTGAGCTGTCCTAGTTTATATATAAATTTGGCCCACTGTGCACTTGCGGATTTTCCCCATTCCCAGTGTTTCTTCCCCTTCCAAGGTTCTGGGTATGTGACAGTTGTGGTGGTGCCTGTTGGGATTGTCCTTGTGGAAAATTCCCCATGTTCTGTGGATGCACCCCTTGTTGCGCACCTTGCTGCACTCCTGGCACTTGCTGCTGCACCGTGTGATTCTGTGCAACGCCCTGTTGTGAGACTGCAGGTGGATTCGCCGTGCCTGCTCCTACTCCTTGGCTATTCTGCCACATGCCTTGCATTCTGCACGTGCGCGCCAAATGCCCTGTCATTCCACACAGCCAACATACTGGCGGTGGTCGGATTATTTGTCCATCTGACATATCCGAGTTACAATTCTGCACGTTTTGAAAGTCTCCTTGATTACTTTGGAAACCTCCCTGATTGCTCTGCCATCCTCTTCCTCTAAATCCTCTTCCCCGTGGGTAAAAGCCTACGTTACCCTGGTTGTTCAGTTGTGGATTAGCCACTTGCTGCACGTGTTGTTCAGCTGCGTTAGTTAGCATGGCTCCCTCAAGAGCATACTTTGATCATTTCTTTTGCACCAGCTTCGCTTCCTCACCCTTTCGAGTTGCCTCCTTTTTTCGATTCTTTTCTTGCAACAATCTACAATGTGCTATAGTTAACTGTATTTCAGCCCAAGGTTTAGCCTCAACTCCTACCAATGTGTTGAGCTGTTTCTGCACTGGTTCTGGCAACCCTTGGCACAATATGTGATAGAATACAGGTATAGATTTTGTCCAAGATTAATGCGTTTCGAGCACCCACGCGTCTTGGAAATTCTGGATATAAATTAATGGATCTTCCGACTCCTTCATTTTTCGAGTCATTATAGCTCCCATACCGGAAGTATCTGGGTAAAGCACTCATAGTGCTTTCCATACTGCTGCTCTGCAATTGTTAATGGCGCTCCGTCTTGCACAGTGTTAATTGTGGTTACACCAGGGTAGCCTGCCTGTGTCCACACATCGTCTGCTCTCTCACCAAATATGGCAATCAGGAGACCTTTAATGTCCCCTATAGCTAGCGTGTTTCCTCCTGTAATTTTTTCTAACTCATGTATCCATTTTCCGGCTCCCGACATCAGCATTGGAAGTTTGTTCTTCACGTTTTCTCGATCCATGTGTGGCCATGGAATATACTGTGGTCTTGCTCCCCCCTTTTCTAGTAGCGGAAATTGGAATGCCAGCCTTCTTTCTCTTCTCTTATAGCTCTCCTGTCTATCGCAGGGGTAATATTCCCGCATCGCCGTCTACCTGGCAATGTCCTTAGTCGGTCTACATAGGGCGGTGACGACACCCCCCTCTTACCATGCAGTGTTTCTTTGTGCCGGTCAGACTGTGTGGCAGACTCTGATGCCCTTGTGCGGACTCGCTAGCATCGGACCATCGTACCCCTCTTTCCCTTGGGAGTTGTCTTTCGCACCATTTCCCTTCTTCATTTGCCTTACGCTCTGCCTCTTTGGTGCCGGACATTGGTTGTTCCCAATTCACGCAACTCCTTGTGTCATCATCGTTTCTACTGATTTCTAATCTATCCAGGGACAGTTTCCTACCCCCACTACTTCGGGTGACATCCTCCGTGTCATATATCTGAGTGCTCTCCAGGCGCTCATCCTCTCCCACTCCTTGGGGTGTTTTTTCCAACCCCATTTCATCATATATTTTGTCGATCGTTTCTCTGATGCTTCTGGTGTCGAAGTCATTTTTGCCCTAGGTGTATCTGGTACTGAATCATACGCAGGGAAGAATTCTTCAATGTCTTCCCAGTCTACAACTGGATCGGGTTTTTTGACTTCCCTCTCCAAATATTCGAGATTGCGTGCCCTCTGTCTATGCTTACGTTCAATATCATCATCAAATTCTTAGTGCTTCCACGCCTCTTCTCTCACCCTATCTTCTTCCCTTCTCTTTTCATTTCTATGTTCATCTACCTTTCGTATTTCCTCATCTCTTCATCTCCTTATCCTTTTTTCACGTACCCTTTGCTCTTCTTCCAACCTTTGCTGTTTCTGTCTGTCTTGGTCATAAGCTGCTCTCTGTTTGCGATCTAGCTGCTTTTCCTGCTCTTCGCGATATAGCTGTTCTCGCCTCAGCCTATCTTTCCATCTTATCCTTTCATCCCTTAAATCCTTTTCTTTCTCCTTTCTCTGTGCCTCATCTAACCTCTCTTTAGGTCTCACATCATCGCTTCCTTTCCCATCGAGTTTCAATAAGATTTGTCCTCCCATCATTCGTCTTTTGCGAATGCTATCTCATCAGTTCTGTCTTCACTTCCTTTCCACTTCTTTCCCTCTCTCTCCTTGTCGAGAGATGCACTTGTCTGTGCCTGATCCTTTCTTTCATCATCATGTCTCCCCTTGTCCCTCGGGACTGCAGAGGTAAGATTCTTATCCTTATCCTTCCTTTACTTTTCGTCACTACTGTATGTAGGTGACTCATAAGTGGGGTTGTTGTACCCTGTGGCTGCTTTAAGCTCTCTTAGTGGGTAGAGTCCCTCAGCCTTACTTTCTTCGATTTCTGTTTCAGGCGGGGAGGTGGCGCGGTAGGCATCTCATCCCCCTCTGTGCATACATTTAATATCCAATCTGCAGGTGGCTCTTCCTCCTTTGACTGTTCAAACATTTTCCAGAGTTCTAGAACAGCAAGGCGTTTCTCTAGTTTCTTGCCTGTATATGTGGCACGCAAATATGTCGTCATTTGTTGTAAGATGGCTTTGGCTAAAGACCCATTTTGTGGCCATGGTATAAACATCTTGTGGGCGGTACCCTTAACTCACTCGGTGCTACATTTCTTAAGCTTGGGTGCGTGTTTCGGCAGTTGCTTACATAAGTGCGCTAATGGAGTAATGTCTTCCATGCTTAAATCTGTTCTCTTTCCTCTTATACAACACTTTTTAATGCTTTCATGCAACTTTAACACTTCCAGCAATATGAGCGAGCACCAAACACTGCAAGCTCCAATCCAATTTTTTCTACCAAAAATGTTTAGATCACCAATTTACTCAAAAACATCAATTCGTGTGCGATTCCATCTCAACTATCGAATCGCGCAAAATCTTAATCAGTTTTCAAAAACAAAAAGAAATTTATTTCACATGTGACGGCACAACAGAACATGTAAGACAGACACTTACAGACTAGACAGACACCAGCTGGACACAAATATCTCTGCCTCTAATCATTACCCCTACATGGAGTTTAAACAAACCCCGTTCACAACGTCTTTAAACGTGGTGGTAGCCTAACCGTTCCCTATTATGTGGGACTCTGAGTTCACGTTTTTTCTGACCGCTATATTAAAGCGCAGGAAAAAGGCAAATCCTCTCACTTCTCAGGTGTCCGCCCTGGTATCCTATCTCTTCTCAGGTGTCCGCCCTGGTGTCCTATCTCTTCTCAGGTGTCTGCCCTGGTATCCTATCTCTTCTCAGGTGTCCGCCCTGGCATCCTCTCTCTTCTCAGGTGTCCGCCCTGGTATCCTCTCTCTTCTCAGGTGTCCGCCCTGGTATCCTCTCTCTTCTAAGGTGTCCGCCCTGGTATCCTCTCTCTTCTCAGGTGTCCGCCCTTGTATCCTATCTCTTCTCAGGTGTCCGCCCTGGTATCCTCTCACTTCTCAGGTGTCCGCCCTGGTATCCTATCTCTTCTCAGGTGTCCGCCCTGGTATCCTCTCACTTCTCAGGTGTCCGCCCTGGTATCCTATCTCTTCTCAGGTGTCCGCCCTGGTATCCTCTCACTTCTCAGGTGTCCGCCCTGGTATCCTCTCTCTTCTCAGGTGTCCGCCCTGGTATCCTCTCTCTTCTCAGGTGTCCGCCCTGGTATCCTCTCACTTCTCAGGTGTCCACCCTGGTATCCTCTCACTTCTCAGGTGTCCGCCCTGGCATTCTATATTTATTCAATTATTCTCGAGTCATTATCCCCTTATAAATATACAGTCTTCTCTACTTCTGACCTTTTTGTTTTTTCCACCTCCCTCCATTATCTTTTCCCTTTACTTGTTCTAAAGCCTTTGAAATTTGCCAAAGCACTCAATTTTTTGCTTCACTCACTGTTCACATCGTTCCTCTCTGGACCCTAGGGATCACCGCCTCCATTACCGCCTACTTCCGTTTTTTCATCTGATCAGCTGCCCGTAGGAATGGGAAGGGATATGTTTTTTTTTAAAACGGGTCCCTTCAGGCCCCACTGCAGTTTTGGATTAATTATACTACCATTGTCCACGGGAAGCTTCACAGTCTACTCAGCCGAATGGCGAAGGACTTGTGATATTGCCGAAGACCTAGAGTTACTTTGTGTCGATGGTCAATAGGTGTCTTATCTTAATCAATAATCAATAATCAATAATCAATGGTTTCCAACCATCCTCTGCTACCAAGTGTAAACGAGTGCGAGTGACCCCTGACCGGCCCATAGAATCAGAGCTCGCTCTCGAATACTTTAAGATGAGATAGCTGCACCTTGAAGGAGATGGGGGTACAGGTTTCTTACTCCAACACCAATCAATAACGACAACTCAATGGTTTGGCAAAGGGGAGTCCGTTTAATGACAAGTACAAAAAAACGGGGAAACATGGAGATCAACAATGGTGCGATGGCCCGTCTCGCTTCAACTCCCAACAATCTTCATTCAAACAGTAACAGTTATACTCAAAATTTATCATCATTGACGTGTAACACTCAAAAGTTTGTCATGCAATTCTATTGGTTGGAAAAGGTAACTTAAGTAGAGGTGCTATATCTGTATATGGTAACGGAGTGTCAGGATTGGTTAACTCTTTTCAGGAGGGCGTCTATATCCTTCCCTCTAACATTACTAATGTAGACGTCACTAAAAGTAAGACGTCTCATTGGTTCTACTAGCTATAGTACCCTAGATTATTTGGTCCATCGTGATTGGTTTGGTTACACCCCAAGCGTAAATCTCCACTTTAATTAGCAGCTTGCAGAATGGTCACCCAGATGCAGGATGCCCCAAGATTCACCCTGCCTCCCTTCCATCAATCAGTATTTTAGTGCTGTGTGTCAATTAGTTGGCTGTGGTTGGCCTCGAAACTGTAGCTTCTTGTCAGGAAAAGTTATGGTATCTTCTGCTTTGGGTGACATCAGACATTGGTACCTCTTCGCACTTGGTGGTCACGCGTTAGCACACCATGAATTTGCTTCTCTTTCCTTCTATTTGTGCATTTAATACTCATTTTTCGCCGCCACCTGCTTGGGCCTCCTTATCTCGACCTTCACAAGGCAGGCTGCTCTGCTCCTTAAGTTTCGATTCTCCGAAGTTACCATCCACCTCCCATTCTTGGTTTGACCTTGATTTCCCAGGCACAGCCTGCTCCTTGCTAAGTTTCGAATCCTGTCCTGTTTGACCCTTAGTAACCTGGGTTTAATTCTGCTTTTGTATAAAGTGGACTTGCACTTATATAATGTGCTTCGTTGAGGTAGATATATAGTTGGCGCTTGCCGCTCTATTCTTCTACTAAGCATAGCAAGCTGCACTGTTTTCTTAGCTTCTTGCGGTACAAGCATATGTACAGGCATTAGCTGGCTTGAATATTTTCATCCTGCGTTACAGTTTGAGTTTCTATCTGTTTCAACATCGTCTCTTCTTCTAAGTTCATTACATCCTTATTCATGACATTTCGTTTTTGTGTGTCATTTTTTGGTTGTCGTTTCGTTCATCTGTGAGTCTGTCCGGGCCCTTGCAACGTCACCATTCGTCTTCAATTAAGGCCTTTTGAGTTTCTTCTGGGACAGTGTTTAAGCAATCTTCATTTCGTGTCATTTGCTGGTATGGTTGTTTCAATGAATACCTTACTGTCCATGGTTGTCTGGTTATTGGCACTTCAAGAGATATTGCTCTTCTGATGGGCACTGGGCAGAGCCCTAGTGCGGCTCTTTGCTGGTTTATTTGTTCATCATATGTCACATATCTCAGTGTGAACATTCCTGGTACTTCAAAATGGGCGACTGGAGTGCAGGTTACATTTGGGACCTCCTCTACACTCCCCCCCTCTGGTCAGTTTATCGACCACTTCCGCTTCCTCCTTGGGATTCATTTTACTAGGTTGTTCTGTATTCATCTCTTCTTCCTCTTCTGGGTTTGTACATGATGGTTTGAAGGAATGTCTCTTTGGAGTCCATATTTTTATCACTCCTTGTAGGCTTCCTGCTGTCTTTAGGTGTTCATCCTTGTTCCATGTCATTAGTTGACATTGTCCATTTGGGCTACAAAATATCAATTTTCCTTCATAATTTTTGCGTTTCCTGGGATACAGGAACTTTGTTCCTTCTGGCGCATACTCGCTGGCCTTCACAAAGTCTCTTATTTCGTCATGAGTTAGGTCTCTGGGCTTCCATCCTGGTTTTACATCAATCATGATCTTCATCCCTATGGCTTTCTTTGCAGTTTTCTGGCATTGCGAGATTATTATCTTGATAACACAAAATCCTAGTAGTAGCATCTGGAATACTCTGAAATCATTAAAGCGATTTAGGATTAGACCATCCTCTATCGGTATTAAACGCTCAGCAAAAGAGAAGGGGTATCCATATCACACTTAGGTCAGAGTTGGACAGCGTAGTCTGGTTCCACAAAGCCACCAGCAGTCTCATCTCCAACGTCCTCCTCTTGCGGAGTTTCATTCTCAATACCGTCCTCCACAGTATATGTCGAAAGATTCTAAAGCCCTTGTGTGTTCAGTTGTCCACTGGTTACTTCGGAGGCCATCATTGAGGTATCGCTAATGCTCTCATGCAAATCGGACATGACAGCATCCCAGCCCTTAGAAATCTTGGACTTGCATTTAGAAAAAACCTGCTTTTTAAAGATCAGAGGCACTGAAAAGTTGCATATAAATGACTTGGCCTCATTCGATTTCCTATTTTCTTTACATCTTTGATTGTAATTTTCCTCTTCTTTCTCTTTTGAAAGATCGGGAAAGGAACTGGGCAATGAAATTGCCTTATCCGATAAATCATTCAAAGGATCACTTTCCTTGACTTCAAATATATCCACCCCAAGAATGTTTTGGGGTTTCATACTTTCTTTTGTTGGGGACTGCATTATAATCACATTGATGTTCTGCATTGAGGGATTATTAGGCAAGATCCTTTTAACATCTTTAGTATTTCAGATGGTTATTCAATCGGGTCCACATTTTCTAGCTGCTTTTCAGGTCCCAGGACTGAATAGGTACTTCGCATCTTTCCCCTTTTTTTTAATCAAGTCATCTCCCACAAAATTTGTGTTTAAATCTTTAAACACGAACAGCCTTCTTACCTTGGCACAATTCTAGCAAAGGGACTAATATGTTTTTCTCTCCACTCGTTTCTGTTCCAATGACACTTGCAGCGTTCTTTGTACATATAAACTAGTGGCAGCCTCATTATCAACCCTTGTTTGGAAAGAAGATATAAAAGATTATACATAGATCAGTTTGGTATGGATCATGGCCGAGAACTTGGGGATGGACATAGGGGAGTGGAGAGACACACCTGCACCTCATGATGGAGGTACTGGGTATAAGGAGAAAGGTCCCAAAGGGAAAAATACTATGCCGATATTGTGCGCCAGAGGATATAACTTTAAAGCATCTGTGTGTGTATTGGCCGACTTTGCGCTCCTTGTGGTTGAGGAAAACTGATGTGCACCCTAGTGTATTAGATGAGGACATATGGATTAGAATCCTAAATACAAATGATATTTCCTTGTCCATAATGCTGCAAGAATTTTTGGATGTCATTTTAAATAAGCATACAAAAATAAAGGGTACATGTAATGCTACTGGCCCTCCAGGTAAGAGTCAAATATATATGTAACATGGGCCGTAGCAATGAGGATGGAAAGAAACTTACTAAGTAAAATACAAAAATATACATTTATTTCAAGTTATTGTGTGAACAAAACAGCTCCTTTACATATTTCAATTCCAATATCAATTCAGCTCTATACATTTTTAATCCATCTCACATTCATACTTATTCAATCATAGAGACCATTAACTCCTTCACATTGCATATTGGTAACATATAATGTCTAACCTATATATCCACAACAACTATCCAACTCCTTTGTAACTCGATTTTCTAATACACATGTAAATCTCTGTCCTATGGGAGATTGAATTTGTCGACATGTGTTTCATTTGGCTTATCTTGGCATCCATTACGGCCCTCTATTTTTCAAACCTTCTTCAGGACTCCGGTGTGGCACAACTAGTGCCTCACCCTTAGATACATGGAGTAGGAGTCATCATCTCCACCTCAAATCATGGGAGTAGTGCAAAAACCAATGGAACCAATCCTCAGTGCTCCAGTGGCTCGATGATTATACAGCAGAGCTTGTTTTAGCCTGAAATGGCCATCAGTAACCCATGGCACCAAATGCTTTCAATCCATTAGGCCATGATCATGGCAGGTAACTCTCCCAGCCACGTAACCACCTCTGTCCTTCAGTTATTAGACACGTGATGGAATACTGGGCATATTAGGGCGTTCACCTTGTATTCTTATTCCCGCTGTGGTTTTGGCACTGTATGGAAGCTGACTGGAACAGTGGGGAAGGATCGCCTGGATAGGGGAGCCCGGGGTTATGCTCGGGGGAATTCCCCAGGTGAGATACAAAGTCTTTGAAGCTTTTATAAGCTATTTCCGCTGATCATCCCTTCCACCCATTGAATCTCCCTTACCCAAAGGCAAAGCCACCAACCCATTTGCATCTGGTAAACTTGCTAAGAACCACAACTCCCGGAATCCCTGTTTTCCTGGTTCCTATCCGAATAATCCCAGTCACTCTTCTCCTCGTCCCTTTAATTATTCTTTTCTGAATTACCGGTCCTGTGTAACAGATTCTAAGACACGGCACAATCCAGCCAGAGAATTCTACCACTGGCACTGAAGGTGGTGCACAATAAAACACGCCCTTTTATTTTTATTTTAACACTGGGTCCTTTTTTGAGAAGGGAACCAACCTGTCTCACACCCACCTTGACAAATACCCTGTGTCGCAATGGACCATGAAACCAGGCCGGTGTGTAACAATGAAATATTTATTATTTTTTAAAATTCAAATGAAAAATCAGAGCAAAACAAACATTTAGGGCAGCAATCACCAGTGTGGTGATAATATACAGCAAAATGTTATAATACAATTAATGTAACTTTATGACATCAGATATATAAACTTTAAACATGAATGGAATCAGGATCACTTTTTATCACACTCATAGATTGCACTTATGTACTGCACTCCCCCTGCAACACTTCCCGATAACACCTGTGTGGATGGAAGGGAGTCGCAAGGAGTCAGAAATAAGAGGGAAAAATTGTTTTTTAAATTCAACCTACCACACCAGAGTGAGAGGCCAAAACGAAAAATGAAAACCCAAAAAAGGAGCAAAATGGCATACTCGGAGTTCACTGGATACTTAGAGGTCAGTTTACATTTGCGGCAGGATAGATAGGACGGAAACTAGTGTGGCTGCGCTAAAGAGACAAGGGAGTTTACAGGCGACTGAGCAGGGTACTAAAGCAACGTGAACACAGCTGAGAAAATTTACTTTGGGAAGGAATATAATGCAGCAAAAATCACACGTGGCAGAATTGCAATTTCTTATTTCACACAGGCTTTACCCAAGCAAACAGCTAAGAAAATAGGCTAAACAGTCAAAAATTGAAAATCGGTTCTTATGATGGGGAACAAAGGCACATAGCAGATAGGCTAATGAAGTGAAAGGATGACTCTTTATGGGATGACTGTATAGGTTTCTCTAGAGGAAATGAAAATTGGATTTTTTAAGAAAAGCAATTACATGGGCAAAATCGGTTTTGATTGTACAATGACAGGTTCTACAGAGACTATATTTTAATGGATAGATTATTAAAGAAAGACACTGCACGCAAGGGGTTTAATTTGCAATTTTCACCAGCTCGCTCTGCATACCCTCTTGTAGGGAAATTAATTAATTTATCTCAAAAATGGTACTAAGGACTTACACAGATAACTGAAATGATTAGAAAAGAAATATGCTAACAGATATGGACTAAACAGATTTTCCTAGGGAAAGGGTGAACAAAGGATATTGGCACTTTGGTAATATGACTAGGGTTTCTTTATGGGATTTGTATAGGATTTGAACAAGATGCAAGGTAAAATAGTGGGAAATGCAGTTTTGGGGTACTGGGTGATGTGATACTTACAAGGTACATTTGAGTTGGGCAATTTGGACAGCCAGCAAGGCCTCTGGACAGCGGGGCCTAGGATCTGGTCTTGGGCAGCGGAGTCAAGAGATCTGGGCACTGGGTCCGCTGGACTCCTGGTAGGGAACAGCTGAGCAAAGTCTGGTCACTGTGGACAGCAGGATGGGTCAGCTGGGAAAAAACGCTGGTCACTGGATTCTCCTAAAGGGATCAGCAGGCCTTTCCTCCTTTCTCCCTGAATTATTGGGAGGAATGTGGTTCTGAATAGGTGATTCTGGGTAAGTGGTTCTGCCTGGATCTGGATCAGCTACCTCTGGACCTGGTTCTGGAGTCTTGGAATCTTGCAGGGTGAATTTTGAATGTTTAATCTCCCTGGGTCTCTCTGCCTCCCCTTTAAATAGGCAGAGTGACCTCACAGAGTTTTACAATATGGGAAGAAGTAATCTGGACATACCCCTTGAATTGGATAGGCCAGGCTATTGGTGTCACCTCCTCCCTTTGAGCTAATTGGTCCAAGGAAGTGACATCAGTTTAAGTGTGTGTCTTCTATGACTCCATTTGTCTCACAAGCCTATTTTTCACAAACATGAGTTCTGATCCAAAAACTTACTATTTATACCAGTTACCATTATGAAAATCAGACCCCATATTTGATATGATATGATATGATATGGCATTTATAACGCGCCTATACACGTTTCAAGGCGTGACGAGGCAAGGGGGAACAAAGGGAGGACAGACAACGATCTTACTAGGCCAGGTGTTATTCAGATCACACAAGTGCATGGGAAGGGGGAAAGGAAGAGTGCAAGGGGGGAAGGGAGAAGGGAAAGTGCAGTACATGGGAAGTGGAATAAATAAGATAGATAAGCACATAAAAAAATACAAAAAATACAGGCAAGTGCAGGAAGTGCGGACAAAGTGCTGGAAAGGGGACTGAAGGGATACAGAAACAGTTCCCAAGTGCAGGGGTTGCTAGGGAGGCAGTGGAGGTGGGCAGTTGACAGGGCCTGGGCCAGAGATCAGAAGGGTGGTCAGGTAACCAGTGCAATTTCAGTCAGGAGTTCAGCAAGGGAGGGGAGGAGAGAAAGCAGAAGCAAAGAGGAAGGTTTTGAGGTGTTTCCGGAATCGGAGGTGGTTCTCCTCGAGTTTCAGGGAGGCAGGAAGGCTGTTCCAGAGAGAGGCCCCTGCCGAAGAGAGTAATCTGCCACCAACTCGTTGCTTGGAGAAGCGACTGACCCTGAGGGAGTTGGAGGCAGATGAGCAAAGAGCTTGAGAAGGAAGATATTTAGGAAGAGAGAGTTGAATGTATTTCGACCCCAGACCCCAGAAGGCCTTGTGTACAATACAGAGGGTTTTGAATTTAATCCTCGCAGCCACTGGGAGCCAGTGCAGAGATTTCAGTCCAGGAGAGATACGATCCCTGGGCTTGAGGCCAAGGACAAGTCCTGCAGTCCTGTTCTGGATAAGTTGCAGAGGGCGGAGAGTGGAGGCAGGCAGATTTAGATAGAAGCTGTTACAGTAGTCTAGCTTGGAGAGGACCAGGGCTCTGGAGACAGTGAGCTTCTGGGGGAAGGATAGGAAAGAAAGAATACCTGCAGTTGTTAGTGTGACCTCTTAGAGACATCAGAGATGTGAGGGGAGAAGGAGAGTGCAGAGTCGAAGATAAACCCAAGGTTTTTTGCCTTGCAGGTGGGAGTGGGAGGAGGGAGTGGGTGTACCGATGAGTAGAATCTCAGTTTTACTGGCATTAAGGCAGACATCGTTGGCAGCACACCAATCCTGGATGGCAGACAGACAGTCAGAGATGAGGGAAGGAGAGGAGGAGGAGGAGGCCGAGGGTAGCCTGAAAATGAGTTGGGTGTCATCCGCATAGCACTGAAAGTTGGGACAGAGAGTGGCAATGCAGTGGGCAAGGAGTGCCAGGTATTAGTTGAACAGCCAGGGAGAGAAGTTAGATCCCTGGGGGACACCCCAGGTAGAGAAAAAGATGTTGGAGAGGAAGGACCCAAGTTGGACCTGGGAGGGTTGGTCGGAGAGGAAATATGTCAGCCATGCCAGAGCCAGACCAGTGATACCCAGGTTGTCATAGAGATGGTTGAGCAGGATGGCATGATTGACAGTGTCAATGGCAGAAGAGAGATCAAGCAGGATAAGAACGCAAGGGGTGTTAGAGTCGAGGTTGGAGAGCAGGACTTCACGGATGTTCAGGAGAGCAGTTTCCGTGCTTCTGGCAGCTCTGAAGCCAGACTGATGGTCATGAAGACAACCAACAGATTTAGTGTGGAGATTGAGTTGTGAGATTTCACAAGGAATATGCCGGTTCAAACGCGTGTTCTGTGTGATGTTGTTTCTCCTTTGGGCATAATTTCGCTGTTTTTAGGAGGAACAAAACATCTAAAATTCTGCAAATGGCTGCATATCTTCATACTAGCAGTTGGCATATTTTCCTCAAGTCTCATGTCTGCGCCATTTATGATTCACACCGAAATATTTTTTTTTGTCATTTCAGTGCCCCACGTGCTAGAGCGATGCACATAGTATTATTATGCTTGTCCAAAAATCACATTAAAACTGTCATAATATCACCTTACTGCTTATTCAGATTGCAGAGAAAAATGTCTTAATATGAAAAGGTCTTCAAATCAAATGGGCTGGTTTTGTCCCAAATGTGGGTGGTCTTTCCAACCGCCAGTCATACTGCCTTACCCCCATGTCAACTTGCACAAGGGTTGCCATGACTCCCCCTTTGAAGTCCTCCAGTTTGAATGTAGAGGAACTCACACTTCTGAGACCAAACACAGGGCGTCCACACATCATTTGTCCTTCAGAGCAGTTATGCCTGGCAGTCTGGGAGACCATGTAATTATCACACTATCAAGTCCATGGGAGCAGGGCACATGCCCCGGCAGCATCATTTCACTGGGAGGTGCGAAATTAGTATTTCTGCCAAACTGGTTTGACAGGAATTCCTGGCCTTAGCCAGGCTGCTTGAAGTCTTTGTGGGGGGAAATGACATAATGTACCACGCTTTGCAGCCCACCCTCCACCCCCAAGTACAATAATATTTCTTGTGCGAGCAACAGTAAAATATTTGACATCTAACTTTGAAAGACATTTTTCCTGCTTGTCAGAAGAGCAAATTCACACGTGTGTTTATTTCAGTTCATTTTGGTTTACCTGCTAAGCCCTGAAGACCCTCGCGTATGTAAACAAGGGACAATAACCATACACTAAGTGATACGACAGACACGAGGATCAGTTCCCAAAATCTAGGGTTTATTGCAAAGCAAATATTCTCAGTCGGCCGACTGGATCTCACAACGGGTGTCACCCAGACCTCGTGAGACGCAAGAGAGCGAACATTCTACAACAGTATCATTTATACAAAATGACAATCGTACAATCTCTCTGTGACACCTCAAAACCACCCATAATGTATCTTCTTGAGCTAGGGTTCGGTAATTGACAATTATGACAAATATGACACGTTTATTTAGTTAATCTATATTACTCATTTAGCAACAGTTGCAATTTGCAGTAAGCAGACATGATTCTTTGTTATGAAGAACACAAAGCACTTGTTTAGCGAGCAGACCGTGTTCGTCGGGGAGACACATTCCAAAGCATGCTATCTTCTAGTTTCTATTCGTGAACTAGGGGTTAGCCTGATCTAAAGAGGGCCTCATAAGGGGGGCCGCTAGGAAAGTATAATTCATGCCTTTATGGCCTGTTTCTACAGTTTCGGCGAGACCGGCTGGTACCTGGCTTGGTGATTAAATGCCTCTCTGCTAGCCTTCAAGGACTTGTGAGGGGGGAAACAATGTATTTCTGTACTGCTTGGCTTTTCTGTCTGGGCCGGTCTCTCAACATGTAACTGTGGCCTTGCTTCGTGCATGAACAGAATAAAATACATTTTCGTTGCAAAGCGTTTGAACAGAAAGGCAAAGAAAGCAAATGGCAGATCTAGGGCACAAAATGGACGCTCTATGGCTGTGCTGGCTATGCTAACGATTCTCTGTAGAGGATGTAGGGTACATGATGCGATTGGTTTGCGACCAACATAATATGCCTTCTATGCTTTGGTAGGGTAATTTTTCTAACCTCACATACCAATGGAGTTTTTTTCAGCACACGGTTCCTTCAATTAGCCTTCTGGAGGGCGTTTATAGACACAGTCAGTTTCTGGACATATAAAGATGTATTGCCATGCATCTCTTTGAAATTGACATAAGAGAAAGAAGCACTGCGATCTTTCTCTCATTTACTGCGGTTTGTGCACAATGATTAATAGCAGATGAAAACACAGGCCGTATTTTAAGGGAAATCCAAATTCTTTGCCTTTAAGTGATTTAGATGAAAGAAGCAAATGCAATCATTCTTTGTAGTGGCAGTGTTTAAAGCGTGCCACCCCATGTGCTTAGCAGACAAAATCACAGTTTTTTTGGGTGACTGCAGAAATGCAGTTTTTGGTGTAGGGTATTTTTGTTGGGGCTGGTAAATGTACCCCACACCTCTTTGACCAAGCCCTACCATTCCCACAATTTCCCCTGTTTACTTTACGATAAGAATCCTCGCCATTCCCGTTCGTTTCATAACCCCTACAAATTCTACTTTTCCAAATTGCCTAACCACCTTCTTTCTTATGACACTTTTTCCCCATTTTACTCCGTAGGACACTCAGAAACCCCCTCTTTTTCCAATGCAAACACTTTTTTACACTGTGATAAAAAATGGACTAATGTTAAAACTGTTTACCTGACATGTCCCAACCTAAGGGTCAGGCAGAGTCAGGCAGTTAACCTGAATCACACACACCTGATAACCCTTTCCTTTCCCTACAGGGATAAAAGGTGGAGCAAGGGAGCACAGGGGGAGCAAGGCAGACTGCACGACGTGAGAGCTAACGCCAGTTCAAGAGACAGAGAAATACGGCAAAGTCGAGAGGATTCAAAGGGGAGAAGTGACCTTGCCCCTATAGACAGAGACCCGCGAAGCCTCAAGAGAAGGAAGACCACGAACAATAGCTAGCGTGTGTTGCAGCAGATGCCAATGTTACCCGGCGCCTCCTCCACTGATAGCCAAGCCGAGGAGAGACGCATGGCCCAATGGTATCAGCCTTGACTCTACAGTCAAGAAAACAAATCAGTTTATCACAGCCGGTGAGTCAATGGGAGAGCCGATAAAGAAACCAAACTGTGTTGAACAAAAGTAGCAAGTGGCTAATTGAACTTTGAAGGAACAAAGAACTTTAGGAAAGGGGAAGGCCAGCATAACAGAATCAAACACCACATGGGTGTTCACTTGAGAAACGCTAGGCGATTACACTGCTGTTGAACTACAGTAACCAGAAGGCCTTAGGAAAAGGCGTAAGTGGTCAAAGTGGTCATACGGGGGCTTGTGAAATTCTCCGTAAAGTT
Source organism: Ambystoma mexicanum (assembly GCF_040938575.1). Taxonomy (NCBI): domain Eukaryota; kingdom Metazoa; phylum Chordata; class Amphibia; order Caudata; family Ambystomatidae; genus Ambystoma; species Ambystoma mexicanum. Next base: position 14,791,071 of record NC_090927.1, on the reverse strand, counting down.
GAAAGTCTGTGACCAGCAGATGATTGGGAAACTAAAGGGAAACAAATCCTGCATGGTAAAAAGAGTGCACGAACAGTGCGTTGTAAAGGTTGGCAAGAGTGAACCCGGCAGAGGAATGCTAACAAGAAAGGACTAATTCTAAAGGTCCATAGAAAGCATGAACAGTACGTGGTAAAGGTTGGCAAGAGTGATGCTAACAAGAAGGGACGAAATCTGAAGTCCCATGAACATTGTGTTGACAAGAGTGAACCCGAAGGAGGGAGCCTGGAAATTGAAAAGGGGTCCGAACCTGCAGGAGGGAGATCCATGGTGGAAAGTCATCACCCTAACTACCGTATGAAAGGAACTGTTAATTGAGTTGTCGAGTACGACTGTGAGAGGTCTGCGCCCAGAAGAGGGGGATCCAGGGGTGAAGCCGTGACCCAAAGCCATACGAGAAACAGAACATTTGTGTTTGTTTGTTGAAACTATCAGGCCCTCGAAGGCAAGAAACTTTTTACTGAAAAGAGACTTTAACCACCGAAGAACTTGATAGCTGGAGCGGAACTGTCGGCTCGTGCTGGGACGGCTCGAGTGTGTGCTGTGCTCAGGAGACCCACCTTGTCCCGTGTTGAAAACGTGGGGAAGGGAGACCCTTTGCAATCACATCCTGACTGATTATTTGAGAACACTTTTTTCTTTATTGAAAACCCACACTCTTTCTATATTAGTGGTAAGGAATTGGCAATAGCTTTTTTTTTAGTATAGGCCTTTTTCTTTGACAAGAGGCCACAAGGACTGCCTTATTTTTCATTTGATGGTCGATGCTTGCTCCCATCTCAGATTTAGGTTTAGGTGAGGCGATTTTCCACCCTGCATTTGCAGTTTAATAAACACCCTTGAACTTGTGTCTGTCTTTACTGATGTCACCATGGGCCTCATTACGACCCAGGCGGTAAGTTACCGCCTGGGCCGTGACTTTACCACCATGGCGTAAACTACGTTTACGCCATGGTGGTTGGCGGACTTACCGCCCCCTTCGGAGGTTGGCGGGGCGGTAAGTCCCCAATCCCCATTTACCCTTCCCCATTCCCATTTTTGCCCCGTAGGGCATAATGGGAGTGGGGAAGGCATTAATTACGCCACCGTAAATTACGGTGGCGTAATTAACTCCATGGTCCCTTAGCGCCATGGATTTTAACACCTGCTAAAAGCAGGTGTTAAAACCTCCATGGCGCTAAGGGACCTCGTACTCAGGCGGTAAGGGTCGGTGCTGTTTACGCCGGCGTAAACCCCTTACCGCCTGAGTCGTAATGAGGCCCCATGAGTTCTTTACAGGACAAGGGGAACAGGTGCAAGAAGGGCAGTGATAGGGAGCATTCCGAAGGCCTTGATTTTTGACATATTGTAAAAGTTCGTTGAAATCATTACTTAGTTCATCCAATTTTGTAGACAAGTTCATCATTTGATTTTGTAGAGTAGGGGATATGGGTTCTGTTTGTGAGTCTTGGGATTGTGTATAATTAATTTGGGGCAGGGTTTCTTCATGAAAACTATGCACTGTAAGATTTTGTTTCTATTGTTTAAGTGAGATATTAAAAGATGTATTGTATACCATTAGAGATGTTATCATCGCTCATTTCTTCTTTTGGGGGGTTCTCCTCCAACCACTCAAGTGGGTTAGCCATTTCTGTGAAAAAAGTAAAAGTGCCTCTGTCTTATAACACATGTCTATATAATGCATGCTAATAATAGATAAATACATACAATGCACTTACTATTTAGTGAGAATTTGTTTTCCAATAAGGACCTGGTGTTTCTCAATCTGTATGCAGAGTTCTACCAAGGAGATCATATGAAGTGTACAGTTTTGGTTTCTGATTGGTGCTTTCCATTATAATATGCAGTGAATGAAAAAATAATTCGTATTTTTTGAAGTAATTGTTTGTTCAAAAAGGTATATTTGCATGTCATAAACATTAGTAATGATCTTATGTAGATATGTTTGTTGGTTGATGGGTACACCTTTTTTGGGTCTCCCCTATGATTCCCGGCTTTGTGAATGCCATCTGACATTTGCAGACTAATGCTCTGTCTGCGACTCCATATCTGCCACATTGGGGGTGAGGATAATATAAGGAACTTGTAGCAGAATAACATTTGGAGGCGAGGCATGGTATCACAAGTATGACACTGACATAACAGGTACAATTTGTAAAACCTTCATTAAAGTTTCTGGGTTTGGAAAAACTTCTATTCGGCCCTATAACTAAGATGGGAGTAGTCTCAACCATAAAATAATAAATAAACATTCCTAGTGAAGTCTGTCAAATCAAAATGGCCCTTGCTAACAAAACCTAATGCCTACCCTATCTCTTGTACAAAAAGTGTATAAAGGCAACATTTATGTAAAGGGAAAATCAGTGTTCAAAAGAATAAATGTGGCTGAAGCAGCTCTCCTCCCCACGTTAAAACACATGGAGTAAGGCGGTCCCTGTAGGCATGATGACACACGCTGGCTCAAGTTTCTAACACAAACACAGTTCAAGACTTTTATTGCGGCCCGCCTGGCATTCCACGTCAAAGTCTCTCTTCCCAGCCTTTCAAATAATGTTCAATAAAAGGTTCCCTCTGCTGGGTTCAGACCGTTAACAACAAAGTTCCACAATACTTGCAAGAGGGCTCCCTTCCCCAAGCTTATTACACTTTGGGTCTCCCTCAATCAGGCTCATACCGTTTTCGGATTTCAAAGACTTTTGAATGTGTGTGGCTTGCTTTACAGACCCCCGTAGGACTACTTTGGCTCAATTTTCACTGTTCAGCTTTTTACTCTCCCCTTCACTCGGGGGTTAATTTTCCTAACTTTGCTTTTACAGTTCATTCGCTTTATTGTTACAATGTACCTTTCACAGACACTTTCAAGTGGGCTACTTCCTTTCGCGGGGGCACTCCATTACTCAGCATCGCTGATTTCACAGCTGTCCTTACTTCAAAGTTCTATCACAGGTCTTCCTTTCTTCACGTCTCATCCACAAACGTGCACCCTTCAGTTGCAATATAATGTTACCCCTTCAAGCTTTCTTTAACACACACCGTCTCTCAGGTCGCTTGCCTACTCACCAGCTGTGTGCGTTTCTTTCTCGGTTTTGTGACTTTCCATTCACGAGTCAAGGTTAGCACTACAGGCTTGGCCTTGCCTCCCCAACTCTGCCGTTCACCTGAGAAGATCGCTGGCATCCTTGGGACACATTGCAGCCTTCTGATGTGGGATCTGGCCTTCTTCACGTGTCTTCCCTGGCCTGTCAGAGGCAATGGCCTCCAGTAGGGAGAACTCTTGGGGTTTCTGAACCACTGCACTCGCCCCTTGGTCCGTCACTCTGCTCCAGGAGGTGTGCCTTCTCCCTGGAAGTTCTGCTCGTACTCCTGTTCCACCTTGCTCAGAGTGTGTCTCTAGGTTCTGCCTTTTATCCGTGTGAAGAGAGCTAATTGGTATCAGGTGTATGCACTTGGAGTCAAGTCCCTAAGTTTGCCTGATCCGTTTAGCAGGACATGTCCAGTACAATGTATGAGAGTTAGTCTTGTTACTCTCAGTCACCCTCTTCCTCAGCCCAGTGTTTGTATAAAAAGGGGGGGAATTGGGACCTCAGAGAATCAGAAAAAATAGGAAGGGTTGGATAAACAAAAAAGGGGGGATTACTGAGTCTCACCATCGGCAGCCTCACCCCCACTCCTCGAAGACCCCTCGCACCCCCTGGGTCTGGATCCAAAGTGGATGGCCATGCCCTGGCCATCTGAGAGAGAGATCCCCAGAGTCTCAGAATTCTCAATCCGATCCCACACTTTCAGCATGTGAAGTAATAACAATTTTGCCCATGTTCTTAAAACTAACAAACACAAGGTCGCATCACTGGTGAGAACAAGACTACTCGCAGAGACATGCACAGGACAGATTCAGCGAAACAGAAGAAGCACATCACCCCCTGCAGGCAAACATCTGCCCAGGAGTGGAGACAGATACACTGAATAACGTAAGCTCTCAGTCCATGGAGAGCTCAGTATGCAGCGCTAAGGAAAGTCCAAAGGCCCTAATTCAACACAAAAGATAGAATAAAGGTTGTACATCGATAAGACCATATCAATGAATTACAGGAATGGTTGTAGCAACAAGACCACACGTCCATATACATGGAAAGAAAACACACAATAGAGACAGGTGCGCTGTCCCAGAGCAAAGGGCCTAGGAGCACATCATATGAGGTCATACACATAAACCATGAGAATGGAAGGAGAGAAGTTACAAGTTTCCAACTAGAAGTCGCAATATTCTGCTGCAGGTTGATGCAGCTGAAAGGGTGAGAATGGTAAAATGGTGCCAATGTTTAATTCTCATGAGAACAAGATGCAAAGAAAATAATTGTTGCCTCACTGTTCACACTTCACAATTTCATTGGTTAACAATGGCGGTCCACCCTAGAAAGGCCAATGGAGCTCCACCAATTGAAAGCCAAGGATTATATGGGACATTATAAAATGTCGATTATCCAATCATATGTCTGGGAAGCTTAATGGTACCACCATGAAGTCATTATAATGAGGTAGTTAACAGAACGATGATGAGGATTTGTTAATAGGTCTAGGTATTGAATAGATTCCCCTATATGGCGATCCTGATTAACCAATCAGCGAACCATATTTTAAAAGTATTCTGAAACAATGTTTTGCGATGTCACTCTACTTTCTACTATAAAAGACCACCATTTTGTTCTGATCGTTGAATGATCTTTCAATTATTCCCGGTCGTGGTTGCATGTAATCAACCTCTGTTTTTATTGCTCCTGTGTAGTTTCATGACTCATTGGGATTATTTTAATTATTGATTTTTGGGTCTTACCCTACAAGACACCAGTAATGTCCACAGTAATTATGCCATAATGGGCACTTGTCAGTCCGTGGGAAAAAGAAGAAAATATAATTACCTCGAGAATATACTTTAAGAAACACAATTAGTTACGGTTGTACACATATGTTTAAAGGTTTAAAACCTTATAAGTAGAAATACTCGATGGAAGAGGTGTACTGAAAGTTTAGGACAAGTAGAAGCAAATAAACCTTTAACCTCAGTGACCTGTGTACTAAAAGGGAGCCAGCAGCTTCGCGCAATATTGTTCCCCATTTGAAGAAATAACCAAATCAAAAATTGCATTAAGTGTGTTTTATTTTGCTGCTGCAATTCGGGCATGTTCTTTGACACATCAGTAGGGAACCAAATGAGGCTAATATATTGTATTTTATTTATCTATTACATATATGTAACGCCCAGACCCAGAGGTGTCATGGTATTTGTACAGAGGTCCTGAGGAAAGTCATGGCAGTCAAAACAGAGTGACATTAGTCACAACCACATTTCGACCAATTTTCTGAAAGTTTGATAGGAGCGCTCATTTCTGAAGTTAGGTGGGGGATTATTCCAGTGGGAGGGTGCAGTAACACAGAAGCTATATATATATATCTTCTCTTACATGGCCAGGGAACGGCAGAAGCCACCCGACTCTGACCCTGGGATTGGCTATCTGCAGGAGGACCATGTAGGGGAGGACAAGTTCCAGGGAGATAAAGGAACACTGAAGACCTCATTATGAGTATGGCGGTAGGGGGTTAACGGCACCGGTAAGTATGCCGGTGCCGTTAACCCCCTACCGCCGCATTCCGAGGTCCCTTAGCAGGTCCCACTATGGCAGGCTGGTTTACCAGCCGCCCTTAGCGGGAGCCGCCAAAGGACCAGGGAGCTAATAACGGGCCTGCTATTTGCTGGCCCGTTACTACCCGGACGCGGACACGGGTTTGGAGGCAGCCATGGCGCTATTAGCACCATGGCTACCTCCAAACTCGTAATGAGGCTCTGAATCTGAAAACTCCTTCAGCTGTAATTCTTAAAAACAACCATGTGTCTTTGCAACATTCCTATATGGATTATTGTGATGCAGAGAGAGAATTCCTGGGTTTTCATGACTAAGAACATTATTCCCGCCACCCCCTTGTACAGTACTGAGACGAGGAAGAGGGACGGAGTAATGAGGATGACCAGAAGCGGCAGCCCAACTCTGCGTTCTAGTCTTTGGAAAATTCTAACAAATGCCAGGACATCTACAACTGACACGGCTGAACAGAAGGCGAAATAGAGAGACATAAACTGCTGCTGAATCACACTTATTCTGATGCTGGTTGGGACACCAGTGGCAGGCAGACTGCAGGACATGGCACGGAGGCTGATGAGAATGGCATGCAGAGAAACCAAGCCAAGAGAAGTCTGCCGCATTATTGGCCTGGGCAGCTGGAGCAGCCAAAAGCAGAGGAAGGAAAAGCGGGAACCAATGGGCTAGCAGGATGCACTGCCAGTCAGTGGGCCAAGAGGAAAGAAGACAGTGAGACAGGTGGAATGCCAAAGCCACCAGTGAAGACCGATGAGACCACTGAGAGCGAATGAGACACCAGGGGACTTCAGGGCAAATGTCATGTGCCGCTGACAGCGTGAGAGAGCCTAATTACAGGAACTGGAATTGTTAATATGAATATGAACATTGTTAAGAAAGGGTCGGTGAGCCAGTATTTGAAAAGGATTCTTTCTGGGATGCAAGAGAGAGTGAATGGACAACTGAAAAGCCCTGACAGGATAGTGGACCAGGCAAACAGTGAGTCTGGGACTCACACCCATAAGAGGGCATAAAAAGTTCTGCCGGGAAAGTAAAGCAGGCAGTGTGCGAGTCTGGGACCCGCACCCAGTGGAATACCCTGGCAGGGGAGTAAACCAGGGGTAAGAAGAGAAGTGAAATCCTGAAATTGTGGAATAGTGATAACAATACAAAAATGGAAGAACCATAACCCTTTTAAGGATAAGTAACAAAGTTGTGCATACCCTGGCAGGTGAGTACTCCGGGGTTGGGACGAAGGATTAAGAAAGCTCAGGGGTCGAAACCCCTCCTTGTAATTGTGGACCAGTGAAAATCAATGGACAAGGGAACACCCATACCCCTTTAAGGATAACTGAGATCCAAAGAGTGAGAGAAGGAAACATTCAAAAGAGCTGTGTGCCCAAAGGAGATTCAAGGGAAGAGTCTTCCCCTTTGAACAAACTTGAACTATGAGACAGTGACATTCAAATGACCAGAAGAAATCTAGGGGAATGGAAGACCACTTCCTTGGTGAACTTTATTCCTATTCCTTTCTGCACCTTAGAACTACTTTGAAAGAAACATATAAGCGTACAGCTTAAAGAAATTGCACAGTGTATTGATTTTAGCACGTAAGAGTCAGTTTAGGGTTTTTAGACACAGAACGGGGGATGTTTTTTAAGTTTAACATCCTGGGGGGCGCTGTTGCGCGGCAACCAAGATGGCCGCTTGAACGTCGAGCTCCGGAGCAGCAGAGCGATCGATCCTGTCCCGCTCTGCCCGACGCTGTCAGAGATCCTGCTGGACCTCACCCGATCCTTCGGGAGTCCTGCCGCTGCGGCTGGGTGCGGCCTGGAGCCGCTGCGAGTCCCGAGGACGGGGCTGCGCCTTCCCGTTCCATCAGCGGCTGCGATCTCCCGCTCTCCCCGCCCCCCGGCTCCGGTGGTGTCGGCTCTCCTTCGACTTGAGGTCGCGGCGCTGCGGGCCGCTCTGGGGAGGGGCGCCCGCCCGGCGAGGCGCTCCGGATCATCGCGGCCGGCCGGGCCTCTCCTCACTCCACTACATCTCCCGGCCAGGATCGTCGGTGACTGCCGGCCCCTCCTCCATTCGGCTTGGCCCGCCGGCGCTGACCGGCCTTGGGCCCTCGGGCCGGGCCCCGAGGGGCCCCATCGATACTGGAGTACCCGAGAGGTAAGGGGTGTGTGGGGGGGGCTGCGCCTGGCTGCCGCAGCCCCGGATTGGTCACTCGCCCCTGCTGTACCCTGCGAGTGGTCCCCCTGCACCTGGGCCGGCGCCGCTGCTTGGCCCTTGGCGGCGCGGACCCCCCTACCCCTGCCCAGGCCCTGCCTCTCTCCAGACTCCTGTCTGGGGCCTATTGGGTCGCCCTGGACAGCGTGACCCGCCGGGCCGCGGCGCACTCTCCACGTCCAATCTACCCTTGTGCTGCCGATGTCCTGGGGCGGCGGAGCCGGGGAAGAATCTACGCTGTTGCCCCCAAGGGCTTCTCTGGAGTTCTGCACCTGTCATTGTGTCCTACACCGCCTGGGCGCGCTCGGGACTGCTGCATCCTCTTAGTCACCAATCTCGGCGACACCCGCCCACCAGCCTCAGAGGGGTCATAGCCTCTCCTTCTCTTCACCCCCTGGACTCCGGGTGTGCTCACTGGTTGCTCCCCGCCTACATTGATCCGGTATTCGCATCGGTCCTGGCGACCTGGAGGACTTGCCTCGACCCCTGCATCTGGTTCTCGCTTCTCCCCCTTCCTTGTCCTCGATCTACGTAACGGCCAGGATGACCAAGGGGGGTGCGAGGAAACAGAGCTCCATCAATATGTTTGTGAAGGCTGCGGGGAGACCACCTGGGGAGGCTGCTGAGCAGGCCTCTACCGCCCCGCCTGATGCAGCCCCGGAGTCACAGAATATGATGGATTTTATGCGAGAGGGTTTCACTGCCCTGCACTCAAAGCTAGATGATATGTACGGCACCATATCTTCTATTAAGGCCCACATTGAGAGGACTGACAGCCGTGTATTGGAGGTCGAGACGCGGGTCGGTTCCGCTGAGGACGCGCTGGGTGCCCTGCGCACCGAGGTTGTCGCTCTTTCCAACCGGGTCCTCGAGGTGGAAAAGAAAAATGAAGATTTGGAATCTCGCTCGAGGCGCAATAATCTCTGCATTATCGGGGTCCCTGAGGATGAAATCCATGAGCCAATGGAGGACTTTGTTCAGCGCACACTTCTGTCGCTCCTTGATGAGCCCGAGCTTTCTCCACACTTCGCAATTGAGCGGGCACACCGCGCTCTGGTGGCCAAACCTAGGCCCGGTGCCCCACCTCGACCCATCATAGCTCGTGTATTGAACTACCGTGACCGTGATGCCCTCCTCAGGGCCGCAAGACTCAAAGGTGAGCTATTACTGGGCGGGGCGAGGATCCATCTTTACCCTGACTTCTCAACGGCTGTCCAGCGGGAGCGCAAGACCTTCCAGGCGGTGAAACGCAGGCCACGAGACCACTCAATCAAATACGCTATGCTCTATCCTGCCAAGCTCCGCATAGAGCACGCCAATTAGGTGTTGTTCTTCACGATCCCAGAAGAGGCCTCCAAATTCATTGATGAACACTTCCCTGGCTGATCCCTCTCCCCTGACCTCGGTTCAGCAGTTATCCTAGGTCCCTGTACTGGGGCCACGTTGATCCTTCATCCCGTAGCCTGCTTGCTCAGTCCAACTTGCAGGGCCCGCCCGGATCGCTATGTGCGAGAACTTTGTCCAATCTACATTTCACCTCCATTGTGGGCATCTCATGATTTACTTGCTCTGCTGCAACCCGGAGCGATACGGCCAGTCAGGCCTTCAGACCCCCAGGCGCTGATGCCTTTGTTTTGGTTTTGTTTGCAAGGGGATGGGCGTATCATCCCTCTGTTTGGGGGGGGTGTGGGTGGGGGTGGGTTATGTTGGGGTTTTTGTTATTGGAAAATTAGCGCTGGCAGTGAAGGCGGATTGTGCCGAGGCACTCTGGAACTGTTGTCGTAGGACCGTGGACCCGACCCTTAGGTCACTGACATTCTACTTAATCCCAAACACCGTCACACTGTGATTGAGAGTGCCCTGACCTTTATGAGCTGGAACGTACGGGGACTAGGGAATTATAGAAAGATGAGACAACTTCAGTTGCAGGCCGAGCGCCATGGATCAAAGATTCTCTTTCTTCAAGAGACTCATGCCCGCTCTGTACACTGCATGCGTTTTGCCAAGTCCTGGGGTCCCCATAGGTTTTTCACCGATTACTCCTCTCAAAGCCGGGGAGTCATGACCCTCATTCACAAGAGCCTCCATTTTACCCTCATCTCCTCGACAATTGACCCCCAGGGTAGATATGTATTGCTCCACGCCATGCTGCACCACAAGGAAGTGTTTCTTCTGAACATCTATGGCCCAAACATCGATGACCCGGATTTTTATGTGCAGGTCACCTCCCTTCTCGATGGCTTCCCCCTTGTTCCAATCCTTTGGGGTGGGGACTTCAACACGATCTTTGACATAGCTCTAGATAGATCAGGCTCCAGGCCCCGTCACCTCTCCAGGGCGGCTTACGCTGCGCTGTCTTCCCTTCCCTGTCTGGCCATGGTGGATGCATGGAGGTTCTTCTACCCGGATTCTCGCATCTACTCTTTCTACTCCTCTGTTCACGACTCCTACTCTCGCATTGATAGGTGGGTGATCTCCAACGTATTGGTTAGGAGCGTAACACAACTAATGATCCTTCCGAGAACCCTATCTGACCACTCTCCTGTCACCATTACCGTAGATTGGGGTCCCGATCCCGCCCGCTTCCGACACTGGAAATTGAAACCCCTTTCCCTACTTGACCCGGAGTTCTGCTCTGAGCTTGAGTTGTCGATCGAAGAGTTCTTCGAGACCAACACAGGCTTGGTAACGTCCCAGGCCACCTTATGGGAGACATTCAAGGTTTATATTAGAGGGATTGCGCTGTCCAAGGAGAATTGGGCCCTTAAGTCGATCCATAGAGACCTTGCCAACAGTGAATCTAGACTTTCGTCCCTGGAGGCTACATGCTCGCTTCACTCCACCCCGGGTAACCTGGCTGACATCGGCGAGGAACTGGACAAGTTTCGTTCTCTTGCGGACCGTGAGCAGAGGTTCCTTGATAACCCTGGCATGGCAAGGAGGTATGGGGAGGGAGAGCGCCCCGGCCGCTTTCTGGCTCGGTTGATCCGACACGAGACGGGGTCCCCGCATATCCTCGGGGTTGAGAGAGCTGATGGCTCTATGGCAGTCTCCTCACAGGAGGTTAACAGGGAATTTTTCACCTTCTACGAATCCCTGTACTCCAATGCCGATGAGGTATCGCTGACGGAGATCGACTCCTTTCTCGACACCCTCCATCTGTCAACTCTGTCTCCGGAGACCGCGGACTCCCTTGACTCCCCTCTCACGCGGGAGGAGCTGTCGGTTGCTATCGATTCCCTATCGTCGGGTCGCACCCCTGGCTCGGACGGTGTCCGGTCGAGTTCTATAAACGTTTCAAGTCACAACTGCTCCCTCATTTGCTGGCTCTCTGGGAGGAGTCCGTGGAGGCCGGGGTGCTCCCCCCATCTCTCCGTGAGGCCACAATTACAGTACTTCTTAAGTCTGGTAGACCCCCTTCGCAGTGCGGTTCGTATCGCCCACTCTCTCTCATAAACTGCGATGTCAAGATATTTGCCAAGGCTCTGGCTCTCCGGCTGGCTCCCTTCTTGCCATCCATTATCCACTTGGACCAGGCCGGTTTTATCCCGGGTCGCTCCACCTCTCTGAACCTGAGGCGCCTATTCAACATTATTGACAGAATCAGCCCCGAGACACACGCTGTGGCTGCTGCCCTTGACATGCAAAAGGCATTCGATTCGGTTTCATGGAGGTACCTGTGGCGGGTCCTCGAGTGCTGTAAATTCGGCCCCTCTTTTCTTTCCTGGGTCAGATTGCTTTATTCCGAGCCGGTTGCAAGGGTCAGCACTGGCAACCGTTATTCCCCCCTTTTCAAGATCGCCAGGGGGACGAGACAGGGGTGTCCCTTCTCTCCCCTGGTCTTTGCGATAGCAATCGAGCCTTTCGCCGACATGCTCCGCCAACTCCATGCTCACAGAGGCCTTCGCTCCGCGGGGCAGACGGACATAGTGTCCCTCTATGCGGATGACGCGTTGCTGTTTGTGCGCTCTCCTTCCACCAACCTACCCCCTATACTTGCGGACATTATCCGTTTCGGTCGGGTCTCGGGCCTTAAAGTGAATTGCTCGAAATCCATTCTTTTTCCGCTCACGGAATGTACCTCTCCCCCCCTCGACACCCTCGGTTTCACATGGGCACAATCCACATTTAACTACCTGGGGACGGTGGTGACTCGCCAGCGTGAGCTGACTTTCCATGAAAATTACCAGGAGTATCTCACACACTTGACAGCTAAGATCCAGGTCTGGGACAAACTCCCGATTTCTCTGGCTGGCAGGATAGGTCTGCTGCAAATGGTGGTGTTGCCCCAGCTGCTCTACAGGTTCGCTAACATTCCCTTGTGGCCGGGGGTGGGATTTTTTCACGACTTGTCTCGCACCGTGAACTCCTTTCTTTGGCACTCAGGTAGCGGTCCGCCTTAAAATCGGGACCCTTTCCACTCCCATGTCTAACGGGGGCTTTGGAGCCCCTAACTTTCTTAAATACTGGCTGGCATCACAAATCCAATACACCTCCTATTGGTTTAATACTACAGATCCTCCCCCGCACGTCCGACTTGAGAAGCTTGCGGTGATCGACCGGGACATCCGCTCCCTGGTGTTGCAACCCGCCCCCTTGACACGGGACTCACAGAATCCGGTTGCCTGCACAGCCGTTGCACTGGCAAAGATGTGGAAGCTGACGGGGACTGCTTATGCCTTCCATGGCAATCTCCCTCTTTGGAATTTTCTCCCTGGGGTCCCACGGGTTCCACCGGGTATGGTTCACCGATGGGCGGACGCGGGCTTCGAGCTGTTGCGCGATGTGTTTGTCCAGGGTATATTCGTCGAGTGGCCCGACCTTCCCTTGCCCCTGAGAGGAGACCGGAGTGTATGGCTTCAGTACGCATCCCTTCGCAGGACCCTTAAGGGACATTACCAAACATTCCCTGCAGTGCCACCTGACGACCCTGCCATTGAGGAGCTCACTTCCCCCGGCCCTACGAGGGGTAAGATCTCTAGGTTATATACCATGCTACAATCCAGATCGCTCCCAGACTTTGCCAAACTGAGATGTGCTTGGGAGGCGGACCTCAGTGTTGGGATGTCTGATGATCGCTGGGCCCACCTATGCGAATGCACGCAACGGGTTTCCTTCAACTCCCGGTTTAAACTTATCCAATTCAAAGTGCTTCACAGGTTTCACCACACCCCGATCAGACTACACCTTATGTCCGTCGACCACCCTGCCAGCTGCCCCAGATGTGGCCAAGATGATGGCGACTACATCCATATGATCTGGTCCTGCCCCCGCCTCGCACAATTCTGGGAGGCTGTTTGTTCGACAGTGTCCGCTGTAACTGACCACCCCATTGTTCTCTCTCCGCTGGTATGCCTCTTTCATGATCTCCCAGGCCTCACTCGGGACTCCAAGAAACTAGCCGGTCTCTGCCTGCTTCTCGCGGTGCGCTCCATCCTGCTCTGTTGACTTCGCCCCTGGCCTCCCACACATGCCCAATGGCTGAGAGCGGTCACGTGGGCCTCTGACTCTGAGGAAGCCTGGTCCCACTTACAACCCACTCACTCCAGACCTAGAAACATCTGGCTCAGGTTCCGCTCCTATATGTCTGACCTAGCCGAGTCTCAGGACACCTCCTCCCCCCCCGCGTCACCCCACCAGCTCGGGGTCTCACCCCTGACATAGTTTCCTGATATCCTTTTCTATGATGTGACTGTATTTTGTTCTTTGAATGTTTCATCATGTGTAGTAACCGCTGCATACCTACGCTATGTATGCTGCTTTTTCACATTGCTACTGCCTGACACTGTTCGCCTGTGTTTTGCTGCCTCGCTTATAATAAAAAGAAGTTTAAAAAACATCCTGACACAGATGGTACTTAGTTTTGTGGAGCCAGGGAAATGCCTCTTAGGATTAACGGTAGATAGGATTTCCGCAAACCCCTTTTTCTTTTGTGACAAATAAAAGTCTGTAACCACCACTTACTCTTGATCCCTTACATGTGGTGGCAGGAGTGGGATACGATTCAGCTGATGCAAACTGGGGGACCCTCACATTTGTAAAACTGAGCAAGCGGGATTCAAGTCTCACTATAGCCACTAAAGAATCTTTAGGTTTTGATTTAGAAGTAGTCGAGAAGAAACCCTACTGCTAGGAGATAGGTTGTTACTCCTTACAGACCTAGTCTTAATACCCCAAAAGGAACCTATAAACAGGTGATATCTAAATCAGGGCTAGCTTGGTTACATGGCTTAGATGATTTAGCAAGGGTAGTGGATCCTGACTATAAGGGTATGATATGATATATGATATGATAAGACATTTATAACGCGCCTGCACACTGGTGTTTCAAGCCGCAACGAGACAAGGGAGGGAAGATAGATGGAGCACAAGACAAACAATCTTACTAGGCATTGTGTCATTCATATCGTGCAAGTGCGAGAAGAAGTGCAAGGGTAAAGGGGGGGTGCAAGGAGAGTGGAGGGGAAAACAGGGCAGCCATGCTCTGAGTAAGTGCAGCCAGGGTAGCACGGCTCTGGGTAGTGCAAGGAGAACAAAAGAGTGTAGGGTTTACAGTTACAGCCCCTAAGTGTATGGTAGGGCCAGAGGCAGAGCAAGGGTGACTGATGAAGAAAGAGCCTAGTACCCAGTGAGACTCTGAGGGTAGCCAAGCAACCAGTCAGTACAGCAGACAGGTAAGTCAGGTAGGTCAGCAGGGGAGGGAGAGAGACAAAGCAGAGGATAAGAGGAAAGTTTTGAGCTGCTTCCGGAAATTCAGGTGGTCCGGCTCAATTTTGAGAGGAGCAGGTAGGCCATTCCAGAGGGAGGCACCTTCAGAGGAGAGATATCTATCCCCCATGCTCAGCCTGGAGGAGTATATAACCCTTAGAGAGTTGGAAGTAGCTGAGCGAAGGGCTCAAGAAGGAAGGTATTTTGGAAGAGAGCATTAGATGTAGAACGGGCTCTGGCCCCAAATAGCCTTGCAAACAATTGTAATCAATCCTAGCAGCCATATGGAGCCAGTGGATAGATTTTAGGGCTGGAGAGATACGGTCCCTGGGCTTGAGATCACGGACAAGTCTTTAAGTCCTGTTCTGGATTATTTGCGGAGGGCAGAGAGTAGAGGAAGGCAGATTGAGAAAGAGGCTGTTGCGGTAGTCAGAGATCCAGGGCTCTGGAGACTACGAGCTTCTGGGGGAAAGTGAGAAAGGGCAGAGTCCCTTAGAGGAGGTGCAGCTGGTAGTGGGACATCCTGGCGACGTCCGAGATGTGAGGAGAGAAAGAGAGAGTGGAGTCAAAGATGACACCAAGGTTTTTTGCCTCATAGGAAGGAGAAGGAAGAGGGCCCAATGCAGGTGGCCAGAGTGAGAGAAGGAAAGCAGGGGCAGGCGTCCCAATGAGAAGAATCTCTGTCTTACTATTCCACCTTGCTCAGAGTATACCGCACCCGGAAACAAACAAGCAAGGAAGCAAGCAAGGAAGCGAAAGGACCCCGGCACGCGAGCCACACCGTGACAGGCAGCAGAAGGAGAACATCACGTAGATGCTGTGCACTCTATGCCAAAGAAATCTGTGAAACCCTGACGAAACAAAAAGGCATCAAACTCCCGAGACGACCTGAGACTTAGCATGAAAAAACCCTGAATTAATCAGGCAGTATCTACCGTCGAAAGGAGATATATAATAACTGCGCAATCTCGAAACTACAAAAGAAGGAAGATATCTCCTATTTGCAACTACTACAACTCTGCAAAAGTGGAAGGCAAAAAAACCTTATAAGAAGGAAGATATCCCATCTTATGCAAAATAACTCTCCAGTCCAACCACTAGATACCGACAAGCTTCCTGGAAAATCTGAACTATTGGGGAATAAGTGAACATCAGATCACTCTGTAAAGAAATCCACTGTCCTGAAGAGGGCTAAACTTAGAGGAGCAAGACACCAGGGAAGGTGTCAATGCAGTATCTTAGCCGAAACATATGTAGACATCCTTAAAACACTAAAAACTTTGTGTATTTCTGAATACGGACTACAATAACGTTCCCTGTACAGCCCCCCCTATAATGAAATGCTATATTTAAAAAGCAATGAATATTTGTTATGAATCAATTTATGTCACATACTAACCACAGTCACTGACATTGTTGTTTTCTGAGAAAGTGTATCTTTTCTTTTTCTATTGATTTTGG
Source organism: Ambystoma mexicanum (assembly GCF_040938575.1). Lineage (NCBI taxonomy): Eukaryota > Metazoa > Chordata > Amphibia > Caudata > Ambystomatidae > Ambystoma > Ambystoma mexicanum. The sequence goes on along the minus strand of NC_090927.1, from coordinate 14,775,007 downwards.
TGTACATTGTGCCTTGTGGAAAGCACTTAGGAGCAACATCTTTGTTTTTATAAATTTCCTTTGAATAAAGTTTGTTTTTACTATGTGTAACAATGTGGCATGTTTTTCATATATAACCCAGGGTGTATCAAATAGTTATCACACCCCTACATCCTTCTACCTAGCTATCAAGGTTGTCTGAGAAAGAGGTAATTGGGCTGTTGCTGCTTCTGCTATGCTGTTGCCTCGGATCTGTCACAAAATCAAAATCAAAAACAGGATCTTCATGACATAGTAGAACAGTTTTCAGATGTCTTTTGTAATGAGACAGGAAGAGTAAAGGGGGTTTTCCATTAGATTCGTACTTCCCCCAGGAAGGTGATCAGCTTAAAGTCGTGTGGGATCCTTGGGGCCCGAACAGATGTAATTATACAGGATTTGGAGAAAAGGTTAGCCTTTGACATAATCATACTGTCTCAAAGTCCATTGTACTCCCCAATAGTTCTTGTTGCAACACCTGATGACACTTGGAGATTTTGTATAGATTTCTGAAGGGTAAACCTCATTTCACAATTTCGACAACCATCCTTTACCACCATCCTTTACTGCGTATTAATAACTTAAACGACTTAACAAAGGGCTATTGGCAATTGCCAGTATACCCAGAGGGTAAAGTAAAATCGCTTTTTCCACTCCTGTAGGATTATCCCAATGTAAAGTATTCCTCTAGGGTCTCCATGGGGCCCCTGCTACATTCCACAGACTGATGCATCAGGTACTCCATCCATCTCGGGCATTTTGTCTCATCACAAGTAAATAGTGGGCCTCAGTACAAGGGTGGCATTCTGGAAATAAGGGTGCCATTTGCACCTTACGGGCACCCTTTGCAGACCACCAGACTAGGACTATGACCTCCTGGGCCATTGTGCCTGGCAGCTCCGACTGCCCTGGTAGGAAGAGTTGTCATGGAATCACCGGCACCCCACTCCCATGGAGTCCTGTGGAATGGGGAGTTACCAAACCCATTGCTGGATAACCCACATCACCGGGACTTGTAATGTCCTAGCTGCACCGCTTACCCTTCAACTAAAGAAAGATCAGAAACGTCACATCGACGCCATCTGCTGGCAGCAAACATAGATATGCTCTCCACAAGCACACCCCTGCAGATGGCCGGAAGCACGCCTGCTATTGCAGCTATCACTCACTGCAGCACCCTTTCCCTGTCCCCACACCACCCATGCATGGCCTCCTAGTGCCGCCATGATGATTATTTCCGGGGTTCTCCCGTTACTTAATTCTCTCTCTCGTTTCTTCTTTGCAGTTGCCCCGTCACATGCGCAATGTTCATTTTAAGACCTCTGCTGGCGACGAGGTCTACTTCGATGATCAAGGGGACCCGCCCGCGCGCTTTGACATCTTAAACTGGATATACTATTCTGCCGAAAATATGACAAGTGTCAAAGTGGGGAGCTTAAGTGTCAGCGCCACAGGGGAGCAGCAATTCAACATTGATGACAGCGCCATCCGGTGGCACCCCAGATTCATGCAGGTAACAACCCCCGCAGGGGCCAGAGAAGACAAAGAATTGAACGAAGAGTGGTGATTGCAAAAGAGGCAGAACATGTCCAGAAGCCATGCCTATCAATGTTATTGATTTAAACAATTGCACGATAATCAGTTAATAGCTAATTGATATCGAAGTTAATAATAATTTTGTACAGTTTAAATTCCAACATTTTTCTAAAAAGAAAATAAATCCACCTTTATACTGCATTAGAGCAGGTGGAGTCTCTCCACCATATGGTCACTACTTCTTGTTAATAATGTTTAACCTTCATCAACACTTCCCTCCATATGTATAACCAATCATGTTGTACCATACAAGTTTGACAATTCTTTTAAAATAGTAATAAGATTAGCATATTCACGTCTATAAAGAGATTCCAAGGACTTAGAGCTTGTAAGAAGGTGGCGACAGGTTTCAACCTCAACATGGCATAGAGGACAAAGTCTTTTCATGTGTGGGAATTTAGACCAAGAGCCAATGAGTTCCATGGTGGGCAACACATTCAAACGCACAACACAAAACAAAGCGTTTGAGCTCAATGGTGCCGAGCTTAGTTAAGTAGGGGGTAGGTAGATGGTCATTAAAAGATTGATAGACCCAGCTTCTTGCTTTCTTTTTATTTTAACCTCATACTTAGGGTCTAATACTAACGCACCCGGAGCCAGATTTAACTCATCTATGAATGTTTCTGCAGACTTTTAAAGTTCGACCATGAAGCTATTTTCATCCATGTTACCAATGCTTTTTGCCATTAGCAGAGCACATAGTTGGACTCATGGTTACTGCTCACAATTTGCATATAATAACATTCTTTGAACGTACCACAGTGTAGTTATTGACGTAACCCCATACTCAAGATGCAGTGCCTCTATTGGTACTGATTCGGGTACATTCATAACTGATCTTAATGATTTGCCCTCAAGCTGTTTCTAACCATGCAATTTGCTAATATTTTAAAGCTACCAACCCATAAAGTACTGTGGGTTATATGCTCACTCTAAATACCTCAAGGAGCCCTTCAATGTTATAACCTCCACGATACACAATATATTTTTTTATGGCCAACCACAATTATAGCAACAACCTTTCCTGGTACAATTTCCCACTGGGTTTTTCTGTAATGGAGAAACTCAAGTAATTGTATTATGTTACTCTAACCACTGGAATATCCTCAATACGCCATACTACATTTTCCCTACCAATTTTTTTTTTACTCAGCCGCAGAATTTTTGTTTTGGCTATACTAATAATCATTGCATTTGCCTTTGCGTATTCCACCAAAGAATTAATAGATCGTTGTAGTCTAATTTGCGTGCAATCGAACATTATAATGTAATCGGCATAGGATAACCACAGTGTTTGTACGCCATTAATCGTAGGTGGGAAATGTTTAGTTTGTTGAAACATTAAACTCATATCCGATGTAAACAGGTTGTACAGAATTTACCTTAAAACACATTCTTGCTTAAGGCCACTGTTAGTGACTTGACATTTTGTACAGTGGCCTGCAAGATTCAACCGAACTGCGACGATGTGTTGATGTACAACAGCTGTATATAGCATAGCAAGTTCTTTTCTATACCCCATGTAATGAGCTGCACAGGGAATAAGGTCAAAAGCCTTGGTAAAGTAGGCACAACAACAAGAAAGACAGGGCCTATTTGTTTTCTCTGTCTCTGCCGTTAAACTTCTCATTGGGTCGGATCATATTTCCATTTTGAACATCTATGGCCCTACCCTACTTGACCCGGATTTTTGGGTTTGCTTGAAACAACTGATACGCAACAATGGTCTCACTAATCCTATCACTTGTGGCGATGTTAATCAGGTTCTGGACCCTTTTTTAGATAGGAAATCTAAATGTGTGTTCAAAAGCTCAAAGAGCCATAAATCCTTTACGAGCTGTCTCACTGAAATTGGCCTAGTTGATTCATGGAGACTTTCTCATCGGGAGGATAGCTCAGGGGCAACATGCTCGCCTTGGAAGCAAGACGACACGGAGCAACACAGGTTTGATTCCCAGGTCTGTGCTTAGAAACCTCTGGGTATTAAGTGCGTTATAAATAACTAATCATATAATCAGAATCTCATCCAACACAATTAGATTATACCTTTTGTTAGGAAAGATTTCATAATTGTAGGTAATTTTCCTTCCATGTGGCAACCCCTACACTTTTGCTGTTGTTTTACACCCTGATCTAGACTTTGCCAGAGAAGCACGGCCTCCTGCCGCACTCCTCTGGGCTTTTGCTCCATTCTTACGGGGATACTGACATGCCCTTAAGACAGTCAGTACCGGGAAACGTTGTTTTCCGTAGTTCTTTCGCTCATGTTGCAGCTTTCGCGCAACATGGCACAAGAGGGCACTGTAAGCTAAGATTCTGCTCTCTTGGGTCTCTAGTCATTTTTGGGCCCTAGATACTCTCGTGGATTGTTAACGAACGGTGCAAGTGAATCACGGACGGGACTGGTGGCAGCGATCGTTTCTTTGTGTTTTGAGCTCCTTTTGGCTGTTTAAGCGCGTGTCTCGCGCTTAGCCCAAAAGGGTGGCCTGGCTTCCAAGATGGCCAGACCATGAGGTTCTTTGTCCTGTCTGCTGACCGTCTTGCCCCCTTCACCTTCCCCAGGTCGAGCCGACCCAGGGCCTTCCTTATTTGGGCATGTACATTTCCGCGAAACACGGATGCTTTCGCGGGCTTCTACAGGCCTGGTGTGAGCCTCCAGGATGTGGGCTGGGATGTCTGGTCCCAATACACATCCTGGGTGCCAGAGAGTCTAGTGTGTCATGAATGCCTGAGACCACCGTGGTCCGTGATAGGTCCACGTATGGTGTGAGTGTTTTGAGAGCAGATCTCCTATTGGGTCCCCTCCATTTTGGCGCAAAGGGAAACCTGGATAAGAGGAGGCTGGAAACACCACTACCACGTCGATCTCCTGAGTTCTCACGAACAAAGGGATACAGGAGCCAAGTATTCGCAACCAAGAGGCTGGACCGAGGAATCGCTGGTGACCCGCTGAAGGACTGCTCCTCGGCACTGCTGTCGCCTGGTGAAACCCTTTCTACCTCTGATCGAACTGTACTGGTACTTCAACCCCTTGGAATAGTGGGAACAACTATTCTCGGCATCTTCACCATCTCCTGCACGTAAGCCTTCGGAAGTGTCTCTGGGCCATCCAGTTGACTGACCAGCCTACCCAGGAGTCTTGCTCTGTAACCACCGTCAGGTTGCTGTTGTATTATGAGTCCTAGACACTCTCACATGATTCGTACACTTGGCGTTCCCAGGTCTGAAGTGAGTAGTGTACATTGGGCTGAAATACACACAGCCGCTCCGTTGCCCTGCTGTGGTAACAATCTGTGCGGGTTCATTGCGTTTGGGACATCCTCAACTCCAACTTCTGCTGCCGCGCAATCTACACGACAACGAGACACCCCCTGCTCGTATCTGAACCTGCCAGCACTGAAACTGACGCAGAGAAGCCTGGGTCTGCCTGCATCGGGGACCGGTGAGTAGCAACGCTAGGAACTGGTCGCCCTCCTGCAGGAGCCCATAGCTTTTCCCCGCTGTGTCAAACAGCACGACTTTCCGTACTCACGCTCTGCTTCTACCCACAGTGGAGGCTGCGCTTGAGTCGCGGAGATCTGTTCATCTTCATTTGTTCACCGATCTGAACTGCCTGATTTCCTTAAAGAGACTCCCTTTTGCCCGTTGGCACCAGCGTGTGCAGGTACTTTTGAGCACAAGGCTCCACTCTTCGTAGGGCTCGGACTTCCTTCTAGTTAGGTGCCTCTGAAGGTGGACTGGGTCTAACTATTATTCGCACTGCCAGTTTTCCTCCCCATCTAGGTGGTCTGCATATTTTGTGCGTCTAACTCTGTAGACCCTTTGGTATTGTATATATACTGTACTTTGATTGTGATGTGTTGGTTTACTTGAGATTTACCGTGATTCTTTACTATGGTCAATATTACAAATGCCTTGTAATAAATGTGTCTATATTTTTTTATATAACACCTGTTTGGAGTAATTTGTACGTGTCCTTGCTTCGTGTGCTCATTGCGGGCTTTCAGTCACCCTCACACCTCTTGAGACCTAGGGCCTCATTACAACCCTGGCGTTGGACCATAGTAGTATTAGCACCATGGTCCATGCCGGATTCCGCCATGGTGGATGGCGGATTTACCACCCCATTCCAAGGTTGACGGGGCGGTAAATCCCCATTCACCATGGCCCCTTCACCATTCCCATTTTTGGCCCATAGGGCTCAATGGGAATGGTGAAGGCGCTAATTACGGCACCGTAAATTACGGTGCCGTAATAAGCACCAAGGTCCCTTAGCGGGTTGGACTTTAACGCCTGCAAAAAGCAGGCGTTAAAGTGTGAATCGGGCGTTAAGAGTTTAACGGCGCTGCAGCCTTTTACGGCGCCGTTAACCCCTTACCGCCAGGGTTGTAATGAGGCCCCTAGTCTTGACCGCCACCATCGCTACCCTGATTGGTCTGGCTTGTCCAGAGGTTACCCTGTTCCAAGAAACTATGCTGGCCTTCTGAACCTCTGCCCCTCCAGGACAGAGTTCAGAAATCCGTCTTAACATATTGGTGGCAGTGGTGGGATACGACTGAGGGTATCCAGTGTTGCGCACAGGCGAAGGCATTTCAAGTTATTCCTAACAGGACACGTAGTGAATTGTCGTAGTATAACTTTTAAAAGGCCATAGTCCTATCGAACAGTATGGAAACAAATACCTTGTTAACTTTAAATGCTTCCAAATCAGAAACATTGAAAAAGATGTGTACTGAGAGAGGTGTCTCCTCTCAAGGCACTAAAATGGAAATGATCCAAAGAATCATGGCATGGCAAGAAGCGCAGCTTGACGCTATAACTTCTGAGGACAGTGTGGAAGGAGGTGGGGCTGCTCTCACTGGCAGAACCGACGGATCTGCTGCCGAACTGCTCTCCAGCGACCATGAGGACAGGGAGGATGTAATGTCCAATGTTTCCTCTTCCAGTACTGATGGGGAGGCCATGCTTGAATTCAAGAAGCAAGAGCTGCTGTTTAGGCAGAAGGAGCGTGAATTCAATATGGCCAAACTAAAAATCGAACAGCCAGAAAAACAGAAGGACAGGGATCACCAGTTGGAACTGGCCAAGTTTCAGGTTGCCAATGGATCCAAGGGTCCTGGACATGGGTCGGGGGCCTCCTCTCATCCATGGTTTCCAAAAGATCTGCTCAGTGTGTACGAGGAACGGAATGACATTATGGACTGGCTGAATACTTTTGAGTATGCATGTGAAGTTCAACAAGTTGACAATGCTGATAAAATTGCCTGGTTACTCAGCAGACTGCCCCATTCTGGCTGCAGTGCCATTATGGAAATGTCGAAGGCTGAGCGAGCGGATTTTGCAATGTTGAAGCAAACTCTCATTTTAAAGTTTGGAAAGACTCCTGCCCAATATTTAAAACGTTTCAGAGAGTATAAGAGGTGGTACTTGGGTAGACAGAGTTCAGAAATCCATCTTAACACCTTTCACTTGCCTCCACATGACACTCTCTCATGCCTAGATTACATCTTTTCCTTTAAATCTCTCACTGGCACCATTATAGAATCTAGTAGCTCTAATATCATTATTTCTGATCATGCCCCATTCATCTAAGTGGATATTCAACAACTATTTGCTCCAAGATCAGCAGTTTATCCGTTCAATCATTTAAACAACAATACTTTGCTGTAGACCTGGATGATGACTCTTCAGTGGTCACAAATTGAGATGCTTTTAAAGCCATGCTCAGGGGCCATATTAATACCTACTCTAGCGGAAAAAAGAAACAGCTTAAAAAACGTCTCGATGATCTATATCTCCAGCTTTCCAATGCAGAAAAACAGTTCTATCGAGCTTCTACTGAAACAATCCTCCAATCAGTTATGGCCTTACGGTTTCAAATTAAAAATAAGCTCACTAAATTGGCTGCTGGGACTCTATTAAAATATAAAACCAAGATTTTACAGACTTCCAACAAAACTGGGAAGTCGCTTGCGTTTTATCTTAAGACCAAAAAGGAAAACACATTACAGACAAATCTGGCACGTCCCTTAATCATCCTGAGGATATTTTCAATTGTTTTAAACAATTCTATTCAGACTTAATACACCCCTGAGTCCGCAGGACCCTCTCAATAGACATTCTTATCCCCAGATTGATTTTACTCATTTAGATGGCGATATCTCACTTCCCGAAATCATTGGTGCCTTTAAGGGGCCAGGTAAAGGAAAGGCCCCCGGTCTGGACGGCTTTTCTATTGATTTTTTTAATAATCTTGCCCATTCCCTTACCCCTAGACTTAAATCGTTATACCCATACTTTGTCTCCTAGCAATCCTCTTCTGGCTCCTTTTCTGAGGCTTTACTTATCCTATTTCCCAAAGCTGATAAAGATTCTACTCTTCCCAGAAATTATAGATCAATCTCCCTCATTAATGTTGAAAGTTAGATCTTTGCTAAAATTCTTGCCAACAGAATTGAATCCTCTCTACCTGCTCTGATCAAACCTGATCAAGTCAGCTATGTTAAAGGCTGGAACATCTCTGCTAATTCTAGATTACTGCTTGATGCCTTCCATGTAGTTTCTAAGGATAAGAAAGATAAACAGGGCTACGCCGCAGTCGCGCTTGATGTGGAGAAAGCTTTTGATCGTGTTAACTGGGACTTTAAATTCCAATCTCTCTGATGGCATGGCTGTGGTGAGCATTTTATCTCCCTTATTAAACTTCTTTATTCTTGTCCCAAGTCATCTGTTAGTATTAATGGCCAATCCTCTCCCTTCTTTTCTTTACGCAGAGGAACTAGACAGGGCTGTCCCCTCTCTCCTATTCCTTACATTCTCTCTTTAGAACCTCTGTTAGAACATTCCTGGAATCTCCTGTGGGAAGTCCACTATTAGAATCACTGCGTATGCTGATGACGTTTTTATCCTTATTAAGAATCCCAAACTTCCTCTCCCTCATCTGCTGGACGGACATCACCAGTTCTCCTTAGTCTCTGGCCATAAGCTCAATAAAGACAAAGCTGAGATCTTACCCCACAACTCCTTTTGTATCAAACATGACTTAGATGTGTTTGGGTTTAAGTTGTGTAATGATACAATTAAATACCTTGGTCTTCGTTTTGCCTCCTCAGTGGGCGACACCGTTCAACTCAACACACAGATGCTGTTCAGCAGACTTAACTTCAATGTGGTCACCCCTCTACCTTTCCTGGTGGGGTCGGCTTGACACCATTAAAATTATGTTGTCCCCTATTGTTTTATATTATTTACAATTGCTCCTGGTCCCTTTGTCTTCCTCATTTTTTAAGTCTATCAACTTAATCCTTCTCAATTTCTTATGGGGCTCAAGAAAATGTAAGAGGATTGCAGTTGCCCAGCTAAATGCCACATATGAAACGGGTGGGTAGGTTTCCGGACTTCAAGCTATATCATTCAGCGTTTCTTCTCAAACAATCCTGCTGCTGGTTTACTCCTCCTGAATCCTTGGATATTCCCTGTCTGACCCCATTAAGGCCTCCATATCCGCTCTAAGATTGCTTCTCTTCCCCCGCACAAAGATCCCATCTAAGAACCTCTCTACGTATCTTTGGCACAATAAACATATTACTATTAACGATAGATCTCTGTATTGCAAATCCTGGCTGAGCAAAGGCATCAAGTTCATTCAGCAAATTGTCAACGGTTCCTCCATTCTCTCCTTCCATCAAGTAACAAATCTCTTTTCCATCCCAATTTCGGATTTCAACTTTGGTTAATGCGTGCTTAGTCGCACTCCATCACCATTTGCCGGATGCCGCCCGACTTCTGCTGCTGACCATGGTTTCTGATGTCAAAGCTTTGATTTGTGATTATTCATTGGCATGTGCACTTGAAATGGGAACATGACCTGGGCTGTGCCCTTAGTGACCACACTTGGTCTCTTTTGTACTCTAGGATCAGGGGCAACATAACACAACATCTGTTCTTCTTCATTCACAGAGCATGTGAATGAAGCATGTTTATCCAAACCCACCGAAGGTGCAGGATATAAATGTTGCTCATGTGGTGGTGCCCCTGCCTCCTACAAACATATGTTTTTTGACTGTCCATATATATTTAAGTTCTGGCAGGATGTATGGATATTTCTTAAAATTATCTTTACTGTTGATGTTCCACTAACGTTTTTGAAAATCTTCCTTGGTAGCCTGGCTGTCAATGACATTATTGTGAATGCTTCTGCCAAGCTTTATGACTGCCAAGCTTTAAGACTGCCAAGCTTTATGACCTGTTAATAGCTCTTGCTCTCAAGCTCATTACTACCAACTGGAAAGATTCACACAATATATCCATATCCACTAGAGGGTGGTGGAATAACATCTGTCATGTGAAAATAATTGACTAACCTCAATACTTTACCCAAGTATAATGCCAAATGGGCTTTTTTTATTCGTTATCTAGACTGCTTTAAAATGTCATCATATGGCTCTTGAATTATTGACATTTGATCTATTGTGTGCATTGTCTGATCCCCTTTTATTTGACTATTTGATTTTGCCAATGTTATGAATCAAAATGTCCTAATATCATATTTTTCGACGTCCTTTCCCCTTCATCCTTCCCTCTGTTCTCTTGTTTGTCCCTTGTCCGTTCCCCTGTTAGTCTCCACTCATGATTTTATTTCGCTTGCAGATGTGTGTGTTTATGAATCTCCTTTTAATCAGTTTCATAGCTGCACTCTTTTGGCTATGAGTTTTTCTGCTGTTTTACCATATTGCTGTTGATTATATTTTGACCATAATTATTCTTCATGAATATCTGCATTGTTATTATTATTCTTTGTTCTTAAACTGTTATAATCTCAATAAAGATTATTAAACTAAAACAAAGGAAAAAAAATATTTAAAATAAAAAGAGTAGAACAGTAAAAATGTCCAGGGAGAAACACAAAAAAGGTACAAACTGTATTTATTTAATTTGTAGATCGTGCACAAACCCTGTAGATCAGTTATACAAGGCTCCAAGATGAGAGAAGAAACAACATAGTTAGTGGTTAGATAGTGGTTACATAAACATTGTGATGCAAAGTGAGTACGTTAGCTGAACAGCCACGTTTTGAGGGCTTTTTGGGCAAGGCCCATGTTAGGGAGAATTCTCCTCTAAAGTTAATTTCCCTTACCTATAGAGTCCCCCAGCAGCTTTGCTGGATTTCAGGGGTTTGTTTCTTTACTCCTACTAAGAGTGAGACTCTTTTTCCCACTCTTAGCTGTATTTTGATGTATGTTTCAGCCTGTTTTTGTGCTTATGGGTTATGGGGGTTTTCTCACCCTCATAGGTATATTCTTTTTACATGTGTGTTACACAGCACCCTCCGTGCAGTGACACAAGGGTGTCGTAGCGACCCCCAAACATAGACCTCATACCCTGGGACTGACTATTGTCTCCCAGGGCATGTAAAGTTACCATTGACTTTACTAGTCAATAGTTATGAACAGAACCAGTACAACCCATCTTACTATGGAAGTACTGGACAGGGTTAATAGTTTTTCCCTAGTGTTCATTTTCGAGGGGGTACCGTACAGTCCCTCTCTCCAAAGTTTCTGGCTGGTGGCAGTGGTTACTACCGTAAATATTCGACTGCAAATATTTCCCTATGGGATTTTCCCATTGTTCGAGGCTACCACTTTCACTGACAGCCTCTAACATGCCGCTGGTTTATTTTAATATTAACTTTACACTGGTAGGTTTTTATTGCCAGAACTTTAATAATATTTCTTTCTCATGTCTTTCTCTATAATCCTAACCCTGGTCGGAGATCCTTTGTTTGTCCTTTTGGTGGGCTCCTGCCCTCCTCTCGGCGCCACTGAGTATGGGGTAGACAGGATGTGTGGGAGGGGGAATAGGCACCCTTAACAGGGTTGCCTACGCAACCCAAGCCGCACTCTGCCCTGATAGGCTGAGGGGTTCTCCCGCCAGGATAGCCACCCCACTGTGTGAGTGACAGCTAGGCTGTATGAATGGGGGTCTTTCTGCATAAAAGCATTGTCCTGAGGACTGGAGGACAAGACGTCGCCACTGGAACTAAGAAGCTGAAGAGGAGAGAAGCCAAAGACATCTGCAATGACTGAACCACCAGTGAAGCCCTGCTGCAGATCCTCACAACTTTTCTCCAACAACTTGAGAAGATCTTCGCCTGCAAGTCTTCTTCCCTTGAGCTGGTGGGGCCAACCAGTTCGCCAATCGCCTTCCAGGACCTGCCTTGGTCGAATCGCCAGTGCCCTGCACTCGGATACCGGATAGTCAGGCACCTGTCCACCACGACCGCGATTTAAAGGAGCGTACCTTTTATTCCGTTTGGCAGAACCGCGGCTGGTTTCATCCCTGAGCAGTGCAGTAACTCGAACCTTCCTCCAGGACGAGAGCCTCTCTTCCTCTGCTGGATCTCCCGAACTGCAGGAACTGCCAGGAACTACCGCCACCGCAGGAGCCTCTTCCACTTTTAAGGTACATTGTTCCGCCAGGCCTCCTGTTTCGTTGTGTATTGCTAAAGGTGTTTTAATTCCTTTACTTACCTTCTGGGTTGGCTGCCTTTTCGTCTAACATTATCTTTCTATGCCCTGCATCCGCCTTTTCCAACGTTTAACAAAGACTTGACTGCAGCTACTAGAACATATAGCACCTAGGCACTTTGCCTTGTGCCACTGACTCTGGCACAGGCCTACTGACTTTGGCTAAATCTGTTACAACTGCCGTCTCTAGATTGTTTCTCCTCAAGAAATGTGTTGGTGCACCTAATCTCTTATAACCACCTTTCCTTCCCTTTTATATATTGCTGAAGTGCCATTTTGCTCGGTTTTCACCAACGTATTGCTGATGCTAAAGTACTGCCTTGCTTAACTTATTCACAATCCAATTGGAAAGTGTTGCTGGTGTGTTTAGGAGTCTAACCGTGTATAACTTGTTCTTTCCGTCCCTCTGAAGAAACTGTTAGAGTGCCATTTCTGCCTGGTTGTCACTGTGCCGTTTTGCTCAGTTTTCACTCTGGGTCAAACTAGTCTACAATTTAAATAGGGAGTTGTGAATACTTTTCAAGACTGCTTTAACTTACTTTAAATAGAGTGATTTGTGTGTAAACCTAAGAGTGTGTAAAATAAATATATATTCTTTTTGATACAAAGCTTTGGTCAGTGTTTCCTTGTTCCATAGTACTGTAGTCCTATTGTGTAAACCCTGAATACTGCTCATCTCCCTCTTGAGATAAGTCTGACTGCTCAGCCACAGCTACCAAAGAAATCTTTGTGGTACGGACTGATACCAAAGGGGATTTATTGCATATACCTGTAGTCTTAATCTTCTGCAGTGCTCCCTGAGGGAACTGCACAGGATTCTGCCTAACAGCCCAATAAGAGTCTTCGGGAGGGAGGGCATTCCATTGCTTAGCAGCAGTGACTTGGACGCTTGATCTGCCTGCTTTCACATGTTTGAAACAACCTGTGGGTATATGGGGTTCTAGTGGGCCTGGATGACTGAGACTTGGTGATTTCTTGCACCAGATATGGTGGTGCTGATTTGGAGATACATTTGTGGGTGATAGAGAGTGTCTTGAAGCAGATGGGGAGCCAGTGTACAGCTCTACGGGCAGTTGAGATGTTTTCAGACCTAGGAATGTTAAGCATGTGAGCGATAGTTAGGCAGTCGTCACGGGTGAGGAAGGGTCTGGCAGCGTTAATGAGCTTAGTTGAGTAGGCTGCAGCAGAGGAGATATCACTGACTTGGCGGGATAGGGAGAGTGTGGAGTCAAGGTAAACTCCCAGTGTTTTCACAGTTGGGGAGACTGGGATCACATAGCCATCAATGTTCAAGGCTGAGTACTTGGTGTCCAGTTTTTTTTAGAACTTCAGCAGATCCTGCGATGAACAGTTCCGTTTTCTCGTCATTGAGACAGAGACCATGGGTTGCCTTCCAGCCTGCATAGTGGCATAGGTAGAGTACAGGATGGCATCATCGTCAGGATAGGAGCCAGTGAGAGGAAGGAGAATCTGCGTGTCATAGGCATAGTTGGTATAGGCTATGCCGAGAGAGTCCAAATGGTCGAAGAGGGGCTTTGTGAATATGTTATAGAGAGTTTGTGAAACACATGACCCTTCGGTTACTCTGCAGATGATGGGGGAAGGTGATGTGCAGGCATTCTCTGCAAAAACTTTCATTACCCTACCTTCAAGGAATGAGGTGATCCATGATGCTGCTTCCAGGGAGAAGGAAGCTGAGGAAGTAAGGTGGTGGCAGAGTATGCTATGGTCGACAAGGTCATTGGCAGCGAACAATTCTAGGAGAAGCAGAGCAGGTTTCCCCTTGTCTCTGAGCTCATCCATCTGATTTATAAGGTCTAGGAGTGCTGATTCCGTACCATGTACTGTTCGAAAAACCTGATTGGCGCATACCTAGAATTTGGTTGGACTTGAGATGGCCTTGAATTTGAATATATGCAGCTCTATCGAGAATTTTAAGGAGTGAGGGAGGCATGGTAATGGGGCGGTAGTTGGTGTGGGAGGCAGGATTAAGTGTGTTTTTTAGAAGCGGCAGGACCCAAGCTTCCTTGAGGCAGGAGGGTACCACCCTGGTAGTGAAAGCGGCATTGATGAAGACCGTAATAAAAGGAGCTAGACTTTCTGCGCAATCTTTCATCAGAGAGGCTGGACAGACATCTCCTTTATACCTTGATGGCTTGAGGTTTTGTAGGATGCGTAGGGTCTCTTGTGTGGTGATTATTTTGAAGCTGCACAAGGGGGTTCCTGGAGTGTTGGCGATGCAGACATTGGAATACCTTCACAAGAGCGAGAGGCTAGTTTGTTTAGCAAGAATTTTCTTTTTCAACGTGTCAATTTTGAATAATATGCCCATTTGAATACTGCCACACCAGGCAGAGTCTTTGTTAAGGTGGAAACTTGGGGGACTAGAGTTTCCAGTTCTCTAAGGATGGCAAATTGTTCCCTGGAGCTGGAGTTAGCATTGGCTATCTGGGTGTGAAGCGTAGTGGCTTTGGCTCGGATGATGGCTTTTTTGTTTTGTTTGGAAAGGTTGGAGAATTTCGTATTGGATGCTTCGCAAGGGTTAATTTTCCAGCATGTTTTAGCAAGTCCTTTTTCAGCTCTAAGGATCTCCAGATCATAGGTATACCAGGAATTGGTACCGATTACTGGCTTGAATTTTTTTGTAGCCAAAGGGGCAATAGAGTTAATGGCGCCAGTCAAGGTTGCAGAATAGAGATCTGCTAAGTACATGGGATCACTGGAATCCCGAGGTTCTGGGTTGAGGACACTAAAAAAATGGCTCTCTTTAGTGAGTTTGCGTGAACTGCGAGCCAGGGATGGTGGCAAGGAGATGGTGGATGGTTTGACGTGTGGGCCAGGGGGAAATGAGAAAGTGATGATGTTGTGGTACGACCATGGGCAGGGAGAGTTCGCTTTGATCGAGATGCCACAGTTGGTGTCTGCTGGCCAATCGAGTGGTTGCACTTTAATGTGCGTGGGGTGGAGAATGCGTTGATTGAAGCAAAGGGTGGTGATGTCGCTGGCAAGTGAGGATGCAGGTAGGTTGGTTGGGTCATCAAGGCCTAAGTTTAGCTCGCCCAGTTGCAATACTTGTGAGGAGGGCTTGATCTTGTCGCTTAGGATAAGAAGTAGGTCCTCTTCAAAGGAGAGGATTGGGCCGGTGGGCAGTACACAAGATGGACAGAGATGGGGTTGGTGGGGGTGGTAGTGAACTTGGGAGAGATGATGTCACAGTTGCTGTTGAGTGAAGAGTTAACTTGCCTAATGCGTAGATGGTCCTTTGCAATGAAGGCCTCTCTGCCTCCTCTGGGATTGCGAGCAATAAGGTCGGGCCAGATGCAGTGTGTAGCCACGTTTCTGTGATGGCTAGGGCATCAAGGTTATTCATTGATAGGAGGTGATATATGTCCGGGGCATGCACGGAACGGGAACGAGCATTAATCAAGGCTAGGTTCAGGTGGGGGGTGTTGTGTTGTATCCTAGTATATGTATGGTTTATATCTGGTATGAGAGCTGTGGGTCTGTGAGTGGAGCTTGGAGTGTTGGTGTGAGGCATGGAAGGTGGTGAGTGAGAGGGTGCCAGGTTGGACGGTTAGAGAGACGAGCAGGGAGAGAGCCAAGGGTATAGGCAGCAGGCTATTGATCTCCTTATCTCACCTCTCCTACTGAAGCTGTAAATTAATAAAAAAGACTTACCTTTTATAACCCGGGCTCCCTGGTGGTTCTTGAAGTTGATACCACCAGTAGATGCATCATGTTGTAAGTGTCTGTCTTAGTTGCGTGGGTGGCCTGTTTAAATGAGGCAACGGTGGGTAGGGTCAATGTCTGTGGTGGTGGAGTGTCGCTAGTAGTGGGCCTAGAGTGGGGGGCATGGAATATGCATGTGGACATGGCATTGGAATTCAGGAGGGCAGTTTCAGGTGCGGGAGATGGCATGGCTCCAGCAACAGCGTTATCATTGGTAACAGTGAGCATATCATTATGCTTCTGGAGGGCATTAGAGGCAGTCTCGGGTGCAGGAGAGGGCATAGCATAGGCACCAGATCGAACATTGGCAACAGAAGGAACACACATTGTTATGGTCAGGCAAGCAGGCTTTGCTGCTGGGCTGTCGGGACCCCTTGAAAATGAGTTTGGGGTGTGTGGTAGGTTTGGAGGGTCTGCAGCAAACCATTGCTTTGTTCGTTAGGTGTGAGAAGTGATTGGGCCGGCTAGGAAAGGCCGGAGCAGTAGACACAATATGAGCGTTTGCAATGTCTGCGGCAGGCTTTTTGTAGCACTCGTAGCAGAGGAATCCTGGGCAGGTGTGTTTGCAAGGAGACTTAGTGGACTCCTAGAGATACGCTGGTGCCACAGGGTCAAGTGGCAGGGTCGTGGTTGCAGGGTGTATCGATTCATTGTTCTGCATCTGATGCGCTTGTTGTGCCTGATAGTGGGCATAGGTTTAGCGGGATTGTAGACATTGGGAGAGGTATGGGTTGAGAGGCGTCGGTTGCAAGAAGGAGTGCTGCAGGAAGTGGACAATCTAGGACTTGCAGATCTTGGCTCGGTAGTATGCGTATGTATGATGTGCATAGAGTTACTGTGTAGCACATCAGGCAGAAAGAGTGCTGGCTGGGCAGCACTGAGCTCTGGAAGAGCAAATGGCATGGATATCTTACGGAAGGGCGTGGCAGGATGTGCAGCTACATACCATAAGACACTGGCATTCGGAGATGACTGTCCAGAACCCGGACAGGGCCAGACAAGGAAAATCCTTGGCCTTATGTGTGGGCCTTCGGTGGGGGCTGGCTAAGCCTGCCGGGCCAGAAAGTCAGAAGTCATACGGCTTGACTGCCCTGTCAACGTGCAGCGGAGGCAGGCTGAGCATGGGGCCTGCAGCTCCATCGAAATGTGTGGATGCAGCATGGCCATCTTTAGCTGATGTTGGTTAGCGTTTCGTAGGAGAATAGCAGGTCTTTCCATAAGCTTCTGATCTTCACAGTCATGATGAAGCTGTGATGGTGTGCACTCCGGTGCATCTCGTGGAATGGAACCTAATCCTATGTAACTATATGCAATGGCAACTCCTCAAACTGGGCCTAATTACAATCCGCGTCTTCCGCCTGTAGGCGGGACTCTGTTCTTGCCTGGAGGGCTTGCAGGCTGGCCAACACCTGCCTCTCTGGCTCTTCCACTGCCCTGCAAGCATCCTCCACGATGGAAGCCCACCTCATTGCCTGCCTAGGTGCCGCCTCAGCCCTGGCCACTGTGTCAGGAGTCCTTCCAGGCAAGTAACGACTGGAACACCAAAGTGATCCAAAAAGGAATATACATGAAGCAGGAAGTAACACATTTTATTTAGGCCCAGAATGCAGCTGGAAAGCACAGTTCAAAAAACCCTGTGGAACTGAATTCCACACTGCCCCACAATTACATTTCAAAGCATTACGTGATTGTGATAACCACTGGAACTTTATCCATCTGCCATTGGTCAGTCCCATTGAGCACACAGAACAACCTGAGCTCGGCAAAGGCGAGACATTCACACAACATCCGACCAATGAGGTGCCCTGCGGAAAACAGCACGGACACAAAACAATGTGCGCCCTAGGGACACCAAAACCTCTTCTGGTGATTGCTTCCCTGTCACTTGTTCCAACTCCCGACAGCCCTCTTCCCATGATCATCTTCCAAAGGGCAATTTATAACCGTGTATCCTACCGTGGTTGGATTTTATTTGACTACATTTAATTTCTAATTCCCACAAATTGCCAGCGAGCACCCAGGTACATGGCTTGCTGGCCTCGATATCTACTGGTCCCATTCCCCTGCAGCTATAGTCTCCTGGGGACTGCCAACTTGCAACATTTCTCGAGCAATCTGCTGTATCTGAACGCTCAAGAATTTCATAGTTACCCAGCAAATGAGGCCTGTGGCTGCGAAAAGACAAATGTTTTATTCACCTGAGGCCTATACTCCATAATGGCTATTATGCTGCTCCCACCATGCTACACTACCATTTCTACTCACTACCCCGTCCCTTATCCCAATCCCTGCGTGCCCCTCTCTCCCATTCATCATGCCAATTGAATCCTTTTTTCCCCTGCCATCTTCCTCTTGAGCACCGCAGGATGGTCACTGAAGGGCATCAATTCCAATCGAAGCACTACAAGGGCAGGGATGTGCAGTGTGATGAGGGAGCATAGCCTCCCCAGTCGGGAGTGAGCTGGGCGTATGTCTGGGTCCCACATGCCCACCATTGGTCCATGACTGCTGCTGTCCTGCTCCTCAACGCTGGGACGCTCATCACCTTGGTGGAGCCGGCATTAAACCCCAGTTGTGTTGACCCCATGGACCTGAAACCTATGGGAAATCATGTAAAAGCCTTTATGTGTACTGGTTGATGTCTCTCATCTATCTATGCATGCACACATTTGTTCCACGTTGCCCTACAGCTGTCATTCATTATTGGCACCACATCCATCTCAAACAACACTAACCCCTCTGTTTGGCACTGTACCATTTCCCCCTCCCAATGCCCGTCGTGAAAGACTGATCCCTCTATCCTCGTTAATGGCCTTGTGTGGCACCATGGAGTATCATGTCCTGTTGCTTTTCGGCACTGTTTTCTGCTGTGCATTGTGAACAAATACTTCCCCCTTCTTACTCCAATAATATATGTTTGGTAGCTTAATTATTTGTCAGCGTAAACACTTTCTCCCTCATTGTTAGGAAAGATTTCTCTTTACTGCACCTTTCCTACCATCTTTATGGAACCCCCAAACTTTTATTTTTGAATCTGACCTGTTATTTTTGTAGTGCATTGAAGCCTTAAGCTTCACTACTCTGGCTTTTGCTCATAGGTTATGGGTAAACTGACATGTCCTTCAGGCTGTTAGCACTAGGAAACCTTGTTTCCTTTAGTCGCGTTACTGTGTTACTACTTTTGGTTACTTCGTATCCCTTGTGGTAACTTTTTATCATTGTGCAATGCAGCTTACACTGCAGTACAATGGGGTACACTTTTGGTTTTGCCATAGACTAACACTCAAAGGATTTTTGGTTACTCTAGGTGTGCTAAAAGGATAAGCTGGTGGCAGCAGTGACTTTTCCCCACTTAGGGGGAATTTTCATTTTAGCATTATCGCGTTTACCACGTTTGGCTACTAACTGTGGCTACTGGTCAAACATGGCCGTGCCACGAGATTTTTCGCTTTTCCTTTGGGCATCTTGTTCTTTAGCCTTCTTCCTGGCCTGAGAGGCCAGGAAAATCCTTATAAGGGCTCCCAGTGCCCGGGAAAGCAGAAGCTTTTGGCGGGCTACTGGAGGGCTGTGTGTGTTTGCTGGCAGCATGTGGGCTGGGACTGTCCCATTCCACAAACTGGTTTTGGTGTATCTGAGTGGTATGCATGAATATTCCCGCCAGTGGACCTGATCTGACCACTGCTGGGGTGTGTGTGTGGGCTAGACCAGGTATTGGCTAGTGAGGGCAGCAGCTCTTACCTGGCTTTCAGTATAAGAAGAGGACCCCTACACCCATTCTTCAGAGATCCTGGAGAAATTTTAAGGAGCCAAGTATCCTGTCCAGATGTGAGACCCGCAAAGAAACCTCAGAACTGACTGCAGGAGGCCTGGAAACCAACTTCTGCTGCTATCCTGGAGGAGCCCTGTCTTGCTTGTGATCTTTAGCAGTCCTGCAAAGGAGCTGCAACCCTTAGAGTGGAGGGACCATTCATTCCCGAAGTCAGTTCGGTGCCCTGCCAAAGGAAGCCGTCGGAAGTGCCTTGGATCCGTCCTGTGGCTGACCAGTTTCGTTTTTGGGCTACTGTGCAGCCAGCATCACCGTACCAAGTTTCGGCCTGAAACTTGGGGAATCCTCAGCTGGCCCTATGGGACTAACCTCTGCGAAATGTCAACATCCTAGAATTGAGGAGACCCGAGATAGGGGGGAAAGTCTGACTGCAGCTGCTGAGTCCTTTTGCATAGCCATGCTGTGGTGACCACCATCTGAAATCGCTTACCTGACCCGAGTCCAATCCTGAAAGGGGTCCTGCATTGAGTTTTGCTCTATTCTTCAATCAAGAGTCCTTGCACCAGTGGAAGACACCAACCAGAGATCAGCTGGTACCTGCAACCCCTGTGAATCATGGACTGCGACCTTCAGCGGAAAAAAGCAACCTCAGACCACCTTCCTTTGTTCTGCCAAGTCTGTGGAAGAATCGGAGTACGGGGGGGTAAGCTACAGAGCTTCTAAGCTACCCCTATACTCCCATTATAAGTCAATGTGCTTATAATAAATGTTTGGCTTTGCTATTGCTTGTTTATGCAAGGCATCTGAACATTGGGGCTACTTTGGTCATTAGTCTAACTTGTAACCTAACCCTACGAACCCTTCACTGGACCCCAGAGACCCGACCTACTTGAAGCACGTGTGTATAGGGGCGCTATAAATGCCAAGGCCATATCATACCTGCATTTATTCCTCCCTCATAACTTCTGTGGAACCTTTAACTGGACCATTGGGAAAAAGACCCCAGGCAACTGAGGGCTGGACAAGTTAGTGAGGGATCATCTCTGTGGACTTTGAGTGCATAATACAAGTCTAACCTTTCCTTTGCAGGAGTTTCTGATGTGTATTATCCCCAATAACAAAGTGAATGTTTATATGTATTTAGTTTAATAGTTTTGTGTGATAACTCTACTTGCTAGTCGTCATTTTTCATAGTGTGTTTTGGCAATAAATAAATAACTGTATTTTTAAACATCCTCTCTAAGTCTAATCTGTGATTCCCATTGTGTGACCTCATTGTGGACCCCTTACAAGCTCACCACATCTGTACGTCTTAGCCTAGATCGCTTGTCACTGCTACCCTGAACTGGTTGGCTACAGCTCCCCAGAGTTGTCCCAGTCACAATATAGGTTGGCCTTCTATACATCTGTCCACCAGGCCAGAGTATAGAAAATTTAGAATGAGGTGAATCCCATATGAAACCATGTAATGTGCTAGGGGGGAAGGGATCGTGTTATGAAACTCAGCACGGATATAATATAGGGAGAACGATAGATGCATAGATCCAGTGCTCATATAAAAAGGAATGCCATTTTGCAATGATGGTAAATGCATAGTCCTGCATAGCCATGCGGCATGACTTTAGCGCCATGGAAGGATTCCACTAGGCCCAGATCATTAAAGACGAGACGTGCCCGCACAGCCAGTTCTCAGAGAAGCTTAACCTTGTTACTTCACTGTTGCAATTACTCAGTATCACAGGGGTCCTGCGAGATCGTGGGACAACACCAGGCTCCTTGCAGTGCCCATTCATCACAGCCAAACTACCAGCAGACTTATAACCTCCACCCAGCCTACCCAGAGCAATGGCCCACACCACAGACCCAATCCACAGACCCCTGCATTCTATGATAGTGAGGGACCCCAGTCCCAACCATAAAACAAATGGCCATCAAAGATCTGAGCATGTACGACCGTTTCACCTCTCCACATCAATACATCCTTTATAACGCAAGGTACAGGGAGGGATACATTATAGATCAAAACGAGGGTCGAGGCCTTGGGTAAGCGGCATGATATCAACAAAGCACAGAATGTGTGGGTCAGCGTTATTTTATTTCTTCCTCCCTTACCCCTGGCACCAGTTCCACAGCCTTTCAGGTGCATGCCACAGTGATATAGTAGTAGGCTTAGTGTACCATAGCAGTTCTGATATTGTAATGTATGAGGGAGCTGATCTTCACTCCTCGAAGAGATGAGCCCAGCTGACCAACGTGGGAACTGGCAGAAGGCGACACAAACAAGACCTTTTGTGTGCCAACGGGTAAGCCCTCTATGCACTCCTGTGGGATGAAATGATCCCTAAATCATTCTGGAAATGGACCAAGAACTTCGAGCTTAACGTTCAGGTTCCACTTTTGCGTAGTTACAAGATTCAAGATGTGTTCAATGTCCAGTCTGGATTTAATGGACATATACATTCATGATTAACATATGATATGATAGTTTATTTATATAGCGCCGATGCACAATGTGTTTCAAAGCGCTTCAAGGCAAAGGAGGGAACAAGGGAAAAAACAATGACATTCTTACAGGCCATGAACAGTAAGGATGTGAAATTAACCATCGTACTTGGCCTGGCGACATTTCAGATAGTGCAAGAGCTAAAACACAGATAAGGAAGGGAGGAGGAGTGTGGGAAGGAAATGGAAACAGACAGGTGACTACCGTACTAGGCCTGACAACATTTCTGGTAGAGCCGAAAAAAAAACAAGAGGTGTGGGAGAGGGGTGCAGAAAGGTAGGGGAGGAACAAAACATAGGGCTTAAAGAAGTCCAACAATTAGATACTCAAGTAGGTCATGAAACTCTTCAGTTTCAAAAAAAGTTGTTTCAAAAGATATAATCTTAAAAAACATATTGTGAAGGACAAAAGCAATTCTTCAGATTCAATTAAGCAAAATTAGCATATGTATAACAAAATTTAGGTTATACAGTGATAGGTTGTGTTACATCTCTCACACAGTATGGTATACTAACATCAAAGTTTTACACATTTATAATCAAAAAATACAAAAAATATATATGAACATCCTAATAAGCTCCACTGATGGTGGTTTTATTAGTTATTGCCAACACATTTGGGATTCTTCATGAATCCTTCATCAGGGCCTTGGAGCCTATTAGTTCTTATTATTGTGGTGAATAATTCCAGATTGATTGTGTACCTGTAAGGAAACACAAAAAGCAGATTCTTAGACTAATATGTGAATTTACGACAAAAATCCCTGTTGTGGTACGTAAAGAAATTCCATGAAACTGACCTCTGATAATTGTTCCTTGTTTCTATTCTGCAGTAACCAGCTACACCGCTGTGTTAATTAGCATCAATGCTCTCCATGGACGTGTGCGCCGAGAGTGAAGAGGAGGATCTACTGACGTGTCACTGAGACCCCAAAATTCTAAAAATAGAAGATAAGGGTGTCGTGTTAGTGGTAAAAATTACTAGATGCCTAAAGTCATGAATTTTAGTGCTAATACTTCGCCCATAGCAATGGATGTCGTAACAATGTTAATTTCGGACATTCCTAAAATGGTCCCTCCACTGTGGTTTTAAACATGGATTCACTAAGTACGGAGGTAGTCCGCGCAAATATGAGTCAAACTCGTTACTGCGTAACCGGTGTGTAATGCTCTCT
This sequence comes from Ambystoma mexicanum, assembly GCF_040938575.1. Classification (NCBI taxonomy): domain Eukaryota; kingdom Metazoa; phylum Chordata; class Amphibia; order Caudata; family Ambystomatidae; genus Ambystoma; species Ambystoma mexicanum. The sequence goes on along the minus strand of NC_090927.1, from coordinate 14,751,695 downwards.
CACGGCCGTTGCGAGTACGCACCGTTAGTTCCAACGGATGTTTACGGTAATCAAAATATGCTATATCACGTGGCATTACTGTTATATTATATTTGGAGTCACCTCAGGGCAACTGTCTTTGTCTCACACCAACCTTCTCTGCAGCGCGCTGCCCTAAAAGGAAATGTATATGTGGTTACTAGGTTACCTATGGTCATGCGCATTCATACCGCATTCGGCCATCTTTGTCTGGGACGTTACTAGGTTATTTATGGTCATGCGCATTCGTACCACATTCAGCCATCTTTGTGTGGGACGTTACTAGGTTACCTATGGTCATGCGCATTCGTACCGCATTCGACCATCTTTGTGTGGGACGTTACATACCGCATTCGGCCATCTTTGTGTGGGACGTGTACCGTACACAAAAGGTGCGTCTACTGACATATCGGTCTCAGACAGTGACAAAATCCGTGGGAGTCTGCACGACTAACTCGTATGTATACAGTGGATCGGGCAAACCTGCACTCTTATACGATGAGTGCATCAACCCTGCAGCGGCATTCAGAATCATCACAAAATAGGTGTAGCTAATTGATAAGAGTCGACAGGAGGAGGGTCAGTGAACCGAAGGGAATAGGCTGACGCCCAATTCCTGTCTGTGCAATCAGAGCAGTGGAGCCCTACATTCAGAACAGCAGAGGTGAATCCACTACCATTGTTTGTAAGGGATCTATGTGATCACTGCGACGGCCGGAAATGCAGACTTTTTTTTTTAACCCTTTACACCACATATATAGCCCCCAAAGCCCCCCCATATTAATATTATACACTTAACTCCCCCACATATATATATATGGTGTAATGGAGGGGTTAAAAAGAAGAAAGAAAAGTCGGCATTTTTGGCCATCGCAGTTCCCAGGTCGACATTTTTGTACGATTCCTTTGTAAGGGCTGGCATTCCCAGGCTGTGTCATCAGCACTATTATATATTGATATTTAAAGTCTTCATGCTGAGGGCATGACTAGTGAATGTAAGTAAACAGGAGAAGTGGCAGACAGTTGGATGAAAACAGCTGGGTGCACCATTCCTGTGAGTTAAATAGATTTAGGAAGGATGACGTCTTGGTGGGAGGGGCAAGTCTGTATACGCCAGACTGTGTACCCCTCACTCGTGGAGCACAGAGTGTGGTACAGAGTACCCTTCCTACCATATCCTATAGAGTACCACAGAGATGTGCGTCTAGGTCGATAATCTCGATCGGCCAATCTGGTGTCAAAAGACGGAATCATATTTACCTGGGAGGTCCAATAACCTCCTCACAATCTTGTGTTGGTCAACAGAATCGTAAGGGCAGTAACACAATCAATACCAAGGTCAGAGTGTATATGTATACATTTCCAACATCATAGGACGTATCATTATCACCGAAGTAACTTCAAACCCATACATTTCCATCAGAGTGTCATTCTCTCAAAGTCCAATGAACACAATACACGCATCATTCAGTACATTACATGTTGATCCAGTCTCTTTGTGCTTACATAGATTGAGCAAAGTACAGCAGTTCAGTTCGATACATGTACAAAACTTGCAGCACTGCAAGCAACGAAGCTTATTGTATAATGCATTGTTATCACTTTTCATAAGGGGTTCAAAAAAGAAAGTGACATGCATGAACTCGAGCACCAGTCCGAAAATCAGAGTGTATATGTTTACACTGCCAACATCATGGGACGTGTCATTACAGTAAAAAGGACTGTAAACCCATAGGTTTCCATCACAGTATCATTCTCTCAAAAATCAGTGAGCTAGGAGTCTCAAAAATGATTGGTACAAGCATCATTCAGCATATTACCTTTTGATCCAGTCTCATTATGCTTACATGGATTGAACAGAAAACAAACGATTCTGTTTAGTATCTGTACAGAACTCATTACACTACAGGCGGAGGAACTTGTGTCGCCAAGCATTGTTATCACCATTCTCGTGGGGTTCAAAGAAGAAAGTGGCAGTGTCCCTTTACATCAATTCGAGCACCATGCCTTGTGTATTGTACTCATACCGTTTTGTAAGAGTCCCATCAGTTAGACAAAGCACTTAAAGTCTGATTCACAGTTCATACCTCTAGGGTGGATGGAATCTAGTAGGTCAATCCAAAGGACCTCTCTTTGTAATAGTTTTCTGTGCAGGTCCCCTCCTCTGCGCCCCGTCATAACCTTTTCTATGATTACACATTTAAGCTGGACCACTTTATGCCTTGCTTCCATAAAGTGTATCGCTATGGGGGATTTAAGGTTCTTTATACGGATGTTGGACTTATGTTCGGTCCATCAGAGTTTTGCTTTCCTTGTTGTTATGCCCACATAATAGTATCCACAGGGGCACTTGAGGGCATATACCACCTGCACAAATGTTTAAGCCAGATTGGGTGTGTGTAATTTGGTTGCCTGTTATGATGTTGCCACAATGCTGACAGTTATGGCATGTGTGGGTGCCTTTCTGTTCCTTGTTGCCTGTTCTGTTAGATTGGATTTCAGCTCTCACCAGACTGTTTCTCAGTGCTCTACTGTTGCGATAAGCAATGGTAGGTGGTTGTCTGAATAGTAGTGACGGATCCATCTGTAACATTGGCCAGTTCTTTTTTATAATACCCTTGATCCTGTGACTCCGGAGTGAGTGTGTGGCAACATACACTAATGCTTCACCCTGTTTGGGTGGTTTGGGTGTTAGGAGGGGGGCCCTTTCTATAGTCTCCACTTTGCGGCGATGTCTGCTATGAGAGTATGGTCATAACCCCCTCACATGAAACCTTTTCCTTAGGGTGATGGACTGTGTCCTATATTCATCTGCCTCAGAGATGTTGCATCTATAACTGAGGAACTGGCTCAGGGGGACGCTGTTTAAAGTACGTTTTGGGTGGAAGCTTGTAGCCATTAGTAGACTATTCCGTTCTGTGCTCTTGGTGTAAACCTTGGTTGCCAGGGTGTTCTCTTTGCTGTTTACTTCAACATCCAGGAAGTTCATCTTTGTCCTACTGGTTGTGTTTGTAAAGTTTATCCTCGGATGCATGGTGTTCATCCGGTCCAGAACAGATCCCAAAGACATCATTAATGTATCTTACGAACATCGAAAGATGCTGTGTCCATCTTGGGGAGGTTAATACGTGTTCATTTTCTAAATAGAACATGTATGCATTGGCATAAGTTGGAGGCATAGCGGCTCCCATGCTATACTGGAAAGCTGTAGGAAGTATCCGTCCTGGAATAAAAAGAAATTGTTTATCAGAACTATCTTCAGGAGTGTCAGAATAAACAGTCTATCTCCCTGGCACTCAGTAGCACGTAGTAACAACCATTCAACTGCCTCCAATTCCTCTTCGTGAACAATGTTAGGGTAAACCGAGGTTACGTCCATTGTGAAGAGGATATCCCTACCTTTCACAAACTGTACTTCCTTGAGTCTTTGTAGAAAGTGCATCGTGTCCTTGATGTATGTGTCCCTGCTCTGGATCAAAGGTTGCAACACTCTATCTAGATACTTAGCAAGGGGCTCCAAAATACTCTCAGTGGCTGCTACGATGGGTCGTCCAAGTGGTTTGATGAGCTTCTTATGATTTTAGGGAGTATATATAGGACTGGAGTGATAGGATGCGTGTGCTCCAAGAATTTCTGTGTCTTCAGTGAGTAGACCTCTCTATCCAGTGCCTCATCTAAAACGGTCCGAATGAGTGTGCAGATTTGTTCTGTTGGATTGAATTGGATCTCCTTGTAGGATTCTGAATCAGCAAGTTGTTGCTCTATTTCCTCAATATATTCTGCTTTATCCATAAGGACAAGGGCCCCTGCCTTGTCAGCAGGTTTGAAAATAATGTCATCATTATCGAGCAGATTCTTCAGCGTTTGTCTTTCTTTATTAGAGAAATTGCGATGTTTCTTAGGACTAATGGAAATCCTGACAGAAGGCGGAAACGTGAACCAATCGTAGCCTGGCATCCCCTATGGAGCAGGCCCATGCATATGGTCTCTCGCCAATCAGTGGCACAACTTTTTACTGTATGTGATGATGCTTTACTGACTTTTAAGGTATTACCCAAATTGACCTTTTACAATTGACCTTTTGCACAATTGACCTAATTATAGTGGTCCTAATTGACCTTCTGCACAATTGACCTTTATATTATTTTAGTTATTGTATGTATGTATTGGGTTGGTTTTGGATTATAAATATTATAAGGGGATTGGGTGGGGGGTTGCAGGGGGTTTTGTATAGGGTGGGGGGGCTGCAGGGTTTCCCCCCACATATATTTCCTAATTGACCTTCTAAATTAGGTCAATTCTCCCGAGGTCAATTCTCCAGAGGTCAATTGTGAAAAGGTCAATTAGTATACAATCACTTTTAAGCCTCTGCTTGTACTAGTTTGGGCCAGAACTTTCTCGAGGAGCGGAGATCTTTGCTGATACCTTTTGTATTCTGTACAATTACACCTTGTTATCCTTGCAAGCTATCTCTTGGCCTCTTTCCCTAGAGGGTTGTATTCATTCTGGCGTGAGCGTAAACAGGGACTTGCCTTCATTTGTTGACCCTGCCGACGTGATCCCATTGTCCCCCGTACCTGCAGAGGTATCCAGGCAACCTCCCCAGAAGGGCTGTGCCCACCTACAGCAACAAGTCCCAAACGCGTTCCCCCGAGTGGCCCTGCGGGAGCCGTCTTTGCAGAAACCTGCCTGCTCCTTGGAGTGGGTGCGGTCCCAACGAGAGATGCAGACCCGTGGTGGAACCCCATGAACGGAGGAGTTTGGGTGAACATGCACACGTGAGTATGGCCTACAAGGGATAACATAGTAGAGGTGAATGTATGGAGCAGTGTGAACAGTGTGAACATGCAGTGATTGAAATTGAGAGTGTGGCACATTTGTGGAGTGTGTTGATTTTTGTTTTTTTTATTAATTTTGCCTTCAGATGCCTCCAGCAGATGGCCACAGCATGTGTGTGGGACAATGACCAGTATCCAGACATGAGCAAATGCCAAATGGCTCCAGATTGTTCGTTGGGAGCTTATCCAATTGGCTAACGATACCGAGCAAGGTTTCAACATCATAAGAGTGGAGCTGGGCGCCCTCAGGTAGATGTTGATGCAAAACCGGTATGTGCTGGATCTGCTGACAACTATGGAAGGTGGTGTTTGCAAAAATATTAGAAGTTCATGTTGCACATTTGTACCTTCCGAAGATGCTGAAAATGGGACACTAACACACATCATTGCTACAGTACATAAGCTAAGGGTGAAAATGAAAAAGGAAGCTGGCTTTCAAGAAGAAGATTGATTCTTGCTGGCTTTCAGCTGTGCTCCATCCTGGCTCAGAACATTGGTGAAGATGATGGTGCCCCAAGGCATAAAATAAGCAGTGTTGCATAGCAATTTGCAATGCAATTCTGTAGTTTTTCTAATCAAATGAACACTTGTGTAGCAAAGTTAGCTATTTAAGTTGCCCTCTTCAATGAAAGCACAGCTCGCCCTGCATTCCTCTCTTGCCGTCTGTGCTCTCTTCACCCTCTTTTCTCGATTCACTTCAAGTGCTAATGGAGGGAAAGTACAGTAGTAATCTTATCCTCCATCCACTCCTAAGTGCCAAATGCATGTGTAGGAGTGCAAGATTTTCTTTCTTCAAATTATTGCAAACCAGAAGTAATCGGGATGATTTTTTGATTAAGCTTTTTATATCCTGTCTGGCAAAGACAAGTATGTGTCAACTTTATATCTTTTAAAAAGACAGTCATGCAATTCCATAACTAAAATGTAAGTTGTTAAATAATACATAATTACAGTATTGAGACTGTAAAACCTTGCAACGATCCATGCTTTACAGTAAAGTTTAAGTTAGTGTATCTGAATTTCATAGTGTCAACTATCTTTCATTTTGTTGGGGAAGATGCATCAGGTTGACTAGTGAACGTTTGAAAATGTACATTATCACATGATCAAATGCTTTTGATGGCAAACCTAGTTCTGTAACCTGCAGGTTGCATACATCTTGCAACTGGTACTCAACCCATGATCGAACCCATACTCCTTGACATTCTATATTATCACCCTGTAGCTTTAATCCAGGGACCCTGAAAGTGTGATAACCAATAACTACAATATCTTACCCAGTTTAGCCAGTTCTCTGCCTGCCACGCAATCCACTATGCTTAGTCTTCCTCTTACATAATAAATACACAATGAGAAATAAATGGTTGCGCAAAGTAGTGATCAATAGATCCATCCAGTCTGTAGATCTACAGATCTACTACAATACCTGCTGGGCAAACTCTCTTCAGAGCATTTTTTTATCAAATCTATTTATTTATGTCCATTCATGCAGCTAACCTTTTACATTTTACAGACACTCATCTAAGGCACACAAAGTAGTTTTGCCCACTCAGTCGAGTAGATTTTACGGGGGGCAGCAGTGTGCCAAACATAAAGTGGGTTTGTAGTGACAGTGACATGCACCATTTTACAGAAATCGCATTATACATTTGTTGTCTTCCGTTGCTATGGGTCGAGTGCATTTCTCTTAGGTTGAATAGGTAAACTAAGTTACCTGACCTGCAGGTCTAGCTGAAGGTTAAAGAATTTGCAATGTCCGACTCCTCAGAAATGTATTATTTCAGCTGTAAGCAAAACTGCTGTATTGTTGCTCATTTCATGTCTTGGGTACAAATAACATACAGTGACATTAACAATATTAGTACAAAATTGCTAATCAAATGGGTGTGTTTGCTAATCAAAAATATTTTAATTAGCAAACTATGCTAATCAATTTTTGAAAACTAATTTATGCCTTGGCCACGGAAATTATTTTGTCGTGTTTTCTCTGCGCCGTCCGGACCCTTCTTAATTTCTCAGTAACCTTGGCTTGGTATGCATAGCTACTTTTAAGCCCTGCACAGATCTGTATTTCAGTGAATTCAGCATTTTAAGTTCTCATGAAGCCTTGAGGCCTTTCGTTTACTTGAAATGTATTGCGGCTTCCATTTTGGAAAAATGGCTGCACCTTACTGTGGAGTTTCTATGTTAGTGAGTAATATACGTGTGTCGTTCATGTTGCATTTAGCTTATACATTGCTTATGTTAGTGTTCTTCATGTCTAAATGGATGCAGTTAATATTTTTAATGTATAAATGCATAGTTTGACCTAGTGTTTGTGTTCTTAATGTTTGCTTTGTGTCTATTGCATGCATGTGTGTGTTGTTTGACAGTGAGTGTGTTCATTCTTGCCATCTTTAGTTTACATCACACATGTCATATTCTGCCGTTCCTGTCTGGGATATGGGTGCTATGGCTGCCTTAGAGAGTAATGTTTCTCAGCTGTGCGATATTGGGGTCGGGGAGGGGCAGTAGCTATGGATGACGTATTCATTTGCCTCTCAATGAGAACCTTAAAAGGGGAAGTGACAGCAAGATACTTGAGGCTGGAACCTCTGGACAACAGTCCAGTCCTCCAAGTACTGTATACTCTGGACTGGAATTATAGGCGCAGGCCGTCTTTAAAGAGGGTATACCTTAAGGGTGGGTCAGAAGCTACCCTTTCCAAACCCCAAAATGTTTTTTTTTTTTAAGTTAGGGTCATGGTTGAGTTGGAGTAGGATTCTGGACAGAGGACAGTTGTATTGTTAAGACATCCTGACAAGCCCCCTTGTACCGTTCCTCTCTAGAATAGTGCTTAAGGTTAGGGAAACATTACTATTTTTTGGTTACAAACAATAAAGAACTGTGACAACAAATGCCTACTTGCCCAAGAGCTGTTTCTGATGAGCCACTGTCTCTTCCACCCTACAACTCTTGTTCTGTGCAACTATGGCCCTCTTTCTTTGACTCTTATGGCCCCTCACTCTGTGCTCTCATCATATCTTGCGCCCTTGGTGTCCTTGCCACAGACCCCTCACTCTCGGCTGAGATCATATTTGGTGCCATTTGAATCTTGCCCTCAGACTCCTCGCTCTCTGCTCTTATCATATTTGGTGCCCTTTGTATCTTGCCCTCAGACTCCTCGCTCTCTGCTGTTATCATATTGGGTGCCCTTTGTGTCTTGCCCTATGACCCCTCACTCTCTGCTGTTATCATATTTGGTGCCCTTTGTGTCCTGCCCTCAGCCTCCTGGCCACCTCGCTCTCTGCTCTTATCGTATTTGGTGACCTGTGTGTCCTGCCGCAGACTCCGCGCTCTGTGCTGTTATGACGTTTGGTGCCCTTTGTGTCCTGCCACAGACTCCTCGCTCTGTGCTGTTATCACGTTTGGTGCCCTTTGTGTCTTGCCCTTAGACTCCTCGCTCTCTGCTATTACCATATTTTGTGCCTTTGTGTCTTGCCCTCAGACTCCTCGCTCTGTGCTGTTATCACGTTTGGTGCCATTTGTGCCCTGCCACAGACCCCTCAGTCTCTGATGTTATCATATTGGGTGCCCTTTGTGTCTTGCCCTCTGACTCCTCGCTCTATGCTCTTATCATATTTGGTTTCCTTTGTGTCTTGCCCTCTGACCCCTCACTGTCTGCTGCTATCATATTTGGTGCCTTTGTGTCTTGCCCTCTGACCCCTCACTCTCTGCTGCTATCATATTTGGTGCCCTTTGTGTCGTGCCCTCTGACTCCTTGCTCTCTGCTCTTATCATCTTTGGTGCCCTTTGTGTCTTGCCTTCAGACTCCTCGCTCTCTGCTCTTATCATATTTGGTGCCCCTTGTGCCTTGCCCTCTGACCCCTCACTGTCTGCTGCTATCATATTTGGTGCCTTTGTGTCTTGCCCTCTGACTCCTCGCTCTCTGCTCTTATCATATTTGGTGCCCCTTGTGCCTTGCCCTCTGACCCCTCACTGTCTGCTGCTATCATATTTGGTGCCTTTGTGTCTTGCCCTCAGACTCCTCGCACTCTGCTGTTCTCATATTTGGTACCCTTTGTGTCTTGCCCTCTGACCCCTAACTCTCTTCTGATATCATATTTGGTGCCCCTTGTGCCTTGCCCTCTGACCCCCCACTCTCTGCTGTTATCATATTTGGTGCCATTATTGTTCTGCCCACAGACCCTCCGCTCTGTGGTCTTATCATATTTGGTGCCTAGTGTCTTTCCCTCTGACCCCTCACTCTCTGCTTTATCATATTTGGTGCCCTTTGTTTCTTGCCCTCTGACCCCATCACTCTCTGCTTTTATCATATTTGGTGCCCTTTGTGTCTTGCCCTCTGACCCCTCACTCTCTGCTTTATCATATTTGGTGCCCTTTGTTTCTTGCCTTCTGACCCCATCACTCTCTGCTTTTATCATATTTGGTGCCCTTTGTGTCTTGCCCCCTGACCCCTCATTCTCTGCTGTTTTCATATTTGGTGCCCTTTGTGTCGTGCCCTCTGACCCCTCACTCTCTGCTTTTATCATATTTGGTGCCCTTTGTGTCTTGCCCTCTGACCCCTCGCTCTCTGATGTTATCATATTTGGTGCCCTTTGTGTCCTGCCCACAGACTCCTCGCTCTGTGCTCTTATCATATTGGGTGCCCTTTGTGTCTTGCCCTCTGACCCCTCACTCTTTGCTCTTATCATATTTGGTGCCTTTGTGTCTTGCCCTATGACCCCTCACTCTCTGCTGTTCTCATATTGGGTGCCCTTTGTGTCTTGCCCTCTGACCCCTCACTCTCTGATGTTATCATATTGGGTGCCCTTTGTGTCTTGCCCTATGACCCCTCACTCTCTGCTGTTGTCATATTGGGTGCCCTTTGTGTCTTGCCCTCTGACCCCTCACTCTCTGATGTTATCATATTTGTTTGTGCCCTGCCAACACACTCCTCACTCTGTGCTGTTATCATATTGGGTGCCCTTTGTGTCTTGTCCTCAGACTCCTTGCTCTGTGCTCTTATCATATGTGGTGCCCCCTGCGTCTTGCCCTCTGACCCCTCACTCTCTGCTGCTATCATATTTGGTGCCCTTTGTGTCTTGACCTCTGACCCCTAACTCTCTGCTGATATCATATTTTGTGCCCCTTGTGCCTTGCCCTCTGACCCCTCACTCTCTGCTTTTATCATATTTGGTGCCCTTTGTTTCTTGCCCTCTGACCCCTCACTCTCTGCTTTTATCATATTTGGTGCCCTTTGTTTCTTGCCCTCTGACCCCTAACTCTCTGCTTTTATCATATTTGGTGCCCTTTGTTTCTTGCCCTCTGACCCCTAACTCTCTGCTTTTATCATATTTGGTGCCCTTTGTTTCTTGCCCTCTGACCCCTAACTCTCTGCTTTTATCATATTTGGTGCCCTTTGTTTCTTGCCCTCTGACCCCTCACTCTCTGCTTTTATCATATTTGGTGCCTTTGTGTCGTGCCCTATGACCCCTCACTCTCTGCTGTTGTCATATTGGGTGCCCTCTGTGTCTTTCCCTCTGACCCCTCACTCTCTGATGTTATCATATTTGGTGCCCTTTGTGTCTTGCCCTCTGACCCCTCGCTCTCTGATGTTATCATATTTGGTGTCCTTTGTTTCTTGCCCTCTGACCCATCACTCTCTGCTTTTATCATATTTGGTGCCTTTGTGTCGTGCCCTATGACCCCTCACTCTCTGATGTTATCATATTTGGTGCCCTTTGTGTCTTGCCCTCTGACCCCTCGCTCTGTGCTCTTATCATATTTGGTGCCCTTTGTGTCCTGTCCACAGACCCCATCACTCTCTGCTTTTATCATATTTGGTGCCTTTGTGTCGTGCCCTATGACCCCTCACTCTCTGCTGTTGTCATATTGGGTGCCCTCTGTGTCTTTCCCTCTGACCCCTCACTCTCTGATGTTATCATATTTGGTGCCCTTTGTGTCTTGCCCTCTGACCCCTCACTCTCTGCTGTTATCATATTTGGTGTCCTTTGTTTCTTGCCCTCTGACCCATCACTCTCTGCTTTTATCATATTTGGTGCCTTTGTGTCGTGCCCTATGACCCCTCACTCTCTGCTGTTATCACGTTTGGTGCCCTTTGTGTCCTGCCCACAGACTCCTTGCTCTCTGCTGATATCATATTTGGTGCCCTTTGTGTCTTGCCCTCTGACCCCATCACTCTCTGCTTTTATCATATTTGGTGCCCTTTTTGTCTTGCCCCCTGACCCCTCACTCTCTGCTGTTTTCATATTTGGTGCCCTTTGTGTCGTGCCCTCTGACCCCTCACTCTCTGCTTTTATCATATTTGGTGCCCTTTGTGTCTTGCCCTCTGACCCCTCACTCTCTGATGTTATCATATTTGGTGCCCTTTGTGTCGTGCCCTCTGACCCCTCACTCTCTGCTTTTATCATATTTGGTGCCCTTTGTGTCATGCCCTCTGACCCCTCACTCTCTGATGTTATCATATTTGGTGCCCTTTGTGTCGTGCCCTCTGACCCCTCACTCTCTGATGTTATCATATTTGGTGCCCTTTGTGTCGTGCCCTCTGACCCCTAACTCTCTGCTGCTATCATATTTGGTGCCTTTGTGTCATGCCCTCTGACCCCTCACTCTCTGCTTTTATCATATTTGGTGCCCCTTGTGCCTTGCCCTCTGACCCCTCACTCTCTGCTGTTATCATATTTGGTGCCATTATTGTCCTGCCCACAGACCCTCCGCTCTGTGGTCTTATCATATTGGGTGCCCTTTGTGTCTTGCCCTCTGACCCCTCACTCTCTGCTTTATCATATTTGGTGCCCTTTGTTTCTTGCCCTCTGACCCCATCACTCTCCTCTGTTTTCATATTTGGTGCCCTTTGTGTCTTGCCCTCTGACCCCTCGCTCTCTGATGTTATCATATTGGGTGCCCTTTGTGTCCTGCCCTCAGACTCCTCGCTCTGTGCTCTTATCATATTGGGTGCCCTTTGTGTCTTGCCCTCTGACCCCTCACTCTCTGCTTTATCATATTTGGTGCCCTTTGTTTCTTGCCCTCTGACCCCATCACTCTCCTCTGTTTTCATATTTGGTGCCCTTTGTGTCTTGCCCTCTGACCCCTCACTCTCTGCTTTTATCATATTGGGTGCCCTTTGCGTCTTTCCCTCTGACCCCTCACTCTCTGCTGTTTTCATATTTGGTGCTCTTTGTTTTTTGCCCTCAGACCCCATCACTCTCTGCTGATATCATATTTGGTGCCCTTTGTGTCTTGCCCTCTGACCCCTCACTCTGTGCTGTTATCATATTTGGTGCCCTTTGTTTCTTGCCCTCCGACCCCATCACTCTCTGCTTTTATCATATTTGGTGCCCTTTGTGTCTTGCCCCCTGACCCCTCATTCTCTGCTGTTTTCATATTTGGTGCCCTTTGTGTCTTGCCCTCTGACCCCTCACTCTCTGCTCTTATCGTATTTGGTGCCTTTGTGTCTTGCCCGCAGACTCCTCGCTCTCTGCTGTTATCATATTGGGTGCCCTTTGTGTCTTGCCCTCTGACCCCTCACTCTCTGCTCTTATCGTATTTGGTGCCTTTGTGTCGTGCCCTATGACCCCTCACTCTCTGCTGTTATCATGTTTGGTGCCCTTTGTATCTTGCCCTCAGACTCCTCACTCTGTGCTCTTATCATATTTGGTGCCCTTTGTGTCTTGCCCTTAGACCCCTCACTCTCTGCTTTTATCATATTTGGTGCCCTTTGTGTCGTGCCCTCTGACCCCATCACTCTCTGCTGTTATCATATTGGGTGCCCTTGTGTCTTGCCCTCTGACCCCTCACTGTCTGCTGCTATCATATTTGGTGCCTTTGCGTCTTTCCCTCAGACCCCTCACTCTCTGCTGCTATCATATTTGGTGCCCTTATTGTCTTGCCCACAGACCCTCCGCTCTGTGGTTTTATCATATTTGGTGCCCAGTATCTTGCCCTCTGACTCCTCACTCTGTGGTCTTATCATATTTGGTGCCATTTGTGTCTTGCCCTCTGACCCCTAACTCTCTGCTTTTATCATATTTGGTGCCCTTTGTGTCTTGCCCTCTGAATCCTCGCTCTGTGCTCTTATCATATTTGATGCCCTTTGTGTCATGCCCTCTGACCCCGAACTCTCTGCTGTTATCATATTTGGTGCCCTTTGTGTCCTGTCCACAGACCCCTCGCTCTGTGCTGTCATATTTGGTGCCCTTTGTGTCTTGCCCTCTGACCCCTCACTCTCTGCTGTTATCATATTTGGTGCCCTTTGTTTCTTGCCCTCTGACCCCATCACTCTCTGCTTTTATCATATTTGGTGCCCTTTGTGTCTTGCCCCCTGACCCCTCACTCTGTGCTGTTATCATATTTGATGCCCTGTGTCCTGCCAACAGACTCCTCACTCTGTGCTGTTATCATATTTGCTGCCCTTTGTGTCTTGCCCTCATACCCCTCGCTCTCTGCTCTTATCATATTTGGTGCCTTTGTGTCTTGCTCGCAGACTCGCTCTGTGCTGTTATCACGTTTGGTGCCCTTTGTGTCTTGCCCTCAGGCCCCTCGCTCTGTGCTCTTATCACATTTGGTGCATTTGTGTCTTGCCCGCAGACTCCTCGCTCTGTGCTGTTATCACGTTTGGTGCCCTTTGTGTCTTGCCCACAGACTCCTCGCTCTGTGCTGTTATCACGTTTGGTGCCCTTTGAGTCTTGCTCACTCACTCTCTACTGTTATTGTTATGGAGAATTCTCATTCTATGGCTAATTTCCCTTACCTATAGAGTCCCCCAGCAGCTTTGCTGGATTTGAAGGGTTTATTTTCTTTGCCTGCTAAGAGTGGGCCTCTTTTTCCTCACTCTTAGACATTTTGCTATGTGTGTTCTAGGCTATTTTTGTGTGTGTAATGCCTACGAGTTCTCTCTCCCTCATAGGAACCATCTTTATTCACTTGTGTGTTACACAGCACTCTCCGTGCCATAACACAGGGGTGTCGTAGCAACCCCCAAACATAGACTCCATACCCTGGGAGTGATTACTGTCTCCCAGGGCATGTAAAGTCCCCATTGACTTTACTAGTCTCTTATGAACAGAACCAGTACAAACCATCATATTGTGGAAGTAGTGGTAAGGGTTAATAGTGTTTCCTTTGTGTTCATTTTCGAGAGGGTACCGTACAATCCCTCTTTCAAAAGTTTCTTGCTGGTGGCAGTGGTTACGACTGGGATTATTCAACCGCAAATTTTCCCATTGTTCGAGGCTAACACTTTTTCTGACAGCCTCTTGCATACCGCCGGTTTATTCTTTTATTAACTTTACTTCGGTGGGTTTTTATTGCCAGAACTTTTATATAAATTCTTTCTCGTGTCTTTCTCGAAACTCCTAACCCAGGTCGGGGATCCTTTGTTCGTCCTTTTGGCGGGCTTCTGCTGAGAAGTCCTCCTTTCGGCGCCACTGAGTCTGGGGTGGGTCCACTGTGTGGGAGGGGGAGTATGACCCCTGGATAGAGTTGTCTCAGAAACTCAAGTCGCACTCTAACCTGATAGGCTGGAGGGTCTCCCGCCAAAGTGACCGCTCCACTGTGTGAGTGACAGCTAGGCTGTCTGAATGGGGTTCTTTCTGCATAAAGCAGGGTCCTGAGGACTGGAAGAGCAAGACGTCGCCACTGGAACTACGGAACCGAAGGGGAGAGAAGCCAAAGACATCTTCAGCACCTGAACCACCGTTTAAGCCCTGCTGCAGCGTCTCACCACTTTTCTTCCATATAACGAGAGGAGATCTTCTTCACGAGAGCCTTCTTCCCTTGAGCTGGTGGGACCAACCAGTTCGCCAATCGCCCCCTCAGACCTGCCTTGGTCGAATCGCCAGTGCCAAGCACTTGGAGGCCGGATAGCCAGGGACCTGTCCACCCGGGCCGCGATTTAAGGGAACGTACCTTTTATTCGTTTGGCAGCACCGCGGCTGGTTTCATCCCTGGGTAGTGCAGTAACTCGGACCTTCTTCCACGACGAGATCCTCTCTTCCTCTGCTGAACCTACCGAACTGCAGGAAGTACCAGGAACAACCACCACCGCAGGAGCCACTTCTTCATATTAAGGTACTTTGTTCCGCCAGGCCGCCCTTTCTCCGTGGTAGCCCTAAAGGTCTTTTAAATCCTTTGTCTACTTGTTGGGTTGGCCGCCCTTTCGACTAACATTGTCTTTCGCCTTGCATCTAACTATTCGAACATTTGTCAAACAAAGACTTGACTGCAGCTACAAGAACATTTTTTGCTCCTAAGCTCTTGAACCTGTACCACTGACTCTGGCACAGGCCTATTGACTCTGGATAAATTGTTAGACCTGCTCTCACTAGATTGGTTTTCATCTAGAATTGTGTCGATGCACCTGAATCTTTTAAACCCCTCTTCCTTCCCACTGTTTTAAACTGTGAAGTACCATTTTGCTCAGTTTTCCTTTACAAATCCTTTTGCTAAAGTATTACTGTGCATTACTTGTTCACACAACTTTAGGGAAGGGTTGCTAGGAGGTGTTTTAAGATATTTCGAATTAACTTGTACTTTCCCTCCCTTGCGTTGACTTGCTAGAGTGCCATTTGTAATTGTTTTTTACTGTGCCGTTTTGCTGTTTTCACTCTACCGCAAACTTGTCTACAAGCCACTAGGGAGTTGTGTATACTTTCCAACGACTGAAATTAACTTGCTCTAATAACTGTGATTTATGTGTTGACTCAGAAGTGTGTAAATTAAATATATATTCTTTTTAATACAAAGCTTTGGTTAGTGTTTCCTTGATCCATAATACTGTGATACCTATTGTGTAAACCCTGAATACTGCTCATCTCCCTCTTGAGATAAGTCTGACTGCTCAGCCACAGCTACCAAGTAAATCTTTGTGGTATGGACTGATACCAAAGGGAATTTATTGCTCATACCTGTAGTCTTAATCTGGTGTAGTGCTCCCTAAGGGAACTGCACTGGATTCTGCCTAACAGTTATCATATTTGGTGCCCTTTGTGTTTTGCCCTCAGACCCCTCACCCCCTGCTCTTATCATATTTGGTGCCCCTTGCGTCCTTCCCACAGACTCCTCGCTCTGTGCTGTTATCACGTTTCGTGCCCTTTGTGTCCTGCCACAGACTCCTCGCTCTGTGCTGTTATCATATTGGGTGCCCTTTGTGTCTTGCCCTAAGACCCCTCACTCTCTGCTGTTGTCATATTTGGTGCCCTTTGTGTCTTGCCCCCTGACCCCTCACCCTCTGCTCTTATCATATTTGGTGCCCCTTGCGTCCTTCCCACAGACTCCTCACTCTCTGCTGTTATCATATTGGGTTCCGTTTGTGTCTTGCCCTCAGACTCCTCACTCTCTGCTGTTGTCATATTTGGTGCCCTGTGTGTCTTGCCCGCAGACTCCTCGCTCTCTGCTGTTATCATATTGGGTGCCCTTTGTGCCTTGCCCGCAGACTCCTCGCTCTCTGCTGTTATCATATTGGGTGCCCTTTGTGTCTTGCCCTGTGACCCCTCGCTCTCTGCTGTTATCATATTTGGTGCCCTTTGTGCCTTGCCCGCAGACTCCTCGCTCTGTGCTGTTATCATATTGGGTGCCCTTTGTGTCTTGCCCTCTGACCCCTCACTCTCTGCTGTTGTCATATTTGGTGCCCTTTGTGTTTTGCCTTCAGACCCCTCGCCCTCTGCTCTTATCATATTTGTTGCCCCTTGCGTCCTTCCCACAGACTCCTCGCTCTCTGCTGTTATCATATTGGGTTCCCTTTGTGTCTTGCCCTCTGACCCCTCAATCTCTGCTGTTGTTATATTTGGTGCCCTTTGTGTTTTGCCCTCAGACCCCTCACCCTCTGCTCTTATCATATTTGGTGCCCCTTGCGTCCTTCCCACAGACTCCTCGCTCTCTGCTGTTATCATATTGGGTTCCCTTTGTGTCTTGTCCTCAGACTCCTCGCTCTGTGCTGTTATCATATTTGGTGCCCTTTTGTGTCTTGCCCTCTGACCCCTCACTCTCTGCTGTTGTCATATTTGGTGCCCTTTGTGTCTTGCCCTCTGACCCCTCACTCTCTGCTCTTATCGTATTTGGTGCCCTTTATGTCTTATTTATTTATTTATTTATTTATTACGCGCCGAAGCTCGCAAGCATCAGGGCGCAACAAAAAGACTCTGGGAACAGAGATTCACGGGACAACACAAAAGAAAGGAGAGGGGAAGCAAGAGTAGCGACCCAATGTGATGTAGTAGAAGCCTAGTTATTTGAAGAGAAAGGTCTTCAATTGCTTCCTGAAGTGTTGGATATTGCTTTCCAGTCTAAGGCTGCAAGGCAGTTTGTTCCAATGAGAGATCGCCAGGTTAGGGAATGCTCAACCAAGGCCGGTGGCTTTGCCTGGGAGACTGGGGTTGATTAGTCCTTGTTTGGTGGATCTTAAGCAGCGACTCGGCTCATACCAGCTGAATTTTCTTCTTAAATATGCTGGCGCCGTGCCGTAAAGACACCGGTGGGTTAAGGTCAGTGATTTAAACAGGATCCGTTCCTTCACTGCCAGCTAATGAAGATCGTTTCTGTCCTTAGTGATGTGTTCACGCTTAGATTTGTTTACGATGGACCTGACCGCATTATTTTGAATGATCTGGCATTGTTTCAGGCAGTTGTTACTGGCGCCAAGCATTAATGCATTGCCATAATCCAAGCGAGACAGAATGGTAGCTCTCCCTATCGTGGCACTATTCTTGATGTTTAGGAATGGTCTGATTCGGCAGAGGAGCCTTTGATAGTAATGGCAATTTCGCTTAAAATAAGCGGTTTGGGCTTCTGCACCTAGGGAGGATTGTAGGTAAATACCTAGAGTTTTGACCTTACTTGATACCTTGATGGTAGAGTCTTTTATAGAGAATTCGGAGTAATCCGGGCCAAGATTGTTTAAGGCTTTGGCATTTCCGAAGGTCATGAGTTCGTTTTGGAACTATTAAGACACATCCAGTGTGTTAACATCCAGTTTTCAATGGTGTTATAGATGACCGATAGCTTGTCGTTGTCTATGGAATGATTTCCACTTAATTCCAGAATGAGCTGTGTGTCATCAGCGAAATTGGTGAAAAAGATTCCAAGTTGTGATAGAATGTTACAGAGGCAGCGGATATATAAATTGAAGAGTAAAGGGGAGAAACTAGCTCCCTGAAGGACGCCGCAATCTACTGGTTTGGGAGAGGTGGAATGGCCTCCCCAATTGATTTTAGAATTTCTGTCTTCCAAGAATGATGAAACCCAATCTATTGCATCTTGGGAGCAGTTTCCAGCTGCGCCTAGTGCCTCTTGGAGCTTTCCGTGATCTAACAAATCGAAAGCAGCCGAGAGGTCTAAAAGGATTAACAGTCCTGTTTTACCTCTGTCTAAAATGCTCAACATTTCAGTCTGCAAGTCCAGCAAAGCTGACTGTGCTGTGGGCACTTCTAAAGCCCGATTGTTGGGGGTGTAGCAGTCAGTGTTGCTCTACATACTCTTGCAGTTGTTTAGTTGCTACTTTGTCGAGTACCTTCAACAGGAAGTTGCAATTGGTGATGGGTCTAAGATTAGCGGGGTCTTGTTGATCTAGTGCGGGTTTCTTAACTAGGGGGGCGACTGTGACAGTTTTAATTCAAGTTGGTACTTTCCGATCTCTAAAGGAGGCATTTGTCATACGACAAAGAAAAGGGGAAAACATATCAACGTTATCTAAAATCAGTTTTGGGGGTACGATGTTTTCGGCGCAGGTGGTGCAATTCATGGCGGAAAGAGTGTCATTCATGTCTTTAGTAGAAACTGGGGAGAATTTGAATTTGGGAATGTTTAAGTCCGGGTTCGTTGTCTTAGGTTGCACAGATGGTAGTGGGATCGATGCATTACAACTTATGATGGAGTCTCTGGCTTTTTTAATTTTATTAGAGAAGCCAAGTTGAACTGCATCGCAGTCGGTCAAAGTTGGTTGGAAGGGAGAGGAGAGTGTGGGTGGTTTTTCGAAAGATTTTAGGATTTGGAACAATTTCCCGGTGGAATTAGAGGCGCTAGTGATTTGAGTGTTGTAGAAATCTTTTTTTACTTCAGTCAGTTTAGCTCTGTATAAGAGATCACATTTTTTCCAGTTGTCTTTATTTTCCTCTGAAGGGGTTTTATGCCATGTTCTTTCTAATTTTCTTTTAGCTGTCTTGAGAATGCTCAATTCGGGCGTAAACCAAAGCTGATGGTTCGGATTAGGGCAAACCTGTTTATTTTTGAGTGGTGCATGTTTGTCAAGTAGCTCCAGGAAGTGATTATTGTATTTGCGGATGATGTTCTCACAAGAGTCGTTATCTGTAGTATTTTTCATGACATATGTAAGACCTTCTTTAAGGATGTCATGTGTGATTTTTTTAAAGTTTCTGCTTGAGACTGATTTAGGGGAATTGTTAATATGATTGAGTTTGGAAGTGAAGGAGAATTTGGTTTCAACTTTATGATGATCTGTCCAAATGCATGGGATGGTGCCGGTCACTGTCAGTTGAACGTTATTGATGATAATCCAGTCAAGTTGATTGCCAGAGGTGCAAGTGGAACCTTTATTAGCAATATGGTAGTCAATGTTTGTTAGACTGTTTTCAAGGCTTATAGCCTCTTTGTCACAGGGGTTACCTCGCCATCTGTTCAGATCGCCCAAGAGGATAGTCCCGGTATTAGTTCCCTTCAGATTATTCAAAATATGACATAATTCGTCATTGAAGTCGGAAGTCAGTGAATGAGGCTTATACAAGATGATGAAATTGATGCAGTGATTGTTAGAGGGCGTGAATTTAAGATGAAGGACTTCACAGCCCATGCAGGAAATATTTGCGTCAGCTAATGTGGGCAAAGTGAGTCCAATGCACAAGTAAACACACACGGCAGCAATAACAAGCAAATGCGAACGTTCAAGTGTTCCAAGAAGTTTTGTTGTGGAAAGTAGCACGGCTTGGCAAGATGCAAAAGCACGTGGTAAAACACAATTTAGCAAGCAAGGCACATTATTCAAAATAAATGCTGATATTTCTTAATTCGCAATTCAGAAAGAATTAAATCAAAAGGCAGCAGTTCTCATTCAAGTAATTCTAGCCAAGTTAGTATAAAATGACGTTTCAATTTTACATTTTACAATTTTGCCCTCAGACTCCTCGCTTTGTGCTTTATCATATTTTGTGCCCTTTGTGTCTCGTCCTCAGACTCCTCGCTCTGTGCTTTATCATATTTGGTGCCCTTTGTGTCTTGCCCACAGACTCCTCGCTCTGTGCTCTTATCACGTTTGGTGCCCTGTGTCCTGCCCTCAGACTCCTCGCTCTGTTCTCTTATATTTGGTGCCCTTTGTGTCTTGCCCACAGACTCCTCGCTCTGTGCTCTTATCACGTTTGGTGCCCTGTGTCTTGCCCTCTGACTGCTCACTCTCTGCTGTTGTCATATGTGGTGCCCTTTGTGTCTTGCCCTCAGACTCCGCGCTCTCTGCTGTTGTCATATTTGGTGCCCTTTGTGTCTTGCTCTCAGACTCCTTGCACTCTGCTGTTATCATATTTGGTTCCCTTTGTGTCTTGCCCACAGACTCCTCGCTCTGTGCTCTTATCACGTTTGGT
Source organism: Ambystoma mexicanum (assembly GCF_040938575.1). Classification (NCBI taxonomy): domain Eukaryota; kingdom Metazoa; phylum Chordata; class Amphibia; order Caudata; family Ambystomatidae; genus Ambystoma; species Ambystoma mexicanum. The sequence continues at coordinate 14,731,255 of NC_090927.1, read as the reverse complement.
GCCCTGTGTCCTGCCCTCAGACTCCTCGCTCTGTGCTCTTATATTTGGTGCCCTTTGTGTCTTGCCCACAGACTCCTCGCTCTGTGCTCTTATCATGTTTGGTGCCCTGTGTCTTGCCCTCTGACTCCTCACTCTCTGCTGTTGTCATATTTGGTGCCCTTTGTGTCTTGCCCTCAGACTCCTCGCACTCTGTTGTTATCATATTGGGTTCCCTTTGTGTCTTGCCCTCAGACTCCTCGCTCTGTGCTCTTATCATATTGGGTTCCCTTTGTGTCTTGCTCACAGACTCCTCACTCTGTGCTCTTATCACGTTTTGTGCCCTGTGTCCTGCCCTCAGACTCCTCGCTCTCTGCTTTTATCAGATTTGGTGCCCTTTGTGTCTTGCCCCCTGACCCCTCACTCTCTGCTGTTATCATATTTGGTGCCCCTTGTAACCTGCCCACAGACTCCTCACTCTCTGATGTTATCATATTTGGTGCCCCTTGTAACCTGCCCACAGACTCCTCACTCTCTGATGTTATCATATTTGGTGCCCTTTGTGTCTTGCCATCAGACTCCTCGCTGTGCGCTCTTATAATATTTCGTGCCCTTTGTGTCTTGCTCTCAGACTCCTCGCTCCGTGTGCAGTGAGAGCTGTCTTCCTGGAGATAGGAAACTCACACGAAAGGAGAAGCCCATCTGCTGCTACGATTGCACCCCCTGTCCCGAAGGAGAAATCACCAACACAACTGGTAGGTAATGAAACAAGAAGGACTAACTACTGTGAAAGTGAGAGAAAGAAGTAATGTTGCAATCCTTAAGAGAAGAACTTTAACAGAAAACAGAAATAGGAAAATCCATTACAGATGAGTGTTGTTGGTAAAGTGATTTGTCTGCAGGTGCCTCCCCGCTTGGTCCTCACCATCTCTTGTCCAGTCACCTGGTGATTTAGATGCTCTTGGGCTCTTGGTACTGCCTCATGCAGAGCCGTAGGTAATACTTCCCAGGACTGTGGAAAGCAGTGAATACCTTACTCTACACATCACATGGTGCAAATAAAGCAGGTCTTTCATGTGAACACACCTCTTCGTCTGCAACCCCATGTACATGTAATTAAATGTGGATGACAAAAATGCTTGAAGTTGGAAAACCAAGGGCCCGATTCATGGAAATGTGCGCAGAAATCCTGCAAGTGGCGGCGCTGAGAAGGACACTGCACGAGACTGCGCCCAGAAAGAAAAATGCGCACCTCCCGTATTCATGGAATTTACAGCGCAAAGAAACTGTATTCGCAATTCATGCCTGAAACGACCCCAAGACGCCCACATGCAAAGCATGAACAGCCAGAAGAGCCACCTTTGCGTGCTCTCCCTGGCGCATAAAACGTTCCTGCACCCCTCTATACTGCTTACGCGCACTCCTAAGTTACATCGGAACCCCGCTTGAGTACACACACCACAAAATCTGACATGCAACTCCACCTGCACACTGCAAATCCTGCGTGCAAGTGTACTTATGCCTGTCTTTGTGTGGCGGATCATATGAAGGACTTGCGTGGCCATTTTCCAGCCAAGACATTGCACGATCAGATCCATGAATTCAACTTGTGCTGCGGAATTGTGGGCTTGCGAGGGACTGCCTGCAGGCCGTCCCTCGGAATGCCAGTCTTTTTCCAAATTCTTCCACATTTTTGGTGTTCCGCCCCTTCCCAGCCCTCTGCGTGAGCCACGCCCACGCTCTGAATGGAGTCGTGCACAAAGCCATTGGCAGCTCGCAACAAACGTGCCGATCCAGCACGAACTCCACACAAGTCCAAGAAAAGTACAGTGCAATCGATTCCATGAGCCAATGAAGTGAAATTTGAGCGCAGTTGCACGTGCAAGAATCCTATTTTACATGAAGATAATTCCATGAATCAGGCCCCAAATATGCATGCATGGCGAGAGGTACATACATGTTTGCGTATGTCTGAAAATGTAAGATGACTTTTTTAACTGATAAGTGTAAGGAAGGGATGGTACCTAACAGTAAGCCAGACACAAGTTATCACAGTACAAGGGTGTTTATTGAACTTCAAATGGGTTGGTTAAACGCTCATCTAATCCTAAATCTAAAGATGGGAGCAAGCTATGACCATCAAATAATAATAACGCAATCCAAGTCGAATCTGTCAAAATAAAAGGGCCTATACTAATAAACCTGTTGCCAATCCTTACTTCTAAATACAAATGGTGTGGGAAACAATGTTATGCAAAAGAAAAGTGTTCAAGAAATGATATGTCAGGATACTTGAGACGTTGGCTCCGCTTCCCCACATTTTCAGCATGGGACTTCAAATGTCTTTGACTGTGAGAAACACTTGGGGCCCGATGCATGGAATTTTTGCACGGTTCAAAGTGACTTTGCACTGTTGACGCAAACCCTGATTCATGGAACTGTGCAAAGTGCATTTTTGCAGTGCAAAGTCATTTCGTACTGCAAAAATTGATCCGATTTATGGAAATGTGTGCAGAAATCCTACAAGGACTGCATGCCAAGAAGGACACTGCGCGAGCCTGCGCACAGAATAAAAATTGCACGCCGAGCGTATTCATGGAATTAACTGCGCAAAGTAACAGTGTTGGCAGGTCACGCCCGGAATACCCCTGACATACACACGCAAACCATAAAAAGCCAGAACAGCTACCTTTGCGCACTCCCCCGGGTGCCAATACACACACCCTTCAAACAGTGCATGGGGTTCCCCGCAAGCAGGCCTGCTTCTCGGGTACCCTGTGCAGGGTCACCCGTACTGTTGCTGGCACCCTGCCAACATGCGTATGGAAAATAGTAACTCAGTCTTAACTCAGAAAATCTGTGTGAAAACTCCCGTAAACCATTCTTGTACCTCGCTACACTGCATATACACACCCCTAAATTAGATTGGAACCACAGTTGCATACACGCACCCCTTAATCCTATGCGCAAGTGTACTTATGCCTGCCGTCAGGTGGAGTATGGCATGCAAATCCCTCATATTTTCCACGCAAATTCAGGAGGTGGGACAATTACTATGCAATGCCCAGAATTACAATTCAGGAGGTGGGCTGTTTCTATTGAAATGGGTGAATGGTAACCAGCTCAGGCCCTCAGGCAGCTTGTGTCACCACAGTGGCTAGCAGTTCCTATTAAACACCTTTTAAGGGCCCGGTTCATGGAATTTTTTGCACTGCTGAAAAGTGACTTTGCATTGCCGACACAAACCTTTATTCATGGAAATGTGTATGGATTCCCTAAACGATTTCTTTAAGAAGAAAACCGAGTCGCTGCCAAACCAACTGAAAGAAACATCCGACAGCGAAATCTTGGCAAGTACCTCTCAACATGAATCATCGATTGAACCATCCCAAAGATCTAACTTTGGTTCTAGCATCAACCTTCCAATCAAAGAACCCGACATGCTACTCCCTCTCAACAAGACGGAGAGCACCCCGGTACTCTGATTGCATTGCGGCAAGAAAGCGGTAGCAGACACCGGAGCAGTAAGTCCTCGGAGCGGCAGCATGGCGTTGACCGGATCCACGGTAAATCTTGAATTAAAAAAAGTAAAGGAGAGTCAGGGAAAACAAACCAACCATCAGGCTTAAGTCTCCTTTAGAAGTCTCCAAAGCAACTTCCGGGAGGCACTGGCTCCAATAACGACAGATCCCTGGAGATGAAGACGCCCAGGCTTCAAGAAAAACTAACGATGTCAACGCAGGTCGAGAAAATTACAACAACATCGGGGCACACGCGGAGAGATTTACCTCATGCAAGGAAAGAGGACCCACCAACCGCTCAGAATCGATGCATACCCCAATTCCGATGTGAAGACTGAGTGAACTTCAACATCCTCCTTCCCAAGACTCCCTGCAAAAAAAAAACTGACTTGTTAAACATCATGTCCACGGTTACAATCACGCTTGTGCCTTTTAGCAAGCTGTACGAGAGTATAAACGATACCCTGCGAGACCAGACTTCGCTCATAGCCCTGATGCAAACCAAGCTGAACTACCTGGAAGGGTTTATTGTGGGGGCAGAGGGTAGTCTGGCAGTCAGGATAGAACAGTCCTTCAGGCCGGATTGCTCAAGATCCTCTCGTAGATCGAACTCTGCTAAGGAAGTTTCTGGAGAACGTACCCACAGACCATCGAAGTTCACACAAACAAACTTTGTCACATTGATTGCTGAAAATAAAGAGCCATTTAGGATGACAGACCAACTCAGCACGAGAATCAGGGCCATAGATCCGGGGCAACCAAAAGACCCTTTGGAAGAAATAATCGGCATAATAGAGGAAGAAGAGGAGAAAAGACAGGCCGATTTGCAAAGTGATGAAATCATCGAGGTGCAACGAAAAGCACTAAACCCCTTTTCATACACAAAGACTTCAGAACGTAACAAAGACAAAGCCAACGCATCCTGCCAAAACACAAATGTATTTTAGTATGGCATATTCAACCAGCAGAAGCTGCTTTCACACATCGCTTCTAAACCAAACCTAAGTAAATCAGCTCTGACGAGGCTCTCACTAAGCCTGAAGACATGCTCTAAACCCATGTGCCAACCGGCAGCTGCATCATCTAAGCGTTTCTCTGATGCCAATCAGCGGCCAGAAAATCATAAAAACTTACCAAAGACTTCAGGTAAAGAAAGAGCAAACCACCCGGTGATGATTTTGGATGACCAACTGGATCGTAGCCTACAAATGACCGAGGATCTGGGTTCTGAGACCAGTACGATAAGAATCCCTAAAAGAAAAGCAGAAACGTTGGCTACCACAAGTTCAAATCGGGAACCACCAAGAAAAGTCCAAATATACGATGCCTCTCCTTCAACAAGTAGGTCACCCCAAACCAGAATAAAAGCAGGGGTCAGTGATGCAGAAAAATCAGGGGTTCGTACAACGAATAAAAAAGAGGTGGACACAATGATAAATGCTTGGGAAAATACAAGGAGAAGACCAGGGTCTCCCCCTGAAAGCTCCCGCCTCCCGAGACACGAGCCAAAAGTTGGCCCAAAAAAAACCAAAATCATCTGAAGTACATGATACTGAAAATGGAAATAGGCTTTCGCCTCTGAAGACGCTTACCCGTAACACTCTCAGAAATTCGGGAAGACATGACAACGAAAGGGACCAGAAATACGTGTCGAAGCGAATAGAAAGCGACTGTATGTTAAGATTGAAACGTACCTACCACCAAGGAGACGGAGTGACCCTGAATAGATATACCATCCTAAAAGTCCTAACACAAATACCTAGTCTGAGACATATCCAGAACAGGGAAACGTGGATCGTGGAACCATGCCCATCAGGGAGAAGAGACTCCTCATACTTACATCTGAACTCCAAAATCATCAAATTCTAACTGATGAAAGAAACAGAAAGTCTATCGATCCTGGGATACGATCTAACAGAAATTACCTGCTTGATTAATCCTGTGAAAACCACGAGAAGAGAAGATGCGGAACCAGCAGGCCCAAAAACATTGTTGAGAACAATAGACCGATCACGCAAACACTACACAAGTAGGATGGAACACTTACGCACCTCTCGTGAAGAACAAGGATCCGAGAGGCGTAGAGTTCCTACAACCTTTCAATCTGACCCAAAGAACCAGAAAGGATGTACACGCAAGGAAGAAAGCTCCAACCGATTATCGGCCAGGGCACCTAAATCCCCACATGTAATGCGAAATGGTACACCATCACTGAAAACCAAAGGAACAGGGGTTAAAATCTAAGACATCCAGCAAACTCCAACAAAAAAACTAGCCATTATTGGTTAAAGATGGAAGGCAACAAGCCTTAACTGTGACGATGGGGACCGGAGATAAAACAACATTAAGAAAGGCAATCAAATTTGGCTGTTGGAATACATGAGGCTTTGAGCACCTCACTAAATTAACCGATGTTAACCTCAGCCAATTCGATATACTCTGTCTACAAGAGACATGACTGACTAATAAACCGCAACTCGATGGCTTTGAACTAATCTTCAGTGCAGCAAAGAAAGAGGCGATCGGCCGTCCAACAGCTGGTCTCATAACCACAGTTAGAGCAGGATCGGGCATTGACATCTCCCAAGTGCTCTCCTCGCCTCATTGGATCCAGGCAATGTTATTAAACTGGAAACACACAACAGGTGAATCACAGCACCTGAAAGTGGAGAAAGCTCTCCTAATCAACGTATGCTGGAACCCGGAGACAACATCTAACGAGGAATTTACTAATGTGATGCTCAACCTTTTGGATGAGGTGGATTTAAAAAACTTGGAGCATTTTACAATCATTAACAGCGATTTTAATGCGGCATGTGAAGGAATAGGTCAGCACGTCAAACATCACTATCAAAATCTCCCAGTAAGAAAATGTGGGAAGCTGCTGGACGAACTTATGGCAGCACGTGATATGCATAATCTACACTGGCTGCGATTAAAAATAAATTAAAAAACTCCATCATGGATGAGAAGATCTCAACAAGGGACGATTGACCACGTATATGTATCAAAGGACCTGCTAACAACTTTAGGATCGAGTCAACGCTGTTCAGCGATCACAACCTGCTCATCACAGAATGCCTTGCTTCTAGGTTCCAGGTTTTTTCGAACAACCGACCTATCGAAGTGGCATCTGGGGGGAATTGCGTTAAAATCTCAGAAAAAGGCCTCCTCCTAATTTATACCCAGTATAAACGACTGCCTGTTGATGGGCCGAAGACCACAAAAACTACTACGGGCGACTTGGATTATACGCCCCTATTGACAAGGTTTACGATGACTGCGACGAAATTCAACGAAAGCAGCGGTAAATCACCATCACTGCTACAATCGGGATCTTGTTGAAAAAAGACAACTTCACAGACGACTTAAGAAAAGTTGTCAGAAAGCACCGTCACCTGAAAACACAGCGAGATGGGCACTGGCCCTTCAAAACTACAGGAGTTGGCTTATTCACTATCGGCACAAACTCTACCACCAAGACGCTGAACAAATGCTTCGTGCAATTTGCAGGAATAAGCCAAAGGAGTTTTGGAACATGATTAAGGGGGCATCAAACAAGATGAATGATAACATACAAAACAACATGGAGAGGACCGCTGGATATTGCACTTTGCCACCCTTTATGCTCAGATATTGGGTGATACAACGCAGAATAAGACTCCTACTGGTGCGAAGACTAGAGACAAAGCCATCTGGACTATTCCCGCCGATAAAGAAACAATTCTAAACAAAATCTCCAAATTGAATAATTCAAGGGCACCGGGTCCAGATGGGCTCTGCAACCTGGAACTAAAAAAACATCCAGAGCTGTGGGCCAATATAATGATCAAGATCTTCGCCAACTGTAACAACACCCAGGATATTCCACCATCTTGGAAAAAAGCAACCATCGTCCCCATCTTCAAGAGAGGAGCGACGGATGATCGGAAACACTATAGACCAATTGCTCTCTTGGATGTGATGGGGAAGGTGTTTGCCTTTCTGGCCCTGGAGGCCTTTTCAATCTGGCTCCGTACAGCAGATTTTGCAGACCCCTTTCAGAACGGTTTTGTTAAAAACTCAGGAACTACTACAAACATCCTGTTGCTCAGTACCATGAAGGGGAAAGTCTTGCAGGGTGGCCCTCCAGTCTACATGGCTTTCATTGACCTGGTCCAAGCATTTGACCAGGTCAACAGACAATGCCTGTGGACAAAATTAGAATAAAAAAATTGCCCCTGCTCAATTCTGGACCCTATAAAAGCCCTTCATCAGGACACATCTGTACAGGTGCGTCTCAGTGCAGAAGGCCGTTTGTCAGAGGAAATCCAGACAGCGAGAGGAGTAAAGCATTTACAACTCCTATATAGCAGACTACGGAGACTCAGTTTGTGCGGTCAGACATTTTCCACCATCGATAGGAGGCGCTAAAATAGCGAGACTCCTATATGCTGACGACATCATTTGGATGGACCTTACTCCTATAGGCCTGCAACGCCAACTCGACAATCTGGTGCTCTACGTGACAAAAAACAATTTATAACTGTTCAAAGAAAAAAACAAAATTCTGATAATGGGCAACACCGTAAAAAGGTCTCAGAATCTTTTGTGGTATTGTGAAGGTGTTTGCTTAGAAAAAGTGCGGGGCCTATGGGCTCTGTTGACAAGTGGAAACAACAAACGAGGTGTGATCGGAGTGACTCTTTTCCTGAAGTTGCTGAAACTGTAACACTCCAGGGAAAAAGAAAAAAGGGGGAACTTGAACGACTTCACTTTGACACACCTCTAACTAATTTCGGTTTTGATTAAAAGGAAATGGAACTTTGGCTCTTTTTATGTGGAGGACTTTTAAACTTCTTTTTGTAAAAATTGTAATTCAATTAAATCAAAAAATAAATAAATAAATACATAAATAAATAAATGACTGCCCCACCTGCTGAATTGCAATGTTGGGCACTGCATAATAACTCGCCCACCTGCTGAGTTGTTTTGTTGGGAACATTGTTGGCCTCTTAATTGGGTGAAACATTCCAACAGTGGCACTCAGCATGGATGTTGACAAAGCTTTGACTGGATGGAATGGCACCATTTTCAATTAATCTAGTGACCTTCGGCTTCCTCGATTATTTACCTAAAGGTTCTTCATAGTGGCTTGAAAGCTGATATTAAGGTATAAGCACATTGTGGACAGGGTTGATCTCAAATGGGGAGCATGCCCATGACATTGTTAGAGAGTTTTACAAAAGTCCAATCTGTGACAGGACTTTAGAAGATTCACCCATAGGTGACCCGGGTTTCACCTCTTAGGATTGGCCTGAACTACACCAATATGGTAGCAATGGCTGAGCAGCCAGGCTTGGCCGAAACTACACCAATATGGTAGCAATGGTTGAGGAGCCAGGCTTGGCCTAAACTACACCAATATGGTAGCAATGGCTGAGCAGCCAGGCTTGGCCTGAACTACACTAATATGGTAACAATGGCTGAGCAGCCAGGCATGGCCTGAACTACACCGATATGGTAGCAATGGCTGAGCAGCCAGGCCTGGCCTGAACTACACCGATATGGTAGCAATGGCTGAGCAGCCAGGCCTGGCCTAAACTACACCGATATGGTAGCAATGGCTGAGCAGCCAGGCTTGGCCTAAACTACACCAATATGGTAGCAATGGCTGAGCAGCCAGGCTTGGCCTGAACTACACTAATATGGTAGCAATGGCTGAGCAGCCAGGCGTGGCCTAACCTACACCAATATGGTAGCAATGGTTGAGGAGCCAGGCTTGGCCTAAACTACACCAATATGGTAGCAATGGCTGAGCAGCCATGCTTGGCCTGAACTACACTAATATGGTAACAATGGCTGAGCAGCCAAGCCTGGCCTGAACTACACCAATATGGTAGCAATGGCTGAGCAGCCAGGCTTGGCCTGAACTACACCAATATGGTAGCAATGGCTGAGCAGCCAGGCGTGGCCTGAACTACACCAATATGGTAGCAATGGCTGAGCAGCCAGGCTTGGCCTGAACTACACCAATATGGTAGCAATGGCTGAGCAGCCAGGCTTAGTTTAATGGGGGAGGAGGGCTGTAGGGGAGTACAAAGACCTCAGACTACACCTTTATTCAACAAGGTTATATAAAAATAGCAATGTATTACATACACTAAGGTACTACTACTGAAACCGCTAGGTTCAGCTAAGTACATTTATAGAGGCAGTCGGGGCTTTCTACAATGGCCAAGAAAGCCCAAACTGCCCGGCTCCAAATCGCCACACTTAGTAAAATCAAACCCTTCATCCCCCCCGCTATTCCAGGCACTGGTCATCTCATGCATTGACGGGGGTAACGCCCCTCCTCCCCGGCCTCAACGTGCTCCCTGCCACGTACCTGGCTACCACCAAATCTGCCCACCACGATGTAGCCTGTCTTATCGGGGGTGTCCATAGATTCAACCACATCATGCCCACCCTACGCAATCTTTACTGGCTCCCCCTCCCGCAAGGATTCTCTAACACATACAAAGCAGTCCAACGGAACTCCATCTTACCTGGCAGCCAAACGCAGTAACTCAGGAGGTTCCCGCACCTGCCGTAGCTCGACCATCAAAAGGTTAGAGTCCACGCTTACCCATAAGCAAAGGAAGAGAAAGCAGTCCTTCGCCTGCTATTCCCCAACGCTCTGGAACTCACTCCCCCTGGAGACCTGTACTGCCCCTTTCATCACTTCCTCACCCAAGACTGAAACCTGGCAATCCCCCACAGTGCTGCGTTACTGTTAAACACGCCAGCCTGACGCTAGCCTCTGGATTCTCCTGAACTCTGTAAAGCGATCTGTTGCCTCCTGAAAAATAGGGAAGTAAAATAGAGCAGCTTTCTATTATCAAATGACACAATCAGGCAACTTGAAACATATATGCAAACATTTTCCAACTCGTATAACTTTTGTGCCTTTATATCAATCCTGTCTTAGATAGTCCATCCATATCTCAAAATCCTATGGATCACTGGGCCACCAGTGACCAGGGCTTAGGAGGGAAAAGGGCAAGAAGACAAAGCACACTGTTCAGAGGGGCAGGATCCAGCTGGAATTCCTACAGTTGCAGGTAAGTTGCAGTGTTGGTTGAAAATGGTTTCGGAGGTTAGGATGACCCCCTGACAGTTTGCTCAAAGGACCAATGTCCTCAGGCAGACAGATTCGCTGCAAGGGTACAATGGGTTGTCCACCCCAATGTAATCCTATGGGGACCTGGGAAGGTCCAGGATAGCAGCAAACTGCAGTCCCCAGGATCACATAAACACACAAACAGCCTCCATGGATGTTTACCAGGAGCAGGACAGTGAAGAAGCAATGCAGCAGGACGGTCCCCTGGGATCAGGAAACAGCAGACCCAGTCACAGGCGTCTCAGGCTTGGCGACAGAAGAAGAGGACTTCAGTAGATCTGGCGACAGCTTTTGTGCAGATGGGTACCCATCAAAGGATCTTTGCAGTTTTGGCTTGTTGGCTCCTTTCTCAGGCTCAGAAGAGTGACGTTTGTCACAGTGGTCCATTCTGGTCGGTTTCTCGATCCTCGTCTCTGGTGAGGGGACTTTGGAGATCAAATTCAAGTACATGCAGGTCTCGGAGGATTCCCTCAAAGTTCCTGCCAACCCGTTCTTCTGCAGATGATGCACAGCAATCCAGCACGGTTGCCAGGGTATTGGGAGTTTGCAGGCCCTGGAGGTCACAGCACTTTGTGGGGTGGCGCAAAATGCAGCTTGTCTTGGGACTGGTAAAGCCAACCAGTCGAGAGGAGGAAGTCATCTTCAAGAGACCATACCTGTTGCTTGGAATTCAATGTCGGGACAGCAGCGGTCACGCAATGGCTCTGGCGGTCATTGGAATTTGCTGGGGATGTCCTTCTTAATGCTCTTCTTCGGATCTTCTGTTCCAGTGGTGACTCTGAGTTTCAGCTCCAGGACCCAAGGATCTATAAAGGACCACTGGCTGAGGCCACCACTCACCATGCATGCAACATTCAAACTTGGGGATGGCGGTGCAGTGGGGCCAGCCAGCCACCCAGTGCAAACTGGTGACATGATTGTTGTCATCCTACCTCCAGAGCCTTCCCTCCACCCCTAGGGGAGTGCCCAGGACTACCCCCTCCAGCAGGGGCTGTGGTAGGAGTAGGGGTAGAGAAATGCATGCACCTGTCCCTGTGCAACAGTAAAGAGAGCAGGCGATCAACCCCTGCAGTGGGTGGCTGCTCTCAATGGCCAACACAGGAGAGGTTTACCAATGTCACTGTGGGGATGCACCTCGGCACCCCCAGGGGGTGATGGGCATACCTGGGATTGGGGGCGCTGAGAGCCGAGGCAGCGGGCCGGCCCCTTCTTGCTCAGCTGTCACCAGCGCCGATAGTGAAGGAACCCGAGCCGATGCTCAGGGACGTGGCGTGTCACCGCGGCACTCACCTGCTGAGAAGCGAGCCGATGCTCGGCTACGCGGCGTGTCACTGCCGCACTCGCCTGCTGAGGGACCCGACCCCGAAGAGAGGAGGGGAGCGCAGGCCCGCCATGGCAAAAGGGGGGGGCGACTGGCCCGTCAGCATGCCGCGGATCGCGGCTGGAAGACGCCCGGAGCCAGAGCCCGCCCATATCCGACGCAGCCACGTTTTCAATCACGTGATCGCCTCAGCCGTTCCCCAGGGCAAGGATGGGATCACGCAGGCACGGCAGCCTTTAAGGGAGGCGCGTCAATACGTCAGCGGCCAATGGGATATCAGCTGGACAGAGCTAATGGCGATTGGTGGGGCTTGAATCTAAGGAAGCCTATAAAAGCGTGCCAAGAGAAACTGACAGTGTTCTCTCTTTTCACAGGAAAGAGAAGAGGAGGAGGAACGGAGACCAGAGTGGTGGGCCTATCCGGACACCACGAGATAGGACAAGGTTGGGGACTGCCTCAATATATTCTGAAAAGGTCAAACACTGGTGAAGGAAACCAGAGGACAATATTCTTTGATTTGTTAAGGACCCATTTGGAATAAATATAGTTTCAGCATCCGTCTGTCTCCTGAAGTTTATTTCTCATAGTCACATATATTTTTATAGAAAGTCCACTGCTCACACCATCCAGTAACCCTTCATATGTGTATACATTGTTTTACCATATATAACACGTCAATACACGTCAATACACAGTTCAAATAGATTCCTCACACGTTTTACTCATGTTCAAATATTTGTCACTCTGTAATGAACACTCAATACATGTTTCTAACACTAACGTGTAAAAAATAAATCATTTAATTATGAGTTTTTGATGATGAGGAAACATTGCCATTGTTGTCACCAGTCTACACTACACACTTAAAATGCACAAAGTTATCCATGAAAAGGCTGAAATCATTGTCATTGCCCCTAAAACAGGGATTTGCGTGCAATTCTGCCTACAAATCCCCATTCGTCAAACAGGGATTCGCGGGCAGAACGGCACGCAAATCCCTGTTTTACACGCAAATAATTCCATGAATCAGGACCTTATACTGATGAACCATCTCCAAGAAATCCTAGTCACCCTAAATACCAACTACCTGCCTCACCAGGTCATAAAGGGCAATCTAGCACCTGCCTCACCAAATAATGCTAGGCAATCTAGCACCTGCCTCAACAAATCATGCTAGGCAATTTATACCTCCCTCACCAGGTCATAATGGGCAATCTAGCACCTGCCTCACCAAATAATGCTAGGCAATCTATTACATGCCTCAACAAATCATGATAGGCAATCTAGCACCTGCCTCACCAGGTCATAATGGGCAATCTAGCACCTGCCTCAACAAAGCATGCTAGGCAATCTAGCACCTGCCTCAACAAATCATGCTAGGCAATCTAGCACCTGCCTCAACAAATCATGCTAGGCAATCTAGCACCTGCCTCACCAAATAATGCTAGGCAATCTAGCACCTCCCTCAACAAATCATTCTAGGCAATCTAGCACCTGCCTCACCAAATAGTGCTAGGCAATCTAGCACCTGCCTCAACAAATCATGATAGGCAATCTATTACCTGCCTCAACAAATCATGCTAGGCAATCTAGCACCTGCCTCACCAAATCATGATAGGCAATCTAGCAACTGCCTAACCAATTCATGATAGGCAATCTAGCACCTCCCTCAACAAATCATTCTAGGCAATATAGCACCTGCCTCACCAAATAGTGCTAGGCAATCTAGCACCTGCCTCAACAAATCATGATAGGCAATCTATTACCTGCCTCAACAAATCATGCTAGGCAATCTAGCACCTGCCTCGCCAGGTCATAATGGGCAATCTAGCACCTGCCTCAACAAATCATGCTAGGTTATCTAGCGCCTGACTCAACAAATCATGCTAGGCAATCTATTACCTGCCTCACCAGGTCATGATAGGTAATCTATTACCTGCCTCAACAAATGATGCTAGGCAATCTATTACCTGCCTCAACAAATCATGCTAGGCAATCTATTACCTTCCTCATCAAATCATGCTAGGCAATCTAGCGCCTGACTCAACAAATCATACTAGGCAATCTAGCACCTGCCTCACCAAATTATGCTAGGCAATCTAAAACCTGACTCACCAAATCATGATAGGCAATCTAGCACCTGCCTCACCAAATCATGATAGGCAATCTAGCACCTGCCTCAGCAAATCATGCAAGGCAATGTAGCACCTGCCTCACCAAATTATGCTAGGCAATCTAGCACCTGCCTCACCAAATCATGATAGGCAATCTAGCACCTGCCTCAGCAAATCATGATAGGCAATCTAGCACCTACTTCAACAAATCATGATAGGCAATCTAGCACCTGCCTCAAAAATTATGCTAGGTAATCTAGCACCTGCCTCAACAAATCATGCTAGGCAATGTAGCACCTGCCCCACCAAATTATGCTAGGCATTCTAGCACCTGCCTCAACAAATCATGCTAGGCAATGTAGCACCTGCCTCACCAAATTATGCTAGCCAATCTAACACCTGCCTCACCAAATCATGATAGGCAATCTAGCACCTGCCTCACCAGTTCATGATAGGCAATCTATTACCTGCCTCAACAAATCATGCTAGGCAATCTAGCACCTGCCTCACCAGGTCATAATGGGCAATCTAGCACCTGCCTCACCAAATAAGTAGGCAATCTAGCACCTGCTTTAACAAATCATGCTAGAAATGCTAGCACCTGCCTCACCAGGTCATAATGGGCAATCTAGCATCTGCCTCACCAAATAATGCTAGGAAATCTATTACCTGCCTCAACAAATCATGATAGGCAATCTAGCACCTGCCTCACCGGGTCATAATAGGCAATCTAGCACCTGCCTCAACAAATCATGCTAGGCAAACTAGCACCTGCCTCAACAAATCATGCTAGGCAATCTAGCACCTGCCTCACCAAATAATGCTAGGCAATCTAGCGCCTGCCTCAACAAATAGGAAATCTATTACCTGCCTCAACAAATCATGCTAGGCAAATCTAGCACCTGCCTCACCAAATCAAGATAGGCAATCTAGCACCTGCCTCACCAGTTCATGATATGCAATCTATTACCTGCCTCAACAAATCATGCTAGGCAATCTAGCACCTGCCTCACCAGGTCATAATGGGGAATCTAGCACCTGCCTCAACAAATCATGCTAGGCAATCTAGCACCTGCCTCACCAAATCATGATAGGCAATCTAGCACCTGCCTCACCAGTTCATGATATGCAATCTATTACCTGCCTCAACAAATCATGCTAGGCAATCTAGCACCTGCCTCACCAGGTCATAATGGGCAATCTAGCACCTGCCTCAACAAATCATGCTAGGCAATCTTGCGCCTGACTCAACAAATCATGCTTGGCAATCTATTACCTGCCTCACCAGGTCATGATAGACTATATATTACCTGCCTCAACAAATCACGCTAGGCAATCTATTACCTGCCTCAACAAATCATGCTAGGCAATCTATTACCTGCCTCAACAAATCATGCTAGGCAATCTAGCACCTGCCTCACCAGGTCATAATGGGCAATCTAGCACCTGCCTCAACAAATCATGCTAGGCAATCTAGCGCCTGACTCAACAAATCATGCTTGGCAATCTATTACCTGCCTCACCAGGTCATGATAGGCTATATATTACCTGCCTCAACAAATCATGCTAGGCAATCTATTACCTGCCTCAACAAATCATGATAGGCAATCTAGCAGCTGCTTCAACAAATCATGATAGGCAATCTAGCACCTACCTCAACAAATCATGCAAGGCAATCTAGCACCTGCCTCACCAAATTATGCTAGGCAATCTAGCACCTGCCTCACCAAATCATGATAGGCAATCTAGCACCTACCTCAACAAATCATGCAAGGCAATGTAGCACTGCCTCACCAAATTATGCTAGGCAATCTAGCACCTGCCTCACCAAATCATGATAGGCAATCTAGCATCTGCCTCAGCAAATCATGATAGGCAATCTAGCACCTACTTCAACAAATCATGATAGGCAATCTAGCACCTGCCTCAACAAATCATGCTAGGCAATCTAGCACCTGCCTCGCCAAATTATGCAAGGCAATCTAGCACCTGCCTCAACAAATTATGCTAGGCAATCTAGCACCTGCCTCACCAAATTATGCTAGGTAATCTAGCACCTGCCTCAACAAATCATGCTAGGCAATGTAGCACCTGCCTAACCAAATTATGCTAGGCAATCTAGCAGCAGCCTCAGCAAATCATGCTAGGCAATCTAGCAGCAGCCTCACCAAATCATGCTAGGCAATCTAGCAGCGGCCTCAGCAAATCATCCTAGGCAATCTAGCACCTGCCTCAACAAATCATGCTAGGCAATCTAGCACCTGCCTCACCAAATCATGATGTTAAGATGAGAATCACGGGAATGCTGCGTACCTGTATTTCTGGATGGTCTCGACGTGGCAGCCAGGCTGGCGGGAAGACTTGGTGACACAAGCAACCAGCCCTTCCTCCACCCTGAATGGGAACTGGGTGGAAGATGGACCGATTCCCAATGCCACAACCAGATTGCAGAGATGGCAGTTCTGCACAGCGTTGACAGAAGAAGTGGTTGGAGGGAATCCTTGAAGAGAAGTTAGGAGTCCCAAGGTGTGGAAGGCCACACCCACAGCTGGCAATGGGTGCTGAGAAGCTGAGTCCAAAGGTGTGGGAGGCCACACCCGTAGCAGGCAATGGGTGTTGAGAAGCAGAGTCCAAAGGTGTGGGAGGCCACACCCGTAGCAGGCGATGGGTGCTGAGAAGCAGAGTCCAAAGGTGTGGGAGGCCACACCCGTAGCTGGCAATGGGTGTTGAGAAGCAGAGTCCAAAGGTGTGGGAGGCCACACCCGTAGCAGGCGATGGGTGCTGAGAAGCAGAGTCCAAAGGTGTGGGAGGCCACACCCGTAGCTTGCAATGGGTGTTGAGAAGCAGAGTCCAAAGGTGTGGGAGGCCACACCCGTAGCAGGCAATGGGTGTTGAGAAGCAGAGTCCAAAGGTGTGGGAGGCCACACCCGTAGCAGGCAATGGGTGTTGAGAAGCAGATTCCCAAGGTGTGGGAGGCCACACCCGTAGCAAGCAATGGGTGCTGAGAAGCAGAATCCAAAGGTGTGGGAGGCCACACCTGTAGCAGGCAGTGAAAGCTGGGAGGTAAAGAATCCAAAATGGCACAGGAGAACCAGGAAAATAGCCAGGCCAAGGGAAGAGAGGAAGGAGGACAGGGAACCAGGGCTAACAAGAGAGGAAACCAGGAGGGGATGAAGCTGGACCAGAGAATGAAGCCAGGAAGAACCCCGGCCACAGGAGGGAAAAAACCGGCAGTAGGAGAAGGTAAGGACTAGAGGATCAGGGAAACAAGGTAAGCGTTAACTGACAGAGCGGGAGAAGGCAAGGACACGATCCGGAACAGAACGCGTTGAGACGCGATCTGCTCCCGACCGCGTCTCTCCCTTTATGGGCCGCCAGCGCCTGCGAGGCCTGGAGCGCAAGCCCGATGGTTGCCAGGCGCCGGCGGCCCCAGAATGAGGCTTGAGCAGCAAGCTGCTCCACGCCTCGGCGGCCGCCCCCACGGCGCATGCGCGGGACCGTAATCGCGGTCCCCGATGCAAGCGCCGCGGAGCTGCCGCCCCTGTCCCTGGAGCTCTCCCCCCGGCGCCTCCCCAAATGCGGAAGCGTGGGTAGAGGCGCCAGGGAGGGGGAGCGCGAACAGTGAACCCCGGTCTCCTGGTAAGCGTGACACATGATAGGAAATCTAGCACCTGCCTCACCAAATCATGCTATGCAATCTAGCACCTGCCTCACCAAACCATGCTAGGCAATCTAGCACCTGCCTCGCTAAATCATGTTAGGCAATCTGACACCTGCCTCACCAAATCATGATAGGCAATCTCATAGAGGCATCTGTCTTAATCAATACCTAAATACCTTTCTCAGTATGATATCAAATGAAGGGAAAAAGGCCTCTTCATACTCACTAACTGTAGAAGGTAGGGAGTTCAGAGGGCTGTTAAATATTGGATGCCTGGAGTTATCCACAAGTCAAGGACACATGGGAAAATTCCACAAATATGAAAAAGCCACCTATTAATGCACCATGATCTTTGCATCAAAAAGTATCAAAGATAGGATCAAATACTACAAAAAGGTTAAATGTTGATTTGTCATGCCTCACACCCTCTCCTGTTCCCTGTGGCGAAGATGGAAGAGGATGCATGTGAGAAGTGTGAGAAGTGTGAGAAGTGTGAGAAGTGTGTTTAATAAAAGTGATGTTTCTTTTTCCCTTATATTACTTATATTATGCTTATATTACTGCAGGTAGCGTTAGGTAATACTACGTGTGTGTGGCATTAGTTGGCAATGCTTTCTGCATGTATTGTAAAAGGGAACGTTGCATTCTTTTAGTTTCCCTGCGACCTACATTCCACGTGTAATTCATGGAGTATATGATGCAACATATGCAATTTATTTTGTTTACTTTTACCCTTTTGATGGTATTTAAGTGTATTGCAGCTTATGGTATAGGCAATTGTAAATGCAATGATTTATATTTAGTTTACAGTTTGTGCAGGGTGTGTGCTGCAATCATGTTAATGAATGATGCATGTGCCAATGTTTTTGTGGGACAGGATGGTGTACAGGTTGGTGTGCCTGGCTGGGAAGGCGCATGGTGGATGTCTGAAGATGCGTGAGTGCATGTTTGATGACATGGTTGGTGCATCTTCACCTGTAATGATACCATAATAGTAACACCAAAACAAAACAGATTTGAGTATTTAACCATTTTGCAGGATTGTTAGGGTGAATGTATGGACTGCAACAATGTACACATAATACTAGGTTTCCGCATAATAATAATATGATGTCTTTTGATGCAATGTTATTTTGCTCTGTTATGTTTATTATTTAAAGAGCAATGATGACATTTCATGATATAGCCAGGGCATGTCATACGTTCAATTTTACTGACACTGCCTTGTTCAGTTGTCAGGTGATATATGGGCCTGCATGTAGGCAGATGGAAATATGATTGATTATATGTTGAGTAGTGACACAGCATCTTTTGGTATAAACTGCGCCAGTGTCATGAAGGTTATAATGTGCCCTATACAATGTATAATAAATGATGAATAATTACCCGTATGTTTTGACTGTATGCAAGTGATGTTATTGCACGGTGGTTTGAGCGTATATGTGAGCATGCTAGGAACGCAGTTTTGTGCGTATGATAATTATAAATTAAACGGTTTGTTCTTGGCCATTTTGTTTAGTAGTTTGAATGCTTTCATATTTTGACTGCATTCATGTTTTGAAAGATCTTGTACACTTGGACTCAGAACCTGATCAGTCTCAGTCGCAGCGTTTCCTTTTCACGCACTGTTTTCTTTCCCAGTTGCGTCGTTTACATGTGATCTTTGTTTTGTTAGTTCCTTTTCTATTTTTTCCCACTTTTACATGTTTTCTTTGAGGCAGTGGGAGTGGGTGTTGACGGTACAAATGGAGGATGCATATGACAGGTGTTTCTTTGGAGAGAATGGCAGTGTGAAGGGTTATGGTTGAGATGTAGTCGGATGTGTTGATGCATAGTTGATGGTTTATCTGGATGTTAGTTTGTGTTTTCTGATGGGTGCGTGAGTTTGCGGATGTGCTGCGGGTGTGGCAGACCCGAGTCTTCATGTGGCAGATGAGGTGGAATGTGATACGATTGCATGGATGTAAGTGGATGTTAGATACGTCAATGTGGTATATGCTTGGAGAGTTGTGAATGTGGTTTGGTTGTTTTATGGTTGATAAGGTTGATCCTATGGTTGTTTCTGAGTGCCTGTTTGCAGTTCCTGTTTGTGTATTCCATTCCGAAGAAAGGGAGATGTGTAGTATCTGGAGTATTGGTCTGCGCTGAGTGCACACTGTGCAGACAGTAGAGTGTAGTGATGTCACCTAGATATGAAGGGACATCAAGATTCCAATTGTTAGAGTTGGGATTCTTCAGGATGGGAGAGCTTACTGACAAGATGTGTTATACCTGTCTCATTTAACTAAGCTTACCCTGTACCTTGTAATAAAGCTTACTACTATTATATAAACTAGCCTCCAGCATTTTACCTGCTCCTCCAGTGCCGTGAATACTACACCTACCAAAAAGCCGGTGCACCCAGATCCTTCATGATACCACAAGTAAATCAGGGTGGGGAGGCAACTGCCCTACCAGGCAATTTGCGGAGCCTGGAAAATGGCCAGAACCCTGGCCTGCAATAGGAAGCGGCCTCCAAAGAACCCCTGGCCCGCAATGCTATGAGTGGGGCCACATCACAAGGTTCTGCTCCCGGAAACCGAAGCCAGAACCCATGGAAATTGGGACCATTTAGTCGCAGGAGTTCCGAAGATGGCGCTTACCTTATATGATAGAGGTCACTGTGGACGGACACCCAGACCAGGCCATGATGGAGAGCAGAAGCCACCAGACAACGATCCAGCCACATGTGAGCAATCAAGAAAATAACCAGGTGAGAAGAATAGCTGTGAAATGGGTGCATGGGGATATTAAAGAGTATCCTTCTAGGGACATTACTCTAGGTATAAAAGGGGACAGGGTTCCCGTAAGAGCAACACTGATACCTTCACTTTCCAGCCCCATTATTGATAGGTGCAGACTTCCCGGGATTCGAAAAATGGTTAAAAGAAGCACCCTATTCCGGAACAGAACTGGAAGAATACCCGCTTAGGGAGCATTTGTCCCGAGCACTGAGAAGAAAAATCAAGGCAGGATGGAGGGCTGAAACCCAAGACATAGATCTCATAGACTGGAGAGTGGAAGATCATATATCCTCAGAGTCCTGTAGAGTCCCAGTCTGCCCAGGATTCTCTGCTGTGTGGAGCTGATTCGCCGTGTACTCCTAGTGCTGCTGTTCTACAGAGACTGTGTGCTACTGGCCCCTTAACTGGTCGACTCCACCTTTAAAAGGGTATAGCTGGCGCGAAGTGCCGCGCGCAGTCCCATAGAGTCCCAGTCTGCCCAGTCCGCCTCTGGACGCTGTGACGCAGAAGTGTGTCTGCCCAAGGGGGTGAATTTCCATGGCGGATCCTGCTTCTGGCCCTCAAACGCGGCTCAAAACGTTGTTTGAACGTCGACATATGAAATCAACGACGGCTTTGGAGATTGCGTGTGTCAACATTGTCCCTTTAGAGGTAAGCGATAATGCCATGCCGTCGTCCTCACTGCTATGCGAGTCTCTTCTAACAGTACAACTTGCGCAGGATACTGAGTCGGAGGACATTTTTTCAAACAATGCTTACCCAATTAACAAGAACCGTACAGTTCATCAATTACGGTCAGAAAAGAACAGCGTGATACAACAGCAATTAAGTGCGAGACTTGTAAGCCCCCCTCAAGTTAATCAAAAACGCAAGCACCTGAGCATATTAGATGAGAAAAATGCCATTGCTTCATTGCGAACTGAAGCCGTGGCCGTGGCTAATGCATCAATGAATGCCTTCACAGTTAAACATCCAGAAACTATAAACGACCCGACTCACCTCCAAACATTGTTCGATGTCACCGACACTGAGCTGCTGGCGTTTCGATTGTCGGGGGCGTCCCTGGAGCTGTGCGAGCCCTCGGAGGCTGCCCGTGCACCGGGGTTGAGCTGTGGTGTGCTGCCGCCCACGGGGCCGTCGGGCGATGAACGGGATCCCGCGGCGCCGCCGGCGGTGGGGCAGAAGAGCGCCGTTGACGTCGCAGCTGCTACCACGCTGGGCGATTGCCTGGACAGTCCGGGTGTGGCCCAGGTGGAGGCAACACTAAGCCGGACGTCATTACAGCCTGCAACGCCGCTTGAAAAATGTAGATTTTTCCCTTGTTCTAAATCATCGGCGGGTGTTCCCATGGAGGTTTCCATGGACCGTAGTGTTGCTGAGGACTGTAATCATGCTGCTGCCAATTTTAGAACAAAGGAAAGCGCTGATAACTTTGCAGTAGATTCACCAAAAGAAGTCTTAATTGGCAATGGGAGTGCTGTGGTCTGTAAGCAGAGTAAGGCGGGACTTTTGCCTAACCGATCCTCTCTAACACACGATGTTGCTGCCCGTGAAGCACGGGTAGCTGAACGATTAAAAGAGGATTATTTGGCTGTTAGTGCAAAATTAATCGACAGCTATGTAAGCAATTCAAAAAAACAAAAGTGGTTGATACATGAAAATGAAGCATCAAATCCGTTTCACACTGCACTGGGAGGCGGCTCATCTTACCCTGTGCAAAACACTGGCAAAAGAACAAGCACGCCATATGTAAAAAATAGCCAGTTAAAAATGATTGCCTCTGAAGATAGGGTCTTGTCAAACACCATAGATCTATTGAATCAGTCTGAGTTGACGTCACTAGAAGCACTCCAAAATAATACCAATGAGTCATTGGTACTGAATGACGATCAGGCCAGTACGAAGGCAACAACAAAAGGACCAGAGACGGATTCTGCAACGAAGGACTCTATATCCGTTGCAGCTTCCATACAGACCCACAACAACGTCCTGGCCATGACTTCCCTGGCGCTGATTCCTTTTATAAAATCGTATGAATCATTGAATGATTCCTTGACTGATCAAGGTGTATTGATAGCAAAGCTAGATACGAAATTGACGTCATTAACGCAGAGCTACTCCCTACTGCAACAAAAAAGTGAACTAGAAGCAAATCTAACATTACAGTGGCAAAGCAGACTAGGGTATCTGGCAATGAAGGAGCATACGAATTCTGCTGATACGATGGATGCCATTTTAGAATGCATGAAGTGGTTTCGTCATTTAGATAAGCAACACCTAGGTGATGGATCATCTGTGAATAAGGTACCTGGTGACCATAATCGTGTCTCGGAAAGAGTTCAAGAGAAATTAGTGACAGTCAGAATAGAGACGGCCGTCACAGACGATGAACCCCTGAACTCTGACATCCGTACGTCACTAATGTCAAGCCTCCCAACAACAAAAAAGAGAGAAAAGATGAGCGCACAGGTGGCTGACGAATCAAGTGGAGAAGTCATGGTCCAGGCGATGCTCCAGAAGTCTAGGATCGGCTCATCTCAAACTTCTACACAGGCACCAAAATTGAACTTGTTTGACATCTTTGTAGCAGGTGCCAAAACTTTACACCAGACCTCCGACGCTGTGAAGGTTACAACAAAAGGGAAGCGCTCAGCAATCATCCGCCAGAGCAAACAAAATTCTGCAAAATCCAAACAATTTATTCGAAATCTGTCAACTCCTCCAAAATTAGGCCTCTTCCAGCGTAAGAGCTGGAAAGAAACTCTTAAGCCCGTAACAGAGAGTGTTAATTTGTCGCTGGAAAATGCAGGCCAGAAGTCGTCAATTCAAAAAGCGGTTCCAAATCCGAAGAAAAGATTGCGGCTGGATTCGCAAACCATTGAAAATGCTTCTAACACCTCTATATTGGAGGAATGTGACTGGTCGATATATTCACTTGATACCGATGAAGAACTCGAGAGGTCTGCAGTTGCCGACCCACAAAAAAAGCCTATTGTTATGAGTAGTCGCATGATAATGAACCCTTCCCAAATGGCCGACGTGTTAAAATTAAATCCTAGCACACATGAGTCGTCTGCAGGTCGGTCGACAGTTGAAACGACATACGATAACAAGACAAAGAAAACTATGATTCACACAAGACAACGTGGTGAAAGTATACTAAAAGATGGTCAAAGAGCTGTAAATAATGTCTGTTTACAACCTGAAACGGGCCTAAATCCACGACAGACCTGGGCACAAAGATTGAAAAAAACACATCATACAGCCCAATCGCATATTGATAGAGGATTGCCCCATACATCTAGAACTATCAAAGTGCGGATAGAAAATGTTTTCCCTGATGGAAACAAGGTCAACTTAAACAGGGGCAATGTGATGCGCCTCCTACATGCAATTCCATCTTTAAGAACCATTCAGTCCGAAGATATCAGTATTGTTGAATATATATCAGAAGACTGTTCAGATCAAGTCCTGCTGCATATCAGCTCTCAAGCCGTACAAAAAACACTTTTACGAGCGAAGGACGAATTGTGTTCATATGGCTTCGACATTTCCTTGCAGAATGAAGATTGCAAAACCTTGCATACTGAGAGATCGTTATTGGAGATTGATACACGTACAACCAATGAAAAACAAAGAGATATACTCCAAGACGTTTTCAAGATACAGCCTTTGAAATCCAATGTTGGGTCATCAGTTACCTTTGAGGCCACGAATGCGAAGACTCATCGATTGTAACTCAGTCAACTGCCCGGAAAAGTCAGCTGCGAGCTGATTTCCTGGAATAAGCGCAGTTTTCATCATCTATTTCATGAATCCCCTGTTGAATTAAAAAATAATTTTGCAATATGTTTACAGGAGACGTGGCTACGGGAGTGTCCAGTGAGAGACGGCTATTCAATGGCATTAAATCCTGCAGGAAAACAACTCATTCGGCTGGGAAATAATGAAAGAATACAGCCCAAATTTGTTTATCCAAGGAATCTTGTTAAAATTAAAAGTCGACAACATAGAGAAGGATGAAAAGTTGTTACTGGTTAACACATTTTGGAATCCAAAGATGATATCAACAACATGCTATCTGAAGGCGTTGATTGAAGTAATTGACGATGGAATCTTGAGCTACCATAACCAGAAGATAATAATTTGCGGTGATTTAAATTGTTCCTGGTTTAATAAGGTAGAGCCCATGAATTGGTCGAAAAAGACGAAAGTTGATCCAACATTTGAGCGTAAAAATCAATGGAACCAGGCAATGAAATCTCGCAATTGTGCAATGTTAAATGGTTCGACGAAAAGTGACAACCCTACAAATGCCACTTGGCATGGTGGACGAGTGCATAAAACGCTGGATTACATATGGATATCTAATAATTTATGGCCAGACATTGAAGATCTTAAAATACGTACAACTGATAAAAGTGATCACGACCGGCTGGAGGTATCCTTGCAACTTGAAAGTTGTATGTCAGTTGTGTCTTTAACGTCAAACTTTGAAGTAAATCAAGGTGGAAATCGTATAAGAATACATTCTAAGCAATTAACCAAGTTCTCTGAACAAATACGGGAGGGTAACTTATCTCCAAGAAGTAAGATAAACCTGGCCCCATTACTAACAAGATTTCGATTGACAAAAAAATCAGAGGTATAAAATTGCATGACCACAAACATGCATATAGTGCAACTGTCCACCTTGCAAAAAGGCAATTGCGTAAAGACATAAGACAAATCTGTCAATCAAAATGTGCTAACGCTGGAACTGAAATAAAACAAAGGCACAGGAGATACAGGAATTGGATGAAATCATTTGTCATAATACGTGATCAAGAAAGAGGTGAAAATATGCTGAATCTGATAATGCGTTCTCTGTTCAGTAGATGGACGTCAAAAATAAAAGCTATTGTTGAGAATGCTGACATAAAATGGGAGACAGTAATGTCTCTTCCGCAAATAGCCAAAAAAAAACTGCGGAAGTGGTTCTGGATACTCAATAATGAAAAATGTGCTGAAATGAAGACTCTTTTTTTAGGTCCTGCTGCAAATAGTTTAGATCTTCTACCGATCTATTTGAAACGATTTCCATCAAGAAAACACCGTAATAAATTTTTACGCCTTCGATTAAATGAATATCATACTAAAGTTGTATTGCTGATCAGAAAAGACAAGAATACGAGTAATAATATCTGTAGATTTTGTTAATCGGCTAAAGAATCGCTGAAACACCTGATAACGGAATGTGTGAATTTGATAAATGAGAGAGCACTAATTTGGGGGCTTATGCCCCAAGAAATAATAACATAGATGAATGGTGGTTCACAATGTTATCGACTCATAATGTACCCCGACTTTTTAGAGAAAATCATAATTGATGATCGCAAGTGAGGATGTATGAATGAATGAAAAAGTATCTTGAAATGGTTATGTTATATAACAAAAGTTTGTATAAACTAAATGTTTTAATAAAAAAAAAATACCCTCATTCTGCACAGAAACAGAGAATTATGATTCCCTTAAAGGGCCAGGGAACAAGCACAGTACTCAACACATACCCCAGGCTCCACTCCTTATTTTAGAGAAAAACAAGGCCTATTCTACCAGGTGACCAGAGGTGTAGACAACACAGAAAAAGAACAGCTGTTGGTACCCCAATCAAACCGAAGGAATTTGGTACAAGTAGCTCACGACTACATCACGGGGGGTCATATGGCTGAAAATATGACCCTGAAGAGACTTCTACAAAATTTCTATTGGCCAGGGATATATGCAGAGGTGGCTAAATGTTGTCAGGAATGCTCCACATGCCAAAAGACTAGGGCCCATATTCCTCCTAGGGCCCCATTGCAGAGAATGCCCATCATTAAAGAACCATTCCAAAGAATAGGGATGGACATTGTAGGACCACTAGTACTAAGCAGCAGAGGATATAAGTACCTGTTGGTGGTAGTTGACTATGCCACCAGGTACCCAGAAGCCTTTCCTTTGTGCGGTACCTCGTCCAAACAAGTCTGCGACGTCCTGCTCCCATACGTCACCTGAGTGGGGCTACCCCAGAAATCGTGACAGACAAAGGAAGCAACTTCATGGCCATAGTAATGAAAGAAGTGTGTAAAAGATTAGGGATAACTCATCTTAAAACCACTGTGTACCACCCACAAACAGATGGGCTTGTGGAAAGATACAATTGGACAATAAAACAAAATACTAAGAAGGGCCACAAGTGCCACAGGGTTGGGATGGGACAGCACACTACCCTGGGTATTGATGATACTACGAGACACACCACAATCCTCTACAGGGTTTTCACCATTTGAACAATTATTCAGGAGACAACCAAGATCCATTTTTAATGTGTTAAAGAAAACTTGGGAAACCCAAGAGGAGACCACTCTATGAGATTATGTGAATGATTTACAGGAACATCTGGGGCACCTTCGGGACTTTGCCCAAGAGAAGCTTGGCAGAGCACAAGTACAATAGGAGAAGTATTATGATCATGGGACTCGACTGCGTACAGTAGGATACAAGGTTTTGGTCCTACTCCCCACGAGTACCAATAAAATGTTGGAGCATTGTAAGTTCCCATATTAGGTCACTAAAGTTTTAGGACCTGTGAACTATGAAGTGGAATAGCCAGATAGACAAGCGAAACAAAAAAATGTAAACCTGCTCAAGTTATGGAGGGAAAATACAACCACAGTATTGTGTGCATCACTGTCAGAATTATCAGTAACAGAACAGGCGATACCCAACATTCCCATTGGTTTACATGATGTGATGCTGGGGGAACAGCTGAGTAAAAATCAAACAACCGAATTGTTCAACCCTCTGAAACCAGTATCAGAAGTCTTCTCGGGACTACCAAGTCGAACCAACCTGGTGTCACACTACATAAAGACTAAACCAGGCAAAATAGTTTGCCTCTGACCCTATCGTATACCTGAGGCAAAACGAGAAGACATAAATAAGGGAATAAATGAAATGCTGAAACTTGGTACCATAATACCATTTAAGACAGCATGGTGCTCCCCAGTGGTGCTAGTGCCCAAACCAGACGGAATCACGAGATTCTGCATGGATTTCAGGCAATTGAATGCAATATCACACTATGAGGCTTACCCCATGCCTCGAATAGATGAGTTGTTAGAAAAACTAGGGGCAGCACCCTAGACCTCACCAAGGGGTACTGGCAAATACCCCTCAACCCGGAAGACCAAGAAAAAATTGCATTTGCCACCCCTTAAGGGCTCTTCCAATTCACTGTGCTGCCCTTTGGTCTGCATGGGGCTCCAGCCACATTCTAAGCCCTGATGGACCAGATTCTAAAAGCCCATGAAACCTATGCTGCATCCTACTTAGACGGTATAGTCATTTTCAGTACAACCTGGGAGGGGCACATATCACATCTACAAAAAGTGGTCATAGCATTGGGAAAAGTGGGCCTGCACATCAACCCAAAGAAAACCAAATTAGTGGCTGAAACCACTAAGTATCTGGGATACTCAGTTGGTGGGGGTGTAATAACACAGTTATTGGATAAAGTACAAGCCATAAAACAACTCCAAATACCGAACAACCGGAAGGAATACGCGCCTTTTTAGGGTTTGTAGGATATTACCGGAGGTTCATTCCTCACTTTTCTACAATAGCCGCACCACTGACAGACTCACTTAAAACCAACAGACCGCTAGTAATCACAGCTGAAGTTACACAGGCAGTGCATTCTCTGGTCAACATGATTGCCACCCGACCTGTTCTACACTGCCCAGATTTCTCCAAACATTTGTATCTACAAGCAGATGCTTCAGGTTGTGGATTGGTGGCTGTTTTATCAGAAGGGATGGAAAATGAACTATGTCCTATCACCTTTATTAGCAGGAAACTGCTACCACATGAACTCCCATATTCCACCCCGGAGAAAGAATGCTTAGCCATCAAATGGGCCATGGAGTCTTTGCCCTACTACCTGCTGGAAAGAGAGTTCATTATCTTCACAGATCATGCCCCTTTCTGTTGGTTGGCAACACAGAAAGATTCAAATCACAGGGTATTATGGTGATTCCTCACTTTGCAGCCCTACCACTTTGCGACGCTGCACAAACCTGGGAAATATCAGTTGGTGGCCGACTACCTATCCCGCTCCTTGGATCAGCCCGACCGGCTGGATCCCTTGAGGGGAGTATGTGAGACTGGACCTAAAGGGTCTGAGGGTTATAACCGGGTATTACAAACAAACCACCGGTGCAGTGAAAATAGTGGAATGACCAATACAGCGGTAAGCTCATCCATTGAAGATGGTGCTCCCGAATGACATAGGAGAGCGGTGAACAAACCGGTTGAACTGTACACTGTCATTCTGGCAGGAGATGCGTATGGTAGCCCAGCAGCCTGCATATATCAGAAGACTACAAATCCCATAATGCATCTGTCTGAATCATGGTGAACTGCCTGGAAACTGAAAGCACCTAAGACCCGGACCTCTAAAATAAACATTGGGCAACACTTACCTTATCATCGTGGCAGGAGAACATCCAGAACTGTAGGGATACAGGGGTGGCGGGAAGAACAAACCGATAAACTGGCCGGGCGGGTCTCAGAATGAATGAGACGAACACTGGAGAAGGGAGGGGTTTCCTCAGAGGAGCGTGGGAGGATTGGGAACACCTGGGTATGGGAGGGAGGAGTGGAGAAACCGTTAAAAACACCCTGCTGGGACTCATTGGGGTTCTCTCTATTTCCATCTAGGAACAGAGCTAGAGTGGCAGTATGCCTATGGTACTATAGTCCTGGTTGCAAGTCTAACAGAAAGCAATGCCCACAATTACCCACCAAGGACCAGCAGATCCAGCAGTTGCTTACTGGTATACAGAACCTTCCGGTCGAAGTCCAGAAATGAAAAGCAGAAAATACTGTGTTAAAACAATTGGTCACACATGCCCAAACACCACTCAATGTTACCCCCAGGACCTCTATCAGGGGGTAAATACGACGGCAACCCTAGGAAATTAAAGGAATTTTTGGACTCATGTCTGGTCCAATTCTCCTTTAAACCTGCTTATTTTCTGACCGATAGATTCAAGGTTAGGCACATGATTTTCAACCTTGCAGCATTGGCGTGGCCCACTCCCCTGGTGACCACTAATAACCACATCCTTTATTCATATCGGGGGCTTTCCAATAGTTTGAGAATGATGCTTGGTAGACAGAGATTATCATCTCGTCTCAGGAGCCTTTGTTGGATTTTAGGCAGGGTAGTATGGATACCCTTTCATACATAACCAAGTTTAAACATATGGCTCATGACACTGCCTGTCCGATGATGTCGTAGTCATGTTATTCTGCTGGGGACTTAATGAAGAACTCATGGACGAAGTGTCTGGTGTTACCTGCCCTGGTAATCTGACTGAAATTGTTGCATTGGTTATGCAATTGGAATACTACATCCAAGAAAGACATGCAGAGAAGAGGAAAAATAGACTTGGGAAGAGCCCGGATGTCCCTTGAACAATCCACAGGTCAAGTAGAGAGGGCGAAACAATATAAGTCAGAGCAAACAGAGGCCTATTATCTATGGAAGAAAGAACTGGGAGACACAATCAAGGTTTTTGTATGTAATGTGCTGCTATTGACCATTTGGTGAAAGGCTGTCCCATAGCCCCTCCTTGGTGATCAGGAAACGCTCCGTCCCAGTCGTAGAGGGAAATACTTTTCGGGGAGGTGCGTTGAGTTCCCAAAATATTTCTCTGAAGGTGGTGATCCTGGGGAATTTACTATTCAAGGATAGGGTTATTGAAAACGTTCCTGTCTTGGTGGATTGTGGCGCTGCTGGACTATTCATGCATGATGAGTGGGCCGGGACTAATCTGATTCATAGTACCCTTAAAACCACCCTCATTCCAGTAGAAGGAGTTGATGGCACCCCTCTTTCATCGGGTCCCATCAAAGAACACACTGAACTAATGTTGATGATAAAGAGACAGTACGTTTTGATCTTATAAGGGCTGCTCATTATCCGCTTATTCTCGATCTTCCATGGTTGTGACTCCACAGCCCCTTCATAAATTGGACTGCGGTGTCCCTCTTACATTGTCTATCAGAAGGTTTAGTAGGTTTACATCCCCCAACTACCTCTGTTTTTAACACCATTCCTCCAGTGCCAATAAATCTTGTGGTTTCACTTCCTACTCAATACCAGTATTACCAAAGTGTCTTTTCAAATCAAGAATATAGGAACTCCCACCCCATAGAATGGATGACAATACCATTGAATTACTCCCTGATAGACCGATACCCTTCAGTCGTATGTATATTCTGTCGGAGACCGAAAAAGAGGGTTTAAGGTAATATTTGGTTCAAAATCTTCAGAATGGATCAATCGCTGAGTTTCATGCTCCTGCAGGGGCAGCCTTGTTTTTTATTAAATAAAAGAACAGCAAGGAGTTGAGGCACTGTATTGATTATAGAGGACTGAATAAAATAACAGTTGCAGATAAGTAACGCATGCCGTTTATCTCTGGCATCTAGGAAGCGGTAAGAGTAGCCTCTGTTTTTTCTAGACTTGACTTAAGGGGCCTTTATCTTATCCGCATATGACGGGGAGATCAATGGAAGACAGCTTTCAGAACCACATTCGGCATTATGAATATAGTTTAATGCCTTTTGGCTTCTCTAACGCACCGCCATATTGAAAAGATTTATGGACCATGCTTTCTCCAACCTATTATTACATGCTGTCATCATATATATCGATGATATACTGTTTTTTATTCCAAATCACAGGCTGGAAGAAGCACTTCACCGCTTACAATTAAACCATTTGTATGCGAAACTGGAAAAGTATTTATTCCATCAATCTCAAGTGTCCTATTTGGGCTACATGCTATCTGCTCAAGGGACTCAAACGGATCCCGACAAGGTTAGAGCAGTCCTGGAATGGCTAATACCAAGAACAGTTCACAAGGTGCAATGTTTTCTGGGATTCTTTCATTTCTACAGGAAATGTATGCCTGATTTTTCCTGTGCTATTCTTCCGATCACTGATCTCTTAAAAAAGGGGCTAAAATATTTTGGAAAGATAATGTGCAGACGGCCTTTCTGTCCTTAAAAGAGGCCTATATTAGTTCACTGGTGCTACTGTCATGATGCCTACCCCCGGGGACCCAGACCAAGTC
Organism: Ambystoma mexicanum; assembly: GCF_040938575.1. Taxonomy (NCBI): domain Eukaryota; kingdom Metazoa; phylum Chordata; class Amphibia; order Caudata; family Ambystomatidae; genus Ambystoma; species Ambystoma mexicanum. Next base: position 14,699,570 of record NC_090927.1, on the reverse strand, counting down.
CAGCAACCCCGGATGCAGGCATCAAGTTACCCCAAGCAAGCCCAACAACCCCCGCTAGGGGCTATTTGGGTGCAGTCCTGGCGCCTATGGCGCCAGGCTCATATGGAGAGTCAGTCCTGGCGTAGGCGCCAGGCTCATAGATTAAAACTTACCTGATGCAGACCATGCTGCAAACTTACCTGATGCAGACCATGCTGCAGAGCTCCAAGCCAAACAAGGCTTGGAAGGGACTATTTTACCTAGGGATTATTTTTTACTCGGGTGGGGCTGGGGAGGAATAATTACCTGGGACTACTTTGGAGGCTATTTAAACCACGCCCGAAGAGCAGCACACGCTTCAAGTTATTCTGCATCCAGCAGCGTAACGCTCACTGTGCCTGCAAGTCTGCATCCAATCTTCTGCCATGCCCGCCTCGAGTTTGGAGCTCCTAGAAAAAGGGAGAAAGAAGGAGAAAAGGTTAGAACAAGAGCAATACCTTTGATCCTTACCTGAATTCTCGATGCATCGCGCCTTTGAGCTGGAAGAAAGAAGTTATTTTATGCGCGCCGCCTCGCCTGCTGCAGCGCCACGCTGAACTCACCGGCCTTCGACGCATCTATACATTTCACCGCATCCTCCTGCATGTTCCCGCCGCACTCCGGCACCTAAGGAGAAGCCAAGAACAGCAAGGTGAGCAAAGGGAATACACAGTTGAATACCCCCTATAGACTTACCTGATTTTACCACCGGAGGTATTATTCTTCTTCATGGGTCGGCGCAGCTTCCACTGCATCCTAGCCGAACCCCGGCTCCTAAGGGGAAACATAAGGACAGCAAGGTGAAACAAGGGACTAACAAGGGGAACCCTCCTCACCACAAAAGACTTACCTGATTTTACCGCCGGAGGCATTATTCCCCGAGACTTCATACTTTCTCTCAGCGCCTGAATAAGGGAAAAAGCAACAGGTTACATATGGACATTATTTTTTCGAACTGTGTTGGATAATACAAATCCTTACCAGAACATTACCGGTTGCCACAAGGAACTCTTCAGTAGGGTCAAGCTGCAACCTGCAAAGAATTGGACAAGAGTGAAAGTCAGGCATTTGAACTCTTACGAACTACATACTTACGGCGTCTTGCCGGGAATATCGGAGTCAATATTGTCCTGGAACTCACCAATTCCTTCGAGCCAGTGAAGTAACTGGTTGTCTACGTGCCCCTGCGCTCAATGCAGGATGGATAGCTCATCTTTTCAAATCATCAGGTGAGACTATAAGAGGGGACATCCAAGGTGATCAGTGGGGAGAACAGCGGGGTGGGGGGATTTACGCTCAACTCCACGGGTGGCTAATTCCCTTTCTCCATTTGCAGAAGAATATTCCTACGGGCCAAGCAAACGAAGCTAGGTGGGCCAGTACAGTCAGTCATCTCGGCCACATTGGTGCAGGTTGCAGCAGTCCAGTCCAGATCGACGCCTCTGTGGGAGCCAGGTGAGCGTAACAGAACGCGAAGCCTACCTACAAATTCCCACCCGGGCGTTATGGATACCTCAGAGACTGACCAATTGGCCCAATTACTAGGGGAACTGAGGGCCGAAGTGCATTCCACCCGTCAAGAAACCAATGCCCTTAGGAGGGAACTGATTTTGTCAAAGGAGTGAACTGATGACCTTGCTAGGCAACTATTGCAAAGCCAGGCTGGACAAGCACCCCTACCTGGTTCCGGGGGAAATCCAGCTCCTGTGTTATCGAGTAACCCTGGGCAAATAAACCTACCTGGAAATATTCCATTAGCTCCACCCGAACGCTTTGCTGGAGATCCCAAAAGGTTCGCCGTGTTTATGAACCAATGCCGCTTGCACTTTTTATGCAGACCTGGAGCCTTCCCAAACGATCAAGCCAAGGTAGCCTTTGTATTGTCATATCTCAGCGGCAGTGCAGCTGATTGGTCAATTCCACTAGTTACTCAGGATGACCCAATTCTTCGGGATTTTCAGGGCTTTCAAACGAGCATGGAAAGACTATTTGCCCGGCACTCCCAAGGAGAGGCCCTGGATAACAAACTTTTGTCCCTACGACAGGGTAAACAGGACCTTCTATCTTACATCGCGACCTTTAATAGGTTGATAGTGGAAACTGGATGGCCTGAGGTAAAATGAATCACGTTATTTCATCGAGGACTTTGAGGAGAACTCAAGGAAGTCTTGGCTCAAGTCGTGAACCCACCTCAAGACTGTGCTGAATATATAGACTTAGTGGTCCAGTTAGATCACAGACTTCAGAACAGAAAGGCTGATCGAGCCAAGTTCGACAACAGGGTGTTGGTCAACACCCATGCTAACCCCAAAGGAGCAGAGGCTTCAGAACCCATGCAAATCTGAGGGGTTAAAGGACCCTTAACCCAGAAGGAAAGAGAAAGGAGACGGCAAATGCAATTGTGTCTATATTGTGGAACTTCTGGGCATTTTCTACGGGATTGCCCTGTAAAGCCACCCAAGAAGGTGGTAGGAGCTGCTGATAAAAGCCATATGGAGTCAGACTCGGGAAACGACCACGCCCGACAAGTGTAGAGGTCCGCTTGCCGAACTAGAAGAAGGCTACTCAGACCTCACATTTCATCATACCAATGGTCGTCTTAGATCCAGGGCAGCCATCTTGTATGCATGCAGTAAGGGCGTACATTGATAGTGGGGCCATAGGAAACTATGTGGACTACGAATTGGCTTCCAGGATGAATCTGCCTCTCTGCCGAAAAACCACCTCAGATGTCATCACCACAGTTGATGGAACTGAAATTGCCTCTGGGCCTGTAACTCATTCCACCGCAGAGATGACATTATTGGGTCCGAATGGGCATCGAGAGGCTATTGTGTTTGATCTAATCAAGGCCCCACAGTTCCGAATAATACTGGGGAAACCTTGGTTGGAAACACATAATCCTTGTATTGATTGTCGAGAGAAGAGAATAACCTTCCTGGATTGTGTGCAAACCTGTTATCCAAAGAAAAATCTGAGTGCAGGCCTGGCCACAGTAACCACAGCAGTCATGCAACTACCTCCTGAATACCAAGAATTCCAGGATGTCTTCCAAAAAGAACAGGCAAACACCTTACCTCCTCACAGATCGTACGATTGCCAAATCGATCTCATACCCGGTGCACAACCCCCTTGTAGCAGGATCAATGCTCTTACGGAACCTGAGAACCTTCACCTACGACAATACTTAGACCAGTACCTTGCTAATGTCTTCATTCGCCCATCCAAGTCCCCTGCATCTTCAGCTTTGTTCTTCGTACCCAAAAAGGAAGATGACCTCAGAACATGCATAGACTACCGCGCCTTGAACCAGATAACTGTTAAGAACCGATACCCATTGCCTCTGATCCCTGAATTACTAGACCAAGTGAAGGACGCTTGCATATACACTAAATTAGATCTCCGGGGGGCATACCATCTAGTACGTGTAAAAGAGGGCGACAAATGGAAGACTGCTTTCTGCATTAAGTATGGGTTATTTGAATACCAGGTGATGCCTTTCGGGTTGTGCAATGCACCTGCAGCCTTCTAATACTTCATGAACGATGTCCTTCATGAACTCATTGACGTTTGTGTTGTCGTATATATCGATGATATTCTAGTATACTCCTCTTCAGAATCTGACCATGTGAAGCACGTCCGGGCAGTCCTTGAGAAATTGTGCCAGCACAAACTATATGCAAAACTGGAAAAATGCATTTTTCATGCCACAGAAGTTGAATTCCTTGGGTTTATCCTGACCCCAAAGGGAGTCCGAATGGACTCACGAAAGGTGGACGCAATCCTTAAGTGGCCATCACCAAGTTCAGTTAAAGGAGTACAAAGTATGCTCGGCTTTGCCAATTTCTACCGCAGATTCATCCCAGATTTTTCACATGTTGTACATCCCATCACAGCACTCTTGTAAAAAAATAAACACTTTATGTGGACTGAAGAAGCTGAAAATGCCTTCCAAGAGCTGAAAGAGAAATTCACGTCTGCACCTGTATTAAAACACCCGTGCCCTGAACTTCCATACATAGTGGAAACTGATGCATCCAGTCTAGCCATGGGAGCTGTCCTGTCTCAAAAGGACCCTGAAACTGGCCAGCTTCACCCAGTAGCATTTTGGTCCAGAAAGTTCTCGGCACCTGAGTTAAACTATGAGGTTACCGATAAGGAGTTATTAGCCATTAAATCCGCCTTCAAGGTTTGGCGGCAATATCTTCTCGGTGCCAGGCATACCATTACTGTGATCACCGATCACCGGAACTTACAGTATTTAAAGACAGCCAAGGCCCAATCGTCAAGTCAACTCCGATGGGCATTGTTCTTTGCCGAGTTCGATTTCATGATAACCTATCGACCAGGTTGTAAGAATGGTAAAGCAGACACCTTATCCCAAATAGGGATGGGAGAGGCAGAAGTGAACCCTGAACCAGTACCTATAATTCCTGAACAAAGGATTCTTGGCATGACTACTCTACAGACACTAGAGGACATTCAGGTAAAGATCCAGCAACTCTTTGATTCTACAGCCCTGCAGGACTAGGTAAAGAAAGGCCCGGACTACTCTGTCACCAATGATCTGCCTTATTACCAAGGACGGCTATTTCTGCCACACAAGGAACTACAAGAGCTAGTCATTTCCCGTTATCATGATACCTTAATGGAGGGGCACCCAGGTATTTCAAAAACTGAAGCTAAAATTAAAAGACAATTCTGGTGGCCCACCTGGCGAAAGGATATTAAATCATTTGTGATGTCTTGTGGCATTTGCGCCCAAAACAAAAGTCAAAAGAAAAAACCAGCTGGACTCTTACAACCTTTAGACATTCCGCCTACACCCTGGCATACCTCATCGTTAGACTTTATTACTGATCTACCCCCATGCAATGGATTTAACACCATTCTAGTTATTGTGGATATTTTTTCCAAGATGGCCCACTTTATTCCTTTAAAGGGATTACCTTCTGCTTCAATCCTGGCCAAGGAGTTCCTCGAAAACATTGTTCGCATACACGGATTTCTGTCCGTATTGGTCTCTGACCGGGGCAGTCAATTCATTTCACATTTTTGGAAAAAATGCTGTCAATTGGCGCAAATCGATGTGAGGTTATCGACCAGTCACCACCCCCAGACCGATGGTCAAACGGAGAGGACCAACCAGACTCTCGAACAATACCTGCGTTGTATGTTACATCAGACGGAGAGTAATTGGAAAGACATTCTTTGGATCGCCGAATATGCATACAATAATTCAGTACACTCTGGAACCGGACAAAGCCCCTTTTATACCTTATATGGGCACCATCCTCGAACCTCAGACCTTAACTCACCCCAACCCTTAGAAATGCCCGCAGTGGACCATCTGCACACTACGATTACACAAGCCTTTAAGGAAGCAACTACACATTTAAAAGAGGCGAAAGAAAAATACAAGAAAGATGCTGATCGACATAGAAGTGATTCTCCACAAAACCAAATAGGGGACTAAGTATGGTTAGCCACAAAACATATACCTCCAAAGGGAACACGGACCTTTAACCCCAGATATTTGGGACCTTACTCTATTAAGGCCATTATCAACCCGGTGGCTGTCAAGTTGGACTTACCTGCTAATATGCGAATTCATCCCATCTTTCATGTGTCACTTTTGAAGCCAGTACAACCAGGGACAAGACTAACCAAGCCACCAGACCCCATCCTTGTAGACGGAGAACCCGAATTTGAAGTTAAGAACATCCTGGATTCCAAGCTGATAAAGTCAAAACTTTTTTATTTAATTGACTGGAAAGGTTACGGACCACAGGAAAGATCATGGGAACCTAGTGACTATGTTCATGCACCCCGATTGGTGAAAAAATTCCACCGAAATTTCCCAGACGAACCGAAACCACAGGGAGGAACGACTTTAGGAGCGGCATTGGGGGGGGAGTGCTGTCATGATGCCTACCCCCTTGGGGACCCAGACCAAGTCCAGCAACCCCGAAAGCAGGCATCAAGTTACCCCAAGCAAGCCCAACAACCCCCGCTAGGGGCTATTTGGGTGCAGTCCTGGCCCCTATGGCGCCAGGCTCATATGGAGAGTCAGGCTCATGGATTAAAACTTACCTGATGCAGACCATGCTGCAAACTTACCTGATGCAGACCATGCTGCTGAGCTCCAAGCCAAACGAGGCTTGGAAGGGACTATTTTACCTAGGGACTATTTTTTACTCAGATGGGGCTGGGGAGGAATACTTACCTGGGACTACTTTGGAGGCTATTTAAACCATGCCCGAAGAGCAGCACACGCTTCACGTTATTCTGCATCCAGCAGCGTAACGCTCACCGTGCCTGCAAGTCTGCATCCAGTCTTCTGCCATGGCCGCCTCGAGTTTGGAGCTCCTAGAAAAAGGGAGAAAGAAGGAGAAAAGGTTAGAACAAGAGCAATACCTTTGATCCTTACCTGAATTCCCGATCCATTGTGCCTTCGAGCTGGAAGAAAGAAGTTATTATATGCGCGCCGCCTCGCCTGCTGCAGCGCCGCGCTGAACTCACTGGCCTTCGCCACATATTCACATTTCACTGCATCCTCCTCCATGTTCCCGCCGCACTCCGGCAACTAAGGTGAAGACAAGAACAGCAAGGTGAGCCAAGGGAATACACAGTGGAATACCCCCTATAGACTTACCTGATTTTACCACCGGATGTATTCTTCTTCTTCACGGGTCGGCGCAGCTTCCACTGCATCCTAGCCGAACCCCGGCCCCTAAGGGGAAACAAAAGGACAGCAAGGTGAAACAAGGGACTAACAAGGGGAACCCTCCTCACCACAAAAGACTTACCTGATTTTACCGCCGGAGGCATTATTCCCCGAAACTTCATACTTTCTCTCAGCGCTTGAATAAGGGAGAAAGCAACAGGTTACATATGGACATTATTTTTTCGAACTGTGTTGGATAATTCAAATCCTTACCAGAACATTACCGGTTGCCATGAGGAACTCTTCAGTAGGGTCAAGCTGCAACCTGCAAGTAATCGGACAAGAGTGAAAGTCAGGCATTTGAACTCTTACGAACTACATACTTATGGCTGTTAGACAGAAACCTGTGCAGTTCCCTTAGGGACCACTGCAAAAGATTTAAGACTAGAGGTGGTTGGCAGTAAACCCAATTGGTAGCAGGCTGTACCACCCAGATTTACCTGGTAGCTGTGGCTGAGCAGTCAGACTTCTCTCAAGAAGAGTTAGGCAGTATACAGAGCATACACAATAGGGCAAAAGAACACAGTAGAACAAGCAAACACTGACCAGAGCTTGGTGTAAAAGAGATATCATTATTTATTTAAAACACATCTAGTTAAACACACTGGCACTACTATCAAGCAGTTCAAAAACACAGTCACTAAAGTATATACACTCCCTTCAACGGTTATTAGACACGTCTTAAATAAAGCAACACTTATTTTCAGACAGCGGTGAGCGCTTAACGGAGATGGCACTCTAATAACGTGGTTAAAAAGGGAGAGAAAGGCAAAGCATAGATTGAAACAGGTCCCAACACTTTCAGAAGAACCCAGTAAGAGAAGAAGGCAGGATAAAACCGTGAAGTTAAAGTTCAGAACGCCGGACCCACTTTAAGAGGATCAGCGCGAAATGTGTCCGAGGTCACACGGTTGAAAAGTGCACAAAAGTCTTGCAAAAGGTTCAGAAAGGAGTTGGACCAAAAGAAAGGGACCAGTTAGATGGTCAGGTGGCCAGCCTGGTCCAGAAGGTTAAGGATTTACTGTCACCTTGTAGCAATCTATAGAAAGGGAGGCCTGGCGGACACGGTACCTTAAAATGGTGAGAACGCTCCAGCGGGGCAGTTGTTCCTGGCAGCGGGTGCAAGTCGGTGCTTCGTCCGGGGGAAGAGAGGATCTCGTCGTGGAGGAAAGCAGAAGGTCGTTGCACTGCCAGGGAAGAAACCAGCCGCAGAGTTCTCAATTAAAAGGAGCGGTCCTTTTATTCGCGGTTCAGTGGTAAGTGGCTATCCGGTTGCCGGGGTGCTTGGCACGGGAAATTCGACCACTAGACGTCCTGGGATGCGAAAAATAAGGTAAACTGGTTGTGCCCACCAGTCAAGGGAAGAAGACTCTCCAGCAGGGAGATCTCCTCTGTCGTTGGGAAGTGTTGAGTCGGTTCAGCAGGGCTCCACCGGTAGTGTCGTCGTAGCAGGTCGGCCCAGCTTCTCCATCTTCGGATTTTCGGGTCTTGTGGCGACTTCTGAAGTTCCAGTCCCAAAAGCCCTGCTTTTATGCAAGAAACCCCCATTCATTCAGCCTAGCTGTCAATCAAACATGCTAAGTGGTGAACGGGGCGGCTCACCACTTGGGCCAATCACGCAAGAGTGTGACCTGAGTTGGCAAGGCAACTTAGTCCAAGGTTCCTAAACCCCCTCCCACACCCCCTGTGGTAGCCAGACAGAGTGACACCACTTTGGAGGGCGTCTGTGTAGAAGCCTGCCAAAAGTGGAACAAAGGGCTCGACCTTTGGTTTGGAGTTACAGAGGCGAACACAAACGCCATTTTAAAACCGAGTTCTGGCAAAAAATACCAACCGGTGAATTAATATTAAATAAATAAACCGGCGGTTTGTTAGAGGCTATGTTAAAAAGTATTAGCCTCGAACAATGGGAAAATCCCATAGGAATATATTTGCGGTCGAATATAAAGAGTAGTATCCACTGCCACCAGCCAAAACTCGATGAGGCGGGACGGGACAGTGCCCCCTCGAACAACAGACCGAGGAGCAATCGAATTGCCCCTACCAGTACGTCCACAATATGATGGTTTGTACTGGTTCTGTTTGTAATTTGGGACTAGTAAAGCCAATGGTGACTTTACATGCCCTGGGAGACAGTAGTCAGTCCCAGGGTATGGAGTCTATGTTTGGGGGTCACTGTGACACCCCTGTGTTACTGCACGGATGGTGCTGTGTAACACACATAGTAAAAACACATGAGACCCTATGGAGTAAAAGACCCCATAACCCATAAAACACATTAACTTTCAAAGGAACACCTCAAATCATGTCCAAGAGTCGGAAGAAAAGAGTCTCACTCTTGGCAGGAGAAAAAAAAACAAACTCCAGAAATCCGGAAATTCAGCCTAAACAGAGAATTCTCCCTAACAACGGCATCTTGCCGGGAATATCGGAGTCAATATTGTCCTGGAACTCACCAATTCCTTCGAGCCAGTGAAGTAACTGGTTATCTATTCGCCCCTGCGCTCAATGCAGGATGGAGAGCTCATCTTTTCAAATCATCAGGTGAGACTATAAGAGGGGACATCCAAGGTGATCATTGGGGAGAACAGCAGGGTGGGGGGATTTACGCTGAACTCCACGGGTGGCTAATTCCCTTTCTCCATTTGCAGAGGAATATTCCTACGGGCCAAGCAAACGAAGCTAGGTTGGCCAGTCCAGTCAGTCATCTCGGCCCTACGCGTCACATTGGTGGAGGTCGCAGCAGTCCATTCCAGATCGACGCCTCTGTGGGAGTTAGGTGAGCGTAACAGCTACTTCTTTCCAATCAAAGCAGACCCTCTATTGTGGAATCTATGCTTCAATTAACGCTCTAGGAGCAGTCCTAAAAAAACAAACGGGGAAGGCAGGAATAGAATACCCCATAGCTTATCTCTCAAAAACATTGACATCTTCTGAACTCAATTACACTGTTCTTGAAAAGGAAGTGTTAGCCAAAAAAGAAAGCCTTTCAAGAATGACGTCATCTTTTATTGGTTTCATTATCTCCTGTGGAGATCAGAACAGATCACTACAACCTAAGAGTCTTACAACACACCGAAACACAAAACAGTCAGCAAGCCTGATGGGTGTATTTGTTTCCTCCTACAACATCAACTTTACCTTTGTTCCAGGGACAAGTGATATAATGAAAGACACCCTTTCACAAGGATTAATACACATTTCCAAACTGAGAAGATGTTTCCCAATGCTACCTTTGTGTTTTAAATCAATTATCACTTATCTATACTCAGAAGGGAAACATATGAAAATGACAAATCGATCCAAGAACTGGTAGCAGAATATAATCTATACCTGGATGATTGCATATATTTTTGAGGAGAACAGGTCTTTGCACCTACTACGACCTTGAGAAAAGAAGCATTACGGATGGCTCATGACACCACCTTTGCAGGTCATAAAGGGGTATGAGCCACTCAAGACTTCCTAACCCGACATTTTTGAAGGCCCAATCTCTCTTACGATGTCCAGGACTATGTTGCCGCTTGTCCTACCTGTCTGCAAACCAAAGTACCTCAACTCCATCCCCTTGGTCTATTAGTACAGCCAGATCTCCCTACAAGACTATGGCAGCACATATCTACTGATTTTATCGTAAACATACACTTTTCAGCTGGTCACACCTTTGTAGTGGTTACAGTGGATTCCTTTCCCAAACCAGCCAATTTGATCTCGATGCCCAGAGTCCCATTGGCAGCCCTAATGGCTAAATACTTCCTTCAAAAATGTTTTCCTTGCCTGGCCTTCCGGACACTATACTCTCTGATCAAGGGCTCCAATGCACCTACAAGTATTGTGCTATAGTTTGCAAGAATCCAGGTATAAAATGTGCCCTTAGTTTGGGGTACCATCCTCAAACTATCAGGCAAACTGAGAGACTGAATCAAACACTGGAACATTATTTGCATTGTTTCATCACTGCAATACAGGATAATTAGAAGGATCTCCTTACACTGGCAGAATTCGCCTCTAACAATACCCTCCATTCCACCAACAAAACCAGCCCTTTATTTTGCACCTTTGGTTAACCCCCTTCAAGTATCCCCACTCAAGTCTTCTCTTCATCAAAATTTCCTGTGATGGATGCACTACTGGAAGAGATTCAAAAGTGACATAAGACAGTACTTTCGGCTCTTACAGCTTCTAGGATCACACAAAAGAAATATGCAGATCGCAAAAGATCAAAAGAACTAGCACTCCAAAGAGGAGATCAAATATGGAAGGCCTCTCGGTTCCATCTGAGACATTTTGTTCTCTCCAAACTTTCCCCATGTTATTTTGGTCCATTTAAAGTGCTTGCAGCTATAGCTTCCCATACAAGAGCTTCGATCTCAGGTGAGAGTTCATTGTGGGGTAATATTGTTGCCCAAGCAGCTCCAAAAGAATTCAAGTTCTGCTAAAAAAAATCTAAATTGCCAGAATCCATTTTGGGGATCCAAAATCGAGAAAAGGAATTAGGAGGGAGTTCACCCTTCCCATGTGGAAAGCCTCTCTGCTCTTCCTCTCCTGTCAGCCATCTGCCTCCTGGTATTCCTGCTCTGCTGCCCCAAACAGCTGTGTGCACCTTACTCTATTTATATTTTTTTGGGCCATTCCTATTCCACACATACAATCACAAAAATGTGTTCAGCACTGAAAATTGTTCTAAACAAAAATATCAAGGAAGGACACAAGAGTCATTTGCCACTATGGATTGTTCAACAAAAATGTTTTAGGTGACTGCGCTTTCATGTGTACATGTTAGCCAAGGACAATGTCATCATTCAACACGAGGAACCCTTCCAACACAAGTCAGCGAACTACAGAATCCTGTTTAAAATATCAGATGAAAACTTATTTTGTAGTTCGCAGTGTCTGCTGTTATCTATGTTTTGCATTTTGCGAGAGCATTGGCCTCAGTCCCAGAAAAAGCCTACAGAGCAGTGATCAGCATTGTTTACACAAAACGAACACAATGTATTAGGCTATAGGAAAAAACATATTGTACTGTACGTTAATATTGCAATATGCAAAAGCAAATCTCATGGTTTGCATTGCATTAAATATAAAAGTGTTTTCATCACACTGTGCATTTAGCAAGAAGGCCTGCTATTTGGCTCAGACCACATGCCATTTTAAGCTTGGTAAATATGGGCAGACATGGGGAATACATGTCACTGGTACCAGGCAGACGCATTGCAAGACAGAGACCAGGTGAGGTTCGGTCAACTCCCCCTTTTCCTGTCCTTTCAGGCACTCAGAGAAGCTTTGCAGGCTTTACACAGGAAGACCGCCAAACACTGAAGTGGTGCGCAAGTGGTGTTGATGGTGAGGGAGAAGGACTCTTGCTGCTATTGCAACCTTTTTGCAATATTTAAAAGTCGGATATTTGACTTTGTTTTCACAGACGTTTTTGGCTGTGGAACTGGTGGAGTCTCCTTTAAGGCAGAGGAGGAGGAGCCCGAAGCAACCCGAATCAGCACACAAAAGCGCCCACTCCCACGTCAGCGGAGCGGAAGTGGTGCACAAGTGGTGTTGACCGTGTTGCCGGGGGTGCCGGCTAAGGCTAGTAAGAGCTTTTTCCTCTCCATCTTGCTCTGACATCACCATCTAGAGGAGCTGCACTACGTGATCAAGCGGGCCTGTGATGAGCAACTCGACGACTCCAGAGGCTGAAGCCAGGATTTTGACTCGACAACAGGTAAGGCTACGTCTTGCCTCCTGCCCCGCTCCTCAGACCAAGCTGTCGCCTGCCTCAAGGCCGAAAGTGAAAGCCCTCTTTTCCCTGAGACAATCCTGCCTCCCCTTTTCTAGTAAACTCCTTGAGAAAGAAGAAAGGGGTAGGGCTTTGATCGTGGTGATGGAATTGGCTAAGATCTCACCACTGGATATTCCGATGCCTAAGGAGGGCCGCCTGCCCCAGGGGATACCCTTAATATTGACTGCAAAAATGGTGTCCAACCAAGGAGTGGGGCAGAAACGTAGAGAGCAGTCATTTCTGTACCTATGTGATTCGGCAGGGGAGAGTGCCCCTGAAAATGGCAGTCCACCTGCCGCACAGGACACATATAGGACGGTGGACCACACGCCCCCACCCGCTGATAAACTGGATTATGTGGCGAGTCCTCCCACTAAGGATATTAGCCCCTCCCGAAGAACCCCGGATCATTCAGGAAAGCCCCTGAATGATCCTGTGGGGGTGGAATCTTCAAACTTGAAAATCTGTCTTGCAGTGGTGATTGATCCAATCATTACCAGCGATCCCCATTCTCTCATTCCGCCACAAACTATAAACCAACATGAGGCAACGCAGGATACACTGAATTCAGAAGAGGAGGAAAGTCGGCACAAATCAGCGGCAGTGAGGTATCTGCCGTCACAGACTCTCCCCGCTTTGGAAGGAGTGCAATTAGAAGCCTGTCAGCAGAAGCTGAATGCTCGACAGGATCAAGAGGGCCATTGCGATGAAAGCATCATTGAGGAAGAGAGTAATGACTATTTGGGAACCAATCAGGGCTTTGACAGGGAGGAGGAAATTTGGGAAAACATGTGTGATCCCCCTAAGGCCCTCCTGACAAAGGAGATATTTAAGACCGCATCAGAGCTGCCCAATGATCAATATGGCAAACCTAAGGACAAGCTTCAGAAGTGTCCCCACTATACATCTAATGTAGAGATACTGGCTTTGATAGCGGTGGAATCCTCACCCCCTGCCTCCCCAAAGGGACCCCCGGGGCTAGCAACACCTCTACCATCAAACGCATGTCTGGCTAATAAATTGATCTAAGATTAAAGAAGCAATAGAGCACGCAGGAGGGACCAGAAAAAAGATCCCGTTTGGTCTCATGGAATACTCAGAGTTTTGGGCACTTATTTTCTGGGGAATGTGACTTCTTGAGTGAGTTTGAAATGATATACGTACAGGAGACTTGGCTGAGAACAAGTCTGTTATGCGAGGGATATCAAAGTTTCATCAACCCCGCATTGAGAGGACCCTTGGGAAGGCCTCGCGCTGGGCTCCTGAACTTAATTAAAGAGGACAGTGACTTGCAGGTTCGGGACCATCAAATACCCAATCCATACGTTCAGGTGTTGAAATTGGTAAAAAATAGAGGGAGTCAGGAGATCAGACTCCTTTCAATTAACACATATCGCAGCAGTCAAGACTGTGAAACTGAAAAGTACCTTTCAGACATCATGGAACGCATTGATGAGTCTCTGCTTGAAGATCAAAACCAGTTGATCCTAATTTGTGGCGATCTGAACCTGAAGCTCCTGGACAAAAAAGGCAAACTGAAGCACAGAGTACTTTTGGAACCCTAGGAAAATAGATGGATCATGGAAATGAACATCAGAGAAATGGTAATGCTAAATGGACAGACTCAGGGCGACATTTCGGGTGCGGATACTTGGTTTTGTAATCGAAGTAGCGCCTGCTTGGACTACTGCTTTGTGGTAGGTAACACACTCAAGTGGATCGAATCATTTACCATAAGAAAACAGCTGACCAGTGATCACACACTATTGAAAGTGGAACTCCGGTGGAAATCCAAAGAGGCGCCCCAACAAAGCGCATGCCCAATAGAATTAACATGGGGCAGGAATAGGCTCAGGAACAAAGCATCTGCCATTCCTAAATTAGTGGCTCAGCTAGACGATAACATCAAAAGGTCAACAAACGTATTGGAATGCAGATGGCTGTTGAAGAAATTTGAACTCAAGCGAGATACGAATAATATCACAGCAACGGTAAGAAAACACGCCTATATTATGGACCTTGTCAAAAGGAGAAGAGAGTATCGTGCTGATCTCAGAAGAATCCGTAAAAGAAACTCACCTGATAGCGAGGCAAGAACAAAGCAATGTAAACAGCGGTATAAAAACTGGCTTAAATCCTGGAAGATTTGGCGAGCACAGGCAGATGCAGAACATATGTTAGCCGCGATTAGTACCGTTAATACAAGATCCCTTTGGGAAATTATAAATAAAGGCAAAGATTTCCAACCTGCCTTAACTACAAACCAAGTCTCAAAGGAAGATTGAGGGAAGCACTACACAGCTTCATTTAAAGCAGAAGAGACCATCAAACCCCCACAAAAAAGGCCAAATCCTCACCCTGGCTTATTGTGTTTGACAGGGAAGACAGCAGAAGGCATAAAATATTTACTGCCATAACATCATTTGGGAAAGGAAAACATTAAATCATCCCCCCCATACCTTACAAGATTCCCATAATCTCACCACAGGAATCTATTGATGCGCTGCAGACTAAACCTACTGCCGTCAAGAGAAGTGCAGTATCTAAGAAAGCAGATTATAATGCAAGATGCATGTTGTCGTTTCTGTAGGATTTCCGAAAACCTGCAAACCACGAGACATTTGACTATCAACTTTCAAAAACTAAGGAGCTTGTATTTCAAGACCACCCATGCCCCACTGGACCCTGCAAATGAGGAGGAATGGTGGGAACGCCTAATGACGGTACATAAACTTGGCCAGACACTGGATGCCATGAAATTGGTGGAACAGATTTTTTCATCGCGCTTAGAGACCGACGTCCAGTCTAGCAGGAGACGGACTGATCAGGAGGGCATGTAAAGAGGTTCAAATGGGCTAAAGAAATTGTAAAGTTCATATGTTAAAGCTTTACATGTCTTTTGTGTTTGACCAATAAAAAAAAATAATAATAAATAAATAAACTAAGGGACAAGCAAGACCTCCCCCATCCAGCAAGGTGGAAGAAGACTCAAGAACATCATTATGAACAGGCTTAGAAAGGTACAGCCACCATTTTAGGCAAATGGAGTCCCTTGTGTCCCCTGCAGCGGCTGCAATGACAGCCTGCTGTATAATTCACAAAAAAGGCATGTAAAAAGGTACACTGCAGATTCTGGAACTGTCAGCGCCAGAGATGGCAGCATAAAGGCTGTGCTCCTTTGCCCTGTCCCAGACCACATCCTTCATTATAATGGCTGATCCTAGTCCAACTGAAACATCCCAGGCTGCGGAAAGACAGATGGAGAAGATGAGACTGAAAGAAGGGATTATAAACTACTGGACCTGCTGACTAAGGTGACTTTAGACATTGCAGAAGTCAAAACAAAGCTGATTAATGCGGAGGACAGGTATGTGGATCTTACTACAAGGGTGGGGGCTATAGAAGAGCATCTTACCACTGTGGATGACAAAACTGTAAGGTTACAGGATCAGATAAGGAATTTGGAAATCCAAAATGGAAAATTGACTCTTAAGAGCAGGAAAACTTCTCTAGGAGGAACAGTTTTTCTCTAGGAGTGGCCGGATTTCCTGAAAATGTGGAGTGAGGGAACCCTATGGCATTTCTGGAGAAGGCACTGATTTCCATGTTAAACTTAGACCCCAGCACCCCTTTGGAGATGGAAAGAGCTCACAGGTCCTTGGGGCAAAAGCCAGCTATGGGTCCGCGACCAGACACTTTACTGCAAAGTTTTTGAGAATTCCAACTAAAGAAATGATACTTAGAAAATCAGGTGAGCAAGGGGATTTGTCATGGAGAGGAAATAAGATTATGATTTTTGGGGATTTAAGTAGAGCTAGGCTAAGAGTAAGAAGTTGCAATATTATATGGTGTATCCTGCTATACTTCTGGTAGTGATTAAGGGTCAGAGTCACTCATGTTCTGATAATAGGAGTGCTGAGTCTTTTCTTATCTGACTTGGATATCACAACTATGAAGACTGTCTCCTTATCTGAAAAAAGTGTTCCTCCAAAAAAGAAAAGATGACTTCACTCATAGACTTACATCTGTCTACTCAACGCTTCTCTTTGTCACTTAAAGTGTGTACGCCTCTTTTTTTCTCTTAAAGAGTATTCTTTTTACCAATCTGTTTATTAAGTTTATAATAAGTTTTAATATTATGTTGGAGTTAACTGTTGTATCCAACGGTTCTTTCATTGCGGGAAAGTTTGGATGATGGCACTGAAAAACTAAGAAAGAGTAAAGGACTCTACAACACCAACGCTGGATGGCATCAATACGTTCCATTCCTAGGGCAGTGACGCGCCTGGCCAAGGATGCCGGAAGCCCTGTGCCTCTGACACGGGGTGCAGAGAGTCCGGGAATGGAGGAGGATAAGAAGCGGGGGAGAGTGATCCTCACCGTAACATTTGTAACGGCAGTGACACGTTCTATTTGTAATGCTGGAAGCTCTGTGCCTCTGATGCGGTGTATGGAGGAGCCGGAATTAGAGGAAGATGAAAGCCGGAGGAGAGCGAAATTACATCGGGCCCCGCCCCCCGGATGTCGTTGGACTGACCGGCGTGGAAATAGTACAAGGTGTAATTGAGTTGCCAGATTGCGGTACTGCGAGAAGGGGCATATATATCATAGCTCGTATGTATTTGGGTATCTATTCAGTTAAAGTGAAGGCAACAACATACTGTGAATGAGCTAGACATTAGGGACCATGAACAACTCCAACATGCAATGGTAACGGTGGACTGCACTGGAGCTAATAATAGCAGATGTGCTATAATACTGGAACGTGTGAGAGTAGCTTTAAACTTTTAGCATGTTTTTAACTGTTGCTATTCATGTTTAAATGTGCTCGCCCATGTGTGTTTTGAAATGTGCAAACATCCTATACTGTTATCCACTATTGGACATTGGGTGTTGAATGTGCCATGGTGCAGGCTTCACAACAATGTTTTTCTATGGGTTTGAAAATGTTAAAGTAAGCAGCATGTTACGGATCATGAATTACAATGAGGTAGGCCTCGCAATACATTCTATTCAAGACACAGAGGAGAATATTGAGCATTGATGTAGCCTTGTGGATGGGGGGGCATCGCGGTTACGGGACAGTGGTGCCATCACAGGGTTATGGCCCAAGCAACTCGGGTGGCGAGCGTTGCTGGGGGATCCCTGTCCCGCATGACGGTGGCTCCTCTAGTGTTCCATAGGGCAATTAATACATAGTGACTATGTGTCTCATACTCGAATCTGGCTGGCAAATGTCATACACATGCTCACTTTTGGGGTGTGGGAAGAAGCCTTGTATGTCACATCACTTCCAATGAATTCAAATATATCCATCCATTGGCGTTCAGAGTGACGGGGGTATTGAAATGACATCATTCATGTCGGGGTGACCATGTATTGTGTGAGAGGGTGGGGAAATATTCAAGATGAGTTATTATCTATAGGCTAGAAATTTATATTTGAGCGGGAACTTCAAAGAAAAATTAATCGCAGTAGCAGGGGCTTGCAAATAAAGAGATGCTGGTGGACAGAGCTTAGGGTTCCCTAGATGTTAATATGGGTGGGCTCGCTTCAGGTAATAGAACAACAAGAGAATGAAAGGGTTGCACTTTAGATATCTTAATAAATAAAAGGGTATGTTTATAAGGTGTAACACGGCTGCATATGCAATAAGCGGTACTCTTGTATTGCCAATGATGGTGTTATGGGATTTTGACAATGCTACACGAGAGTGAACAGTATATTAGCAAGGAGTATGATGTTTCAAAGTGGTAATTAGTGAATGTAGATACGTCTGGTGTATTGACTCTGTGGTTATTCCCTTATTTAAGACATCTATCTGTAAGTGTTGATGGTAGGCTTAGACGGAGAAGGTTCTAATGTTTATTCCAACCAGTTTATTGGACTCAAAAATGTGCTAATACATTTGTATGTGTTACTGTAATAAGCTATCTTCTTAATGACAAAGGGTTAATGTGCAGATTGGGAATATGGGTATACTGGTAAGAACAATTAAAATGGGCCTAATCGACAATTATATAGATTTGGATAGTAATGGGGGATCTATAGAATCTATGGTACTTGATCAGGCATGGGTTTCTGGGGTATAGTTCAGATTTGTATGAGCGTTGTATATAACTGTTCTCTTAATTGGTCCATTATTTTTTGGACAATTTCCAATCAAAATGAGTCTTTCTGTTTGTGTTTTGTGGTACATGTGTTGTGTATAAAAAAGGAAGTAAAAATGTTTGGAATTGTGTTCGAAGATGTATGGCTGACTAATCTGGGACTGCATTTCATTAGCACTTTCAGCTAGGAACATTAAAGGTTGCTATTTGGAATGTGAAAGTCTTAAACTGTCCTAAGAAAAGAAAGAAAATATTAGCCAGGCTATGGAGGGAAACATCTGATTTAATATGTTTGCAAGAAACACATTTGATAGAACACTCATGGAATATGTTCAATGATTCTAAATATATGAATGTTTTACTAAATTGGAGGGGTGGGAATTCTAATTCGTAGGAGGCTGGGTATGGCAATAGAAAATGTGTCTATGGCTGATGAAGGTTGAATTATTTTGGCAGATGTTAGGTGTGAAGGGAGGTTAATAACCTTGGGCCTTATTGAAATATTTGACATGGTAGACATTTGGAGGGTTTTACACCCTAAGGATAGGGATTTTTCATTTTATTCCCCAGTCCATGATTCTTTCTCGAGAATTGACTATTTTTTAATTTCAGTTAGATTAATAGAGGACGTAGTGGAGGCTAACATTTGGGGACCGTTGTCTTTCGGATCACTCTTTAGTCACACTAAAATTGAATTTTTAAAGATGTCGGCCCAATTGTACTAAATTGTCTTGGGAGGATAGCTCAGGGGTAACACGCTCGCCTTGGAAGCAAGACGACACAGAGCAACACAGGTTTGATCCTGGGTCCGCACTTAGAATCCTCTGGGTAACAAGCGTGTTATAAATAACGAATCATAATCATAAATGACGGCTTAAAACGTTCATCTTAAAGGATGAGCATGTGTGTGAGACTCTAGATAACTTTATTATTAACTATTTTAATGAGAATAAAGGGTCTACTGATATTTTAATTGTTTGGGATGCCTTTAAGGCAACTATACGTGGTGAGTTAATGAATTGGATATCTAGGGCAAGGAAGTTGGGAGAGGAGAAGGTAAAAGATCTGGAGGTGGAGCTGGGTTATGCAAAGAAAATATGCATTGTCTAAAAACAGGAAGGATAAAATATATGTGGTTAGAGTAAGAGAGAAACTAAAAGACAAAGTAAATAGACAAGCTGAAAAAGGTTTATATTTAATGAAATGAAAGTGTTGGGAGGAGGGGGAACAGGGTGGTTAATTTTTGGCAAATAGGTTAAAGAATTTGATGGAAAGGTTGAACTAGTATTCAAGAAACAATTAATCTGTGAAAGTTTCAGAGCATTTTATGCGTCCCTCAACTCAGAAGAACTAGTAGCTCAAGCAACAGAATTAGCAAAATCTTTTGACAAAATAGATATTCCATGCTTATCTGAGGAAGGGAGAGAGGTGTTAGACGCACCAATCATGGTATCCGAAGTCCAGACAGCAATAAACCAACTTAATCTGGAGGGATTCTCTGTCAATCCATGAGAGAAGCAGTTATTACTTTGATACCGAAGCCAGGAAAGGATACCACTGAATGCAGTAACTATCGTCCTATTTTACTTCTAAATGTAGATGTAAACATGTTTACTTTTGACTGCCCAGCTACTTAAACATATTGAAGAGTTGATTGATTATTCGCAGGTGCGGTTCATGGGAGACAGACATGGGTATGACAATATTAGGACCCTATTAGATGTTATGGGATCATCATATTTGAAAGCAGAGATGTTGTTTATTTTTTTAGATGCTTCGAAAGCCTTGAATGTGTACATTGGTCATTCTTAAACTACACTCTGATTGAAATGGTGTTTGGGCCACAATTCTTTAACACTGTGGGAGCCTTGCAATATGGGATCTCGGACAAACTTTGGGTTAATGATGAGCTTTCTTTAGTGTTTCAATTACTCAGAGGAACAACACAAGGTTGTCCGCTTTTGCCCTTTCCTTTTAATTTAGCTCTGGAACCATTACTGGCATATATAAAACAGGAACAGGGCCTACTGGTTGGCGTGTGGGAGGCAGGGAAATGAAGGCTTTAGCAGAAGCTGACGATATGACTATTGTACTGGCCAACCCGGAAGGAGGAGGTACACTCCTGAGACACATGATAGAAGAGGCGGGATCATTATCTGGACATACAATTAATTGGGGGAAAACTGTTGTCTTTCCACTTAAAGAAAATCCTTCAAATAGGGCCTTAAATGATTGGAATTGTCAGTGGGCAAATTGAAATGTGAAATTTTTGGGGATTTATCTTTTATGTGACACGAAGAAAATTGTGGATTTTAACATTGGTAAATTGATTGAGACACTGCAAAGGGATATACGTAAATGGGATTGTATGCTTTTGAATATCTGGACCAAGGTAAATGCTATTAAAATTATGCTTCTGCCCAAAGTTTTGTATTACATACAGTCGCTTCCTCTGAAATTTACTGACAATGGGTTTAAGCGCATTGACAGGGTATTTTTGGACTTTTGTATGGGGGGTGGGAAAGAGGACAAAGATCCCTCGCTTCATTTTGGTCCGCCAACTTAGGGAGGGGGGATTTGGGTATCCAGTTTTAGAAAATGATCACAGAGGGTTTCTCCTTAAGAAAGCTTCTTGTTATTTTATGGAGAGGAAGAGATCAGAACCGTTTTGGGTATCAATAGAAAGAGATATGCTTAAGCCTTATTGTTTAGACAGTCTATATTCCTTTCCATTTGAGGGAAAACTGGAATCTACAGCTGTTACAAAAACCGCTTTGGTGGAGTGTATTTTGGTGTGTGGACAAGGTTTATTCATGTATGGAGACCACCAGGGGACGGAGGCTGCATGGGAGCCTGAAGGCTCGTCTCCCAGCGAGCCACCGGTGTTTTGGCGAGATTCGAGTGTATGCCCAGCCTGTAGGTGACTGAATCGCTACGCCTATGAAGCCAAAGGGGTCAGGCATCGCCGGTCTAAGTTTCGAGGGTATTCGGTCCAGCTTGCCCCAAGAACGCTGCAGAAAGGGCACCTCCCACCCGCCAGAGGAGGAGGCCGCCATCGGAGAGGCGCGATGCCCGCGCTGTGATGCCTGGTGGTGCCAGTCCCTGCGGTTTGTGACCCGGGACAAGGCTGATTGCGGAGGACGGCTGATCTTGTGTCCTGGCCGCCTGAGGTGAACTCTGGGCCCCGCGGATTGTTGGAGTCCTGCAGTGTACCCGGTCTGCATTGTATTGGAGGTGACTTCGGAGGCAGCGGAACCCCAATCGGCCTTCCTGGAGGCTAGCGGAATCCACTGGCGACCGAGGTACGGGCGAACAGCCCTGGAGAGGCACCCACTGAGAGGCGGCGGTGGAGTGGCCTATTACACAGCGGAGCAGAGCGCCCACCCCCACG
Organism: Ambystoma mexicanum; assembly: GCF_040938575.1. Lineage (NCBI taxonomy): Eukaryota > Metazoa > Chordata > Amphibia > Caudata > Ambystomatidae > Ambystoma > Ambystoma mexicanum. The sequence goes on along the minus strand of NC_090927.1, from coordinate 14,677,548 downwards.
TCCGTGGGTGGATGTAGAGGCAGCTGCGGCTTCCACCCGGTGCCTTTCCCCCTCGGCAGACACCCTCCCTCGAGAAACACAGTGGGGGCAGCAAGCAAGAGGACGGGGATGCCGCACGCAGCAGCAAACAGACTTGTGCTCTCCCAGGCTGGCACTCAAGGTAATCGGTCAGCCGAAGGTCCTTGGAGTGCACAGGGAGAAAATCCGACGAGAAGCGGATGCGGGACGCATGGATTGGGAGCCTCTTTGGAGGAGCCGGCTCTGCGTCCTGAAACCTGCACACAACAGCGCGCGGCTTCCCCACTGCCTCCCATGAACTGGGGCTGTGCTGATCGGCCGGGGACAGCTTCACACCTGCACCCCCCATGCCGTGGACCCTCCCCCCAGCCAGCCGGCCCCACATTAGAGACTAACTACAACCATGATGAACTGGCCCTGCAACAGCCCTGCACAATCAGGGGCACCCATTGGCTGGAGCGCCTACTACCTCCAGTCCAGACACCGGAGCTGGAAAGCGGAGGCGGAGCCAGTATTAGCCAAAGGCAGTAGCATAAGGCTACAGCCTGTCCTGGCCGACCCTGGTCGCTGGCACCCGAACCCCTGCTCACCGCACCTAACAAGGTACAGCTACCTGATGACCCTCAAGACTTTACCTCTGACTTTAAGGTATCATAGACTGCAATCCACCTCCTAACCTCTCTCAACCTACGTACTCCTCTCTCTGCTTTACCCAAATGATACCATGCCTATCACCACCCTGTCTCCAGGTATATATATCGCTGAATACTACGTGATGCAAGACTCTTCATCATTGCGACTTAATTTTCACTGTATGTATGTTTAATCCAAGTACATGTTACCTTTCTCTCCTACCCACCACCCCCTTGGTCGCCCGCTTGCCTCGTGTCCCCCTTCACTCCCCCATGGTCGCCCGCTTGCCTCGTGTCCCCACTCCCTTCCCCAGGGTTGCCTGCTTGCCTCGTGTCCCCCCTATCTCCCCCATGGTCGCCTGCTTGCCTCGTGTCCCCCCTCCCTCCCCTATGGTCGCCTGCTTCCCTCGTGTCCCCCCTCCCTCCCCCTTGGTCGCCCGCTTGCCTCGTGTCCCCCCTCCCTCCCCTATGGTCGCCCGCTTGCCTCGTGTCCCCCCTCCCTCCCCTATGGTCACTCCCTTGCCTCGTGTCCCCCCTCCCTCCCCCTTGGTCGCCCACTTGGCTCGTGTCCCCCCTCCCTCCCCTATGGTCGCCCGCTTGCCTCGTGTCCCCCCTCCCTCCCCCTTGGTTAGCCGCTTGCCTCGTGTCCGCCCCTCTCTCCCCCATGGTCGCCCGCTTGCCTCGTGTCCCCTTTCCCTCCCCCATGGTCGCCCGCTTGCCTCGTGTCACCCTTCCCTCCCCCATGGTCGCCCGCTTGCCTCGTGTCCCCCCACTATTGCCTCTATATGCCTTCTCCTCTCTCTCACCCTGTGCCCCTAACAAAGCCCCCACCTGACCTCCACACCTGATTACCACCGAATGTAACATGTAGTTTGCATCATGTTTAGCACGTTGCCTCTGCGACTGCATCCATATGCCTCACTGAACTCAGGCTCATGCAAATGTATAGTCCTTTCAAACACTTACGTAACATGTCTTTCATGCACTATAACCTGTAATTTGTCTTCAAACACTTATGTAACCAAGCTAAGCTTTCTTAACAGCGCCACGATGCCCGAGGGCAGTTGTGCGCTATATAAATGGAAATACATAAATAAATAAATGGAGAGGCATCTATTTGGCTTAATCCAGGGTTGCAATTAGATAACAAAATGCTAAACTGGAGAAGTTGGGCCAACAAACTTTAGATGTTTGAAGGAATGAGAAAATGATAACCTTTGCAGAGCTAGTCGAGCAATATGGATTGTGTAATAGGGAACATGAGAGATGAAGAAAAATGGATGGTTGAAAGGATGCCGGTACTAAATGAGCCAATGATTGAAAAGCCCAAAATGTGTGAACTGTTTCATACTCCACCCTGTATGGTGTCAACTTTTATTAAGTTAATGCCAATAGAGAATTGCATGAAGGAGTCATGGGAGAAACTACAACTGGTCTACAGATTTGGGAAGGGATGTTTCGGTGAAAGTATGGAGGGTGTCTGGAGGGTGGCAGTGAAAGCTTAGCTGGATCTGAAGCTGCGTTATATTCATCAACGGGTTTTAGGCTGTTTATATTGGACTCCAGAGCGGATGAGTGTGATGGGTTTGATAGATAATGGTCTGTGTTAGGGCAATGTGATGAGGGGAACATTATTGCACATATGCTTTGGGAATGTAAGAGATTGGCAGATTTTTGGAGGGATGTACTAGAGAATTAGCCCGTCAGATAGCACAGCGATTAGATCGCTCGCTTTGACATCCGTGCAGAGACCACCGACGCAGGTTCGAATCCCGGCAGGTCCAAACTCTGCCTTTCATCCTTCCGAGGTCGATAAATGAGCACCACACACCGTGGGTAATAATAAGCAGCGCTCAGATGCCTGAGGGTTCGTAGCGCTATATAAATGCCAAATTATTGATATTATTATTATTATTATTGACGCAACTGAGAATATCTCCTATCCGCGAACTTCTATGGCAGTGATTCTTCCATGAACTGAGGGCAGATGCAAAAATGCATGCGACTCATCCGGCTGGATCGATAAAGCTTTACTGATGCAACTAAGCAAAAAAGGAAGGTGTGGAAGACCAGGAAGAAGCCTCAGATAGAGAATTGGGTATTGGATATGCAAACTCTTTCAGGCTTTGAAAAACTTCAATCAGTAAGACAAAATCGGGAGGGAGAGTATTTGGAACAATGGGGGCCTTTTAATGATCTGTCTGGGTGAGTGTAGGTTGGGGTACTGAATATAAATATGGGGTTAGGTGTTAAGGTTGTGGGGGTTTGTGTTTGTGTTAGGTTGTGTGGTTTATGTTGTCCTTCTGTGTGTTATTTTAATCATTGGACTTTGTGGGCTGGTGTAAGTTGTATATGTTCTATTAATACTCCTATAGTATGTTTTTTTTAATCGATGTGATCATTTGACATATAGAATTGGTTATTTGGTTGTTATTACCGCTCAACTTTGTGTTATTATTCTAATGTTTGTTGACTAAATCAAAATAAAGTGGTTTAAAAAAAGACACACTGCTGCCAGCCTGTCAGATAAACTTGTCACGGTAACAAAATGGTACTAGAAATTTGAGAAAAAGGGAAAGCAATGTCTCCCCTCAGCACTCCACATAAGGTGGGGTGTGCGGATCTTGAAAATAAAACACTAGGTTCAAAAGGTATCCCCTTACCCTTCGAACGTTAGGAGCTAGCCAGCCGAATCAAAAAGTGACATATAAGAAGCTCTAAGAGCTTCCAGTAGCACTGCACTGAAGTACTGAGTGCTACTACAGGAAATTACAAAGTGACATGTAAGAAGCTCTAAGAGCTTCCAGTAGCACTGCACTGAAGTACTGAGTGCTACCATAGGAAATTACAGATGCCTTAAAAATGGAGGAAAGCATGACTCCACATAGAAAGACCAAAAAGTGGTCAAAAAGGTTCCGGGCACTAGAATAAAAAGAAGGGTGAGTGAGGAAAAAGGTTACCACTCACCCAGAAGAATTGTAAAACAAAGAAAACAGGTGTCCAACAAAAAGTGCTGGAGGACTCACAAAGAGTGGAGATTTCACACAAGAAAGAGAAATCCTCCCAACAGTAATTATTATCATTATTGAGCACAAACAGAGCTTCAGGAAGCAACAGAGCACTTTACAAGTAACAGGAGGAGGTAGATAGTGAGGGGAGGAGGGATACCATGAAGTTTGGCAGCAAGGTATCTACGATCAACCAGGTGAGTAAACAGGGGGCACAGATCAGACAGTCTCAGGTTAGGTGTGGCGTGGAGAATGAGTGGAACTAGCTGTTGGAGGGAAGCCACTCCTTGAAGACGAGAGTCTTGAGCACTTTCCTGAAATGTAAAAGCAAGGACGGGGGTCTGGTGCTGGTTGTGCGGTAGTATATTAGCAACCGGAAGATGTATTGGAGCCCATCGGACCCCAGGGGGATTTCTTTCAGACTTATCAGAAGTGGCAATTCTAGGGTAAGGAGGAGGATTTACATCCACAATTTTGCTGGATGTAACTCCTGCCCTTCACCTCCAAACCTTGTAGTTTGACAGTACAGTAATGTGGTGGTCACAGAATAACCGCCACTTTATTGCCAGAATATTCCTGTCGCATTCTATGCAATATATTGCATTTAACTATTGTGATTCACTCTCAATCTATCTCCTAACCGCGATAGCTCTGGCCTGATAGTGCCTGTCTACAGTTACTGGTTTTAGGGGTGAAAAGTCTTCTTTGTGGACACTGTAAGGAACTCATGGTGGCAACAGTAAAGACAGGCACAAGTGATCACAGTTCAAGGGTGTTTATTAATCTGTATAAATGGGTGAGAAAAATGCCTAATCTTAATCTAAATCTAAGATGGGAGTAAGCTACGACCATCAAATAATAAGGCAGTCCTAGTGAAGTCTTGTCAAATAAAAGGGGCCTATACTAAAAAAGAAAACTATTGCCAATCATTACCTCTAAGTTACAGAATAGTGTGGGATATTGTTCACCAGAAAAGAAAGAAGTGTTCACAAAATTATAAATCAGGATGGTATAACTGGGGTCTCCCTTCCCCACGTTTATTAGCACGGGACAAGGTGGGACTCCGGAGCACAGCAGACTCCTGGGCCTCGCCAGCACAAGCTTCCAGTTTGTTTCCAAAATATCAGGGACTTACACAAAGTCTCTTGCCTCAGAGGACCTGATGTGCTATAAACAACAAAACAAACGTTCCTTTCAGTTCTTCTTCACATTGGGTGGTTTCACTTCACCTGTGGATCCCCTTCAACCGGACGCTAATCCTTTTGCAATGTTGGCCTCCGTCAGTCGGGTTAACTAGGGCTTTTCGTTTCCATTATTATCACCTGTATTATTCAAGAGTCTCAATATCCTTTCAAACAACTGTTCACTGTGGACATGCCTCAGCCAGGTTCACACTGTCGACACAATGTTTATGGGGTGTTTATGATTTGCTCTCCTTCGTGGGCATCCCTCAGCCAGGTTCACACTGTCGACACAATGTTTATGGGGTGTTTATGATTTGCTCTCCTTCGTGGGCATCCCTCAGCCGAGTTCACATTTGCCAGTTTACACAGTTCATCAGTAAGCAGGATTCTTTTCCCCTAGCCTTTTCTTGACTAGGGGCCTCATTACACGGATGGCGGTAGGGGATTACCGGCACCGGTAAGGGCACCGGTGCCGGTAATCCCCTACCGCCCTACTAGGGACTTCAGAGCAAATAGCGGGCCCGTTATTAGCTCTTTCCCCATTCCCATTGAGCCCTATGGGGGCTGAAATGGGAATGGGGAATGGTATTTGGCATGGGTACTTACCGGGTCCTCCAGGGTCGGAATGACCCGGTAAATCCCCATTCCGCCTAGCCGGACCCAGAAGGCGGTAAGGGGTAGCCATGGCGCTAATAGCACCATGGCTACCACCTACCGTGTAATGAGGCCCTATGTGTCAAAGACTTTCGTTTGTACAAGGGGTTTTACTCGACCCTTGTATGACAACTTTGACCTCTTGCATCGGGCTCTCCTAGGGCCTCCTGGTAGCTATAGTTTCAACAAAAGGGGAAAACAGTCAAGGTCTTTCGAATGAGCGCCAGCGTGGCGCCGGAACACTCTGCAGCTGGATCTTCCCTGTTCTTTCCTAAAAGTTCAGTAACATACACGTTCTTTGTTCACAAGTTCTTTCAACTCATATTATGTTGCCGTTTGCCACCTTCGCTCAACACAGTCTGGTTTACTATCGGTTCTCCCTCCAACTCATCGGCTGTGTTGAACTCCTTGGTGTTTCTTGTCTCTGGAGTCAAGGACGGTACCACGGTAGCAAGCGCGTCTCCCCGCCTCCTCATGCGTTTTGCCTTGTTCAAAGTGTGCTCTTGTGCTCAACCTTTTCTCCCTGAAGGGAAGGGAAAGGGCAGTCAGGTGTGTGTGTTTATTGTCAATTGCCTGACTCTGCCTGACCCTTGTATAGGCAGATATTGGCTCTGGTGTTAGTCCATTGTCTTTCACAATGTGCGAGTGTTAGAGGGGTTCTTGAATGTATCACACTATGCAAATTACTTATAGTTATTGTTTACATTATAGTTATTGTTTACTGTTGTTATGTTTATACATCATTATGTTCTGTGATGGAACGTATTAATTCAGAAGTTGTGGAGATTCCACTTGAGAGGTTGCTGGCTTCCCTGGCTGGGGGTCGTGTGCTCTGCTCTCAATAAACTGAGCTGAACTAGTTCATATGTCTCCTGCCTGGTCTATCCCACATAACAGAAAGTGTTTGTGTTGGAAAATGGAGGGTAGAGCTTCTAAATATCCTACGGATAGGATGGGGAAAATATGTTATGAGGAAGCGGGTACCGCGTCTCGCCCATCAGTGTCCCACTTCGACTCCCCGAATACCCCCATCCAGTTGATCCTCCCCCACTGGTCCACCCAGAGGAACTGGATCCAATAGCGATGGCCGTATCCTGGCCACCTGGATGACAGATCTCCGGGGACTAGCGGGTGAGACACATTCAGGTTTCTCACAACACATTGCGGTTTGATCTTTCCTAGTTGTTTCACGATTGGATTGGATATTGGTTAGACCCTTTACTGTTCTTCTAGATACACAGTGATGATCCTTAAAGCACTTAAAACTGAACTGCAATTACTTAATATATTTCTTAAATTAAAACATATGTATATTTTCAGTTCACTTGTGTTGTGTATTGGTTTGTGTTCTGCTGTAGGACTAGTTGGGCCCTATGCCCTCCTAAAAGGGAAGCCAGTCTGCCCACACACATAAATACTGCAACTGTTTGGACTATCCTGGTGGGCCCCCTGTGCTCCACTATCCTGGTGTGCCCCCTGTGCCTCCATGACACTGTTTTTCCCTATTTGAGGGATCATGGTAACACTGATCTGTGCTCTGTTCCCGCAGATATGAGTGAATGCATTGCATGCCCTGCAGAGCAGTGGTCCAATGAGAAGAGAGATGCGTGCATTCCACGGACGCTAGAGCTCCTGTCCTACGACGATCCTATGGGCGCCATCTTAACTTCCGTCACAGGCGTCTTCTTCTTCCTCACTGCTGGAGTGCTGGGAATCTTTATCGCATTCCGTGACACACCTATAGTTAAAGCCAATAACCGGGATCTCAGCTACACCCTGCTCCTCGCCCTCATGCTGTCCTTCCTCTGCTCTCTTCTGTTTATTGGACGGCCTTCCATGGTGACCTGTGCCCTGCAGCAACCAGCCTTTGGTGTCGTGTTCGCTATTGCTGTATCTTCTGTTCTTGCAAAAACCATCACAGTTATCATCGCCTTCAATGCAACAAAGCCGGGCAGCAAGCTCAGGAACTGGGTGGGCACCCGAGTGTCGAGCTGTCTGGTGATTCTCTGCTCACTGGGGGAGGTGGTGGTCTGCACGGTGTGGCTCCTTTTCTCTGCCCCGTTCCCAGATATTGACACTAAATCTGAACATGGCAAGATGATCCTACACTGTAACCAAGGCCCGGCATTTTTCTTCTATGCCGTGGTCAGCTACATGGCAATTTTGGCTTTTTTGAGTTTTGTTGTTGCTGCTTTAGCTAGAAAGTTACCAGACAGTTTCAATGAGGCCCAGTTTATCACCTTCAGCATGCTGGTGTTCTGCAGTGTCTGGGTCTCCTTCATCCCAGCATATCTGAGCACCAAGGGCAAGTACATGGTGGCCGTGGAGGTGCTTGCCATCCAGGCCTCCAGTGCTGGACTGCTGGGCTGTATCTTCATCCCCAAATGCTACGTCATCCTCCTGCGGCCTGAGCGGAACACCAAAGAGTACCTAATGGGGAAGTAGCCACACTCCTGAGACCTACTGCAGCTGATCGTGGTAGGACGTTGGTTTTCAATGCTCAACCACCAAGCACAGCATTTACCCAACAGGTTACATTACCCACACTGCACATGGTATCCCAACAGGTTACATTAGCCACACTGCACATGGTATCCCAACAGGTTACATTAGCCACACTGCACATGGTATCCCAACAGGTTACATTAACCACACTGCACATGGTATCTCTTGTAAATTCCTTTTTATTTGCTGGTTGTTTTTTTGTATTTGTTTTATTGTGGATATATTTATAAAACTTTAGTACATACAACATTATTGTTCATCACAAACTCCAGGCAAAAATCACCACTAGAATTCATATGCAAAAGACACTAGCATCAATAAATACATCCTTGGTAACATTCTTACCCATGTACACAACAATGATACAATAACACATTCTCCCAAAAGTGAAATGTGTACCGACTACAAAGTATTTAGCAGCACGTTTTTCATCAGCAATTTTACACACCTGTGTAACAGCAACTATTAAACCCTTACTGTATCCAGATAAACATCTCAGCCAGAACTGACAAGTCTGTGTGTTTCCTAGATCTTCAGCATGTTTACTGTTGTATATATATCCTTGTCATTGCACTGCATGAAGTGAATACATGCTTTGATATTTCAATCTGGTGACTGTTCAAACAGAGTCGACAGGTGCGATCCTCTTTTGGAATCTGAAGTCAGGCACCCTTTATGTCTAAACCCTCCAGCTTGTTTAATCTGAGGATTGCTTAAATATTAACTCTGCGTGCCCTTGTCACGCTGTATTGTCTGCTAGTACGTTTATTTTAACCCTTTCAGCCTGTTCAGTAATACTGTGAACATATTTTAGCGCATTATTAGCCTGTTAGTAAAATTGTGACAGGTTTTAGTTAATGTTTAGCCTGTAAGTAATATTGTGATTCCGTCTGTTACCTGGTCCATTTATTCACGTTGATTTGACCGCGATTGGGACAATGTGGTCTGAACTCACTGAGTCTTACCAGCTGCCTCTGTTCCTCATTCGCTCTCGCTGGGAACTACACGTTCCATCTTTATTGTAGTTCTCTCTCCCTCATAGCTTGCAACCAGGCTCGTGAGTGCTGGCGCATGAGAGAGGCCGGTCTGTGCCGGTCCATGACGTTACATGGCGTGTGGGGTGTTTCCTCTCACACCAAGACACCGGTAAATCCACCATGGCTAACATGTCCTCCAAAGTGGAAAGCAGTAAGGAGGCATCACTCAAGGGACTCAGAGATAATATATTAGCAAGGCCCATAACAGAAGGCAGGAGATTTTAAGACACCATTACCCGGAACTAGTCACTGTTGTGCCGCCAATAGGAAACCCTTCACCACTGTTGGGTATGACAGGGGAAGAAAGTACTAATCACGAGGTAATTGAAACTTTCACAATACCTACACTACATTGCCTCCCGTCTTGTAAGGTTAAAGAAGAGAAGGTGGGCTGCATACAGGTGCCCATAGGAGGGGTGCAGGAGACAAATGTAGTTGCAGGCATCCATAACTCAGTGAAATCTAATGGTGATATTAAAATACTGAGGAACGGTCTTAGATTGCTCCTGTTGAATACTAGATCCTGTAGTATGAAAGACGGACAATTATGTTATAAATAGTAAAGGATTTATTGATACATTTAAATCTTATTATGTATATAAAAGGAGATATGAAAGGAGTATCTGAAGCAGGATGCTTCAGTCTCTCCAACCGCCAGCTTCAGTGTCCGTCCCACATTCTACATTCCTCTTCTAGAATCCTTGTAGCTTCCACACCAAGTGCATCACATATTACCATGCTGCACATCCCTCTTCTTTCTAGACACATCTTTAATCTCCATAGTCCATTAAGTACTTCGGTATTTGATACTTTCTTCCAAACCTTGATACTAAAGTTTGTATCCCAGATGCTATATGTATTGAATTTGCTGGTAAGGAAAATTCTTGGCTCACTCTATTTTCATCAACATTACTCATGCACACTCTCACCATTAGCCTTTCCATTCATTACCATAATTCTCCCATTGTTCCATACTCTCCCGTCACTTGTTCTTACAGCATGTTTAAAAACCTCAATGACTTGGATAGGGTTTGACCACTTAATGCCTTTCACTCTCAAAGTTTCTGGTAGTTTGATTCTCACAAAACATCCTACTTCCAGGTTCTTGTTAAACCTAAATCTCCTCTTGTCATGCCATGCTTTTGTTACTATATTGTCTCTGTCTAAACATATCTGCCGCATCACTGGTTATTACTCCCATATTTAGCATATCAGTCATCCATCCAGGACATAATTTAGTGGTAGCTTTTCTACCCCTACTCAATTCAAATGGTGATACACCAGTCGTACTGTGTGGGGTAAACCTGTGTGCTATAACCATCATTCTGACTGCTTCTTTCCAATTCATTCCATTGGCCCACACGCATCTAATGGCATCTTTGAGTATTCTATTGTATCTTTCCACTACACCATTAGTTTGTGGGTGATAAATCGCACTGGTAACATGCTTAATCGATTTTTCTCTCAAATTGTAACGCTCGCCTGGTTCCCACGGGGGCGCTGGTCTAGTCTGGATTGCTGTGGCCTCTTCTAGCGTGATGCGCAGGACCCGGAACACCGATTGGACAGGACCTCCAAATCGTGCTTGCCTGGCCCGTAGGAATATCCTTCTGCAGATGAAAAAGGGGATTAACAGTCTGCAGAATAGTGTGCTAGCTCCCCCCTTCCCCCTTTGTTCCTCTCTAACTTCCTCCAAACCCCGGTTTAAGCTCACCTTATGGTTTGGAAGGATGAACTCTCCATCCTGCTTCTGGTGCAGGGGCGCGTGTTCGTCCAGTTACTTCACTGGTTTTCAGAATGGCGCTGGCAAAATCCACTTGACTTTCCTGAGCGATGCGCCGTAAGTATGAAAGTTCAAAGTTCAAGTGAGGCCCCCTTTATGTTGTCTTTCTAACCTGTGATCTGTGCTTTATTTCAGGTGCAGAATGAAGGCGATGCGTCGAGGGTTTAAACTGCCGAGGTGAGTAGTGATGAGGGCGATCCCTCTAAATGTCCTTATCATTCCCCAGAAATGTCTCTTGTCCTTTCCCCATAGGGGCCGGGGTACGGTACCTGCCAACGGGGCGGCGCCGACCCGAAATGTGGAAGAAAAGCCGGTAAGTATTATGGCTGTTAATCAGGCTTTCCTTCTGTGTTCCTTCTGCTCACCTTTTGTTTCTTCCTCTCTCCCCTAGGTGCAGAGATGTGGCGTCCGATGCTGACAGCCGCGATGGAGCCGGGAGATCTTCAGGGATGCTTGCGAGAAGATTCCGGATGCAGGTAAGAAGTTTGAAATAGTCCTTGGTTTTCACCTTTCTCTTCTCTTCCTTCCTTGCAGGTCTTCCAGGTTCGAGGCGGGCGTGGCTGGAGTCCAGGAGCAGGAGCAGACACGGTGAGCGTTAAGCTGCAGGAAGCAGAACAACTCGAAGCATGAGCTGCTGTCTGGGCGTGGCTTAAATAGCCTCCAAAGAAGTCCCAGGTATGTATCCTTCCCCAACTAGGTATGTATCCTTCCCTGGCCACGCCCGAGTGAAAAAATAGTCCCTATGAAAAAATAGTCTCTTTCAGGTCTCAGGGAGGCCTGAAGCGTGCAGCATGGTCTGCATCAGGTAAGTGCACAAAACACCTCCCTTTATGAGCCTGGCGCCTATGGCACCAGGACTGATGTCCAACATGAACCTGGCGCCAAAGGCGCCAGGACTGAGTCCAAAGAGCCCCTATAAGGGGCCGCTGGGCTTTTACTGAGGGCATGATGCCTGCTTCCGGGGGTGCTGGGCCTGGCCTGGTGCTCCGGGGGTAGGCATCATGACAGCACTCCCCCACAAGGCCCCCCCCAAGGTCGTTCCTTCTGGAGGTTTCGGTTTGTTTGGGAAATTCCGATGGAACCTTTTTACCAGCCGAGGTGCATGTACGTGATCACTGGGTTCCCAAGACCTTTCCTGAGGCCCGTACCCTTTCCAATCAATTAGATAGAAAAGTTTTCATTTTGAGATCTTAGAATCCAAAATGTTCTTCACCTCGAATTCAGGCTCCCCATCTATCTGAATCGGTTCTGGTGGCTTTGTTAATCTGGTTCCTGGGTGCACTGGTTTCAAAAGTGACACGTGAAAAACGGGGTGAATCCGCATGTTAGCTGGTAGATCGAGCTTGACTGCCACTGGGTTGAATATAGCTTTGATCGAGTAAGGGCCTAAATACCTTGGATTAAAAGTTCGAGGCCCCTTGAGTGATAGGTGTTTGGTAGCCAACCATACTTGATCCCCTATTTGGTATGGAGGCGCCTCTCTTCGATGCAGATCCGCATTCTTTTTGTATTTCCCTTTCGCATGTTGCAAATGTGCAGTTGCATCCTTGAAGGCTTGAGTAATCGTAGAATGCAAATGGTCCACTGCGGGCATTTCAAGGCTCAGAGGTGAGTCCAAGTCTGAAGTACGAGGGTGATGTCCATATAGGGTATAAAAGGGGCTCTGACCAGTTCCAGAGTGTATCGAGTTATTGTATGCATATTCTGCCACCCATAAAATGTCCTTCCAATTACCCTCCGATTTGTTCAAGGGTCTGGTTCGTTCTCTCCGTCTGACCATCGGTCTGTGGGTGGTGGCTGGTCGAGAGTCTTACGTCGATTTGTGCCAGTTGACAACACTTTTTCCAAAAATGAGAAATAAACTGGCTTCCCCGATCAGAGACTAGTATGGACGGGAATCCATGCAAACGGATGATATTTTCGAGGAATTCTTTGGCAAGAACAAAGGCTGAAGGTAATCCTTTCAACGGAATAAAGTGGGCCATTTTGGAAAATAAATCCACCACGACCAGAATAGTATTGTAACCATTACAAGAGGGCAGGTCCGTGATAAAATCTAGTGACAGGGTGTGCCAAGGTGCTGGTGGAATGTCTAAGGGCTGAAGAAGACTGGCGGGTCTTGTCTTTTGACCTTTGTTTTGGGCACAAACTCCACAGGATATCACGAAAGATTTAATATCCTTTCGCCAGGAAGGCCACCAGAATTGTCGTTTAACCTTTTCCTCTGTTTTGGCAATGCCAGGATGTCCTTCCATCAGGGTATCATGATGACGGGAAATAACCAGTTCTTGCAATTCCTTTTCTGGCAAAAATAAGCGTCCTTGGAAGTAAGGTAAGCCATCCTTGACTGAAAAGTTAGACCCCCTTTTGATCCAATCCTGCAAGGCTGAAGAGTCCAGGAATTGTTTCATCGTGCTTGAATGTCTTCAAGGGTTTGTAAAGTGGTTATCCCCAAAATTCTTTGTTCGGGAATTATCGGCACAGGTTCTGAGTTTGTGTCTATTTCTTCCATTCCAATTCGGGATAGAGCATCCGCCTTACCATTCTTATAGCCGGGGCGGTAGGTGATTACAAAATCGAACTCAGCAAAGAACAAAGCCCATCGGAGCTGTCGAGACGATTGAGCCTTGGCAGTTTTTAAATATTGTAAATTTCGGTGATCAGTGATCACAGTGATGGTATGCCGGGCGCCGAGGAGATAATGCCGCCAAGCCTTGAAGGCGGACTTAATGGCTAATAGTTCCTTATCAGTGATCGCATAATTTATCTCCGGCGGCGAGAAGTTTCTGGACCAAAATGCTACGTGGTGCAGTTTGTTGGTTTCAGGGTCTCTCTGAGACAGGACAGCTCCCATGGCTAAGCTGGACGCGTCGGTTTTGACTATATATGGGAGATCGGGACGCGGGTGCTTCAAAATAGGTGCGGACGTGAACTTAGCTTTCAACTCCTGAAAGGCCTGTTCGGCTTCCTCGGTCCATTCAAAACGTTTATTTTTTCGCAAGAGTGCAGTGATGGGTTGCACCACACGTGAAAACTGCAGGATAAACCTGCGATAAAAGTTGGCAAAACCAAGCATGCTTTGGACACCTTTCACCGAACTAGGTGATGGCCATTTGAGGATGGCATCCACTTTCCGTGAATCCATTCGGACCCCTTTAGGTGTCAGGATGAATCCGAGAAACTCAACCTCGGTGGTATGGAAAACACATTTTTCCAGCTTGGCAAACAGTTTGTGCTGGCGCAGTTTCTCTAGGATGGCCCCGACATGCTTTCTGTGATCAGATTCCGAAGAGGAGTACACAAGAATGTCATCGATATACACGACAACACAGACATCGATGAGTTCCCGAAGGACATCGTTCATGAAGAATTGGAAGGCTGCAGGCGCGTTGCACAACCCGAAAGGCATCACCTGGTATTCGAATAGTCCATATTTTGTATGGAAGGCCGTTTTCCATTTGTCGCCTTCTTTTACTCGTACCAGATGATAAGCCCCCCGGAGATCTAACTTGCTGTATACGCAAGCGTCCTTCACCTGGTCAAGGAGTTCAGGGATCAGAGGCAGAGGGTAACGATTTTTAACAGTTATCTGGTTCAATGCGCGGTAATCGATACAAGTTCTAAGGTCGCCTTCTTTTTTAGGCACAAAGAACAAAGCTGAGGATACCGGGGACTTTGACGGGCGAATGAAACCATTGGCGAGGTATTGATCTAAATATTGTCTCAAATGCAGATTCTCTGGTTCAGTAAGGGCGTAAATCCTGCTACAAGGGGGTTGTGCACCGGGCACCAGATCGATTTGGCAATCGTACGGTCTGTGGGGAGGTAACGTGTTGGCCTGTTCCTTTTGGATGACGTCCTGAAAGTCTTGGTACTCTGGAGGTAGTTGCACGGGGACAGAGGTTACTGATGCTAGATTAATCTTTGGATTTTCTGGGTAGCAGGTTTGTGCACAATCCGGGAAGGTTATTCTCTTCGCTCGCCAATCAATTCGAGGATTATGTGTCTCTAACCAAGGGAATCCAAGAATAAGCTGAAACTGTGGAGCCTTGATTACATCAAACACAACTGCCTCCCGATGGCCATCCGGACCTACAAGTGTCACCTCAGCTGTGGAATGTGTTACCGGTCCAGAAGCAATTTCGGTTCCATCTACTGTGGTGATGACATCTTTGTTGGTTTTAGGACGCAGAGGGAGGTTTATCCTAGAGACCAATTCTCGATCCACATAGTTTCCTATAGCCCCGCTATCGATGTATGCCTTTATAGCATGCAACGTTTAGGCTGTTCCGGATCTACGAGGACCATTGGCACAATGAAATGCGAGGTCTGAGAGTTAGTTTTCAAGCTCGGCAAGCGGATCCCTACGCTTGCCGGGCGTGGTCGTTTCCCGATACAGAGTTTCCATGGATTTTATCAGCGGCTCCTACCACCTTCTTGGGCGACTTAACCGGGCAATCTCGTAGAAAGTGTCCAGAGGACCCACAATAAAGGCATAATTGCATCTGTCGTCTTCTTTCCCGTTCTTTTTGAGTTAGGGGTCCTTTAACACCTCCGATTTGCATAGGCTCCGAGGCATCAGCCCCCTTGGGGTTAGCGTGGGTCTTGGCCAACACCCGGGTTTCAAACTTGGACCGATCTGCTTTTCTGTTTTGCAGCCTGTGATCCAATTGGACCACTAAGTCTATATATTCAGTGCATTCTTGGGGCGGATTTACAACTTGTGCCAGGACATCTTTAAGTTCTCCGCGTAGACCTCGATAGAATAACGTGATTCTTTTATCCTCTGGCCAACCAGTTTCCACAATTAGTCTATTGAAGGTTGCAATGTAGGATAGAAGGTCTTGATTGCCCTGTCGCAGAGATAGAAGTTCGTCATCCAGAGCCTGTCCCTGGGAGTGTTGAGCAAATAATCTTTCCATGCTTGTTTCAAATCCTTGAAAATCACGAAGAATCGGGTCATCTTGAGTTACCAGTGGGACTGACCAATCGGCAGCACAGCCTCTGAGATATGACAACACAAAGGCTACCTTGGTCTGATCATTAGGGAAGTGCAAACGACACTGATTCATGAATACGGCGAATCGTTTGGGGTCCCCAGCAAAGCGTTCAGGTGAGGCCAGCGGCATGTTTCCAGGTAGATTAATCTGCACCGGGTTACTGGAAACCACAGGAGCGGGGTTCCCCCCGGAACCGGGTAAAGGAGTTTGTCCAGCTTGACCTTGCAAAAGCTGTCTAGCCAGGTCATCAGCTCTATCCATTATTACAATCACTTCCCTCCTGAGGGCACTAGTCTCTTGATGAGCGGCGTGTACTTCGGCTCGTAATTCCCCCAGTAATTGGGCCAACTGGTCAGTTTCTGAAGTTTCCATAGCGCCTGGGTGGGAATTTGTAGGAAGGCTTCGCGTTCTGTAACGCTCACCTGGTTCCCACGGGGGCGCTGGTCTAGTCTGGATTGCTGTGGCCTCTTCTAGCATGATGCGCAGGACCTGGAACACCGATTGGACAGGACCTCCAAATCGTGCTTGCCTGGCCCGTAGGAATATCCTTCTGCAGATGAGAAAGGGGATTAACAGTCTGCAGAATAGTGTGCTAGCTCCCCTCTTCCCCCTTTGTTCCTCTCTAACTTCCTCCAAACCCCGGTTTAAGTTCACGTTATGGTTTGGAAGGATGAACTCTCCATCCTGCTTCTGGTGCAGGGGCGCGTGTTCGTCCAGTTACTTCACTGGTTTTCAGAATGGCGCTGGCAAAATCCACTTGACTTTCCTGAGCGATGCGCCGTAAGTATGAAAGTTCAAAGTTCAAGTGAGGCCCCCTTTATGTTGTCTTTCTAACCTGTGATCTGTGCTTTATTTCAGGTGCAGAATGAAGGCGATGCGTCGAGGGGTTAAACTGCCGAGGTGAGTAGTGATGAGGGCGATCCCTCTAAATGTCCTTATCATTCCCCAGAAATGTCTCTTGTCCTTTCCCCATAGGGGCCGGGGTACGGTACCTGCCAACGGGGCGGCGCCGACCCGAAATGTGGAAGAAAAGCCGGTAAGTATTATGGCTGTTAATCAGGCTTTCCTTCTGTGTTCCTTCTGCTCACCTTTTGTTTCTTCCTCTCTCCCCTAGGTGCAGAGATGTGGTGTCCGATGCTGACAGCCGCGATGGAGCCGGGAGATCTTCAGGGATGCTGGCGAGAAGATTCCGGATGCAGGTAAGAAGTTTGAAATAGTCCTTGGTTTTCACCTTTCTCTTCTCTTCCTTCCTTGCAGGTCTTCCAGGTTCGAGGCGGGCGTGGCTGGAGTCCAGGAGCAGACACGGTGAGCGTTAAGCTGCAGGAAGCAGAACAACGCGAAGCATGAGCTGCTGTCTGGGCGTGGCTTAAATAGCCCCCAAAGAAGTCCCAGGTATGTATCCTTCCCCAACTAGGTATGTATCCTTCCCTGGCCACGCCCGAGTGAAAAAATAGTCCCTATGAAAAAATAGTCCCTTTCAGGTCTCAGGGAGGCCTGAAGCGTGCAGCATGGTCTGCATCAGGTAAGTGCACAAAACACCTCCCTTTATGAGCCTGGCGCCTATGGCACCAGGGCTGATGTCCAACATGAGCCTGGCGCCAAAGGCGCCAGGACTGAGTCCAAAGAGCCCCTATAAGGGGCCGCTGGGCTTTTACTGAGGGCATGATGCCTGCTTCCGGGGGTGCTGGGCCTGGCCTGGTGCTCCGGGGGTAGGCATCATGACACAAATACTCTTCCATCTCTCTGGAAATAAATTGGGGCCCATTGTCTGATATCATAACTTCTGGATAACCTTCACAACCACATATCTCTTCCATGAAATTAATAATATTCTTGGTCGTGACACACAGCATCATTTTTACTTCTGCCCATCTAGTCAATATGTCAATCATTAGCACACAAAATGTTTGATATCCCTCACTCCACACTGGACCCATTATGTCTATACCTACTTTCATCCATGGTCTACTTGGTATATCAGTCATAACCATAGGGTAACTCATTGCTCACACAATTCTTGTCTGACTTATTACAAAGGATACAGTCTCTTACGCTTCGATTTGTGCAACACATCCTGGCCACCAATACGTGTTCCTTATTCTATTCTTCGTTTTGGAAATGCCTTGATGTCTTTCATGTCCTAGTACAATTATTTTCTTTCTGAAATCTTCTGGTAGAATCAGTCTGTCTCCTCTAAGTAGATATCCATCTTGTATGCTTAACTCATCTCTGACACTCCATAATCCTTGTACTTCTGCCTCTTTAAGTTTATTAATGGGAACATGTTTGCTATTGATCTTTTCCAACATAAACTTCATTTTAGTGTCTTTGTTCATCCCTTCCAATCATTCATCTTTGGAAATAGCTGTATCTTGAAGTATACATATCATTTCTTGTTGACTTTCCTCACATTCACATTCTTCTTGAACGTTTGTAAGTCTAGATAAGCAGTCTGCAGCATAATTCCTTACGCCGGGGATGTATTTAGCCACTACATTAAATACTTGCATTCTATGAACCCATCGCCTTATTCTCCCTGATACCTTATCTAATCTTTTGTTCATGAACAATTCTACAAGGGGTTTGTGGTCCGTGTGTATCTCGAACTGTGTCCCCCACACAAAACTCCTGAATTTGTTTACTGCCCATACAATAGTTAGGGCCTCTTTTTCAAAAGTTGCATATGTTTTTTGCTCCCTTTAGTAATCGTGAAGCAAATGCAATTATTTTCTCATCTCCATCATGCACTTGCGCTAACACTGCTCCCAGACCCACGTTACTGGCATCCGTTGTAATCATTGTACGTTGTCCTCGTACATAATTTTTTCAGTGCTGGTGCAGCTATCAAAGCATTCTTTATGTAATTGAACTCTTTCTCACAATTTTCACTCCATTCATATCTCACATTCATTTTGGTAAGATCTCTTAGTACAGCTGTATGGTCAGCAAATGTTCTTACATATTTAGAATAGTACTCAGCCATTCCTAAAAATGTTCTCAGTTGTTCTTTATTGGTGGGGGTTGCCATTTTATTAATTGCTGACATTAAATCTGGGTTTGGTGCAATCCCTTCTTCTGATATCACATGACCTAGATATTCAATCTCTTTCCTATGAATTTTCGACTTTTCCTTACTTAATGTCATGCCCATTTTGTGCAATTTCCTCAATGCCTTTTCCAGTCTACTATCATGTTCTGATTGATCATTGGCGTATATAAGAATGTCATCCTGAAAGAAGACTATGCCTTCATCACCATCAAATATGTGGTGCATGGTCTTCTGAAACACAGAGGCTGCTGATATAAGACCAAACGGCATTCTCCGATATTGATATAAACCTTCCGGCATTATGAACGCAGTAAGATGTCTTGAGTCCTTATGCAACTGAATTTGATGGTATGCAGAAGTGAGATCTAGGGTCAAAAATACTCTGGCTGACCCCATAGGTGATAATAGCTCTTGAATATTAGGTAATGGGTGTCTTTCCGGAATGATGCATTTATTCAATTGTCTAAGATAAATGCACACTCTGACTTTTCCTGAGCTCTTCCTCGCTACCACTAATGTTGACACCTATTCTGCAGCATCAATTCTTTCAATTAGCCCTTGCTCCTCCAGTTTCTTCAATTCCTTCTTTACTTCTTCTCTCATGGCTAGAGGCACATTCCTCAGCTTCTGTGCAACTGGTTTACAATTTTCTTTGAGTTGTATTCTGTGTGTAATACCTTTTACACATCCTATTCCATACTTGAATACCTCCTTCTTTATTGTCTCTGCGGCCATTTCATTTGATTCAACCACATAAATGATGAACAGAACAATTTCTTAAATTAATATTTATAAATGTTCCTCCTTTTTTAATTTTTTTATTTTGTTTAAGTACTGGGACGAGTAGGAGTGAATTAGTTGCTCCTTATTATCTTTTCAATCTTTTGTGGAGTGTGACTTTATGAACAATATGCGTGTGCACATTGAACAGCAGATTGTTTACTTTCACTCTTATATATATTAGGCTGCTGCACAGCGTCGCTTCGCCGGCCTTCGTAATTACAGTATCCTTTGCTGCTTGTTACCGGTTGCCAGAGTAACACATTCACTATGGCTGCACGCAAACGACGTGCGTCATCACGTCACGTGTCCTTTTTTCTTGAAGTGTCTCCTTCGACTTCAGTATGTCAATGGGAGCGCGTGATCCACTCAAGGCAGTGTTTTCTTTTAACAGGGTCGCGTGGACTAACAGCGGCAAGTGTGTGTGTTTGCTTTAATGGTGAGTGTATTATATTACTTAAACCCACGCTTGCAGTCACAATTAAACAGCGCTTCCTTACTGGGCATGCATAATGATCAGGGTTGCTGCCGCTCACCTGCTTTTTTTGGTTTCTTTCACAAACGTTCCGCTCTTCAACTGGTTAGCGCGTTGAATTCTCCACAGTTACACTTCCTCGTCGCCAAGTGTAGTATAAAAGAGGGACAATTATGTTATAAATAGTAAAGGATTTATTGATACATTTAAATCTTATTTATGTATATGAAAGGGGATATGAAAGGAGTATCTGAAGCAGGATGCTTCAGTCTCTCCAACCACCAGCTTCAGTGTCCGTCCCACATTCTACATTCCTCTTCTAGAATCCTTGTAGCTCCACACAAAGTGCATCACATAATGCCATGCTACAGATCCCTACTTAAACATGCAGTAGAGGTTGCATCGTATATTACTATGTGCATTGACTGAGACATGGAACCATGCGATGGCAGGCCCTCTGCTTACACTGGCTATCCCAGTGGGATATACAATGGTGAAACAGGATACAATTCGGGGGAAGGGTGGTGGGCTTGCTTTTATCTTTAAATCAAATCTGGAGGTTTGGGAGGGAGAGGAGGTGTTAATCACAAGATCTGAACTAAAACATATCAAAATACGAACCAATAAGGAGACAACTATTAGCCTGGTTGTGATATGTAGGCCCCTCACCCCTATGCCTGACTTTTCAAAGCTACTGAGTGATGCCCTACTGCCTATTCTCAAAACCAACACTGAGTTGATGGTTCTGGGCAATTTTAATCTATGGTTGGAAAATAAAAACGGTGCTGGGGCTAGGAAGCTGGAAGAATCCTTCGAAAACCTGCTTTTAGCCAGCATGTTTCAACTTCTACTCATGATATGATAGGTTATTTATAACACGCTTAATATCCAGAGGTTTCTAAGCACGGACACAGGGATCGAACCTGCGTTGCTCCGTGTCGTCTTGTTTCCAAGGTGAGCACGTTGCCCCTGAGCTATCCTCCCGAGAGTCATGAAAAGGGTAACGTCCTGGACTGGATCGCAACACACAAGGCCAATATACAAGATGTGCTGGTTTCTCCTTGCCCTTGGTCCGACCACTGTTTTATCCATTGCAGGCTTATGACAGACAAACCTATTAAGCGTATTAATAAAGAGGTCAGACAGATAATAACGAGAAATACAAAGAAACATAATAGTAAGAGTCTTGAACCTTGGTTAACCCCTCTGACAAACAATATTTTGAATCTCACTGCTACTGATGAGATAGCAGGGGCCTGTGTTCAGTACCTGAAGGAAGCAGCAGATTGCCGGGCTCCGCTGAGAGTTAAGCGGGTGGTCGATACCAAATCTAATTCCTGGTTCTCAGAGAACCTACAAAAATTCAAAAGTAAGAAAACAAGAGTTTTTATGCAAGGAAGGCTTCTCAGGACTTGCTAGATAGCAAGATCCATAGGGCTGCAGCCATAGATTACAAGATGGCTGCATTAGCAGCAAAAGGGACTTGAAAAGGCACAATCCAGCTCTGAGGAGCTATTTACCATACTCAGGGAAATAGAAAATCCATGTAAAAGCAAACCTGACACTATCGTAAAAAATGAGGCATGGTGTGTATCAATCCAAGAAGCCATGATGGGCAAAGTGGAGAAAATAAAGGAAAATAGCAATGTTAAGATGAAGGACATGGCTACAGGTGTTGGTTTAATGGATGGCCCTAGTCATGCTCCGGAGAACCAGGATATTAGGTTTAACCTTACCCCAGTATCAGAAATAGAACTGCCCAACATTATTGCCGATCTGAAGCCTACAAATTGTACGGGCGACTCTTGCCCTGCTATGACAATTAAAGAGTGTACTCCCCGAATGGACAGGAGCGCTATGCAAGTTCATTAATATGTCATTCCTGGAGAAGCATGTTCTGAAAATAGTCAAGGAGGTATGGATTACGCCTCTTTTGAAAAAGCCGGGTTTGAGCCCGGATGTGGCAGCAAACAACCTCCCTATCACTAATACACCCTTCCTATTGGAAATTCTAGATCGGGTGGCTTAGTTGCAGATCACAGAATACGAGAAATGTTGCCTCAAATCAATCCGGCAAATAGCAGCGCACTCCACGAAGGGGGAAATCCCCCAATGAATGTTTAACGGAGGTCATCTTAACTCAATCAGTAGTAATCAATATGGTATATTCAATTAATACATGTGAACATTTAACAGAAAAGTAAACACATTAAATTCATTAAACAAGCACAGTCATTATACTTACTTCATAAACTATACCTACAAAGCTCCATAGTTCATGAAATATTAGTATACAGATTGTGTTAAACCCACACTCCTGCAATATAATTTCTCAAATACAGAAAGCAAAGGAGTTTCATTAAAAGTAAAACAAGTGTACGGAATTAATTTGAGTCCAATGATGGGTTCTCTTTCAAGATTGGTCCTGAACTCTATGAAGTCCTGTTGAAAGGTACGCTGACACTGCGCGTTTCAAGTCTGTGACTCTTCTTCAGGTTAGGGGGACTCAAACAAGTTTCCAAGAATAAAGGAATAGAATTCTGAATTCAGTAATGTTTAATTGCAAATTAATTTGAATTATACTTATCACAACTCTGTGTCTGAAAAGGAGACAATTACTGACCTTGCGATTATATATACGAGGTGCGCTTCACTAAAGGTGAAAATGACCCAGGATTTGGGACGGCCAATAAAGGGCTTGATATTCTAAGGTGTTCTTTCCTGCCAGAAAGTGAAATGGAGGTGAAAGTGCGAATACGTTACATCTAGTAATTCGCATCAGTGTATAGAATGTTGTATTTTTCTCACAGCTCACACAAAATTCAAAACCACTTACTTGGATAAACATGTAGTTCATAGACAGAGATGATGTCTAAATGGGTTAGAAGGGTTGTGACATTGAAGACTAAGAGACGCAAGCGCTCGCACACAGGCTTGTAATAATCGGATGGCAGCAGGTGAGTGTATAGCGTGTATTTTGCCTAATACGCCACAAATAAAGTAATATACATATCGACAGATACAGTCACACTGCGCCTATGTCAATGTATTCCATGTGTAATTGCATTTGATTTATTCAATATAGATATATATATATATTCAGTAAAAAAACTTTGTTAAAGGGACGTTATGGTTAAGTTGTGCTTCTAAAAACCTATGAAATTCAGTGAAAAAACTTTGCTAAAGGGACGTTATGGTTCAAAGTAAAACTGAAAAACCCCTGAAATTCGGCAGTTATGGTAAGATAAGCAACCATAACTCGCGCCATCGTGCACTGCTAACACTAACACCCAGGACATCAAAGATGACATCACAAATGTCAATGATGACATCACTGATGACATCACATGTCTGGCTCTCCCTTTTTTCCCTTTACTGACATATCTAGGCCACATAGTTTTCTTCAGTAACAGCCAGGAAGTAAAAATTGAAAAGGTACTATATTTGTACACTTAGGGTCAAGTCACATCATATGAAACATATACATAGCAGAAGACACAGGCTTGAAAGAGAGCAATCCTTTCTGTGCATGAAGATAATCATTAGGGTTATCAGCACTTTCTCATAGTTTTATTTTTATTACTCTACCTTCCCTGTATATGCTCATATTTGTATACATTGTACTCACTCTCCTTTCCTTTGGGTGCAGTCACATCATTTGATACACGTACATATGGTAAGTAGCAGCTTTGAAACAGAGCCATCGTTTCTCTGTATAAAGACAATCAGTTAAGTTATGAACTCTTTCTGCTACTATTTCTGCTTTTTTGTTTACTTCACTGTCCCTGTATATACTCATATTTGTATGTGCTGTTGTCTCTTTGTGTTTTGTCTGTAATAATTATGTATTAAGTGGGTTTTATTATCTACTTATTACATGTTTCACAGTACGCAAAACTCTAATAAGAAAGCAGTTATCACTTCACTATTCAACATGGCAAGATTATGAATATTGCACCTTCATCATGTATGCTGCACACACTGCCTATGTTTCTGCATGAGTAGCTTAGTATACTGGATAGAACTTCATAATAGAATGCTATTTATATCAATGCATTGCTTAATGCACTAATTAGCTCATGATATTTATCCCAATGATCCTTGACAGTTTTTGGTCAGCATTATGAGAATCCCTTGTACAGAGTTTTCATGAAAAGTAAATGCACATGTGATGTCATCAGTGATGTCATCAATGACATTTGTGATGTCATCTTTGATGTCCTGGGTGTTAGTGTTAGCAGTGCACGGTGGCGCGAGTTATGGTTGCTTATCTTACCATGACTGCCGAATTTCAGGGGTTTTTCGGTTTTACTTTGAACCATAACGTCCCATTAACAAAGTTTTTTCACTGAATTTGATAGGTTTTTAGTAGCGCAACTTAACCATAACGTCCCTTTAACAAAGTTTTTTTACTGAATTTCATAGGTTTTTAGTAGCGAAACTTAACCACAACGTCCCTTTAACAACGTTTTTTTTAACTGGATTTCATAGGTTTTTAGTAGCGCTACTTAACCATAACATCCCTTTAACAAAGTTTTTGTACTGAATTTCCTAGGTTTTTAGTAGCGCAACTTAACCATAACGTCCCTTTAACAAAGTTTTTTTACTGAATTTCATAGGTTTTTATTAGTGCAACTTAACCATAAAGTCACTTTAACACATTTTTTTAACTGAATTTCATAGTTTTTTATTAGTGCAACGTAACTATAACGTCCTTTTCAATGGAGGAAGACCACTAGCATCCTAGGTTCTCAAAGTGGGAACCGGGGGTGGTAAAAAAAAGATTTTTCTTCCCAAACCAGGACACCGCAGGCAGGCGTCCCGGTGTAGGAAGGAAAATCTTTTACCAAGATGGACACCAGGGAAAGGGAAGGCAGGGTGTATAAAGAGAACACAACAGGGCATCGGCAGGGGGTCAGGAAGACCAGGAGAGAGAAACGGGGCATGAGTGAGGGGTAACACGAGGGAGACACGGGGCATGAGCAGGGGGTGGAAAGAAGGGAGACACGGGGCATGAGCGGGAAAGAAGGGAGACACGGGGCATGAGCGGGGGTTGGGGGTGAACAGGGGAGACACGGCAAATGAGCGGGGGAAAAGGAGGGAGACAGACACGGAGCATGAGCGGGGGTGGGGGTGACAGGAGAGACACGGGGCATGAGCGGGGATAGGGCAAGGTGGGGCCCCACCCCTGCTCATGCCCCGTGTCTGCCCTGTTCCAACAGAGTAGACACGGGGCATGAGCGGGGGGTGGGGGAGGAAAGAAGGGAGACACGGGGTATGAGCGGGGAGTGGGGGGGGGAAGGAAGACACAGGGCATGAGCGGGGGGTGGGGGGTGAAGAAGGGAGACACGGGGCATGAGTGGGGGGTGGGGGAAACAAGAGGTCATCAAGGGGCATCATAGGAGGGGGTGACAAGAGGAAGACACAGGGCATGAGCAGGGGGTGGGAGGGAACAGGAGGAAGACACGGGGCATGAGCGGGGGTGTGTGGGTACAGGAGACAGACACGGGGCATGAGCGGGGGGTGGGGAGAACAGGAGACAGACACGGGGCATGAGCGGGGGGTGGGGGGAACAGGAGACAGACACGGGGCATGAGCGGGGGTGGGGGGAACAGGAGACAGACACTGGGCATGAGCGGGGGGTGGGGGGTCCAGGAGACAGACACTGGGCATGAGCGGGGGGGTGGGGGGCAACAGGAGAGAGACACGGGGCATGAGCGGGGGATGGGGGGGTACAGGAGACATACACGGGCATGAGTGGGGTGGGTGGGGGGGAACAGGAGACAGACACTGGGCATGAGCGGGGTGGGTGGGGGGCAACAGGAGAGAGACACGGGGCACGGAGCAGGACATTTTGGGGCGGCCGGTTCAGCGCGGGACGTTTTGGCGCGGCTGGTTCGGCGCAGGAGCCGGTTCAGCACAGCGCGGCAGCCCACGCCGAACTGGCTGCACATAAATGCCCTGCGAGTTCTTCATGCAGGCACCACAGCCACGCAGAGTACACAGCCGGGCCCGCGAAGGTGGGGGCGGTGCTGCTCAGAGCAGATCAATTCTGCTCTGTGTGCCGCACCCCAGTGCACATCGCCTGCTGTTTAGGGAAACATTCAGTGCAGTGCACTGAAAGTGCGAGTTTCAACTTCATCCCACACTACTTTAAAATGAAACCGCTCAAGAACAGTGGGATAGACAGGTGATAGACACACGGAGCATGAGCGGGGGGTGGCCGGGAGGGATAGACACACGGGGCATGAGCGGGGGGTGGGCGGGAGGGATAGACACACGGGGCATGAGCGGGGGATGGGCGGGAGGGATAGACACATGGGGCATGAGCGGGGGTGGGCGGGAGGGATAGACACACGGGGCATGAGCGGGGGGTGGGCGGGAGAGATAGACACACGGGGCATGAGTGGGAGGTCGGCAGGAGGGATAGACACACGGGGCATGAGCGGGGGGTGGGCGAGAGGGATAGACACATGGGGCATGAGCGGGGGTTGGCGGGAGGCATAGACACACAGGGCATGAGCGGGGGTGGGCGGGAGGGATAGACACACGGGGCATGAGCGGGGGTGGGCGGGAGGGGCTAGACACACAGGGCATGAGCGGGGGTTGGGCGGGCGGGGGGAGGAGAGAAACACACAGGGCATGAGCGGGGGTGGGCGGGAGGGGGAGGGGAGAGACACACGGGGCATGAGCGGGGGATGGGCAGGAGGGGAGAGACACACGGGGCATGAGCGGGGGGTGGGTGGGAGGTTAGAGTCACACGGGGCATGAGCAGGGGGTGGGCGGGAGGGGTAGACACACGGGGCATGAGAGGGGGGTGGGCGGGAGGGCTAGACACATGGGGCATGAATGGGGGATGGGCGGGAGATGTAGACACACGGGGCATGAGCTGGGGGTGGGTGGGAGGTGTAGACACACGGGGCATAAGCGGGGGGTGGGCGGGAGGGGTAAACACACGGGGCATGAGCGGGGGGTGGGTGGGAGGCGTAGACACACGGGGTATGAGCGGGTGGTGGTGCGGGAGGGGTAGACACACGGGGCATGAGCGGGGGGTGGGTGGGAGGGGTAGACACACGGGGCATGAGTGGGGGGTGGGCAGGAGGGCATAGACACACGGGGCATGAGCGGGGGGGTGGGCAGGAGGGGATAGACACACGGGGTATGAGCAGGGGGTGGGCGGGAGGGATAGACACACGGGGCATGAGCAGGGGGTGGGCAGGAGGGATAGACACACAGGGCATGAGCGGGGGGTGGGCGGGAGGGATAGACACACAGGGCATGAGCGGGGCGTGGCCTGGAGGGATAGACACACAGGGCATGAGCGGGGGTGGGCGGGAGGGGCTAGACACACGGGGCATGAGCGGGGGTTGAGCGGGCGGGGGGAGGAGAGAGACACACAGGGCATGAGCGGGGTGGGCAGGAGGGGGAGGGGAGAGACACACGGGGCATGAGCGGGGGATGGGCAGGAGGGGAGAGACACACAGGGCATGAGCGGGGGTGGGCGGGAGGGGGAGGGGAGAGACACACGGGGCATGAGCGGGGGATGGGCAGGAGGGGAGAGACACACGGGGCATGAGCGGGGGTGGGTGGGAGGTTAGAGTCACACGGGGCATGAGCAGGGGGTGGGCGGGAGGGGTAGACACACGGGGCATGAGAGGGGGGTGGGCGGGAGGGCTAGACACATGGGGCATGAATGGGGGATGGGCGGGAGATGTAGACACACGGGGCATGAGCTGGGGGTGGGTGGGAGGGGTAGACACACGGGGCATGAGCGGGGGGTGGGCGGGAGGGGTAGACACACGGGGTATGAGCGGGGGGTGGGTGGGAGGCGTAGACACACGGGGTATGAGCGGGGGGTGGTGCGGGAGGGGTAGACACATGGGGCATGAGCGGGGGGTGGGTGGGAGGGGTAGACACACGGGGCATGAGCGGGGGGTGGGCAGGAGGGCATAGACACACGGGGCATGAGCGGGGGGGTGGGCAGGAGGGGATAGACACACGGGGCATGAGCAGGGGGTGGGCGGGAGGGATAGACACACAGGGCATGAGCAGGGGGTGGCCGGGAGGGATAGACACACGGGGCATGAGCGGGGGTGGCCTGGAGGGATAGACACACGGGGCATGAGCAGGGGGTGGGCGGGAGGGATAGACACACGGGGCATGAGCGGGGGGTGGGCGAGGGGAGAGACACACGGGGCATGAGCGGGGGGTGGGCGGGAGGGTAGGGACACACGGGGCATGAGCGGGGGGTGGGCGGGAAGGGAGAGAAACACGGGGGTGGGAGGGGAGAGACACACGGGGCATTAGCGGGGGTGGGCGGGAGGAGAGAGACACACGGGGCATGAGCGGGGGTGGGTGGGAGGGGAGAGACACACGGGGCATGAGCGGGGGGTGGGCGGGAGGGCAGAGACACACAGGGCATGAGCGGGGGGGTGGGCGAGACACACGGGGCATGAGCAGGGGATGGGCGGGAGTGGAGAGACACACGGGGCATGAGCGGACATGAGTTTGTGTGCAGGTGGCAGATCCCGCTCCTTGGCCCTCCGCTGATCACCGTGTGCCGATGGCGTGAGCGGGGGGCTGGAGGAACAGGGGAGACACGGAGCATGAGTGTGGGTGGGGGGACAAGAAGGACACACGGGGCATGAGGGGGGGTGGGAGGAACAGGAGACAGACATGGGCACTGGGGGGGTGGGGAACTTACTTTGCAGGCGGCAGATCCCGCTCCTGCTGACCTGACAAAGCCTCTCATGCGAGGAACAAAGATGGTGGGCATCTCTGAAGCCACGACGCACTGCACGCTTTCACCACATCCAATGAGAGAGCACGTCAGATGTCCGCGGACATCACGCAAGCTGCTTGCCCAATCACCGTCCTGTCCGCGGAGCGAACAGGGAAGTGTGTCCGCGAAACGAACACAGATGTCACTAATTTTTTTTGACCTACTTTTTGGTCATTTTAATAAAAACTACTGGACGGATTTTCACCAAATTTGCAAAAGCACGCTTTGGGGTCCAATCCGCCGCTCCTGCCGCAAATTTGGTGTAAATCCGTCCAGCGGTTTGGGGTGTAGGCGCGAGCAAAAATGTTTTCCCATTCGGTCTATGGGAAAAAAACAAAAGTTTTGGGACCCCCCTATAACTTTTCCCCCCCTGGACGAATCCTCACCAAACTTTAGGAAACAATTCAGAGTGGGCCATATACTTTTTTCGCAAAGTTTGGTGAGGATTCGTCCAGAGGGGGCGAAGTTATAAGCTGCCCAAAAAAGTGCTCTTCCTATGGAAACACCAACTTACCCATAACTACACTGCCACTATTGTGGCAGAGTAATTGATATAGATAACTCCCAGCCTTTCGGCACACTCCCGCATTGTTAGGGAGACGCGGGAGTGTGCCAAAAGGCTGGGAGATATCTATATAGCCGCAATCATGAAGAAATATATAGAAACTGGATAAATAAACTTTACCATAACAGCAAAACGCCAATTGACACATCTGGGATTAGAAGAGCCCTTAACCCTCAGAAGAAGAGCGGTGGCTCAAAAAACATGTTAGGCTGATCTTCATTTAAATAAATCACATGCAATTACGCATGTAATACATTGACATTGGCGCAATGTGACTGTATCTGTCTATAGATGTCTAAATGGGTGCAGTGTTACCTCTCAATGTCTGAAATATAAGGAAACTTGTAACTCTCTAGTCTCTTATAAAAATGCTACTGCGGTCTTCATTGGTACATCTTGTTAGATGCAGAGTAGCTTACCTTTATCACAAATGTGAATCATTCGCCTGGCGAACCGTGGGCGCAAGAGGCAGCAAACAAGCAGCCTTGCGTCCCGCAGTCGCCTTTTATTATGAAATCACTTGACAAACGGGAGTGGTAACATGATCCGCTCATGTCATGTGATGGACAGCATGTAGAATTGTAACAAATCATTTAAAGTGAAAGTGTTTCACTCAGACATGTAGCACAAGTGTCCTCACTAAACTGTATATCCACTCATTACCTGTGATCAACACCATGTAAAAATATAACAAGTCATTTAAAGTGAGAGTACTTCACTAGAACGTGTAGCACACGTATCCTCACTTGACTATACATCCACTGAGGATTGGTCTCCTGGAAAAGGTACGTTGTATCTATTGACCGGATACTCACGCAAAGTTGATATTCAAGATAATCATCACCACGTCTAAATATGTTAAATATGTAAATTCAATTATGATGCAAGTACTGAAATCTCACGTGTAGCAGGAATGTCTTTGCTTATCTTATAACTCACTCAATTTTAAGTAGTAATAGTCTCAGTAGATTGGATGCAAATAGTGTGGACAGCTCAGTGATGTTAAATACAATAAAATAGAACACTAGGTTAATACAGTGTAAAGTGAGCATAACCTGTAGGTTAGCCGACCCGTTTCACATTTAAGGTCCGTTTATAAACCACAATTATCATCAGATCTATGACAATCTATATATTTCATATGCTTATTACATTTCCGATAACGCATCATATACAATGCCTGGACTTAGTCATGATAAAGATTAAAGCGATCATTTTCAACAGACATATAGGCTACATTTGTCGATGTCATTATAATTCCACGTTGTGGATAGCGCTATTATTCGAGATCATAATATCACAATAATAGACATTAGGACAATCATCTTATGGCTAGCATCAGAATATCATTCATCATTCACATAGCGATTCTCCGTTGTGAGTGGCTGATGCGCGAGGGTATAAGATTGGGTAAGGCATTTGCATAACATCATTTTATCTTAACAGCCTTTAAGATGTAGAAGGATAACACCTAGAAACATATGGTCATTTCACAGCGTGAAAACATAGTAGACATATGACAATAAATATTCAAAAGTCTTGTGGAGTACATAATTCAAACCCAATCTCTTTAACACTCAATCGTGTTTCCCACACATGACCAGTCATAATATCAAGGGCGACATTCTAGGTTAATAGGGGCTCATAGATTTTATTGGACAGGTCAATTCAGTTGAATCTAACTTGAGTCTAAAAACATGTGTGGCTACACTCATTCTCATAGTAAATCCAGTTACTATTATCCTTAGAGAACTTTTGCTTGAACCTTACAGGAAGCAAGATACATCAAAGTCCATATTCATTCCTCTTGGTCTCAAAGCATCCAAGCGATCAATCCAATTCATCTCGTTTTGTAATAGTAGTTTAGTTAAATCCCCTCCCCTGCGTGGTGGTACAAGTTGTAGCAATATTACAAATTGCATTTGTGATATCGTATGGCTTGGTTCTGCAGTGTTGTACTACTGGGGATCTCTCTAAATGGGTATGGATATTGGATTTATGTTCCGTCCACCATTTTTTGGCCTTCCTCGTCGTAATTCCCACATAGTAAATGCCACAAGGGCATCTAATTCCGTATACCACATGAGTTGAATCGCATGTGTTGGTGTGTTTCAGGGATATTGGTTTCCCAGTGTATAGATGGTTTATGGACTGGCCTTTTATTATGTTGTTGCAATGTTGAACATTCATACAAGGTAATGTTCCTCTATATGATGATGGTGTAGTTCTCGTAGCACTAATATCTGCTCTTGTTACCACGTCCCTTACTGATTGGCTTTTCTTATATGCAAAGGTGGGTACCGTGGGAAATAATTTACACAGCGTTGAATCCAGATGTAAAATATTACAGTAAGATGTATGGATACACTTGATTTGTGCACTCAGTTGCGAATACGACATAACATAGACAAGTTTCGGAGACGTAACTTCCTCTTTTTGTGCTAGGCTCTGTGATCTAGCAATTTCAGTCACTTTTTGTATCGCCTTCTGTATAGTTTGCTCAGCATAGCATCTTTTCCTGAAAGTATTGGATAATTTACAAGATTTCTCAATGAATTGCTGTTTGTCAGAAATGATTTGTCGATATCTCAAGAATTGGCTAAACGGAATGCTTTCAATAGTGGTCTTTGGGTGAAAGCTAGAAGCTAGTAATATACTATTCTTGTCCGTAGGTTTAGAATAGATTGTGGTCTTAAGATTGCCATCTTCTACATAGATCTCCACATCCAAGTATTCTAATCTCGAAACACTTTCTTTCATTGTGAATTTAATCCTGGGAGTTATTAGGTTCATGAAAGTAAGACATTGTTCCAACTCTTGTCTGCTACCTGCCCAGATCCCAAATATGTCATCTATATAACGTAGGTAACACTTTAGATGTTTCTTCCACCTGTTATTGGTAAGGATGTGTTCATGTTCCAAATGTGTCATATAAGTGTTGGCATAGCTGGGCGTCATGGCTGCCCCCATGGAAGTACCACCTATTTGAATATAATGATGATCTTCGAACCTTAAGATGTTATTGTTCAATACAATTGTTAATAGTTTCAAGACAAAGATCTTATCGGCAGGACATTCAGAGGCTAACACAAGTAGTCATTCAACAGCAGTGATACCGTCCTGGTGGTTGATGTTAGTGTATAGTCTAGTTACATCCATTGTAAGTAGAATATCGTTGCCTACTTGGACGTGACAGTCATTTATCAGAAGCAAAATGTCATTGGTGTCTTTCAGGTAGGACTGTGTTTTCTGAACTAATGGTTGAATTCTGAGGTCAATATATTTAGCCAAAGGTTCCAGTAAGCTGTTAGTCGCTGCAATTACTGGGCATCCAGGGTAATTGTTCAGATTCATGTTGATTTTAGGTAAAATATATAGACCAGGCATGATCGGGTAGTTTTTCGTTAAGTAAGCCTTGGTGTTGAAATCAATGAACTCATTGTTCTCAGCTTCATCAAGCACACCCTGGATGTTGTTCAGTAAGTACTGGTGTCGCTCGGATGGTTTTCAATTTCCTGTTTATATTTACTGAGATCCATAATTACCAATGCTCCACCTTTGTCAGCTTGTTTCAGTATTATGTTGGGGTTGATCCAGAGTTGTTTCAGCACCTGCTGTTCCCGGTGTGTAAAGTTGCCCCTACGATTCAACTTGAAGTTAATTTTTTTAAGGTTGTTCAGTACATATCTCTGAAAAGTGTCTAGTGCAGAATTCTGTACTGGTGGCAAAAGCATACTTTTCGGACGTAATTCTAAATGTTCCAAGTCTTCTGCATGATCGTCTTGTTCAAGTGTCTCAAAAAATAACTTAAGTTTCATTTTCCTAAACAACCGGAAAAAAATCTGTCTTTACCTTGAGAAGCGAGCTGTCGTAATGTGGAACGAACGAAAGCCCTTTCCGTAGTATCTTTCTCTGAAGCTTGGTTAAATGAAGGGATGAAAGATTCATGACTAAGGTCTTCCTCGGAGGGGGTTGTACTTTCCTCTGTGGGTTTTTTCTTCTTGCTTCTTCTTGTGACTTGTCTCCTCCTAAAAAGAGGAGGAATACGCTCCAGTGGCTGTATCTCCTAATTCTTCAATGATTCTCCCTGACAATGCTGATGCCAATCCCTCTTCCTGTCCAATATTGGGATTAGTTAGAGGTTGTTCTACCTCCACCTGTGCACTTGAAACAATCAAAAAGGATGTACCAGCACCGGGTTTCCGGGGTTGTTTAGCTAGGTTTGGGTTGAATGGTCTTGGTAGGTTGTCTGTTTGATGGTAATATTGTTTCCAAGAGTATACCATGTCCAGTTTATAGTCTAGGGTGTCTCTTCTAAATGTTCTTATTTATTTAGACTCAATCTTCCTCTTATAGTTATCCAATTTCTGATTGATATCTTCCAATATTGATGTTACTTCCTCTTTGGACAAGATTGGTATAATTGAAGATTTGATTTGTTCTATGTCTGCTTCAATCGAGTGTAGAGATTTAGTACCAATCGAGTGTAGAGATTTAGCAACAATCGAGTGTAGAGATTTAGCAAGTTCCTCTATGGTTAATAAAATGAGATCGAGGGAACATTTATTCAAGATCAATCTCCATCTTTTAACAAATTCAGGATTAGCTTTGCATAGAGTCGGCTCCAAATCAACTCTTAGCCTTTTGGGTATTCGTTGGGCACGGCAATAGATAGCAAGAGTTGTGGCGTTTAAGCGTTTGCTTGTTTCTCTCCTAATTAGGCGTTCACGTTGATTGACAAATTCCTCGTGTTTGTTTCTTTGTTGTAATTCCTCTCCTGTGGTCTTAATCAGGTTCAAAATCCGAACAGCTTCAGCTTCACTGAAAGCTAATGTTCCTGCTCTATTCGTTGTTAATGCTTCAATATGTAAAAAGGACATCATATGGTGTACTCAGCTTACAGATTCCAACATTCAGGAAGCACAATTACGATTGCATCGCAAGATCATGTAGAGGAAGCAGTGTAATGCGGTTAACCAGGAAGTATGTAACTGAAGTGCGTAGTGTATTTTATGTGAGAACCGCATGGTTATGAGTGAGTGCATGAGGATACATATATGGTCAAGAACGCAAGAAAATGAAAGAACATGGTAGAAATGTGTATTATCTCAAACAAATGACTGTAGAGGAAGAGCGAATAGAGTAGATGAACTGGTCACATTTACAAGAGCTCATTATCAAGAACCCAGTGCATGTAAATGAAGAAGGCACTGCCGGTCATGTTGCAAGAAGAGATTCTGGGCGAACTTCCTCCTCACCATGCCGGAGAAATGCTGAGTTTGCAGTCACTGAAACAGCAAATTATGTATAAAAGAAAAATGTAAAGTA
Source organism: Ambystoma mexicanum (assembly GCF_040938575.1). Taxonomy (NCBI): domain Eukaryota; kingdom Metazoa; phylum Chordata; class Amphibia; order Caudata; family Ambystomatidae; genus Ambystoma; species Ambystoma mexicanum. The sequence goes on along the minus strand of NC_090927.1, from coordinate 14,642,748 downwards.
AGGAGCCTAAAAATCCCAAAATCCCAAAAATATGGAAGAGTTAGTTAAACCTGAAAATCTGAAATTTACAAAACATTGTCACAGCTTTTTACAATATGACAGCGCAACATTTGACACTTGCATCTGATCTGCATCTGGAGAGACTGTCAAGGAGCACCACGTGGATGGGGGTCGGCACATTAAGAGTTGCCCTAAACCTTTCTGTCACCTGTATAGTGTGCATGGGGACGTTGATTGGGAATGTTTACCATGGTATAAATGCTGAGGAGCAATAAAACTGAAAGGGCTTACAAAGAAGCATGTGGGCAATTAAAGACAATTATGCTGAATTCAGGGAGCCACCCAAACATATGCATCATGGATTGTGAAATGCTGAGGAGCAATAAAACTGAAAGGGCTTACAAAGAAGCATGTGGGCAATTAAAGACAATTATGCTGAATTCAGGGAGCCACCCAAACATATGCATCATGGATTGTGCATCAGCAACAATCCAAAGTATTTTGTCTACTTTCCAGGAAATAGAAATCCACGGTTGTTTCTTTCATTTCAGCCCGAGCATGTGGAGGAACAAACACAAATATGGATTACAAAATAAATGCACTTCAGATTGTGAATTTCACTTCCATATCAAAGATACGCAGACACAACGTCATTGGTTGCGTCAGTATACGGACGAATTGTGTCTTGAAAAGACAACTTGATTGATCAGGTGAGTCGTGCCCCGATTCAAAGTAATCCTGATATTGGTTGAGAGTTGATTTTGCAAAATCAAACACCCAGCGTAAGGTTGATTAGCCGAGGGTAAGGTTAAAACATGCCTGGGGTATTGTCCACTTTAGCAGGATTTTTCCACTGTGGTGGACAATCTTTGGAAACTGGCCAGATCGCGCAACCTGTGGGAACGACGGCGTATGAAATGTATGTGAAATATGGTGTGGGATCGATAATGTTTTGTGAGATTTGGCATAGGCAAACCAGAAAACAGGAAGATCTTCAGTGGCCGAATCATGGGAGTTTTGAGATGACGAGAATAGATAATTTAGAGAAGGTGTTGATAAAAAAGAAAACACGCCCTGCAGCACTCGATATCCTTAGGGACTGGAGAAGGGAAGCTATGCTTTGTTGGAAAAGTAGAGAGAAACATGCGCGCAGGCATAAATCGAAAGCAGAAAGAGCGGAAGAGAAGGAGGAGGAGGAGTGGAATGATAGTTTGAGAAAGTCTATTGACGCGACCGATTGAGTATAGAAACAATATACCTACAACGAGAATTGCATGCACCAGATGAATTGATAGAAAAAATATTGACTGATACAAAGCAAGGTCCAAGGGTAGAGCCCCCTCCTGTTGCTCAGCCCCTCCCAACTGTTCAAATCCTAGCACAGCCACAGACCACACATTCAGCACCTCCTATAAGCCAGTCAGCACCGCAACAGTCACTTCCCGTTCCCGTCGTCCCATATGCACCTCCCGCCCTAGAGACTGTCTCTGTCCCATCCGCCCCTCCCGTGATTGAACTTGAACTTATTGAAGCAAGGGAAGGGGCTGGACAAAGTGGATGCGCGAGAGTGACCCGTAGTGCGATCAGCAAGGAGAGAAGACGGGAGTTGCAAGATGTGATGCAGGAAATGCATCGGAGGGACAGGGCCTCCGTATCCGTGTCCTTTACTGCTTTTTATCGTGTGTCCTGTCGTGTTTTCTGCACAGGAGTTCATGTGGCACTCCTGGCAGTGCAGCTCTCTCTTTTGGTTTGGTGTTCAGACCCATGGGATACCCTTATGGCACCCATGGGTAGGGTGCATTCCTGTGCCCCTAGTGTATGTTTTTGGGCACCTGTGGGTAACCCACAGAGCAGGGTATGGGCTGGTGGCAGCACCATGCTGAATTTGACAGGTGCCCTGAGTATCCTCCATTTTGGGATACCCAGGCCCTGCCATTGGGATCAGTTGATTCCTGATAGGAAACAAGATGGCCCTGTGGCCTCTTGCTTTCTATTGCCTGTTACCTTGTTTTCCCAAAGTCCTGGGAAGCCCTGACTCTGTCCCTTCCCCCTGACTAACTGTTCAGTGGAAGTTCCATATATGGTGTTGTTGTGAAGGCCCAGCCAGACTAGCTGGAGCCTTCCCAGTGCTGTATGTTGTGGGTACCTCCTGTGGGTGGGACCTAGGTGAATGGAGTGTGTGACCAATATGCACTTCTTGTTGTGGTTGTCTGGTTTCTGGCATGAGAGACAAAGACTGAGACAGCCCTGCCCGAAACTGGCCGGAATGCAGTGTGTAGTGTTGAATGGCTCGGTACTTGTCCCAATACACATAACTTGTTGTGAGTGTCTGGAGGGAAGTGAATGGCCTGAATGCACTGTGTGCCTGATTGGCTGCCTTCCTGCATGAATGACCGTAGTCATGATTGGATGCTTGAGTGAGACCCAGCAGAATGAATGGGAGCTCAACAGTATATCTGGGGACCTCTCACTGCTAGGAATTGTGTTCAGAAGCTGAAGTCCACTACGACGAGTAACTGGAGTAACTGAAGCTTGATCTTGAAGCCCTGCTGGACGAGAAGAATTGCTGTTGCTCTCCTTCGCAATCTGAAAGCTGCTGTGCCTTCAAGGACTGACCCAGAGAGGACCTGGTAAGGCGCCCTCTTCCCGAGCTACGAGGGACCATCGTGCACAGCTGATCTTTGCCAACGCTCCCTGGTAGACAGACCTTCGACAGGCTGCCGACCTGATACGGGGATTGCTGCGGAACTCCAAAGAGAAGCGCCCGGACTGTTGTCCGCCACCGTCGACGACTGCAGTCGCCGACCTTAGTCGCCGTGCTCCCGTTTGCCTAAGAACTTTCATTTGATCAACGGACGCTCTCGTCTGCATCGTCGCCCGCTTTATCCTGCTGGAGAACGCCCGACCGTTGACGCGCCGAGGAGCATCCGCCGGTGGGTTTCCCACCACCCAAAGACCACAGAGATGCCAACGACTCGACGCCCTTGCTGGGCCACAATTCTTCATCATCTCTTTGCGGTCCAGAACTAGTGTCATCGAGGCGCCCCGCACGCCTCTTCCTTGCAGGACGCCAACGCTCTGTCGTCGACGAGCACTGCTCGGATCGAAGCTGCCGCCTCATCGACGCTGTTCTACCTTGTTCACTGACGGACGTTCGACGACCCGTGACTCCTGCTTTAAAGGGAGGGCACTCAACAACGGTCGTCAATTCCCCGTCGCCGAACGCCGAGTTTCTCAACGCCTCTCAACAATCCATGACTCCTGCTTTAAAGGGGGTCACTTAAGAAGGATCTGTCGACGCCTCGATGACGAACACAACAAATCCAGGTACATTGGGGCTGTAGAACTATTGTAGAAGGGAACAAGACTTGCAGAACAATATATGGACTGGGCTTGTGCTATATCCTATTTTACAGGTTGCCCATGTGGGAGGATCTCCACACAGAACTGTGTCCAGTGGTAGGGGCCAGTATTCTGCCTATTGTTTCAACCATCTTACTTTCTCTCCTCTCTCTATTGCTGGTTTCACTTTTATTGATCTGTGTGGCATTGTTACAGTATTGTTGATGCACTTTAATGAGATCTAATACAAAGGGTGGTACCACTTTAGAATTGTATATATTTGACATTGTTGATTTTCCTGAGTACAAAGTGAGTTATTGTGATAGTGTACATAACCTTGAACATTAATTATATAAAGACTGTGTTCTAACCAATACAGTGTGTGGACATTCCTTTGTGGGGGCTTGGGGACTACACTGTACTTAAGAACCAGCCTGCATCACCTCCTGAGAAGCTAGGCCTTGATTGCTCGACCACGTTACCAATAATAGAGAATCTTGGCTGGGGTCCTCTGTGCCTCTCCTCTACCATATAGAGAGCAGAAATACAGACCACCTCCTACCAGTCCCCTTTACACAAGAACAGGCAGAAATGTATATAAACAGGAACGATGAAATGTCAGCGCTGGCTTCGATGTATGATTTCAGAAGGAACAGTGAAAGACAGGTAGTGTTGGAATGCATGGGTGAATATTTAGTGGCGAGATGGAAACAGTTAACTGGGAGGCTACCACCACAATGGTTGTTGGATTTAAATGCATTAGCACGTTGTAGAGAAAACGATGAAGAAATAAGGGAACATGTATATCGACTTTTTGAATTTAAGAATGAACTTGATGATGAATATGCTGAAATGTTTGCCATGCCTGGGTATAGGAGTAAAGATATTAGGAGAGACAGGAAGGAAGCAGTAGATCTATATATACAGCAGCGATTTTTACCATTGTCAAGACAGACAGATGATAAACTAAAAGTATGTATACGAGAGGGTTTTAAAATGGATTTCAGATCCTAGTACCCCCACAATGGAAATACATGAGATGTTTGATGAATACCCCTTGCCAATGAGAATAGAAGCCCTACGAACAATGGTTGAGGTATTACTCCAGCAAGAGGCAGGACACAATAGAGGAATAGGGAATGCACAAGGCAGAGGTAATTCGAACAAGCATGGAGGGCCTGTGGGATTAAATCAGTGTGCGTATTGCAGGGAGGAAGGTCACTGGCGAGCGCAATGTCCACATCTGCAAAATAGAAATGGGTATAGCCAGAGAAGACAGCATAGGGGACATCCTGGAGCAAATGGGCAGAATAGAAATAACATGCAGCAGCACCAAAATAGCCAAGGGAATGGTACCCAAAGTCAGAACCAAGCTAATAATCAAACTTCCCCTACTCAGAACCAGAGTCGTCAGAACATGCAGAATGGAAATAGAGGAAGGGTTGGGAACATTTTTGACACTCAATCAAATGTGTACTATAATAACATCAGCGATTACACATCGGATGATGTGTTGTTTCCTCAATAGGACAGCCCAAGACAGGGGTTGGAACCAGTGTCTATTCCCGTGAATCAGAAAGGACCCTACATAGAAATGAAAGTCGGGAATAGTGAGCACAGCTTCCTCGTGGATACGGGGGCACAAAAGTGTTCGATAGACCATCACTTGGTTCCAGAGATACCGCTGTCAGGGCATAGAAATATTTCAGTAGGGTTCGCAGGCACCCCAGTAATCAATCCAGTGTCCCAACCAGTACCCGTAACATTAGGCCCATTCACTGAATACTGTCCATTTCTCTTAACAGAAAACTGCTGGGAAAATATATTAGGATGAAACCTATTGAAAAATCTGAGTGCAGTGATCCACTGTACGCCAGATGGAGTATTTTTGACAATTTCACTGCAGGATGTACCAGTATCAGAATTTTTGTCTAAGCCTTTGCCAGGAGAATTAAATTAAGTGCCAACTTGTATATGGGCGATGAATGACAATGATGTGGGATGCTTGAAGATGGAGCCAGTGAAAATTACACTAAAAGAAGGAGTAACGTTACCACGTATTCCACAGTACAAAATCTCAGCAGAAGGAGAGAAAGGATTGAAAAGTATTGTGTCTGATTTGGTAAAAATGGGGGTGATTGAAGAGATTACAGGCAGCACATGTAACAGTCCCATTCTACCGGTGTATAAGAAAGGAGGTAATGAGGTACCGTATCGTTTCATAATTGATCTGCGTGCACTAAACAAGGTAGTAGACCCCCAATTCCCATTGGTCCCAGATGTCACCAAAATTTTGACAATGATTCCTGCCTCAGCAGAATACTTTAGTGTTATTGATTTGAAGAAAGCTTTCTTCAGTATTCCAGTACACCAAGAAAGCAGATATCTGTTCGCCTTCATGTTAGGAGGACGATCATTCACATTCACGCGCATTCCACAAGACTACACAGAGAGTCCGAGTATTTACAGCAGAACATTGAAAAAACAGCTAGATATGCTAGAATTACCGGCAGGTTGTGTATTGTTACAATATATAGATACCTGTTAATTGCAGCTGATACGGACGAGATTTGTAAAACAAACACTGTTTTACTATTAACACACTTAGCAGCGCATGGTCACCAAGCAAGCTTAAAGAAATTCCAGTATTGTCGAAAGAGGTGGCTTATTTGGGTTACCTACTTTCGAGAGAAGGGAGAAGACTGAAGCCAGAGAGAATAGAAAGCATTTCTGGTATGCCTATTCCAAAAACACAAAAAGGAGTCAGAGCTATAATAGGCATGGCTTCTTATTGTCGGCAGTGGATTGTGAATTTCGCCCTAATTGTGAAGCCAATGGTGGAATTGACAAAGAAGGATGTTGTGATGCCTTTGCAGTGGAATGAAGAATGTCAGAAAGCATTTGATCTGCTCAAAACTGCATTGTGTTCTGCTCCAGTTTTGGGCACACCAAATTATGAAACATTTTCAGATTGTTTGTATGTGAGAATGAAGGCTGCGCGTTGGCTGTTTTAACACAGGAACAAGGTGGAAGAAATAGGCTGTGCGGCTATTTTTCTTCTGCGCTGGACCCTGTAGCGCGTGCATTACCACGATGGTTGCGAGCTGTTGCAGCGGCTGCTGCGTCAGTGAAACAAACGGAAGGGATGGTATTGGGGCACACCTTAATTTTGATGGTGCCACATGCCATAGACGTTCTACTAAATAGAACACAGACGCAACACCGCAGCTCTGCTAGATTGACTAGATACGAAATTGTCCTTTTTGCGCCACATATCCAAATTATGAGGTGTAGCGCTTTGAATCCTGCAGAATTAATGCCACTGCCCACGGAAGAACTTGATGAGAATGAATAACCTCCCCATGATTGTTTAATGGTTACTGAGGAAGAAACAAAGGGAAGAATTGATTTAACAGATACCCCACAAAAGGAGCCAGATGGAGAGTTGTTTTGTGACGGCTCCTGTTTTAAACTACTTGATGGCACATCAACTGCTGCCTACGCTATCACCACGTTAAAAGGTATTGTGGAGAGTAAAAGAATCTGCTACAACTCTGCACAAGCAGCAGAGATAATAGTGTTAACCAGAGCTTGTGAGATTTCTGAAAATCTGAGTGTAAACATATATACTGACAGCCAATACGCCTTTGGCGTGGTTCATAACTTTGGCCGACTTTGGCCTGAGAGAGGTTTCCTAATATCACATGGGGCCAGAATCCAACATGGCCCTTTGATTGTACGATTGCTGTCTGCACTTACGTGTCCGAAGCCTCTAGCAATAGTGAAATGCGAGGCACATAAAAAAGTAACATGTAAAGTGGGAGAGGAAAACGCATTTGCAGACAGAATTGCGAAGCAAACTGCCACTGACTTGAATACCAAAATGTTAACAGTACAGTATGAGGAAGTGCCCTGCATAATAGAGAATGGAATTGCTACTGTCAAAGAGATGCAGGCAGAAGCCACTGCTGATGAAATACAAGGGTGGCTGAGGGCTCTGCAGAATTAGATCTAGATGGGTGCTGGGTAGACAAGAAGAGCAGAAACTGGATGCTGCCCAACTCCTATGTAACTGCAATGGTCATGATGGCCCACAGCCCTACTCATATTTGTGCCAAAAAGATAGTGCAGCATCTAGCCACAGTATGGGAGAATGCACACATAAAGAAAAATGCAGAGAGGCTGGTCCAGAACTGTATCACGTGTTTACAACACAATGTGGGGAAGGGAACGGTCACTCCAACAGGCAGTTTTGGCCCTCCCTCTATGCCGTTTGAGGTAATCCATTTTGATTTCATAGAGATGGAGGGATGTCAAAACTTGAAATATGTCTTGGTGGTCATATGTGCATTCAGCAAGTGGGTGGAAGCATATTGATTAAAAGACTGTACTGCCATGAGCACGGCAAAAGTAATGTTGAAGGAGTACTTCTCCCGTTTTGGTCTGCCCCATGTCATATGGTCAGATAATGGCCCGCATTTTGTGGGCGCAGTAATATTCCAGATTTGTGCAGGTCTCCAGATACGCAAGCGATTCCATTGTTCGAGGCCTCCCATGTCTGCCGGTCTTACTGAAAGCCACAACGGCATTTTGAAGTCCAAAATAAGAAAGATATGCGCAGGATACAAGTTAAGCTGGGTAGATGCGTTACCAATAGCGTTACTGTGCATGCGTACATCTGTGCAGGCAAGAACTGGGCTCTCCCCATATGAAATAGTCATGGGGAGACCAGCGAATGTTTGGTGTGCACCTCAGCCAAAACGGCTGAGGGAACTCGAATACCCTGTGCTCAGCGTTTATTGTAATCTTTTAATTCAAAAATTGCGTTTGATTCATCAGCAAGTGCAGGAGGCATTACCGATAAGATACACTGGGCCGGGACGCACTCTCTAACCGGGAAATTGGTTGCTTATTAAGAACTTTGAGAGGAACATTGCTTGCACCCAGATGGCGTGGTACTCCTGGCAACGCAAATGGCCATTCGTGTGGACGGAAGGAAAGCGTGGATTCACGCAACCCACGCTAAAAAGGTCCTGTCACCGTCTGAAAAACTGCTTGATCGAGACGACACGAAAGAGACAGCGGTCCTAGAAACAAAGAAACAATTGCCAGTTCTTTGCCACAAAATTTGCCTGATGCAGAAACGAAGCCTGAAAAGATTGCTGTAAAAAAGGAAGGGCAAAGAGTGCCTCAACGGTGTCCAGCAGAATCTGCATCACTGCTGGCTGACACAAAACGTGTACCACTTTGGTGCCCACCAGTATCCGCCATTGTGCCGCAGTCTGAAACGAAATCTGCATCACCACTGTGGCGTCCACCATCATCTGCTATTGCGCGACAGGCTGACTCTGAGCTTGAATCTGGAAGTACACCAGCGCTATTTATTGATCACACGATACCATGAGCAAGGCGGTACAATTTACGGCCCTCAGAAGAAGGAGTGATTAAATCTTCATTTCTGTTGATCTTTTGTTCCTATTCTCGGATGAAGTAGGAACCAGAGACCTAGAGGCGAGCGGCGTGAAGGTTGTGCAAATCGGACAGCCCAAAAGGCGAGGCTCCTCGGTCCTAAAAATCCATGTGCAGATCACCCCTACCGGACAAGAGGGGCTCACATGGTACGAAGGCAATTGATAACTGCTCTGCAGCTCTTTAAGCAATGTGCAAATGCACAGAGATCTTGCCCAACGCAAGCAATCCAGGCTGCTGAGAACTGGCAGAACAGACTGTTGAGATTTATTGACCTCATTGACATTCGGACGAGTGCAACGAGAAGAGATATGCACAACGAACATCGCTGATGAAGAAGAACCATGAGAGAAAATGCCGGATCCAGCTTTTGCCCCCTCCTGCACCGCTGCTGATAATGAATTAAACATGGAAACTGAAAAGTTACACAAAAAAGATTACCAAAAAAATTGTATGCTGATTTTAACAATAATTAGGTGTGTAATGAGTATATTAGCCCCAATAACGACAGCACTGCTATTATGGTACTTGGAAGAAATGCACCCATTAGAAATTCTCTTGCCCGTAAGACACATCTCCACTACTGAAAGCCCGGTCCATGTAATTACTTACACTCTGTCCCCAATGGAGGAAAGACACAGGGAAGGATATGGTAACAATACATTACTGCAAATAATGAATATGGCACATTCAATTCTGAGAAAGAATAATTGTTGGGTGTGTGCCCATTTGCCACAGCATGGTGGTAAAGGGATGGTTGGTACGTGCAACCACTGACACTGAGTACTGCATGCAGTGCATCCCTGAGTACATTATATTATGGGAAATGGAATAAAAGTGAAACGGGTCAACTAGATAATACAAACATTAATGAATTTGAGGAGATAATTATGAGACCTGTAGGTTGCTCTATATTTCATAGAGCACGAATGATAATGCCAAAAGCTATGCCCAAACCAATGCCACAAGATAGATTGTTCGTGCCATATAAATCATCTGTAATCACGTTTCATATGAGATTAGAAGGCAATAAAGATGCAGTGCCTCCCTCCTATACAGTAAACTACAGCCCACGTTCTGTTCCTTTTTGCCTAAAAAAGAAAGGCTCCTATTCAGTAGGGACATTCACTAGATGCATGAATATAGCGATTCTTGATAGGGAAGTAGAACCTGTATATGTAGGTGATCCTGTGTATTTTATATGTGGAGAAAAAGCGTATCCCTGGTTGCCTAGAAACTGAGGAGTTACTTGCTATTTAGGACTTCTGTTCCCAGGAGTGTTTCTTTTAAAAACAACAGACATAGCCAAACCATCTAGATCTAGGCCACGGAGAAGTAATGGAGGAGGATTAATAGTAGAAGACGTAACGAAATCATTTATACCATTTATGGCCCAAGAAAAAACTCCTATAATATACGACAACTATCCAGAATCTTAGAAAATCCAATAAATGGAAAAGATATATTATACAACATGACATTGGAGGAGAAAGGGATTAGATTAATGACACTTCAGAATAGAATGGCTCTTGATGTAATCCTGGTTGATCGTGGCAGTGTTTGCAAAATCGTGGGATCAGCGTGTTGTGTATATGTAAACGACTCCTCTCCTACGATTTTTGAAGCGATAAGAAAGTTACACGTCTTGAGCTCTGAACTCCATACCCAAGAAGGGGGTTGGGATATAGGCTCCTGATTCTGGGAGTTAATATATTCGTGGGGATGGAAACTATTTGCAATCCTAGTAGCAGTGCTAGGAATATTCATGACATGTTGTTGTTGCATACACTGCTTACCCATAATATGCACTGAAATAAGTGAAGAGTGTGTACAGATGATAGAAAAGAAGAGCACTATTAAATCAAGTACCCGTGGTGATGAGGAATCAAAGACAGTTAAAGAATTCATGTCAATCAATATTGACGATAATGAAGGGGAAACTAATAATGCACAAAATTCAGAATCAGAATCAGATACTTGGTCAGAAGAGGATGCAATGTACGGATGAGACGTTTGGCATACAGCCAAAAGGAGGGTTTGTCGATCTCGAAAAAGTAGACACCCCTCGATTATAAGGCTGTGTACTGTGTTGGCCAAAGACCAACCGTCTCATGTGTTTAGTATTAGAAATATATAGCCATAAGCTTGACTAAAGTGCGGCCATTTTAAGGTGACTAAAAACACCATTTTGTTTTCTTTAACGTTTGCTCTTTGTCTTCTGTTAAACTGTTTCGCTGAAATATTATTCTGCTTTACTAGTCCATAATGCAAGGCAGCGAGAGACATGTTGAAACATAACGTAGTGACCCAGACAGAAATGCCCGGTCTCCTCCCTCGCATATCCTTGGAAGAAAGCAGCAAGGCATCCTAATCAGTCCACAGGTGCCAGTTAGTCTCGAATACACAGTATAAAAGTTAGAAGCGAACATTAAATGACTTGAATTATGCTCTTCTTTGCGGCCCCCCTTTCCCGAGCCCTGTAGAGTCCTGGAGAGCAAGTTGACCCCAGGACATGAATAGAAACCAGGAGATAGCAAGGCCTGGAATGTGTCTCTCCCCTGCATACAGCTTGCTTGCAAAAACAGAAGCATTATGTTCTTTAAAACAAAGACATGTGTCTGTAGGCTCGCAAAATTGGAAACTGTTGCTAAATGAATGTTTGAAGGTGTCATACTCGTCACAATTGTCAATCAACGTGCCAAATTCAAAGGAAATATATACTAGGGGCAGTATTTGATGTGACACCACTGATTGCAAGATGCTTGTTTTGTATATATGTAACTGATGTACGATTTTCTCTCTCTTGCGTCCCCCGGGGTTTGGTAACACACGTCGTGGGCCGTGGGACCCAGTTGGCCAACTGAGACTATTTGCTTTGCAATAAACCCTAGATTTGGGAATACAACCTTGTGTCTGGCATATCAGTTTGTGTGTGGTGATTGTGCCTTGTTTCCATACGCGAGGGTCCCTCAGGGACCCCTTCAAGCTGACTCAGTCACTTTGATCCTTTATGTTAAAACACTGATTTTCCTTTGCATACATATTTCCCTTTACACACGTTTTGTATAAGAGATAGGGCAGGCATTAGGTTTTGTTAGTATAGGCCATTTTGGTTTGATAGAGACTGATTAGTTTCATGATAGAGACTGCTCCCATCATAGCTATAGGGCAAAGCAGGAGTTTTTCCAAAACCAGGAAATTGAATAAAGGTTTTGAAACTTGTACCTCTTGTATCAGTGTCATACTTGTGATACCATGCCTCCCGTACAAGAGGGACCACAAGATTGGTTGGTTTACCCTGTTAGAAGACACAGGAAGGCGGCCCTGTATATTTTATGTTGTGTTGTTGTGTTGCGATAATTCTTCCACTATGGTAGGGGTGACATCACCGATGAGGTTGCGTAATAGGACTTGAAGAGTGCAAAATGTGGTGAAATTCGGTAGACAGTTTTTCGATCGCGCTTCAGAACCACTGTTGTGCCATTGGGGCGGAGCATGAGGAGCACGCAAGCAGAATTGTACGTTTAATTTTTAGGGCAGAAAGTTGCAAAGGGCCGGTGCGCAGAGCATTCCTGAGTTTATGGTGTTGAGCCAGAGAGGCTGTGAAAAAGATATGTCATATTGTAATTGATTAAAATTGGTTGTCGAAAACCTTGAGTTGAGGTCAATATTTGACAAAGTATTGTTTAAAGGTAACATTATGGGGGATACGCCTCTCCAACACTTATGCAATTCCCTTTCGCGATATCAAGACAAAATACACAAGTATAGCACTGAATGGACTTGCGACACAGAGGGCAAGTTGGCAAAGCCATTGCTCAAGGACGGATGTTTTTCCAAATGTGTGCAGCAACAAATGGTCACATATCTATAGGCAGCATATAAGGGGAGTACATTAAGTAACCAATTAGCCACATTAGAGTTGTGGAGAATGTTTCAGGACGAGCACAGGGATTTGACTCGGCAGCATTGGCTGCTGAGCCAACGAGATGCAGAGAGCGAATAGCCCTCAGCTCCCCCTCCTTCGCCTCAAACAGTAGAAGCAGATACAGCAACAGAGAGCAAGGGATTTTACCCCATAAAAAAATGTAAAGCAGCTGCAGGATACACAAATCCCAGGGATGCACCTTATAGTGGGACACAAGCGAGTAAGACGGCACAAGACAATAGCAGCGAATGCAAGGAGCGCAGCAAGATGCAAGCAACACTTTAGGAAAATGATGCAGGGAAGACAGGACCTGCAACAGGCCATGAGTTAGCAACATCAACTGAATGGATAGGTGGACAGATATTGTGAAAACTAGACAAAAGCCAGCAAGCGAAACAGGGAATGTGGATAAGGAAACAGCATCCAGGAAAGATGAGGCGGGAGCTAAAGAATGGGCAGAGATAATGGAGGAAGTGCATAGGAGAGAGAGGGACGAGAACAAAGAGGAAAAGGAGAGTTTACAAAGGGAAAGAGAGCAAGCAGAAGCAAATGAAAGGGAAGAGAAGGAGTGAAGGAAACAGGGGAGAGCTTGAAGACATAGCAAGGAGAAAGGCAGATTAGAAGCGGAAAAGACAAGTACAGCTAAAGAAGCAGAAGAGGAGGTAAGAGGTTGAGTGGATTGTTAAAGAATGCCAATGCAAGGAAGAGGAAGAGTGCAGAAACAAAAAAAGAAACAGGGTCGAGAGTGGGCATTCTACATATGTAGTAGGGACGAGTACGGATTTTACATGTTTAAATGATGAGGATGGGGAAGGTATACGGAGAATGATAGGGGAACTGTGTAGGAACAGCAGGAGCAGCACAGCTGCCTCACAAGCAGACAGAAGCACTGAACCTTCAGTGAGACGGGAACATGAAGTTACAGACCAAACAAAGGGAAAACAGTAGGACAACGTAATTTTAAAGACACTTAGTGTCAGTGATGACAGACAGGGAGACAGTGACAGGAAGTATCAGAACCATGGGACCAGATGAAGACTCGCATAGGAGTGAGGACGATGAGGAGGGAAAACATTTTTCGCTGCTCCAGGGAAGTGAGCCTAGACCGAGACGGAGCATGGGGAGATGAGGAAGGCTTGGGCAGAGAATGGGGAGACAATGAACGGCGACTGTTTCGTTCCTCGGGAGGACAGCAAGACACAGACGATATCACTCTGTATGCTCTGAGGCTTAGGGTCCATCCAGGACAGAAAAGCAGAGGGATGGCAGGGCATTTACCACCACTAAAGATAGGGAGGACATGACGAAGAAGGGATATTGACAATTCCCTCTATTGGAGAAGGCAGGTGGGTGACCGCAATAGATTCCATGGCAACAAATGGACAAAGATAATTTGACAGGACCATGAGAGTTTTTTCCACTTCAACCTGCGCTGATCCCATCCAAATATCATGCGGAGTCCCACAGGGGTCCTGTGTCTCACCCACCATGTATAACATTTTCACCAAGCCGTTGTTCGACAAGTTGGACAGACTGGGCTTCACCTACATTAATTAAGCAGATGACACCCAGATCCTCATACCCCTTTCGGGCAACTATGAAGCGGACTCGGCCGTGGTGAATAAGATATACATCCTCATTCAGGCATGGATGACGACCCATGGCCTCTGCCTGAATGACGATAAAACAGAGATACTGCTCCTCGGGTCTGACTCCAACCGAAAAAAAATAACCCCAAACTACGCATCCTTTAACATTGATAACAATATCATCAAGGTTATGCCTGTGGTAAAAACTCTAGGATTCTATCTGGACTCCTCCCTCAACCTTAAGAAGCAAGTCAACTCCCTCACCTCCACAATAGCCTACACTTGCAAATTAATCCGAGCCTCCAGACCATTCCTCTCCAGTGCCAGCTGTGTCACATTGGACAATGCTCTTATTATGTCTAGACTAGACTATTGCAACACCCTGTACTCAGGAGCCAACAAGTATGTCACTGACAAACTTCAAAGATTTCAAAACAATGCCTTAAGAGCAGCACTGAACATCCCCTACAGAGAGCACATCACCAAATTTAGAAAAGAGACTCACTGGCTAATAATAAAGGATAGAATCTTCCTCAAAACAGTCTCTCTCACTTCCAAATGCCTAAAAAATCTAGCACCTCCTTACTTGTCGGAAAAAATCTGCAGGAGAACCACTGCCCCACCTACGAGATCTGCCAATACTTCTATGCTTGAAATCCCCAGATTTAAACTGACCGTGGCCGGAGAAACTAGTTTCCCAGTTAAAGCTGCACAATCGTGGAATACACTCCCATTTGACCTCAGACGACCCCAACCCTGCGCCAAATTTAGACATAATGCACTCAAATGGCTTCGCACTAACGACTTATAACCGTTTCTTCCCCCTACTGCCGCTCTACCCTCTTGACATAACCTTGACAACCATTGCACTTAACACTACTACTGCAACTAATACACCGGACCTTATATTCCATAGCTGCAGGCTTTCCCTTAAGTATATGTCATGTTAAGCATGGTCTTAGTCATGTATATCAGCACATCAATATCCTCTATGCTCCTCGACTTGCAAATGTCTGCACTGTATTATATGATCTATGCACATGTATGTACCTGCCTGCGACAGGCACTGTAACTAAGCTTCGAGACGTCTTGTACTGCTGCGCCCATCTACCCAAGGGTTTGGTGCGCATTAGCAAATCAATAAACAAACAAACAAACAAACAATTTAAGATGAAAGCTACCGTTGTTGATGGGTGCAGCGGGCATGTGGCTCTATAAGATAGCAAGACTAACAGCAGGGACAACATTAGCAGTAGGAGACATGAAAAGCCTACTCTCATCCA
Source organism: Ambystoma mexicanum (assembly GCF_040938575.1). NCBI lineage: Eukaryota > Metazoa > Chordata > Amphibia > Caudata > Ambystomatidae > Ambystoma > Ambystoma mexicanum. The sequence goes on along the minus strand of NC_090927.1, from coordinate 14,627,137 downwards.
TTCTTGGGGAGGTAGCTGACGACATACGGAAAAGAGCAGGGTATCCTGGAGTAACAGTAAAGAACATGGCACACAATGGTGCACCGTTCAACAATTGCAGAGCAGCCCTATGGCAAGCTCTAAGAGTAAAGTACCCAGTCGGACATAAGCGCGATTATGGCACGCAAAATGCTGGAGGGGAAGACCCATTTCAATATATTCAACAGATTCAAGGGATATGGTGTCTTGAGACGGGTGAACCGTGGGACAAAACAGTGGGGTTATTTTACCATATATTATGTGAAGGATTACCTGATTATACGATGGACAGAAGCAGTTTAAGAAACTAGTGGGGATGGAGGCTAAACCGTGGTCAGAAATGCAACTAATTATAGTGTGCTATTGCAGACTAATGCAAGAGAACGCGAGATAAAAGCAGGCAGAGAGGAAACAGGGAGAAGCAAATTAGTGCAGAAACAATTATCTAAATATACATTGGAAGGGGCAATGTTAACAAGCGGAGAAGGAGTAGTTACGCAGCACATGCAGAACAGATCACAGATGGTAGGGGGAGGTTTTTCAGGATGAGGAGATAGGAACCAATGGACAAGAGGACGAGGAGGAATGTCTCGGGGGGAAGAAGGTTCGCACAACCAGTGCAGCAGAACACAGCAGAATTTCAAAGGGGACAGCAATGGCAAATGTCACGTTGCATAGTATGTTGGTTCTGCGGACAACAAGGACACATAGCCCGAGTGTGTAGGGATAAAGGACTGATGTATCAAAACAGGGAAATGCAACAACAACCCATGTATCAGACTGAGCAGAACGGACAAAACACTCAAGTCTACGTATCCGCGCAGACATATGCGCCACAATCGATGCACACGCAAGACATGCAAGCACATGCATAAGCACCACAACAGATGCATACCCAGGACATGCAACTGTGATGATATCAGCCAATGCCACATGCATTACCAACACAAGGGCACATGCAGCAATCGCAACCAATGCAACAAGAACCAAGCCTGCAGAACACCATAGTAATGACACATGTGGTCTCTGCGATGCAAATGCAAACTCCAGTACAAAAACTCAGGCCTCCCTATAGCTGATACCTACACCAGCGCTTCCTCCAGACAGACCCTCATTGACATCCTATTTGTCGGTCCTTTGACAGACCTATGGACTCTTCATATTGTCTCTGTGCCCTCCTTGCCTCCTTCCATTCCTCTAAGGTCATCATTAATGTTTACCTCAATGGCACCGTCCTGGCCCAAGTCCCTCAAGCCAACCTCCTCCTCTTTGACAGACGCTTCCTGCACCTTATCAATTTCCTTTCCTCTCCTGCTGTCCCTTTTCCCCCTTATTCTGCATCCTTGCCCCCACCCTCTGCCACTTCTCTGGCACCATCCTCCTCGGCTATCTTGCCCTCTCCTCCAACCTCCTCTGCTCCCCCTCGGGCCCCTTCTACACCTCCCCAGGGAGTACCTCTGATTTGTTACCCTCCCCGGAAGTCTCTCAAGGATGGCAACCTTCTCCACCTCGCCACTCTTAACTCTCGCTCAGCCATCAAACACTCCTCTCACATCTGCCATCTCCTCGAAGAACTAGATCTTGATGTGCTTGGTCTCACCGAGACATGGTTCACGGCCAGCTCTGTCACAAGCTTTGATACTCTCCTTCCTGATGGCTACAAGATCCTCTTTGCACCCAGACCCAACCGTTCCAGTGGGTGGGGTTGTAGCCTTGATCTTCCCAGTGTGGATTCCTGCCTGTATCATTCCTATGCAGACCTACTCCTCCTTTGAATGCCTGGTCTGCAGGCTTTCTCCCTCCCCTGGACACTCTCTCACTGTGGCGAATATCTAACGGCCACCTGGTCAGATCTCGCCCTTCTTCTCCAAGAGGGCGGACCTCTCTTCCTCCCTCTTGGCCTCAACCACTCAAATCCTCCTCCTTGGAGACTTAAACATCCACCTGGATGCTCCCTGTCCTGCCACAGGGCTCTTTTGCGACCTCTACTTCTCTCTCTCTCTCTCTCTCTCTCTCTCTCTCTCTTTCTCTCTCTCTCTCCATTCTTCCTTCTGGCATGACTCACTCTGCAGGGCACACTCTTGATGTTCTGATCTCCTCAGATCTCCCCCTCTCTAACCCTCTCACCACTCCTCTCTCCTGGAGTGACCACTTTCTCCTCTCATCTCTCTCTCTCTCTCTTTACCCCTCAGTCCAAAACCTACCCCCACACTGCCACCCACCTTCTCAGTCATTCGACCCATGAAGCATGTGTCAGATGAGGCTTTCGCTGCATCCTTTTCTCCCCCTCCTGCACCTCTGGCTTACTCACAACCTGACACAGCCCTTTCCTTGCTCCACTCTATCTCTGATACTCTCGATGTACTTGCCCCTTTCATGAGGATCCGCATGAAGTCTAAAATAAAGTGCAACTGCTGGTACGACTCTGACCTCATCACCCTTAAACACAAGTGTAGGGTGGCTGAGAGGAAATGGTTGGCATCTTGTTCATTCTCCGACAAACTGGCCTGCCGCTTGCTCCAATGGCAATACTTACTCTCAGTCCTCACTAAGAAGAGAGCAAACATCCAAGCCTGCATCCAAGCCTGCATTTCTGCGGCAGCTAACATTTCGGCTGAACTCTTTAAAATCTGCAAGGAGCTGGCCAATCCTGCTGCAGTGTCTACATCTCCTATCCCTTCCCAAGCCCTCTGATCGGCCCTGGCTTCTCACTTCATCTCTAAAACACAGGACATCCTGTCCACCCTCTCAGCTTCTCCTGCTTCTTCCTCCAGTCTCTCCTCTTCCCCCAGGCCCTTGCAGCCACAACCACTCCCCCTTCTCTCCCTTCCCCCTCTTCACCCCAGACAAGGTTTCTAGATCTATAAAAACCTCATCAAAACAGGTTTTTCCCTGTTCTTCCAAAACCATCAAGGACCACATTGACACCCTCGCTCTAGCCATGGCTGACTTCTGCAACCACTCTTTCACCTCTGGACCCTTCCCCTCCCCCCTGAAGCGCTCTCTTGTGCACCCTCTTCTCAAGAAACCCTCAGTTGACCCCTCTGTTCCGGCTAACCATCGTCGACCTCTATCACTCTTTTCCTGGGCAAACTCCTGGAAAAGCTGGCCAACTCCCAGCTTAATCTTCACACTGAATCTGTTGGTTGTCTCCATGACCATCAGGCTGGCTTCAGAGCAGCCAGAAGCACGGAAACCGCCCTCCTGAACATATGTGAAGACCTGCCCTCAACCTGGATTCTAATCTCCCCTCTGTCCTCATCCTACTTGATCTCTCTTCTGCCTTTGAAATGGTCAACCATGCCAACCTGCTCAACGGGCTCCATGATAACCTGCGTATTATTGATCAGGGTCTGGCCTGGCTGACCTCTTTCCTCTCTGATCGACCCTCCCAAATCCAACTTGGTTCCTTCCTCTCCTCTATCTCTCTCTCCACCTGCAGTGTTCCCCAGGCGTCAAATTTTCCTCCCTGGTTGTTCAACCAATACCTGGCACCTTTCAGCCACTGCATTGCTGCTATCTGCCCCAACTTCCAGTGCTATGCGGATGACACCTAGTTCGCTTTCAGGCTCCCCTCCGCCACCTCTTCTCCTTCTCTCATCCCAATGATCTCTGCCTTAATGCAAGCAAGACAGAGATCCTCCTCATCGGCACACCTACACTCCCCTTCCTGCCACTCTCTGGCCGGCCTCCCTTAGCCCTCCTCTTGCTCCTACCTTTGAGGCTAGGAACCTTGGGGTTATCTTCGACTCCTCACTCTGCTTCTCTCCTCACATTTCCAACATCTCTAAGAAGTCAAATTACCAACTGTACGTCCTCAGAGGTATTCTTCCTTTCCTCTCTGTCCCCCAGAGGCTCACTGTATCTAGAGCTCTGAATCTCTCTAGGCTTGAATACTGTAACAGCTTCTTTTTAAATCTGTCTGCATCTACTCTCCGTCCTTTGCAACACATCCAGAACAGGACAGCAAGACTTGGCCTTGGCCTCAAGCCCAGGGATCGTATCTCTCTAGCACTGAAATCTCTCCATTGGCTCCCAGTGGCTGCAAGGATCAAGTTCAAGACCCTCTGCATTGTCCACAAGGCCGTCTGGGGCCTGGGACCAAAATATCACCAGCTTTCTCTTCTGAAGTATCTTCCTACTCAAGCACTTCGATCCTCCACCTCCAACTCCTTGAGGGTCAGTGGCTTTTCCAAGCAACAAGTTGGGGGCAGATCACTCTCTTCGGCTGGCACCTCCCTCTGGAACAGCCTCCCTGCCTCTCTGAAACTTGCGCGGAACCATCTCCGGTTGCAGAAGCAGCTCAAGACTTTCCTCTTTGCTTCTGCCTTCTCTCTTCCGCTATCTTGCTGATCTCCTGTCTGTTCTTGCACTGGTTACCTGGCTACCCTCTAAACCACGGGCCCAGGTCCCAGTCCTCCCAGCTGCACACTTGCACTGCCTCCTGGCAACCCTCCACTCAGGGCTATATCTGCAACACCCCCAAACTGTACTTATCTATCACCTGTTGTCTGCACTTAACCCTGCACTGCAACTTGCTGGCCGCATTTCTTGTTTTCAATGTTTGATCTTATGTCTTGCACTTGCTCCACCTCCCCTTCCCCTGGCACTTTTCCCCTTACCTCTCCCCTGCACTTGCGCAATCTCACTGTCACTTGGCCTAATAAGATCATTGTCTTGTTCCGCCTTGTTCCCCTTTCTTGCCTCGTCGCGCCTTGAAACAATTGTGTATAGGCGCTCTATAAATAAAATATCTTATCATATCATATCATTACACCCTCTGGAAGGGCCTTCCCGCCCCTCTCAAACTTGAGTCGGACCACCTGAAGTCCAGAGCAGCTCAAAACCTTCCTCTTCTCCTCTGCTTTCGATCTCACTCTCCCATGCTGACCTACCTATTTGCTGTTCCAACTGGTTGCTTGGCTACCCTCAAAGTCTCACTTGGTACCAGGCTCTTTCTTGATCAGTCACCCTTGCACTGCCTTGAGCCGTACCACACACTTAGGGGCTGTAACAGTATTCCTACAGTCCTTTGTTCCCCTTGCACTACCCAGAGCCGCACTGTCCTGGCTGTACTTACTCGGAGCATTGCTGCCCTGTTTTCCCCTCCCTATAACTTGCATTTCCCCCCTTCCTTTCCCCTTGCACTTCTCGTTCTCGCACTAGCACCATCTGAATGACACAATGCCTAGTAAGATTGTTTGTCTTGTCCTCCCTCTGTCTTCCCTCCCTTGTCTTGTTGTGCCTAGAAACACGTGTACAGGCGCGTTATAAATGACTTATCATATCACATCTGGTGGGAATACATTATAGAGAAGTGCCACAGAGAATGGCAGTGTTGCGATAGCAAACTCCACCATTCCTCGAAGAAGACTTAGGAAGTTTACCCAGTGTCTTATGGACCACTAGTTCCTGTGACGTGGGTTCTTTAAAAGGAATTGGGGCAGGAAAGATAAAGCTCAAAGCAGGACAAGACAGTATCCCATACAAAGGGAAGCAGATGAGGGCATTTATGAGACAATCACCGTATTGGTGAAGCAGGGAATATTAGTACCGTCAGAATGGCAGTGCAACATGGCTGTGCACCCTGTGAAGAAGATGACAGGGGGTCTTGGTGTTTTATCCAGGACTTGGCCCTCTGAACCAGATAGTAGAGGCAGAATTTCCATTAGTTCCAAATCCTGTGACAATTCTGTGCAGCATTCCAACCGAAGCTACACACTTCACGGTAATACATTTGAAGAACACCTTCTTTTCTATACCACTTCATGAGATCTGACGTCCTTCCTATATAGAAACCGGAAGTGGATACAAACAAGATCAACACAAGGGTACTGTGAATCACCATCTATCTTTAATTGGGCCCTTGAAATGGATCTGGGCAATCTACAGATACAGCGAACTGTCATACAGTACGTAGATGACATTTTGATTTGCAGCAAGACAGAATACCAGTGTCAAAATTACTCTGTGTATTTGTTGACAGTATTAGCAGAAAAAGGATACAAGGTGGACAAAGCAAAATTGCAATATTGTCAAAAGGAAGAACTATAGATAGGACAATTGATATCCCAGGACGGACAAAGGGTGACTTCAGAAAGGGCGGAGGCAATTCGCAGAACACCAATGCAAAAGGAAGAGATATGCAGCAGTTTCTAGGCCTCTGTAATTATTGCAGAGCATGGGTATTTGACTATAGGACATACACAAGACCTTTGTTGAGCAGACTCAAGGAAATACAGAAGGGGAATGGTAAGCTGTTGTGGACACAAAAAATGACTGACGTATTTGAAGAGCTGAAGAAAGCAATATGCACAGCTCCAGTGTTAGGGTTTCCAGACTATCATGACAAATTCTTCCTGTTCTCACACTCCAATGGATTAGTGATGACTGCAGTACTCTCACAGAAGACTACCTTAGGACGCAAACCCTTAGCTTATTATAGTGGACATTTAGACCCAGTAATGAGGGGACATTACCCTTGTGAGCAAGCTCTAGCTGCTGCCACATATGCGGTAAAAAAGTCTGCAAGTATTACTATGGGGTGTAGTACCACACTTTACATGGAGCCTGTCCTCTTTGCTATTCTCGAAATGTCCATGAGTACGCTGACTACACAAAGGGTCTCTAGATACAAGGTGATTATCTTGAATCCAGCAATCAAGATAGTAAGGTGCAGGACTGTAAACCCAGCAACATTTGTAGCAGAACCAGTGGAGGAAGGAGAGTATGTATACGACTGTACTTAATACATGGAACAGTATGACAACGTTCCCAAGATGGGGGAGAAGCCTTTGATGGGGAGAAGTACTTTATATTGACGGGTAATTGACAATAGACCAGACAACGGTTGAGAGATATACAGGGACAGCAGTGGTGACATCAACAGCAGATGGTACAGCAGACATGATAGTGAGCGTGAGATTGCCTTCAAATATTTCAGCACAGGTAGCAGACTTAGAAGCATTCATAATGACATTAGACGCTTGCAATGGCCAGGACATTACAGAGTATTCTGACTCGGCGCATGTGACGTCTACAGTAAACTCTGGACTATCGCGATGGCTGAGGAGGAGTTTCTGACATGCTGATGGCACACCAGTACAGCACGTGCCCCTATTGGGCAGACTAATAGAGACGCTTCAACTCCCAGCAGCCATAGCGGTCGTAAAGGGCCAGGTCCACATGAGAGAGGAGGACCCATTCTCCCGGGGTAACGAAGCAGCAGATGCGGAAGTGAAGCATGCAGCATATTTTTCAGGAATAACAGACTTTGATACCCCACCGAACGCACGTATTCGTGTGTGCAACTTGATTTACAACACATTACCAGCTACACAAATAATGGAACTTCATGGGAGGGCTCCGGCAGAAGAAAAATAGTTTTCAATGAGAAGGATGTTCAATATCTCCCACTGATGCCTTGTGGTGAAAGGAAAACACAGGCAAACCTGTACTCCCAATAGCTTTATTGCAGACTGCACTCACGCAATTGCATTACCCTATCAACATGAGTAAGAGTGGTTCTGTTCGAATATGGCAGAGCATATAACCACATTTACAGAGAAATATATGACATGTAAAACAAATTCTGCTGGACATACTTTACGTGTAGTGAGAGGAGCCATACCATATCCGACTGGTCCCTTCCAACATCTCCACATATATTACATTGATATGATCCAGGTATGCCAGGGCTACCACTATATGATAGTAGTCGTATGCCTGTTTTCCCGATGGATCGAAGCTGGCCCCTGATCACACCCGCTGCCCTCAGGGCAGCAAAATTCCTTGTCAGAGAAGTCTTACCACGATGGGGGGTTTGTGAGGTTCTGCGATCAGACAATGGACCTCATTTTGTAAATGAGACTTTTGAGCATATCACAATCCTACTGGGGATACAGCACAAATGTTCCTGTGCTTGTCACTCGCAAGTGAACCGAGTGTGTGAGCGCCTGAATGGCCTGCTCAAAGAAAAAATAGCAAAAATAAAAGCAACTTTGAAAAAAGGATGGCTCTACTGTCTACCCTTAGCTCTGTTCGCCTTGCGGAATAAGCCCGAGTCTGACCACCATTTAATGCCCCATGAGGTGGTAACAGGACGACGCATGCAACTTCCCCTGGCTCTTCACACTAGAGCATTTACAGATGGGAGTGCCACCTCTAATGTTTGCGGTGATGAAATGTACGAATATGTGGGTTCTTTGATGGCTAGTGCATGTTTTATTTCTCATCAACTGCAGGCACAGGGGGAGAGGCCGAAGAACAGTGAAGATGATGACAGCACTGACAACCATGAGAGACTTTGAAGGCAACCATTTTTGTATGCGGGGGACTCTGTTTTTCTCAGAAGTTGTGTGCATCCATTGTTTAAACCTCATTTCGATGGACCTTTTATTGTCAAAAAGGCAACGGACAAAGCAATGAAACTGGAAGGAAAACAGATCTGGAACTATATTGGAGATGTCAAGCTCTGCTGACGCGAGGCCTCTTCTCGGATAAAAGGAGATGATTTGATGCAAGAAGAAGATAAAGGCAAAGAAGAAGAATCACAGCTGTGAATGACTCGATCCAGAACAAGAGAGCTAGAAAAGGATAATAAACACACATAAGTTAGGTACGCTCGGCCTCATTACAACTCTGGCGGTAGCCGTGCCGTTAAAACACGCAGGCTGTTGCCGGAGTTGGAATATTTACCGGGCCCTGGCTTGCCGGAATAACCGGGGGATTGCGACCCGGTAAATGTTAATCCCCATTCCCATTTGAGTCCCGACTCAATGAGAATGGGGAAGACAGTAGCACCGACACCATTAGTAATGGTGCCGGTGCTACCGTGTAAGTCTGCGAGTGTGGGCCGTCCCGCCCGACAGGTCAGACCTGGCGGCCGGGACAGCACCCGCTCGCAGACTCGGAGTGTGCCGATCCAGTAACAATGGTGCCGGTAGGCTTACCAGCACAGTTGTTACTGGACCGGCACACTCATAATGAGGCCCACTGTCTTTTCTTACACACAGGATTCATCGAGAAAGTAAAAAAGACTGTTGTTCCATTTGATATTACAACGACGTAAATCATTTCAACAGTGCTATTAATTTTGTAATACAAAGATACTCGGATCACATGATCCCTCCAAGGCTACTTTTCTATGCATTCCTACTATATGTAGCCCACACCTAGCCACAATTGACAAGTGGAGACCCATCCATTAGCAATTTACTTGGGGACCTGAGAATGCATATAGTGTGGGAACAACTGTTTTAGGAAGCACTTGCCAAGTTTTACTGGGGTAGGGCTTGTTTAAACACACACTAACACAATAACAACGTGTTTTGAGGCTTTGCAGCAACAACCAACAAACACCAGGCAGGCAGTGAGCACTGCAAAAAGAATTAAAAGAGATAAGTGCAGTGCATAGGTAGAACAGATATGTTCTGGATCTTTTCACCGCCATCGAAGGAGGCGTTTGTGCCAAGATCGGGTATTCTTGCTGTACATTCGTTCCTGCCAATGATGAAGACAATGGGACACTGACAGAGGTCATCACCAGGCTTCCTGAAGTGCATACGAAGATGGAGACAGAAGCGAAAAATGGTGGAAAAGATGAAGGTTGGCTGTCATACATATTCTCATGGATGACAACATGGATGGAAGATGGACTGAAGGTGCTGGAAGGAGCATTACTACTAGTATTGAAAGCATGTTGTGTCATAAGGATAATAATAGCACAGTGCAGAAAAATAACTAAGAAGACTTTAGGGATGAAGGAGCTGATTGATATAGAGACAGAAGAAGATAAGGAGACGAAAGCACGAAAGGCATTAAAAGCACAACTGATGCAGTGCCCTCTGTTCCCGACAGGAGCAATGTTCAAGTATCCCTACAACACACGCGACTATTGGGGGAAGTGGGTTTGGTGCACCCCTGACGCAGACTGCAGTTATATCACCTGGTGCCTGGATGACTATGGACACCTCAGAGGGATAACAAAAGTGTGGCTCCCAACTCTGCAGATAAGTAGAGTGAGTTGTGTAGGTAGTGTGGTCGAGGGGGGGATTGTAGACAAGGGGCCAAATCTAACCCTCGTGCCGCCTGCACGACTCTACATGAAGACAGAGAAACGATATATGTGTCTCGCTCTTGGGCCCATCACCGCAGTCATTGATGCATCGCAGGTGTGAAAAATCGTATTCTCTTTGACAACTGTTCAGATCATACCAAATTGATGATGTGGACGACATGGAATTGACATTGATCGAGCAGGTCGACTGACTGGAGAACTAGAAACAAATGACGTCATCACTGACATCATGACGTAGCCGTGCTCATTCATGAAGTACATATCCATCCATTCATGAAGCTACACGGACCTCTAATGGTTTATTGCATATGACCCACTTAGACAGAGTACGAACACACATACATAGTTCTATATTCATATCTTTCACCAAAGCTGAAACTGCAAGATGCATCGGAATTTGTATATATAGCTTGCATATGCTTATATTAACACGGAGAAGCCATAAGGGACACTTTAGAAGTTATAGGCCATTAGATCCAGCAAGAAAGGAGACAAGTTCGAGAAACACAGACAGGCTGACATGATCACCACAGCTTGAGGCGAGCAGAAACAGGACACCCAGGCAAGGACAAAGGGGAAACAGCAAAATTCCAGCTACCGAAATAGGGAACCACCTGTGGAAATTCAGGCTAAAATCCTCATAATTACAGAGGAGACGGCTTTATTTCATGGTCTCGACACACGTGTACTGGACAGAGAAGATCGTTCCCCGAGAACCAGAGGAAAGAGCATACAAGTATTGCCTACATTTTGTTAACTGACTACACCCTCACAGGCTTGGGTGATCAGAGAATAGCAACATTAGAGAATGCTTTGCACCTGTTCTTTCTCATTACCTTGAAGAGGTACAGTCTGAGAACTGTCTGGGCTCCCCGGGTTTGGGGGGACACACTCTGTCCAATCCAAATTCACTTTTAGCATGGTGATATCATTTGTTGCAAGGGCCAATGGTCCTTCCACGATCCTGCAAAACTGTCGATGGATGCTCTTAGAGGTTGTCCTAGAAGGGGCCACTGAACAAGGCCAGCCAATCCCTAAACTAACCTATGTATTTTCTATATATATATAAAACCAACAAAAATGTGTCATGACCCGGCGAAATTGCCCCTTCTGGACCTCATGGTCATTGTCACGGAGGGCTTGTACTCCTTGTTCCTCCCAACATGGCCGTACTAAGCTCCGTGCTACGCACTAGCTTTCATGTCGTGGCACGTACTATAAATTGGTCATGCCCCTGCGGGTCCGCGCATCTCAACGCTATCTTCGGTAGTGACCCGATGTGTGTTTACTCTCTACATTGGTTTCCTTTGATCCTGTTACTTCCTTCCTTGCCTTTTATCCTGTTCCTGGATTTCCCCCCCTACTTACTTGTTCATCGCTAATCCTGGATACCCTGGAACCACGAACTTCCCGGAACTCTGAACGCGTCCTGAAACCTGACGAGGCTCGGGCGAGCCTATTCAAGACCCAAACCATCCACAGGAAGAGTCCTGCGGCCGAACAAGGGAGATCCCGATCACAGGTGAGACGGGGGGAGATTTACGACAGTTTGAGACGCCAAACGATCAAAACGGATTCTACCATGGAGAATGCTATTCAGGACCTGATGCACGGAATGCAAGAACTTTCCACAGAGATGCAGAATTTAAAAGCCGAGAATGCGGCGCTAAGACAGCTTGTCTTGCCACGTGACTCTGCGAACAAGGACAGCGTATTATTGGGAGGAGTGGTTGATAAATACGACGGTTCAACAAAGACCTTACGTGGATTCCTGGATTCTTGTTTGGTACATTTTACCTTCAAGCCCTACTATTTCTCAACTCCTAGGGCTAAGGTGGGCTTCATAATATCACATCTTTCCGGTAATGCCCTTACATGGGCCACTCCTTTACTCAATTCAGGGGATGCTCTCCTGGATGATTATGAAGGGTTCATCGCGGAACTCAAGACCATGTTCGAAAGACCAGAGCTGGTCCACGATGCTCAAGAGAAGTTACTTGACTTCCAACAAGGATCCCAAGACATGTTGACCTATGTTACCAGATTCAAACAGCTAGCAAAAGAGGCGGACTGGCCCCTGGAAGCCAGTTTTACCTTGTTTCGCAGAGGTCTAAATGAAGAGATTAAGGACGAGTTAGCCAGGGTGGCACGTCCTAGTTCATTCCAGTCCCTCATGGACTTGTCTATGCAAATAGACTTCAGAATCCAAGAAAGAAAGGCCGAAAAGAAAAAGAATAAAGTCTCAATTCAAAGAAACTCCCCAGAGAATACTACAAGGACAGAATCTGCCAAGAATCCAAGCACTGATTCTGAACCCATGCAACTTGGAGCCTTTCGTGGACCAATTTCCCTGCAGGAAAGGTTAAGAAGGATACACACAGGCTTATGCATGTATTGTGCCTCAGATAAACATCTAGTTAAAGAGTGTCCTCTGGCTCCTCCCCGACGCTCGGGAAACGCCAGCTCCCGATCCTAAATGGAGCAAGGTTTCGGGAGAGCGATGTTTGCTCCACATCAATTCCATCCTTGAACTCTCCTGGACAAAACAAATTGGTGATATTACAGGCCTTTTTATCGCCATCCAAGGACAAGGTCTACCCCATACTGGCCTTGGTGGCTTGCGGAGCAATGGGAGTCTTCATTGATCAAGAATGGGTCAGAAGTCATAACATTCCATATGAAGCAAGAAGTTTTTCACAGCCAGTGGAAGCAATTGACGGAAGACCTCTTTCCTCAGGACCCATAAGTCTGCAAACAAGGGAGATCCATCTTTCCATAAATCATCATCAAGAAAGAATTGTGTTTGACATTATAAAATCAGCCAATTACCCCTTGGTTCTGGGCATGCCCTGGTTACAAAGGCACAATCCATATATTAACTGGACGGCCGTATCCTTATTCCTGGGCTCGGAGTTCTGTATGAACCATTGTTTAAACCTGGATACCTCAGTCACAGCTCCTATAAGTCTACCAAGGTGTACAGAGACACCACTCATGGTTTCCAATATTGTACAAGTTCCAGAGATCTATCAAGGGTATGCTGATGTATTCTCTACTGCCATTGTTCAAGCCTTACCTCCACATAGACCCGAAGACTGTGCCATAGATAGTGAACCCTCAGCAGTGATTCCCTTTGGCAGGATGTTTATCCTTTCAGAACCCGAAAAGAGAGCCCTCCGGGAATACCTAGACACTAATCTTGAGAACGGCACCATAAGACCTTCAAAATCACCAGCTGGTGCTTCATTGTTCTTCGTTCCAAAAAAGGATACCAAAGAGCTTTGACCTTGCCTGGACTATCGGGGCCTAAATCAATACACCTTGAAAGACAGATACCCACTACCCCTGATCTCGGATATCCTTGAAGCTGTGAGAGGCGCAGTGATATTCACGAAACTGGATCTCCGAGGTGCTTACCATTTGATCCGTATCCGGGAAGGAGAAGAATGGAAAACAGCCTTTAGAACACCCTTTGGTCACTTTGAATACCTAGTCATGCCCTTTGGTCTGACTAATGCTCCCGCAGTCTTCTAGCGTTTTATGGATAGGGTGTTCTCTGACATGTTATTTCTCAATGTTATCGTCTACTTGGATGACATATTGATCTTCTCCAAGGACTCCTTGAAACATGAAGAACATGTAAAAGCAGTACTTCAACGTCTCCGTGAAAATCAACTCTTAGCCAAACCAGAAAAATGTTTGTTTCATGTTACATCAGTTCACTATCTGGGATATGTCCTTAGTTCAGAAGGAATTAGTATGGATCCTTCAAAGGTGAAGGCCAGGGAGGATAGCACAGCGGCAGCGTGCGCGTCTTGGAAGCAAGACGACACAAAGCAACAACAGGTTCGATCCCCGGGTCCGCGCTTAGAAACCTCTGAGTGTTTAAGCGCGTTATAAATACGTAACTAAGACAAAGAAAAAACACAATTACACAACTAAAAAAATCTAACAATTCCTGTAACAGCGCCTCGATGTCTGCGGGCTGTGTGAGCGCTTTATAAATAAATAAAAATAAATACTGGCTTGGCCCGCCCCAACATCTGTTAAGCAAATACAATCCTTCCTGGGGCTTGCCAACTTCTACCGGAAATTCATTCCCACCTTTTCCGAGATTGTTCAACCCATTGTTAATCTCCTGAAGAAAGACATTCCATTTAACTGGTCTATACCACAAGACAACACAAGACAAGGCATTCCAATGCTTGAAAGAAGAATTCACTCAGGCCCCCATCCTGGCCCAACCTGACATAAATCGTCCTTTTCTAGTGGAAACTGATGCCTCCAATTACGCCATAGGAGCAGTTTTAAAACAAGAATCCGATGATAAGTTGGAACATCCCATTGCTTATCTCTCACGGACCCTGACCACCAGCGAGACTCACTACTCAGTTCTGGAGAAGGAGTTATTGGCTATTCATCATACCTTCACTGAATGGAGGAGACATCTACTCCTGGGTGCTAAATATCCAGTTCAAGTCCGTACTGATCATCGAAATCTTCAGGTCCTACAATCCATGGAATGCAGGAACAGTAGACGAGCTCGATGGGCCTACTTCTTTGCTCAATATCAATTTCAAATTTCACATGTTCCTGGATCGCAAAACTTGATTGCCGATGCCCTTTCTCGGCGTCCCAACTAAGTTCCCTTGGAGGATAAGATCTATCCTAAAATGTTTCCACCCACAATCTTTGTAGCTCAAGCGATCAATCTCCTGGAAGAAATCAGAGTACAGACTCAATTATCTGAACTCTGGAAGAACATATCGAAGAAAAATCCCTGGCGTCTGACAATCAAGGAAGGATATTTATTCAAGAACAATTCAGTGGTCATTCTGACAAAAGAACTTCAACAGAAGGTAATGAATCTATGCCATGATACTCTTCACTCCGGCCATCGAGGAGTAACCAACACCTTCCGTCTTATACAAAGACAGTTCTGGTGGCCAGGGATGAAGTCCAGTGTAGTTCAATACATCAAGACCTGTGCTATTTGTAGTCAGAACAAATACGATAATCAGAGGCCGGCGGGTCTGCTTCTACAACCTACGTTGCCAACCAGACCCTGGGAAGTTATTGCCACTGACTTCATTGTTGAATTACCACCTTCCCGAGGATATACAACCATCATGGTAACCATTGACTTGTTCACTCATCTAGCTCATTTTACACCATTGTATAAACTACCTTCTTCCTCAGAACTTGCTGGAATTTTCCTGGAACATATTTTTCGTCTTCATGGCCTTCCTTCCAAGATTATTTCGGATCGGGGACCTCAGTATATTTCACAATTCTGGAAACATCTCTGTTGTGTTCTAGGAATCCAACGTGCCCTTTCTTCAGGCTATCATCCACAAACCAATGGGGCAACGGAACGAGTAAATCAAACCCTGGAACAATATCTTCGTTGTTTTGCCACCAAGGTTCAAGACGATTGGTCTCTCCTTATACCTTAAGCCAAATTCTCCTACAATAACTCAGATCATTCAGCTCTCAAGATCAGCCCTTTCTATTGTAGTCAAGGTTATCACCCGTCTGTTTTACCATCAGTTCTTCCAGAATCTACTCCGGTACCTACCCTTGACTCTTGGATTCAGACGCTGATCGACTTACAAAGAGAGGCCAAGGATCAGTTAGAACAGGCCCAGACTCGAACCAAAAGAAATGCAGACTCTAAGAGAAGACCATCACCTTCCTATTCAGTTGGCGATCAAGTCTGGTTAGCCTCGGAAATGTTACCTCGACATCTACGACCAAACAAATTAGCTCCTCGCTATTATGGTCCATTTTCTATAAAGGAGATCATCAATCCTGTCTCCTTCCGACTTAAGCTCCCGGATTCCTGGAAGAAGATACATCCAGTCTTCCATACTTCCCTGTTGAAACCCTACGTTAGTTCTACTCGAAAACCCTTCAAACCCACACCTGTTGTTGTGGACGACCAGTTGGAATATGAGGTGTCCAGGATATGTGATTCCAGGTATAGGAGGGGTCGACTACAATATCTGGTCGAGTGGAGAGGCTACCCCCCTAGCGAGAGAACATGGGAACCAGTTTCTAATTTAAAGACCCCTCGTTTGCTCAGAAGATTCCATCTTATTCACCCAGGCTAGCCTGGAGGAACCAGTCTTCGGAGGGGGCATGCTGTCATGACCCGGCGAAATTGCCCCTTCTGGACCTCATGGTCATTGTCACGAAGGGCTTGTACTCCTTGTTCCTCCCAACATGGCCGTACCAAGCTCCGTGCTACGCACTAGCTTTCACGTCGTGGCACGTACTATAAATTGGTCACGCCCCTGCGGGTCCGCGCGTCTCAACGCTATCTTCGGTAGTGACCCGACGTGTGTTTACTCTCTACATTGGTTTCCTTTGATCCTCTTACTTCCTTCCTTGCCTTTTATCCTGTTCCTGGATTTCCCCCCTACTTACTCGTTCATCGCTAATCCTGGATACCCTGGAACCACGAACTTCCCGGAACTCTGAACGCGTGCTGCAACCTGACGAGGCTCGGGCGAGCCTATTCAAGACCCGAACCATCCACAGGAAGAGTCCTGCGGCCGAACAAGGGAGAACCCGATTACAGGTGAGACGGGGGGAGATTTACGACAAAATGATTGTTTAAGGGACGTTATGGTTAAGTTGCGCTACTGAAAACCTATCACCTTCATTGAAAAATCTATACTAAAGGAACTTCCTAGATCCATTGCCCTATTAAAAAACTATCAAATAAACCAACAAAAAACGTTGTTAAAGGGACGTTAAGGTTAAGTTGCACTACTAAAAAACCTATGAAATTCAATGGTAAAACGTAGCTACAGGGACATTATGGTTACAGGAAAAACCGGAAAACCCGAGAAATGTGCCTGTTATGGTAAGGTACACACCCATAACTTGCAATACCACTGTGCACTGCAAGGACTAACACCCATGACCTCAAAGATGACATCACACATGTCACTGATGCCATCACATGTCTGGATCGCTCTTTTTTTGATCACTGACTTATGTAGGGCAGGTGGTTTTATTCACTGGCAGGCAGGAAGTGAACATTAAAAAGCTACTATATTTGTAGACCTTACCCTTCGCACATGTCCTTACACTCTTTTCTTTAGGGTTCAGTCACATCATATGATACACATACATAGGGGAAGAAGCAGGCCTGAAACACAGCAATCAGTTCTGGGCATGAAGATAATCAGTTAGGTTATGAACACTTTCTGGTAGCACAGCTGCTTTTTTGCTTACTTTACTTTCCCGATATGTGGGCATATTTGTGTGCGGTGTGCTCTCTTTATGGTTTGTGTGTAGTGGTACAAATATGCAGTAAGTGAGGGGGTATTAGGTACTTATAACATGTTGCGCAGTACGCGAAACTCTGAAAATAAAGCATTCAGCATTGTACTATGTAACATGGCAAAAATGTGAACATTGGACCTCTATGGTGCATGCTGCAATGGTGTTTATAGCAATGGATTATGTGCTGAATTATGTATCTCATACTAGCTCTCCCAATGACCTCTGATAGTTTTGTTGAAATATTATATTAACAATCCCTTATGGAGGCTTGTTATACAAACTAAAGGCACATGTGATGCCTCCACTCCTTCCAAACCAAAATTTCCATGCAAGTCTCTTTCCTGGGCATACCTGTGCAAATGTACCTTCATGTGAGGCGGAACCTAAGCAGCTAATTGGATAATCCCCACAGGCACCTTCCCATTGGCCAGCATGCTTAGAAGGGCAGAATGTGGCACGTGCGCTTTCCGAACTAGCGCAAGGGTCGCGCCCCAGTTAAGCAGGAGGAGTCCTTCTTCCTATTGGTGAGCTTTCCTGTGACGCACACCCTGAGCACCTGATAGGACAATCCCTACAGTCCCATTTCCATAGGCCAGCATGCTGAGAAGTGCAGAATGTGGCACATGTCGTTTCCCAAGTACTGCGAGGGCCGGGCCCAAGAGTCCTTCTTCCTATTGCTGCACACCCTAATCACCTGATTGGACAATCCCCACAGTCCCATGTCAATTGGGAAACATGGTAGGAAGAGCAGATTCTAGCACGTGCTCCTCTGAAAGTTCTGCGAGGGCCGCACCCCTGTAAAACTGGAACAGTCCTTCGTCCCTTTCCGTTATCTTCTCTACAGCACTACCTCATCGGTTACGTGTAAATAGGGACACACGCATCCACCAATCGCTTAGAAGCCGCCATCATCCAACACTGTCACTCCTGTACAACACTTCAAATGTACCGTTACACAATTACAGTACAAGTGTTGTGCCATTCCAAAGCACGTCCACTGCAAACTTCAGTAAAATTATTCACGATTTCTCCATCCGCATGCATCCACATGGCCACCCAAGATGTGGCACGTGTAATCCTGAAAGTACAACGGAATCCACTACCTTTTCGTGATAGTGAGGGGGGGTGGGGAGTGGCGGGGGAAGCAATGTCAAGCTGGGTACGGGATTGAGTCTTCCATCGTAGACGTATGTTTTTATTTTTGACGTGCAAGCAACTTTTGTGTTTTT
Source organism: Ambystoma mexicanum (assembly GCF_040938575.1). Taxonomy (NCBI): domain Eukaryota; kingdom Metazoa; phylum Chordata; class Amphibia; order Caudata; family Ambystomatidae; genus Ambystoma; species Ambystoma mexicanum. Next base: position 14,608,516 of record NC_090927.1, on the reverse strand, counting down.
CCCTTTATATGCGTTTCTGTTTGCCTCTCCTCACATTTTTACCACATTCTGGTCAATGCTTCTTGCATAGTGTAAAATAAAACGGCATTGCCAATGGTGCTCAAATAAATGCAATTTCTAAGAAACTACTGGATATTTTGCCACCTCCTGATCTCATAGTGGATGGAGAACATGCCAGCAGTCTGCATACATTCACACATGCTTCTGTTTATAACACACCTTCCGACCTCACGCTTGGGACAAATTGCATCGGCATGGATCCACTCTCCTCTTGGTGTTATGCATGAGAAAATGACATTGGCAGTAGGAAAAATCTGCATAACTGCGTTCAGCAACCTCTTCAGGTGACAGATTAAACGTCCACATGACATGTAACCCAAATGTAGACTTCCATAGTGCACCACGACAAAGTGTATGTTCATGACGGAGGCCACATATCTGCAAAGCCGAACCATCCTGCCAAAACTGCAGTCACCCTGACAACCCCAGAAAGTGTCCACTCCTTCCAACCCGAAATTACCAGCAACGCCTCTTTGCACACAACACCTGTGCAGATGGTGCACAAAGGTATTATCGACGATAAGCACTGTGCGTCTCTATCTCCACCAACCTCACAAAACAGTATTGGGAGGATATGGTACCACCCCTTCCTGGCAACCACACCCTAAACACCTAATTGCCTATTTCCCACAATTCCATTTCCATGGCCAGCATGCTCATGATGGCAGGATGCGCCACGTGCACTTTCCAATCTACTGTGAGGGCCACGGCCCAGTAAAGCAGACACAATACTTCGCCCCTTTGCAGTGACATTTTTGCAGCGTTGCCTCGTTGAATGCTGTCAAAATGTTGTCAAAATATCAAACACGCATGCAGCTAACACATACAAAAACTCTGCATTGCACACTATAATTTCTGTACACCACTCCATATTTACTGTTACATACTGCCAGTGCACGATCCAAAACCCCTCCACCATAAACTTTTGCTAAAGAATGCATGATTGCAGCATCCACAAACATTCTGAGGTGCCCCAGCACACCTTTGGCCATGCAGACAACAGTGCAACCCTTGTCCACACCCAGAACATCCATTCCCAAAACAGCGTCACAATTAGCAGGATCCACAGACATACCACAGCCTGCACCACGCCTACCCACTGCCATTCACAAAGTCTTGTGTCACTGGCAACCTAAGCACAACAGCTTCACGACATTGGACCTACTTCAATAAATCTGCACACAGCACACTAACCAAGCACATATAAGCTGCACTTCAACCATACCCTCTTCCATACTCACATCATATACACACTGCACCCTGTAGCCACACTGCCCATCTTCTTACTGCACCATCTCCTACCGCAAACCACATACTGTAGCATGTTGCAACTATCACCACAAACATGCAACGCACAATGAACGCTTTTCAACTCTCTTGTCCTGCTGTATCATGTCTACAATGTGCGCCACACCAATTCTCCAAAGATCACCACCCTGTGCCTCATGCACTGTCAAGCCTGCATTGCTGCAGTGCGTGTGCTCCTGGCAAACATTCCCCGCACCGTAATGCATCCATGCATATCAGCATGTCACCAGCTACCACTGTGCACATACGCACCACTGGCACCAGCACTCCTACCCAACCTCTGCACCGCAATGAAGCTATACAGCTTTAAATGCAACAGTACCATATTTTACAAACATTAAACTGTCTCTGGCACCCCTACACCCTTTCATTCAAATACTATGGTCTTACCCAATTCCACTCAGAAAGTATTGTGTCACTGCCAACCTACCCACAAACTGTTCACAACATTGCCCCTACTTCAGGCATCTGCACACAGCGCTCTATCCAAGCACATACAATCTACACTTCAACCATACCCTCTTCCATTCTGCCAATATGCAAACACTGCACCCAATGCTCACACTGCGTGACTTTTGACTGCACCATCTCCAACCACACAGGAAAACTTTACCATGTTCTAGCAGTGACCTCACCTGCAAAACCAAACGTACACACATAGCAGCTCACTTCTGCTGCTGTATTGCATCTGAAAAGTCGCCACCCTCTAACTGATGCAGTCACAAATGCATCACTGTCATGGGTGTGCTCAAGCCCTAGGCTCTTGAGTGCATGGCCTATTGCCATAGGCCATTCGGCCATGCACCCAGTAGTCTAGGCCTTAAACCCACCCACTTCAACGTAATGCCACCATTCACATCACCAAACGTGTCACAATTAGCAGAATACACAAACATACCAGAGGCTCCACCACCCCTATCCACTGCCATCCATAAAGTATTGTGTCACTGGCAACCTGACCACAACAGCTTCACAACATTCCCCTACTCCAACCAATCTGCACACAGCACACTATCTGAGCAAATACAAGCTACACTTCACCCATACCTTCTTGCATACTGACAGTATGCAAACACTGCACCCAGTGACCACACTGCATGGCTTATCACTGCACCATCTTCAAAATGTTACCATGTTCTAACAGTGACTTCACCTGCGAAACCAAATGTTCACGCATGGCAGCTCACTTCTGCTGCTCCATTGCGTCAGTAATGTGCTCCACACCCATTCCGTGCAAGTCACCACCCTTTAACTCATGCAGAGTAGTATTGTGTCACTGGCAACCTAACCACAACAGCTTCACAACATCGGGGCAACTTCAATAAATCTGCACACAACACACTATACAAGCACATATTAGCTGCACTTCAACCATACCCTCTTCCATACTCACTTTACATAAACACTGTGCCCTGTGTCCACACTGCACAACATCTCACTGCACCATCTCCTGCCGCACACCAAGTACTGTAGCATGTTGCAACTATCACCATAACCATGGAACGCACAATAAGCGCTTTTCAACTCACTTGTACTGCTGCAGCACATCTACAATGTGCTCCACACCCATTCTCCAAAGCTCACCACCCTGTGTCTGATGCACTGTCAAACCTGCATTGCTGCAGTGGGTGTGCTCCTTGCACACATTCCCTGCACCATAATGTAACCATACATGTCGGCATGTCAACAACTACCACTATTCACACACGCAACACTGGCACCAGCACTCCTACCCACCCTCTGCACCGCAATGAAGCTATACAGCGTTAAATGCAACAGTTACCATATTCTACAAACTTTACACTGTCTCCGGCACCCTACACCCTTTTATTCACATACTATGGTCTTACCCACTGCCACTCACAAAGTATTGTGTCACTGCCAACCTACCCACAAACTGTTCATAACATTTCCACTACTTCAAGCAATCTGCACACAGCGCACTATCCAAGCACATATAATCTACACTTCAACCATACCCTCTTCCATACTGTCAATATGCAAACACTGCACCCAGTGCCCACACTGCGTGACGTTTCACTGCACCATCTCCAACCACACAGGAAAACTTTACCATGTTGTAACAGTGACCTCACCTGCGTAATAAAACATACACGCATGCCAGCTCACTTTTGCTGCTCTATTGCGTCTGACATGTGCTCCTCAGCCATTCCGCGCAAAAGAGCAGCAAAAGTGAGCTGGCATGCGTGTAGGTTTGGTTGCGCAGGTGAGGTCACTGAAATGTGCTCCTCACCCATTCCACACAAGTCACCACCCTCTAACTGATGCAGAGTCACAAATGCATTACTGCTGTGAGTGTGCTCAAGCCCTAGGCTCTTCGGTGCATGGACTACGGCCTACGGCCTTCTACTTCAGAGTCACAAATTCATTACTGGTGTGAGTGTGCTCAAGCCCTAGTCTCTTCAGTGCATGGCCTTCAGCCATGCACCCAATAGTCTATGACTTGAACACACCCACCTGTTAGGGAGAATTCTCCAGAATGGCTAATTTCCCTTACCTAATGAGTCCCTCTGCAGCTTTGCGGATTTCTGGGATTTATTTTTTTCACCTGGTAAGAGTAAGAGTGTAAGGGCCTCATTACGACCCTGGCGCTCCCGTAATGAAGGGTGCCAGCAAGGGACCAGCACCCTTCATTACGGGAGCGCCTATTATGAGGTTCCCTTTGCAGGACCCGGAACAGACGCCTGGTAAAACCAGATGTTCTTTCCGGGTCCCGGGAGGAGAAGAGGGAGCTAATAACGGGCTATTTGTAATGTGCCCATTATAACCTCCCTCCTCATTCCCATTGAGCCCTACTAGGGCTCAAATGGGAATGGGGAATGGTTCCTTCAAGGAGGAATTACCGGGTCCTCCAATGTTGGAATGACCCGCTAATTCCCCATTGAAGGAACCCGGTATTGGAGCACGGTATGGAGGCAGCCAGGGCGCTAATAGCACCATGGCTACCTCCATACTCGTAATGAGGCCCTAAGAGTGTGAGCCTTTTTTCCACCTCTTAAAGGAATGGTTCGGTCAAAAATGTTTATTGTCTCTACGGGTCGGCCATGTGTTTTTAAGCCTAAATTGCTCGATTTTAGAAAAATTTCCTATGGACCTTACCCGAGTTTTCGTCCATTAAACGCACGTGAAAACAGGCATCAGGGAGCTGCCATTTTGTGATAATCCTATCTCTTGCCCCATCGCCCTGGCTGACCTGCTTTTGCGGCACTAAATCATATCCCCCGCCCCAGAGCTTGACATTATCAAAACATTCATAATCCCCGCCTCTCTCCGTGACGTTTCTGTGCTGCGTAGGCAAACGCGCCCAGTCGTCTTCTACGCGACTCCACACAGAACCCGGAAACCAACACAGATCAACTCACAACACAGCGCGCCACAATTCGGAATATGAAACTGTACTTTAAAATCAAACAGCAACACGGTACATTTGGTAAAGTACATTTATTTGACATTAAATGTTTATAGAATATTCAGCAATTGCCATATGAACTCCGAAAGCCATTTATTTTCTTTTATCTGTATCCGCAAATCCGTAAAAGTTTATCGTGAGTCACGCACTGTTCCTTTATGGTACACAGGGTGTTGGTTTCCGTTAAAAGAAGCACTTTGGTCGCACGTTGAACTGCAAGGCTGTTCCATCAAGTAGGCACTAGGCCAGCGTAAAGGTTGATATGTTGCTTCTAGCCGCAAGTACCGCGTAAGGGCATATGGGCCCTTGGTGATCGTCCCATAAGATAGTCAAAGTGGTGCAGTTGTTGACAAGAAGCTGCAGCTGGCGGTTGAAGAAGCCGTCTGCCGGGGTCTGAAACTGGTGGCAGTAGCAAAAGGGAAGTATATACCTGTTTTGAAAACATAAAAATTATAATTAGTCTCGCCAGCCGATCTTTATTAATATTATTCATTTTATTTATTACGGCCGAGCTGAAACTATTTGCTTTCAAGGATAGTGCAAGGATAGTGCAATGGAGAATGTTCAGCTCTAAAATCAATGCGAAAAGTAACGAAATAAATCGAGGTTAGTACACAATGAGAAACGACTTTTTGTCTACATGCGTGTGGAATGTGGACCTGCATGCCCATGTGCCCGCTACAAGGACGATCCCACAAACGTTTTGCGAGCTCTTCATTCATTAATTTATTCATGCATCCATTCATTAATTCTTCATTCCGGTATAAAAGCGTCTAAAGAGTTAACTTACATTATATTTGCAATTTCTATTGTGTCTCTGCGTAATGCAGTCCGTAAATCCCATTGCGCTCTTGACAACGATTTTTCGTATACTGAACTAACATGAAACTCGGTCTAGTTTCAGAATTTTCTGCCTTATCGTCTCTTACGTTATTGAACCCCCCCCTTCAAATGAAGTTCTTTCAGCATGGTCCCTGTCTCTCAAGGTCAAAAAACAATAGAACCTTATACTGCCAGTGCAAGTTGTGGGCCTCTTCAGGGCGCGAGCTGAAAATCAAAGCCGCTGACCTTCACTAGAAATTAGCATACATTCTTTCTTTGCAACATTCCGTAGTAAAGCCATCTGTGAGAACTTGAAGTTTCGAATCCATCTATGTAGTGCGCCTCAATGTGCAAATGCGAACTGGCCTCTCTCCCATCTGCAACGGCTTGCTGTTGTCTGCGAGCTTTCAAGCCCCAAAGAACCACAACTATTGAGACTTTAAATTTTTTGGGGAAGGTCAGGGAAAGTATAAGGTACCCGAGGAGTTGAGTTGAAAGTGAGATTTATTGTTTGTTTGTTTTACTATTTGCAATACGCAAGCCTCCCCTCGGTTAACAGTGCGCAGCATTTACAAGAGATTGTGAAAATTAATTACATCAACAAAAATATATACATACACATATAGACAAGGTCAGCAATATGAGGTCAAATGAGAGAGAAGTCAAAGATGACACCCAGGTTGTTCGGCACCCAGGATGGTGAAGGTAGGGGTTAGGGTTACCGCACTTTGTATGCACACTGTACAATAACATTTATTTACAAAAAGACAATCGTATTACAATTATTTAAACCGGGATTTGTACTTCACAACCAGCTCTCCTTTGGGTGGACATGGCACAATGGCAATGTTGGGTGGCAATGGATCAGTGCTCTGCACAGAAACATTCAAAATTCCATATCTGTGCTTCTCTAATACAGCAACAATAAGGCTTTTGACAAAGTCGAACTCCATTTCCTCATAGACTGGTTTGATCACCCATTGCTTCCTTCGTTTTGAAAAGGCCTTAGTGTAGCGAGGCATCCTTACATTACCCGTAGTCCATGGCCGAGATTGTCGTTATGGGCCAAGACGGCAAGTAGAGTCCTATTTCTCATCCCCTGAATGCTGAAATGCAAGCGCTTTGGCCTGTACTTTAGGCACATATTGTGGAACACCTCCAAACCTCTTGTGTGACAGAATTCTGTCAGTCCCCTCAAATCTCTTGATAGAGTTTTATCGAAAACAATCTTCTCAATGGCTTTGTGTGTCGGTGAAGATGGAATCAACCACTTCTTCTTCCGTGCCTCTTCTGGTGACAAAGGGCCATGTTCACATTGGTGGAAATGTAGGTTTTCTGTCCAGCGGTGAACGTTGGTACAGTGGTGCATCAGTGACCTCCATTTTTCAAGTAGGATTTCCACTGACCCTTCACAAGTTTTGGAGCTCCACCAAAGATGGTTGCTGATAGACTGGGACCACTGTGAAATACTTTCAAAACCTTTTTTTTTCCCTGCTGCCGAGATTTTCTTATTGATGGATTTAGCAAGATGCCATACGTCAAATTGATGTTTAATATGTGGGAACTGCTCTCTCATTGTCTTGGCAATTGAAACGTGTCTGTCCGTGGCTATGAGGTCGATGTTCATTCCCCCTGATTGTAGATCTTCCACTGATTTTATAAATCCTAGTTTCTCCATGGCCACTGAGAATGTACATTGTGTTACCTGCACGACCACCGAACTCACAATTTTCTTACTATCCATGTCCTGAAAGTGGTAGGTGCAGTACTTGGCAGAAAATCCAGGACGGTTGCACTGTCCATCGCCGGCTAGCCTGAATCGTTTGCCTTCGAATGTACTTGCTAGAGACAATTGTTCAATTTTCCAAGCATCACTAATGGCCGGAAACAGATAATCATGTTGGTATTTGTAGTACTGCGTTTTTTAAATGAAATGGAGTCCCACAAACTGGAAGAAAGACTCTAACTTTCTAAAACTAGAGCCACTAAAAAGTAAAGCAGCTGCACACAGTAGATTGCCTGCTGGCAGTTTCCCCAGCATCGGTTGTGCAGACCATGAGAACGTATGATTTAATCTACAGGCAGCATTTATTGTGACGTTACTGCCTTGTTTTCGACGAGTCACATTCATCAATGGCTTCCCACATACTTTCCCTCCAACGGAATGCCCACATTTCAGCATACTTATAATATCCATTAAACAACTGTCGAATACATCTGTCATCCGGCGTCAACGTTGTGTCGGCCTGTGACGTTGAGGAGATATCAACACATTCGAAAGAAATATCGCTGATATCAAGTTCTGATGCGTCGGTGAATGCTGCTGCTGGTTCATTCTCTGTCATTTCAACATCTGTTACTTCAACATTGATGTGAGAACACAACAATGTCGACAGCTTTTTGGGTGGCAATTTTCTGGCGGGTGTAGATTGTGTGGATTGATCTGCGACTACTTCAGAGCTATCTTCAATACATTCATTATCATCTTCTTGTGGTGGTGCGGTCGCACTGTAGCAATGGTCCAATTCAACTTTGCTGGATTCTCTGGACACAATCAATTTATATTGGACAAGAGCATCTCGAGTCTCAAGACGTGGCGTCTGATTTAATAGTTCCTCCATAGTGTAAATGGTCTGGCAAGCAACATCTCTCATTCGCTTCACTGTCTGTGTATGTATACTTCGGACAACCACGGGTAACTAGATGAGAGATTGCAAAAGGGATGTTCAGTTTAAACACAAGACAAAGTATACTCCAATTGACTGGAAAAAAACATAAAATAGTCCCAAGCACAAAAAAATTTCTAAATTTATGAACTGTTTGTAACTAACCTTATTTTTGTTTCTTTTCTTTGCAACTTTTTTGACTCGACCTTCAACATCTGCACGCTGTTGCTCCTATTCGTATCTGCATGTCTCCCCTTCCTCTTGCGCTGCAACGACTATATTTTCTGTATCCGCATAGACAGCGCGGAATGAGGCTCCATCGACTCCCTGAAACATAGTATTTTCATTACTGTGTATCAAAAGGTTGTTAGCATAAAACACACGTGAGGACGAACACACATGTACATCTCAATAGCCAAACACGATTTAAACATTGTGTGGAACAATCAAACGACAAGTATTCGAGCTCTGATGAACTAGTTCGATGGAGCTGTCAGTATCCATTCCTCTGGCTCTGCATGGACTGCCACGAATGATTGTATTGAAGAGGAGGCATCAGCAACTCCCTGAAACACAGTACTTGCATTAGTAGGGTTTTCAATATTGGAAACATAATACACACTTGGGGTCGACGGCACATATAAAGAGATAACCACAAATGATGCATTGTCTAAAAGAATCAAGGAAAATCTAAATATGATCAGATATCATCGACTTATTTATCCGATTTATTTACATCTGCATCATCTAAATGGGATGTTGTTATTGTAGTGGAAGCACCGTCGTCTCCCTGAAACACAGTACTTGCGTTAATAGAGAAGAAAGTATAGCAAATGGAATCACGTTATATGATCACGCTCGATGGAGCTGTCAGTATCCATACCTCGTGCTGCTGAAGAATATCTAGGGCTGTTGTCAATGTGGTGCGCACTTCCGAAAGCTGTTGTGCCGATTCATATCTGCATGGTCCCGCTTCCCCTGTAATTACTTGAATGTCAGGCTCCGCATCAAGTGAGTGGGTGGACGCTTCAGCAACTCCCTGAAAGACAGTACTTGCATTAGTATGGATAACACTAATTATAACTGAAAATAAACACCAGGGGATGACAACTAAGGTGTATATCAATTGGAAAGCACTAACCAAACAATTGATAAAATAATCACACGATACATAAAAACTATTACTTGAAATGCATAAAACAAGTCTGTAGCGGAATAGCCTAGTAAGATTACCTGATACGCGCTAGAAGTGGTTGATAACTGCAAGCACGTCACGGAAGTAGAATGTTCTTGCTTCAGATTCAAGGGCTAGTCAAGAAGTTGTAAAGGTAAATTATTGTTTGATAATGAAATGCCAATATTTAAAATTGCCATGTAAGGAGACAGAATGCTTGAGTAATGCGCAATATAGCACAGTTCCCTGTGCCCACATATAGATTTCTTTTGTGGGTTATGAAATCTAAAAATAATATATTGATAAATGTCATTATTCAAAAAGCTATACACTCATATAAATGTCAAAAGTATTACAAATTGGAACCAACACCAAAAATATCAATGAATCAATTCGGCTACCTACATACTACCGCAAGGCCTAAAGCTAAAAACGGACACTTGACTCAGCAGTGGCGGAATGTGGACGAATAGAGTGGGAATAGCGTTTGCAAGCAATTTTTGTGTCGATCGCCGTTTATTCTTCTTTGTTACCCAAGATGTGGTGTACATGTTTAATGGGAAAGTGCCGGCTGCAGATGCGGTATTGGTCACCCCTCTTGTCCTCAAAGACTTGTTGGACTCTACTTTCCAGCTCATCCAGTGGATATCCGCAATGTCTGACCTATTCTCTTATTCGATCAACAGTTTTTGGGAATACATGCATTGTAGTGCCTTCAGATTTAGCATGGGTCTTCGAAGGGCAACCGCTAATCGAACAGGCAGGCAATGTTGAAAATTCTGAAAAGTAAATATCAAGATTTTTATAAAACCTTGCTGAATAAAAATGTCATAAAAAAGTAAATGAAACAATCCAAGCTCAATGCAAGGTTTGTTTTGGTCGCCGGAACTACACCAGTTCATCATGTGCGGCTTAGTATTTGCATAAGTTACAGCCATTTTTAAAATTATGTGACTAAACTCTGAACATGTGACTCGTCCCTTGGATGTTCTGTCTTGCACGAAAAGGAAACATGCTTACATTATAGACTGGACCCCCGAAGGATGCAATTCGATGACAATTGACACAGATGAAAATCAATAGATCTATTGATAGCATAACAATTGAAACTCAAGTCAATAGCAATGAGACCAATGACCATAGCTCTATTGGGTACTGTAATCGCAAATAGATAGAAATGTAAAAATGACAGAAATATGACTAGGATACATGGCCTTACCTTGACCAACAAACAGTTGGATTCAGCAGGCCGAGCAGTATGTTGCAGGAGAACAGGTAGACGGCCACAGGTAGCACACTGACGAGTTTGCTCGAAGCAGTCACAGATAGCACGACGACGAGCAGATTACCATAGATCTCAGTGGTTCTCAGGTAGCACGTTCAGGAGTTGACTTGCAAATCACAAAGATGTTCTCATGAGACATATCAAGTGGTTTATAAAGTATTAGAAACAGGGGTGTGTTTGTGAATGAATGACGTGTGTATGTCGTGGTATTATGTGGTTTGCTGGGGGCCGGACAGCGAGAGGGGGGAGTCCTGGCCAGACACACGGGATCTGAGGGATACCGTGGGATACCTTTTGAAGTGTACATGGTGTTTGGCACCTTGGCCGTTCGCGCCCCTGACAGCGCACATCCACTGGCGTGAACTGCCTTTGATAGAGGGGGGTGGGATGGATGGGCCTGGGGCGTGCAGATAAGGCACAGGAAGACTGCTGAATGGAGACACACTTATGTGGATTGCAGGGGGGCGGCCTGCTTCAGGGGAGGCCTGCCTGGAGACACGGGGTCTGAGGAGGCCATGTGAGCGATGGCCCCTGGGCGTGGGATACCTTTTGAAGTGTACATGCTGTTTGGCACCTTGGCCGTTCACACCCCTCACAGCGCGCATCCACTGGCGCGAACCGCCTTTGATAGAGGGGGGTGGGATGGATGGGCCTGGGGCATGCAGATAAGGCACAGGAAGACTGCTGAATGGGGACACACTTATGTGGATTGCAGGGGGGCGGCCTGCTTCAGGAGAGGCCTGCCTGGAGACACGGGGTCTGAGGAGGCCATGTGAGCGATGGCCCCTGGGTGTGGGATACGTTTTGAAGTGTACATGCTGTTTGGCACCTTGGCCGTTCGCGCCCCTGACAGCGCGCATCCACTGGCGCGAACCGCCTTTGATAGAGGGGGTGGGATGGATGGGCCTGGGGCGTGCAGATAAGGCACAGGAAGACTGCTGAATGGAGACACACTTATGTGGATTGCAGGGGGGAAGCCTGCTTCAGGGGAGGCCTGCCTGGAGACACGGGGTCTGAAGAGGCCATGTGAGCGATGGCCCCTGGGCGTGGGATACCTTTTGAAGTGTCCATGCTGTTTGGCACCTTGGCCGTTTGCGCCCGTGACAGCCCCCCATGCCAGCGCTCATCCCCGGGTGCGAACCGCCTTTGATAGAGGGGGTGGGATGGATGGGCCTGGGGTGTTCAGGCAAGTGTGTGGGAGCGAGGGGCCATCAGGCCCCTCTCATCCTTTACTTCTCAGTAGAAACTCGTACCAGGTGCCTCCAGTAGTGGGTTCGCCCCTTGTCCTTATGTGATGTTAACTTTGGATGACATTCGCGTAGATGGGACAACTAAGCAGGACACGGGGCATACATTTTCGTACCCCCTTTCCTCTCCATCTTGGTGACCAGGCCTCACTGCGCAGAGCACATGGCCCCCACCCTCGTTCCCACTCTGACTGGAAAACTCCAGAGGTATTTGCAACAGCTAATAAATGTAACACATCACTCTTCCTCTGAGATCACGGTCCTGCATGTAAACCAGCCTGAACTAAGCACATAGCTCGTTCATCTCCACAAAGGTGTCCTTGCCCACGCACCCTCGCCAGTGGAAACCTTCACCCATTCGGAGCACAGATGTCTGACGTCCATCCTTGAATGGAGACACACTTGATTCATTTAAAAAATCGAAACAACCGTTGTTAAAATATATGTGGTGTTTTAATTTGTATCTTATTTTGATGACACAAATATACAAGACTTTACACATTGTACAGGTCAGGTTGCAGCACAGCGAGGGAAAATCCCCTGTACTGACCGCTGTCACTCGGGAAAGTTTCTCTTATGGCACGAACGGCACAGGCGGGTATCACTCTTCGAACGCGGTGTCCAAGCCTCCCGTGAAGCCACCATGTAAAGGAACTTTAGGCCACCAGCCTGTACCACCTGTGAAAAGGAATGAAACAAAATGTTTTTAAATGACCAAGATAAGTTTAATAAACGTTTGTTGTCAATGACAATTCTTGTAACTAATGGCATTCTGCTCGGACAAATGCTATCTAGACACTGCACACTATTGAACGACTTTCATGCGTTAACATGATATGTATATGTAATTTTGGATATAGTAGAAGACCATGAAATAGGAGTGGCATGACAAGCAGAGTATACTTACTCGTTACCCGGATTACAAGGACGAACAGTTGCGCGAAGTTCGTGCATAAGCACCATCATTATCCTCAACACGGACCGTGTGAGGTAGGCTGCCCTGAAGTCTGGCAGCTCGGTGATGCATTGCGGCCGTGGCTCGCCTTCCGAAATGTAGTCCACGCATCCCGAGTTTTCACAGCAGCAGCAGTTCTCGTCCTCGGTTGGCATTAGCTCTCACCGATTGCATGTGCACCAGGTGGAAACACCGTCCATGCGACTAGGCCCAGGCTCTTCAGCTGTTGAATCGTCCTCCAACTGTCGTCCGAAGACCCATCGTTTTCGCGTGTTTCCCTTTCCAGTAGTTCCTCCTCGGTATACTCGGGCTCGTACATGTAGGGCATTATTGTAGCCATTGTGTGTTAAACAAACTAAAATATTTTATAGCTGTGGTACTGGTATCTGTTCACACGGGCTACAAGCAATGAAGGTAGCTGACCAGAGCACAGAAACGTGTCACAGAATACTCAAAGTAACACAGAGAGAGGAATGGAATTGAAAATCTGCTGCTGTGTGTTGTGAAACGGTCTGTTTATATTTATTGAGGAAAGAGGCATCCTGCCATTTCCATAGTGACACGTCATTAGCTGAAGCGCAGCGATTGTTGACACGAGACGTGCTTTGGCGTTGGGAAATGGGCGGTACGCGTCTGCTGATGTCAGGCTCAGAGGTGGGGGATAGGATTTAGTGCCGCAAAAGCAGGTCAGCCAGGGCGATGGGGGAAATGATAGGATTATCACAAAATGGCAGCTCCCTGATGCCTGTTTTCACGTGCGTTTAATGGACGAAAACTCGGGTAAGGTCCATAGGACATTTTTCTAAAATCGAGCGATTTAGGCTTAAAAACACATGGCCGACCTGTAGGGACAATAACATTTTTTGACCGAACCATTCCTTTAAATGTGTTTTGCTGTGTGTTTTACATTTTTATGTTCATAGACTGGAGTCTCACCTACTCCATTTATTTATTTATTTATATTGCGCCGGTAGCTCGCAAGCTTCGGGGCGCAGAGACAGGAACACGAGAGACAAGTGACGGATAACCTACACGAAGCACAAGACAGATATAGAAGATAAGGAACTGGGCCAGAAAAATGTATATGTTTTACTTAAAGATGTAAGTTTTTCAATTGTTTACGGAAGCGTTGGTAGTTGGCTTCCATCCTTATCTGGCCCGGAAGGTTGTTCCAGAGGCCTGCTACGGTGACAGGGAAGGATTTGCCCGCTCCGTTTTTGAGTCTGAAAGGAGCTGTCGTAATCAGTCCTTGTTCGGCTGTTATTAGCTCTCTGGAGGGCTTATATGGGAGGATTTTACTTCTCAGGTAAGCTGGAGCTTTGCCATATATACATCTGTGTGTGAGCGTGAGCGACTTAAATTGGACTCTTTCTTCGATTTTTAACCAATGTAGTTCTTTCCTGGCTTCGCTAATGTGCTGGTTCCTAGGTATTTGTTTGATGATTCTTACTGCATTATTTTGCAGGACTTAGTAGCTGTGGTAACAGATTTTGTTAGAACCCAGTATTAACGCGTTGCCGTAATCGAGGCGAGATAGAATTGTGGCTCTTGCGATCGTGGCGCTGTTTTCCTCCGATAGATAGGGTCTGATGGCTTTCAATAACCGGAGGTGATAGGAGCATGTTATTTTCACATAGAGGGATTGAGCCTCGGATCCCAGGGATGCTTCTAACATCATCCCCAAGGTTTTAACCTTGTTAAGGACTTTTATTGGAGTGTTTTTGATGGTAAAGGTGTTATATGCGGGGTGGAGCTTGGATCTGACCAAATTGGAACCAAAGACCAAGAGCTCGGTTTTATTGCCATTTAGACACATCCAATTTTGGTCCATACATTTCTCTAATGCTTTATACACTGTGTCAAGTTTTTTGTTGTCCTTTTAATGGTCTCCACTTAGTTCTATTACCAACTAGCTCCATAGGCATCATCCTTTAGTGCAGTGACACACGGTTGTCTTTTAGACTTCCCACATTAAACTCAATTTTCTGGGACTGACTACTGTCTACTAGAGCATGTAAAGTTACCATTGACTTTTACTAGTCTTTTTAAATTTACAGACCCAGTACAAACTATCTTCCATAGAGTACTGGAAGGGTTAATAGTTATCCCTTTTTGTCTGTTTCTCATGGAACATTACGTTGTTCCCCTTTCTCTAAGATTTGGCCTGTGGCAGTGGTATCTACCTTTTTTTCCTATCGCGGACTATGAAAATAGCCTCGGTACTGTTAGAGGCTATGGTGGTAGCCTCGAACTTTAATTCGCTGGACCCCTTTTAATTTTATTTGATTCCGATTGGGTTTATTTGCCATTTTTTTTGTAAAGGTTTTTCTTGTGTTTTACTCTTGGTGTGTATGTTTAACATTTTCTTGTGTTCATAGACTGTGGAGCCTCACCTACTCCATAGGCATCATCTTTTTACTGTGTGTTACACAGCACCTTCAGTGCAGTGACACAGGGTTGTCTTTTTGACTTCCCAACTCCGACTCCATTTTCTGAGACTGACTACTGTCTCCCAGAACATGTAAAGTTGCCATTGACTTTATTAGTCTCTTTTAAAACACACAGACCAAGTACAAACTATCTTAAATAGAGTTCTGGAAAGGGTTAATACATTTCCCTTTTTGTCTGTTTCTCTTGGGAGCATTATTTCGCTCCCTTTTCATTAAGACTTGACTGGTGCCCTACCGCGGTTGTCTTAAATAGCCCTAGGCTATCTTGGTAGCCTCAAACTTAATCCCGCTAGACCATATATGTTTTTATACAGTTCTGGCTGGGTTTAGTCGCCATTTCTTTTTGTAAAAGTCTTTCTTGTGTTTTACTCTGCGTGCCAAACCAGGTTTGGTTCCTTTGTTTGCAGTCCTTTCGCAGGCTTCTATACAGAAGCCCTCCTTAGGCGCCTGTATGTCTGGGGGGACATGATGTGAGGGAGGGGTTTAGGACTCCCTGCACAGGGTCTCCTTGGAGACCCATGTCGCACTCTGATCTGATTGGTTGTGGTGACTGTCCCGTCGGGACAGCCACCCTGCTGTGTGATTGACAGCCAGGCTCTGTGAATGGGGGAAAACTGCATAAAAAGCAGGTCTCTCAGGCTGGAAAGGCAGATTCGCCACTGGAACGAGATAACCGAAGAGGAGCTGACAGAAGAGGACCCCTACCACGACTGAACCTCCCGGTGAAGCCCTGCTGCAGGTCCGATTCTTCACACTCCAACGACAGGGAAGATCTGCAAGGAATCTTCTCCCCTTGAGCTGGTGGGAACAACCAGTTTACCAAACTGCTCGCCATGCCTTCCTTCTCTGGTCGAATTTGCTGTACAGAGCTACAGTGAACCGGATAGCCGGGAGGAACGGACCCTGCTTGCGTTTTAAGGAGCGCACCTTTTATTTGTTGCTTTGCTCTGCTGCTGGTTTCTTACCTGGGCAGTGCAGGACCCTCAAGTCTTCCTACTTCGTGTCAGTCCGACAGTCGCTTCAGGAACCGTGAGCCTGCAGGACCTGTAGGAATGTCCGACCTCAGCTACAGCCTTCTTCTCCATTTAATGTACTGTTCAAATCCGGTTGTTCGTTTCGTCCAGCCACGGTGAAAGTATGTGAAACCTTTCGCCAATCCGAGGACTTGTCCTTCTCCATTCTTTAAGCTAACTTTTCTGCTGACCAACTTCGTCCTGAACTCTTGGCAAAGACTTAACCTCGAACTACCCTAAACTGTGTGATCTTGAGCAACAGACTTTGACCCATTAACATTGGCTCAGGCCTATTGGGCCTCATTACGAGAAGCGCAGTAAAAACGGGTTAATTACCGGCATGGAGGAACTAGCGGGTCCGTGCTCGTAGGACGCCGCTAATAGCGGGTGATTACGAGTGTGCGAGCATGCATGAACCCCCATGCCGGTAATGGCCATACCGCCATGGCGCTAAAGGCCCTCCAACCCCCCCATAGAGCCATCACGGGACCCGCCGATACCGCCTCCGCCTAGGAGACACCCCTTAATACCGACCCGGTAATAACAGCATGCTAATACCGGGCTCGTAAGACCGGACCCGGAAGTAACCTCATCGCGTCGGAACGGGAAATGGGCCGGCAGCCATCTTTAAAAACACAATCCATTGCAATCCTCCCAAACCACCAGTTGTTTTCAGGAGAGACCAGTGCCAATCCCTTCACAATGTCAAAGGCTACCCGGAAAACTACCCCCCGCCTGCGCAAAAAGCATTTTTCCGATGAAGAATTTACCATGCTGGCAGACACCCTTGCCGCACATGCAGACAAGATGAATCAGCATAACATGAAGCGTGAGGCGCAGCACCGCAAAAAGGAGATCTGGGAGGAGGTAGCCCGCAAGGTCTCGGCTGTTGGCACCACCCCACGTACAGTGAAGGATTGCAAAAAGAGGTGGGATGACCTTCGACTCAGGGTGCGGAATATCCTGGCAAGGAAAAGGAAGGAGGCCATGGCTACAGGCGGGGGTCCCCACTTACCTGCCAAACTGCCCAGCTGGGAGGAGACGACAAGCACGTTTATCCAGATGAGTCCATCGAGGGATTTGGGGAGATGGAGACGGTTGCCGCAACATCTGCAGATGGAGGTGAGTGACCCTGCAGATCCCTGTAGGGGAAACCATGACGTAGCACAAGTGATGTGGAAGAGAGTCCAGGCAAGGCAATGCATGTCCCAACACACACATGAACATATCCATGTCCAGATGGAGGGCCAAACCCTGCCACACTGAAATGCATACTGAGTGCCAATCCCATTACCAACACACAGCCAACACACACGGACCGTGCCCATGTAATACATCACACAAACCCCAAAACAACGGCATGCCACCTGCCATGCAGCAAACGCCAACATGCCCCTTCATACTACACTGTGTCCCACACCTGTAAGATATGAATGCATGATAAATGAAATACTCCACAGCACCATATAATGCATCTAGCATGTAACAACATCACTGATGCCCTGCATCTCTTCTACCCCCCCAGGCACCGATGGAGAAGATGCCAGCGAAGATCCTACCACAAGGGCATCCACGTCCCGGCCAAAGACAACGGCCACTGACACCACCTCCAGGGCAGCCTCGCAGCCCACACCAACACCCAGGGCGCCTGACACCATGGACACCAAGCTGGCTACACCTACACCAGTGGAAGGCGAGGCCGTTGACCCACTGACCAACACTGATACTGCAGTGGAGGAGTATGTGGACCAGGATGGACTGACACATGTGACTTGTGCACACTCCCATAGCCCCGTGGCCACCCCCCACCCCACATTCAGCCCTCACCCACCTGCATCAGTGCGGATCCCTGCCTGCACGATTCAGACCTGAGCAGCATCCACGAGAACAGCACTGCCATTGCAGGCCCCGTCACAGCACCCTCGACCACTGCTGCTCCCACCATCAGCCTTGAGGCACGGCTGGCGAGGGTGGAGGCCAGACAGGACTCTATGTTGGACCTGCTCTGGCAATATATCGTGGATGGGGAGGACACGCGGCGTGGGATAGCCCAGGCCATAGCGGGGACCACAGCCACCATAGCGGCGAACACAGCCGCCATCGCGGCCAACACAGCCGCCATCAATGCCTCGGCATTGTTGATGAGAGACTGTCTGGGGGCCATCACGCAGGTGCTCACATCCATCCTGCTGCACATGCAGCAGCCACAACCCGCACCAGGCGTGCAAATGACCACAGCTTCATCCCCATCCACCACACCTGCTTCCTTTGCCCCCACTTCCTCTGGACCCTCCAGCCCTGTGCGTCAAACACGGCGGAGTGTGAGGCACTCTGAAATGCCGCCCCCGGACAGCAAGAAGTCCCGGAAATAGTGTGAGAGAACAATGGGAGTGGGTCAGATGGTGTTGGCGGTGAATGGGAGTATTAGGGGGAGTACATTGGGGTGTTTTGGGAGTACATTGGGGTTTGGGGAGTTCACTGGGGGTTTTGGGAGTTCACTGGGGGGTTTTGGGAGTTCACTGGGGGTTGGGGTGGGGGGGTTGAACTTTCTTCAGTTGATATCAATACACCCGTTGTGTTAAAAAAAAAAATCAATGGCTGGACATTCTTCTTTTCGTGTGTATCAATTTAATGTATGACGGTGTTCAGTGGCGAATTCCCCACATACCCTGTGTGCATGTCCACATGGACCCAGTGTTCAGTGTAGTACTGACACATATCCATCAACATCCCTTTTGGTCAGAGGTATTCATCAATCAGTGATTGGCGTACTGCACGGCCATCCTGTGCATCACTTACTGGCAGGGGGGATACTTCACCTCCGTCTCCATCCTCATCATCCTCACCCGGGGCATGCTTGTCAATACCAGGTGGCAGTGGTACATTTCTCCGGACGCACATGTTGTGCAACATGACACAGGCCATGGTTATCCTTGCCACCTTCACAGGTGCATAAAGGAGTGCTCCACCAGACCTGCTTAGGCAGAGGCACCGCACCTTCAACAGGCCAAAGGTCTGCTCAATCACAACATGGGTACGGGTATGTACCCGATTGTACTCCTCTTCATGGCTGTTCCCTGGGTTCCGCACAGGGGTAAGTAGCCACGGCTTCAAGGGATATCCTCCATCATAGATAATACAGATAGGTCTATGTGAGTCACTGAGCTGCCACCTTCAGGATACACAGTCATGGGCGCAGCTATTTGCTGTCGACCTGCACATGTCCCTGTACGTATGCACCAATATTCTTTAGCTGCATTCGATACTGCAATATGGTGTGGTAGTCTGGATGGCGTTGTATAGATGATGCAGGGTGAAATAATGCATGCTGATGCAGATGTACTGTGGTTATACGACAATGTTTTGCCTCCCATTTTTGCTGTATATACTACACTGCGCATGGTCACACTAGCCACATTGGCACAGTTGCAATCCTGTTTAGTCATGCATTGCTTGACATACACATGGTGGCCAGGTTGTGCGTCTTACATGTGGTCATTGATATACGTAATTGGTCAAATGTGTGCCAGTGATGTGTCATGTTGGGGTTGGGACGTTCAGGTCAGGAGTCATTAGCTCTGCATGCATTCTCCACTCACCGTCCATTCCCACCCAGGTGGAGTATGCATCCCCCCCATTTCCACCCAGGTGAAGTATGCATCCCCCCATTCCCACCCAGGTGGAGTATGCACCCCCCCCCCATTCCCACCCAGATGGTATGCATCCCAACACATCACTACCCTGAAGCACTGTCATGGGCCAGTCAGGCAACTCACCATGTCGCTCCATCTGACAGGGTAGCGTGGAGTTACGCAGCACCATGGCATCATGTGTTGATCTGTGAAATCAGGCATAGCAATGTGTGATGATCTTGCTGGAGTCACATACCATCTGCACATTGATGGAGTGGTATTGCTTGCGATTGCAGTACACCGCCTCTACGGCATGGGGGACTACCAATTCTACATGGGTGCAGTCCAGGGCACCAACACATTTGGGCATACCTGCCAGTGCATGGAAGCCTACTTTGGTGTCGGCTATATCCTGGGCAGTCCGTGGTAGGGATATGTGGGTGCTATCGTACTTCAGGAGGGTATCCAGCACTTGGGTCAGCATGCGTGAAAATAGTGGTTGTGAAATGCCATGCAGCCAGCCCACTGTGTGCTGGTAGGTGCCTGTGGCCAGGAAGTGGAGCACAGACACCACCTTTAGTAGCAGGGGGGTGGCAGTGCGTATTTCAATGAGGCTGGCAATGTCGTTGCCTATCATGTCCACTATGGTGGTGATGGTGTCCCGGTCCAACCGGTACAGGGTGTGGGTCTGGTCAGGGGTTAGATTGAATGGCCTGGGACTGATGCGAGGTATTGGTGGCTGCCTACGAGGTACTACTGGCTGCACTGGTGGTAATTGCTGGGCCTGTCTCACCCTCCTCCTCCTCCCCCGTCTCCTCTGTGCTGCCTGTTGTTGCTGCTGCAGTTGTTGTTGTAGTTGCTGTTGTTGCTGTAGTTGTAGCAGTATAGGCATTTCCTCCATCCCCATGATTGCAACAGCTAGTGGTATCATTTTGGTGTAGGAAGGGTGTGGTGTGCGGGTGTACTCCTTTTATACTGGGCCAGGCTCCATTGACTCCAGCTGTGGTGATTGTGTGCACCTGTGGCAGTTGGCTTGATTTCTGATTGCTGTTTCCGGGTGGTCCGCAATACCTGTATGGCCGCCATCGTGCAGGCCCTAAATACCGCCTTCGGGATGCAAGTATTTGAACGCCCGCGTGGGATGTGATGTCCTCCTTTTACCGGCATCCCGGTATTTACTCCCTGAAGAGGCACGTGTACGCACCCATGCCGGTATGAGGGGGCCCGGTACGGGCGATGGCGGTATTGGTGGGTTGTCGAGTCGTGATGCACCAGACCCGTTAACGATGCCGGTATTACCATTCCGCCTTCCTTTTTTCATTACCTCCATTCTCGTAATGAGGCCCATTGATTTGATTCCATCACAGTAGTTCCTTTTTCTAGATTGCCCTGCCTATTACTTGTTGGTACTGCTACACTTTGTTGATAACTTTGTCTTTCCCTCCCTTTTTGAATTACTGGAGTGCCATTTTGCTCACACTTCATTTTGAGCCTAACTTGTCCAGAATTTATTGAGTGTGGTGTAGTGTATTAAGAGTGTGAATTTTCAACTGCTTTACTTTAGTGAAATGTTTTACAACTGATGTGTAAATAAATGTATATTCTTTTACTCTGAAACCTTGAGTCAGTGTTTGTTTGAATCATAGTAATTGTTGGCCTTTGTGTAACTATTGATACTGCTCACTTACTCTTGAGATACGTCTAGCTGCTCAGCCATTGCTACCACTTTACTGTGTAGTACAGGCTTGTAACAAAGGTGAATTTGTACTCTCACTTGTAGTCCTAATTGTGTGTGGTGTTCCCAAAGGGTACTGCATATAATTCTGCCTAACACCACTGCAACGTAATGCCACCATGCATGTCACCATGGCACCAAGTACAACACTGCACATACACACCACTGCCAGCAGAACTCCTACCCACCCTGTGCACAGCCATGGGGCTATGCAGCCAGAAAGTGGAACCGTTACCATAATGTAGAAAGAAACCACTGTCTCCTGCACCACTGTGCACTTTCATTCACATACTATGGCCATATCCACTTCCATTCAGACAATATTCTGTCACTGCCAACATACCCACATACTGTTTGCAACATTGGCCCTACTCCAACCTATCTCCACACACACTATGGAAGCACCACCCTCTACCGAATGCAGAGTAAGACATGCATTGCTGCGGTGGGCGTACTGAAGGCCTAGGCTCTTGACTGCATGCCCTACAGCCTGCAGCCTTGGGCCATGCACCCAATAGTCTAACCCTTCAACAGACCCACCGCAACTTCATGCACCCATGCTTGCCACCATGTGCCTAACTATCTGTTAGGCAGCATCCTGTTCAGTTCCCTTAGGGAGCACTACAGAAGATTAAGACTACAGGTGAGAGCAATAAATCCCCTTTGGTATCAGTCTGTACCACAAAGATTTAGTTGGTAGCTATGGCTGAGCAGTCAGACATATCCCAAGAGGGAGATGAGCAGTATTCAGGGTTTACAGAATAGGCCTACAGGACTATGGCACAAGGAAACACTGACGAAACCTTTGTATTAAAAAGTATATATATATTTATTTTATGCACTTGTAGTAAAACACATTTATCACCGTCATCAAGCAAGTTAAAATAATTCAAAGATAAATATACACACTCCCTAGTTAAATTGTAGACCAAGTGAACCAGAGTGCAAACTGAGCAAAACGGCACAGTGAAAACCACACACAAGGGATACTCTAGCAATTTCTCACAAGGGAGGGAAAGCACAAGTTATATAGAAATAGCTTCTTACACACCCTAGCAGCACTTCCCATAAGTTTGTGAACCAGATTAAGCAAGACAGTGCATCAGTATAGAAAATACTTAAATGAAAACTGAGCAAAATGGCATTTCACAAGGTTTAGGAAGGGGAAGAAAAGGGCAGTTATAAGAAGTAGGTGCACCAACACAGTTCTGGTTGAGAATCAATCTAAAGAAGGCAGTTCTAACAAATGTAGCAAGAGTCAGTAGGCCTGTGCCAGAGTCAGTGGTACAGGGCAAGGGCCCAGGAGCAAAATGTTGTTGTAGCTGAAGTCAGGTCTTTGGTTAACGATTTCGAAAACGCGGATGCAGAAGGTGAAAGACAATGTTAAGAGAGAGGGGTGGCCAACCCAACTGGTAGGTGAAGGATTTAAAACACCTTTAGCTCTGCCGCGAAGAAAGGGCGGCCTGGCGGAACAATGTACCTTTAAAATGAAGAAGTGGCTCCTGCAGTGGCAGTTGTTCCTGGTAGTTCCTGCAGTTCTGAGGATCCAGCAGAGGAAGAGAGGCTCTTGTCGTGGAGGAAGGTTTGAGTTACTGCACTACCCAGGAATGAAACCAGCCGCGGTGCTGCCCGACAAATAAAAAGTACGCTCCTTTAAATCGCGGTCCGGGTGGACTGGTGCCTGGCTATGCGGCCTCCGAGTACAGGGTACTGGCGATTCGACCAAGCCAGGTCCAGGAAGGTGATTGGCAAACTGGTTGGCCCCACCAGCTCAAGGGAAGAAGTCCCTTGCAGATGAAGATCTTCTCTCGTTGTGTGGAGAAAAGTGGTGAGACGCTGCAGCAGGGCTGCACCGGTGCTTCAATCGTTGCAGATGTCTTTGGCTTCTCTCCTCTTTGGCTTCTTAGTTCTAGTGGCGACGTCTTGCTATTCCAGTCCTCAGGACCCTGCTTTTATGCAAAGAGAGCCCCATTCATACAGCCTAGCTGTCACTCACACAGTGTAGTGGTCTTCTTGGCGGGAGATCCTCCGGCCTATCAGGATAGAGTGCGACATGGGTTGTGGAAGCAACCCTCTCCAGTGGTCCTACTCCCCCTCCCACACAATGGACCCACCCCAGACTCAGTGGCGCCGAAAGGAGGGCTTCGTGCCAGAAGCCCGCCAAACGGATGAACAAAGGATCCCCGACCTGGGTTAGGAGTTTAGAGAAAGACATGAGAAAGAATTTAAATTAAAGTTCTGGCAAATTAATCCTACCGGAGTAAAGTTAATATAAAAAAAAAAAACTGGTGATATGTTAGAGGCTGTCAGAAAAAGTGAAGCCTCGAACAATGGGAAAATCCCATAGGGAAATATTCGCAGTCTAATATTTACGGTAGTAACCACTGCCACCAGCCAGAAACTTTAGAGAGAGGGACTGTATGGTACCCTCTCGAAAATTAACATAAGGGAAAAACTATTAACCCTTCCCAGTACTTCCATAGTGAGATGGTTTGTACTAGTTTAGTTCATAAAAATTGACTAGTAAAGTCAATGGGGACTTTACATGCCCTGGAGACAGTAGTCAGTCCCAGTGTATGGAGTCTATGTTGAGGGTCACTACGACACCCCTGTGTCACTGCACGGAGGGTGCTGTGTAACACATGTGAATAAAGATGCTTCCTATGGGGTTGAGAAAAGATCCCATAGGCATTAAACACAAAAATAGCCTAGAACACACATAGCAAAAATGCCTAAGAGTGGGAAAAAGAGTCTCACTCTTAGCAGGAAAAAAAAACAAACCCTTCAAATCCAGCAAAGCTGCTGTGGGACTCTATATGTAAGGGAAATTAGCAATAGAATGAGAATTCTCCCTAACACTACCACAATCCATCCGCACAGCACAGCCACCCGCGCTCCCGCCCAACCAGTGTCATGTGCAAATCACTCCCCTTCTGAAAATCACCTGCCACCACTCACCACGGAAACAGGTCGCCACAAACAGGTTGCGGCACAAGCCATCTGGTCGTTACAACAGCTGCCTCCAATCACCACACAAAGTAGTCACCTGTCTAGGTACCCGCGATTTGGCACAATACACATAAATACTGCAGCCACTCCTCTGTCTTCTTCCACCTATTCAAATATCTCACATAACCCTCTTTTCACTCCCCCCATCCTTTCCCTCTCTTCTTGCCGCCAACACATGGTATACGGTATATTTTCCAGACCCTTCCGCCATTCCACTCTCCTCCGATTCACCATGGCAGCGTTTCCCAAAACCTTTGACGCACAGCACGCTTCCCTCCAGACAACCACCGGGCGTGTCCACTGTTCGCTGACAGCACAGCGCCCCACAGGCCAATGAAACTTCGGTCTTCGGAGCGAACAGGGAAATGGGTCTGCGGAGCGGACCTAGATATCACAATTTTTTTGGGATGCACATTTCAGTCCTTTGCAACAAAAGTACTGGTCCAATTTCCACCAAACACACAAAAGCACGCTTTCTGACCCAAGCCCCCGCTCCTGCCACAAATTTGGTGAGAATCCGTCCAGCCGTTGGGGCTGTAGCCGTACATTTGTCCACATTCATTCTATGGAGAATTTTTTTTTTGGGATCACCCTTATTACTTCCCCCCCCTGCACGAAACCTCACCAAACCTGGCGTAAAAATTCAGAGCCGGCCATATACTTTTTTTTTGCAAAGTTTGGTGAGGATTCCTCCAAGGGGAGCGAAGTTATAAGCCGCAGAAAATGTGCTCTTCCTATGAGTTCAGCAACTTAACCATAACTACACGCCCGCTAGCGCGGGGTGTGTAATATCTTTCCCAAACTGACCAATACAAAGATTCGATAGGTTTCCAGGAGGGAATCTGTATTTCTGACATCACACTGGAATAAAAGTGGGGGACACATGCTTAGAAGCTGAGAGCTCTCGGCGAACTTTGTCTTTCTGGTGTAATCCCTGTTTATTTGCCAATAAATGACAGTAGCTTTGTCCTATGGCTGAGTCCTCCATTCTTGTGGCTGGGAGTTTCTGATGGGCCCAAGTGTACTCCGCTTTTATTGGGGGTGACTGCTAAAGGAGCCCGGCCATGCTATACAGTGCCGCAGATGTGAAGGACACATGTTATGAGAACAAGGCCTGGTATCCAGACATTGTTAAGGTGTTGAACTAGGATGTGGTTATAGTGCCCCCATCGAGAAGTGGCGGTTCATGGAACTACAGGCATCAGACATTGTAAGGTGTTGAACTAGGATGTCGTTATAATGCCCCAATCGACAAGTGGCGGTTCATTAAAACTACAGGTACCAGGCTAAATAGATCAAATAGATCAAATAAATATGATAAATGACTCCCAAGAGCAGGGTCTCGACTGTGTATGAAGACACGTGGTTCCCAAGAGAAATAGGGAAGGATACACGTCAGAAAGGTAACTGTGACGAATCCTGTGGTGTTGTCCCTTTTCCCAGCGAGGGAGACCCTGCTCATGAGGCCAGGGAGGTGAGGCCGCTACCTGATAGTCCCCCTGGGGGTGTTACTCAGCAGTAGGATCTCATGGAGAGGGATACAGATATGATGTTATATAGTTCTCAGGCCCATGTGAGATCACACAGCAGCCCTGACAGTCTGGAATGTTGTGCTTTGAATCAAGGAGAAGATTCTGTGATCCAGACTGTGGGACCAGTTGGAGTGAGAGGCTGAAAGGGAGCGGGGGTTTGCTGTCAACTTATACATGTACTCTTTTCAATAAAGTGTGAGGAACTCATGCTGACAACAAGTAAGAAAGATACAAGTGGTCACAGTTCAAGGGTGTCTATTGAACAATGAATTCTGTATGCAGGTTGGAAAAATGCCTAGTATAAACTTAAATCTAAGATGGGAGCAAGCTTCGACCATCAAATGAAAAATAAGGCAGTCCTAGTGGCGTTGTGTCAAAATAATAAGGGCCTAAACTAAGAAATCTATTGCCAAACCTCACAACTAATACAAAAAGGGGTGTGGGATAATTTTCAAGAAAATAAAGAAGTGTTCTCAAATAATATGTCAGGAGGCGGTAGCCTGGGTTTCCCTTCCTCACGTTTTGGACACGGAGTAAGATGAGAGCTTGGAGCACAGTACAGTCTTGGGCTTCTCCAGCACGAGACGACAGTTCTAATGGCAGCTTACAGAACACACTCTCGAGCTTTCAGCTATCAGGGCCGTCGATGGCCAAGTCTCATTTCAGGACCTGACATGTTCAAATAACAAAATGAAAGTTCCTTTAACAAATGAAAAGTTTGTTTTCAACTGTCCACTGCAATCACCAGCATCTGCTTCCTTGCCTGCCATTGGCCACCTGCAATACTTTTTGGCCTATGGTGGACCGGCAGGCTTTTAGCCATCCCACCCCTTCAAAGGACCACTTTCTAAGGCCCTGTCTGCTCCCTGTCCATTGCCTGACCGGGTCTGTGGGTCTTCTCCTACACCCACCATGTGCACATGGAGGCTGAGGAAAACTCCATGTTCTCTGGACACACGGTAAGCAATGGACCACCTAACACTTCTCTGAAGGTCAGTTGCTTTATCTAACCTCATTGATCCTTTCATCCACACCAGGACTGTTTGACCCCTTATAAAGGACTGGGGTGGGGCTTAGCTCTCAGGAGGTGATGCAAGCTGGTTCTTAAGTACAGTGTAGTCTCCAAGCCCCCACAAAGGAATGTCCATACACAGTTCTTTCTATAAATAAGGTTCAAGTTATATACACACACAATAACACACTTTGTACTCAGGAAATACTATAATGATAAATCTGTACAATATCTATGTGGTACCAATGTTAACTCTCGATTCCATTAACATGCAACAACTGATGACAGTTGTGAATGACATACAAGTCTAATAGCAATGTGAACCAACACCAGACATAGGAGGAAAACAAGTGGTAAAACAATTGGCAGAATACTTTGTCCCGCTACCCAGACACAGTTCTGTGTGACGATCCTGCCACTTGGGCAACCTGTAAATAAAGTATATTGACAAGCCCAGTCCATATATTATTTAGCAAAGTCTCATTTCCTTCTATATACGTTCTACTACCCCAATGCACCAGGTTTAGCAGAGTTTGTCGACTGATCCTTCTTGAGTGAACTCCCTTTAAGGCAGGAGCCACGGATCATCGAGATTCCTCGAAGAAAAGGGTGAACAATGTTGTCGAGGCAGCAGCTTCGGTCCTTGCAGTGCTCGTCGACAATCGGTCGTGTACATCCTGCGAAGATGAGGTGTGTTGTGCACCTTGACGACGATAGTTTGTTGCGGCAAAGAGTCAATGAAGAACGTAAGCCCAGCAAGGGCGTCGCGTCATCAGTGTTTGGCGTCGCCGATCGGGACTCGACCACGGCTGGCTTTTTGATCTTTGTCATCGTCTTTGAGGACTTCAGGTGGTGGGGAACACACTGGCGGATTCTCCTCGGTTCGTCGTCAGCCTTGACTTTCTCCGGCGGGGCAAAATGGTTGATGGTGATGAGCAAGGGAGTCTTTGATTCAAATGTCTTAGGCAATGGAGCGTCGCGGCTCCGGTCGACGATGATGATTGTCGATGGTGATAGACTTCAATGTCCGGGCGCTTCACTTAAGATTCCTCGGCGGTCCCCGTCTCCGGTCGGCAGGCTTTCGAGGACTGACTTCCTGGGAGGCTTGGTGAAGGTTAGCTGGTGCACGATGTTCCCTCGTAGCCCGGTAAGAGATCTCCTAGCCAGGTCCTCTCTTGGATCAGTTCTTGGAGACATGACAGCTTTCGGATTGCGTCAAAGGAAAGCAGCAACAAAGCCTTCATCTTCTAGCTGGGCTTCAAGGTAAGCATCAAGTTTTGACTTCAGCTTCTGAACAATTCCAGTAAGTGAGAGGTCCCCAGATATACTGTTCTGTCTCTCATTCACACTGCTGAGCCAGGCTCAGCCAGCCAATCATTCAGAAGGGCATTCAGCAGGCAGGCAGCCAATCAGGCTCACAGTGCATTCAGGCCATTCTTCTTCATCCAGACACTCACAACAAGGAATGTGGATAGGGACAAGCACCCAGCCATTCAGCACTCCACACTGCATTCATACCAGTTTTGGGCAGGGCTGTCTCAGTCATTGTGTCACACACCAGAAACCAGACACCCATAACATGAAATGTATATTGGTCACACACTCCATTCACCCAGAACCCACCCCAAGGGTGTACACACAACATAAAGTCACTGGGAAGGCTCCAGCCAGTCTGGCCTGGACTTCCCCACAATATCATATATGGAACTTCCACCCAACAGCCAGTCATGAGAAGGGACAGAGTCAGTGCTTCCCAGGACTTTGGGAAAACAAGGTAACAGGCAATAGAAAGCAAGAGGCCACAGGGGCCATCTTGTCTCCTATCAGGAATCAACTGATTCCAATGGCAGGGCCTGCATATCCCAAAATGGAGGATACTCAGAGCACCTGTCAAATTCAGCATGGGGCTGCCACCAGCCCCTACCCAGCTCTGTGGGCCACACACAGGTGCCCAAAAACATACACTAGAAGTACAGGCTTGTACCCCCACCCATGGGTGTCATAAGGGTATCACAAGGGGCTGTTCACCAAACCAAAAAGGAGTCATGGGTCTTACCCCTCCTTAAAAAACAATCCTTGGACCCCACCATCCCCACTAACTACAAGCCAATCACAACGGTCCCGTTCTTACTGAAGATACTTGATAGCGTTGCATATTTGCAAATCCAGGAATATTTTGAGACTAACCATCTCTTAGGGACTCGGCAATCTGGCTTTAGACCTCAACACGGTAAACAAATTGCGCTGATTGATCTAAAAACCCAGATTGACGAACTCAAAGATAAGGGGAAATTTGCACTGCTATTACTGTTGTACCTATCGGCCGCGTTTGATCTGGTCGACCACAAAGTACTATGCAATCACTTCGCTACAGCAGCTCACTTCTCTCAGAACGCAATTACATGGATCCAATCATTTCTAAACAATAGGACCAGGAGAGTCTTTTCTCCGTCTGCGGCAGCTGGCCCAATTCCTATAACATTCGAAGTCCCCCAAGGCTCTTGCGTGTCACCTACCATGTACAATAGTTTCACATAGCCGCTATAAGATCTTGATAATCTGGGTGTCACCTACACTAATTATGAAGATGACACCCAGATCCTCCTTCCTCTAATGGTAAACGACGACACCAATGTAGCGCTAGTAAATAAAATCTATCTAATCATTCAGGCATGGATGACCACCCATGGCCTCTGCCTGAATGACGATAAAACAGAGCTCCTGATTCTAGGTTCCCAAACCAACCTGAATAAACTCAGCTATGATTATCGCTCCTTTCATATCAATGGGAACAACATTAAAGTGGCAAAAGAAGTAAAATCTCATGGCTTCTATCTAGACTCTGCACTTAACCTACACAAACAAGTCAATGCCACAGCATACACTTGCAAATTGATACAGGCTTGGAAACCTCTTCTCTCTAAAGAGAGCTGTTTTATCCTAGCCAGAGCCCTCATCCTGTTAAAATTGGATTATTGCAACAGAATCTACTTAGGCACAAGTAAGTATGTTGTTAACAAACTCCAAATTCTGCAAAATAATGCACTAAGGACTGCTCTGAGCATATCAAGGAGAGAACATATCTCAAAGACAAGAAGATTGCATAAATGGTTGTCCATCAAGGACAAGGTTCAGCTTAAAACCTTGTCTCTTACTCATAAATGCCTCAATCATGCCGCCCCACCTTACCTAACAGAGAAATGTACCTTTAGATCTTCTGCACGCGTCACCAGGTCGACAAACTCTTCCTGCCTGGTAGTCCCTAGGTACAAACTAAAAAGGACAGGGGGAGTAGTTTCCCGTTAATGGCAGCCCAGCTTTGGAACACACTCCCACCCTCCCTAATGACAAACCAGTCTTTCTCTAACTTTAGGAGAAAGTCCATAACATGGTTAACTGAGAAGGACCAATGTCGGGAATAAGATTGCACATCCTCCAATGTCATTTGCTGCACTTTACTGTCTCTGTACTGTTCATGTTGTACGTTCTGACTTGTCACTGCCTGTATCCTAATGCCTAACTCTCTGTTGAATGTACTAGTCTGTAATTTGTGATTATGCCTATTTGTAACATGTTTCAATGCGCCCAGATACCTCCGGGTTTGGTGCGCTATAGAAATCAATAAAACAAACACACAAACTAACAGGGGTTGTAGATAAAAGAACTGCGCCGTCAGCATAGAAGAGCGCTGGAAAACTATCAAGGCCCAGCCTAGGAGGGTCAATGCTAGACGCCAGCAATTCCTCTATGGTGACATTAATGTATAGACCAAAGAAGATAGGGGCCAACACACACCCCTGTCGTAAATAAAGTGGGAGGTGGAGGAGGACGAACCTACTATGCCTTGTGAGTGTTCATAACGTGCAAGTGCAGAAGGGAGGGAGAATGGGCTAGGTGCTGGAGTGCTCATGGGTGAGCAACAGGTGAAGTGCAATGTACGATAAGTGTGAGCCTCCAGGGTGGAGAGTGAGCCGAGGCAAGTGCTGAGGATAGACAAAAGCTGGGGGTAATTTGGTGTGGGAGGTCAAGGCCCTGAGGATACATCAGTGCCATGAACACCAAACAAGCAACTGTGAAATTAGCAGAGGACAGAAGAGGGGAAGGAGGAGGTAAAGAGGAAAATCTTGAGGAGCTTACGGAATTTAAGAAAGTCCTGCTCAAGGCGAAGAGGGAGGGGGGGGTGTTCCAAAGAAGGGACCCAGTTGAGGAAAGCGATCGACCTCCACGCCTCTGTTCGGTGAAACGCTTTATACACAAGGAGTTGGTACCAGAGGAGCACAGAGGTCTAGACGGGGAATATTTAGTAAAAGAGAGTTGAAGATAGTGTGTTCCCCGGCCCCAGACAGCCTTGTGCATGATGCAGAGGGATTTTAATTTAATCCGTGAAGCAACCAGGAGCCAGAGAAGACTTTTTAGAGCAGAAGAGATGCAGTTCCTGGGCTTGAGCCCAAGGATAAGTCTTGCTGCCCTGTTCTGGATTAGCTGAAGGGGTTGCAGAGTGGAAGAAGGTAGATTCAGGAGGAGGCTATTGCAATAGTCTAGCCTAGAAAGAACCAGGGCTCGGGTAACATTGAGCTTGAGGTGAGAAAAAGGTTAAGTCTCGCAGTCCTGTTCTGGATTATTTGCAGAGGGCGGAGAGTAGAGTTAGGAAGATTGAGAAAGAGGATGTTTCAATAGTCCAGCCAAGAGAGAACCAGAGCTCTGGAGACAGTGAGCTTCTGGGGGAAGGTGAGAAAGGGAAGAGTACCTTTGAGGAGGTGCAGCTGGTAGTGGGACTTCTTGGCAACGTCCAAGATGTGAGGAGAGAAAGAAAGAGTGGAGTTGAAGATGACACAAAGGTTTTTTGCCTCACAGGAATGTGAAGGAAAAGGCCCAAGGAGGGCAGTCGAACCACCGAGACATTTGCAAAGATATTATTGACTAGTATCTTCCCGACAGTCCATCTTTGGGCCCTAGAGACTGGATAGGTCATTTTAATCCCTTTTGCAACTTCAAGAAATATGCTTTCTTAACATTGTGGTTTTTTAATTGCCTTTTCTCCCACTGTCTCATGACCGTGTGCTGCATATCGTTTTTTTTCCTTTATTGTGACACTGGTTGCATATACTCGACCTTACACAAATCAATAATTCACGTACAAAAGTTAAAACATTGTTAAAAATGACAAATCAATTTCACATTTAACATTTGCTTCAAAAACAGCTCACTTTACACTTACAACCAGATTAATTTACAGCAACAGCATTCACTATTATTCAGTCCCAATTTTACCATCTTAGCTTAATTACACCAGACTCTTTTAGAATTTTTATAACAGCAATGTTGGTCGCAGTTTCCTCCCCACTCGAAATATTGAGAAGAACAAATCAGAATCCAGCAGGTAAAATCATGTGTAAACTAATAGCCAAGTTCTTATTAACCGTAAAGCAGCACAGAACAAAACTATACGCTCACAATTCTGGACCACATCCCCATCACCGCAAAGCGGACAACCCCTTCTCACTCCATCCCCACGAGTTCTGATGTCACATATTTCTCCTGTCGGGATTTGATTTAATCTTAATCGAAGAAACTGACTGGACCAAAAGCCCTTCTGGACCTTTGTGAGATATTTCAGTAAAGAACCCAGTGGCTTATCAAGAGGAGAGGGACTGGAATATAATTTGTACTCTCTCATCTTCTGAATTGTACTTATCCAATCCCATTTCTTCTATCTTTGCAAATTCAATGGTCTTTCTCCAGTGCTGGGTTTTTACACTGTTTTCTAGTTAGTTATTATTGTACTTGGTATGTTTGACTAAATAATTCAATTTCATAGAACCTTGATTGGACATTCCTTTATGTTGGACTGTTATACGCCGCTGTTTGGGTCACTTCTCAACCACATGCACACCCCTCGAGAGTATAGCCTTCCCTCTAACCACATTACCACAAAAGGCGAAGGAGGTATGTCTCTTCACTGTGCCTGTTTTACCTTTATGATCGGGTTGGCTCTTGGTTTGTAGAAGTGTGAGGGCTGAGTGGGTGCTTTAGCCTCTACTCCCCCTTGTACTCTTGCAAGGCAGAAGTCCATTTGTCACAATCACACACCATAGAATGATGTACAATAGGGGTGTCTGGGTTGAAGGTAAGACTCTGTTTTTAAATGTTTATCTTCTATATTTTTGCAAGTGAAGTTCCCTGCAGTTAGTGTGGAGAATGTTTCTACATGGAGAAGGTAGCATGACCTGCATGCTTTGTCCCCACTTAGCAAGCCCCGCCCATCTGGTGCCTTCCTGGTTGCCGCTCTTTTTCCTACTTAAGGAGCCCTCCAGCCTCTTTTCCTTTGCAGATGGGGAGCAGGTGCAAGTGGATCCAGGTCACCTGGCCTAAGCCCCGCTCACCTGGTGCCTTCCTGGTTGCCCCTCTTTTTCCCAATTTAGCAAGCCCTGCCCACCTGGTGCCTTCCTGGTTGCCACTGTTTTTCCCTAAACAAGGAGCCCTCCAGCCTCTTTTTCCTTTGCAGATGGGGAGCAGGTGCAAGTGCATCTGGGTCACCTGGCCTAAGCCCCGCCCACCTGCTACCTTCCTGGTTGCCGCTCTTTTCCCCCACTTAGCAAGCCCCGCCCACCTGGTGCCTTTCTGGTTGCTGCTCTTTTTCCCTATTTAAGGTGCCCTCCAGCCTCTTTTCCTTTGCAGATGGGGAGCAGGTGCAAGTGAATCTAGGTCACTTGGCCTAAGCCCCACCCACCTGGTGCCTTCCTGCTTGTCGCTCTTTTTCCCTACTTAAGGAGCCCTCCAGCCTCTTTTCCTTTGCAGATGGGGAGCAGGTGCAAGTGGATCTAGGTCACCTGGCCTAAGCACCACCCACCTTCTTAGCCCTACCTCTTCCTTCCTGCTCTTAACTCTTAGATCAAGGGCGTCTTTCACCTGGCCGTCCGTGGCAAAGGGCAGATGGAGAAAAGGGCAATTCCTGTTTGGACCTGTTCAGACCAGGAGGATGTAGGGCCAGAGCCCCTGCTCAGACAGCAGGTAAGCAAGCACCAACATGTGTTTACTCGCTCTGTCCCCACAGGCCATACCCACCCCTCTGGTCCCCCTGTGATGTTCCCTTGTGTCCCCCACCCTTCTCGCATAGAGGTGTTGCCTGTTTTGCTCGATTCCTCTACCCTGCTCCCCCTAACCCCCTCCAGCCTACTTCTGCAGGAGTCTGTCCTGAAACATTCTGGTTTCACCATCACCGTCTTGTGGCCAATGCTGGATTTGACTTTTATGGACTTCATTGATTCACGGTGCGTCACTCTTTCTCATGGTGGCCCTGAATCATGCTGTTCCCATCTTTATCTTGTATCCAGGCTTGCAACATTATGGGCCTCATTATAAGTACGGCGGTACAGTAACAACGGCGCCGGTAGTGCTACAGGCGCCATTGCTACCGTACGGCCATACTATGAGCTATGCTCGCAGGTGCCTGTCATCCCGCCAAGTCAGACCATTGTAAACTGTGCCGGTGCATCCAATGTCCCCATTCCCATTGAGCCCTATGGGGCTCAATGGGAATGGGGATGCACCGGCCTGGCACCTGCGAAAGGGCAATTACCGGGTCCGGCTGGGCCAGAATAGCCTGGTAATTGACCATTCGTGGGTGCCGGACCCAGATGCAGGTTTGGAGGTAGCTTTGCCGGTTTTACCAGCAAGGCTACCTCCAACCTCGTAATGAGGCCCTATGTGTTACTACTGACTTCTGCAATTGTATTTGCTCTCCCCTCTTGCTTCTCCACTCTTTTTGACTGCTTACTCTCTGTTCTCTCTTCCTCTCCCTTTCTCCCTTTTCCTATCTCCCCCCTTACTTGTTTTTTCCTCCCCTTCCTCCCCCCCAGCACTATCTGAAATGTCATCAGGCCTAGTACGGTAGTCGCCTGCCTGTTTCCATTTCCTTCCACTCTCCCCCTCCTTCCCTTATCTATGTCTTAGCTCTTGCATTATCTGAAAGGTCATCAGGCCAAGTACGATAGTTAATTTCACATCCTTACTGTTCATGGCCTGTAAGAATGTCATTGTATTTTCCCTTGTTCCCTGCCTTGCTTTGAAACACTTTGTGTATAGGCGCTATATAAATAAACTATCATATCATTTCATACATGCAGATGAATGAAGGCTCGAGAGAAGGTTACAGATCAGGGTCAGCCCTCCACCCAACCCGTAAGTGAGACACTTACAATTATAGAGTGTGGATCTATCTTAGTAGGATCTTGATGGAAAACGTGGTTAGGCAAAGGTAGGAAACATGGGGTGGAGCAAGGGGTTTAAAACGCGAAACACGGCCAGCTCTATGGGGAATTGAAAGTAAACATGATGGAGCTCTCTATGAGAACCAGGCAGGAGTTCTCTTAACTGTCCCTGTCTAATATATAACTTACTTGAAAACCCAGGACTGGGAGAAGAGCCTTCTATGGAAAGAAGCATGTGGATAGGCACTCCATGAAGACGGCAGGGTATGGCGTCCACTTAAGTTGTTTGGACACCCGTTTCACTGGTCGCCCGACCTTTATTACAGTGACCCAGAAGTACATCAGTGACTTCAAGGTCAAGGGAGAAGCTTTTGCAGGGAGGGATGTTCCAGAGCCTGGCACCATCCCCATAGTTTCCATCAGTGGTGTGGCTGCCCTCATGCCTCCGCGGCACAAGGAGCCCAGCACAGGCAGGAGCCTCAGCGCACAATTACAGGCCTCAATCAAGTCCTGCCCTGGCCGCCACAGCGAACCAGGACCCAATGTGGGTGAGTTTCCAACAGAAGGGAGGGTAGAGATCATGGCCTACCTATACCTTCCCATGAGAAGGGATGCTAGGGATCATGGCCTACCCCTACCTTTCCAGGAGAAGAGGTGCTCAAGATCATGGCCTAACCATACCTTCCAATGAGAAGGGCTGCTAGTAATCATGGCCTACCTGTACCTTCTCATGAGATGGGGAAATACAGATCATGGCCTACCAGTATCTTCACATGAGATGAGGTGCTAGAGATCATGGCCTGCCCGTACCTTCCCATGAGAAGGGGTGCTAGAGATCTTGCACTACCTGTACCTTCCCATGAGAAGGGGTGCTAGGGATCATGGCCTAACCATACCTTCAAACGAGAAGGTGTGCTAGGGATTGTGGTTTACCTGTACCTTCCCATGAGAAGGGGTGCTAGAGATCATGGCCTAATCATACCTTCCCATGAGAAGGGGTGCTAGAGATCGTGACCTACTCATACCTTCCCATGGGAAGGGGTGCTAGAGATCATGGCCTACTCATACCTTCCCATGGGAAGAGGTGCTAGAGATCATGGATTACCCGTACCGTCACATGAGAAGCGGTGGTAGAGATTGTGGCCTTCTCATACCTTCCCATGAGAAGGGGTGCTAGAGATTGTGGATCACCCGTACTTTCGCATGAGAAGGGGTGCTAGGGATCATGGCCTACCCATACCTTCAAACGAGAAGGGGTGCTAGAGATTGTGGATTACCCGTCCTTTCCCATGAGAATGGGTGCTACAGATCGTGGCCTACCTTTGCCTTCCCATGAGAAGTGGAGATAGGGATCGTGGCTAGCCTGAACCTTCCCATGAGAAGGGGTGCTAGAGATCATGGCCTACTCATACCTTCCGATGAGAAGGGGTGCTAGAGATCATGACCCACTCATACCTTCCCATGGGAAGGGGTGCTAGAGTTCATGGATTACTGGTACCTTCCCACGAAAAGGGATGCTAGGGATCATGGCCTAACTATACCTTCAAACGAGAAGGTGTGCTAGGGATCGTGGTTTACCTGTACCTTCCCATGAGAAGGGGTGCTAGAGATCATGGCCTAATCATACCTTCCCATGAGAAGGGGTGCTAGAGATCGTGACCTAGTTATACCTTCCCATGGGAAGGGGTGCTAGAGATCATGGCCTACTCATACCTTCCCATGGGAAGAGGTGCTAGAGATCACGGATTACCCGTACCTTCCCATGAGAAGGGGTGCTAGGGATCATGGCCTACCCATACCTTCAAACGAGAAGGGGTTCTAGAGATTGTGGATCACCCATACCTTCCCATGAGAAGGGGTGCTCGAGATCGTGACCTACTCATACCTTCCCATGAGAACGGGTGCTACAGATCATGGCCTACCTTTGCCTTCCCATGAGAAGTGGTGCTAGGGATCATGGCTTACCTGTACCTTCCCATGAGAAGGGGTGCTAGAGATCATGGCCTACTCATACCTTCCGATGAGAAGGGGTGCTAGAGATCATGGCCTACTCATACCTTCCCATGGGAAGGGGTGCTAGAGATTGTTGATTACCCGTACCTTCCCATGAGAAGCGGTGCTAGGGATCATGGCCTACCCATACCTTCCAACAAGAAGGTGTGCTAGAGATCGTGCATTACCCATACCTTTCCATGAGAATGGGTGCTACTGTTAGACCAGAAACTAGCCTATAGTATGTATAGTATGTTGGCCAGAAACCAATCGCATCATGTGACAAACATTGCGATCAAAGAATCGTCAATGTAACCAAAGGGCATCCATTTTGTATAATGCCGGCCATTTGCTTTTTTCCTTTCTGTCAAAACGCTTTGCAAATGTATTCTATGCTTCGAACTCACACACAGTGCGAGGCCACGGCCTGAATGTCAAACTATGCAGAAATACATTGTTGTTCTCTCTCACTAAGTCCTTGAAGTAGAGCAGAAGCCGCATCTAATAAGTAGTCCAGGTGCCGGTCTGTCTTGCAAACGCTGTAGTAAAAGGCAGTTAAACCATGAATTATATTCTCCTAGCGGTGCTCCTTCGCGGAGAGTGGTATTTTCTGCTTCAGAACTGTCCGACCCCTAGCTCATGAACCGAGACACACAGAAAACATACTAAGGAATGTTTCTCTGCTAAGAACATGATATCTTTGCCGAGCTAAGAGCTCTATGTTCCCCAAACAGAAAGCTGTCTCTGCCGCTTTTGCTAGAATAACTATGTTTAGACTGAATGAAGACTTGTCATAACGTGTGATAATTGTCATGGTTGTCAATCACCGAACCCTAGCCTGAATTACATGTTTGTGGGCGGATCGAATTGCCTTCGTAAAGATTATATGTAATGTATATATATTACTGCTTGAGCGTTGCTCGCTCTCTCGCATCTCATGAGGTCTGGGAACACACGTTGTGAGGTGTTGAGACCTAGTCGGCCGACTGAGAATACTTTGAAATAAACCAGACTTGTTTGGAAATCGAACCTCGTGTCTGACGTGTCACTATAGTGTATGGTTATTGTGCCTTAGTTTCCATATGCGGTCTTTATGGCCTAGCAAATATGGTGCCCGAATAGGGACCTTCCCACTTATGCTCCATCGTATACGTTGAAGTTTGAAGAAGGCAAAAACGAGTCGAGGACAAAGATGTCGAGCCGGGATCAGAATTTGTTCGGGGCACCCCTGTAGAAGTGATGAGAGACTCCTCCGCAGATCTGTACACAGCCGATCCCTGATCAGCGAGCAGTGCCTAGAGAGCATCTAGGTGAGGGTCCTGGAACAAGGCAGATTGAGCCAGACACGCAGTCACAACGATTCTTGGTTGTGTCTGTATATGGACGAATTGCGTCCTGAGTGACGAAATGGTTGATCAGGTGAGTCATGCCCCGATTCTTAAACTTCTGATATTGGTTGAGAGTTGCTCTTGCAAGATCAAACGCCCAGGGTAAGAAAAGGGTAAGAATTAACCATGCCTGGGAAATTGTCTTCCTGTTTAGTGAGGTTTTTTCACTGCGGCAGACAATCTTTAGAAACTGGCCAGGTCGCGCCACCCGAAGGGTTGCCGGCACATGAAATGTACATAAAATATGGTATAAGGGCAATAGTGTTTAATGCAATTTGGCATAGGCAGACCAGACTTGTATCAGACCTTCAGTGGCCTAATAATGGGAGCTTTGAATTAGCACGTATAGAACACCTTAAATCAGTATTGCTACGCAGAAAGGCCAGACCAGCAGCTTTCGATGTTGTAAGAGACTGGAGGAAGGAAGTTAATCTCTGAGAAGTAGAGAGAAACACGCAAGCAGACATAAAACAAATGTAGAGAAAGCGCTAGAGCATGATCAGCATCAGCAGACAGAAGCCTTAGGAACATGGACAGGGCTTTACAATTAGATGTACAGAAAATATATCCTCAGCAACATTTGCATACATCAGATGAACTAATAAACAAAATATTGAATGAGCGAAGAAATTAACATCAAAGTACTGACCCAGTTGCACCTCCACCGTATGTACCTCCCATTCCCGCTATTCCATCTGCACCAGCAGTAAGCAGTTCCTCCCCCCCTGTGCCTGTGACATAATTTCCTCCACTGTCGCTAGAGCATGAGTTAGCCGCTTTAGCAGGCAGTTCTACAGAGATGGGGCCTGCGCAAGGAAGCATTAGACTGACTCGTAGTACGATTAGCAAAGAAAGGAAAGCAGAACTGAGAGATTGGGCAGAAACGTATATTGATGGTGGCGATGAAGCAGCTGTGCAACGTTCCTTATCTGACCATAGAGGCCTTAGTGAACAGAAGGTATTGTTAGAATGCATGGGGAATTATCTTGTGAAAATGTGGAGTGATTTGACTGATAGAGTGGTACCGCAAGAGTTGCGTGATTTGGTTGTCCTTTTAGCTTTGCGAGACAATTCGACGAAAGTTCGAGAACATGAAGGCTGAATGTTTGTGTTTAAGCGAGAACTTGATCAATTGCATAAAGAATTATTGAAAAAAGATAAACCGCATATGTCGTATGTCCAGCAACGGTTTTTGCCACTGTTGAAACCTGTTATTGAAGAGATGAGAATTTGTACGCGAGATGCGCTTAGATGGATTACAGATGCCGCCATTTCTCCAATGGAAGTGCATGATACGTTTAGTCAGTATACACCAGAAATGCAGAGAAAGGTGTTACAGGTTATGGTAGAGTATTTTCAAGATGAATGTATAAAGAATAAGATGTGTTGTCCTGCTGATTTAATGACGATTTACAAAAGAGCATTTTCGCCTGAAACTGGAACGACTGCTCTTTCTCTTGATTTAGCTTTGTTGCTTAATAGACGAACAAATGTAGAATCGCCTAGTTTGCAATTACCCATGAGGGAAGTGCATCCCACGTTTGTCCCAAAGGTAGAAGTTGCTGCCTCTGGAGGAACTCCAGCGCGAACGATAGAAGCTTATTATATTGCACAGTTTGTACATGTCCCTTTTTCGATGTTACTGGTAAATACTATAAAGCAGAGATCCCTGATATTAGGACAAACCCGTCAGGATTCTATAAGAAAATTGAATCTGTTTTGTATTCATCTGTTTTTACATTGAGTGACATTGATTTATTGTTTCCTGTGATTCTTCCTGTAGACATACGCGCCTATATTAGGTGATACATGGGAGAATTTGACTAGAATTGATAATGAGAGAAAGGCTGGAGAGAAGCCACCGCAAGTTATGTTGGCTTTACCATCGTGAATAGTAGAGAAATTGAAAACTTTGGTACCCGAAAAGAGAATAGTTTGGGATAAATTGACTGCTTGTTTACAGGGCAAAGAGGAAGGAGCGACAGATTATTTTAATCGATTTGAAGAAGTATTTGCAGATTTTAGTGGTCAAGACTTAAGTACTGAACCCGGGAAAAGATTGTTTGTTGATAAATGTGTGCGAGGATTGCTACCGAAAATTCAAATTTAATAATGACATCTGAAAATGCATGGCAAGCAAAAACACAAAGTGAAGTATTACATATGGCCCAGTATTATGAAAACAGAGTAAATTCAGAAAAGGACAAGGAACTGAGGGACAAAGGAAATTTGGAAACAAGAGTACTGTTACAGCAAGTAGCAAACAATAATAGAGGTGGTGGGAACGCACCATCCAGAGTCCAATTTTCATTAGCGTCCAACATGCAAGGTGGTCCAATAGGGATTAATCAATGTGCATATTGTAGACAAGCAGGCCATTGGTGAGGAGAAGACCGAATAGAGGCCGCCTGGGAATACAAGGACAGAATAGAAACCAAAGAGCATCACAATTTCAGAATAATCAGGGTAATCAGAACCAGAATCAGAATCAGAAGCAGAACCAACAGCAAAACAAGTGAGGCAAATA
This sequence comes from Ambystoma mexicanum, assembly GCF_040938575.1. NCBI lineage: Eukaryota > Metazoa > Chordata > Amphibia > Caudata > Ambystomatidae > Ambystoma > Ambystoma mexicanum. Next base: position 14,567,069 of record NC_090927.1, on the reverse strand, counting down.
TTTTGACAATCAGTCCAATGCATATTACTCTGGCGATTTTACATCTGACAATGTACTGTTCTACTAGTACAGCCCGAGACAGGGGTTGGAACCAGTATCTATTCCCGTAGACCAGAAAGGGCCCTACGTAGAAATGAAGGTTGGGAATAGGGAGCACATTTTTTCAGTGGACACGGGTGTACAAAAATGTTCGATTGACCATCAGCGGGTTCCAGATATACCACTGTCAGGGCATGAAAAGGTCTCAGTAGGGTTCTCAGGTACACCAGTAATTAGTCCAGTGTCACAACCAGTACCTGTAACACTAGGTCCATTCACTGAATCTTGCCCATTTCTTTTGAGGAAAAATTGCGGCAAAAAAAATTTGTTGAGATTAAATTTGTTGAAGAAACTGAATGTGGTCATTTATTGTTCTCCTGATGGAGTGTATTTGACAATATCGCCACAAAAGACCCCTGTATCGCAATTTTTATCTAAGTCATTACCGACTGAATTTCGTAAAGTACCGGCTTGTATATGGGCAGTGAACGATAATGATGTTGGTTGTTTAAAAGTAGAGCCAGTGAAAATTGTTTTGAAAGAAGGCATTACATTGCCGCGTATTCCGCTATATTAAATTTTGACCGAAAGAGAGAAAGCATTGAAATGCATTGTATCAGATTTGATTAAAATAAATGTAATTGAAGAAACTTCTGGTAGTACTTACAATAGTCCGATTCTTCCGGTTCACAAGAAAGGAGGTAATGACATACCGTACCGTTTTATAATTGATTTGCGCTGAGTGAATAAAGTTGTTGATCCGCAATTTCCATTAGTCCCGGATGTGACTACGATTTTGACTATGATTCCAGCTTCAGCATCATATTTTAGTGTTGTTGATTTGAAGAATGCGTTTTTTAGTATCCCAGTGCATCCAGATATCAGATATTTATTTGCTTTTACTCTAGGAGGACGTTCATTTACATTCACACAAATTCCGCAGGGCTACACTGAGAGTCTAAGTATTTACAGTAGAGCTTTAAAAGAACAATTTGATATGCTAGAACTACCAGCAGGCTGTGTTTTATTACAGTATATAAACAATTTATTGATAGCAGCAGATACAGAAGAAATCTGTAAAGAGAGTACAGTTGCACTATTGACACATTTAGCAGCACATGGACACAAAGATTCTAGTATTGTCGAAAGGAAGTGGCCTACTTGGGCTACCTCCTTTCGAAGGAGGGAAGAAGATTGACACTGGAAAGAATTGAAAGCATCTCTGATATGCCTATTCCAAATACGCAGAAAGAAGTCAGGGCTTTAATTGGCATGGCTTCATATTGTAGGCAGTGGATCGCAAATTTTTCTATGATCGTGAAACCAATAGTGGCATTGACAAGGAAAGATGTTACCTTACCTTTGCCATAGAACATGGAATGTCAAGAAGCATCTGACCTGCTCAAAGCTGCATTATGTTTTGCTCTGGTTTTGGGCATGCCAAATTATGACAAGAGTTTTAAGTTATTTGTGCATGAAAATAATGGATGTGCTTTGGCTGTTTTGACTCAGGAACAAGGAGGGAGAAATAGACCATGCGGTTACTTCTCTTCCATGTTGGATCCTGTTGCATGTGCTTTGCTGCGCTGCTTGCGAGCTGTTGCTGCAGCCACTGCATCAGTAAAACAAAGCGAGAGGATGGTTTTAGGTCAAGCTTTAACCGTTACGGTACCCCATTCAGTGGACGTTCTTTTAAAGGGAACACAGACGCAACACCTTACATCAGCCAGATTAACAAGGTATGAAATAGTTCTATTTGCACCACATATCCAAATTATGTGGTGTTGCGCTTTAAATCCGGCCGAGTTAATGCCCCCTCCAAATGAAAAAGGGGGGTGAAAAACAATTCCCCCATGATTGTTTAATGGTTACTGAACAAGAAACAAAAGGAAGAATTGATCTAACTGATACCCCACAGAAAAAGCCAGATGGAGAACTGTTTTGTGACAGTTCTTGTTTTAAATTACCCGATGGTACATCAACTGCTGCTTATGCCATCACTACACTGAAAAGTATTGTAGAAAGCAACAGAATCCATATAACTCAGCACAAGCTGCAGAGATAATAGCGTTAACAAGAGCATGTGAAATTTCTGCAAACCTCAATGTAAACATATACACTGACAGTCAATATGCCTTTGGGGTGGTACACAATTTTGGTCGATTATGGGCTGAAAGAGGTTTCCTGACATCACACGGAACCAAAATCGAACATGGCACTTTGATAGTGAGACTGTTGTCAGCACTCGCGCTTCCCAAACTATTAGCAATAATGAAATGTGAAGCACATAAAAAAGTAAAATGTAACGCTGGAAAGGGAAACGCATTTGCAGACAAAATTGCGAAACAAACTGCCACTGAATTACACACAAAAATGTATGTTGAAAAAGTAGAAGAAGTAACCTGCATGATAGAGAATGGTATTGCCACAGTTAAGGAAATGCAAGCAGAAGCTACTGTAGATGAAATAAAAAACTGGTCTGTGGGTACAGCAGAATTAGATTCTGAAGGTTGTTGGGTGGACAAACAGAATAACAGATGGATGTTGCCAAACGCCTATGTGATGGCGATGGTCACCATAGCCCACAGTCCAACACACATATGTGCTAGGAAAATGATTCAACATCTGGATTCTGTATGGCAGAATCCACACATTAGAAAAACTGCTGAAAGATTGGTTCAAAATTGTATGACTTGTATACAACATAACATTGGAAAGGGAACAGCGACGCCAGTAGGAAGTTTTGGCCCCCCCTCTATGCCATTTGTAGTCATCCATTTTGATTTCATAGAAATGGGAAGGTGCCAAAACTATAAGTATGCCCTTGTGGTGGTCTGCGCATTCAGTAAATGGGTAGAGGCATATCCCCTGAAAGATTGTACAGCTATGTCCACAGCTAAAGTCATGCTAAAAGAGTATTTTTCCCGTTTTGGCCTACCCTGAGTCATATGGTCAGATAACGGCCCGCACTTTATTGCGGCCGTGATATTGCAAATCTGTGCAGGCCTCCAGATTGATAAACGATTCCATTCAGCCAGACACCCGATGAGTGCCGGTTTAGTGGAACGTCAGATCGGTATCTTGAAAAATAAAATAAGTAAAATCTGTGCGGGGAGCAATTTGAAATGGCCCGATGCATTACTGCTAGCTTTGCTATGCATTAGAACAGATGTACAGGCGAGGACTGGTCACTCCGCTTACGAAATCGTGATGGGGAGACCGCAAATGTTTAGAATGCTCCTCAGCTGAAACTACTGAGGGATATAGAATACCCGTTGCTTATTTATTATTGCAAACAGTTGATTCAAAACTTGCGTTTAATTCATCAGCAGGTGCAGGAGGCTCTTCCTGTCAGATATACTGGCCCAGGACATTGTCTGCAGCCTGGGGACTGAACGTTAATTAAGAATTTTGTAAGAAAGTCTTCACTCGCACCACGAAGGAAGGGGCCCTTCCAGGTACTACTGACTACGCAGACTGCAGTCCGAGTGGATGGCTGCAGACACTGGATCCACGCAACACACACGAAAAGAGTTCCGTTTTCTTTGCCACATGAGAAAGAGCTTGATGATCCCGACGTCGAAAGAAATACAGCTGCACTTGATCATAAAGATATAATCGCCAGTACTCTGCCAGAAGTGTTTCCTAAACCCACGAAAGGGTATGGGGAGATTGCAATGAAGATCGATAGGCCAAAGGCGCCTCAACCTTATCCGACCACTGCCTCATCATCATGTATTGCATCGCAAGCTGGCACTGATCTTGCATCTGGAAATGAGAGTGCATTGTTCATCGATCATACTGTACGTGGAGTTGTGAGGTACAATCTACGTTCACACAATCGGAAGTGATCAGCGTTTGTTTTGCCTTTGTTCCCAGCATGGATGAAGTGGGAACGGAGGCCTAGGGAAAAGGAGCATATGAGCTGTATCAAACTGGATCAAATTGAAAGCTCTGACACGCGGTTTCCCGGTGCTACCTTTGAAAAGTGAAGGACCGTTGCAACCTAGCACGAACAAGCGGGGGCAATTGGTACTAACACTATCGAATTGATACTTGCTCCTGCCTTTTTGGAGCTCTGTGCAAATTCACATCAGCTTGCTGTAATCTGTTAAGCAGGCTAGCCTGAACTGGCCTGAACACTTTGCTGCTAACGTGTGTTGCTGTGGAGAACTTTCCCCAACGAACACTGAAAACTTGTCCTGAAATTAACATTGCAAGACAATGCCTATATTCGCTCCTGCTCCCTCCTGCACCAATGCTGTTGATGATATAGAAATAGAGACTAAGGCTGCTCCTAGAAAGACTTGGTTCAGAAAGAATATGCTAATGATTATGATACCGCTTTGCATTTTGATTACGCTGGTCCCAATATTTTGCTATCTAGAAACTGTGCATCCTTTGAACTCTCTTGTGACTGCTACCAAAGCTCCTACTATGAGCAGCCCAGTACATGTGCTCTCTTATACTCTCCCTTCACGAGAAGTGAAACATAGAAAAGGTTATGACAATAATACACTGTTACAGATTATGAATATGACCCATTCTATCTTGAATAGGTCCAACTGTTGGGTCTGTTCCCATTTACCCCAGCACGGGGAAAGAGGAATGGGTTGGTTTGTACATCCTTTGCCACTTAATACCGCTTGTTAGGCATCATTAAGAGCGCTATTTTATGGAAAATGGAATTATAGTGTTATTGGTCAGTTTGATGGAATATAAATGAATTTGAAAGATTAGTATTGGAACCGTTAGGTTGTTCCATATTCACAAGCGGAAGCAAAATAAACGCGGTAACAACAAGTCCAGTAGATAGGCTCTCTAGGCCTTACAAGTCCCTAATCACTTTTAAAATGGCTCCAGTAAGAAACAAAGATACTGTTCCTCCCTCATATACTATTAATCACAGTCCACGTTCTGTCCCATTTTGCTTACGGAAAAAGGGTTCCCACCCGGTGGGAACCTTTGCTAGATGCATGAATATTGCTTTGCTTGAGCAAGAAAAAAAAACATTATATATGAGGTTCTGTCTATTTTATATGTGGAGATCAGGCCTACCCATGGTTACCTAGAACTTGGGAAGGGACCTGTTATTTAGGTATACTTCTGCCTGGTGTATTTCTTTCCAAAACATCTGAGATAGCAAAACTATCTAGATCTCGGCCACGTCGAGATGATACCACAGGGCAAATCGTAGGGGATATAGCGAAGTCATTCATACCATTTTGGGGGCAAGCAATACATTCATGGAAACTGTCCAGGGTGTTAGAAAAAACGATAAATGTAACTACAGATATACTCTATAATATGACATTGGAACAAAAAGCAATCAGATTAATTGCACTTCAAAATAGAATGGTCCTTGATATAATTTTGGCTGATCGTGGAGGGGTCGGCAAATTGGTGGGGTCAGCGTCCGGTGTATTCGTAAGTGACTCCTCACCCACGATATTTGAAGCAATGCAATAAAAAAATTGCATGTCTTAAGTTCTGAAATTCATGTTCCTACAGGTGGTCAGAATCTGAATATAAGTTCAGGGTTTTGGGAACTGCTGCGATCATGGGGATGGAAACTAATTGCAACTTTGGTTATGATATTTGAAATCCTCATCTTCTGCTGTTGTTGTATACAATGTCTGCCAGTCCTCTGCTCCCAAATTACAAATGAGTATGTGCATGCAATCAAAACGAAACCTCCTCGCATGATAAGTGAAGGTGCACAACACGAAAATGAAATAATTAAAGAATTTACGGCAATTAATATTTCTGATGACGATTACAGCAGTATGGGTAGTTTGGAATCGGACACGTGGTCCGATGAAGATGCAATGTAAGGATGATGATCTTGTCTTACGGCTAAAAGCAGGGTTTGTTAGAACAGAAACGACCCTATAGTATGTATAGTATGTTGGCCAGAAACCAATCGCATCATGTCACAAACATTGCGATCAAAGAATCGTCAATGTAACCAAAGGGCCATTTGCTTTTTTCCTTTCTGTCAAAACGCTTTGCAAATGTATTCTATGCTTCGAACTCACACACAGTGCGAGGCCACGGCCTGAATGTCAAACTATGCAGAAATACATTGTTATTCTCTCTCACTAAGTCCTTGAAGCCGAGCAGAAGCCGCATCTAATCAGTAGTCCAGGTGCCGGTCTGTCTTGCAAACGCTGTAGTAAAAGGCAGTTAAACCATGAATTATATTCTCCTAGCGGTGCTCCTTCGCGGAGAGTGATATTTTCTGCTTCAGAACTGTCTGACCCCTAGCTCATGAACCGAGACACACAGATAACGTACTAAGGAATGTTTTTCTGTTAAAAACATGATATCTTTGCCTGATATCTAAGAGCTCTATGTTCCCCATAACAGAAAGCGGTCTCTGCTGCTTTTGCTAGAATAACTATGTTTAGACTGAATGAAGACTTGTCATAACGTGTCATAATTGTCATGAGAAGGCGAAGCCGGCCCTACCCCCAAAAGCCCGCACCTAAGGCCCTGTTGGCACCCCTGTTAGGGCACCGGAGTGCGAGGACGAGAATTCCCTCATAACTTTTCATCCTGCATTTACCTACCAGAGCTCGGACTTCACTACCAGTGCCCTATCTCATATAGGCACATTACGGTATTGTTTACCCCCACTGCCCTAAACGCCAGCACTAGTATCATCGCCTCTAACAATCCCATCTCGCCCATCCTACGCTTTGCTCGCTAAGACACGCTAAGGAATGTTATGTTCACTATCTAACGTTACCTTTGGCTTACCCCCTAGGCAAGCTATACTCTGCTTTGTCATAGTCTATGCACAGTCATTACCCAATGCCACACTTGTCCCTTTTCCGAAACTAATCCTAGTAACCCTAGTACTTATGTTGCTGTTTTACGTGAACCATTGCCATTGGTAACCAACCGGACATACTGCTAATATTTACCTAGCCCACATGTGCCCTGCCTTTTGATTGCTGCATTTAGCCCACATGTGCCCTGCCATTTGATTGTTACATTTTGCCCATATGAGCCCTGCCATTTGATTGTCGCATTTAGCCCATATGTGCCCTGCCATTTGATTGTTGCATTCAGCCCATATGTGCCCTGCCATTTGATTGTTGCATTTAACCCACATGTGCCCTGCCATTTGATTGTCGCATTTAGCCCATATGTGCCCTGCCATTTGATTGTCGCATTTAGCCCATATGTGCCCTGCCATTTGATTGTTACATTTAGCCCATATGTGCCCAGCTATTTGATTGTTGCATTTAGCCCACATGTGCCCTGCCATTTGATTGGTGCATTTAGGCCATATGTGCCCTGCCATCTGATTGTTGCATTTAGCCCATATGTGCCATGCCACTTGATTGTTGCATTTAGCCCACATGTACCCTGCCATTTGATTGTTGCATTTAGCCCATATGTGCCCTGCCACTTGATTGTTGCATTTAGCCCACATGTGCCCTGCCATTTGATTGGTGCATTTAGGCCATATGTGCCCTGCCATCTGATTGTTGCATTTAGCCCATATGTGCCATGCCACTTGATTGTTGCATTTAGCCCACATGTGCCCTGCCATTTGATTGTTGCATTTAGCCCATATGTGTCATGCCATTTGATTGTTGCATTTAGCCCACATGTGCCCTGCCATTTGATTGTTGCATTTAGCCCATATGTGCCCTGCTACTTGATTGTTGCATTTAGCCCATATGTGCCCTGCCATTTGATTGTTGCATTTAGCCCATATGTGCCCTGCCACTTGATTGTTGCATTTAGCCCACATGTGCCCTGCCATTTGATTGGTGCATTTAGGCCATATGGCCCTGCCATCTGATTGTTGCATTTAGCCCATATGTGCCATGCCACTTGATTGTTGCATTTAGCCCACATGGGCCCTGCCATTTGATTGTTGCATTTAGCCCATATGTGTCATGCCACTTGATTGTTGCATTTAGCCCACATGGGCCCTGCCATTTGATTGTTGCATTTAGCCCATATGTGCCCTGCTACTTGATTGTTGCATTTAGCCCACATGTGCCCTGCCATTTGATTGTTGCATTTAGCCCATATGTGTCATGCCACTTGATTGTTGCATTTAGCCCACATGGGCCCTGCCATTTGATTGTTGCATTTAGCCCATATGTGCCATGCCACTTGATTGTTGCATTTAGCCCACATGGGCCCTGCCATTTGATTGTTGCATTTAGCCCATATGTGTCATGCCACTTGATTGTTGCATTTAGCCCATATGTGCCCAGCTATTTGATTGTTGCATTTAGCCCACATGTGCCCTGCCATTGGATTGGTGCAGTTAGGCCATATGTGCCCTGCCATTTGATTGTTGCATTTAGCCCATATGTGCCATGCCACTTGATTGTTGCATTTAGCCCACATGCGCCCTGCCATTTGATTGTTACATTTAGCCCATATGTGCCCTGCCACTTGATTGTTGCATTTAGCCCATATGTGCCCTGCCACTTGATTGTTGCATTTAGCCCACATGCGCCCTGCCATTTGATTGTTACATTTAGCCCACATGTGCCCTGCCATTTGATTGGTGCATTTAGGCCATATGTGCCCTGCCATTTGATTGTTGCATTTAGCCCATATGTGCCCTGCCATTTGGTTGTTGCATTTAGCCCATATGTGCCATGCCACTTGATTGTTGCATTTAGCCCACATGCGCCCTGCCATTTGATTGTTGCATTTATCCCATATGTGCCCAGCTATTTGATTGTTGCATTTAGCCCATATGTGCCCTGCCACTTGATTGTTGCATTTAGCCCATATGTGCCATGCCACTTGATTGTTGCATTTAGCCCACATGCGCCCTGCCATTTGATTGTTACATTTAGCCCATATGTGCCCTGCCACTTGATTGTTGCATTTAGCCCATATGTGCCCTGCCACTTGATTGTTGCATTTAGCCCACATGCGCCCTGCCATTTGATTGTTACATTTAGCCCACATGTGCCCTGCCATTTGATTGGTGCATTTAGGCCATATGTGCCCTGCCATTTGATTGTTGCATTTAGCCCATATGTGCCCTGCCATTTGGTTGTTGCATTTAGCCCATATGTGCCATGCCACTTGATTGTTGCATTTAGCCCACATGCGCCCTGCCATTTGATTGTTGCATTTATCCCATATGTGCCCAGCTATTTGATTGTTGCATTTAGCCCATATGTGCCCTGCCACTTGATTGTTGCATTTAGCCCATATGTGCCCTGCTACTTGATTGTTGCATTTAGCCCACATGCGCCCTGCCATTTGATTGTTGCATTTAGCCCATATGTGCCCTGCTACTTGATTGTTACATTTAGCCCACATGCGCCCTGCCATTTGATTGTTACATTTATCCCATATGTGCCCTGCCATTTGATTGTTGCATTTAGCCCACATGCGCCCTGCCATTTGATTGTTGCATTTATCCCATATGTGCCCAGCTATTTGATTGTTGCATTTAGCCCATATGTGCCCTGCCACTTGATTGTTGCATTTAGCCCATATGTGCCCTGCTACTTGATTGTTGCATTTAGCCCACATGCGCCCTGCCATTTGATTGTTGCATTTAGCCCATATGTGCCATGCCATTTGATTGTTGCATTTAGCCCACATGTGCCCTGCCATTTGATTGTTGCATTTAGCCCATATGTGCCCTGCTACTTGATTGTTGCATTTAGCCCATATCTGCCCTACCTCTAACTACATTAGCTTACCCTGTGACTACTTACAACTTACCTAGCCCTGCTCATGATCATGAGTAAAATCCTAAGGACCCTGATAATCCAACTTATATTAGGTTGCCTTGCCACAATGGCTACCGTCGTCCTGGCCTCATGCCCACCTAAGGACAGAAACATGAGATTGAGATGAAGACTGCCCGCCTCTATGAACCTAAGATAAATGTTACCAGTAGAAGTTCCATACGCAAAGCTCTCCAACCTATAGAATGATCTAATAAAAGTACACAGCAGCACAACTCCAATAATCTATACGTTGTACATCCAGCTACAACTCCAAGAAACCCTCGAAGAGCTAACCTATCCACAGCTAAAATTCCTCATACTACGAAACACACAAGTACGCTATTACTATCTGGGTCGCTTTCAATGCCAGATCTATGTGGCTCACGCTACTGATATCGCTGACACTCTAACCAAGGAGAACCTGGACCTTCTTGCCATAACCGAAACATGGCTCCACGAGGCTGCAGGCTCCGCCCTTATGATAGCTGTACCAGATGGTTACCAGATACTTAGAGCCGACAGACCTAATGGCAGAGGTGGTGGACTAGCCATCATCCATAAAACTAACTTACCTATCAGACTTGCTACTACCCTATTGTACCAATCCTGTGAGACACTCACAGCCAAACTTCACCTCTCTAACAACCGTACCCTAACCATCCATGTGCGCCATTAGGTTTCTTTGAAGACGACTTAAATTGTACTTAGCCAACAACACTAAAGACCATGCGCAAATTCGGCTCCTGGGAGACTTTAATCTCGGCTTCAACGATAGTGATGACAAACATGCCCATTCAGTAGCTGCACTACTGAAGGACTACGGGCAGGCGCAAAAAGTTATTACCCCTACACATATTAAAGGAAGGACCCTAGATTGGGTTGCCGACCTGAACTGCAACATTACCATCACCAATATCACACCACAATCCTGGACTGACCACTATCTAATTAGCTTTTCTGCCTCTCTTGACCTTATCCGCCCTAAAAACGATACTTATGGCACCACCATTTCCTACCAGAAGTAAAAAGGACATTACTGCAAGAAAGCCACTACCACATCTTCTCCCTGATCTCAATAATTTAGTTATCAGAGACCCCATCCTACTAGTGGAAGTCTTCAACAGCGCCATGACCAAGGCACTAGACACGATTGCACCTGTCAAAATTTGCAAAGGTATACAGAAATCTCACCTTAATGCATGGTTCACAGCCCAATTGAAATAACTAAGGACTCAAAAATGAAAGTTGCAATCAATCTGGCGCCACTCGCCTATGGAGGAGAACAAAGCTAAGTTAACAAACCTTTCCAAAATGTACAAGAAGGAAATAATTAGCACAAAAAAGAACACATTCAATGACAGAATATCTAAGGCAACATCGGACACTAAGGAACTATTCTCCATCCTTCGTGAAATGGAATCACCAATACCACAGGTTGATAACATTCCTAAGGACAAGCCTTGGTGTACCGACATACAAAATGCTCTATCGAATAAAATCACCTCCCTCCAAATTAAAATAGCCAAAAAGAAAGCCTCTCTGCTCTTTCCTGCAGAGTCCCTACCTCAACAGCAACCACCCCTCATGACACATGATAGCACCACCCCACCCTTTAGCTTCAGGAAAATCTCCATCACTGAAACATAAAAAATCATACTCTCACTTAAACCCTCTAATAGCAAAGGAGATAACTGCCCAGCCCAAATTATAAAGGATGCAGCTAGAGACCTAGCCCCTTTCATCTCGAAGCTCAAAATGCCTTGTTCATGACGAACCTAGTGCCCAATAACCTTAAACAATCCTGGGTGCTCGCACTGCTCAAAAAACAAACTCTAGACCCTGCCATTCCGACTAATTATAGACCTATCACTAAAGTCCCCTTCCTACTTAAAATCATCGACAGAGTAGCTTACCTACAAATACAGGACCACCTAGAAGCCAACAACCTACTAGGATCACGACAGTCTGGATTCCGCCCCCTCCATGGCACAGAAACAGCCTTGATTAACCTCAAGACTCAAATTGACGAGTTGAAGGGAATTCAGCTATGCTACTCCTCTTTGACTTATCGGCAGCCTTTGACCATGCAGTATTATGCAACCACTTTAGGTCAGCTGCCCATTTCTCAAGTAATGCCATAACCTGGGTTCAATCCTTCCTAGTGAACCATACAATGAGAGTCTTCTCCCCCCTTAGCAGTTGCTGATCCCATACAAGTCCCCTGCGGCATACCTCAGGGATCATGTGTATCTCCCACCATATATAACATCTTTACTAAGCCCTTGTTCGACAAGTTGGACAGATTGGGTGTCACCTATACTAACTACGCAGATGACACCCAGATCCTCATTCCCCTTTCGGGCAAATTCTTGGAAGACTCGGCCTTAGTAAATAAGATATACCTCCTCATTCAGGAATGGATGGCATCCCACGGCCTATGCCTGAACGATGACAAAACGGAGCTACTGAACCTAGGTTCAGAGACGACCATTAAAAAACTCAACCCCAGTTACGCCTCATTCAACATTGATAATCATGTCATCAAAGTGATGCCTGCAGTCAAAACCCTTGGCTTCTATCTTGACTCTGCACTTACCTTCAAGAAGCAAGTCATCTCACTAGCGTCACCTACAGCATATACCTGCAAACTGATCCGAGCCTGCAGACCATTTCTCTCTGAAACTAGCCACATCAGCTTAGCCAAATCACTTACATTATCTAGACTGGATTACTGTAACGCATTATACGCGGGATCCAATAAGTACATTATTGACAAAATGAAAAGACTCCAAAATAATGCCCTTAGAGCAGCTCTAAATATTCCGAACAGAGAGCACATCTCTGCTTTCAGAAGAGATGTCCACTGGCTTAGGATTAATGACAGGATCCTCCTTAAAACACTTTCTCTCACTTCCAAATGCCTACATAACATGGGACCTCCCTACCTTGTAGAAAGAATAAACAAGAGAACCTCCGACCGACCCATGAGATCGGCCAACGCCTACACTCTAGAGGTTCCTAGATATAAACGGGTTACAGCCGGCAGTTGTATCTTCCCGGTTATAGCTGCTCAATCTTGGAACGGACTCCCTTTAATGCTTAGAACAGACTAACCCTACTCCAGATTTAGGCAAAAAGTCCTATCCTGGTTACGGACCAATGATGCCTAACCTCCCCAACCTCTTCTACTCCTAACTGATCCCCCACTGCACCCACACTTTGACTGTATACTTTACCCTGACTGCTAGGCATGTCCTTTTTCAACTGTATATGCTCCATTGTACCACCTGAATTTATTTGTTGGTATATCCTTTTGGGACCTTTCTTGGTTTTATTGCAAATTATGCCACAGTAACTATGTTTATCATTGTATGTAACTATGTTTATCATTGCATGCATGTATATAACTACCCTGTAACCAAGCTTTTAAGTATCCTTGTAAAGCTTGCGCCCAGCTACCTGAGGGTTTTGGTTGCGCTCTATCAAATAAACAAACAAACATGATTGTCAATCACCAAACCCTAGCCTGAATGACATGTTTGTGGGCGGATCAAATTGCCTTTGTAAAGATTATATCTAATGTATATATATTACTGCTTGAGCGTTGCTCGCTCTCTCGCATCTCATGAGGTCTGGGAACACACGTTGTGAGGCGTTGAGACCCAGTCGGCCGACTGAGAATACTTTGAAATAAACCAGACTTGTTTGGAAATCAAACCTCGTGTCTGACGTGTCAGTATAGTGTATGGTTATTGTGCCTTAATTTCCATATGCAGTCTTTATGCCCTAGCACTAGAGATTGTGGATCACCCGTACCTTCCCATGAGAACGGGTGCTACAGATCGTGGCCTACCTTTGCCTTCCCATGAGAAGGGGCGCTAGGGATCGTGGCTTACTTGTACCTTACCATGAGAAGGGGTGCTAGAGATAGTGACCAACTCATACCTTCTCATGAGAATGAGGTGCTAGAGATCGTGGCCTACTCATACCTTCACATGAGAAGGGGAGGTAGGGATCATGGCCTACCCATACCTTCCCATGAGAAGGCGAGCCAGGGATCGTGGCCTACCTGTACCTTCCCATGAGAAAAGGCGCTAGAGATCATGGCCTACCTTCCCATGAGAAAGGGTGCTATAGATCGTGGCCTACTCATACCTTCCGTTGAGAAGGGGTGCAAGAGATCATGGCCTAATCATACCTTTCCATGGGAAGGGGTGCTAGACATCATGGCCTACCCATACCTTCCCATGAGTTGGGGTGCTAGAGGCCGTGACTTACCTATACCTTCCCATGAGAAAGGGTGCTAGAGATTGTGGCCTACTCATACCTTCCCATGAGTTGGGGTGCTAGAGATCATGGATTACCCATACCTTCCCATGACAAGGGGTGCTAGGGATCATGGCCTACCTGTACCTTCCCATGAGAAGAGGCATTAGAGATCGTGGCCTACCCATACCTTCCCAGGAGAAGAGGCGCTAGAGAACGTGGCCTACCCATATCTTGCAATGAGAAGGGGTGCTAGGGATCATGGCCTACCCATACCTTCCCACTAGAAGAGGTGCAAGAAATTGTGGCCTACCTGTACCTTCACATGAGAAGGTGTGCTAGAGATCGTGGCCTACCTGTACCTTCACATGAGAAGGGGTGCTAGAGATCGTGGCTTACCTGTACCTTCCCATGAGAAGGGGCGCAAGAGAACATGGCCTACCTGTACCTTCCCATGAGAAGGGGTGCTAGAGATCATGGCCTACCTGTACCTTCCCATGAGAAGGTGTGCTAGAGATCGTGGCTTACCTGTACCTTCCCATGAGAAGGGGTGCTAGAGATCGTGGCCTGCTCATACCTTCCCATGAGAGGGGGTACTAGAGATCATGGCCTACCTGTACCTTCCCATGAGAAGGGGTGCTAGAGATCATAGCCTACCTGTACCTTCACAGGAGAAGGGGTGCTAGATATTGTGGCCTACCTGTACCTTCCCATGAGTTGGGGTGCTAGAGATCGTGGCTTACCTGTACCTTCCCATGAGAAGGGGTGCTAGAGATTGTGGCCTACCCATACCTTCCCAGGAGAAGAGGCACTAGAGAACATGGCCTACCCATATCTTGCAATGAGAAGGGGTGCTAGGGATCATGGCCTACCCATACCTTTCCACTAGAAGAGGTGCAGGAGATCGTGGCCTACCTGTACCTTCACATGAGAAGGGTTGTTAGAGATCGTGGCCTGCTCATACCTTCCCAGGAGAAGGGGTGCTAGAGATTGTTGCCTACCTGTACCTTCCCATGAGTTGGTGTGCTAGAGATCGTGGCTTACCTGTTAGGGAGAATTCTCATTTATGGCTAATTTCCTTCACCTAGTGAGTCCCTCAGCAGCTTTGCTGGATTTCTGGGGTTTATTTTTTCTATCTGGTAAGAGTGTGAGCCTTTTTTCCCACTCTTACAGTGTATTTGTTGTGTGTGTTATACTTTTTGTGCCCATGGGCCAAGGGGTGTCACCAACTCCCTAGGCACCATCTTGTTACTTGTGTGTCACACAGCACCTTCTGTGCAGTGACACAGGGATGTCCTGCAGGCTTCCCTTGTGCCCTCAATTTCTGGGGATGACTACTGTCCTCCAGAAACATGTAAAGTCACCATTGGCTTTACTAGTCCTTTGTAAATACAGATCCAGTACAAACCATCTTGCCATGGAGTGCTGGAGAGGAATATCTTTCCCCTGTCCTTCTGTACCTCAAGGGGCACTTTGTGTCCCCTTTCCCAACTCGACATGGCTGGTGGCAGTGGTAATTATCATTTTAACATGGATTCCCATGTTAGTGTTCTGGCTGTGGTGACAGACGTGAACATAAAACCCGCTAACTCATATTTTTATTTTAGGTTCTAGCGTGGTTTTTCCCCATTTCGTGTTGGAAAGGTCTTTCTTGTTGTTTGCTTTTCGCTCCAAACCAGGTTTTGTTTCCTTGTTCTCTGTCCTTTGGTGGGATTCTGCAAAGAAGCCCTCCTTTGGCGTCTGGGTGTTTAGGTGGGCTGAATGTGATGGAGGGGTGTAGTCACCCCCTGCACAGGGTCTCCTTGGAGACCCAAGTCGCACTTTGTGTCCATTGGCTGGGGTGGTTGTCCAGGCTGGACAACCCCCCTGCTGTGTGATTGACAGCCAGGCTGTCTGAATGGGGGATTTTGGCATAAAAGGCAGGACTCTTGGGCTGGAAGTCAGAGTCACCACTGGAACTACAAGAACCGAAGAGAAGTGGAGGAGAAGACGGCTGCTGCAACTCCTGGATCCCGGTGAAGCCCTGCTGCAGTCCTGAGCTATCTACCCTTCAACGACAGAGAAGATCCAGTTTGGAATCTTCTTCCCTTGAGCCTGGTGGGATCAACCAGATCACCTTCTACAGCCAGAGAATCCTCTTCTGGGTCGAAATCACTGCACTGAGCTGTGGTGGTCCGGATAGCCATCAGAAGAGCCCTCTCCTGTTTTTAAGGAGCGCACCTTTTATTCATCGTTGCTTTACTGCTGCTGGCTTCATCCCTGGGTAGTGCAGATTGCTCCAGACGTCCTCCTCCTTGTCCCCACGAATGAAGCTTCAGGAACCGTGAGTCTGCAGGAACTACCAGGAACAACTGTCGTGGCACCAGCTTTCTTCAGCCGAATAAGGTACTGTGTCCATTTGGTCATTCTCTCCGTCCGACCTTGAGGAATCGGGGTGAACCCTTTTCCTCGCCGAAGCTTGTCCTTTCTTCCTTCCCTCTTATAACTTTTGCTTCCCTTTGAGAATATCCAGTTCTCCTGGCAACGTTAATCTTGAACTGTTCTCACCGTGTGATCCTCGACAACAGAGCCCTGCTCCATTTGACACTGGCGCAGGCCTATTGACTTTTATCTGCCTCTTAGAACACGTCCTCTGATTCTATTGCCTTGACAACAGTATTGCCTATGATTTTTATCCATTATTCCCTTGTTTTAATTCTTTGTGCTAAGTGTGTTTGACTATGGTTACATTTCTTTCCACGGGTGTGCTTTTCTTTCGTAAGACCGAACTGTCATTACTGTCAAAAAGTGATTGCGTAAGGACCCCCGGTAACGCATTTGTTTCAAAACACTGGTCTATCAAATCCTAATGTACTTACCTTGAATTGACCTGAACAAGAGGAATTGGTTGTGTGTAGTATATTTAAAGTGTGTTTTTATTTAATAGAAGTGAAGTGTTTTGTGAACAGATGGTTTAAAAATAAATGTACTATATTTTTTTAACCAGAAACCTTGAGTCAGTGTTTGCTTCAGTCATAGTAATTGCAGTCCTTTGTGTAACTTGTTCTACTGCTCATTTGCTCTTCAGATAAGTCTGGCTGCTCCGCTACTGCTACCACTATAACTGTGTAGTACAGGCTTGTACCAAAGGTGAAATTGCACTGTCACTTGTAGTCTAAATGGTCTGTAATTTTCCCTAAGGGTACTGCATGTGATTCTGCCTAACACCTGTACCTTCCCATGAGAAGAGGCGCTAGAGGTGCTAGAGAACATGGCCTACTCATACTTTCCCATGTGAAGGGTGCTAGAGATCCCTACTCGAGGAGCCGAAATCCCCCATACAAAAGTCACCCGATACCCGCCAAGAAGAGACTCAAGATACTACGAGAAAAGAACATTCTGAGAAAACACCGTCTCCCATCTGATATCCAAACCATGGAACTGCATCGCAAAAGAAATAAAGTAAAATAAGAATGACGGAAGACCACCAAACTTCAGAAAACTATTACAAATCTGGCTATTCCACTTGCCAGGAAAAATATAGAGCAACTATACAACAACAATGCGTACGAGCGGACACAACAACCATGCGCACGAGCGGAACGCCGAACCCACACAATGCCTGCTGCTGCACACCATAAGCCGGAAACAGAATGAAAAACAATAACATCACTAAAACCAGAGAACACCCAATACCCACTAACCAACCCACACTTACCACCTGCAACACACGCCCAGAGGGCTAGTGAACCAATCCACCAAAATACACGAAGAGCAAATTACCCGCTAACCAGGGTCCAAACCCAATAACCTCCGACAACTCCTACGTTTACCTAAGCTGAAAGTCCTCTTGTACCTTTGCGCCCTGATACCTTCATGTCTGGCGTGCATTATAAATAAACAAACAAACAAACAAACTCAAAACACTGGACACCGCCCTTACGGACACAACAGGCCCAGTGCACAAAAGACACCCAGAAGCCTCAGACGCACAGACGCCAGTTTCTCCTGATTCTGCGCATATCAACAGATCTGCACAGCATCCATCCTATCCATCTGCTGCCTAGAAACAATTGTGTACAAGAGCGTTCCCAACCCAACCCAGTTTACCTTACAGACCCACGTGAGTGCCTGGAGATGGCACCACAGCAGCCTTAGAGTAAAGGTGTGTACACACGCACGCACCAGCAGAGCAGCCTTAGAGTGAAGGTGTGTACACGCACCAGCACAGCAGCCTTAGAGTGAAGGTTTGCACACACGCACGCACCAGCACAGCAGCCTTAGAGTGAAGGTGTGTACACGCACCAGCACAGTAGCCTTAGAATGAAGGTGTGCACACACGCACGCACCAGCACAGCAGCCTTAGAGTGAAGGTGTGTACACGCACCAGCACAGCAGCCTTAGAGTGAAGGTGTGCACACACACACGCACCAGCACAGCTGCCTTAGAGTGAAGGTGTGTACACACACACGTGAAGGTGTGTACACACGCACCAGCACAGCAGCCTTAGAGTGAAGGTGTGTACACATGTACGCACCGGCACAGCAGCCGTAGAGTGAAGGTGTGTACACATGCACACACCAGCACAGCAGCGTTAGAGTGAAGGTGTGTACACATGCACGCACCGGCACATCAGCCTTAGAGTGAAGGTGTGTGCACCAGCACAGCAGCCTTGCAGTGAAGGTGTGTACTCACGCACGCACCAGCACAGCAGCCTTAGAGTGACGGTGTGTACTCACACACGCACCAGCACAGCAGCCTTAGAGTGACGGTGTGTACTCACACACGCACCAGCACAACAGCCTTAGAGTGAAGGTGTGTACACGCACCAGCACAGCAGCCTTAGAGTGACGGCGTGTACTCACACACGCACCAGCACAGCAGCCTTAGAGTGAAGGTGTGTACATGCACCAGCACAGCAGCCTTAGAGTGACGGTGTGTACTCACACACGCACCAGTACAGCAGCCTTAGAGTGAAGGTGTGTACACATGTACGCACCGGCACAGCAGCCTTAGAGTGAAGGTGTGTACACGCACCAGCACAGCAGCCTTAGAGTGAAGGTGTGCACACACACACGCACCAGCACAGCTGCCTTAGAGTGAAGGTGTGTACACACACACACACGCACCAACACAGAGCTGTGTTTAACGGTAGTTACCAGTATTCTGCCTATTGCTCAACCATCTTGCTTTCCTTCCTCTCTCGACTGCTGGTTTCCTCTTTATTTGGGTCCGTGTGTCATTCTCACCATATGCACTTTAATGAGATCGAATAACGTTAGTGGTACCACTTTAGAATTGTATATATTTACCATTGTTGATTTCTGCGTACAAAGTGAGTTATCGTGATCGTGTACACCACTTCGAATATTAATTATATAAAGACTGTGTTTTGATCGATACAGTGTGTGGACATTCCTTTGTGGGTGCTTGGGGACTACACTGTACTTAAGAACCAGCTCGCATCACCTCCTGAGAAGCTATGCCTTGATTGCTCGTCCATTGCTACCGTAATAGAGAGTTTTGGCAGGGGTCTCTGTGTCTCTCCTCTACCAAATAGAGAGCGGAAGTACAGACCCCCCCTCCGGTCTTTACAGTAACACACTATAGAGCTGCCGGCCCCGTTAACCCCCTACAGCCTCATTACAAGGTTTGATCGCGGGACCCGGTAAGGACGCCTGGTAAAACTAGGCGTCCTTAGCGGATCCCGCGAGCAGACCAGGATGTAACAACGGGCCCGTTATTAACAGGCCCATTGTTATCCCCCTCCCTATTCCCATTGAGCCTATGGGGCTCGAATGGGAATGGGGATGTACCGGGTCCCGGTTCCTGGGAAGGGGAATTACCGGGCCCTCCAAGGTCGGAATGGCCTGGTAATTCCTCATTCTGGGAACCCGCACCCGGTACCGGGTATGAGGGTAGCCATGCCGCTAATAGCGGCATGGCTACCTCCATACTCGGAATGAGGCCCTATGTCTGTGTTCTCCTTGTGTATGTGTTTGCAATTGTGTTATGTTTCTCACTTTTGAGACCTATTCACATCATTGTAGGTGTGCGGTTGTTTTTTCTACTTATTTGGATTGGAGTCCGCTTGATTTGGGCTAGTTTTGGAAGGGCATTCAGCTTACTTTTTCCTTCTGCCTGGGCAACACTGCCCCTGCAGTGAGTGTTAAATCTCATTTGCGTTATGAGGCATTAATGCCCGGAGCGAGTGTGCAGTAGACCTGGAAGTGCACACTGCTGTAGGGGTCCACCTGAACCTGTGAAAGGTCACACGAGAGAATCCAGCCAACATTAGAGACAGTGGCCCTCATCTGTGCACTACTCCACATCATGCATTGTGTGTGTGTGGCAGGGGGCGGGATCCAGGCCTGGTTTTCATTCCTCCCATGGTAGTTGTGTTGTGTCCCCCTATTCTGTGCCTGTGGGACAGGTTCCGCATGGCGAGCAGTGCTGGCACCAGGACAGGTGAGATTAATTGCTTCTGAGATGCCCCTGTGTTCTAGTGGGGGCCATTTCTAGGGCCGGTGACTTCCAAGGGTCCTTCTCGGTGATCGCACTTAGCTACACTTTATGGTACGCATGCAGCATGCACAGCACTGAGCTACACTTTATGGTATGCATGCAGCATGCACAGCACTGAGCTACACTTTAAGGCACTGAGCTACACTTTATGGTATGCATGCAGCATGCACAGCACTGAGCTACACTTTATGGTACGCATGCAGCATGCACAGCACTTTGCTGCACTTTATGGTACGCATGCAGCATGCACAGCACTGAGCTACACTTAATGGTACTCATGCAGCATGCACAGCACTTAGCTACACTTTATGGTATGCAGGCAGCATGCGTGGCCAGGAAAGGGGCTGTCTTAAAGTAAAGGGATTGTGCATATGGGTTTTTCTTTTACAATGAGCACAAAAGGTTTGAGAGACTGTGCAGTGCTGTCCCAGGAGGGCTTTACAGACAGCTCCCCTCCCCAGGTCACCCCACCTCTTTTTCTCTCAAAGAGCCTGGGGCGGACACACGTGTGACAGGCAATGCTGCGTCCTGGAGAGAGCTCATTAGCATTTTAAACCCCTGGGTTCGTGCAAACAATTTTTATCCCAGGCTTTTCACTGCACCACACCCACCTCCCCCCATTAGTACTTCTGAAGTCAGCATCCTGCAAGATCCAGTCTTCCCCTCCCTCCACCCCCCTGGTACTTGATGCTCGCTCTTCCCCTCCCTCCACCCCCCGGGTACATGGTGCTCGCCCTTCCCCTCCCTCCAACCCCCTGGTACTCGGTGCTCACCCTTCCCTCCACTCCCTGGTACTCAGTGCTTGCCCTTACCCTCCCTCCACTCCCCTGTTTCTCGGTGCATGCCCTTCCCCTCCCTCCAACCCCCTGGCAGTCGGTGCTCGCCTTTCCCCTGGTACTCGGTTCTCACCCTTCCCCTCTCTCCACTCCCCTGGTACTCGGGGCTCGTCCTTCCCCTCCCTCCACCCCCTGGTACTCGGTGCTCGCCCTTCCCCCATCCCTCCACTCCCCTGGTACTCGGTGCTCACTTTTCCCCTCCCTCTGCAGACGATCTAACGGGGGCAGAGGGTATGTGATGTGGCTCAAAAAGTAGTGGGCGAAGTAGACCGCTCTGATAAACTCTGCAGATTATCTAGAAGGGGCAGAGGGTATGGTATAGGATTAAGGAAGTAGTGGGCCAGGTAGTGAACTCTGACCAGCTCTGTAGATGATCCTGAGGGGGCAGAGGGTATGTGATAGGACTCAGGACCTAGTGGGCCATGTAGTGACCTCTGGTCAGCTTTGCAGATGATCTCAGGGGGCAGAGGGTATGTGATACATGATACATGTGGTACAGTTAAATGACCGAGCAGGCTGTGATACTTTGTATGCTAAAGTCTTGCTGGACCCTAATACAACCATTGACCTCATCCTTGTCTACCGACCTCCCACGCAGATACCAGAATTCCCAATCCAGCTGGGGGACATTATAGCTTGGCGCCTCAAACCCTGCACCAAGGTCATCCTTTTAGGAGATTTTAACTTGGGCCTGTGGGATGTAAATACATAATGGCCTCGATTACCTTGTCTAATCTAGGCTTCCAACAGAACGTCTTGATGAGAACACATGCAGGAGGTAGGACCCTGGACTGGGTGGCGAGACATAATATAGACATTAAGGTAGGGGAGGTGATACCATGTCCATGGACAGACCACAGGTTGATACTCTTTGTGGGGTACATTTACCAGCCCCAACAGAAATTCCCTGCATCACAAAACTGCATTTAAACATTCATCCAAAAACGGCTTTGTTTTTTCTTCTCAGCACGTGTGGCAAGATTTGAACACAGCCACCACAAGAATCGCTGCATTGTGTCTTCCTTCATGTGGATCCAGAGAAAACAGTTTAAATTCAGAATGGCTCTGCAGTGCTGTTCTGCCAATTAAAGACTCAAGGCTATGCAAGAAAATGACCTAGATTCAAGATGACATTGCACTTGTGCTTCTTTCATGTTAAATATCACACAGTTTTGCTCCATTCAGACACAGCCCTGCTTGGGTATTTGATTCAATTGCCTTAAAATAAGACAATCCCTCCCAGAATGGCATTGTTTTCATCAGTCCATGAAAAGTGAAAGAATTCTGTTTCAAGTCTGCATGGCTTCGATTTACTTTTTGAATTGAACCAGCGCACGCAAACTACTACAAAGCAAAGCTATAGCGTGGCTCTCTCTTTGCCTCGTGTCAATTACCAAGAAACTATTTGCAGTCTATCGTTGTGTACAGAAACTGACCATCCCTTTAAAAGTCTTTCTGAAGTGAATGCAAAGGTGTTAGGGAAAATTCTCAAGAATGTGCTAATTTCCCTTACCTTTAAGACCCCCAGTAACTTTGCTGGATTTCTAGGATTTTAATTTTTACCTGGAAATCGTTGTGTACAGAAACTGACCATCCCTTTAAAAGCCTTTCTGAAGTGAATGCAAAGGTGTTGGGGAGAATTCTCAAGAATGTTCGAATTTCCCTTACCTTTGAGACCCCCAGTAACTTTGCTGGATTTCTGGGATTTTAATTTTTACCTGGAAATTGTTGTGTACAGAAACTGACCATCCCTTTAAAAGCCTTTCTGAAGTGAATGCAAAGGTGTTAGGGAGAATTCTCAAGAATGTGCCAATTTCCCTTACCTTTGAGACCCCCAGTAACTTTGCTGGATTTCTAGGATTTTAACTTTTAGCTGGAAAGAGTGTGACCCTTTTTTCCCACTCTTTCATGTATTTTGATGTGTGTTTTACTTTTCTGTTCTTTGGTTATGGAGTTTTAAAACAACTCCATAGGCATCATCTTTTTCTGTGTGTCACACAGCACCTTCAGTGCAGTGACACATGGATGTCTTTCAGACTTCCCAAGGTTTAAATACCTTCTCTGGGACTGACTACTGTCTCCCAGTGCATGTAAAGTTAAATTGACTTTGCTAGTCTTTTTAAATTCATGGACCCAGCACACTCTATCTTCCTATAAAGTGCTGGAGGGGTTGCCTAGCATCCCCTGTGTCTAAACACTCATGTAACAGTCAAATGTTACCCTTTCCTCTTGAAATGGCTGGTGGCAGTAGTTTTAGAACAAACTACCATGATTTTTCCCAACCGCGAACACTGGTAGCTAAAAATCGGGTTAACCATGTTTTTCAATATGGCGCCCAAGACCCCTCTGTAAAAACAGACTCCAGTAATCTTTTTTTGCCGTTTCTTTTAGGAAAGGTCCTTCATATGTTTAACTCTGTGCACCAAACCAGGTTTGGTCCCTTTGTGCGATGCCCTTTGGCGGGCTTCAGTGCTGAAGCCCTCCTCTGGTGCCTGAGTGTCTGGGGTGGACAGTATGTGAGGCAGGTGCCCAAAACTCCCTGTGCTGAGTCTCTTAGGAGACTTGAATGCACTCTGATGTGATTGGCTGGCTGACTGTCCGGCAAGGACAGCCACCCTGCTGGGTGAGTGACAGCTAGGCTGGAATAAATCGGAGAAAAATGTTTAAAAGCAGGTCTCTGGGACTTTGAAGGCAGAGTCGACCACTGGAACGAAAGAACCGAAGACGAGCTGAAGGAAGACGACTGCTGAAACTCCAGGACCGTTGGCTTGCCTGGTGAAGCCCTTCTGCAGGTCTGAATTGCCTGAAATTCCATCGACAGAGAGGCTCCTTCAAGGACGACGTCTTCCCTTTAGCTGGTGGGAACAACCATCTCGTAAGCCACCTGAACACCGTCTCCATACTGGTCAAATTTTCATCAGAGTGCTGTTGAAAACCGGATAGCCAGTGAGAAGGATACCAGTTTGTGGACTTTGAGGAACTCACACTTTAAAACCGATATTTAGCCAAGCTTGTGGCTTCTTCCCTGGGCAGTGCAGGAACCTCCCGACGTCCTTCTTCTTGTCCCCACGACTGAAGCTCAGGAACAGCGAGATCTGAGGAACTGCCAGGAACAACTGCCTCAGCTACAGCTTTTCTTCATACTTAAGGTACTGTGCACACACAGTGTGGAAATCCTTTCTGCCGCGGTGAAAGTTTGTGAAACTTTCAGAACTTTGGAGTCTTGTTCCACCTAAACCGACATATAACTATTTTTCTGGCAAACTACTTCTAAGAACATTGGCAAAGACTCAACCGTTTACTACCAGAACTGTGCTATCCTATCCAAGACACTGAACCATTGACTTTGGCCCAGACCTATTGAATTGAATTGCCTCTTGTAGTGAACTGAAACTATTTGCCCTGACTATGAAGATAATTGTGCTTTAATTCTTACAACCTTTGTCTTTCTACCCCTTTTGAAAGTTACTGAAGTGCAATTTTGCTCCCACTTCAGGGGAGCCTAACTTGTTCAGAAACGTGTTGGTTGTGTACTGTAGTGTATTATAGTGTGATATTGAGCTGCTTCTTATTAATGGAATGTTTTCTAACTAAATGTGTAAATAAATGTATATTCTTTTACCAAAACCTTGAGTAAGTGTTTGTTTGAACTACTGTGATTGCAAGTCCGTTGTGTAACATCTTGTACTGCTCACATCCCTCTTGAGATAAGTCTGGCTGCTCAGCCACTGCTACCACATAACTGTGTAGTACAGGCTTGTACCAAAGGTGAGATAGTGCGTACACCTGTAGTCTTAATTGTGTGTAGTGTTCCCAAAGAGTGCTGCATGTAATTCTGCCTAACAAAAGGAAACTGTATGTGACAGAACCCGCATCTTGCCAAATCAACATGTAAAAGAATGAACACGTGTAAATCTGCTTTTGCAAAGCAGAAAGCTGCTCTTTGAAAGATGAATGTGAAATAAAACCGCTTCTCGCACAGAAACACAATTTTATCTGGGGTAGAAGGGCTGCAAAGTTATGTATATTATGCTTTTTTCCCCCCAAAAAAGGACTTCAACAGCCTGGCTGAAGCCCAGGAATTCCTGTCCAACCAGTTTGGCATCAAGGCTAATTTCGCACCTACAAGTAACTAAGGCTGCAAGGGCATGTGCTCTGTTCTCATGGGACTGATAGTCTGATAATTACAGGTTCTACTAGACTGACCGGCAGGCCTGCCATCAAATACCATGGAGATGACTGGGCCCTGTGTTGTTGGCCAGGTGGTGTGATTTCGTCTGCATTCATTCCCAGTTCCCACTGGAGGACTTCAAAGGAGAGTCATGGAAACCCTTGTGGAAGCTGACCAAGGGGGGACAATTTGGATTGTGGGGTGGCAGCACCGCCTACATCGTTTGCAAATCCACCTCATTGACAATGCAGGACATTTATACTTTAAGACATTTTTCCCGCAATTGGAATAAGCAGCAATGTGTTTATTATGACAGTTTTAATGTGAATTTTGGACACGCACAATGAGACCATGTGTGTCTTTATAGCACATGGCGAACTGGAATTGCAGGAAAAATGCATTTCTGGGTGAAGCATAAATGGCACAGATATAAAACTCGGGGAAAACATGCCAAATACTATTATGCTTATGTGTAGCCATTTGCAGAATTTTAGATAATGTTTCTCCTGAAAATGGCAAAATTGTGCCTAAGGACGAGGCAACATTGCACAGAATTGGAGTTCTAACCGGCATATTCCTTGTGAAATATGGGATCTGCCTATCTGATTTTTATGATGGTGACTATTGTAAATATCAGGGTTTGGTTCCATAACTCATTTTTGTGAAAAATAGGCTTGTGAGGCAAAGGGAGTCATAAAATTACGCACACAGAAGGTGAGGTCACTTCCCTTGAACCAGTCCACCTGGAGAGAGGGGGCGTCACCCGTAGCCTGGCCTATCCCATGCATTCCACCCAGATTGTAAAATTCTATGATGTCACTTTGGCTATATAAGAGATAGACAGGGAGACACAAGGATCTTCAACATTCAAAATTCACCCTTCAAGTTTCCAAGACTCTAGAACCAGGTCCAGAGGAAGCTGACCCCATCCAGGCAGAACCACCTATTCAGAACCACATTAATCCCAATAATCTAGGGAGAAAGGAAAAAAGGCATCTGATCCCTTTTAGGAGAATCCAGTGGCCAGACTCTTTTCCCAGCTGAACCATCCCGCTGTCCACAGTGATCAAGCTTGCCCAGCTTTTCCCATCCAGGAGAGCCCAGCTGTCACCGTGACCATATCTCGTGGCCCCACTGCCTGTGACCAGATCCTTGGCTGCGCCATCTAGAGACCCTGCTGGCTGTGCAAATTACCAAACCCAAGCTTGCCTTGTAAGTATCCCATCACCCAGTACCCAAAAACTGCATATCCCGCTCTTTTACCTTGCATCTTGTTCAAACCCTATAAAAACCCTATTAAAACCCTAGTCATTTCCCCAAATTGCCAGTATCCTCTGTTCACTTTTCCCTAGAAGAATCTTTGTTAGTCTATATCTGTTAGCATATCTCTTTTCTATTTTCTTCAGTTACCTGTGTAAGTCCCTAGTATCATTTGAAGTAAATCAATTAATTCCCCATTGAAAATTCACGTGCATTATTGATGCCCTTCGAAAGTAACAATATTGTCGAGTGTTTTTACTAATTACAGCCTTAAAATATAGTCTCAATCGAACTAATCATTGTGCTAATAAAACCGATTTTACCTGTGTATTTTGCTTTTCTTTAAAATCCGACTTGCATTTCCCATAGTAAAACCCATATCATCATCCTATAAAAGTCATCCCTTCCCATCAGGATCCTATCTGTTCTGTGTCTTTGTCTCCCATTTAAAAAAATGATTTCCGATTTTGACTGCTAAGCCCATTTTCCTAGCTGTTTGCCAGTTTAAAGCCTGTGTGAAATAAGAAATTGCAATTCTGCCGCGTGTGATTTCTGTTGCATTGTTTTCCTCCTAAATCGATTTTATCACCTGTGTTCACATTGCTTTAGTGCCCTGCTCAGTAGCCTGTAAGCTTCCATGACTCTTTAGTGCAGCCACATGAATTTCTGTCATAGCTATCCTACCGCAAGTGTAAACTGATCTGTCAGTAACCAGAGAAATCTGAGTATGCCATTTTTCTCAATTTGAGGGTTTTCAAGTTTTGGCCTCCCATTCTGGGGTGGTGGGTCGAATTTAAAAAATGTTTTTTCCGTATTCTTTCTGACTCCTTGCCACTGATTTCCATCCACACAGAATTTAGTTAGCAGGTGTTTGGGGGAAGTGTTGCAGGGGGAGTGCATAACATATGTGCTATCTATGATTGTGAAGCAAAAGTGATTTTATTTCCATTTCTGTTTAAGGTTTATGTAGATGATGTTAGAAAGTTGAAAGTTGCCAAAACTGCACATGGCACAACAGATTGCAGGTTCAAATCAAAGGATGATGGGCTCGGCAGTCAACACACTAGCCACAGAAAAGACACGCTGTAGATTGAAAAGCGACACCACAAGCAGGTACTCTAGCAAAATTCCAAGACGCAAAATAGCAAAATGCAATGCCTTTGCAGTGTGGAAAGCCTCAAATTCAGAAACCAATGAGGATGCGTACGCAAAGGCCGCTAAAGAGCACAAAGAAGCCGTCATTAAAGCAAAGAGAGAGGAACATGATCAAAGGACAGTACCGGCTAAATCAGATTCTAAAGAAGCGTTTAAAATCCTTAAGGAATTGGAGTTCCCGTGCCCACAGACCTCTACTACAGTTAGAGACAAAAAAGGGTGCAAATCTATTCAGGACGCTTTAAATAATAAAGTCAAAAAAATTCAGGCTGGTGTTAGCACAAAAAAGAACTTATTAGCAAACAATTCTCAGATACAATCTCTCTATGAAGTAAAAAAAAAACATCCGCTCTTCGATTCTTTCCCCGATTTCAGAGTGATATGTCCACTGTGCTGAACCGCCTCAACCTACACCATGTAAAGGAGATATTTGCCCCTCTAAAGTGGTCAAATTTTGTGCTACCCAATTGACTCCTGTGCTCAAAAAATTGGTTAACTCCTCTTTAAGGAATGTTCATCAGTGCCAGCCTGTCTGAAGCAAACATGGATTTCCCCATTACTGAAAAAGCCATCTCTTGATCCAGATGTCTCGACAACAAATTATAGACCTATTTCTAACTCACCTTTCTTGCTCAAGATTTTAGATCAGGTGGCTTATACGCAGATCTTGGGGCAGGGCTCATAGTATAGAACTTGCTCTGACGGATCTCAAGGCCAACATGCTGGACATGGTGGACAAAGGATCCACCACCCTCCTCATGTTGATTGATCTCTCCGCGGCATTCGACCTGGTGGATCATGCCTTGCTGGTCACCAGACTTGTGCAATCGGCCAGTTTCTCCCCAATATCGGCCACATGGGGAGAATCCTTTCTTTCAGAACAAACTGAGAGGGTCTTTGTGGATGACTGTAGGGCAGACGACGTTCATGTGCACTGCGGGGTGCCGTAGGGATCTTGACTGTTCCCAGTCCTTTTTAACTTATTTACACCCCCGCCTTTTGAACTCCGGGACTCTAATGGGTCACTGTATACCAACTATGTGTCTCATCCCATTGTCAGGGGACTACAGCAGGGACACAGAGTCCTTCAATAGAGTCTACGCTCTGTTTCAGTCCTGGATGCTGGAGAACAATCTTGCACTGAATGATGCAAAGACAGAAGTAAGGATGATAGGGACAGCGTCCCGCCTGCGGACACTATCCCCAGACTACAGGGAGGTGGTCATTGCAGGATGTACCATACTAATAATAATAATAATATTTTAGCATTTATATAGCGCTACGAACCCTTAGGCATCTGAGCGCTGCTTATTATTACCCCCGGTGTGTGGTGTTCATTTATCGACCTCGGAAGGATGAGAGACTGAGTTTGGCCCTGTCGGGATTCAAACCTGCATCGGCAGGCTTTGCACGGATGTCAAAGCGAGCGCTCTACTGGCTGTGCTATCTGACCATAATCTCCCTCTCGAAAAAGACATTAGGGATGGTGATTGATCAGGAGCAGAACATGAAGGCTCATGTTATCTTTCTGGTGTGGGCCACCACCTATTACCTCAAACTTCTTGCTCAGCTGAGACCCTTTCTGTCACAGGATAATTGTGCCTTCATTGCTAGGGCAATTATCAGTGCCAAATTGGACTATGGGGCCAGTCTGTTGCAGGGTGCAGGGAAAGGCGAAATCATGCGTCGCCAGGTGATCCAGAACAATGCAGTCAGAACAGTTATGGATCTGAGGATGGATGAACATGTCACAGATGCTAGGAAAGCACTTCACTGGCTACCTATAGCCAGTAGAGTGACATTCTGCCTATTGTGTATTACACACAAATGCCTATATGGACTAAGTGCAGCGTATCTATCAAATCCCCTTACCTGGTTGAGGCTAGAAGGACATTAAGATCAAATAATGCAGTGTAACTTATACACAGTACACCGTGGTCCAAACTGGTAGGGCTCAACCAGGGGTCATTTGCCTATGCTGCCCCTAAGAGCTGGAATGTGCTGCCTCTTGATTTTAGGTTATGTGAATCTTTTTCTACATTTAAGAAGGACTTGAAAACCAGGCTGTTCGGATGATTCACAGTATAGTGTCAGCTCTGCTCCCCGGCCATGGTCGGCTGAGGGCCGCTCTCCTTTTTAGACACAGTTTCATTTGTTATGATTGTATGTTGTAAGTCTTGTTACCGCTACTGGACATGGCTTTATAAGCATAAATAAATAAATAAATAAATAAATAAATAAATAAATAAATGATAGGACTCAGGGCGCAGTGGGCCAGGTACGGACCTCTGATCAGATCTGCTGATGATCAAGCTGGGGCAGAGGGTATGTTATAGGGCTCAGGATATAGTGGGCCTGGTGGCAAGCTCTGATCGGCTTTGCAGATGATCTGGAGGGGACAGAGGGTATGTGATTGGGCTCAGGAAGCATTGGGCCACGTAGTGACCTCAGATCAGCGCTGCAGATGGTCTCATGCGGCAGAGGGTATGTCATAGGGCTTAGGAAGTAGTGGGCCAAGTAGTAGCCTCGAATCAGCTCTGCAGATGATCAAGATGGGGCAGAGGGTATGTGATTGGGCTCAGGAAGTAGCGGGCCAGGTAGTGACCTCGAATCAGCTCTGAAGAAGATCAAGATTGGGCAGAGGGTATGTGATAGGCCCCAAGATGTAGTGGGCCAGGTATGGACCTCTGATCAGCTCTGCAACATTACAATATTTACTGACGATATATCGTCCATTCTTGCGACTAGCACCAAACCTAACTCGCAAATCCACCTACTTGGTGACTTCAACTTAGGTTACCAAGAAGTCAATGACCCTAAAGCCGCCGACCTCCTAAACATTCTAACTGATTATGGCCTCACCCAACACATCAAGGAGCCTACCCACATCAAAGGCCGCACCCTTGACTGGGTTGCAGACCTTAACTGTAAGCTCAACCTTTTTACTGTGACTCCTTGCTTCTTGTCAGATCACTTCAAAATAACCTTTGCAATTAATGCCAGTCCTCAAACAGGCAAACCGAATCTTGCCCCTGCTATTCAAACACGTAATAAGAAGGATATCTCTACGGAGAAACTTCTCCCCATCATTCTTCCTCTATTAAATACCACTTTGACCACTTGCTCTGACCCGACAGTTTTAGTGGATATTTATAACCAGACTATGCGCAAAGCCCTTGATACCATTGCTACACTAAAATTGCGTAGACAAAAACCACACGCACATCTGAACTCCTGGTTCACCCCACATTTTAGAGGCTTACGTAAGGAAAAAAGAAAGGCTGAGTGCCTTTGGAAAAATGTATCTTCCTTGGTAAATAAAAACAACCTAACTATGGCCTCCTCCCCGTATAAAACTGCTATTCTCGCAGCAAAAAAAGACGTTTATAACAAACGCATCATACAGGCCCAATCAAACACAAAGGAACTCTTTAAGATTCTTAAGGAACTTGACTCTACAGTTGCTCCTCTAGTGACATGCTCCCCTGACGCTGCATTGTGTATGAATATTCAAAAGGCTGTGTTAAATAAAATTGCCTTACTTCAAACCAAAATAAATGCCAAAAAGAATATCCTTACCGACTACACCATGAACACACCCCCGTTCAACACTAATATGCCCAATCACCCTCAAAAACCTTTTAGTTTTTTTTCCGCTATCCATTGAAGAAGTGGAAAACATCATCAAAAAACTGAAACCATCAAACTGCCAAGGAGATACGTGCCCTGCACCGATTATCAAGGAAGCTGCACATGACCTTGCACCCTTCATCAAAACCTTCATAAACGCCTCCTTTAAATCTGGTACTGTCCCTGATAACCTCAAGGATTCCTGGGTTATCCCGTTAATCAAAAAACCTTCCCTCGACCCCTGTAACCCAGCCAACTATAGGCCTATCAGTACAGTACCTTACCTACTAAAAATCCGGGACAGTGCTGCCTACCTGCAAATCCAGAACTATCTCGAATCCCACCAACTACTTGGTCTCCGTCAATCTTGTTTCCGTCCTAGACACAGCACTGAAAATGCTTTGATAGATTTAAAAACTCAAATTAATGATCTAAATGACAAGGGTGAAATGGCACTCCTCCTCTTGCTTGACCTGTCAGCAGCATTTGATTTGGTCGACCATAAAATTCTCTGTCACCATCTCAAAACTGCCTCGCACTTTTCTGAGTCAGCATCATCCTGGGTTAGCTCCTTCTTGGCTAATAAAACCATGAGGGTTTTCTCCCCTCCAGCTTCTGCAGAACCAGCTCCTGTCTCTTGTGGAGTCCCTCAAGGATCGTGTGTTTCTCCCACACTATACAATGTATTTACAAAGCCACTTTTTGACATAATCGACTATCTGGGTGTCTCATACACCAACGACCCTGACGACACCCAGATACTCATCCCTATCACTGGTGACTTAGCCCTTGACACAGAGGCCCTTAACGAGATCTACTCAATCATCCAGGCCTGGATGGCTTATCATGGGCTCTGCCCCAATGATGAGAAAACTGAGCTTCTTATCCTTGCATCACATGCCAAATTGGCCAAACTTGACACAGCCTACAATGCATTTACTATAGACGGCAATATCATTAAAGTGTCTAAGGTAGCAAAAACTCTGGGCATCTATCTCAACGCTACCCTATCATTAACTAGACAAACAAATGCTGTAGCGTCGGCCTCAGTGCACACTTGTAAGCTTATCACAGCCTGCAGACCTTTCCTTAGCACTGAGAACTGCATTATCCTAGCCAGAACCCTAATCATGGCTAAAATAGAGTACTGCAACACTCTCTACCTAGGGACAAGCCAAATAAACATTGACAAGCTTCAAGTCACACAAAACAATGCCATCAGGGCTGCCCTTAATATCCACAGAGGATCTCACATATCACACTAGGCGCAACCTACATTGGCTTCCCGTCACGCTAATGATTTTGCTAAAAACCCTAGCCTTATCTTATAAGGCACAGAACAATTTGGCACCAGCTTACCTGGCCAACCGCTTCACACAGCATGCCGCAAATAGACCACTCAGAACAGCCTATGTCAACACACTCTCCATACCGAGATTCAAACTACAGTCTGCAGGGGGATCTAGTTTCCCTGTCCTTGCAGCTAAACTTTGGAACACCATCCCTCCCACACTGAGATCAGATCCCACGTTCTACTCCTTCGAAACCAAAACCAAACTTTGGCTTCAGAAGCTGGATGAACCTTCCACTCTTGGATTATAGGCCTCTTTCACTAATACTTGAGCACTTCCACACCCTTCCTCATGATGGTCGCGCCTCTCTGTCTTCGCAGTAGTGTCTCCCACGCCTGGCCTTATCATCCTTAGGCAGACTTGGAATTTTTGCACAGATTTATTGTAACTGAATTAAGTTTTCTGTACCTTCTTTGCTAAGCTTGCCCCCTACGGGGATCATACTATGCATGTTTCTAACTACTGTCCTGTAAGTCCCCTTGGGGAAGATGTTATGCCTTGCTTGTAACCATTTTCATGTAACTATGCGCCAAGATGCCTCTTGGCAAGGTCGCGCTTTACAAATAAAATAAATACAAATAAATACAAATACAAAATGCAGATGATCAAGATGGGGCACAGGGTGTGTGATAGGGCTCAGGAAGTAGTGGGCCAGGTAGTGACCTCGGATCAGCTCTGCAGTTGGTCTCAGGGGGCAGAGGGTATGTGATTGGGCTCAGGAAGTAGTGGGCCAGGTAGTGACCTCTGATCAGCTCTGTAGATGCTGCCCCGCCCACCTGATGCCTTCCTGTTTGCCGCTCTTTTTCCCCATTTAGCAAGCCCCGCCCGCCTGGTGCCTTCCTGGTTGCCGCTCCTTTTTCCTACTTAAGTAGCCCACCAGCCTCTTTTCCTTTGCATATGCGGAGCAGGTGCAAGTGGATCTTGGTCACATGGCCTAAGCACCACCCACCTTCCTAGCCCTGCCTCTTCCTTCCTGCTCTTAAATCGTAGATCAAGGGTGTCTCTCGCCCGGGCATCCGAAGGTCAGGCAAAGAAAAGGGCAATTCCTGTTTGGACCTGTTCAGACCAGGGGATCCAGGGCCCGAACCCCTGCTTAGACAGCAGGTAAGCATGCACCAACATGTGTTTACTCTCTCTGTTCCCACAGGCCATCCCCACCCCTCTGGTCCCCCCGTGACCTCCTTCTCACACACAGGTGTTGCCTGTTTGCTTGATTTTTCTACCCTGCTCCCCCTACACCCTTCCAGCTTACTTCTGCAAGAGTCTGTCCTGATAGCCAAATCCTTTAAAAATCTGTGGCAAAGACTTAACCGTTACTTACCAGAACTGTGCTATCCTAAACAAAAGACTCTGAAACACTGAATTTGGCCCAGGCCGATTGAGAAAAATTGCTGGTTGTATGTAACTGAAACCGTTTGCCCTGCCTATGAATGTATTTGGGCTGTCTATTCGTATAACCTTGTCTTTTCCCTCCTTTATTAATTATCTGAAGTGCCATTTTGCTCCCCCTTCATTTTGGAGCTAAACTCGTTCATTTACTTACTGATTGGATTTTTGTGGTTTATTCGTGTGTGATATTGAGCTACTTATGCTAGTGTAATGTTTTCTAACTGACTGAGTAAATAAATGTATATTCTTTTACCAAGAAACCTTGAGTAAGTGTCTATTTGAATCACTGTATTAGTTGGTCCTTTGTGTAACTTGTACTGCTCACACAACTCTTGAGATAAGTCTGGATGCTCAGCCACTGCTAGCACATGACTGTGTAGTACAGGCGTGTACCAAAGGTGAAATTTTACCTACACTTGTAGTCTTAATTGCCTAGAGAGTTCCCCAAGGGTACTGCAGGGGATTCTGCCTAACACTGGCGGCAGCAGTAGGATAAGGTATACTTGTTATATTTAGAGTGCTACTTTTAATTTGTTCAAATAATCCTCCCAAGGCTAAGAAACACTAGTAAGGCAATTGTTTTATCATGACTGATATGGAAAGCTACAGACAGGAGACCATAGTGACTTTAACTGTTGATCAATTGAGAGATATGTGTAAAGCTAGGAATCTCACTGTAAAATGCAAGAAGGTTGAATTGATAGAAAAGTTGTTAGAATACTAAAGTCTGAGGAGTGGGTCTGAAAATCCCACACCTGCAGAAAATGTGGAAAATGTTGATGAGGATGATAATATGTCAGAGCCCAGCTCTAATGTTATGGATGAGTTAGATGTGGCAGAAGAGTCTCACAATGTAGGCCCTGTCTTACCTCTACCTGCTCATATGCCTTAACCTTTGACCACAGGTACCCCATCATGTCCAAACCTATGTCCTGAATTTGTCTCACTTGAAGATGAGACTGGAATTAGAATTTAAAA
Organism: Ambystoma mexicanum; assembly: GCF_040938575.1. Lineage (NCBI taxonomy): Eukaryota > Metazoa > Chordata > Amphibia > Caudata > Ambystomatidae > Ambystoma > Ambystoma mexicanum. The sequence continues at coordinate 14,531,755 of NC_090927.1, read as the reverse complement.
GAATCCAAGCTCAAACTGAAACAAAGCATCAAGAGCTTAGACTCAGAGAAATGGAATTGAATCATGCACTTGAAATGAAAAAGTTGTCTCTTGAAACTGGTTCTCTCCCAGAGTCCTCTAGGTCTTCCAGTCCTAAGAGACCTTGCATGCCCAAAGATACAGTTAGTATGTATGAGGATAAGCTTGATATTTTGGATTGGTTGACTGCTTTTGATATAACCACGGGATTCAAGACATTACAGGGAATCAGTTGATTCTTTGGCTTTTTTCTAGGCCACCCCCGGTTGCAACTGTTGGTGTAATGGAGTTGGGAGATATAGACAGACAGGAGTATGAAACTGTGAAGCTAGCTTTGACAGCTAGATTTGGGAAAACCCCTTCTCAGTATCTTTAGAGGTTTAGAACCCTCAAAAAGCATGATGGTACCCCTTGGGCTACCTGGGTGACTGAATGTTTGAAAAACTTAGATGGATGGGTTAAGGGTTACAGAGTGAACACTTATGAAGGTATGAGAAATCTGTTTATGTTGGAATCTATTTATGATGCCTGCTCTCCTGAGCTGAGACAGCCTTTGGCTGACGCTAAGGAAATTGATCCCAAGAAGTTATCAAGGGCGGCTGACTTGTGGCTTGCCAACAGGGCTAATCACAAGCATTCTGGGACCACTCAGAAGAAGGATGAGGGAAAGAAGCACAAGAAAGATACCAAAGAGAATTATAATACTTCCACTCCAAAAAAGGTCCACAAATATAACAAGGGTAAGCCACAAGGGAAACCAAATCAGGCTGGTGTGCCTTCTGGGGACAAAACAGAAGGAGGTCAGAACAAACCCCCATTCATAAAGACACTTGGTAAATGTTATGCTTGTGTGACAACTGACCATGTGATAGGGGATACCAGATGTAAGGGTAAACCTTCAGGGGTCCATACTGGCTCCTTAGCCTTCTCCCCAGAGGATGAAGTTCCAATGGCAAGTGGAAACTTTCACTTACTGACTGAGGAACCCATGAAAGTCTCAGCCAGTGTTTCTTTAGTATCCCTGGGTCTGTGGGAACAACAGCACTTAGATGTGTACAACTCTATCCCAGACAATACTAAAGAGTATTAAAAAGACAGTGTTCTAGTGAATGGTCAGGAGACCCCTGCCATCAGAGACACTGGGGCCAGCATAACTGTCGTTGATGAACAATTTTACAAGGACAAATTCCTAACTAAGCTTGCGGGAGGCCCTGTCCAAATTCTTCCACAGTTAACAGCTCTCATCCAGTGTAATGATATTACTGTCAAAATACCTGTAAGTGTGCAGAGTGAAGTACCAGGGAGAGTCCTGTTGGGGAATGACTTAAAAACTCTTGGAGTTGTATCAAGCACCCCCAGGCCTCCCAGCAAAAGGAAACAGGAGCAGGATAGGAAGGCCATGGAGAGTACCTTAAGGGGCTCTACAGAGGAGATTATAGAGGAAACTAGAACTCCCAGTCCACAGGACTTACTGACTGCAATTTCAAAGAAGATCGAGGAAAGGGGGCAACCTAAAACCTTCAGGAAGAAACCAGCCAGCACTCCTGTGCTACCAACAAGGACATCCCCAAGAGGTCTGTCAAATAACACACCTGTGATCCCTTCACCAGCTGAGGCTGTGTGTGTGGAACAACCTTGTGTGGTGGAATCAGCTGCTGAGCAATCAGAGCTGGAAGAGGACCTTGGTCCTGTTGAAGATCTGGATCCTGCAGACCATCCTGAGCTACAGTCTTTACTGGCAGAAGGTGGACCCTGCAGGGCAGACTTCAGCACAGGACAATGGCCTCTTCTACAGTGAACCGACTGAGTCTATCCCAGGGGACTACAGGAGACTTTTAGTGCATCTTGAAAGCATACTCCAGTTCCTACAGTTATCCCATGAGATACCTTTGGCTGGTAACTTGAGTTTCAAGAAGACCAAGGAAAGGCTCTCTTTGTACTTCTACTAGCCTAAATTAGGGGCTGATGTAGATAAATACTGTAGGAGCTGTCACACTTGCCAAACCTCTGGCAAGTGTGGAGCCAAGAATGTGTCACCCTTGGTGTCTCTCCCAGTGGTGGGAGTCCCTTTTGAGAGAGTAGGAATTGACATTGTTGGTCCCTTAGACCCTCTCACATCTTCAGGAAACAGGTTTATCCTAGTTGTGGTAGACTATGCTACTAGGTATCCTGAAGCAATACCTATGAGGACTGTTACAGCTCAGGCTGTTGCTAAGGCCCTACTTGGTATTTTTACCAGAGTAGGTTTTCCTATGGAGGTTATCTCAGACAGGGGAACCCATTTTATGTCCCAATACATGCAGGCCATGTGGGAAAACTGTGAAGTAACTTACAAGTTCTCAACTGCCTTCCATCCTCAGACAAATGGATTGGTAGAGAGGTTTAACCGTACAATGAAGAGCATGATAGGTGCTTTAGAGGAACCCCTTAGAAGAAAGTGGGACCTTCTACTGCCATGCCTTCTCTTTGCATATAGAGAAGTCCCTCAGGAGGGAGTAGGATCTAGTCCCTTTGAACTTCTTTATGGCCATCCAATTAGAGGCCCCTTGGCCCTAATTAAGGAGGGGTTGGAGAGTGCTCCTTCCCCCAAGCCAGTGAGAGTCACTGACTATGTGATAGGTCTCCGGAGGAGAATGTCACACATGATGTCCTAAGCATCAGATAACTTGAAAACAGTTCAGGCTCTGGTGAAGCATTGGCATTACCTGAAGGCCAACATGGTTGAGTTTTCTCAAGACCAGCTAGCTCTAGTTATGGTACCTACAAGGCAGAGGGCCTTACAGGACACATGGATAGGACCCTTAAAGGTTGTGGGTAAACATGGAGAGGTCAACTATCTGGTGGATTTAGGCAATCCTAAGGAAGCTCCCAGAGTCGTTGATACCAATCGTCTAACAGCTTATGTCTCGAGACCAGAAGTAGGAGCTTTCCTTCTAGCTTCAGCTCAAGAGGAGGAGGAGAGTGAACCTCTACCTGACTTACTCAGAGGCAAACCTTTAGATGAGAAAGTGGAAGGAGTTAATCTCTCTTCTAATTTGACACCTGAACAACAGGAGGAGTGCAGGTTTCTGTTAAATCAGTTTGCCTCCCTGTTTTCACTATCACCAGGCTTGACCCCTTGGGGCCAGCATGATATTCAAACTGGTGACTGTTTACCTGTCAAAAACAGAGGTTACAGGATGTCAGATCATGTAAGATCCCACATAAAGGAGGAGGTCAACAAGATGTTTGATCTTGGGGTAATAGAGCCCTCTACCAGTCCATGGTCTAGTTCAGTTGTTCTAGTACCAAAGGCAGGATCCAAGGAGTTGAGATTATGTGTGGACTATTAATGCAGTCACCAAGACTGCCCACCCTTTAGCAAGGACAGATGAACTGGTTGATAAACTTGGTTCAGCCAAGTACCTCAGTACATTTGATCTAACTTCAGGCTATTGGCAAATAGCACTCACAGACCATGCAAAGGAGAAAACTGCATTCTCAACCCCAGCAGGCCATTACCAGTTCAAGGTAATGCCTTTTGGATTACAGAATGCACCTGTTACATTCCAAAGGATGGTTAATCAGGTTCTGAATGGGATGGAGGACTTCTGCATAGCATACTTGGATGACATTGCAGTGTTCAGCCCTACTTGGAAAGAACATGTTGACCACTTAGGATATGTTTTGCAGGCTCTTGAGCAGGCCCATCTGACCATAAAGACTAGTAAATGCATAATAATAGTAAAGTGGTCTACCTTGGACATGAGGTAGGAGGAGGTGAAATAATGCCATTGCCTAGTAAAGTACAAGTTGTACAAAACTGGGCCACCCCTATTACTCATACCCAAGTGAGAGCCTTCCTAGGCCTCACTGGGTACTATAGGAACATCATTGAGAACTATGGGACCATAGCTTCTCCCTTGAATGTGATCTCCTTTCCCAAATTCCCTAAAAAGGTCAGGTGGAATGAGGAGTGCACTGAGGCATTTGAAGGCCTAAAGAAAGCCCTTTGCCAAGCTCCATTCCCAAGAGCGCCTGACTATAACCAAACCTTCATTTTGCAGACAGATGCTTCAAATACAGGTACAGGTGCAGTCCTTAGTCAACTGGATGAGAAAAGTAGGGAGCACCCCATTTCCTTCATCAGCAGGAAGCTGAAGGAACCAGAAACAAGGTGGGCGACCATAGAGTGTGAGTGCTTTGCTATTGTGTGGTCACTGAAGAAGTTTAGGTCATGCTTGTATGGATCTACTTTTGGGATTCAGACTGACCACCAACCCTTGAGATGGTTGATGCAAATGAAAGGGGAAAACCCCAAACTTCTAAGATGGTCAATCTGCCTGCAAGGGTTTGTTTTTACCATTGAACACAGGTCAGGGTGTCACCACCAAAATGCTGATGGTCTCTCCAGGATGTTTGACCGACGGGAGTAAGGAGATTCATCCAGGAGTGGATTAAATCCTCCTGTCCCTTAGTCTGGGGGGGAATGAGTGTTACGGATTATTCTCAAAATGTGCTAATTTCCCTTACCTTTTGAGACCCCCAGCAACTTTTCTGGATTTCTGGAACTTGATTTGTTTTACCTGGAAAGAGTGTGAGCCTTTGTTTCCCACTCTTTCATGTATTTTGATGTGTGTGTTACTTTTGTGTTCTTTGGTTATGGTGTTTTTAACAAACTCCATGGCCTCATCTTTTTCTGTGTGTCACACATCACCTTCAGTGCAGTGGCACAGGGGTGTCTTTCAGACTCCCCAAGCTTTAAACACCTTCTCTGGGACTGACTACTGTCTCCCAGAGCATGTAAAGTTAAATTGACTTTACTAGTCTCTTTAAATGTACTGACCCTGCGCACACTAATGTAATGGAGGTGCTGAAATGAACCAACAACTGAATGCAGTAGGGGGCACCCCCCCCCCACTTAAAGCTAGGCAGAGAAATTTGTATGGCATGATTTAGTATTGTAAATGTGTAAAAATAGAATGTGTTCAAAGTCAAAAATGCTTTAAGTTTGGTTTAGTAAGTAGGCAAGGTACAGAATGCATATTATAAAAGTTGAGTTGGAAAATGATTAAGGGTTTTTTCTATAACCAGACAGAAAAGAACTCTGCCATTTATATAACTGACAATGCCTTTAAATGAATGCCTTTAACTGATAATGCTGCTAAATGGGTGAAAAAAGATGCATAAATGAAGAAATGCTGCAGAGCATGTTAGCATGAGTCAGTTCTGAAGTTGAAACATTCAAGGCCACCGTGCCTTCAGAAACCAGATAAACAATCCGAAACCAGACAAGTTCATTGTGGCTGTGTCTGAAAATTTAGCTAAGGGAACCAGCTGCATAACCATATTTGGGGCAGCGCCACTGGGAAAAGCCTGGGATGTGTGCCAGAATGTATTTCAGTTTGAAGGTTTAAACAAGATAAGAAATAATTGCACGGTGCGCGAATGCTCAACCAAGAGTTTGCCTGGACATGTTTAGAAAAGGTGGGGGTTTGAATCCTCTTTTCTCTGACAAGATATAAAAGGGAGCTCCGTTTTTAGATGAGGGTTGGGTTTGTGTACTTGACAACGATGCTGTTTGTGCTCTGTGTCGGCCTAGCATGAAATAAAACCTGATGAATCTGACTCTGTCTCCTGCCTGCTGCTTGGAATGATTCTGCTGAAATGCCAGAGAGCTCTAGAGAGTGCCAGAGAGGCTCAGAGAGCTTCAGAGAGGGTCCCAGAGAGCAACAAAGGGGCCCAGAATGTCCCACAGGACCTGACAGAATGGAAGAGGTAAAAAGGTGCACGATGGAGGTCTTAGCGCCTCCTCTTCACATGGCGAGCAAAACCAGGACGGATAGGATGATGGACAGACTGATCAAATTACTGAACAAGGGTACATCACTTCAAGCCGAAAAAGAACCTGGACAATCAAGACTAAGAGACTAAGGTGAGCCATACTGTTCTGCCCAAGATAAGAGTGGAGTAAAGGGGATAGAAAATAAGATAGCGATGGGGCAGACTGCAGCTGCCTTAGCCGATAAACAGTATGGCAGAAAGTGGAATATATATATATATATATATATATATATATATATATATATATTCAGTGAAAAAACTTTGTTAAAGGGACGTTATGGTTAAGTTGCGCTACTAAAAACCTATGAAATTCAGTGAAAAAAACTTTGTTAAAGGGACGTTATGGTTAAGTTGCGCTTCTAAAAACCTATGAAATTCAGTGAAAAATCTTTGTTAAAGGGACGTTATGGTTCCAAGCAAAACCGAAAAACCCTTGAAATTCGCCAGTTATGGTAAGCTAAGCAACCATAACTCGGGCCACCACCGTGCACTGCTAAGACTAACACCCAGGACATCAAAGATGACATCAAAAATGTCATTGATGACATCACTGATGACCTCACATGTGTATGTACTTCTCATGAAATATGTGTAGAAGGGATTCTTATTATGTTGCGAAAAAAGTGTCAAGAATCATTGCAAGAAATATACCCTAATAAGTGCATTGAACGATGCATTGATATAAATAGCATCCTATTATGGGGTTCTATCTAGTATACTAAGCTACTCATACAGAAACATAACATTGTGTGCAGAGTACAAGATGAAGGTATGATATTCGTAATGTTAATATGTTGAATAATGAAATGATAATTGTTTTCTTAATAGATTTTTGTGTACTGTGAAATATGTAATAAGTAGCTAATAAAACCCATGTATTACATAATTGCATTACTATAGACAAAACACAAAGACACAAGATCACATACCAATATGGGTATATACAGGGAAAGTGAAGTTAGCAAAAAAGCACAAGTAGTAGCAGAAACAATTCATAACTTAACTGATTAGTTTCATGCAAATAAATGATTGCTCTGTTTCAAAGCTGCTATTTACCCTATGTATATGTATCACTTGATGTGATTGGACCCTAAGGAAAGTAGTGTGAGTACAATGTATACAAATATGACCATATACAGGGAAAGTACAGCCATAAAAAAAACAACAGAACTATCAGAAAGTGCTCATAAGTCTAGTGATTATCTTTATGCACAAAAAGGATTGCTGTCTTTCAAGCTTGTGTCTTCCCGTATGTATATGTTTCATATGATGTGACTGTACTCTAAGGGAATTACTGTAAGAACTTACTAGAAGGATATGTCTACAAATAAAATAAAATTCTTACTTTCTGACTGTTACTGAAGAAAACCATGTGGCCTAGATATGTCAGCAAAAGAAAAAATAGTGAGGCAGACATGTGATGTCATCAGTGATGTCATCAATGACATTTGTGATGTCATCTTTGATGTCCTAGGTGTTAGTCTTAGCAGTGCACGGTGGTGGCGCGAGTTATGGTTGCTTAGCTTACCATAACTGCCGAATTTCAAGGGTTTTTCGGTTTTACTTGGAACCTTAACGTCCCTTTAACAAAGTTTTTTCACTGAATTTCATAGGTTTTTAGTAGCGCAACTTAACCATAACGTCCCTTTAACAAAGTTTTTTTCACTGAATTTCATAGGTTTTTAGTAGCGCAACTTAACCATAACGTCCTTTAACAAAGTTTTTTCACTGAATTTTATAGTTTCTTAGTAGCACAACTTAACAATAATGACTTTGACTTTATATACATGTCATATGGAACTGACTAGATCTCTTCTTATGAACTTGATGTCCGCAAACTTATTTAATGTTCGCGGACATGTTCGGAGAACAGTACCACCACCTAAAAACTCTGGGGAGGTATTTGTAATAGTTATATCATAACATAGGAACATTTAACAAATTCACAAAGCAGCACACATACAAAGTATATGTAGTAATACTTAAAAAATGTTACCCATATATGTAACACACTAACCATTCATGTAAATACAATATGTTTTAAAATGGAATATACCAAAAGAAGATAAAGTGGCTTCCACCATAATTACCTCACAGACGCTCCACAACCAACAGCAAGACCAGACATATACACTACTGATTACATATCTCACCAGACATAGCAAGTGCACTTCTTTTTACTCATATATTTATAAACTTTCTATATTAGAAAAAAAAAAACATATTACTTCTTTGTTTTCTCACAGAAATGTGTAGTACTCTGGACTGGCTAGAGGAGCATTTCCCACGAGTCGAAATGTTAGAAGATAGTCCACTTAATGGTACACACTTTACTGTATAAACCAATTGATAAATATTATTTTGTATACATTCAACATATACATTCTTTTTTTACAGACCCTACAAAGATTGCAACTACCAAAGAAAAAGAAGTGGTGGATAACACTCTTGAAGACATTACCCACAAAATGGACCAACTTATGGCAAATTTTATGGATTTAAAGAACTTTGTGGAAGATCACCTAAAACCACCAACAACACACCATTGTCCCACCTGTACTTGTCCCCCCTCACCATATCCCATTCATTTATCCCCAAACTCTCTCCATGGACCACAACGTTTTGATGAGATTTGCATCCCTTCTTTACCTGATCCCACTAATATTGAAAACCCTAATTCTCCTGTTTTTGTTTCCGTTACTGCCCCACCTTCTCAGTCATAAATTGTTTATATATGTTAAATAAAGTTACTTTTCTTATATTGTGTTGTAATTACTTTCAGTTCCTTGTAATAAAACCAATGTAGGTGTCCACGGACACCGCGGTTGTTCGGAAATGTTCGGAAAGAAACGAAAATGTAACTGTCCTGAGGACACTACATCTGTCGGTAATGTTCTCATGCAAGTTCAAAATGTTCTAAGAACACTCGTAGTGTCCTGAAATGTTCGTAAAGAAACAAAAATTAAAGTGTTCTAAAGAACACTATATCTGTCCGTAATGTTTGCTATCAACTTAAAACTGTCCGAAGAACACAATTGCTGTCCTGAAATGTTCGTAAATAAACGAAAATGATGTGTCCTGAACAACAGTACAACTGTTCGTAGTGTTCGCTACCCAATTGAAAGTGTTCTAAGAACACAATTGGTGTCCTGAAATGTTCGTACATAAACTAAAGTACACGTGTCCTGAAGAACACTATATCTGTCCTTACTGTTCGCTACCAAGTTTAAACTGTTCTAAGAACACACGCGGTTTCCTGAAATGTTTGTTTCACGTGTGACGCACTTTTAATTACTTCAGAACCCGAACAGTGTCCGTAGGACATCAATGCGCATGCGCTAACCAATCTCCGTGGACTTGGTGTCCTGCGGACAGGCGCTTCCTTCACAGACTAGTTCGCAAACAGATCATATGACCGCGCCCACGCTCATCGTGTGTCCTGAAATGCGGACACTGTTCATGTCCCCGAACAATTTAAAAGTACATTTCCAGTTAATCCATAATATTTTTCAATAAAATCTCACCATGCCACAAGTCCCACATAGCAATCTTGAGTTTCTATATACCTTTTGAAACTTTCCGATCCTTTTTTTGTGTTCGATCTGTCCGCGCACAGTGCGCATGTCCGCGGACCGCGCACAAGCACCCCTATAAAAGACCACGCCCAAGAGCTTATTCCCATTGTGTTTCTGGCTATTCTTCAGAACACAGTGATTTTTGCTGCCACCTGCAGACTACACCATCATCGACATGGCATCCTTGGCTGCTGAACTGCCACTTGGTGCTGCACCTGCTTCAGCACCACCACCACCCCCTCCACCACCACCACCTCCCCAAGGGCCTGAAGAGGGGAACAGGAGTGAGGATGCGGACGAGGAAGAAGAGGATGATGAGAATGAGGTAGAGGAAATCCCTACTACCCGCACTAGGCGTGAGTCTTGGGTGTGGCGGTTATTTAACATTCATGGGAATGGTCCTAAGACTCGTGCGAACCATGTCACCTGCAATGAGTGCAAAATGATACTCAGTCGCGGGAAGCACGGTAACTACAGCTTTGGGACCACTACTATGAAGCGACACCTGAGGTCATTTCACTCTGGGGCTATTCGCAGGGTTGTACCTTGCGAAGAACGTAGCAGGTTGATTTTCTCTACTTCATCCTCTCTTTCTGATCCTGTCACCACAAGGACCACCTCTGTGGGACAGCGTCTTTCTCAAGCTGCCTCACAGGCCATACAGAATGCTGATGACCCTTACCTTTCGAGGGACACAGTTGTATGTATGTACTGTGACACAGTACTCTGCAGGGGGGAGCGACTTCGGAGTGCTTTTGAGACTATCGTCTCAGAGCACGAGAAGACCTGCTCACTACCCAAATAAAACCCACTCTACATCTTCCTCTCTCAGCTTGCCCTTTCTTATCCCTGTGGTTGGTGTCCCCCCCTTTACCCTCCTTTACCCTCCTCTCCTAGTGTGTTGTGTCTGAAAAAGCAAAAAAAATACAAAATTACAAAAATCAAAAAAAAATAAGGCTCTTTTCAGAGCCGCCTTTCCCAGTTAAAAAATAGAAGTGAAAATAAATGAAGCAGGGCTCTTTGTATTTTTTAGAAGTCCGCGGACAGTTCGCGAACATTAAAAAAATTGGGTTACTACTCCATCACAAACATTGTAATTTTCTCTGGAAAGAAGTGGTGGCTCTGAAAAGAGCCTTTGGGTGTTGTTTGTAAGTCAAAAATTGTAAATGCTTAACATCTACTTCAAAATCGCTGTTCTAATTCCAAAAAAGGTTGCAATGCATTTTGTACATTTCTCAGAAAAATCTGATTGCCAGCATAAGTAAGATGGACTCCATCTCTGCGAAAAATGTATGTACTACAAAACATAATATTTTCATTGTGAAAAGAAGACATGCCAAAATCTCTTAGAAAGCCACAAACAGCCTTATTAACATTGTGTCTTGCATTTTCCATTTGTGGACCAAATGAAGAAGAACGAAGCCACATTTGTCTCTGCGCAATCCGTGAAAATATCACTTGCGAATTAGGAAACATGTCCATAACCTTCCTCAGTCCTTCTTTCATAGCAAATTGCAAAAAAATTCCAGTCACATGCCCTAAACTGTTCCCTCCACAATGAATTACAATTATGTCTGGATGTTGCTCTGTCTCCAAAGTAGCACAGAGAGGTAGCACGTCCAACCACTTCATTCCACGTACTCCATGCCAGTGTACTTCCACATGTGGGAATCCAAGATCTACAGCTACTCCACAGCTTTCTGCATGCACCTTCAACCAATGTATCCACGAATCTCCTAAAATCCAAACAATCTGTTTTCTGAAACACAAAGCCCTAGCTATCTTTTGTCCTCTCAGCAAAAAGAGTATCTGAGAAAATCTCTCCTGGCACAACACACCCACCAAACTTTCCTGACCAATCCCTTTCAGTGCTTATTCTCATTTGCATGACTTCTGAACCCAAAAATCCCCGGATGTAACTCCCGATGTCCGCGAACTACCGCCATGTCCGCGGACATATCGTAACATGAACAGCCCTTCTACCATTTCCACTACACTCTCTCTGCCATTCCCTCATTGGATGTACCTCAAAAATCACATGACCATGCACCAATCACATTCAAGACCTCTACATCTAACTGCATCATCATAGATCAGCACTGCAAATGTACTCTGAATCTCTCTGAGTACAAGTGTCATATCATTGGCAAGCAGCATCTACCAGAAATACTGTACAAGTCTCCAAGATTTCTACTTGCAGCTCCATGCATATCCATATGCATGAACACAAACTTCAGGTATGCATATTTTCTGTATAGTACATGACATAGCTCTCAACCATTTTTGTTTTACAGGCGGGTGAAATCACCCGATTTTGTTTTTAGCTGGTGAGACGCCCATTGGAATGAATGGGCGTCCAGGAGGCTTGGCGGGTGAGTCTGCCCTTTACAAGACGTGTGACACCCGCCAAAACCGTGTCACTTGAGAGCTATGGTAGATGAACACATTTTCAAACAGACTTTTACCTTGTAAAATCTGTTAAATGAATTTACTGTACTTTTTTCAATTTCCTAAAATCAACTACCACTTATACACCTTTATACTTTTTACTTTCTTTAAACACACACACTCAAATCATGTTAAACTAACATTTTTTAAATGAAATATATAGACTACATATATTCAAACAAAATTGCATGCAAACACAATCTATGTTTAAACCTTTATAAAAATACTTATACAATTTCATATTTTTTGTTTGTATTTATTTATTTACTTAATTATTTTAAATTAGACATGACATTGAGGCGCTATTACCTAGAACAGTTTACTTACAGAAATAGTGATATTCACTAATATATTATAAATTTCACAAGACATAGTAAAGATATTTTTTTTTGCTACAGTTAGTCATTCAATACAATTTGTTCATTAAGAACATATCATATGTGCTGAACTAATGCAATGTATCTTATGTAAATAAATTAGTTTAATGCTTTTACAGAAGGCACTGAGGATTTCAATTAAAAAATCAATATCTAAATTAAAAACAGTGCTATATACAAACAAAGTTACTAATTTGAAGCTTTTACAGTTGCAGTGAAGACCAGTTTCCTGAAAAGAAGCAGCCGAATTCGAAGAAGAAAGAAAAACTAAGAAGTTACCTGTTAATTAAAAAAAAAAGTAAGTAAAATATCACCATAATATTTATATTATTAATCGAATATACTATAACATTAATACCAGCTATTTTGGTTTCTTAAAATAGAGATTTAGTACCATTTTGTCCAAAAATTTCCATGTCGTAAACAGCGATTTACAACCAGAATGGCACACAAATTTCTATTTTTGGACACACAAATTAGCCAACTGAACCACTACAATTTTCATATTATAGAACAAACAACTGTTTTAATTGTATACATTAGATTTACTATTTGTACTTTTCCACACCACTAGCTTACTTTGTTTTGTCATCTGAACCCCAGTTTAGTGACACATAAATTCAAGAATACCTATCCCTACTAGTTTTAGTTCCCAATACACAATCACACACCATTACATACATCTTTATCATCTTACTCAAACACTCATGCACACAGCACACATACATTCCAGAACACCCCAACCCATATCTTCTTTATTTTTTTCAACAGACCCTAAAGAATGCCTACCAAAAGACAACTCCGTAGAAAGCAACGCAAAATTAGAGCAAATGAAAATAAAGGAGTCCAACATAAGCATCCATCTCTAGCAGAATTTGTAAAAAAAGTTTAAACAAAACAGCTAATACAATCATTTAATGAAACACAAGAAGTTTCAAGTACAACAACTTCGCTTCCTCTATCAAAATGTAAAACAAAGCAAAAAACAATTAACAGAAAATCAGCTATCAGTACAGATAAAACTACTTCTTCAAATTTTAATATAGTGCAAAGTAAGCATACCAAGAAAAGTATTTTAGCCAAAATATACCGTCACAAAGTCCTTCAAAATCTTATAAAAACAGGAGAGAAATCAGGTTCAAAGCTTAAAACCTATCGTAGGAAATTAATCTTAGAAGCATTGATGGACAGTGCAATTCTTCTCAAAAGAAATTTATTTATTTTACTGTTAAACAAAATGAAACCACTAACAAAACTAATAACTAAATTACAAAAAAGACTTCTCAATAAGCGAAATGTCAACAGAAAGAATTTCTTAAGTATCTGCGGAGGTGAATGGAATCACACTACGAGCACAGAACCATATTTTAATGAAGAAGCATACAAACAAAAGCAAACTAATACAATTGCCATAAATAGCAGTGGTCGAGGTTATGAAAAAGTGAATTACTCCTTATAAAAATATGCCCTGAAAACTTAGAATTACCCCTCCATTCAACTGAATCAGAACGTCTAGTGTACAAATGGCCATGCACGTCAATGTGTAACATTCCCAAACAATATTTCAAATCTTTACACCAATTCCTCAATAAATATGTAAAAAGCAAAGACAAAATCAAAATTAAATTACTGCAAAATATAGATATCTGTCCAGTGCGCAAGTACACAGGACTACAAGGACATTCATTGGCCTGCATTACAGGACCTACTCGTAAAACCACTTTCCATGATATCAAAAGGATATCAACACATCATTCAACTATAAGAAATCTAGTCTGTAAACTGTACTATGCTAACAGTCCTGCTTTAGCACTAGCAAAGTTAAATAACATCCTTCTACATGGTACAGCAAAAGACCTACTTGAAGAAATTCACTATATCCCAAAAAAATATTTTGGAAGTGAAAGCCATTTACAGAATGAAATAACTTTAAACCAATTAAGCAACAATTCTACACATGGCAACCTTTTGCTAAACACATACAAAAAAGAAATACTAAAATTTAAAAGTACATCAGATGAAGTACCAAACCATGTATGTGTATGTTGCCGTAGAATTTTTTATAAAAGTAACACAAAAACTGTGGACCTATCATACAAAATAGAAGACAATGAAGGTTCTAAATGGTTTGAATTAGCTCTCTACCTTCTAGCAGAAAACAAATATGAAATAACTGAGCCCTGAATACTTTGCAGTTATTGCACCACAAAACTTGACAACAACCAAACTCCTTCACGTTCTATCACAAATAATTTGGAATTATACCCAGTACCAAAACCTCTACAACAACTTAATTTATATGAGAACATCATAATTCAAACAGTACACCCATTTCAAGCAATAATACGCCTTCAACCAAAAACAGCAAAGTTACCTCCCTCTGAATTGGTAAAAGGCATTCGTGGAAAAGTAGTTTATTTACCATTAAATCTAAAAGAAAATGTGCATACTCTAGGAGTGCAATGTCCAATGCACCAATCTTTAATTATATTAGTAAATGGAGTACCTACAAAAGACAAAAAAATATGGCAACAGCTGGTAGATTTATATAAAGTTAGACAAGCCATCCAATATCTCAAAGAGAATAATGAATATTACAAAGAAATTAATATTGAAGAAAACTTGAAAGATTCAACTGAAATAATTCAAGAAACACAAGAAGCTGGTCAATTTGAGCTACTAGATCCTGCTACAATATCAAATACTTTAGACCAGTATACAATTCATCCTTTGCACTGTAATGACACCGTACAAGATGTACTGGAAACTTACCAAATGCGTCAAACAAAAGGATCGCCAATCAGTATATGGGAAAAAAGTATAGAAGCACGTGCTTTTCCTCTACTCTTTCCTACTGGCAAAGGAGGAAGGTATGATGATAGACCTATTCAAATATCAGCTTCAGAATACCGCTCATTACGGATGTATTCTGAAGATCCCAGATTTAGACAAAATGTGGAATACATATTCCACCTACTCTTTGAAAGTGAACTAGCAACTTTATGTTACGGAGTTGCACACATATTAAAATCAGGATCACACTTTCAAAATATGACAGCTACACAATTATTAGAGAAAGTGCAACAAAAGGATGAGGTTTTACAATCAAATATTACTAATCTATTAGCAAATATGCGTGGTACTAAAGAGTACTGGTTTCGACGTTATGGAGATGTACGTTGTATGATCAGAAACCTTGGCCCACCCACTTGGTTTGTTACATTAAGTTGTGCAGAATATGCGTGGGAAGTTTTACATGATTTCCTACGCATATCAAATAAAAACAAAACAAACATAGATATTCTAACACCTGGAGAATTTTGTTCTTTGGATCCTGTTAATGTTTCAAGATATTTTCACCATCGCTTCATTGCTATGCTACATTTTTTTTGTAATAAAACTGTTCCTCCCCTTGGAGAAGTGCAACACTTCTTTTGGAGAAAAGAATACCAAGCCAGAGGAGCACCACATATCCACATGCTTTTATGGATTAAAGATGCTCCTAAATTTGGTCAAGACAGTGATGCCACTGTTTTACAGTTTATTGAAAAATATGTCACTTGTGAAATTCCATCAGAAGCCACAAATAGTGATCTTTGTGCACATATTTTACAATTTCAAAGACACAAATGTGGAAAATATTGTCGTCGCAAATACAAAAACAAAGGCAAATACTACACCAAATGCCGATTTGGTTTCCCTAGACCAGTTACAAATACAGGTCAAGTAAACAACCTCATGTCTTCAGTTAGACATACTGTTAAAGGAAAGTCACCTAAAAATACATATTACATAAAAAGAAAAGAAGAAGAAAAATATATCAATGATTATAATGCAATCATTGCCCACTTATGGAATGCAAACATAGATGTGCAGTACATTGCAGACAATTCTACTGCAGTTGCACGATATGTCACAGCATACTTAACTAAAGCAGAAAAAACAGAGCTCCAAGACCTCTGGAATCATTAGATAAAACAGTATCTCAGAAATTATACAGCTTGGGCATAAAAATGCTCACCCATAGAGAATGTGGATCTTATGAAGCAGCTGATCGTTTAACTGGTACTTCATTGTATGGTAAATCTGCAAATATAGTATGGCTAAGTCTTGGTCCAGCTAAATCTAGAAAAAGAGTTCTAAAATCATATGAAGATATAGAAACAATAGCCAAACATGATCCCAACAGCCAAGACATTTTAAAAAACAATTTATTGGACACATACTACCCAAACAGAAGTAATACTTTGGAAAACATGTGTCTATACCAAATAGCCCAAAACTACACATACAAAAATAATATGAAACCCGATGAAAAAAAAGGTAAATATAGAGTGACAAACTGTGAAGGCAGCTTAGTTAAACTCACTAAACCAAATTTAATTAATCATATCAAATTGTCATTGAAGACTCCTCAACATAAAGAAGTATATTACATGTCCCTGCTACAACTCTTCAAACCATGGAGAAAAGAAGAACAATTACTAGATAACTATGACTCATATGAGGATGCTTTCAAAGCAAATGAAAGCATTATAACTGATGTAAACTTTACACAGTACAAAACAATGTTGCAAAATGAACAGCAACACGAAGAAGAACTCCAAGCCCAACTAGATAAGGATACTCCTGACAGTAGTCAACCTTCTGTAACAGGAAGCCAAGAACCACTGGGAGAACCACTAATAACAAATGAGGCAGAATTAGCTATGATAGAAGTAGAAAACACCATGTGTCAGTATGAACATAAGGAAGACTTAACTATACTACAATCAAAACTAAACAATGAGCAAAGTAGCATTTTTCAAGAAGTAACAAAACAAATTGCACATGGTGTAAAACATGAAAATAAAGAATGTTCCTGCCATAATTATAAATCTATACTACTGTACGTCAGTGGTGAAGCTGGTTCTGGCAAAACATTCCTAATCAAAATCATTAGTAAGTTCCTTCAACAATTGACAAACAACAAACTCAGCTGTTGTCACTGCCCCCACAGGTTTAGCTGCCTACAACATAGGTGGTGTTACATTACACCGATTACTACTATTACCAGTAGAACACCAGAACAAATTAGACTATTACAAACTTTCTGCAGAAGCTGCAATGGAATTACGCAGAGTATTGAAACAAATGAAAATGCTACTAATAGATGAAGTGAGCATGGTCTCCAACCTGATGTTAGCTTTGATTCACCTCAGATTACAAGAAGTACTCAAAACAGACTATGAAGAGCTCTTTGCAGGAAAACACATTATTGTTTTTGGAGATCTGCTTCAATTAACACCAGTAAAAGGTGAACCTATTTTTAAAACATTAGGGCACAAACACTGCCGTAAAACTGTTGGCAGCATTGGAAATGTCAACCTTTGGCAACATTTCCAATACAAAGAATTAACAGAAAACATGCGCCAGTCTGCAGATCTCACATATGCCAACATTTTAAAAAGTTTGAGAGTTGGTATACTTTCTAAAGAAGCAGAAGCAACATTGAAAACCCGGCACATTAATGCACTTTATGGCGATAATGCATGTGCTACAGATGTTATGGAACAATTAGCCCACAAAAATGTCAATTGTATGGCCTTAATGCCAACTCTTACAAGCTGTTTCAAATTCAATGAAATCATGCTAAGTAAAGAAATGCAACCAATAATGGAAATAAGCGCCACAGACAAACTAGATGTACATGGTATGACACTACCCATGTGTGACCAAGCCACAACAAGACTAAATAATTTAGAAAAATCAATCTCAAACACAGCAGGCTTAGAAAAGATGTTAAAATTATCCTTAAATTGCAGAGTAATGCTTAAACGTAACCTTGACGTGGACCAAGGACTAGTTAATGGAGCACTGGGTACAGTTGTTGGCTTTCAAACATACCCACGTGACAACAAAATTCAGTTTGTCAATATACTCTTTGACAAACTTTCAGAAGTAAAACGGATAGGACGCTCAACAGCTAGATTCCTTCTCTTCAAAGATATGTATGTACGCAGAGAACAATTTTCTCTAACTCTTGCATACGCAGTCACGATTCATAAATCACAAGGTCTTATCCTAGACAAAGCAATGATAGATATTGGTAACACAGTCTTTAAAGAAGGCATGAGCTACGTAGCACTATCACGCTTACGTACACTTGACGGTCTATTTCTTTGATGCAAGTAAAGTAAATGCTGATATTCCTTGCATTTTAGAATATAATAGACTTCGCTCACTATACACTCCCCATCTAAACACATATTCTGTTCCACAAAAACTAAAACGTAAAAGAAAACTAAATCAAACTGAAATGCAACAGGACGTCACTGGAAATCCTCCAAAGAGAGTAAAAGAAACTAATACTCCATCAAGTACCACAAACAAAAAAGAATCAATTAGAGAAAGTAAACCAGGTACTTCTTTAAAGAAGGAAGACAAACTCCAAAAAAAGCAGTTAGATACAGAACTACCTGGACCATTTAAATTCTCAAATATAGTTGGTGTAAGTTGCTATGCAAATGTAGCAATGAATATTCTATTTCAATTACCACCAATTGTTGGCAACATTTACTCACACAGTACAAACCCATTCTGTTTGCAAATGTTAGTACTTCACAGAAATGCAGCAAACAATCCTGACAACACATATAGTGTTTTTGGAATAAGACGACAATTGGACTACTGTGCTGGAATGGTGAAATTCACTATAAACTCACAGGAAGATCCACAAGAATTTCTAATGTACTTACTACAAGTACTGGAAAACAAAAACATACCTATAAATGAAATCTTTCAGATTTCATACATGTGGAAACATACATGCACTCTCTGCAACAATGTGACACAAGAACAAATCCCCAATGAACGCTTCATATATATATATCAATACCAAATTGTGAATCCATTCCATTTCAGCAACTTGTACAAAATGCAAACCATGGTAGATTATGCTCTACCTGCAATTCAGATAATCGCTCCACGTTAGTAATACAAACACATAGTAAATACGTAATACTAATGCTTCTACGTTACAATGCAGATGGTACCAAAAACAACTGCAAGCTGACTGGATTCACACATGGTCAAATATCACTTGGTAAGAAAACCTTCACAACAATAGGTATAATCTACCACGCAGGAGCCACAACCAATTCAGGGCACTACACTGCATACATAAAAAAGAAATGTGGATGGTTTGAATGTAATGATAGTACCATTACTCTAAAGCAGAGATTACCAGCAAATCTTACAAACGCTTATTTGATGTTCTTAAAACCAAAATTTGATAAATAAACTGTATTTAAACCTTTCAGTATATTTGTGTTACAAAAATATAAACTGTTAGAATACTCCAAAACCTATCTAACTGCTCAAAGATTCTACAACAACTAATCAGATAAATGAATACCACTAAATTAGACCAAAAAATACACAGTTAGAATACGCCAATTGGTATCTAACTGTCCCAAAATTATAAATGTGTGTTAAAGTAATATAAACTGTTAGAATACTCCAAAAGCTATCTAACAGCTCAAAGATTCTACAACAACTAATCAGATAAATGAATACCACTAAATTAGGCCAAAAAATACACAGTTAGAATACGCCAATTGGTATCTAACTGTCCCAAAATTTAACAATATCCAAATAGGTAAATGAAAACCACTACTATATATTAAAAAAATAGACAGTTAGAATATGCCAATTGGTATCTAACTGCTCCAAAATTTTATAATATCAAAACAAATGAAGAATCTGTTACTGTTCCAAAAGAAATACAACAAAGCAAAGTATAAAGCATTAGCCAGAAACAACAAGTGAACACTGAAAACAAACAAACAAATAAACTGTAGCATAACAGAAAAAGGGTTTTTTTTAAATCCAACATGGATTTTTTTTTCCCACAGACCCAATGATTTTAGCAACAAATACAGAAACTGAGCAAATTGCACAGTACTCTGATTTGTACTCTACTAAATATGAGGGTCGAAAAAAAATAAAAGTATATTGCTTATACAATGTAATAAGTCATTACAAAATACTAATACTAACATGCTATTTTCTTTTATCACAGAAATGAAGAAAAAAAAACATGGACTCCCATTACTAGACCAAACAGTAAGTATACAATAATAAGGACAACCATAGCAGCACATCACATCCATAGTATCTAATACCTTTGTTCCTTATACATTTGTTTTTCACCCAAACTTATAAACAAATATGAATGTGATATGCTGCGGTGGTTGTTGCCAGGGCATAGAGTCTTGGGTGCATGGCCAAATGGCCATGCACCCAAGACTCTATGCCCTGGCAACAACCACCGCAGCATATCACATCCATAGAGTCAAACATTTCAACTATGATCTATGGGAAACTTTTAATGTCCGCAAACAATGTGAGTGTTCTTAGAACACTTTGAACTTGCCAGCGAACAATACGGACACCGTTTTCAGGACACCCCCTACGAACATTTCAGAACAACGCGATAGTTCTTAGGACACTTTCAACTTAACAACGAACAATACGGACACCGTCCTAAGGACACCCCCTATGAACATTCCAGGACACCGGGAGTGTTCTCAAAAACGTCTTCAGAACACCCCCATCTTGTTTATTTGCGAACAATTCAGGACACCACAAGTGTTCTTAGTACATATTCAACTTGACAGAGAATAATACGGACAGCGTCCTCAGGACACCCCCTACGAACATTCCAGGACACCGCGAGTGTTCTTAGGACACATTCAACTTGACAAAGAACAATACGGACAGCGTCCTCAGGTCACCCCCTACGAACACTCCCCGGACACCGGGAGTGTTCTTAGAAGCGTCTTCAGAACACCACCATCTTGTTTATTTGTGAACATTTCAGGACACCGCAAGTGTTCTCAGGACACATTCAACTTGACAAAGAACAATACGGACAGCGTCCTCAGGACACCCCCTACGAACACTCCCCGGACGCGAGTGTTCTTAGAAGCGTCTTCAGAACACCCCCATTTTGTTTATTTGCGAACATTTCAGGACACCGCGAGTGTTCTTAGGACAGACTCAACTTGACAGAGAACAATATGGACAGCTCCTCAGGACACCCCCTACGAAGACTCCCCGGACACCGCGAGTGTTCTTAGAAGCATCTTCATAACACCCCCATTTTGTTTATTTGCAAACATTTCAGGACACCGCGCGTGTTCTTAGAACACATTCAACTTGACAGAGAACAATACGGACAGCGTCCTCAGTACACCACCTACGAACACTCCCCGGACACCGCAAATGTTCTTAGAACAGTTTCACTTTGCTTGCGAGCAAAACGGACACATTTTGACTCCTTAGAAAACCCCCTAGTCAGTTTATTTAGAAAATTTCAGAACACCCGTGATGTCCGCAAACAAATCGAACACAAAAAAAAGTCTAACACATAAAAAACACAACTTTCATCCTATCTCACACACTCCCACCCTCCCCAAACACTCCTACACACCAACACACTCTACAAAATACACATTTTGAGCAAAGTTTCAACGCGCTGTCCGGGACGTCCGCGAATCCAATATGGCGGGCGCTACCGAAAAATCTGACGCGCTTCACGCTCCACGCCGTCCAATCAGCGAACACTTTGCATGTCCGCAAACATCACGCAAGACGATTGGCCAATCAGGACACTTTCCGCGGAGCGAACAGGGAAGTGTATCTGCAAACCGAACACAGATATCACTATTTTTTTTAACCTACTTTTTACTCATTTTAAAAAAAAAACTACTGGACGAATTTTCACCAAATTTGCAAAAGCACGCTTTTGGGACCAAGCCGCTGATCCTGGTCCAAATTTGGTGGAAATCCGTCCAGCGGTTTGGGCTGTAGAAGCGAGCAAATTTTTTTTCCCATTCACTCTATGGAGAGTGACTATAATGTATACAAATATGAGCATATAGAGGGAAGGTAGAGTAATAAAAACTAAAACTATGACAAAGTGCTGATACCATAATGATTATCTTCATGCACAGAAAGGATTCCTCTCTTTCAAGCCTGTATCTTCCGCTACGTACATGTTTCATATATGATGTGACAGGAACCCAAGTCTACAAATATAGTACCTTTTCAACTTTTACTTCCTGACTGTTACTGCAGAAAACTATGCGGCTTCGATATGTCAGTAAAGGATAAAAAGGGAAAGCCAGCCATGTGATGTCATCAGTTATGTCATCAATGACATTTGTGATGTCATCTTCGATGTCCTGGGTGTTAGTGTTAGCAGTGCACGGTGGCGCGAGTTATGGTTGCTTATGTTACCATAACTGGCGAATTTCAAGGGTTTTTCGGTTTTACTTGGAACCATAACGTCCCTTTAACAAAGTTTTTTCACTGAATTTCATAGGTTTTTAGTAACACAACTTACCCATAATATCCCTGACATGTAACATAGAACATACTAACCCCCTCGTAGTGAATTTCATGTCCGCGGACTACCGCCATGTCCGCGGACACATCAAAAATCTGAGCGTGGTGAATGTAAATTTAAATAGTGTGCGCCATTTGCCCTTTGAAGTTGGCTCTGAAAGGAGCCGTTTCTTTTATTTTTTTTGCAGATGCTTGACAGACACCTGTTATTTTATATTTTTTTTCTTGTTTTCTTTTCTTACTTTACTCCTAAAATCTTCACATAACCTTCTCCAAAGCAACCCTTACATTCCAAAATAAAAAGGCATTTCCGGTAAAAGATAAAGAAATGCCATCTTCTTTAAAATTAACAGCATTACTGGCATCAATATTCTCATTGTTACAGAAGAACATACCAGCTCTAAGCATGAAGGCACACATGCCTCGGTTGATGACACACCTAGCAATGTTTTGCTGAGGACAAAAAACTGAACTATTGTCCCATATTGCCCTAGGTAGTAATCCAGAAAAAATTACTTTCGCATTTGCAAGGATCTTCACTATGGCTTGAACCAAGCATTCCAAATCAGCCAACAAAGTAGGTGCACTGACGTTGCCCAAATGGAAAGCACCATAGTGCAAAACTACCACATGCGGACTGTTCATCGTGGCCATATCCGCACAAACTTGTACAATTCCCTGTACATTGCAATCAGGCACAGTGCTCCACACCACCTCCACTCCTTTGACATCAAAGATCTTTGCAACATGCCTGCATTCAGCGTACTGCTGTAAACCATACACAAACATATCTCCGAGCACCAACACCCTGACTTTCTCCACTTCTGCCATCTTCACCACACACAGTCTCTTTCAACACAAATCCACAACCTCGACATCTGATTGGCTGATCCGTACAGTCTTCTTTCCATGTTGGATTTCCTGGAAAAACCCGGATTTACCACGCCCTGTCCACGAACAGCCACGGTGTCCGCGGACGGCGTCCACTTTACTCTCTGTACCATTCCCTCATTGCATACAGCTAAGCAATCACACAATACGAATAACGTCCTCAGAACACCCCCATTTTGTGAATTTTCCAACATTTCAGGACAATTATCATTTCATTATTCTACATATTAACATTAAAAATATTATACTTTTATCTTGTACTCTGCACACAATGCTATCTTTCTCCATTAGCAGCTCAGTATACTACATAGAATCCCATAATACAATGCTATTTATTGATATAAATGCATCGTGCAAAGCACTAATAACGGTATGATATTTATTGCAATATCCTTGACACTTTTTTCGGAACATTATAATGAAAATCCCTAGTACACAAATTCCATGAAAAGTACATACACATGTGATGTCATCAGTGATTTCATCAATGACATTTGCGATGTCATCTTTGATGTCCTGCGTGTTAGTCTTAGCAGTGCATGGTGTTGGCGCGAGTTATTTTTCATAGCTTACCATAACTTGCTATTTTCAGGGGTCTTTCGGCTGTACTTAGAACCATAACGTCCTTTAAACAAACTTTTTTTAATATCACGCAAACAATATACAAACATGGCGTGCAAAAACCAACTTCTACAGATGGCTTTACACAGAATGTTGCAAAAGTAAGAATTTATGCTCGTTCACAGTGAAGGTCAGCTGCTTCATTTTTTTCTCTGGCCCCGGAGAGGCTCACGAAGCAGACTATAAGGTTGTATTGTGTTTTGACCTTGACAGACAGAGATTGTGATGAAAGACTTCTCTTGAAGGAGTGTTGCTAAAACGTAAGAGAAGATAAAGATGAAATTTCTGAAACGAAACCACTTTTACATATTATATCACTATGCGAAAGATCGTTGGCACACGCGGAGTCGTATTTTCGGACTGCACCAATCGTAGACAATGGAAATTGCAATTGTACTGTAAGTAACCCTTTACATTACTTTATACCAAATATAATTACAATAGCGTAGCATTAAAGACCACTGAAGTTGAACTTGTTCGTTGAAAGTGGCATAATGTTTTCTACTGCGTACTATCACCGCCAAATTCATCCCCTGTCGTTTAGAGGGCTCTGAAAAAGGCAGATAACACAGAGTGGATTAATAGAAATAATTTAACCAGTCTATAGGCGGTCAAACGCTCTACTCGCTGTGCCACTTTACTGTAGCCTGTCAAGTGGCACAGTGAGTACAGCGCTCGCTTTGACATCCGTGCACAGCTTGCTAACGCAAGTTCGAATCCAGGCAAACCCAAACTCTGCCTTTCATCCTTCCGTGGTCGATAAATGAGCACCACACACCGTGGTTAATAATAAGCACCGCTTAGATACCTCACATTTCTTAGTGCTATATGAATGGGAAAATATTATTTTTTTATTATTAACATACTCTGTTGCACTATCTTCGATAGCAAATAGTTTCACGCCCTAATAAATAAAATGATGATTTTTAATGAAGATCGGCTGGTGAGACTAATTTATGTTTTTTAAAACAGGTACGTGGCCCCGTTTTGTCTATGTCACAATTTACAGACTCCAGCGGATGGGGTCTTCAACTGCCAGGTGCAGGTCCAAATATGCAACTTCATGACCCTCACCATTTTATGGGACAATCGCCAAGGACCAATATGCCCTTACGCAGTACTAGCGGCTACAAACAACATACCAACCAATACGGTGGTCTAATGGCTCGTTGTTGGAGCAACCTTCCGATTATCAGAGAGACCATTTACTGCTTTTATCATAAACCAACAGCCTATCTACCGCAAAGGAACAACGCGCGGCTCCAAATAAACTTTTGCTGATCGACAGCAGAGACAATAGCAAATCGCTGAATATTCACTAAACATTTCATGTGAAATAAATATACTTTACCAAGTGTACAATCCTGCTGTTTACTTTTAAACCACAGTTTCATATTCCGAATTGTGACGCACTGAGTTGTAACCTGATCTAACACTCTCTGTACCGCAAAGGAACATCGCGTGTCTCAACATGAACTTTTGTGGATCGACAACAAAGACAAATGCAAATTGCTGAATATTCTCTAAACATTTGATGTCAAATAAATGTACTTTACAACATTTACAATCTTGCTCTTTGCTTTTAAATCACAGTTTCATATTCTGAATTCTGAAATATTCTGTTGTGACATAATGTATGTTGTCTTCCGGGTTCTGTGTAAAGTCGCGTAGTACTGGAGACGACTGGGCGCGTTTCATTACGCACCCTGTAACGTCACGGAGAGAGGCGGGGAATATGAATGCTTTGATAATATCAGGCTTAGTGGCGGGAGATATGATTTAGTGTCGCAAAAGCAAGTCAGCCAGGTCAATAGCGCCAGTCATAGGATTATCACATAATGTCAACGCACACCAGCCAGATTTATCGTTTCTTTAGTGGACAAAAAGTCGGTTGACCCCCCTAGGAAATTGTACTATTAGCGAGCAAAAGGAGTGCTCTTAAAACACTTTCACCCTCACAACGAACAATACAAACAACGTTCTCAGAACACCCCCATTTTGTGTAATTGCAACCATTTCGGGACACTGCGAGTGTTCTTAGAACACATTCAACTAGACAAATTACAATACGGACAGCGTCCTAAGGACACCCCCAGTTTGTGTATTTACGAACAATTAAGTACACCGCGAGTGTTCATAGCTCATTTTTACCTTCCTTGCGAACAAAAATGACATATACTCCGTCCTCTAAACACCCCACCATTTAGTTTATTTACAAAATGTCAGAACAGCCGTGTTCTCTGTGGACAAATCGAACGCAACAAAAACGTCTAGCACATAAAAAAACAAAGCATTGAACCTATCTCATACTCCCCCACCCTCCCCAAACACTCTTACACACCAACACACGGCACTAAATGCAATTTTTTATCCACGTTTCACTGCGCTGTACGCAGTCGACTGCGAATACAAGATGGCGGGTGCCACAGAAAATCTGACGCGCTCCACGCCCCTCGCCGTCCAATCAGCGAACACGTCGCATGTCCGCGGACATGACGCAAGCCCACGGGCCAATCGGGGTGCTGTCCGCGGAGCGAACAGGGAAGTCCGTCCGCGAAGCGAACGCAGATATCACTAATTTTTTTGCCTTACATTTTAGTCATTTTTAAAAAAACTACTGGACGGATTTACACCAAATTTACAAAAGCACGCTTTTGGGACCAGGCCGCCGCTCCTGTCGTAAATCCGTCCAGCAGTTCGGGCTGTAGCCGTGCGCAAAGTTTTTTCCCATTCAGTCTATGGGAAAAAAAACGTTTTGGGAACCCCCTATAACTTTGCCCCCCCTGGACGAATCCTCACCAAACTTTGCAAAGAAATTCGGAGTGACCCAACTACTTCTTTTGTAAAGTTTGGTGAGGATCCGTCCAGGGAGAGCGAAGTTATAAGCCGCCCAAAAAGTGCTCTTCCTATGGAAACAGCAACTTAACCATAACTACATGGCCACTACCATGGCCATGTAATATATGGTAATTTTTCAAGGAAAAATAACAATGGCAGTCCAGATTTGGAAAAAAATAAGAACTAAGAAATTAATAGCATTTAAAAAATCACAAGAGTTAAAATACTCACGAGGGACCCCAGCAAAAGATAACTGAGGGAGGTGGGATATGAACAAAAAATAACATCAGAATAAGAGTATATTGTGTATATATAAGGGAATAAATACTGACTCATGGTACCTGAGGAATACTGAGAGATACCAGGAGGATACCTGAGGAGAGAGATACCAAGAAGATACCTGAGGAAGAGGAGATACCGGGGAAGACGCCCCAAGAAAGAGAGGATAAACCCATTTGCCTAGTGTTTAAAGACGGCTGGATCGATTTTGCTCCCAGAGCCCAGTTAAATGGGGTCATTAGGAGATAAAGAGAATTTAAAGATTCCTTGAAAGGGGTGAACTCGCGTTTTGCAAAGAAATGCACATATTTAGGGGCAGATATGCAGCATGCAGCCGGCCGGAGTCTTGTCTGATTTTTGTCACATGTCATCTGATGTTGTGTGTCTAATTGTTATATGTTATGGCTGTTCAATTGTTTCATTTTATAGCGTAACTGTCTGTGTGAACTGTAAAACATTGGAAATAATATAAAATGATATTTTCAACCTAAATCTGAAAAATTGGCATTCAGCCGAGGTTTTGAAAATGCCAAAAAATAACACAAATGTAGATGACATGATGCTATCACTCAAGGCACACAAATTCATGGTGATTTCATCTAAAAAAACAAACAGTTCTGAGATAAGTGTAAGAAACTGTTGCACTTGTAAGTCATCACAAAAATTCAAACCAGCAACTATGGAGTTACATTTGTGATTTCCTCGTACTAGATAAGATAACTGATTAATCGTGCTAAAAACGATAGATTTTCACATTAAAAGGACTGAGTTATAGTGATTTAAGAAGTATTATTGTCATGCGTTAAGCACGCAGAGAGAAGGAATGCACTGTGTAGAAGTGCCTTTTAACTGTGAAGGGTAGAACAGTCTAGTTGAAATTATGAACTGTGAGCCTGTGAATGTGCAAGATAATTGGTTTTTAGGCAAGAAATTATTGAATGATTTTTAAAGCAAAAACAGAGCCTGGTGAAATGTAAGTCGAGGTTGCATTTGCGTTTAAATTGAAAAGATTGTTGATAAGGATGTCGTGCTGAAGTGAAACAAGCTGTTTTTGTTGGAAGGTTTTGTTTGGGGTTTGCATGCCGTAGTTTAAAAGATAGTGGGTTTTTATATTTTAATTAGCTTATATTTGTGAGATGACAAAAACATGAATATATTTTGTGTAGCATGAAAAATAAAGTCAGAGCAGCATTCGGCGCACAAGTGGCGTACGCAGCCGGCGCAAGAGTGCGCGTGTGGCATTCTGCGCCAGCTGCGTGTGCCAAAACACATTTAGGCGCACAGCGTATTCAGGGATAAATACATCCATAAGCAGCCATGGCACAGAGTGGCGCAGCGACCCTGGAGCAGTGCCAGTTACACCCCCAACCGTGCCCTGTTCGCCAAAAACATTGCACAAATCCAGTACATGGCGCAATGGCCAGTGGACCAGCATACAGCCCCCAACCACGAAAACGCGTGTAAAACTCCCCACGCACGCCCCAGAATACACGTACCCCACTCACGCCAGACCCATTGCGTGTAAAACTCCCTGCGCACCCCTCAGAATACACGTACCCCGCTCACGCCAGGCCCATCGCGTGTAAAACTTCACACGCACCCCTCGGAATACACGTACCACGCTCACGCTAGGCCAATAGCATGTAAAACTTCACACGCACCCCTCGGAATAAACGTACCCCGCTCGCGCTAGGCCAACAGCATGTAAAACTTCACACGCACCCCTCGGAATACACATACCCCGCTTGCGCTGGGCAAATAGCGTGTAAAACTACACACGCACCCATCGGAATACATGTACCCCACTTGCGCTAGGCCAATAGCATGTAAAACTTCACACGCACCCTTTCAGAATACATGTACCCCGCTCGCGGTAGGCCAATAGCGTGTAAAACTTCACACGCACCCCTTGGATATGCCTGGCGCGAGCAGGTTACGTCTATTCCGGGGGTGCGCGTGGAGTTTTACACGCCATTTGGCAGTGTGTGTCCTTCCTGGTGTGCCCCTCCTGCCCTCCCCATGCCCTGCAGGCAGCCCACACCACAGGGGACCACCCGACACCCCTGGGCATGCCCCACAGGCAGCCAAAATGGCACCATGCGCTTGCAAGCCCCGACTCATGTCCCCCACCCCCAGTGACGGGAACCTGCCAGCAGGCCCCGACTCATGTCCCCTACCCAACACGTCATCACAATCCAGACCCATGGTCCTTAAGGCCACCCAGATCCCACCCCAAGCCACCCCAGTCCAAACACCCAACCAAGCATTCCATCCACTCCACAATGAAATCCCCATGTCATGAAAGATCCCATATAACCAGTATGGCCATGAATACATGTCGTCAGACCCACACAATGGCGATAAATGAATGAGAAAACACACATTGTGACATGCACGAAAACAATGAGAGAAGACCACACAAATGAAGTAAAAAAAGAAATGTATTATATAAAATCAGAATGAATACATCGAAATCACACAAGAAAAAAAATAATTAATAAAAATCTGGGTTTCTGAAATGAAGGGAAAGAAATGAATGCTGAAATCAATAAAATCCAAAGTAAAATTTCTCCAATGGGTCAGTCCATCAAACAAAGATCAGAGTTTAAAGAAAGCAAGGTATTCCACCATGGGTCCAAGAAAATGAAATCCAGGTCCAAAACTATTTACAAATGAACATCCAAGGGTCCATGAGCCCAACAATCCAAATGAAACCTAACCTAAATCCTGCCTAATTAATAACTATATACAAAAAGGCAGTGCATAGTCCATGCACCCCAAAGGAAAAAGAATAGAAAGGAAACTTACACCTACAGAACTATTTACAAAGGCGGCGGGCTAGTCCCACGGCTCACTGTTCGATGTTCCGGCCCAGGGCATCATCGAACTCCATGTCGATGTTCCGGAGGCGGGCCTGTTCCCTGGACTCGAGGTCTCGCAGGGATGCAGCCATGGAATCCCTCAAATCCCTGTGCATGGAGTTCTCCGCCCTGACCATCATGAGCCGTGCCATCTCCGCCTGCCGCCTCTCTGCATCTATTTGTCGGCCCAACCGCTGCCACACGGAAGACACTCCCAGTCCGGGGTCCTCCTGCCCCTCGGCCGATGCCTGCCCCCGGGGTGTTGATGGCCCGAGCCATGATGCCTCCCACGCTGAGCCTGCTGCTGCCTCCGACGCAACTGCCTCTGCCACCACAATGGCATCCGGGCTGATGGAATCCCACGGCGCCATCGTGCACGTGCCCTGCCCGATGATGCCGGCACATCCTCCATCCGCTGGGGTCCAGTTGGTGGGTGGCCACCCCTGCTGGACCTCTGACTCCCGACTGTGGCAGGGATGGGATCTCCACCTGGCTGGCTGCGTTGGTTGGGGCAGATCCACAGAGGGCCATAGTGGCATTTGGGCCTGAAGACAGCACGGAGAACGACTGGCGTATAGTGTGCACAGAGGAGGAGAGGGCCGCAAGACTGGCCGACACATGGAGGAAACCCCCGACCATGGCCCCTCCCAACTGGGTCACGTTGGCACACAGCTCTTCGTGACGACGTGCGTGGTCCCCCCAGGAACCAGGCACGTCATCACGAATGTCACGTGTGCGCAACGCGACACCAATCAGGACGGACTCCATCCAGTCACGGGTCCCCTCGTCCGCAGGTATAGGAGTGCCAGATGACGTGGACCTCCCCCCTACCTGCGGACGGGCCTGGGACTGGGAATCCCTGCTAATGCATGGTCATGCAGTCACAGTGTCAGGGACAGAGACATGCACAGGCACCTCCGCGGCGACCTGTGCTGCTTCCTGCCCATGCCCCTGTACTGCACCACTTGTACCAGTGGTACCACCCCCACCAGGCCCCATTTGCGGCTCTGTAGCGGCCTCCTACTCCTCTATACACGCCACCAACCTGGATGGCTCCACACAGTCTTCCACCGTAGCAAGCCCCTGTGGGACTCATCCGCCCCTTCCGCTGCAGCCGTAGTGGCAGACACGGCACCAGTCCCCTGCTCTCGGATGATGGAATTTTCTGGGAGGGTGACTGGGCCTCGCATCGCCGGCCGGTGGAGGCATCCTTGCCGCTTTCCTCCACAGCGCCATATCCACCCTCTTCTTCACTCACAGCTGTGTAAAGGGAGACATTGAACACAAGCATCAGGGTACTGTACAATAGTGCCCTAGACAGAAAGCAATAGCACATGAGTGGCACTGTCAAACCTCCCTTCCATCATGTCCCTCCACAACACATGGGTCAGTGCAGGTAACACACATGTAGGAACCGGCATGGCACATGCAACATAAATTTGCTTCCATGTCCACCGCACCGTAGATACATCCAATGGTGGGCTGAAACTCACATGCATCATGGGACATGCTGATCACATGCATACGCATCACCAGAGGGTCATGCATCTGGCTCTGTATGCCCACAGACACAGTGGATACAAGGATGAGTAGGCTGTATCAGTGAATCAACATATCATCACGGACATGTGTCATGCATCCATGGCGCACACACTACTCTGACACCCGGACATGTACATCATGCATGTCCATGACAGCAGCACACATCTATCACACCACAAACATGTCAAGGTACAGACACAGGCATGCATACATGTGTGCATTCCACATGCTGCTCAGCATGATGCATTGTAACACATACACCTTCCATGAGGGTCATGCCTGACTAGACTCACATGCAGCACCATCATTTCCCTGCACACACACATCCATACATGACCCATGTCATACATGCAGCCGAGTAGCTAACTACCACCACGCTTCAACATGCACTGTTTCAAACGTGAATGCATGGGCACTTACCGCTCGACTCCAGACGGGCCTGCATCCTGAGGATCTGGTGGTGAAGCACTGGGCCAATGTGCTCCAGGACCCTCATCTGCTGGGTGGTAAGATGGGCCCGGTGCCCCACTGCATCCGCTGCCTCCAAGAGACACCGGGCCTTCTTGAGGGTCCTGGATTTGTAGTCCTCCCAGCGCTTCCGGACATGTTTGATGTCACGGGGTGCCAACCACTCCGCATTGATGGCACCCACTATGTCCACCCAGATCCTCTCCCGTCCTTCCTTGTCGGTGCACGATGGTGTGACCCAGACCTTGCTCCACCAGGATACCAACTTCATTGTCACTGAAGCTGCCTCTCTGGCTGGGGGTCGCCAGTGGTCTCTGATGGTGTTGCCCTGACATTGCGAGCCCTGAGGCAGATGTGGGTGGGCAACTGGGTCCTGGGGCTGGGGTGTGGAGTGATGGAACACCAGTCGGGAGTCTTCTGTTCCAGCAGGGGTGGTCACAGCAACTGGACCCCTGCAGATGGCAGATGTGCAGGCACCAAATGGCAGGGCACAGTGGCAGCAGGCAGGCAGGCAGCAGCAGTTGGCTCGTGGGAGGCTGCTCGGGGTTCTGGGGGGCAGTAATTTGGCTTTCTGGGCAGGAGCGTGGTCTTCCATGTGTTGTCGCGTGGCCAGCTTGATACGGAGTGATTTGGCACGTGAAAAAACTGCACGTCAGCGTGTAATTCAAGGAAAGGCCCTTAGCGCGTAAGCGCGTATGTGACGTAACACGCGCGGGCGTTTCCCTGGCACGGGTTGAGGGTCCCACGTGGGTTTCCATTGCTCTGTACATGCTTTTCGTGGAAAGCGGTGCGCGTGTTTTCCATGCGTTGGGGTTCACACGCAATTACTTCACAGCGGGTGGGAGTTGGCTGCACGTTCCTCTTCTACACGCTAGGCAGACGGTGAGTTGCACACGCTATTTTTCCCACTGCGGGTGTCCCTGTTTGTCGCGTACCCCTTTTATTCCGCCCATACTAGCCTGCGTGTTGATCACGTACGTATTGGCTACAGGGGTCGCTTATCTCTTTTTCTTGCTTTTATGGGATGCCTGTGTGTTGCGTGACACGTCATTTCCCCTAGCGGGTCACAGAATGGGACATTCATCGTAGCTGTATGTACATGTTTGTTGTTTGCGCACACTTTTGTAATGCGCAGGGACGCTACCACCTGCCTTTGTGTGGCGGACGTGTTTAGGCCTGTGCGTGTGTTAGGGAGAATTCTCATTCTATGGCTAATTTCCCTTACCTATAGAGTCCCCCAGCAACTTTGCTGGATTTGAAGGGTTTGTTTCTTTTTCCTGCTAAGAGTGTGACTCTTTTTCCCACTCTTAGACATATTTGCTATGTGTGTTCTAGGCTACTTTTGTGTTTAATGCCTATGGGATTTTCTCTCCCCCATAGGAACCATCTTTATTCACATGTGTTACACATCACCCTCAGTGCAGAGACACAGGGGTGTCGTAGCGACCCCCAAACATAGACTCCATACCCTGGGACTGACTACTGTCTCCCAGGGCATGTAAAGTCCCCATTGACTTTACTAGTCAATTTTTATGAACTAAACCAGTACATCCCATCTTACTATGGAGGTACTGGTAAGGGTTAATAGTTTTTCCCTGGTGTTCATTTTCGAGAGGGTACCGGACAGTCCCTCTCTCAAAAGTTTCTGGCTGGTGGCAGTTGTTACTAACAAATATATTCGACTGCGAATATTTCCCTATGGGATTTTCCCATTGTTCGAGGCTACCACATTTTCTGACAGCCTCTAACATACCGCCGGTTTATTCTTTTATT
The DNA here is from genome assembly GCF_040938575.1 of Ambystoma mexicanum. Lineage (NCBI taxonomy): Eukaryota > Metazoa > Chordata > Amphibia > Caudata > Ambystomatidae > Ambystoma > Ambystoma mexicanum. The sequence goes on along the minus strand of NC_090927.1, from coordinate 14,497,849 downwards.
AACTTTACTCCGGTAGGTTTTAATTGCCAGAACTTTTATATAACTTCTTTCTCGTGTCTTTCTCTAAACTGCTAACCCAGGTCGGGGATCCTTTGTTCGTCCTTTTGCGGGCTTCTAACAAGAAGCCCTCCTTTCGGCGCCACTGAGTCTGGGGTTGGTCCACTGTGTGGGAGGGGGAGTAGGACCCCTGGACAGGGTTGCCTAAGCAACCCATGTTGCACCCTGCCCTGATAGGCTGGAGGGTCTCCCGCCAAGATGACCACTCCACTGTGTGAGTGACAGCTAGGCGGTTGCAGGTCATTTGGTCGAAAACCAAATGATCGAATGCCATTTGATCGAGAGTCAAATGGTCGAAAAAATGGTCGACTTTTTTTTTTTATGGGGGGTTTCCCCCCCAACCCCCCTCTTTCTCTATTATTTTTTTTTTACTAAACAAAACTAAAAAAACTATATAAATAAATAAATAAAAAAATTCGACCATTTTTTTTCGACCATTTGACTTTCGATCAAATGGTCATTCGATCTTTTATTTTCGACCATTTTACCGGACACCAGCTAGGCTGTATGAATGGGGATCTTTTGCATAAAAGCAGGGTCCTGAGAACTGGAAGAGCAAGACGTTGCCACTGGAACTGAGGAACCGAAGAGGAGAGAAGCCAAAGACATCTGCAACGACTGAACCACCGGTGAAGCCCTGCTGCAGCGTCTCACCACTTTTCTCCACACGACGAGAGAAGATCTTCATCTGAAAGAGCCTTCTTCCCTTGAGCAGGTGGGGCCAACCAGTTTGCCAATTGCCTTCCTGGACCTGCCTTGGTCGAATCGCCAGTGCCCTGCACTTGGAGGCTGGATAGCCAGGCAGCCATCCACCCGGACAGTGATTTAAAGGAGCGTACCTTTTATTTTGTTTGGCAGCACCGCGGCTGGTTTCTTCCCTGGGTAGTGCAGTAACTCGAACCTTCCTCCACAATGAGAGCCTCTCTTCCTCTGCTGGATCTCCCGAACTGCAGGAACTACCAGGAACAACTGCCACCGCAGGAGCCTCTTCTACATTTAAGGTACTTTGTTCCGCCAGGCTGCCCTTTTCGCTTGGTAGTGCTAAAGGTGTTTTAAATCCTTTACCTACCAGTTGGGTTGGCTGCCCCTATCGTCTAACATTGTCTTTCACCTTCTGCATCCACCTTTTCGAATCGTTTAACAAAGACTTGACTGCAGCTACAATAACATTTTGCTCCTGGGTACTTTGCCCTGTACCACTGACTTTGGCACAGGCCTATTGACTCTGGCTAAATCTGTTACAACTGCCGTCTCTAGTTTGCTTCTCCACTAGAATCGTGTTGGTGCACCTAATTCTTATAACCACCTTCTCCTTCCCACTTTTAAAACTTGTGAAGTGCCATTTTGCTCAGTTTTCATTTAAGTATTCTCTATGCTAAAGTACTGCCTTGCCTAAAACTTGTTCACAAACTTATTGGGAAGTGTTGCTAGGGTGCCTAAGAATATAGTCCGGTATAACTTGTTCTTTCCCTCCCTTTTGAGAAATTGCTAGAGTGCCATTTGTGTTTGGTTTTCACTGTGCCGTTTTGCTCAGTTTTCACTGTTGCTCAAACTTGTCGACAATTTAACTAGGGAGTTGTGTATACTTTTCTTGACTGATTGTAACTTGCTTTATTAACAGTGATTGATGTGTTCAACTAGAAGTGTGTAAATAAATATATATGTCCTTTTTAATACAAAGCTTTGGTCAGTGTTTCCTTGTACCATGGTCTTGTAGCCCTATTCTGTAAGCCCTGAATACTGCTCATCTCCCTCTTGAGATAAGTCTGACTGCTTAGCCACAGCTACCAAATAAATCTTTGTGGTACAGACTGATACCAAAGCCGATTTATTGCTCATACCTGTAGTCTTAATCTTCTGTAGTGCTCCCTAAGGGAACTGCACAGGATTCTGCCTTACACTGGTGTACAGAGGTGAGGATAAAAGTATTGGATTTACATTTTAGTGTGCTGCTAGTACCTTGGTTCAATTAACCACAAGGCTAACAATCACAAAAAGTTTATTTTAAACAAAGTCAAAGTATGGAAAGTTACAGCCAGGAGACCCTCCTTAGTAATACTGCTGATTATTTAAGGGATCTGTGTAGGCAGAAAGGTCTTCCTGTCAAAGGCAAGACATCAGAAATGATTGATAGACTGTTAGAGAAACAAAGTCTGGATAGTGGTGCTGTAGTGCCCACTACTCCAGCAAATATAGCAAACATTGAGGATGATAATGTTGAAAATGTTATTGTTGAAACAGATGAGGAAGAGGAGGATAACAATGTCACCCCCTCTGGCCCTCTGCCTGCTCAAAGACCTCAGCCTGTGGCTACTGGACCCTTATCAGGTCCCACATTAAGTCTTGAATCTATCACTCTAGAAAGAATGAGACTTGAGTTAGAATTCAAAAGAATTATTGCACAAACTGAACAGAGACATCAAGAACTAAGGCTCAAAGAATTAGAGCTCAACCATGAGCTTGAGATGAAGAAATTGTCTTTGGAAAATACTTCTTTCCCCGAATCCTCTAGATCTTCCAGTCCAAAAAGACCCCGAATGCCTAAAGAGATTGTGGGTATGTATGAACCTAAGTTAGATGTGTTAGATTGGTTAGCTATGTTTCAATATAATCATGGGCTCCATAATATCACAGGGAATCAGCTGATCCCCTGGTTGTTCTCTAGGCTCCCCCTTGTTGCATTTGATGTGGTAATGGAGTTGGGGGAGGTGGATAGGCTGGATTATGAATGTGTAAATCTAGCTTTAATAGCTAGATTTGGGAAGACTCCTTCCCAGTACCTTAAGAGGTTTAGGACCCTCAAAAAGCATGATAGTACCCCTTGGGATACTTGGGTGAATGAGTGTTTGAAGAACTTAGAGGGATGGATTAAGGGTTGCCTAGTTAACACTTATGAAGGAATGAGAAATCTTGTAATGTTGGAGTCTATCTATGATGCCTGCTCTCCTGAGCTCAGACAGCACTTGGCTGATTCTAAAGAACTAGATCCTAAGAAGCTAGCTAAGGCTGCTGACTTGTGGGTTGCCAACAGGGCTACTCACAATGATTCAGGGGTCACTCAGAAAAAGGATGAGGGAAAGCAGCCAAAGAAAGACAACAGAGAGAATTCAAATAATTCAAATTCCAAAGAGGCCCCCAAACAAATTTCTAAGGGTAAGCCCCAAGGGAAACCTACTCAGGCTAGTGCACCTTCTGGTCTGAGACCAGAAGGAGGTCAGAACAAACCACCATTCATAAAGACATTTGGGACATGTTATGTTTGTGGCTCTACTGATCATGTGAAAGGGGATCCCAGATGTAAGGGTAAACCTTCAGGGGTCCACCCTGTCTCCTTAGCCTTCATCCCTGATGGAGAAGTACATATGGCCAGTGGAGACTTTCAACTACTAGCTGAAGACCCCATCCGAGTCTCAGCTAGTGTATCTTTAGTATCCCTAGGGTTGTGGGAACAACAGAATTTAGATGTCTATAATTCTATCCCTCCTAATACTGAAGAGTATTATAAAGACTGTCCTAGTCAATGGTCAGGAGACTCCTGCCATTAGATACACTGGGCCAGCATAACTGTGGTGGATGAATCTTTTTTCAAGGTGGAGGATGTTGCTGGGGCACCCAAACGGCTCACCAAGTTTGTTTGTTTGTTTGTTTATTAATTTGATAATGCGCACCAAGCCCTTGGGCAGCTGGGCGCAGCAGTACAAGAAGTTTCAAAGCTTAGTTACAGTACCTGTCACAGGCCAGTACATACATGTGAATACAATGAACTATACAGTGTATGATACAGGACAGACATTTGCCAGTCGGGGAACATGGAAGGTATAACTGCTCAGATACATGACAAGGATCGGGCTTAACAAACAGGTCCGGTATGTGAGTTGCAGTAGTGATGTTAAGTGCTATGGTTGTGGGGGTATTGTCAAGAGGGTAGTGAGGCAGTAGGGGAAGAGGTGGTTATAGGTCGTTAGTGAGAAGCCATTTGAGAGTATTGCTTCTAAATCTGGCGAAGGGTAGGGGCGGCTGAGGTCAACTGGGAGTGTGTTCCATGATTGACCAGCTTTGACTGGGAAGCTGGTTCCTCCAGCCGTAGTCAATATAAATCTAGGGATTTCAAGCATAAATGTATTAGCAGATCTCGTGGGTCGGGTAGTGGATCTCCTGGAGATTATTTCCGATAGGTAAGGAGGTGCTAGGTTGTTTAGGCATTTAGAGGTGATAGAGATGGTTTTGAGGAGGATTCTATCCTTTATTTTTAGCCAGTGGGCCTCATTCCGGAGTTTAGAGATATGCTCTCTATATGGGATGTTCAGTGCTGCTCTTAAGGCGTTATTTTGCAATCTTTGAAGTTTGTCAGTGACATACTTGTTGGCTCCTGAGTACAGGGCATTGCAATAGTCTAGTCTAGACATGATACGAGCATTGGCCAGGGTGACACAGCTGGCACTGGAAAGGAATGGTCTGGCGACTCAAATTAATTTGCAAGTGTAAGCTGTTGTGAAGGAGAGGGAGTTGACTTGCTTCTTCAGGGTGAGAGAAGAGTCCAGATAGAATCCTAGGGTTTTTACCTCAGCCATAACCTTAATGATATTGTTGTCAATGTTAAAGGATGCATAGTTTGGGGTTAGTTTTTTTAGGTTAGAGTCAGATCCGGGTCGCCATCCATGCCTGAATGAGGATGTATATCTTATTCACCAAGGCCAGGTCCCGCTTCATAGTTGCCCGAAAGGGGTATGAGGATCTGGGTGTCATCTGCATAATTAGTGTAGATGATGCCCAGTCTGTCCAACTTGTCAAACAGTGGCTTGATGAAGATGTTATACATGGTGGGTGAGACACAGGATCCCTGTGGGACTCTGCATGTTATTTGAATAGGATCAGCGCAGGTGGAGTTAGAGAAAACTCTCATAGTCCGGTTGGCTAGAAAGGATTGGACCCAGGCTATGGCTTCCCCTGTGAAGTTGGCAGCGTGCCTAAGGTGGCTACATAAAACTGCGTGATCCACCAGGTCAAAGGCAGCTGACAAGTCCAGTAGAAGTAGCAAAGCTGTTTTTCCATTATCCTTTAACTCCTCGATTTTAGTCTTAAAGTCTAGCAAGGCTGTTTTGGTACCATGGAGCGGCCAGAAGCCCGATTGCCGAGAGCCTAGCAGATGGTTTGCTTCCAGGTAGTCTTGAATTTGTAAGTATGCTACTCTGTCAATGATTTTGAGTAGGAAAGGCACGGTGGGGATGGGTCTGTAGTTAGTTGGGATGGATGGATCTAGGGTTTGTTTTTTGAGTAAGGGGAGGACCCAGGATTCTTTCAGGTTAGTCGGTACTGTGTTAGATTTAAAGGAAGAGTTTATGAGCTTTGAGATAAAAGGGGCTAAGTCCCTAGCTGCACTTTACTATTTGCACTGGGCAGCTGTCGCCCTTGCAGTTGGAGGGCTTCAGGGAGAGAATGACCATTTCAGTATCTATAATTGAGCTAGTTTTGAAGCTGAAGGGTGGAATAGTATTAGGTTCAGTGGGGAGTAGTGTTTGTTGATCAGAGAGGGGCAGAGAGTCCTTTTTTTGGTTATTTTGAGTTGGAGGGTGGTGATTTTATTAGATAGGGCGTTTTGTATGTTAGTACACCATATCTTGTCCTTGGGGACAGTGTCTACCGGTTGCAAGGGGGATTCCATTTCCCGGAGGATGGAAAAGAGTTCCTTAGTATTTGATTTGGCTTTTGTGATTCTGTCGTCAAATAGATTCTTTTTGTGTTGATAATTTCTTTCTTATAGAGTTTGGATAGTTGGGCTAGTTTATCTTTATTGTTGTCAGTAGGCGAGTTGCGCCAGATAGCTTGAAGCTTTCTTTTCTGTTTCCTTAGGTCCTTGAGTTGGGGTGTGAACCAGGCATTCAAGTGCGCTTCCTGCTTGCCTTTGCGCAGTTTGGTTGGTGTGATGGTGTCTAATGCAGTGGTCATAGCATTGTTAAAGGTGTCCACTAAAATGTCTGGGTCGGTGTTATTCTCCAGGCCATTAATAGCGGGGAGGAGGAGAGGGATGAGTTTTTCGGCAGTGATATCTTTTTTACTTCTGGTAGGGAGAGGGGGTATCATACTGATAGATTTAGGGCTGAGGAGATCAAGTGTGGTGGTAAAGTTGATTAAATAGTGGTCTGTCCAAAGTTGTGGGGCAATGTCGGTAATGGCAATGTTACAGTTGAGATCAGCTACCCAGTCTAGGGTTCTGCCTTTAATGTGGGTGGGGGAGAGGACTTTTTGGGTGAGCCCATGGTCGTTAGGTAGGGCTGTTATTGAGTGGGCATGTTTGTTGTCTGGGTCATTAAGGCCAATGTTGAAATCGCCCATCAGCAAAGTTTGGGAGTGGTTTTGAGTGTTATTCGCTATGAGACTAGTAAGGTCATCTTCGAAGGTCCCTAGTGGTCCCGGGGGCCTATAAATCAAATGGATGGTCAGCGTGCGGCTGTTGGATAACAGCAGTTTAGCAGTGAGTATTTCACAGGATGCGCAGGGAGGTGAGGTTGCGAGCCTAGTGGGCAAGGTAGTTTTGGAGATGATGGCTAGGCCACCACCTTTGGCATTGGGTCTATCTACTCTGAGGATATGATGGCTGTCAGGTACAGCTAACATCAAGGTCAGTCCTGCTGCCTCGTGGAGCCAGGTCTCTGTTATGGCAAGTAGGTCTAGACTACTGTTAGGAAAGATTTCGTAATTGTAGGTAATTTTCCTTCCATGTGGCAACCCCTAAACTTTTTGCTGTTGTTTTTCACCTTGTTCTCGACTTTGCCAGAGAAGTGCAGCCTTCTGCCGCACTCCTCTGGGCTTTTGCTCCTTTCTTACGGGGAAACTGACATGCCCTTAAGACAGTCAGTACCGGGGAACGCTGTTTCCCGTAGTTTCTTTTATCATGTTGCGGCTTTCGTGCAACATGACACAAGAGGGCACTGTAAGCTAAGTTACAGCTCTCTTGGGTCTCTAGCCTTCTAGAGGCCCTAGATACTCGGTTAGGATTGTATCTGATCGGTGCAAGTGATTCAGGGACGGGAACGGTGGCAGCGATCGTTTCTTGTGTTTTGAGCTCCTTTTGGCGTTCTAAGTGCGTTTTCCGCGCTTAACCCAAAATGGTGGCCTGGCTCCCAAAATGGCCAGACCACGAGGCTCCTTTGTCCTGTCCGCTGACCGTCTTGCTCCCTTCACCATCCCCAGGTCGAGCCGACCCGGGGCCTTCCTTATTTGGGCATGTACTTTCCCGCGAAACACGGATGCTTTTGCAGGCTTCTACATGTCTTGTGTGTGCCTCCGGGATGTGGGCTGGGATGTCCCAATACACATCCTGGGTGCCAGAGAGTCTAGGGTGGTGTGAATGCTTGGGACCACCGGGTCCGTGATTGGTCCACGAATGGTGTGAGTGTTGATGAGCGGATCTCCCATTGGGTCTCCTCCGTTTTGGCGCAAAGGGAACCGTGGATAAGAGGGGGCTGGAAACACCACTACCATGTCGATGTCCTGAGTTCTCACGAACGAAGGAATACAGGAGCCAAGCATCCTGCAACCAAGAGGCTGGACCGAGGAATCGCTGGTGACCCGCTGAAGGACTTCTCCTCTGCACTGCTGTCGCCTTGTGAAACCCTTTTCACCTTTGATCGAACCAGAAGGCCTGTACTGGTACTTCGACTCTTGGAATAGCGGGAACAGCTTTTCTTGACATCTTCACCATCTCCTGCCAGTAAGCCTTCGGAGGCGTCTCTGGGCCATCCAGCTGAATGACCAGCTTACACGGGAGTCTTGCTCTGTAACCGCCACCAGGTTGTGTAGTATTTCGAGTCCTTGTCACTCTCACACGCTTCGTACACTTGGCGTTCCCAGGTCTGAAGTGAGTAGTGTACATTTGGCTCAGATACACACGGCCGCTCCGTTGCCCTGCTGTGGTAACAAACTGTGCGGGTTTCTTCGATTGGGGCGTCTTTTTACTCAACACGACGACGAGGCATTCCCTGCTCTTCTGAACCTGCCAGCTACTGAAACGGACGCGGAGAAGCCTGGGTCTGCTTGCATCGGTGACCGGTGAGTAGCATAGCTAGGATCTGGTCGCCCTCCTGCAGGAGCCCATTGCTTTTCCCCGCTGTGTCAAACAGCACCCTTTTCCGTACTCATGCTCTGCTTCTGCCCACTGTGGAGGCTGCGCTTGAGTCGTGGAACTTGTTCTTCTTCTTTTGTGCACTAAACTGAACTGTCTGATTTCCCTCGAAGAGCTTCTCCTTTTGCCCGTTGGCACCAGCGCGTGCAGGTACTTTTGAGCACAAGGCTCCACTCTTCACAGGGCTCGGACTTCCATCTAGTTAGGTGCCTCTGAAGGCGAACTGGGTCTAAGCATTATTGCGCACTGCCTGTTTTCCCTCCCTTTTAGGTGGACTACACATTTCGTGCATATAACGCTTGAGACTTGTTGTATTTGTATATATATTGTGTTGATAGGTATGTGTTGGTTTACTATCGTTATATTGTGATTTTCTCGCTACGGTCATTGTTTTAAAGGCCTTGGAATAAATGTGTATATATTGTTAATATAACAACTGTTTGGAGTAGTTTGTAAGTGATCTTGCTTTGTGTGCTCATTGCGGGCTTTCAGTCACCCTCACCCCTCTTGAGACCTAGTCTTGACCGCCGCCATCGCTACCTTGATTGGTCTGGCTCGTCCAGAGGTTACCCTGTTCCAAGTAATTAGGTTGGCCTTCTGAACTTCTGCGCCACCAGGACAGAGTTCAGAAATCCGTCTTAACAACTACCGTTGCTTAGAATGTCTGCAATTTCGGTGGCATGGATCTGATGTTGATGAGCGACCCAGTTAGCGTCACGGTATTCTTAGGGATGGGATTAGGTGGGGATTTAATTGTGTGTCTTGAAAGCAGGTCAGGCTCTGGTCAAGCATTAGCATGACCAGAAGGCCAACATGGTTGAGTTTGCTAAAGACCAGCTAGTTCTTGTTATGGTCCCCACAAGGCAGAGGGCCTTGCAGGACAAATGGATGGGACCCTTCAAGGTTGTGGGAAAACTTGGAGAGGTAAACTATCTGGTGGATGTAGGCAATCCTAACGAGGCTCCTAGAGTCTTTCACATCAACCGTCTAAAAGCTTATGTCTCGAGACCAGAACTGGAAGCTTTGCTTCTAGCTTCAGCTCAAGAGGAGGAGGAGAGTGATCCTCTACCTGACCTCCTCAGAGGCATACCTTTAGATGAAAAAATAGAAGGAGTCAATCTCTCTTCTATTCTGACACCTGAGCAACAGGAGGAGTGCAAACCTTTGTTAAATCAATTTGCCCCTCTGTTTTCTCTGACACCAGGTTTGACCCCTTGGGGCCAACATGATATCCAAACTGGTGACTGTTTACCTGTCAAAAGCAGGGGCTACAATATGCCAGAAAATGTAAGAACCCACATCAAAGGAGAGGTCAACAAGATGCTTGATCTCGGGGTAATAGAGCCCTCCACTAGTCCATGGTCTAGCCCAGTTGTGTTAGTACCAAAGGCAGGATCCAAGGAGTTGAGATTCTGTGTGGACTATAGAGCCCTAAATGCAGTCACTAAGACTGATGCCCATCCTTTGCCAAGGACCGATGAGCTGGTGGATAGACTTGGTTCAGCCAAGTTCCTCAGCACATTTGATCTCACGTCAGGCTATTGGCTATTGGCAAATAGCCTTGACTGACCATGCGAAGGAGAAAACTGCATTCTCCACCCCAGTTGGCTTATACCCAGTTTAAAGTTATGCCTTTTGGACTAAAGAATGCACCTGCTACATTCCAAAGGATGGTTAATCAGGTTCTGAATGGGATGGAGGACTTCTGCATGGCATACATGGATGACATTGCAGTGTTCATCCCTACTGGGAAAGAACATATTGACCACCTAGGATATGTTTTACAGGCCCTGGTACAGGCCCATCTGACCATAAAGGAAAGCAAATGTCAAATTGGTCAGAGTAAAGTTGTCTACCTTGGGCATGAGGTAGGAGGAGGTGAAATAAGGCCTTTGCTCAGCAAGATTGAAGCTGTGCAAAATTGGACAACCCCTTCAAATCAAAGCCAAGTGACAGCCTTCCTAGGCCTCACTGGGCATTACAGGAATTTCATTGAGAACTATGGATCTATAGCTTCTCCTCTGAATGTAATCTCCTCTCCAAAATTCCCTAAAAAGGTCAAATGGAATGAAGAGTGCAATCAGGCCTTTGAAAGCCTGAAGAAAGCCCTTTGTCAAGCTCCAGTTCTCAGAGCTCCTGACTACCACCAACCCTTCATTGTGCAGACAGATGCTTCTAATATAGGTATAGGTGCAGTCCTCAGTCAACTGGATGAGAAAGGTAGGGAGCACCCCATTTTCTTCATCAGTAGGAAACTGAAGGAACCGAAACAAGGTGGGCAACTATTGAGAGAGAATGTTTTGCCATGGTGTGGTCTTTGAAGAAGTCTAGACCATACTTGTATGGATCTACTTTCATTATTCAAACCGACCACCAACCCTTGAGATGGTTGATGCAAATGAAAGGGGAAAACCCAAAACTGCTAAGATGGTCAATCTGCCTCCAAGGGTTTGATTTTACCATTGAGCACAGGTCAGGATGTCACCACCAAAATGCTGATGGTCTCTCTAGGATGTTTATAACCGACTAGAGGTAAGAGACTCATCCAGGAGTGGATTAGATCCTCCTTAGTCTGGGGCGGGGGGCGAGTGTTAGGGAGAATTCTCATTCTATGGCTAATTTCCCTTACCTATAGAGTCCCCCAGCAGCTTTGCTGGATTTGAAGGGTTTGTTTCTTTTTCCTGCTAAGAGTGTGACTCTTTTTCCCACTCTTAGGCATGTTGCTATGTGTGTTCTAGGCTATTTTTTGTGTTTAATGTCTATGGGATTTTCTTTCCCCCATAGGAACCATCTTTATTCACATGTGTTACACAGCACCCTCAGTGCAGTGACACAGGGGTGTCGTAGCGACCCCCAAACATAGACTCCATACCCTGGGACTGACTACTGTCTCCCAGGGCATTTAAAGTCCCCATTGATTTTACTAGTCAATTTTTATGAACTAAACCAGTACAACCCATCTTACTATGGAGGTACTGGGAAGGGTTAATAGTTTTTCCCTGGTGTTCATTTTTGAGAGGGTACCGTACAGTCCCTCTCTCAAAGATTTCTGGCTGGTGGCAGTGGTTACTACCAAAAATATTCGACCGCAAATATTTCCCTATGGAATTTTCCCATTGTTCGAGGCTACCACATTTTCTGACAACCTCTAACATACCGCCGGTTTATTCTTTTATTAACTTTACTCCGGTAGGTTTTAATTGCCAGAACTTTTATATAACTTCTTTCTCGTGTCTTTCTCTAAACTCCTAACCCAGGTCGGAGATCCTTTGTTCGTCCTTTTGGCGGGCTTCTACCAAGAAGCCCTCCTTTCGGTGCCACTGAGTCTGGGGTGAGTCCACTGTGTGGGAGGAGGAGTAGGACCCCTGGACAGGGTTGCCGCAGCAACCCATGTCTCACTCTGCCCTGATAGGCTGGACGGTCTCCCGCCAAGATGACCACTCCACTGTGTGAGTGACAGCTAGGCTGTATAAATGGGGATCTTTTTGCATAAAAGCAGGGTCCTGAGGACTGGAAGAGCAAGACGTCGCCACTGGAACTGAGGAACCGAAGAGGAGAGAAGCCAAAGATATCTGCAACGACTGAACCACTGTGAAGCCCTGCTGCAGCATCTCACCACTTTTCTCCACACGACGAGAGAAGATCTTCATCTGAAAGAGCCTTCTTCCCTTGAGCTGGTGGGGCCAACCAGTTTGCCAATCGCCTTCCTGGACCTGCCTTGGTAGAATCGCCAGTGCCTTGCACTTGGAGGCCGGATAGCCAGGCAGCCATCCACCCGGACCGCGATTTAAAGGAGCGTACCTTTTATTTTGTTTGGCAGCACCGCGGCTGGTTTCTTCCCTGGGTAGTGCAGTAACTCGAACCTTCCACCATGATGAGAGCCTCTCTTCCTCTGCTGGATCTCCCGAACTGCAGGAACTACCAGGAACAGCCGCCACCGCAGGAACCTCTTCTACATTTAAGGTACTTTGTTCCGCCAGGCCGCCCTTTTCGCTTGGTAGTGCTAAAGGTGTCTTAAATCCTTTGCCTACCAGTTGGGTTGGCCACCCCTGTCGTCTAACATTGTCTTTCACCTTCTGCATCCACCTTTTTGAGTCGTTTAACAAAGACTTGACTGCAGGTACAAGAACATTTTGCTCCTGGTTACTTTGCCCTGTACCACTGGCTTTGGCACAGGCCTATTGACTCTGGCTAAATCTGTTACAACTGCCTTCTCTAGATTGCTTCTCAACTAGAATCGTGTTGGTGCACCTAATTCTTATAACCACCTTCTCCTTCCCACTTTTAAAACCTGTGAAGTGCCATTTTGCTCGGTTTTCATTTAAGTATTCTCTATGCTAAAGTACTGCCTTGCCTAAAACTTGTTCACAAACTTATTGGGAAGTGTTGCTAGTGTGTCTAAGAATATATTCTGGTATAACTTGTTCTTTCCCTCCCTTGTGAGAAATTGCTAGAGTGCCATTTGTGTTTGGTTTTCACTGTGCCGTTTTGCTCAGTTTTCACTGTTGCCCAAACTTGTCTACAATTTAACTAGGGAGTTGTGTATACTTTTCTTGACTAATTTTAACTTGCTTTATTAACTGTGATTTATGTTTTAAACTAGAAGTGTGTAAATACATATGTATATTCTTTTTAATACAAAGCTTTGGTCAGTGTTTCCTTGTACCATGGTCTTGTAGCCCTATTGTGTAAACCCTGAATGCTGCTCATCTCCCTCTTGAGATAAGTCTGACGCTTTGCCACAGCTATCAACTAAATCTTTGTGGTACAGACTGATACCAAAGGGGATTTATTGCTCATACCAGTAGTCTTAATCTTCTGGAGTGCTCCCTAAGGGAACTGAACAGGATTCTGCCTAACAGCGTGTCTTTTGCCGTGCGCGGGTTTTCTCTTTTCCATTCCATGAATACGTGTTCTTCGCGTGCATGTGGATTTTCCGTGTATTTCCCTGCAGTACTTCCTCAGTTACGCCTTCTTTTTCACGCGTTGTTCCCCATTCCGCGTGTTTCGCCCCCTTTTCTGCCCCCTTTCGCTGTGCACCACGCACATGGCGTTCTGGATGTTGCAATGACTTGTGCGCCCGTGTGCACCACGCACGGATTTGGCGCACATCTCGGAAAAAACACGCGCAGACCCTTCCATGAATCGCACACGTGCGCGTGCGCTTGCTTTGTCATGCTTGCGCCAGCTTGCGCCACGATTTTCGGCGCACATTTGTTCGATGAATCGGCCCTTTAATGTTTAAGCAGGATGCAACTAAGTAATACAAGAGAAAAGAAAAATGCTTTCATTACGGCCCACGAGAGTGAATGCAGTGATTTATGAAGACAGGAATGTGCAATGGCAGTTCTTTGAGATAAGCACTGCCAAGCTTAGCGATCGCTCCATGGTGAAAGAAAAACAAAATGATTGTGTGTCTTGCAAGGCCATATTTATCACACACAAGCGAGTGCAGTAAAAGACAGGCTTTATTTTATTTAGAAACAATGTGTCAAATACAGATTGCAGTTGTGAAGGGTCATTCTGAGCATTTTTGCGCATTATGGAATAGATGCCCACACTTGGAAGTTGGAAAAATTCATAAGTGTAGTTGCAGCTTACCCATTTAATACCCAGCAGTAACGGGACACTTATTAAAGGAGACAGCAGCTGAATATTTTAGTGGGACGGCTGGTAATCGCAGGGCGAGGATCTGGTTGGGTCATTACATTTTTCATTATGACTCATGGTGGTCATTTTGTAGCAGAGCAGCAAAAAAGACATATTAAAAGGAGCAAAGATGTCATGTCATGGCAGTCATATAGCACTTTACAGATTCAGTGGTATTATTTTAAAGCACTGATAGGCTGAACACCCTCGAGAACCATAGATTAAGTGAGTGGAGAGAGAGACAGTAGTGCATGATGGATGGGCGTATCAGCTACGTGTACAGCTGGTGTAATTGTTAAGCTATTTTAGTGATCTGGAAAAAGCTCAAGTGAGTGCGGTTAATACGTTGCATTTATTATAAAGCGCATTACATGCAAAATGAATCTGGTGCAGATGACGAGTCAGTGAGCGTACATATAGGCTCAGCAATATGCAAACACAGAATACACAGAGACACCTGGGAATAAAAGGCATCAACCTAAAAATGAGAAATATGTTTGTTTTCATAGTGGAACAACCCCAGAGGATGATCAGATGTGTTTAAAAAAGTTAAGTGGCACTAGGTATTTGGAATGCAAGGAGAAATATGGCAAGAAAAAACTATTTTTGGTCTAATGATAAGACAGTGGGACTGTGTATCCATGTAGCAAAGACGTCTTTTTGGATCATAGATGTGGCATTGGTTTAGCAGTCTTTTGAGGAAAATGTGTCAGCTGTGGTGTGATTTTAATAAGCACCTTTCAGTGGTAGTTATTTAGACGTGTAGGTGCACATTAGCCCAGGGGCATTTTTTGGTGCAAGTACAGAGGATGCAATGGTGAAGGTACAGGAATACATTTAACAAGAGAAGAATTAGCACATGGATGGCATTGTCGTAGCCAGCCTAGCTATTTATCATGATGAGATTAGGAAGGGGCTTGATTGCACATTAATGCTTTCAGCATGTTGAGGAAAGCAATGTAAGATTATTTCATTTTTTAGTGCTGGTGGGTGGGCATTCCAGTTTTTAGGAGCCGGATGGCTAGAGTTGGGCCCCCAGTTGTGGATTTATGAAGGCAGGCACATATATTGGACTGACCAGGAGGGTCTGATGGACTAACAAGAGTGATTCACTCTGTTAAGTATGAAAGGGCGCGGACAAAAAGGCCTCTTTTGTGTGTTGCCCATGAGATTAATAAAGGAATGCATTTGTTTATTGATAGCCAGTGTGCTTTTCTCCTGGCTTATGAGATGCTTCTGTATGGGAATATTCAGTATTGCCTAAAGGCATTATTCTGTGTGATACATATTTTTTATTTTATTGAGGAGTTGTCCATGAGTGCCCAGAGAAGGGGCATTGCATTGATCCAATAGTAGTGCCTACTGTGGTTTGGCAAGGAATGAGTGATTCCTAGGAGAAAGGAAAGGTTTGAATGCATGAAAAAAAACCTTTATTTATTTATTTATTAGAATTCATGGAGCACACAGAAGCCCTTAGGCATTGTGATGCTGTTACAAAGAAGAGGCTTGCAGATTACAATGAAAATGGCATACACAGGTGGTTGCTTGCCACAGCTTTGCCTGTCGTTATAGGACAAATAAATACATACTGTAGTTAAAATGGATGAGCTGCATGTTTAGCTCATGTTGGATAGAGTAGAAATTAAGTAAACACAGGGCGTAGAGGTTAATTAAGCAGCAGGGGGATGCGTACAGACACCGCTGGGGGAACTGATAGGGGTAGTTAAACAAGGTAGTTTTGAAGGTTTTGGTGGAGAAAAAAAATGAGGAGGCATGGTTCTGCTCTAAGTTCGCTAGATGAAGCATTCCATGGTTTGGGAACAAGATGGGGAAGCTTAGCCCCCTGGTATTAGCTCCTTTGGTTAGTGGGACTTGTAGTTGAGTGATATGGTGACTTCTTTTGGGTCAGGCTGAACTGACTCTATTAACAGCATCAGTTAGATATACTGGTGCTGTGTGAGACATACATTTGTGATTTTGAAATTAACCGTTCCTTCACGGGTAGCCAGTGAGCAGCTCGCATGGCGTGAGTAATGTATATTCTTTTGAGAATACGGAGAGTTGCACACAGCATCACTCCGCACTTTAAGAGCCTGGGAAGTTTTTTTGCTAGGATGTCTTCAAGGATGGGAGTGTAGTAATCCAATTTAATTCTGATAATGACACAGGAAATGAATGAGCAGTTTTTGCAAGCATTGTGGGGAAAGGAAAGGGCTGATGGCATTAGTGAATGTGGTAGTGAAGCAGAAGCAATGGCACTCAAATGATAAGTGAAACAGAACAGATTGTAGCATGTGACCTGGCATGACATGAACAAGGGTGAGTGGAGGAACACTCCTAAGGGTTGTTTCACAGCTGCAGAAATAGTGTTGGGATTGAAGGAGGTATTGGTGAACGTCATGAGATGTGGAGCAAGTGATTTTTATACAGGGTTTTTAAACTAACGTGCAGGCAGGGGCAGGCATCGCCTTGTAGCTGAATGGTCCAATGTTATTCATGTTTTCTATTATTTTTGACTTAGAATGCCCTCTGAAGTTGAAGGGGGTTACTGGGTCCTCTGTGACCTGCTTTTGGGGAATTCTAAGGATAGGACAAATGTATTGAATGGAGGTTTTTGGGGTGCTCCTAAAGGTCCTTTTTCAGGAGCTCCACCATGAGTGATAGGACAGTTTGAATGGTGTTATACCAAAGGTGGTATTTTATCTTTTTTGAGGCCTTGGCGGTTGGCGTGGAGAACATCTTTTTTGAAAAATAGAGAAAAACCTTTTGTTTCAGGACAATCAGTTGAGATTCTAGTATTATAGGATTTAGATGGTTGAATAAAGGATTGAATGGCAAAGCATGAAAGCATGATGATGGTGTTTAGGTTACCAAGGAAAGCATGTCTGTTTATTTGGGACATGCCCCATTTAGACACAAGCATGATTTTGAAGACATGAAAATGGCAGAAGGCCAATGAGATTGTTTGGGTGAAAATTAAAAGATTTTATTATTGTAGCAGCATGATAAATATAGCCAGCTGTATGACTTGTGGAGAAATAATGAATTATTTTTATAAATTCAGTGCAACCCACAGACATTTATGAACATTTATGAACAAGAGGAAAGAGACAGATGACCGTGCGATTTTTATGAAGTAGGGTATGAGAGCCAATGTGGAGAAGAGAGGTTTTGGGGAAATGGTTTGGTAGTAAATGTGTTAAATGGAAGAGACATGTTTATTTTATAAAAGAAACTCATTCAGTTTTATATTACAGCTATAAATCGAGGGACCTGTATGCCTTGGAAAATTAACGTTGAACCGCGTGAGAAAAGAGGGAGGTCGTAGAGAAACCCAGTGGAAGCCCAACAAAATTGATCATCTGAATTGTGTCTGCTAGAGACTCTCCCAACCCTCTGTCCCCATGCTGAAACATCTCCTCTTTTGGACTCATTCAAACAAGGGGCCTCATTAGGACCCTGGCGGAAAGGGATTTACGCCGGCGTAGAGCATGGCGTACCTTTCCGCCTGACTACGAGTTCCCGTAGCGCCATGGTGATATTTTACGCCTGCTTTTTGCAGGCGGAAAAATCCATGGCGCTACGGGACTTGTTGTTAATTACGCCACCGTAATTTACGGTGGCGTAATTAACGCCTTCCCCACTCCCATTATGCCCTATGGGGCAAGAATGGGAATGGGGAAGGGCAAAATGGGGATTGGGGACTTACCGCCCCGCCAAGGTCGGGATGGGGCGGTAAGTCCGCCAACCACCATGGCGGAATTGGCAGCTTAGCGCCATGGACCATGGTGCAAATTGCACCATGGTTCTCCGCCAAGGTCCTAATGAGGGCCAATGTATTTATTGAAAGATAGACACTCGAGGAAAAAGAGACAATGGACTTCTGGTCTAAGCATTAAAAGAACCTGGGAGACTGGCTGTGAAAACAGCTCAAAAGCAAGGACAAAGGCGACAGTACACAGACGGTCCACCGAATCCAAACTAAGATGATTAAGGTGGAAGATACGGAAGACGAAAATGTGTGGAACAAGAGGGAAAGACACAGTTAAAAAAAAAGTTATATGTATATGCATGGGCAGAAGAAGAAGATCAAGGAGAGATTGTATTTTGTTGGGGTGGAAGTTGCAGACAAGATATGACATATTAAGAGACAATGGGCTAATTGGTTATCTCAAAGCTTGACCAACCTCTCGAGTCTCACAATGGCTGTGAAATTATCGAAGGCATACAGGTAGTTGAAAGAAATGGAGACAGGAAGTGGGGCTTAAATGGAAGAAGATAAAAATAGTTTACAGACACACACGTTTTGTTTTAAGAATAACAATACGTTAGTATGTGACAAATTGTAGGATTGTGATAGGATGTTTTTTAGATAAGTATCAAGGGGGTGGACATGGGTATGGTTGAAAGTCATTGTTTAACAAACAAGAACTTTAAAGACGGGGAAATGTAATGGAGGTGCTGAAATTAAGATAAGGTACCAACAACTGAATGCAGTAGGGGGCCCTCCTCCCCACTTAAAGCTAGGCAGAAAAATTCATATGGAATGATATTCAGGCGGATTCATGGAACAAATGTGCACTGAAAGTAGTGGCGCAAGCGTGAAAAAGCAAGCGCACGCGCACACGTGCGATTTATGGAAGGCCCTGCTCGTGTTAACCCGGGAAGTGCGCCAAATCCGTGCGTGGCGCACACGGGCGCACACGTCATTGCAACATCCAGAACGCTGTGCGCAAGGCGCACAGCGAAAGCGTACAATGTTAGCGCACACACTAAAAAGGGGGCGGAACACGGGGCGGAACGGGGGGAAGGGGGAACAATGTGTGAAAATAAGGGCGTAACTGGGAATGTACTGCTGGGAAGTATACGGAAAGCCCACACGCTCGCGAACCACACGTATTTATGGAATTGAATAGGGGAAACCCACGCACAGTAAAAGACACGCACAGGCCTAAACATGTCCGCCACACGAAGGCAGGCGTAGCGTCCCTGCACATTACAAAAGTGTGCGCAAACAAAAACACGTATGTACAGCAACGATGAATGTCCCATTCTGTGGCCCCCTAGCAGAAATGACCTGTCACGCAATGCAAATGCATCCCCAAAAAGCAAGAAAAAGAGATAAGCGACCCCTGTTGCCCACGTGCGTGTAAAAAAACACACGCAGTACGCTGTGGCAGCCAGGAGCCCAAAAAATACATAAGCGATCAACACGCAGGCTAGTATGCCTGTAAAAAAAGGGGTACGCGACAAACATGGACACCCGCATGTGTGTGGGTTAAAATGATAGGTGTGTTGGGGATGGTGATGCCATGTGTGAAGTTTGACACTGCCACTCATGTGCAACTGTCATGTGTGTATCAGACCATTGTACAGTGCCCTGATGCCTGTGTTCTGTCTCTCCCTGTCTGCAGCGTCAACTGATGAAGAGGGCGGAGACGGTGCTGTGGAGCACAGGGGCAGGGATCCCACCGCCAGCCGGAGACGCAAGGCCCAGCTCCCCTGCCATGTTGTCATCTCCTCGGGGAGTGAGGGGTCTGGTGCCGCGTCAGAGGCCGCAGCTGCCGAGGGTAGGTCCAAGAGGCGAGATCGGAGGTGGACTCCTCGGCAGCAGAAGGGGCAGCTGAGACCCCACAGGGGCCTATGGAGGAAGATGGCACTAAGTCAATCAGGTTGGTTGAGGGTTTGGTTGAGGAGGAGGCCGTGGAAGGGCCACACACGGGGTCTGGAGGGGGGATTCTACTGGTGCTAGTGGTGCAGTCCAGGGGCAGGGACAGGTGGCCGTGGATGTGCCTGTGTGTAATCCTGTCCCCGATCCTGTGACTGCATCATCCCGCACCAACAGGGATGCCTTCGTCCAGACCCGTTTTCAGCGAGGGGATCCGCTAGCAACAACTGGCCTTCCTCTCCCTGTGGACGTGGCAATCCGGGACCATGTTGAGCCTGTCCTAGCTGGGGTGGCGTTGCGTCAATTTGGCATCCGGGATAATGTGCAGGGTTCTTATGAGGACACTGCACGTTAATTCAGATGCCTCGTTGACCGCGTCGACTGGCTAGGAGGGATCACCGGTGCTGGGTTCCTCCGTGTGCTGGACCTTCTACTGACCCCCTACTCAACTGAACCCCATATGCGCCAGTAGTCCTCCGTGCCATCTTCCTGCCCACGTATCACATGGCCACCATGAGGAGCTGCCCCTGACCCAGTGGCCAGGCTGGTGGAGGACACATCCCTGCAACAGTCGGGAGTTGAAGGTCCAGCAGGGGTGGCCACCACAATAACTGGACCCCAGCAGGAAGAGGATATGCAGACATCGACAGGCAGGGCACGTGCATGGCAGCAGCAGGCTCAAGGTGGGAGTGATGATGGCTCTGGGCCATCAACATCACAGAGGCAGGTATCGGCCAGAGGGCAGGAGGACCCTGGATTGGGAGTGTCTTCCGTGTGGCAGCGGTTGTGCGGGCAAATAGATGCAGAGCGGCTGCGGGCGGAAGAGACACGGCTCACTATGGTCAGGGCGGAGAACTCCATGCGCAGGGCGTTGAGGCGGGCTGAGTGCCTCGAGGAAATTTGCAGGGAGTTGGAGGTGGACATGGCTTTATCCCTGCGAAACCTCGGGGCTAGGGAAGAGGAGTTCAATGATGCCCTGGCCCGGGACATCAACAAGTGAGCCGTTGGACTTGCCCGCCGCCATTCTATATAGTTCATTAGTGTAAGTTTCCTTTATATTTATTTTCATTTGGGGCGCATGGACTATGCCCCACCTTTTTGCATATAGTTATTTATTAGGTAGTGTTTTTTGTAGGTTTCCTTTGGATTGTTGGGCTCATGGACCCTTGGATGTTCTTTTGTAAATAGTTTTCGATGTGGATTTCATTTTCTTGGATCCATGGTGGAATACTTTGCTTTTTTTGAACTCAGAGTTTTTTTTTATGGACAGACCCATTGGAGCCATTTTACTTTGGATTTTATTGGTTGCAGCATTCATTTTATTTTTTTTATTTTTGAAGTTACGGACTTGGATTCTTTCTTTTCATTATTGTGTGATTTTGTTTTATTAATTTCGTTGATTCTTCAATAAAAATGTTTTCTATACTTTACTTGTGTGGTCTTCTATCATTTGTTTTGTGCATGTCACAATGTTGTTTTTCACAGTCATGTGTCACCATTGTGTGGGTCTGAGGGACATGTATTCATGGGCATGCTGGTTATGTATTTTCTATCATGACTTTGGGAATTCAATGTGGGGTGTTTGGACTGGGGTGGCCTGGGGTGGGATTTGGCGGCCATAAGGCCCATGGGTCTGGAGTGTGATGGCGTGTCGGTGGGGGGACATGAGTCGGGGCCTGCTGGCAGGTGCCCGTCACTGCTGGGTGGGTAGAGGTGCAGGGGGACATGAGTTGGGGGCTCCTGGCAGGTGCCCGTCACTGCTGGGTGGGTGGGGGTGCAGGGGGACATGAGTCGGGGCCTGCTGGCAGGCGCCCGTCACTGCTGGGTTGGTGGGGGTGCATGGGGACATGAGTCAGGGCTCACAAGTGTGCTCACAAGTGCATGGTGCCATGTGGGCTGCCTGCAGGGCATGGGGGAGGGTTGTAGGGTAGTCCCCTGTGGTGTGGGCTGTCTGCAGGGCATGTTGACGGTTGTAGGGTAGTCCCCTGTGGTGTGGTCTGCCTGCAGGGCATGGGGGAAACCGCACACCCCCCAAATACAAGTTCCCCGCTCGCCCAAGGCCTATCGTGTGTGAAACTCCCTGCACACCCCCAAATACACGTTCCCCGCTCGCCCAAAGCCTATCGCGTGTGAAACTTCCCGCGCACCCCCAAATACACGTTCCACGCTCGCCCAAGGCCTATCGCGTGTAAAACTCCCTGTGCACCCCCAAATACACTTTCCCCGCTCGTCCAAGGCCTGTTGCGTGTAAAACTTCCCGCGCACCCCCCAAATACACGTTCCCCGCTCGCCCAAGGCCTATTGCATGTTAAACTTCCCGCGAACCCCCCAAATACACGCAGGCACCTCATCCACCCTGGGAATGCCCCACAGGCAGCCCACTCACCCTCACCATGCCCCACAGGCAGGCCATCCACCCTGGGAATGCCCCACACGCAGCCCACTCACCCTCCCCATGCCCCACAGGCAGGCCATCCACCCTGGGCATGCCCCACAGGCAGCCCACGCCACAGGGGGGTGCTTTTTCTACACAATTTAAATGGCGCGAGCAGAGTACGTGTATTCCGTGGGTGTGTGGGGAGTTTCACACGTGATGGGCCTGGCGCGAGCAGGGTACGTGTATTCTGGGGCATGCGCAGGGAGATTTACACGCGATGGGCTTGGCGCGAGTGGGGTACGTGTATTCTGAGGGGTGCGCGGGGACTTTTACATGTGTTTTCGCTGGCGCGAGCGAGGTACGTGTATTCTGAGGGGCGCGCGGGGGGTTTTACATGCGAATGGCCTGGCACGAGCGGGGTACGTGTATTCTGGGGCGTGCGAGGGGAGTTTTACACGCGTTTTCGTGGTTGGGGGCTGTATGCTGGCCCACTGGCATTTGCGCCAGGTACTGGATTTGTGCGATTTCTTTGGCGCACGGGGTGGGGTTGGGGGCGTAACTGGCGCTGCTGCAGGGTCACTGCGCCACTCTGCTCCACGGCTGCTTATGGATGTTTTAATCCATGAATACGCTGTGTGCCTAAATGGGTTTTGGCGCAAGCGGCTGGCGCAGACTGCCGCACTCGCACTCTGTGCGCCAGCCACTTGCGCCACTTGTGCGCCGATTTCTATGAATTACCCCCTTAGTATTGTAAATGTGTAAAAATAGAATGTGTACAAAGTTGAAATTGCTTTAAGTTTGGTTTAGTAAGTAGGCAAGGTACAGAATGCATATTATAAAAGTTGAGTAGGTAAATGATTAAGGGTTTTTTCTATAACCAGACAGAAAAGAACTCTGCCATTTATATAACTGACAATGCCTTTAACTGAATGCCTTTAACTGATAATGCTGCTAAATGGGTGAAAAAAGATGTATAAATGAAGAAATGCTGCAGAGCATGTTAGCATGAGTCAGTTCCGAAGTTGAAACATTCAAGGCCACCATGCCTTCAGAAACCAGATAAACGATCCAAAACCAGACAAGTTTATTGAGGCTGTGTCTGAAAATTTAGCTAAGGGAACCAGCTGCATGACCATATTTGGGGCAGCGCCACTGCGAAAAAGCCAAGGATGTGTGCCAGAATGTATTTCAGTTTGAAGGTTTAAACAAGATAAGAAGAGGGGTGGCGCTGTTGAGCAGCCCAAGATGGCTGCCTAGCTGATAAGCTCTGTGTGGTTCGGCAGAAATCCGCTAACATCTGCGCAACACGGCATCTCTGCGGGCTGCCATCGGCTGGTGTTGTTGGGGATCGTCCTCGGCTTCGACCCTGCGAGTTTCAACTTGATCTGCCCGCTGGGGCCCTAACTGTGGTGCTTGTTCCTGCGGCTGCCTGATCGCGAGCGGCTTCCCTGGGACGTGCCTGGCTGCCGCGGCGTGTGGACTTGCGGGACCTTGGCCTCGGTCCGGCAGCGCCAGAGCACCCTGGTGCATTTCATTCGGCCGTAGCCGTGTAGGCTCGTGCCCGTCTGTGGGCTGTTGTGGGCGGCACCGCAGAGGTGTGTGGCTGGGGCTGGCCCAACGCTGGAGCGCGGCCGCTCTAGCCACCTCCCGCACCCTCCCATCCTTCTGAAGCCGGAGCCCCTAGACGGACATGTGCCGCGGTTGATCCCCGTGAGCCGGGTCTCAGGCTAAAATACGCGCCACACGAGCGCTGGGCCGTGACCCAGGCTCCAACTGATCCCAGGTGAGGAGCGCAGGGGGGATACGTTGCACACGTGGCCACCGCCGCACTGATGAGGCTGCGGGCCGCTTCATAGCCTGTCAGGGAAAGCTGACACGCGCCGTGCTTTGGACTGCCTGGGGCCCCTGCTTCTGTGGTGCCTGGCTGTGCTGAAGGCCAGTGCAGACCTGTGCCGTCTGGGGGAAGCTGCATGGCCTAGACATAGGCTCCCTCATCCTGTCCATCCTGTACTCCTAGCTGACTTCCTTCAAGAGCGGGTGTGGACCCTTGCCCCCCTACCCTCTTCTGGCCTTGCCTGGACACCACCTGGGGCCCGCCTCCACTGGGGGCCACACAATCACTGGGCCTGCTCTACGAGTGCCTCGGCCTCCCTGAGAGAGGGCATTCCACCGCACCCAGAGTTACCAGTATCATCTGCCTCTACAGCAGCAGGGGCCCGGCAGGCTTGATACCATTACCTGGGGACTGACCGGACCCTCGTGGCCTTCATCACCTGTTCTCCCCATGTGTGCTGCCCGCAGATCACTTTGACATTCACCGCCATCCATCATGCCGAATAAACAGAGGGGGAGCGCCAAGGGGGGAGCCATGGATAAATTTGCAAGGGCCGTCTCGAGGGCTGAGTCATGTTCACCGCCATCCCTGCAGGAAGAACCTGGGGCGGAGGCCCACCCTGGAACATTGGGGCCTGACCTCACCACTCTCATGGAATCAATGGCTAAAAACTTTGCCTCCTTCCACGAGAAACTGGATGACATAAATGCCAACGTCGCCTCGCTCAAGACACGTGTGGATCAAGCCAGGGCCAGAATTACAGAGGCTGCAAGCAGGATCTCCACAAATGAAGATGAAATACACATATTGCAGTCCACAGTTGCATCCCTGTCACGAGACATGAAAGCAGTAAAAGCTAATTGTGACGACTTGGAATCCCGCTCCCGCAGAAATAATCTACGCATTATCGGCGTTCCCGAGAACGCACTCAAGGGGCGCATGGAGGACGCTGTTGAGAGCCTACTTAAAGATCTCCTGGGCAATTCAGCTCTGTCAACGTATTTTACAGTCGAGCGCACCCACCGTGCTTTATCCCCTCGTCACAAGCCGGGCGACATCCTACCGGGGCAGAGACCTTATTCTTCGCCTGGCACGGGAGAAAGGGGACTTGCGCTTAGATGCCAACACCATCAGGATCTATCCCAACTTCTCAGTCGCGGTTCAACAGGAGAGACGCCAATTCCTTGGCTTTAAAAAACTGCTCAGGGAGCGCAATGTCCCATATGCCATCCTATTCCCGGCTCGACTTAACCTTACCCACAATGGAAAACTCTACTTCTTTACGGTCCCCGATGAGGCGGTGAAATTCATTGAGTCAGAAATACCACTACACAATCCAAGGGACGATCCCGCTGACGCCATGTAGCCTCAGATCACCTCGCTCGAAGATGCCCACACTATCTGGTTATCCTAGATTCACAATGCGACCATGGTAATGTTGCTTTTTACCCAGTACTGATACCTCCCTGCAGCAAGCGACTGGCCACCAACTATGCTCCGGATTGGGTGTAACCCATTATTCTTGATGCGTAGGACCACCTCTTGCATTAAACTCTCCTACATCCGCATCTTTGTCCTCATGTACTAATGCTTGCTCCGGGGGGCCAAACCCTAGATCCGCCCACTGCAGAAACCTACTGTGGACAGCATCCGCTGTCCGTCTCTGATGTCCAAGAAGCCGACCACACGGCAACAGCGCACCTCGCTGCATTTGCAATGATTCTGTTTAGTTGTGTTTGGTTGCCACTACTGCTGGGCCCAGTTTGAACCGTGGAGGGGGCACGCCCACGTTGGGTGCTGTCTGCCGACCTACGGTGGAATGGTAGCATTGACTTATCTGAAGCCACCTGGGCTTGGAGAAATGTTGGCACTCATGTTGGGAGGGGGGTCACACTGTACGTTGTGGGTGGGCAGTGAGGGTGGGTAGGTTGGAGCAGGAGGGCGGTCGAACGGGTTTGTTATGTGTTATGGGGAAAAATGGCAGAGGTGTTTTGGCGGTCCACAGTGCATCGAGAGGCCCCTGCGGGGGTGGCCTCCGCCCAGGATTCACTATACCACAACCGTGGCGGGATATTACTTGAATCACTGACATGCCGGTAACGGCGATATTCTGGAATGTGCGGGGCCTAAGCAACTACACCAAGGCTCGTAAAATCATGGCGTACGCCAACAGACATGGGGGTAAAATACTGCTGCTGCAGGAGACTCACTCAACGGGCCCCCTGACCAATAGTATTGCTCCGTCATGGGGTCCACATAGATATTTCACCTCATATTCCACGCAGGCTAGAGGGGTGGTAACGATGATCCATAAATCACTTAAGTTTGTCCTCCACAAGAGCTACATAGATTCTGAGGAAGGTACATCATATTACATTGCGCCATAGCCAACAGGGATTACTTGCTAGTGAATACCCCAATGTCGATTCTCCTGAATTTATCGACCAAGTGGTAGCTATATTACTGGGATATGTCGGGGTGCAGATCATCTGGGGAGGGGATATGAACTTCATATTGGATACCGCGATGGACAGGACTGGTACAGCCCCTAGACCCCTGTCTGGTGCAGCGCGTAGATTGCTGACCCACAGCGCGACACTTGACATCCATGACGCATGGATGGCCCTACACCTGCAAGCGCGCGAGTGTACATACTATTTGTCAGTCCACGACAGCTCCTCCAGGATCCACATGTTTCTTTTGTCCGGCCCTATGATGGGCAGGGTAGTGGAAGCGCGGATACTTGCGCGCACACTGTCTGACCACTCCCCGATCTTGATAGCCATGGAACTGGGGACACCCGCCCCTACTGTCAACACATGGCGATTCAAATCATCCGCTCTGCGGGATATAGTATTCAAGGCAGACATCCTCGCCAACATTCAGACCTATTTCAAACACAATTTGCCCCAGTCCACTATTGCCGGGGTCCGCTGGGACGCTTTCAAAGACTTTATCAGGGGGGCGTCCATCTCTAGAGAGTTGGGAGTCCTTAAGTCCATAAGAACCATCCTATCCCGCTCCAAAGCTAAACTACATGACCTAGGAACGTGCCCACCCGGCCTTGGTCGACCCTAGTGTCCTCTCCCCGATCAGTGAGGAGCTCAAAACCTTTAATGAACAGGCTACTAGGGAAGTACAGTACTTCAGCCATCCACAGGCAGCACATAGATACGGTGAGGGTGACAGACCCGGCAAAACGCTAGCCGCACCGGCGAGGGGGGAATGGGGCCAAGCCCAAATAACCTGTGTCCAGGATGGTCAGGGGGTTATACAGTGGTCCGACCAACAGATCCTTGAGGTCTTCACAGGCTTCTACTCGGAATTATACTGCCAGCCCACTGAACATGGAGACTCCCAGATGCGCAAGCTCCTGGATTAGATACCCACCACCATAGTCTCCCACGCCACCAGAGACCAATTGGATTCCCCTATCACTCTGAATGAAATAGTCGAGGCGATATCTAGTCTCCCTAAAGGAAAGGCCCCAGGTCCCGATGGGTTAACAGCTGAATTTTATCAGGAACACGTGGCAATATTGGCCCCCAACTGCTCGAGGTGTGGAATCAGTCACTCCGGCTAGGATCCCTTCCCCCGACACTCCGTGAGGCTGTCATCACAGTCCTGCTCAAGCCCAGTAAGCCTAGCAATGAGTGCGGTTCCTACCGGCCCCTCTCATTGATGAACCTGGATACTAAAATTTTCGCTAAGGTGATCGCTAACCGCTTCCTGCCTATCATGTCCTATATGGTACACGACGACCAGTCTGGCTTTGTACCCGGGAGATCTACCTCCCACAACATTAGACGGCTTCTCAACGTCATGGCACGAATCGACCAGGGGGTGAGTGCGGTCGCGGTCACCTTGGACGCCCAGAAAGCCTTCGATATGGTGTCTTGGAAGAACATGTGGATGGTCCTCAAGACCATGGGCATCGGGCCAAGGATGATCGCATTCATTAAGTTACTGTACACCTCCCCGGTTGCCAGGGTCCATGTCAACTCCCTAACCTCTGATCTGTTCCCTCTATTCAGAGGCACCCGTCAGGGTTGCCCGTTCTCCCCGATCCTGTTTGCCCTGGCTATCGAGCCTATGGTGGACTATGTCAGGGAACATCACTCACGTAAAGGGATACGGCTACAGGGGGCCCACGAAATAATCTCACTCTACGCGGATGACGTGCTTCTGTTCGTCAGAGACCCCGATATCCACCTATCCTGCGTGACATCACCCGCATCGGCACATATTCCGGCTTCACAATCAATTATGCCAAATTTGAACTCTTCCCCATCACACGCTCCACAACGCGCCCGATACAGAGTATCCTCTCCGTTGGTCCCCTGACGGGATCAAACACTTGGGAATCCAGGTGTCCCTGACCAAAGACACTCTCCTGGCTGACAACTACTTGGCTGCTGCAGAACAGGCTGAATCTAAGATAATGCGCTGGCGCCCTCTCCCGATGTCCCTAGCAGGAAGACTCTCATTGGTAAAAATGATACTACTCCCTAAGCTGCTGTATATATTCACAAATGTACCTGTCTGGCCTGGTAAGAAATATTTTGCAGACCTCCATAAACTGTGCGCTCAGTTCCTGTGGCACTCGGGGGGGTGGTGCGCAAAAAATGGCTCGCGATGTCACTTCCCTACAACAAAGGTGGTTTCACTGCCCCCGATATGCTGCGGTACTGGATCGCAGCGCAGGCACAATTTGCTTCCTACTGGTAGCCTGGACCCCCCCCACACCCCCATGTCAAGTTGGAGGCCCTTGCGGCATCTAATACCAACATAATGTCCTTAATATTACACCGCCAATACAAACCGGACTCACCTTTTGACCCAGTTCGGACCACTGTGCAGGCCTGGGGACGGATATTCGCCACTGGTACTGAGGAACACCCGTACTACAAATGGCTCCCCGCCTGGCACTTCCCCGGGCTGGAACCCACAAACGACATGGCCCTGGCACGACACTGGCAGTCCCTGGGATACATGGCCTTGACTGATTTCTACCCTGAAGGGCAATTCATCACACCGCACACCTGGAGGCCCGGCCACCATTGGAGCTCCTACAATTGTATAGGCTCCGTGCTGCCTTCCGCGATGCCTGGCCTGGGTTTCCCACTGAACCCCCTGATTCCCCTGGAATCTCCTACATCGCCAACTCTGGTGGGGCCCGCGGGGTGGTATCCTCATTGTATAAACTTCTCCTGACCCCTTCTCCACCACAGCCCTCTGGGGCCCGGGACGACTGGGCGTCTGAACAAGAGTTGGAACTCACCGACCAACTGTGGACAAAAATGTGCACCCACACCAATAAAGTTTCCCTGAACTTCCGCTACCGTACCATTCAATACAAACTGTTGAACAGGTTATATTACACTCCACACAAGATCTCCAGGTTTGCTCACTCCGACCCAAGGCTTTGTCCCCGCTGAAATGCCAGAGAGCTCCACAGAGTACCAGAGAGGATCAGAGAGCGTCAGGGAGGGTCCCAGAGAGCAACAAAGGGCCCCAGAATGTCCAGGAGGGCCTACAGAATGGAAGAGGTAAAAAGGAGCACAATGGAGGTCTTAGCGCCTCCTCCTCACTATCTTCCTATAGAGTGCTGGGGTGGTTGCGTAGCTTCCCCCGAGTCAAAACATTCATGTAACAGTAAAATGTTACCCTTTCCTACTTTAAATGGCTGGTGGCAGTGGTTTAGATCAAACTACCATGATTTTTCCAGACCGCTAACAACGGTAGCTAAAAATCGGGTCAGTCATGTTTTTCAATATAGCGCCCAAGACCTATCTGTTAAAACGGACTCTGGTCATCCTTTTTCACCATTTCTTTTAGGAAAGGTCCTTCTTGCGTTTGTCTCTGCACGCCAAACCAGGTTTGGTCCCTTTGTTCATGGGCCTTTAGTGGGCTTCAGTGCTGAAGCCCTCCTCTGGCGCCCGGATGTCTGGGGTGGACAGGATGTGAGGGAGGTGCCCGAAACTCCCTGTGCTTAGTCTCCTAGGAGACCTGAATGCACTCTGGCGAGATTGGCCGGCTGACTGTCCAAAAAGGACAGCCACCCTGCTGTGTGAGTGACAGCCAGGCTGGAAAGAATGGGGGATAACTGTTTAAAAGCAGGTCTCTGGGACTTGGAAAGCAGAGTCGACCACTGGAACGAAAGAACCGAAGAGGAGAGGAAGGAAGAGGACTGCTGCAACTCCTGGACGACCAGTGGAAGCCCTGTTGCAGGTCCGAATTGCCTGAAACTCTGACGACAGAGAATCCCTTTAAGGTTAACTTCTTCTCTTGAGTTTGGTGGGAACAACCAACTCGCAAGCCACCTGGACACCGTCCTATTCTGGTTGAATTTTCATCTGAGTGCTGTTGAAAACCGGATGCCAGAGGAAAGGAAACCAGCTGGTGGACTTTAAGGCACTCACACCTTAAACCAACGTCTTGCTACAGCTTTTGGCCTCTTCCCTGGGCAGTGCAGGAACCTCCTGTCGTCCTCCTTCTTGACCCCACGACTGAAGCACAGGAACAGCGAGATCTACTCGAACTGCCAGGAACAACTGCCTCAGCTACAGCTTTCTTCATTGACAAGGTACTGTGCAAACGCGTCTGGAAATCTTTTCGGCCATCGAGAAAGTGCGTGAAACTTTCCTCAACTACAAAGGCTTGTCCTTCCCTTAACATTCGCCAAACTTTTCACCTAGCCAAATCCTTTAAAAATCTGTGGCAAACACTTAACCGTTACTTACCAGAACTGTGCTATCCTATACAAAAGACTCTGAACCATTGACTTTGGCCCAGGCCTATTGAGAAGAATTGCTGGTTGTATTTAACTGAAACCCTTTGCCCTGCCTATGAATGTATTTGGGCTGTCTATTCTTATAACCTTGTCTTTTCTCTCCTTTATTAAGTATCTGAAGTGCCATTTTGCTCCAACTTCATTTTGGAGCTAAACTTGTTTATTTACTTACCGGTTGGATTTTTGTGGTGTATTAGTGTGTGATATGGATCTGCTTGTGCTAGTGTAATGTTATATAAATGATTGAGTAAATAAATGTATATTCTTTTACCAAGAAACCTTGAGTAAGTGTCTATTTGAATCACTGTATTAGTTGGTGCTTTGTGTAACTTGTTGTACTGCTCACACAACTCTTGAGATAAGTCTGGCTGCTCAACCACTGCTAGCACATAACTGTGTAGTACAGGCTTGTACCAAAGGTGAAATTGTACCTACACTTGTAGTCTTATTTGCCTGTAGTGTTCTCAAAGGGTACTGCAGGTGATTCTGCCTAACACTGGAGTACAGCGGTGAGGATAAAGTATACTTGTTACATTTATAGTGCTACTTTTACCTTTGTTCAAATAATCATCCCAAGGCAAAGTAACACTAGTAAAGGTATTGTTTTATCATGACTGATATGGAAAGCTGCAGACAGGAGACCGTAGTGATTTTAACTGTTGACCAATCGAGAGATATGTGTAGAGCTAGGAATCTCACTGTAAAAGGCAAAAAGGTTGAATTGATAGAAAAGTTGTTAGGATACCAAAGTCGGAGGAGTGGGTCTGAAACCCCCACACCTGCAGCAAATGTGGAAAATGTTGATGAGGATGATAATATGTCAGAGCCCAGCTCTAATGTTATGGATGAGTTAGATGTGGCAGAAGAGTCTCACAATGTAGGCCCTGTCTTACCTCTACCTGCTCATAGCCCTCAACCTTTGGCCATGGGGACCCCATCAGGTCCAAACCTATGTCCTGAATTTGTCTCACTTGAAGATGAGACTGAAGTTAGAATTTAAAAGAATCTAAGCTCAAACTGAAACAAAGCATCAAGAGCTTAGACTCAGAGAAATAGAATTTAATCATGCACTTGAAATGAAAAAGTTGTCTCTTGAAACTGGTTCTCTCCCAGAGCATGCCCAAAGGTGCAGTAAGTATGTATGAGGATAAGCTTGATATTTTGGATTGGTTGGCTGCTTTTGAATATAACCATGGGATTCAAGACATTACAGGGAATCAGTTGAGTCCTTGGCTTTTTTCTAGGCTACCCCTTTTGAAACTGTTGTGGTAATGGAGTTGGGAGATATAGACAGAAAGGAGTATGAAACTGTGAAGCTAGCTTTGATAGCTAGATTTGGGAAAACCCCTTCTCAGTATCTTAAGAGGTTTAGAACCCTCAAGAAGCATGATAGTACCCCTTGGGCTACCTGGGTGACTGAATGTTTGAAAAACTTAGATGGTTGGGTTAAGGGTTACAGAGTGAACACTTATGAAGGTATGAGAAATCTGTTTATGTTGGAATCTATTTATGATGCCTGCTCTCGTGAGCTGAGACAGCACTGACTCTAAGGAAATTGATCCCAAGAAGTTAGCAAGGGCGGCTGACTTGTGGGTCGCCAACAGGGCTACTCACAAGCATTCTGGGACCACTCCGAAGAAGGATGAGGGGAAGCGGCACAAGAAAGATACCAAAGAGAATTTGAATACTTCCACTCCAAAAAAGGGCCACAAACATAACAAGGGTAAGCCACAAGGGAAACCAAATCAGACTGGTGTACCTCCTGGGGACAAACCAGAAGGAGGTCAGAACAAACCCCCATTCATAAAGACACTTGGTAAATGTTATGCTTGTGGGTCAACTGACCATGTGAAAGGGGATACCAGATGTAAGGGTAAACCTTCAGGGGTCCACACTGTCTCCTTAGCCTTCTCCCCAGAGGATGAAGTTCCAATGACAAGTGGAAACTTTCACTAACTGGCTGAGGAACCCATGAAAGTCTCAGCCAGTGTTTCTTTAGTATCCCTGGGTCTGTGGGAACAACGGAACTTAGATGTGTACAACTCTATTCCAGACAAAACTAAAGAGTATTACAAAGACAGTGTTCTAGTGAATGGTCAGGAGACCCCTGCCATCAGAGACACTGGGCCAGATAACTGTAGTTGATGAAACATTTTTCAAGGACGAGGATGTTGCTAAGGCACCCAAATTCCTAACTAAGCTTGCTGGAGGCCATGTCCTAATGCTTCCACAGTTACCAGCTCTTATCCAGTGCAATGATATGACTGTCAAAATACCTGTAAGTGTGCAGAGTGAAGTACCTGGGAGAGTCCTGTTGGGGAATGACTTAAAAACTCTTGGAGTTGTATCAAGCACCCCCAGGCCTCCCAGCAAAAGGAAACAGGAGCAGGCCAGGAAGGCCATGGAGAGTACCTTAAGGGGCTCTCCAGAGGAGATTATAGAGGAAACTATAACTCCCAGTCCACAGGACTTACTGACTGCAATTTCAAAGAAGAAGGAGGAAAAGGGGCAACCTAAAACCTCCAGGAAGAAACCAGCCAGCACTCCTGTGCTACCAACAAGGACATCCCCAAGAGGACTGTCCAAGATCACACCTGTGATCCCTCCACCAGCTGAGGCTGAGTGTGTGGAACAACCTTGTGTGGTTGAATCAGCTGCTGAGGAATCAGAGCAGGAAGAGGACCTTGCTCCTGTTGGAGATCTGGTTCCTGCAGACCACCCTGAGATGCCGTCTTTACTGGCTGAAGGTGGACCCGCATGGCAGACTTCAGCACAGGACAAAGAGAGTGTCCTACTCTTGAAGGTCTTTGTCAACAGGCAGCTTCCCAGCTGGATGGTCAAGAGCCAGGGAAGCATAGGTTGTACTGGGAAGATGGCCTCTTCTACAGTGAACCGACTGAGTCTATCCCAGGGGACTACAGGAGACTTGTAGCGCCTCTTGAAAGCAGACTCCAGTTATCAGGGATGGCACTCTATTAAGAGTGGCACAGGACACCCAGAAAGGGTTTGGGTGGTTGTGCCAAAATAAAGTAGACAGATAAGTACACACACAGCTGAAAGGAAAGAGAACGAAGAGTAGGCAAGAGTAGCAAGAAAAAAGGTACAGAATGAATTCCCTCTTGGGGTGTATGCAGATATAGGAAAAGAGTATTCCACGAACCTTAGGAAAAAACTCTAGCCTTCTGCACAGTTTGCTATAACAGAGGCCCACGCTGTTTGCTCATGGCTTGGAACAGCAGCTATGGGTGTCTGTAATGTAGAAACGAGACAAGGGAAGGGGCAGAGGTTGACTGATGGGAACCAACAGACAAGCTCTGTACAAAAGGGTCTACAAACAGTACAGGAGAAGATACTTACAGACAAATCCAGGAAAAGGAGGTTGATAGCAAACTAGCAGAAGGAAATGAAGGGAAAGTCGTGTAACAGGATAGGATAGAAGAGGACAGAAAGGAACAAGGTTGAGAGCTCAGAGGAGCAGCAAAGCAATGAGCAAGCCCACAGGAGCAGGGCTGTAAGGTAGAGAGCCCAGAGGAAAAGGGCTTAGGGCAGCAGAGTAAAGAAGGCTGCACGGCAAGGAACCCAGAAGGGCCGGGCAGCAAGGAGTGGGCCCTGAGGGGCAGGGCCGCTGACCGTAGAAGGTTGCAGAGGACTGTAGAGGGCTGCTAGGCCGAGAACCCAGCGGAAAAAAGGTAGGTAGTAGGCAGCGGAGCGTGATAAGCTGCAAAGTAGGAAGCCCAGAGGACAAGGGCTGTAGGCAGCCGGAGTGAGGCAGGCTGCAGAGCAGGGAGCCCAGAGGACAAGGGCTGAAGGCAGCTGGAGTGAGGCAGGCTGCAGAGCAGGGAGCCCAGAGGACAAGGGCTGAGGCTGGAAAGCAGCAGAGCGTGATCAGCTGCAATGTGGAGAGCCCGGCAGGGCAAGGGCGGAGGCTGGAATGCAGCAGAGCGTGATCGGCTGCAATGTAGAGAGCCCGGCAGGGCAAGGGCGGAGGCTGGAAGGCAGCAGAGCGTGATCAGCTGCAAGGCAGGAGCCTGGAAGAGCAGGGCTGAGGCAGGGAGCCCAAAAGGCTAGGGCTGTAGGCAGCATGGTGTAGCAGGCTGCAAGGCAGGAGCCTGGAAGAGCAGGGCTGAGGCAGGGAGCCCAAAAGGCTAGGGCTGTAGGCAGCAGGGTGTAGCAGGCTGCAAGGCAGGACGCCCAGAGGAGCACTGGAACAAAGAGCAGGTGAAATCAGGAAACAGCATACAAAGTTTGTAGCTCGGAGCAAATAAGGTGCCGGAAGGACTCTCAATGCAAGAGACTGAGCTCTCGCAGGCAGCAGCCTTTATACTGCCCAGCCCAGCACAGAGGCAGCCTAATTGGTTTGGGGATTGTAGTTCTGATGAAGAAAAATAGGAAAAATAGGAATAGCCAGGAATAGCCAGGAAAAATAGGAATAGCCAGGAATAGATGGTTATAGCCAAGTGCATTATGGTAAGTGTAGTTTTCTGTAAAAAATAAAAAAGCACCAAAGTCTTGCAAATGGGAAATAAAGTCCAAATAGTGAATAGCGGTTGATCCAAGAGTTTTCTGTAGATAAATGAATAACAATTTGTCCATATTGATCGCCAATGTATGCGCCCATGGCGCAGGCATGACACCAGTTCCTACAGTTAGCCCATGAGATACTTTTGGCTGGTCACTTGAGTTTCAAGAAGACCAATGAAATGCTCTCTTTGTACTTCTAATGGCCTAAATTAGGGGCTGATGTAGATAAGTACTGTAGGAGCTGTCACACTTGCCAAACCTCTGGCAAGAGTGGAGCCAAGAATGTGGCATCCTTGGTGCCTCTCCGAGTGGTGGGAGTCCCTTTTGAGAGGCAAGGAATTGACACTGTTGGTCCCTTAGTCCCTCCCACATCTTCACAAAACAGGTTTATCCTGGTTGTAGTAGACTATGCTACTAGGTATCCTGAAGCAATACCTATTTGGACTGTTAGAGCTCAGGCTGTTGCTAAGGCCCTACTTGGTATTTTTACCAGAGTAGGTTTTCCTATGGAGGTTATCTCTGACAGGGGATCCAGTTTTATGTCCCACTACATGCAGGCCATGTGGAAAAACTGTGGAGTAACTCACATGTTTTCAACTGCCTTCCATCCTCAGACAAATGGATTGGTAGAGTGGTTTAACCGTACAAAGAAGAGCATGATAGGTGCTTTAGAGGAACCCCTAAGAAGAAAGTGGGACCTTCTACTGCCATGCCTTCTCTTTGCATATAGAGAAGTCCCTCAGGAGGGAGTAGGATTTAGTCCCTTTGAACTTCTTTATGGCCATCCAGTTAAAGGCCCCTTGGCCCGAATTAAGGAGGGGTTGGAGAGTGCTCCTTCCCCCAAGCCAGTGAGAGTCACTGACTATGTGATAGGTCTCCGGAGGAGAATGTCACACATGATGGCTGAAGCAAGTGATAACTTGAAAGCAGGTCAGGCTCTGGTGAAGCATTGGCATGACCAGAAGGCCAACATGGTTGAGTTTTCTCAAGACCAGCTAGTTCTAGTTATGGTCCCCACAAGGCAGAGGGCCTTGCAGGACAAATGGATGGGACCCTTCAAGGTTGTGAGTAAACTTGGAGAGGTCAACTATCTGGTGGAATTAGGCAATCCTAAGGAGGTTCCCAGAGTCTTTCACAACAAACGTATAAAAGCTTATGTCTCAAGACCAGAAGTAGGAGCTTTGCTTCTAGCTTCAGCTCAAGAGGAGAAGGAGAGTGAACCTCTACCTGACCTACTCAGAGGCCAGCCTTTAGATGAGAAAGTAGAAGGAGTTAATCTCTCTTCTAATTTGACACCTGAACAACAGGAGCAGTGCAAGTTTCTGGGCCTCATTCCGACTTTGGAGGTAACCACGCCGCTATTTGCGGCATGGCTGCCTCCAAAATCGTTCCGACTCCGCCCTGGTGAATGGAGTAATTACCGGTCCATTCCGAGGTCGGAGGGACCGGTAATTCCCCATTCACCACGGCCCTTCCCCATTCCCATTTGAGCCCCCATTGGGCTCAATGGGAATTGGGAAGGCGCTAATAACGGTACAGTAAATTACGGTACCGTTATTAGCTCCGAAGTCCCTTTGCGGCTCCCGCTAAGGCTGCCTGGTAAAACCAGGCGGCCTTAGCGGGACCCGCAACGGCACCTCGTAGTAGGACGGTAAGGGATTACCGGCACCGGTCTCCTTAACGGTGCCCGGTATCCCTTACCGCCCTACTCGGAATGAGGCCCTCTGTTAAATCAGTTTGCCTCCCTGTTTTCACTATCACCAGGCTTGGCCCCTTGGGGCCAGCATGATATTCAAACTGGTGACTGTTTACCTATCAAAAACAGAGGTTACAGGATGTCAGATCATGTAAGATCCCACATAAAGGAGGAGGTCAACAAGATGCTTGATCTCAGGGTAATAGAGCCCTCTACCAGTCCACGGTCTAGTCCAGTTGTTCTAGTACCAAAGGCAGGATCCAAGGAGTTGAGATTCTGTGTGGACTATAGAGCTCTAAATGCAGTCACCAAGACTGATGCCCATCCTTTGCCAAGGACCGATGAGCTGGTGGATAGACTTGGTTCAGCCAAGTTCCTCAGTACATTTGATCTAACTTCAGGCTATTGGCAAATAGCACTGACAGACCATGCAAAGGAGAAAACTGCATTCTCAACCCAAGCAGGCCTCTACCAGTTCAAGGTAATGCCTTTTGGATTAAAGAATGCACCTGCTACATTCCAAAGGATGGTTAATCAGGTTCTGAATGGGATGGAGGACTTCTGCATGGCATACTTGGTGCTTCTGCTGCATTATTTGAACCTTTCCTGAAACGAACGTGCGTTTGCTTTGTCATTTCCTCACCAGCACTGCGAGTCAGGAGACTCTTGCTGTTCCACGCTCGTTCCCCAGAGGGGGCGGAGACTGCTGCCAGTCACGTGCTCATCACGTGACTCTCAACCACCTTAAAGGGCAGCCACAGTCACCCTCGCGGCGTTAAGCCCGGTAGGAGTAAAGCCCAGGGACTGTTAAGCGAATGTTTGGCGCACTGGGGCTGCACCAAAAAGGTAAACAAATTCAAAGGCTACACCATTAATTGGTATAAGCATCTGTCTTTGTTTAAGGCCCATAATGAGATTACGGAGTTCACCTCTTGAGGAAGATATGGCTGGACAGGATGGGTCATATCTGGAGGCTGGGAGCGAGGCTGGGCAGGGGGCATCTACCACTCTCGACCCTGCTATAGCTCAGCCGGTATGTGCTACGAACTACACTCTCAGTAATACAGAGAGTCAGCAAACCCCTGAGGGGTCGTTCCCAAACCTCCATATCCAGAAAGGTTGGAAACGAGGGCTGGAGTATACCCTGACGACACGAAAGATTCAGAGCAGAATTAATGACCACTTCTGCAGAAAAAGAAACAAGAGTGCCAACGACCTGGTTGACATTATTGATTCCATCTGGCAGCCACCCTCCCACGACAATATGAATTTGGAAAATACTCCATCAATAGAGAGTGAAGAAAATAATCAAACGCCCGTAAATACCAACCAAGACAATAGGGCGAGCTCGCCAATCAACCAAGACCAACTGGAAGATCCAACAGCAATCTTTCCCGAAAGATCCCCTCCACCAGGAGAAAGTCCCTTGGCAGCTTTGAGCTTTGCTCTAAATTCCTTGGTCTCGGTATTTGACCTTCTTAAAACCGAGGTACAGACACAAGCGGGTCTCCTCTTGGAGATGTCACATGAAATCTCGAAGAATGAATCAGCACTGGTTGCCACTAACAACATCATGAATGCAATTTTGATTCCAATTCTGAAAGAAACCCAAATTGAGGGTGTCAAACAAGGGTTAGACATTGCCCAAATCCATAATCTACTGAAAGAGGGAGCAAAAAGTAGTGTTACAACTCAAGAACTCTTAAAGAAGCTCCCTTCGGAAATACAAAACTCCCAAAGCCAGAATGAGATTCCAACAGGGGAGGGTGAAAAAGATTGCTTTGACGACACCCCGCTTTCAGACTCTATTCTGGAAGAATTTCGAAGACTGGCAAATGTCGACATTGACATCATTGAAGACACTGGCGATAGCGCCCAAAAAACTGACGGAGATAATACACAAGATCAACTGACTGGCAGTGGGAGCCAGAGCCCAGAAGAACCTTTGAAAACCAAAAGCAAAAAGCGGCAAAAAAAGAAAAAAGGGGGCAGGTCCAAAGAAACCACTCCCTTTACTTTACATGACAAAAACACAAAGAAATCAAAGAACCAGAGAAACAATGTTCCTAAAAAAACAGGAAAGAACACATTTCTGAAAAATCTGACCACCCCGTCTGGTGAAAAGACAGCGGAAACCAGTACAGCTGCTCTGCCTCTTTCCAATCCATCTCAGACCACAAATCTGCTTACTTCACAAGCCAATAAATGTGCACCGGGGGAAAAGGGAAGAAAAAGGCAGGCCCAAATTGCAAGGAAGGTCCCAGTGTTAGCAAAATTCAAACTTCAAACTTTGGTATGCAAACGGACCCTATAACATCTCCATCTGCAGCCCCTAATAACAAAAATCATAAATCATCCCATACAAACATCAAAATTTCCCCAATATTTTTGAAACAAAAATTGAATAGGGGAAAAACAAATGTGGGTAAATTGGAGGGAAATCAAGTTGCTATAAAATTAGCGCCAATTTTCTTAAAACCGATGGGGAAAACAGGCTTCACCTCCGCTCTCACTAGTGCTGTTCCCTTAACAGCTGCCCAAGAAGCATCTCTACCGAGAGCCACAATTATTGAAGTTGATTGTCGGAATGGATTAGGGAAATTCACAAATCTTGCAATTCCTCCTCAGGATGACAACAGAGAGAAACTGGAAAGGAAACAGTACTGCTCCCCCATAAGAAAAGAAGAAACTGTGAAGCCTAATCTTACCATTCCAAAAATGTGGCTGAGATTAGAAAAACAAAACAAGGAAAAATCACTGAGCAGATCAGTTATACTCTCAGAGATTAAAAAGAACTACAATTTGTTTCTCTTTGCCTCAGAAGACATTGAGTATCTTTCATTTCCGATCAGAGAAGATAAATTCTTTGTGGAAATAGCCCTCACTTCTAGAAAGGCGCAACAGGCCCTCATCACTAACAAACACGATCTAGCTAAAGAAGGTCTTCGGGTATTTGAATCAGAGGAGGAAGGAAGGTATGGCAATCGCTCAGATCCTAAACAGACAGGAGTGGAGGACCCATCCTCCTCTATGGGCACCACCAGAGCGACTAGAGAGCCCCAGAGCAAAGTTTCACCTGGGCCCAAACTAAATGAGAACCTGTTAGCAAAAATCCCAGAAATTGTCACACAAATTTTTCTGAAACTAGGCGAGGAGCAGAACAGTCTTTGGACAAAGGGGTCTCGGATTAATTTCCTGGAACACCAGAGGGCCGAGTTTCCTGAGGAAAAAGCAGCTAAAAAATAATCTTTTTACAACAGAATGACATCATGCTGTTTCAGGAAACATGGCTGGTTAACCCCATTGAAATAGAAGGCTTCACAATACAAAATCTTAAGGCCGTACAAAAACTGAAAGGGAGACCAGCAGGAGGCCTCTTAATAGCAACCAAAAATTCTACTGTCAAAGAAATCGTTCCACTATGCAACAACATGGTGGGCATACAAGCCTGCAAAGCAGAGATAGGACCGAAGGATTCTCGGCTTACCCTAATCCTGGTTAATGTCTACTGGAACCCTGCTAGGTCAAAACTCCAAGACTTCATAGAATCCCTACACCTCCTACTCTCAATGGCTAAGAGCAAATATGAGGGAGCACAGATCATCATTGCAGGGGACCTGAATACTGACTGTATTAATTCAGGGAATGTGAGGTTTGGCCAAATTAAACAAAGTACTATACGGAAAGGGAAGCAATGGTGGGATTTTTTCCAGTCATGGGACCTGGACATGATGAATGAAAAAAGTAGGTCTGTGGAAGTGTCCGGACCAACCTGGCGTCAAGGGGCTCTGCAATCAACCTTAGACTACATCTTCATTTCATCGTCTCTTACCCTACTTTGTCCCAGTCTTACTCTGGATTGGGAAGGGGGGAGTGACCACGCCAGGCTGGAACTCCTCTTCCCCAAAATTCAGAGAGCCCCCAACCCACATGTCACACAGGAATTGGAGGGTTACAAAGGTAGACTG
Organism: Ambystoma mexicanum; assembly: GCF_040938575.1. Taxonomy (NCBI): domain Eukaryota; kingdom Metazoa; phylum Chordata; class Amphibia; order Caudata; family Ambystomatidae; genus Ambystoma; species Ambystoma mexicanum. The sequence continues at coordinate 14,457,164 of NC_090927.1, read as the reverse complement.
AAAGTGGTTAAATACAGAAATGGGGGAAATAAGCTAAACAAACTTCTGGAGGCAGTTCCTCCTGTTATATGGGCAAATGAATTGCACCCAGAAAAATTTGGGAAATTTGTGTGGTCCACCTGCCAGCCAAGTGAAGGAAAGACCGCAGGGAAGCAGATGCACCTTCATAATTTCGATGAGGAAACTTTCAACAAGAAGAGAATACTGCGCCAAACATTACGCCATATAAGACAAAATAAAACAGAAGACCAGCCCAGCTGTATACAAAAGCTCAAAAAGGCTAAACAAACGTATCGGAATTGGTCAAAGAACCACAAGCATCAAAAATGTCAAGAAGATGGGGAGAGAATGCTTTTCCTCCTCAATGCAAATAATTGCAGGAACTTTTGGGTGGCATTAAACCAACTGGAAACCGGCCAAAATAGCTCACTCTGCAATTTAGTCCCCGAGCACAAGTGGGTGGAATATTTGTCCAAAAACTTTGAAGCAACTGAACTCAGAGATCATCCTCACCCAAACGTAACCTGGTCGCTGACATTCTCTGAGGAAGAAATTGAGGAACTTATTACATCCTCCTCTGTCTCTAAGGCAGCAGGTCCGAATGGCCTCACTTATCAGGTGCTCAAAAATCGACCAAAGTTGTGGGCAAAATTACTCTTCCATTTATTTCAAGAAATTCTAAAGAATAAAGTCTTCCCACCATCATGGAAGAGCGCACTTATTATTCCATTTTTTAAGGGGGGTGACAGGCAAAACCCAGCGTGTTATCGACCCATCGCCCTTTTGGACATAGACAGCAAAATCTTTATGAGACTAATACTGAAAGAACTTACTCTATGGGTAGACTCTAGACACATCCTTCCCCCTCAGCAGACAGGTTTCAGGAAAGGCCTTTCTACCAGTCTTAATGGACTAATCCTGAACCTGTTGAGCGAAAGCTCAAATGAGAAAGAAGGTTCTCCACTATACGGGGCATGGGTCGACTTATCAAAAGCGTTCGACCTTGTAGACAGATCCCTCCTCTGGCAGAAACTAAATAATTGGGGGATTCCGGCACCCCTTCTTGCAATGCTTTTAGAACTCCACAAGAACATTACCATCAGAGTGAGATTGAACGAACCAGGCAATTTATCTGAAACAATCAAAGTCCTGAAGGGAGTACGACAAGGTTGCTTGGGTGCACCATTATTCTTTAATCTGTTTCTTTCAGACATTGGAGACTTCCTAGCATCTGCATCATTAATCTGCCCGAGTATTAATGGAAGAAAACTCCATTGGTTAGCCTACACAGATGACTTGGTGCTACTGGATGGTTCAGCGGTAGGGTTACAACAACTCCTATCCAAACTTAATGAGTATGCCAAACTGAACGGTCTCATAATTAATCCATCTAAATCTAAGGTCCTCATCTTTAAACATGCAAAAAAAAGGGTGACCTCAAGAAACTGGGTTTTGGACAGCAAAGCAATCCCACGGGTGGACAAGTTAACATACCTGGGATATGAAATTCTTGCCCACCCTACCTTAAACAAGGTGATACACTCCATTCTGGGGAAGAAATCAAAAATTATTGCACAAATGAAAAATCTGAATGGAAGATTCTGCAAATTTTCTATAATTCCGCTCAAGAAGTTCTACATAGGCAAAGTTGTCCCAGTCCTTCTCTACGGCCTTGAGGCAAAGCCTCTTTTGTGGAACTATGATTGGAGCAAAGTTGAGGGCTCTTCGTGGAAATCTTCTCTTCATCTTCCATCGTGCACTCATCTCGCTAGTCTGAGATTTGAGTTGGGTCTGACCTCTCTGAATTGCCGCGCATAGTGGAAGCTACTGTCCCTCTATCCTAACATAATTACAGCTAATGTATCCACCCTTTTCTTCGATGCAAATCAACATCTAAAAAAGTAAAAATCAAAAAAACTCCTCGGCTTGGAAGAAAAGATTGCCTGCATTTTACATAGGCTGGAATTAACAACAGAAACTCTCACCCAAAATCCTAAGAAAGTAAAAAAAAATATTAGAAATGGAGGACTGGATTAAAACGATCGAGGGAATCAGAAGGCTTAACCCCCCAAACCTATTCCTGACAGCGGACAGAAAGCTCGGCACCATCCCGCGCTACCTGAAAAAATTTCCGGACCAAAGAATCAGAAACAATTTCCTCAGACTCAGACAGAATATAGCCCACACGGGTGAAATACTGGACCAAAGAAACCAGGGTGAGAAGGCAATAAGTTTTTGCAAGATCTGTGCCTCTCCGAATTTACAATCCCTCAAACACCTGCTGCTGGAGTGCAAAGGCACATGGGCGATCAGGGTATCATCACTGGGGAGATTTGTAACGAGAGAGGAGAGCCTAGTTCAGGACGCATTTTGGGATAGACTGATCTCTGGCCAAGAAGTCATGCTAACTGCTGAGATAGTAAACATTCTGGAAAAGCTTACTATCTTAAGGAACTATCAACAGACTAGTCATGTTCTTGAACTCTCCAGTCAAGGGGATCAGTCTGTCTAGTCAAATCCCTGGTTTCTGAGCCTGTATTTTGCCTTGTTATTTTATTTTGTCACTTTACTCCTTCGCTTCCTGTATTCTTAAATACCCAGGAAACAACTGCTTTTTGTATGAAATTGGAACTTTTAATATTCTTTCTTTGTAAAGATTTTCTCATAAACCAAAAACAAATAAAATAAAAAAAGCATGGCATGCTTGGATGACATTGCAGTGTTCAGCCCTACTTGGAAAGAACATGTTGACCACTAAGGATATGTTTTGCAGGCTGTTGAGCAGGCCCATCTGACCATAAAGGCTAGTACATGCCAAATTGTTTACAATAAAGTGGTCTACTTTGAACATGTGGTAGGAGGAGTTGAAATAAGGCCACTCCCTAGCAAAGTACAAGCTGTACAAGACTGGGCCACCCCTTCTACTGAAACCCAAGTGAGAGCCTTCCTAGGTCTCACTGGGTACTATACGAACTTCATTGAGAACTATGGGACCAAAGCTTCTCCCTTGAATGTGGTCTCCTCTACCAAACTCACTAAAAAGGTCAGGTGGAATGAGGAGTGCACTGAGGCATTTGAAAGCCCTTTGTCAAGCTCCAGTTCTAAGAGCTCCTGACCATATGCAAACCATCATTATGCAGACAGATGCTTCAAATACAGGTATAGGTGCAGTCCTTAGTCAACTGGATGAGAAAGGTAGGGAGCACCGCATTTGCTTCATCAGCAGGAAGCTGAAGGAACCAGAAACAAGGTGGGTGACGATAGAGCGTGAGTGCTTTGCTATTGTGTGGTCACTGAAGAAGTTTAGGCCGTGCTTGTATGGATCTACTTTTGGGATTCAGACTGACCACCAACCCTTGAGATGGTTGATGCAAATGAAAGGGGAAAACCCCAAACTTCTAAGATGGTCAATCTGCCTGCAAGGGTTTGTTTTTACCATTGAACACAGGTCAGGGTGTCACCACCAAAATGCTGATGGTCTCTCCAGGATGTTTGACCGACGGGAGTAAGGAGTCTGGGGGGGACGAGTGTTACGAATTGATTCTCAAAATGTGCTAATTTCCCTTACCTTTTGAGACCCCCAGCAACTTTTCTGGATTTCTGGGACTTGATTTGTTTTATCTGGAAAGAGTGTGAGCCTTTGTTTCCCACTCTTTCATGTATGTTGATGTGTGTGTTACTTTTGTGTTCTTTGGTTATGGTGTTTTTAACAAACTCCATGGCCTCATCTTTTTCTGTGTGTCACACAACACCTTCAGTGCAGTGGCACAGGGGGTGTCTTTCAGACTCCCCAAGGTTTAAACACCTTCTCTGGGACTGACTACTGTCTCCCAGAGCATGTAAAGTTAAATTGACTTTACTAGTCTCTTTAAATTTACTGACCCAGCACACACTATCTTCCTATAGAGTGCTGGGGGGTTGCTTAGCTTCCCGCGAGTCAAAACACTCTTGTAACAGTAAAATGTTACCCTTTCCTACTTTAAATGGCTGCTGGCAGTGGTTTAGATCAAACTACCATGATTTTTCCCAACTTCTAACAACAGAGGCTAAAAATCGGGTCAGCCATGTTTTTCAATATGGCGCCCAAGGCCTATCTGTAAAAACAGACTCTGGTCATCTTTTTTCGCCATTTCTTTTAGGAAAGGTCCTTCATGTGTTTGTCTCTGCGCCCCAAACCCGGTTTGGTCCCTTTGTTTGTTGACCTTTAGCGGGCTTCAGTGCTGAAGCCCTCCTCTGGCACCAGGATGTCTGGGGTGGACAGGATGTGAGGGAGGTGCCCGAAACTCCCTGTGCTTAGTCTCCTAGGAGATGTGAATGCACTCTGGTGTGATTGGCCGGCTGACTATCCAGCAAGGACAGCCACCCTGCTGTGTGAGTGACAGCCAGGCTGGAATGAATGGGGGAAAACTGTTTAAAAGCAGGTCTCTCGGACTTGGAAAGCAGAGTCGACCACTGGAACAAAAAGAACCGAAGAGGAGAGGAAGGAAGAGGACTGTTGCAACTCCTGGATGACCGGTGAAGTCCTGCTGCAGGCCCGAATTGCCTGAAACTCTGACGACAGAGAAGCCCTTCAAGGTTAACTTCTTCCCTTGAGTTTGGTGGGAACAACCAACTCGCAGGCCACCTGGACACCATCCTATTCTGGTCGAATTTTCATCAGAGTACTGTTGAAAACCGGATAGCCAGAGGGAAGGAAACCAGCTCGTGGACTTTAAGGCACTCACACCTTAAACCAACGTCTTGCTACAGCTTTTGGCCTCTTCCCTGGGCAGTGCAAGAACCTCCCGACGTCCTCCTTCTTGTCCCCATGACTGAAGCACAGGAACAGCGAGATCTGCTCGAACTGACAGGAACAACGGCCTCAGCTACAGCTTTCTTCATTGATAAGGTACTGTGCACATGCGGTCCGGAAATCTTTTTGGCCATCGAGAAAGTGTGTGAAACTTTCCTCAACTACGAAGGCTTGTCCTTCCCTTAACATTCGTCAAACTGTTCGGCTAGCCAAATCCTTTAAAAATCCGTGGCAAAGACTTAACTGTTACTTACCAGAACTATGCTATCCTATACAAAAGACTCTGACCCATTGACTTTGGCCCAGGCCTATTGAGAAGAATTGCTGGTTGTATTTAACTGAAACCCTTTGACCTGCCTATGAATGTATTTGGGCTGTCTATTCTTATAACCTTGTCTTTTCCCTCATTTATTAAGTATCTGAAGTGCAATTTTGCTCCCACCTCATTTTGGAGCTAAACTTGTTCATTTGCTTACTGGTTGTATTTTTGTGGTTTATTAGTGTGTGATATTGATCTGCTTGTGCTAGTGTAATGTTTTCTAACTGACTGAGTAAATAAATGTATATTATTTTACCAAGAAACCTTGAGTAAGTGTATATTTGAATCACTGTATTAGTTTGTCCTTTGTGTAACTTATTGTACTGCTCACTTAAACTCTTGAGATATATCTGGCTGCTCAGCCAATGCTACCACATAACTGTGTAGTAAAGGCTTGTACCAAAGGTGAAATTGTACTGACACTTGTAGTCTTAATTGCCTGTAGTGGTCCCCAAGGGTACTGCAGGTGATTCTGCCTAACAATGGACGTCATTGATTCACGGTGCGTCACCCTTTCTTATGGTGGCCCTGAATCATTCTGTTCCCATCTTCATCTTGTATCCTGGCTTGCAACATTATGTGTTACTACTGACTTCTGCAATTGTACTCACTCTCCCCTCTTGCTTCTCCACTCTTTTTGACTGTTTACTCTCTGTTCTATCCTCCTCTTCTTCCTTTCTCCCTTTTCCTATCTCATCCTTTTCTTCTCTTACTTTCTTCAATGCACTTACTCTATCAGAATTGTCCCTGGACCTAGTATGATAGCAACCTCATCTGTCTCCTCACCCTCTCCTTACTTGTTCCCCCCAGCACAATCTGAAATGTCGTCAGGCCTAGTATAATAGTCGCTTGTTTAGATCCTCCCCTCCCTTTCTGCAGCCCTCTCCCTCACCTTTTGTTTTCTCCGGGTCTACCATAAATATCATCAGGCCTAGTACGGTAGTCGCCTTTGTGATGCTGGAAATGCTTTGGAGGGACAGGGCCTCCATATCCTTGTCCGTTATTGCTTTATCATGTATATTCTGTCTTGTTTTCCACCCAGGTGTACATGTGGGACTCCTGGCAGTGCGGCTCTTCCTCCTTTTGATCGTGGTGACCAGACCCTTGGGATACCCTTATGGCACCCTGTACTCCTAGTGTATGTTTTTGGGCCCCTGTGTTTCGCCAGCAGGTTTCTGGGGTCTGAGAGGCGTTTCGCCAGCAGGTTTCTGGGGTCTGAGAGGTGTTTCGCCAGCAGGTTTCTGGGGTCTGAGAGGCGTTCCCGCCAGCAGGCTGGGGGCTTACACTCAGTACTGGCTGTGCTTAGGGCCTGTAATGTCCATTGCGGTTTTCTGGGCCCCTTGCAATATTAAAGCTACCGTGCTGTAGTGTATGTTGCGCCATGCCATATAAAGGTATGCTTCTGCAGATGACAGTGCATATTATGCAGCTCCAGGCCTTCATACATGACCTGTCCCCAGGAAGCTGAGGTAAACTGTCCATGGCCACCTGCGCACATGGCGCACAGGGCACGCAGCACCTACCTCCCCTCCGGCGGCCGTTGAGTGATGGTTGAGGTGGAGGCACGCGCAAGGCCTCACGATACCTCAGCAAGAGGCTCCGTGTGTGACAGCGCGCGCGGGCACCACCATTCAAGGAAAGCACCCTGCGACGAGCCCCACAGGGGACGGGCGACATCATCTTCTGCGTGCCCCACGTGCCCCGAGCGCCCGTCACTCAGGAACGTCACGTGCGCCCCTCGTCATAAAACCGAGCAACGTGGCTGATCCACACGCATAAGACACGTCATTCAGTGTTAGTGGCCGGCCGCCTAGCATCCAGCATTAGCAAAGCCAACACCTTAAGCACTGCCATAATGGTACTACCCGAGCTTAAGATGGCAACAGCTGGAAGAGAATGATTCAAGTGCCTGGCAAATGCCGTCTAATACCTGTCCACAAACAAAAACAGGACTTCATTACAAGCAACAGATGTCATGGCACACATATTGCTTATAAATCAAGTGGCTAACAGGGACGTCTTTCACCAAAATGCCAGGGGTAGCGGAAGTGACATCACACGACCCTTGACCACAATTGACATCACAGGAAGTGAAGTCATTTGACCCCACCTCAAAGTGACATCGAGGGTAGCGATGTTACACGACCTTTCGCCCGTTGACAAATCAGGAAGTGGCATCACATAGCATTGGACACTACGATAAATATGGTTATGATATCACTATAATAGGATGTACATTTGAAACAAGAATGGATCGTCATATGTATCGTTAAGATCAGTGTGTATAGGCCCATATCACCAAAATTACTGTGAATGCAAGCAGACGTTCATGACCAAATGTGTCATGAGCACTGTTTCCAAGGAGTCAGGACAAGCCCAACATCCCCGGAAGCAGGCTCACAACCCCCGACCCTGGTCCCAACCGACCCCTATCGGGGCCCTCTGGACCATGTCCTGGCGCCGTTGGCGCCAGGCTCATAAGAGTCACCAGTCCCGGCGCCAGAGGTGCCGGGCTCATACTTTGGATAAAGGTGCTTGGGTGGACTTACCTGTAGCAGACCATGCTGCATACTCACCTTCACAAGTCCTGGCAAAATGAAGCCCCAGCCTTCTGCTGGGTGGGACTATTTTTCCGAATCTGGAACTACTTTCTTACCTGGGTGGGGCTGGCATCACTCCTTGACTCTGGAACACAGGAACTCTTTTTCTCTTGGGCGAGGCTGAGGAGGAAGACACCTAATCACCTCAACACTATTTAAACCACACCCGATTGGAAGAATGTGCTTCACGTCATTCTGCATCTGCAGCAGGACGCTCACCGAGTCAGCGCCAGTCTTCTAGTGATATCTTCTTCTCCAGCCTGTGAAAACAAGTCAGATCTTCACTTACCATCCAGGGATCCAGTCTCTGGCTGCACCTGTCAGCAAAGGAACATCAGGTTAGCAAAAGGCAACGCTTTAGCAGCCGCGCTTACTTACCTGAAACCACGGCATTTTCCGAATCCCGCGGCCTTTACCTGCAAGACAAAGAACTCCGGTCAACGCTTTAGCAGCCGCGCTTACTTATCTGAACCCACGGCATCTTCCGAATCCCGCGGCCTCTACCTGCAAGACAAAGAACTCCGGTTAGTGCGAAAAAGGGGGAAATTGGACGCAATTATATTTTCACTTACCGGAGCTGTGCGCTCCTCGCCATCTCCTCTTCTGCTACATCTCCGTACCTGCAAATCAAGAAAAAGACATTAAGAGGTGTGAATAAACTTGTCAGCAAGCACATTACTTACGTGCTCCTCCACGTGCACGGACCTTCATACTTACGTGCTTCCGTATGCTCAGCATATAGCATTTCGGCACCTAAGAAACAAAGGCAAAGACTTCATTAAAAGGTGCTCTCGAACTTTCAAACCGACCAGCATCCGCTCGTGCAGAAACGACGGTATTGCTTCTTCGGCAGCTTTAAACCTCTGAGGCTACAAGAGACTTAAAGCAGTCCCAGTGAAGTAACTGGAACCCAGCGCCCCTACATCAGTCGCAGGATGGAGAGCCCAGCATTTACATATCTAAGGTGAGAGCTCATTCAGACTTTGGGCCTCAGGGAAAAGAACGAATAAGGAGGAGAAGCTCAACCAACAACCAGCCATTAATCCCTTTTTCTTCTGCCTGCAGACACCTTACTCTACAAGTCAGACATTCCATAAGAGGAGGTCCGGTCCAGAGAACCATCCGAGTCCTGCGCTTCTCAATTGAAGACACGGTAACTGTCCAGCCAGGATCTGCGCCTCCGTGGGAACCAGGTGAGCATTACAGAACGCGAAGCCATCCAATAACTTCCTACCCAGGCGCAATGGAAACCTCAGACACTGACCAACTAGCCCAGCTATTAGGGGAATTAAGAGCAGAGGTACATGCAGCCCGCCAGGAAACGAATGCCCTGAGGAAAGAAAATTGTATCAAAAGAACGAACTGATGATCTTGCCAGACAGTTGTTACAATCACAAGCGGGACAAACCCCTTTGCCTACGGGAGGGAGATACATTCCTGCAGCCTCGGCCAGTCCGGTACAAATCAACCTACTCGGAAACGTGCCTTTGACTCCGCCCGAACGCTTCTCCGGTGATCCTAAAAGGTTTGCAGTTTTCATCAACCAGTGCCGATTGCACTTTCTGTGTAGACCAGCTGCTTTTCCGACGGACCAGACTAAGGTAGCCTTTGTGCTTTCATATTTTAGCGGCAGTGCTGCTGATTGGTCAGTTCCTCTAGTTGCACAGGATGATCCGATTCTTCACGATTTCCAAGCATTCCAGACCAGCATGGAAAGACTGTTTGCAAGACATTCCCAGGGCCAGGCCTTGGATAACGAACTCCTTTCCCTACGGCAAGGCAATCAGGATCTTCTGGCTTATATTGCGTCATTTAATAGGCTAGTGGTTGAAACCAGATGGCCCGAGGACAAGAGGATCACGCTGTTCCACAGAGGTCTGCGGGGAGAACTCAAAGATGTGCTAGCCCAGGTAGTGAATCCTCCTCAGGATTGTTCTGAATACATCGATTTAGTGTTCTCCAAACCACAGAATTCCACCAAGGGAGCTGAAGCCGTAGAACCTATGCAAATAGGGGTCATGAAGGGCCCTTTAACCCAGAAAGAACGCGACAGGAGAGGACAGTTGCAGTTATGCCTCTATTGTGGAAATTCAGGACATTTCCTTCGAGAATGCCCAGTGAAACCTTCAAAGACGACAGTGGGAGCTTCTGATAAAAATACCGAAAGGCCTGAGCCGGGAAACGACCACGCCCGACAAGTGTAGAGGTCCGCTTGCCGAGCGTTAAAACCAGTTCTTTGACCTCGCATTTCATAGTTTCAATGGTCCTCATGAATCCAGAGCAACCGGATCGTTTGCATGCTATTAAAGCATACATTGATAGCGGAGCAATCGGTAATTATGTAGACCACGAAATGGCTTCCAGGATGAACCTACCCCTCTGTCCTAAGGCAATTAAAGACATTATTACCACAGTGGATGGTACGGAAATAGCTTCTGGACCAGTGACCCATACCACCACGGAAGTGACGTTATTAAGTCAAGATGGACATTGTGAGGTGATCATGTTCGATGTGATCAAGGCTCCTCAATTCCAAGTAATATTGGGGATTCCCTGGTTGGAGAAACACAATCCTCAAATTGATTGGCGAGCAAAGACAATACGGTTTCCAGAGTGTGCCCCCACTTGTTATCCTCGACCCAGTATTGGACTAGCAGCGACAACATCCGAAAGTCCGCAACTGCCTATAGAGTATCAGGAATTCCAAGACGTTTTTCAGAAGGAGAAGGCGAATACTCTACCTCCCCACAGGTCGTACGACTGTCAGATAGACCTGATACCCGGATCCACTCCCCCCTGTAGTAGAATTTATGCCCTTACCGAGCCTGAAAATCTTCATTTGCGACAGTATCCGGACCAGTACCTAGCCAACGGATTCATCCGTCCTTCAAAGTCTCCAGTATCCTCAGCTCTGTTCTTCGTGCCGAAAAAAGAAGGTGACCTTAGGACCTGTATAGATTATCGTGCCCTGAACCAAATCACGGTAAAGAATAGGTATCGCTTACCTCTAATTCCGGAACTCCTTGACCAAGTTAAAAGCGCCTGTATATACACCAAGATAGATCTTCGGGGAGCGTACCACTTGGTACGGATCAAAGAAGGCGACGAATGGAAGACGGCCTTTCGCACCAAGTATGGACTATTTGAATACAAAGTGATGCCCTTTGGTCTTTGCAATGCTCCGGCCGCCTTCCAGTACTTCATGAATGACGTTCTTAGAGAACTTATAGACGTTTGTGTAGTCGTCTACATTGATGACATCCTTGTGTACTCATCTTCTGAAGCAGATCATCAGAAACACGTCAGAGCTGTTCTTGAAAGGCTTCGCCAACATAAACTTTTTGCCAAGCTTGAAAAGTGTGTTTTCCATGTCACCGAGGTCGAATTTTTAGGTTTCATTTTGACACCCAACGGGGTCCACATGGACTCGAGGAAAGTTGACGCTATCATCAAGTGGCCATCACCAACTTCCGTGAAGGGAGTACAAAGCATGTTAGGTTTCGCCAACTTTTACCGCAGGTTTATGAATCCAGTGGATTCATAGAAGTGCACGAATAGTTCAGCCCATTACGGCTCTTTTAAAAAAGAATAAATGTTTCGAGTGGACAGCAGAGGCAGAACAGGCCTTTCAGGAGTTAAAAGCCAAGTTTATCTCAGCACCTATATTAAAACACCAGCGCCCGGACCTTCCTTATATCGTTGAGACCGATGCCTCCAGCTTGGCAATGGGGGCGGTTTTATCACAGAGGGATCCAGAAACTAACCAGTTACACCCTGTGGCATTCTGGTCCCTCAAGTTCTCGGCGCCCGAAATCAACTACACCATCACTGATAAAGAACTTCTAGCTATTAAGTCCGCCTTCAAGGCCTGGCGGCACTACCTCCTTGGAGCCAAACACACAGTCACAGTAATCACCGATCATCGCAACTTACAGTATTTGAAGACTGCTAAAGCTCAATCCTCCAGACAACTTCACTGGGCTCTGTTTTTTGCCGAATTTGACTTTGTAATCACTTATCGTCCAGGCAACAAGAATGTCAAAGCAGATGCCCTTTCCCGGATTGGAATGGAGGAACACATGGTCAATCCTGAACCCGTACCTATAATTCCCGAACAAAGAATCCTGGGCCTGGTCTCCTCGCAATCCATCGAAGATATCGAAGCAAAGGCCAAACAACTTGTGACTCCTTCAGATCTACAGAATTGGCAACAGAAAGGAAAGGACTTCACCGTGTCTAAGGATTTGCTTTATTTTCAAGGACGACTATACTTACCTGGTACTGATTTACCAAGACAGGTAATCTCTTGCTACCATGATTCTTTAATGGAAGGACATCCTGGCATTGCCAAAACCTCAGAAAAGATCAAGAGACACTTCTGGTGGCCGTCATGGAGAAAGGACATCAAGGACTTTGTAATGTCTTGTGGGGTGTGCGCCCAAAACAAAAGTCAGAAAGAAAAACCAGCAGGCCTCTTACACCCACTAGACATCCCGCCACACCCCTGGCATACCCTTTCCATGGACTTCATTACTGATTTACCCTCATGCTCCGGATACAACACCATTTTAGTAATCGTGGATTTGTTTTCTAAAATGGCCCACTTCATCCCACTGAAGGGCTTACCCTCAGCTTCAGTCCTGGCCCGAGAATTCCTCGAAAACATTGTTCGGTTACATGGTTTCCCTTCAATTTCAATTTTGATCTCAGATAGGGGAAGCCAGTTTATATCGCACTTTTGGCGAAATTGCTGTCGTCTAGCTCAAATCGATGTGAGACTTTCAACCAGCCATCACCCCCAGACCGATGGGCAAACCGAGAGGACAAATCAAACTCTGGAACAATATTTACGTTGCATGCTGCAACAGTCGGAAAGTAATTGGAAAGACATCCTTTGGATCGCCGAATATGCCTACAACAATTCGATCCATTCAGGAACTGGAAAAAGTCCCTTTTACCTCTTATACGGGATTCACCCTCGAACCTCCAATCTTGATCCACCTCAGGATCTCGGAACACCTGCCGTAGATCATCTACACACTGCGATCACTCAAGCTTTCAAGGAAGCCACGACCCATCTTCAACTAGCCAAAGAACAGTATAAAAAGGGAGCAGACCGACATCGAAGGGAGGCCCCCCAATACCGGGTTGGAGACCTAGTTTGGTTATCCACTAAACATTTAACTCTTAAAGGACCTCGCACCTTCAATCCAAAATATCTGGGACCATATCCTGTCACCGCCATAATAAATCCAGTGGCTGTCAAATTGGGCTTGCCGTCCCACATGAAAATGCATCCAGTTTTCCATGTATCTCTACTAAAACCAATGCAGCCTGGAACCCGATTGACTAAAGCTCCAGAACCTATTCAAGTTAATGGAGAACTCGAATTTGAGGTTAAAAACATCCTGGACTCCAAGATCATCAAGTCCAAGCTATTCTATCTGATTGACTGGAAAGGCTACGTGCCTCAAGAACGATCATGGGAACCCTCTGAATACGTCTACGCACCTCGCCTAATCAAAAGATTCCACCGAACTTTTCCCGACAAACCAAAACCTCCGGGGGAGACAATTTTGGGACGGGCCTTGAGGGGGGGTGCTGTCATGAGCACTGTTTCCAAGGAGTCAGGACAAGCCCAACATCACCGGAAGCAGGCTCACAACCCCCGCCCCTGGTCCCAACCGACCCCTATCGGGGCCCTCTGGACCATGTCCTGGCGCCGTTGGCGCCAGGCTCATAAGAGTCACCAGTCCCGGTGCCAGAGGTGCCGGGCTCATACTTTGGATAAAGGTGCTTGGGTGGACTTACCTGTAGCAGACCATGCTGCATACTCACCTTCACAAGTCCTGGCAAAATGAAGCCCCAGCCTTCTGCTGGGTGGGACTATTTTCCGAATCTGGAACTACTTTCTTACCTGGGTGGGGCTGGCATCACTCCTTGACTCTGGAACACAGGAACTCTTTTTCTCTTGGGCGAGGCTGAGGAGGAAGACACCTAATCACCTCAACACTATTTAAACCACACCCGATTGGAAGAATGTGCTTCGCGTTATTCTGCATCTGCAGCAGGACGCTCACCGAGTCAGCTCCAGTCTTCTAGTGATATCTTCTGCTCCAGCCTGTGAAAACAAGTCAGATCTTCACTTACCATCCAGGGATCCAGTCTCTGGCTGCACCTGTCAGCAAAGGAACATCAGGTTAGCAAAAGGCAAAGCTTTAGCAGCCGCGCTTACTTACCTGAACCCACGGCATCTTCCGAATCCCACGGCCTCTACCTGCAAGACAAAGAACTCCGGTTAGTGCGAAAAAGGGGGAAATTGGACGCAATTATATTTTCACTTAACGGAGCTGTGCGCTCCTCGCCATCTCCTCTTCTGCTACATCTCCGTACCTGCAAATCAAGAAAAAGACATTAAGAGGTGTGAATAAACTTGTCAGCAAGCACATTACTTACGTGCTCCTCCACGTGCACGGACCTTCATACTTACGTGCTTCCGTATGCTCAGCATATAGCATTTCGGCACCTAAGAAACAAAGGCAAAGACTTCATTAAAAGGTGCTCTTAAACTTTCAAACCGACCAGCATCCGCTCGTGCAGAAACGACGGTATTGCTTCTTCAGCAGCTTTAAACCTCTGAGGCTACAAGAGACTTAAAGCAGTCCCAGTGAAGTAACTGGAACCCAGCGCCCCTACATCAGTCGCAGGATGGAGAGCCCAGCATTTACATATCTAAGGTGAGAGCTCATTCAGACTTTGGGCCTCAGGGAAAAGAACGAATAAGGAGGAGAAGCTCAACCAACAACCAGCCATTAATCCCTTTTTCTTCTGCCTGCAGACACCTTACTCTACAAGTCAGACATTCCATAAGAGGAGGTCCGTTCCAGAGAACCATCCGAGTCCTGCGCTTCTCAATTGAAGACACGGTAACTGTCCAGCCAGGATCTGCGCCTCCGTGGGAACCAGGTGAGCGTTACAAAATGATAATGATGTGTAATTATATACCACTTACGCTTAAGCGCTTTATATAGAAAAAATATACACACAATATCACCCAACCTGTGTTGGTACTCATTTATTGACCTCAGAAGCATGAAAGGCTGAGTTGAGGCGTTTAAGAACAGACTAAATCAGTTACTCACCCCCTGAAGTGTGCCTGAAATAAACCTTTAATGAGTCAAGCAAATATTATATAGAATTCCAGAAAGACACATTGGGCCTCATTACACGGTAGGCGGTGAATCATGGCGCTATTAGCCCATGGTTCATGCCGGTAAAATACCGGCACCGCCTTGGTGGAAAGGGGAATTACCGCCCCATTCCAAGGTTGGCGGGGCAGTAATTCCCCCTTCCACCATTGCCCTTCCCCATTCCTATTTTTGCCCCATAGGGCTCTATAGGAATGGGGAAGGTGCTAATTACAGTACCGCGAATTGTGGTACCGTAATTAGCTCCCTGGGTCCCTTTGCGGGTTGGTTTTTAACGCCTGCAAAAAGCAGGCGTTAAATTCCCCAACCCGCAAAGGGACCTCGTAGTAAGGCGGTAAGGATTTACCGGTAAAATACTGGTACCGGTAAACCCTTACCGCCTACTGTGTATATTCCTATTCTTTCTTATTTAGGATCAGTGCTGAAAGTGTTAGACTTGTGGCACTCCTGTTCTTATTTTTCTTCTTTTTTTAAGGGGCCTTTCACAAAAAAGCCAGCCACTCCAGAAGTAAAGAACCACATGGTGCTGGCCACAGCCCAGGAGCTTGCATGACAAAAAAAAATGTGCTTGTTTATTTTTATTTTTTAGAGGTCGCAAAGGAAGCTCAGAGGTCACAGTTGCGACCTCTGGCGACCCCTAAATGACATCCCTGGTGGCTAAAAGCAGTCTTGGTTAACACATGTTCATTACACCAGGAGATCCTACAGATCAACAACTAAGCCATTATCGCCTAGAAGACTTCTCAACAAGAGCATACATGTCAAACCTCCCAATGCAGGCTGTCTCCCGGCTTAAATAATGACAAGGCCAATGTAATCCTATCGGAAAAATACATTCTACCGATTGCTGTGGTGAAATCTCCCTGTCTGCAAGCATGAGGATGGTAACCCAAAGCTAAATAACGCAAGCATTTTAAATCAACTGCAGCGTGTGGCAGGAGTGCCTGTTAGCCCCGCTGTTTTTCAACCTTTATATAAATTGTCAAAAGAACGGGTTGATCTAACGATTGATGTTCCTAAGATGGCCAATCAAAAGATAGGCCTATTTTCTTTTATACACGGATGATGCTGTTCTAATGGACAAAACAAAGCCTGCCCTTCAAACGCTGTCCAATGGATTGAACACCTACATGGGCGACAATGCCCTGAACATTAATGTGGGGAAGTCAAAGGTCATGTGTGTTGGCAGTAGTAAACCTTGAGGGAATGCTATATCTGTAGAAGGCAGAAACCTGGAATGGGTTACTATGTTTCAATACCTAGGGGTAACGATTTCCTGTCATCTGAAATGGGCCTCACACATAAAGCAACAAACGCAAAGGCATCCCAAATCAATGGCTCAATATTGAGGTATGGCATGAGATTGGTTGGATTACCATTAGAACATATTCTCTGAATATATGCGGCCAAATCAGCGCCATTACTGTGTGGGGTTATAATCCCACTGATAAACCCCAAGTAACCGAAACTCAGGTCCTGAGGAACATTATGGGTGTGCCGCATGGTTTCCCTGGGTGTTTGCTAGATGAAGAACTTAATTTGTCCTATATGGAAGATCTCGTAGCAATACAACCTCTAACCTATTGGCTACGACTCGAAGAGAACCCGCACTTGTCGGTGACTAGAACATTGGTCAAAGATCTAATCACCTGTAAGTACTGTGGTGTTTCTCCTTGGCTAAATTAAATCAAACTATTTCTCCATTTACTTGGTTTTACAGGACTTGAGGAATCAGTAGTCGGTAATGCCTGTAAAAGGGAGCTAGTGGACATCTTCCTTTCGTATAGAGCAAATGCCAGGAGGAAAAGTGAACTGCAGAAGCAAAGTGGGTCATTTTATCATAATACCATCTCCCCACCAAGAACTAGGCCAGGCTATCGCTAAAGGCTCGTAACCCCAAGGAAGAGGGCAATTATTATACGTTTTAGGGCAAATGTGCCGTTTACAAGGGATATGGTGTCCTCCTCGCTGAACAGTTGTATTACCGGAAGGAGTTGTGTTTGTCCTGGTAATGATAGGAACGATTTACAGCATTTCTTATTTTTTTTCCTATTTTTGTCATTTTGAGGATTTCTTTTTACTCCTGATATTAAGGGCACACGGAATAACGCATGTCCAATCAGCCCTCAGGCTTCTTTGATCAGTTCCTGACCCATTGATAGTTCAAAGTATGTATTTGTACATTGAAAATGCCCTTATGGCGCGCAGGCAGTTATCATGAACTTGTTTTAATGTTTGTTCATTTTAGAAGCCATGTACGTGGGTTTTAATTAGTAGAATTTGTTTCCTTTTTAGATTTCGTTTTTTATATTAATTTGTATATTCTTTAAATGTATATCTTCTGAATAAAGATTTCTATCTCTCTCAATACTGCTCAGAAATGACACTGGTGCAACATATGCAGCATTAAGGTAGCTGTTGCTGTGTGACAGAGCTACCTCAAAGAGATCTCGGGAGGGTCCCTTTGGTGTTGCGAGTGGCATGAACTGGGTGGAAAAGGCCAGAGATATTAACATGCTCATTAGTGAGTGATAATTAACGAAACATTGCCCATGGGCTGCGTGTCCCTTCTCTGATCTCCCTCCTATCTGTACCCCAATGCAATAGGTTTGGCTTATAGGAAGCGTTAGAACACCACCTAAATGCCAAATTAAAAATGATAAAATGCAAATGCCCTCATGTAAATATCTACCTCAGTCACTTGACCTGATAGTAACATTGGGGCTCATTACGAGATTGCCGGTATACAGTAAAAGTGGCAGTAAATCCAGTTACCGTCACTTTTACTGTTCTGAATTATGAATTGGCGGCAATACCAGATGCCTAGACCTGAAATCCGGCAGTGAATGCATACAGGCAATGGAAATGAGGGCACGGGTGCACCCAATGCACAAAGGAAGAGAGCAAAAAGGCCACACCTTCCCCAAACACACTTCCCTACACCACCATGCTGACACTGGTCTCTGTCAGCATTGACATGCAGCTGCTCCAGGTCAGAATAGAGCTACAGGGCCTGGAGGACCACGACAGGGAACATGAGGCAGTGGAAAGGAGGAGACACCAAGCAAGGCGTGCGCTCATACCCCAGGTAAGGGCCTCACCATGGATCCTCAATGACATGCACATCCTCTCCCTGTACCGCGTCAACAGAGAGACTATTGCAGATCTGCTGAACCTGATCCAAGAAGACATAGGGAGCAGGATCGGCATCCGGACAGTCATACCACCACTGGTAAAACTGGTGTATCTGCTGAACCTGATCCAAGAAGACATAGGGAGCAGGATCGGCATCAGGACAGTCATACCACCACTGATAAAGCTGGTGTATCTTCTGAACCTGAACCTGATCCAAGAAGACATAGGGAGCAGGATCGGCATCAGGACAGTCATACCACCACTGATAAAGCTGGTGTATCTGCTGAACCTGATCCAAGAAGACATAGGGAGCAGGATCGGCATCAGGACAGTCATACCACCACTGGTAAAGCTGGTGTATCTGCTCAACCTGAACCTGAACCTGATCCAAGAAGACATAGGGAGCAGGATCGGCATCAGGACAGTCATACCACCACTGGTAAAGCTGGTGTATCTGCTGAACCTGAACCTGATCCAAGAAGACATAGGGAGCAGGATCGGCATCAGGAAAGTCATACCACCACTGGTAAAGCTGGTGTATCTGCTGAACCTGATCCAAGAAGACATAGGGAGCAGGATCGGCATCAGGAAAGTCATACCACCACTGGTAAAGCTGGTGTATCTGCTGAACCTGATCCAAGAAGACATAGGGAGCAGGATCGGCATCAGGACAGTCATACCACCACTGGTAAAGCTGGTGTATCTGCTGAACCTGATCCAAGAAGACATAGGGAGCAGGATCGGCATCAGGACAGTCATACCACCACTGATAAAGCTGGTGTATCTGCTGAACCTGAACCTGATCCAAGAAGACATAGGGAGCAGGATCGGCATCAGGACAGTCATACCACCACTGGTAAAGCTGGTGTATCTGCTGAACCTGAACCTGATCCAAGAAGACATAGGGAGCAGGATCGGCATCAGGACAATCATACCACCACTGATAAAGCTGGTGTATCTGCTGAACCTGAACCTGAACCTAATCCAAGAAGACATAGGGAGCAGGATCGGCATCAGGACAGTCATACCACCACTGGTAAAGCTGGTGTATCTCCTGAACCTGAACCTGAACCTGATCCAAGAAGACATAGGGAGCAGGATCGGCATCAGGACAGTCATACCACCACTGGTAAAGCTGGTGTATCTGCTGAACCTGAACCTGATCCAAGAAGACATAGGGAGCAGGATTGGCATCAGGACAGTCATACCACCACTGGTAAAGCTGGTGTATCTCCTGAACCTGAACCTGATCCAAGAAGACATAGGGAGCAGGATCGGCATCAGGACAGTCAAACCACCACTGATAAAGCTGGTGTATCTGCTGAACCTGAACCTGATCCAAGAAGACAAAGGGAGCAGGATCGGCATCAGGACAGTCATACCACCACTGATAAAGCTGGTGTATCTGCTGAACCTGAACCTGATCCAAGAAGACACAGGGAGCAGGATCAGCATCAGGACAGTCATACCACCACTGATAAAGCTGGTGTATCTGCTGAACCTGAACCTGAACCTGATCCAAGAAGACATAGGGAGCAGGATCGGCATCAGGACAGTCATACCACCACTGATAAAGCTGGTGTATCTGCTGAACCTGAACCTGAACCTGATCCAAGAAGACATAGGGAGCAGGATCGGCATCAGGACAGTCATACCACCACTGGTAAAGCTGGTGTATCTGCTGAACCTGAACCTGAACCTGATCCAAGAAGACATAGGGAGCAGGATCGGCATCAGGACAGTCATACCACCACTGGTAAAGCTGGTGTATCTGCTGAACCTGAACCTGAACCTGATCCAAGAAGACATAGGGAGCAGGATCGGCATCAGGACAGTCATACCAACACTGGTAAAGCTGGTGTATCTGCTGAACCTGAACCTGAACCTGATCCAAGAAGACGTAGGGAGCAGGATCGGCATCAGGACAGTCATACCACCACTGGTAAAGCTGGTGTATCTGCTGAACCTGAACCTGATCCAAGAAGACATAGGGAGCAGGATCGGCATCAGGACAGTCATACCACCACTGGTAAAGCTGGTGTATCTGCTGAACCTGAACCTGATCCAAGAAGACATAGGGAGCAGGATCGGCATCAGGACAGTCATACCACCACTGATAAAGCTGGTGTATCTGCTGAACCTGAACCTGATCCAAGAAGACATAGGGAGCAGGATCGGCATCAGGACAGTCATACCACCACTGATAAAGCTGGTGTATCTGCTGAACCTGAACCTGATCCAAGAAGACATAGGGAGCAGGATCGGCATCAGGACAGTCATACCACCACTGGTAAAGCTGGTGTATCTGCTGAACCTGAACCTGATCCAAGAAGACATAGGGAGCAGGATCGGCATCAGGAAAGTCATACCACCACTGGTAAAGCTGGTGTATCTGCTGAACCTGATCCAAGAAGACATAGGGAGCAGGATCGGCATCAGGAAAGTCATACCACCACTGGTAAAGCTGGTGTATCTGCTGAACCTGATCCAAGAAGACATAGGGAGCAGGATCGGCATCAGGACAGTCATACCACCACTGGTAAAGCTGGTGTATCTGCTGAACCTGATCCAAGAAGACATAGGGAGCAGGATCGGCATCAGGACAGTCATACCACCACTGATAAAGCTGGTGTATCTGCTGAACCTGAACCTGAACCTGATCCAAGAAGACATAGGGAGCAGGATCGGCATCAGGACAGTCATACCACCACTGGTAAAGCTGGTGTATCTGCTGAACCTGAACCTGATCCAAGAAGACATAGGGAGCAGGATCGGCATCAGGACAGTCATACCACCACTGGTAAAGCTGGTTTATCTGCTGAACCTGAACCTGAACCTGATCCAAGAAGACATAGGGAGCAGGATCGGCATCAGGACAGTCATACCACCACTGATAAAGCTGGTGTATCTGCTGAACCTGAACCTGATCCAAGAAGACATAGGGAGCAGGATCGGCATCAGGACAGTCATACCACCACTGGTAAAGCTGGTGTATCTGCTGAACCTGAACCTGATCCAAGAAGACATAGGGAGCAGGATCGGCATCAGGACAGTCATACCACCACTGATAAAGCTGGTGTATCTGCTGAACCTGAACCTGATCCAAGAAGACAAAGGGAGCAGGATCGGCATCAGGACAGTCATACCACCACTGATAAAGCTGGTGTATCTGCTGAACCTGAACCTGAACCTGATCCAAGAAGACACAGGGAGCAGGATCCGCATCAGGACAGTCATACCACCACTGATAAAGCTGGTGTATCTGCTGAACCTGAACCTGATCCAAGAAGACATAGGGAGCAGGATCGGCATCAGGACAGTCATACCACCACTGGTAAAACTGGTGTATCTGCTGAACCTGAACCTGATCCAAGAAGACATAGGGAGCAGGATCGGCATCAGGACAGTCATACCACCACGGATAAAGCTGGTGTATCTGCTGAACCTGAATCTGATCCAAGAAGACATAGGGAGCAGGATCGGCATCAGGACAGTCATACCACCACTGGTAAAGCTGGTGTATCTGCTGAACCTGAACCTGATCCAAGAAGACATAGGGAGCAGGATCGGCATCAGGACAGTCATACCACCACTGGTAAAGCTGGTGTATCTGCTGAACCTGTGTCAAGAAGACATAGGGAGCAGGATCGGCATCAGGACAGTCATACCACCACTGATAAAGCTGGTGTATCTGCTGAACCTGAACCTGAACCTGATCCAAGAAGACATAGGGAGCAGGATCGGCATCAGGACAGTCATACCACCACTGGTAAAGCTGGTGTATCTGCTGAACCTGAACCTGATCCAAGAAGACATAGGGAGCAGGATCGGCATCAGGACAGTCATACCAACACTGGTAAAGCTGGTGTATCTGCTGAACCTGAACCTGATCCAAGAAGACATAGGGAGCAGGATCGGCATCAGGACAGTCATACCACCACTGGTAAAGCTGGTGTATCTGCTGAACCTGATCCAAGAAGACATAGGGAGCAGGATCGGCATCAGGACAGTCATACCACTACTGGTAAAGCTGGTGTATCTGCTGAACCTGAACCTGATCCAAGAAGACATAGGGAGCAGGATCGGCATCAGGACAGTCATACCACCACTGATAAAGCTGGTGTATCTGCTGAACCTGAACCTGAACCTGATCCAAGAAGACATAGGGAGCAGGATCGGCATCAGGACAGTCATACCACCACTGGTAAAACTGGTGTATCTGCTGAACCTGATCCAAGAAGACATAGGGAGCAGGATCGGCATCAGGACAGTCATACCACCACTGATAAAGCTGGTGTATCTGCTGAACCTGATCCAAGAAGACATAGGGAGCAGGATCGGCATCAGGACAGTCATACCACCACTGATAAAGCTGGTGTATCTGCTGAACCTGATCCAAGAAGACATAGGGAGCAGGATCGGCATCAGGACAGTCATACCACCACTGATAAAGCTGGTGTATCTGCTGAACCTGAACCTGATCCAAGAAGACATAGGGAGCAGGATCGGCATCAGGACAGTCATACCAACACTGGTAAAGCTGGTGTATCTGCTGAACCTGAACCTGATCCAAGAAGACATAGGGAGCAGGATCGGCATCAGGACAGTCATACCACCACTGGTTAAGCTGGAGTATCTGCTGAACCTGATCCAAGAAGACATAGGGAGCAGGATCGGCATCAGGACAGTCATACCACCACTGATAAAGCTGGTGTATCTGCTGAACCTGAACCTGATCCAAGAAGATATAGGGAGCAGGATCGGCATCAGGACAGTCATACCACCACTGGTAAAGCTGGTGTAACTGCTGAACCTGATTCAAGAAGACATAGGGAGCAGGATCGGCATCAGGACAGTCATACCACCACTGATAAAGCTGGTGTGTCTGCTGAACCTGAACCTGAACCTGATCCAAGAAGACATAGGGAGCAGGATCGGCATCAGGACAGTCATACCACCACTGGTAAGCTGGTGTATCTGCTGAACCTGAACCTGAACCTGATCCAAGAAGACATAGGGAGCAGGATCGGCATCAGGACAGTCATACCACCACTGGTAAAGCGGGTGTATCTGCTGAACCTGAACCTGATCCAAGAAGACATAGGGAGCAGGATCGGCATCAGGACAGTCATACCACCACTGGTAAAGCTGGTGTATCTGCTGAACCTGAACCTGATCCAAGAAGAGATAGGGAGCAGGATCGGCATCAGGACAGTCATACCACCACTGGTAAAGCTGGTGTATCTGCTGAACCTGAACCTGATCCAAGAAGACATAGGGAGCAGGATCGGCATCAGGACAATCATACCACCACTGGTAAAGCTGGTGTATCTGCTGAACCTGAACCTGATCCAAGAAGACATAGGGAGCAGGATCGGCATCAGGACAGTCATACCAACACTGGTAAAGCTGGTGTATCTGCTGAACCTGAACCTGAACCTGATCCAAGAAGACATAGGGAGCAGGATCAGCATCAGGACAGTCATACCAACACTGGTAAAGCTGGTGTATCTGCTGAACCTGAACCTGATCCAAGAAGACATAGGGAGCAGGATCGGCATCAGGACAGTCATACCACCACTGATAAAGCTGGTGTGTCTGCTGATCCTGAACCTGATCCAAAAAGACATAGGGAGCAGGATCGGCATCAGGACAGTCATACCACCACTGATAAAGCTGGTGTGTCTGCTGAACCTGAACCTGAACCTGATCCAAGAAGACATAGGGAGCAGGATCGGCATCAGGACAGTCATACCACCACTGATAAAGCTGGTGTATCTGCTGAACCTGATCCAAGAAGACATAGGGAGCAGGATCGGCATCAGGACAGTCATACCACCACTGATAAAGCTGGTGTATCTGCTGAACCTGATCCAAGAAGACATAGGGAGCAGGATCGGCATCAGGACAGTCATACCACCACTGGTAAAGCTGGTGTATCTGCTGAACCTGAACCTGAACCTGATCCAAGAAGACATAGGGAGCAGGATCGGCATCAGGACAGTCATACCACCACTGATAAAGCTGGTGTATCTGCTGAACCTGAAGCTGAACCTGATCCAAGAAGACATAGGGAGCAGGATCGGCATCAGGACAGTCATACCACCACTGGTAAAGCTGCTGTATCTGCTGAACCTGAACCTGAACCTGAACCTGATCCAAGAAGACATAGGGAGCAGGATCGGCATCAGGACAGTCATACCACCACTGATAAAGCTGGTGTATCTGCTGAACCTGAACCTGATCCAAGAAGACATAGGGAGCAGGATCGGCATCAGGACAGTCATACCAACACTGGTAAAGCTGGTGTATCTGCTGAACCTGAACCTGATCCAAGAAGACATAGGGAGCAGGATCGGCATCAGGACAGTCATACCACCACTGGTAAAGCTGGTGTATCTGCTGAACCTGATCCAAGAAGACATAGGGAGCAGGATCGGCATCAGGACAGTCATACCACCACTGGTAAAGCTGGTGTATCTGCTGAACCTGATCCAAGAAGACATAGGGAGCAGGATCGGCATCAGGACAGTCATACCACCACTGGTAAAGCTGGTGTATCTGCTGAACCTGATCCAAGAAGACATAGGGAGCAGGATCGGCATCAGGACAGTCATACCACCACTGGTAAAGCTGGTGTATCTGCTGAAACTGATCCAAGAAGACATAGGGAGCAGGATCGGCATCAGGACAGTCATACCACCACTGGTAAAGCTGGTGTATCTGCTGAACCTGATCCAAGAAGACATAGGGAGCAGGATCGGCATCAGGACAGTCATACCACCACTGGTAAAGCTGGTGTATCTGCTGAACCTGATCCAAGAAGACATAGGGAGCAGGATCGGCATCAGGACAGTCATACCACCACTGGTAAAGCTGGTGTATCTGCTGAACCTGATCCAAGAAGACATAGGGAGCAGGATCGGCATCAGGACAGTCATACCACCACTGGTAAAGCTGGTGTATCTGCTGAACCTGAACCTGAACCTGATCCAAGAAGACATAGGGAGCAGGATCGGCATCAGGACAGTCATACCACCACTGGTAAAGCTGGTGTATCTGCTGAACCTGAACCTGATCCAAGAAGACATAGGGAGCAGGATCGGCATCAGGACAGTCATACCACCACTGGTAAAGCTGGTGTATCTGCTGAACCTGAAGCTGAACCTGATCCAAGAAGACATAGGGAGCAGGATCGGCATCAGGACAGTCATACCACCACTGGTAAAGCTGGTGTATCTGCTGAACCTGAACCTGAACCTGAACCTGATCCAAGAATACATAGGGAGCAGGATCGGCATCAGGACAGTCATACCACCACTGATAAAGCTGGTGTATCTGCTGAACCTGAACCTGATCCAAGAAAACATAGGGAGCAGGATCGGCATCAGGACAGTCATACCAACACTGGTAAAGCTGGTGTATCTGCTGAACCTGAACCTGATCCAAGAAGACATAGGGAGCAGGATCGGCATCAGGACAGTCATACCACCACTGGTAAAGCTGGTGTATCTGCTGAGCCTGAACCTGATCCAAGAAGACATAGGGAGCAGGATCGGCATCAGGACAGTCATTCCACCACTGGTAAAGCTGGTGTATCTGCTGAACCTGATCCAAGAAGACATAGGGAGCAGGATCGGCATCAGGACAGTCATACCACCACTGGTAAAGCTGGTGTATCTGCTGAAACCGATCCAAGAAGACATAGGGAGCAGGATCGGCATCATGACAGTCATACCACCACTGGTAAAGCTGGTGTATCTGCTGAACCTGATCCAAGAAGACATAGGGAGCAGGATCGGCATCAGGACAGTCATACCACCACTGGTAAAGCTGGTGTATCTGCTGAACCTGATCCAAGAAGACATAGGGAGCAGGATCGGCATCAGGACAGTCATACCACCACTGGTAAAGCTGGTGTATCTGCTGAACCTGATACAAGAAGACATAGGGAGCAGGATCGGCATCAGGACAGTCATACCACCACTGGTAAAGCTGGTGTATCTGCTGAACCTGAACCTGAACCTGATCCAAGAAGACATAGGGAGCAGGATCGGCATCAGGACAGTCATACCACCACTGGTAAAGCTGGTGTATCTACTGAACCTGAACCTGATCCAAGAAGACATAGGGAGCAGGATCGGCATCAGGACAGTCATACCACCACTGGTAAAGCTGGTGTATCTGCTGAACCTGAACCTGAACCTGATCCAAGAAGACATAGGGAGCAGGATCAGCATCAGGACAGTCATACCACCACTGGTAAAGCTGGTGTATCTGCTGAGCCTGAACCTGATCCAAGAAGACATAGGGAGCAGGATCGGCATCAGGACAGTCATACCACCACTGGTAAAGCTGTTGTATCTGCTGAGCCTGAACCTGATCCAAGAAGACATAGGGAGCAGGATCGGCATCAGGACAGTCATACCACCACTGGTAAAGCTGGTGTATCTGCTGAACCTGAACCTGAACCTGATCCAAGAAGACATAGGGAGCAGGATCGGCATCAGGACAGTCATACCACCACTGGTAAAGCTGGTGTATATGCTGAACTTGAACCTGATCCAAGAAGACATAGGGAGCAGGATCGGCATCAGGACAGTCATACCACCACTGGTAAAGCTGGTGTATCTGCTGAACCTGAACCTGATCCAAGAAGACATAGGGAGCAGGATCGGCATCAGGACAGTCATACCACCACTGGTAAAGCTGGTGTATCTGCTGAACCTGATCCAAGAAGACATAGGGAGCAGGATCGGCATCAGGACAGTCATACCACCACTGGTAAAGCTGGTGTATCTGCTGAACCTGATCCAAGAAGACATAGGGAGCAGGATCGGCATCAGGACAGTCATACCACCACTGGTAAAGCTGGTGTATCTGCTGAACCTGATCCAAGAAGACATAGGGAGCAGGATCGGCATCAGGACAGTCATACCACCACTGGTAAAGCTGGTGTATCTGCTGAACCTGATACAAGAAGACATAGGGAGCAGGATCGGCATCAGGACAGTCATACCACCACTGGTAAAGCTGGTGTATCTGCTGAACCTGAACCTGATCCAAGAAGACATAGGGAGCAGGATCGGCATCAGGACAGTCATACCAACACTGATAAAGCTGGTGTATCTGCTGAACCTGAACCTGAACCTGATCCAAGAAGAAATAGGGAGCAGGATCGGCATCAGGACAGTCATACCACCACTGGTAAAGCTGGTGTATCTGCTGAGCCTGAACCTGATCCAAGAAGACATAGGGAGCAGGATCGGCATCAGGACAGTCATACCACCACTGGTAAAGATGGTGTATCTGCTGAACCTGAACCTGTCCAAGAAGACATAGGGAGCAGGATCGGCATCAGGACAGTCATACCACCACTGGTAAAGCTGGTGTATCTGCTGAACCTGAACCTGATCCAAGAAGACATAGGGAGCAGGATCGGCATCAGGACAGTCATACCACCACTGGTAAAGCTGGTGTATCTGCTGAACCTGAACCTGATCCAAGAAGACATAGGGAGCAGGATCGGCATCAGGACAGTCATACCACCACTGGTAAAGCTGGTGTATCTGCTGAGCCTGAACCTGATCCAAGAAGACATAGGGAGCAGTATCGGCATCAGGACAGTCATACCACCACTGGTAAAGCTGGTATATCTGCTGAACCTGAACCTGATTCAAGAAGACATAGGGAGCAGGATCGGCATCAGGACAGTCATACCACCACTGGTAAAGCTGGTGTATCTGCTGAACCTGAACCTGATCCAAGAAGACATAGGGAGCAGGATCGGCATCAGGACAGTCATACCACCACTGGTAAAGCTGGTGTATCTGCTGAACCTGAACCTGATCCAAGAAGACATAGGGAGCAGGATCGGCATCAGGACAGTCATACCACCACTGGTAAAGCTGGTGTATCTGCTGAGCCTGAACCTGATCCAAGAAGACATAGGGAGCAGGATCGGCATCAGGACAGTCATACAACCACTGGTAAAGCTGGTATATCTGCTGAACCTGAACCTGAACCTGATCCAAGAAGACATAGGGAGCAGGATCGGCATCAGGACAGTCATACCACCACTGGTAAAGCTGGTGTATCTGCTGAACCTGAACCTGATCCAAGAAGACATAGAGAGCAAGATCGGCATCAGGACAGTCATACCACCACTGATAAAGCTGGTGTATCTGCTGAACCTGAACCTGAACCTGATCCAAGAAGACATAGGGAGCAGGATCGGCATCAGGACAGTCATACCACCACTGATAAAGCTGGTGTATCTGCTGAACCTGAACCTGAACCTGAACCTGATCCAAGAAGACGTAGGGAGCAGGATCGGCATCAGGACAGTCATGCCACCACTGGTAAAGCTGGTGTATCTGCTGAACCTAATCCAAAAAGACATAGGGAGCAGGATCGGCATCAGGAAAGTCATACCACCACTGGTAAAGCTGGTGTATCTGCTGAACCTGATCCAAGAAGACATAGGGAGCAGGATCGGCATCAGGACAGTCATACCACCACTGATAAAGCTGGTGTATCTGCTGAACCTGATCCAAGAAGACATAGGGAGCAGGATCGGCATCAGGACAGTCATACCACCACTGGTAAAGCTGGTGTATCTGCTGAACCTGAACCTGATCCAAGAAGACATAGGGAGCAGGATCGGCATCAGGACAGTCATACCACCACTGTTAAAGCTGGTGTATCTGCTGAACCTGAACCTGAACCTGATCCAAGAAGACATAGGGAGCAGGATCGGCATCAGGACAGTCATACCACCACTGATAAAGCTGGTGTATCTGCTGAACCTGAACCTGAACCTGATCCAAGAAGACATAGGGAGCAGGATCGGCATCAGGACAGTCATACCACCACTGTTAAAGCTGGTGTATCTGCTGAACCTGAACCTGAACCTGATCCAAGAAGACATAGGGAGCAGGATCGGCATCAGGACAGTCATACCACCACTGGTAAAGCTGGTGTATCTGCTGAACCTGAACCTGGTTCAAGAAGACATAGGGAGTTGGATTGGCATCAGGACAGTCATACCACCACTGGTAAAGCTGGTGTATCTGCTGAACCTGAACCTGAACCTGATCCAAGAAGACATAGGGAGCAGGATCGGCATCAGGACAGTCATACCACCACTGATAAAGCTGGTGTATCTGCTGAACCTGATCCAAGAAGACATAGGGAGCAGGATCGGCATCAGGACAGTCATACCACCACTGGTAAAGCTGGTGTATCTGCTGAACCTGAACCTGATCCAAGAAGACATAGGGAGCAGGATCGGCATCAGGACAGTCATACCACCACTGGTAAAGCTGGTGTATCTGCTGAACCTGAACCTGAACCTGATCCAAGAAGACATAGGGAGCAGGATCGGCATCAGGACAGTCATACCACCACTGATAAAGCTGGTGTATCTGCTGAACCTGAACCTGATCCAAGAAGACATAGGGAGCAGGATCGGCATCAGGACAGTCATACCACCACTGGTAAAGCTGGTGTATCTGCTGAACCTGAACCTGAACCTGATCCAAGAAGACATAGGGAGCAGGATTGGCATCAGGACAGTCATACCACCACTGGTAAAGCTGGTGTATCTGCTGAACCTGAACCTGATCCAAGAAGACATAGGGAGCAGGATCGGCATCAGGACAGTCATACCACCACTGGTAAAGCTGGTGTATCTGCTGAACCTGAACCTGAACCTGATCCAAGAAGACATAGGGAGCAGGATCGGCATCAGGACAGTCATACCACCACTGATAAAGCTGGTGTATCTGCTGAACCTGATCCAAGAAGACATAGGGAGCAGGATCGGCATCAGGACAGTCATACCACCACTGGTAAAGCTGGTGTATCTGCTGAACCTGAACCTGAACCTGATCCAAGAAGACATAGGGAGCAGGATCGGCATCAGGACAGTCATACCACCACTGATAAAGCTGGTGTATCTGCTGAACCTGAACCTGAACCTGAACCTGATCCAAGAAGACGTAGGGAGCAGGATCGGCATCAGGACAGTCATGCCACCACTGGTAAAGCTGGTGTATCTGCTGAATCTAATCCAAAAAGACATAGGGAGCAGGATCGGCATCAGGAAAGTCATACCACCACTGGTAAAGCTGGTGTATCTGCTGAACCTGATCCAAGAAGACATAGGGAGCAGGATCGGCATCAGGACAGTCATACCACCACTGATAAAGCTGGTGTATCTGCTGAACCTGAACCTGATCCAAGAAGACATAGGGAGCAGGATCGGCATCAGGACAGTCATACCACCACTGGTAAAGCTGGTGTATCTGCTGAACCTGATCCAAGAAGACATAGGGAGCAGGATCGGCATCAGGACAGTCATACCACCACTGATAAAGCTGGTGTATCTGCTGAACCTGAACCTGAACCTGATCCAAGAAGACATAGGGAGCAGGATCGGCATCAGGACAGTCATACCACCACTGATAAAGCTGGTGTATCTGCTGAACCTGAACCTGAACCTGATCCAAGAAGACATAGGGAGCAGGATCGGCATCAGGACAGTCATACCACCACTGTTAAAGCTGGTGTATCTGCTGAACCTGATCCAAGAAGACATAGGGAGCAGGATCGGCATCAGGACAGTCATACCACCACTGGTAAAGCTGGTGTATCTGCTGAACCTGATCCAAGAAGACATAGGGAGCAGGATCGGCATCAGGACAGTCATACCACCACTGGTAAAGCTGGTGTATCTGCTGAACCTGAACCTGAACCTGATCCAAGAAGACATAGGGAGCAGGATCGGCATCAGGACAGTCATACCACCACTGGTAAAGCTGGTGTATCTGCTGAACCTGAACCTGATCCAAGAAGACATAGGGAGCAGGATCGGCATCAGGACAGTCATACCACCACTGGTAAAGCTGGTGTATCTGCTGAACCTGAAGCTGAACCTGATCCAAGAAGACATAGGGAGCAGGATCGGCATCAGGACAGTCATACCACCACTGGTAAAGCTGGTGTATCTGCTGAACCTGAACCTGAACCTGAACCTGATCCAAGAATACATAGGGAGCAGGATCGGCATCAGGACAGTCATACCACCACTGATAAAGCTGGTGTATCTGCTGAACCTGAACCTGATCCAAGAAAACATAGGGAGCAGGATCGGCATCAGGACAGTCATACCAACACTGGTAAAGCTGGTGTATCTGCTGAACCTGAACCTGATCCAAGAAGACATAGGGAGCAGGATCGGCATCAGGACAGTCATACCACCACTGGTAAAGCTGGTGTATCTGCTGAGCCTGAACCTGATCCAAGAAGACATAGGGAGCAGGATCGGCATCAGGACAGTCATACCACCACTGGTAAAGCTGGTGTATCTGCTGAACCTGATCCAAGAAGACATAGGGAGCAGGATCGGCATCAGGACAGTCATACCACCACTGGTAAAGCTGGTGTATCTGCTGAAACCGATCCAAGAAGACATAGGGAGCAGGATCGGCATCATGACAGTCATACCACCACTGGTAAAGCTGGTGTATCTGCTGAACCTGATCCAAGAAGACATAGGGAGCAGGATCGGCATCAGGACAGTCATACCACCACTGGTAAAGCTGGTGTATCTGCTGAACCTGATCCAAGAAGACATAGGGAGCAGGATCGGCATCAGGACAGTCATACCACCACTGGTAAAGCTGGTGTATCTGCTGAACCTGATACAAGAAGACATAGGGAGCAGGATCGGCATCAGGACAGTCATACCACCACTGGTAAAGCTGGTGTATCTGCTGAACCTGAACCTGAACCTGATCCAAGAAGACATAGGGAGCAGGATCGGCATCAGGACAGTCATACCACCACTGGTAAAGCTGGTGTATCTACTGAACCTGAACCTGATCCAAGAAGACATAGGGAGCAGGATCGGCATCAGGACAGTCATACCACCACTGGTAAAGCTGGTGTATCTGCTGAACCTGAACCTGAAACTGATCCAAGAAGACATAGGGAGCAGGATCAGCATCAGGACAGTCATACCACCACTGGTAAAGCTGGTGTATCTGCTGAGCCTGAACCTGATC
Source organism: Ambystoma mexicanum (assembly GCF_040938575.1). NCBI lineage: Eukaryota > Metazoa > Chordata > Amphibia > Caudata > Ambystomatidae > Ambystoma > Ambystoma mexicanum. The sequence goes on along the minus strand of NC_090927.1, from coordinate 14,425,041 downwards.
CAAGAAGACATAGGGAGCAGGATCGGCATCAGGACAGTCATACCACCACTGGTAAAGCTGTTGTATCTGCTGAGCCTGAACCTGATCCAAGAAGACATAGGGAGCAGGATCGGCATCAGGACAGTCATACCACCACTGGTAAAGCTGGTGTATCTGCTGAACCTGAACCTGAACCTGATCCAAGAAGACATAGGGAGCAGGATCGGCATCAGGACAGTCATACCACCACTGGTAAAGCTGGTGTATATGCTGAACTTGAACCTGATCCAAGAAGACATAGGGAGCAGGATCGGCATCAGGACAGTCATACCACCACTGGTAAAGCTGGTGTATCTGCTGAACCTGAACCTGATCCAAGAAGACATAGGGAGCAGGATCGGCATCAGGACAGTCATACCACCACTGGTAAAGCTGGTGTATCTGCTGAACCTGATCCAAGAAGACATAGGGAGCAGGATCGGCATCAGGACAGTCATACCACCACTGGTAAAGCTGGTGTATCTGCTGAACCTGATCCAAGAAGACATAGGGAGCAGGATCGGCATCAGGACAGTCATACCACCACTGGTAAAGCTGGTGTATCTGCTGAACCTGATCCAAGAAGACATAGGGAGCAGGATCGGCATCAGGACAGTCATACCACCACTGGTAAAGCTGGTGTATCTGCTGAACCTGATACAAGAAGACATAGGGAGCAGGATCGGCATCAGGACAGTCATACCACCACTGGTAAAGCTGGTGTATCTGCTGAATCTGAACCTGATCCAAGAAGACATAGGGAGCAGGATCGGCATCAGGACAGTCATACCAACACTGATAAAGCTGGTGTATCTGCTGAACCTGAACCTGAACCTGATCCAAGAAGAAATAGGGAGCAGGATCGGCATCAGGACAGTCATACCACCACTGGTAAAGCTGGTGTATCTGCTGAGCCTGAACCTGATCCAAGAAGACATAGGGAGCAGGATCGGCATCAGGACAGTCATACCACCACTGGTAAAGATGGTGTATCTGCTGAACCTGAACCTGTCCAAGAAGACATAGGGAGCAGGATCGGCATCAGGACAGTCATACCACCACTGGTAAAGCTGGTGTATCTGCTGAACCTGAACCTGATCCAAGAAGACATAGGGAGCAGGATCGGCATCAGGACAGTCATACCACCACTGGTAAAGCTGGTGTATCTGCTGAACCTGAACCTGATCCAAGAAGACATAGGGAGCAGGATCGGCATCAGGACAGTCATACCACCACTGGTAAAGCTGGTGTATCTGCTGAGCCTGAACCTGATCCAAGAAGACATAGGGAGCAGTATCGGCATCAGGACAGTCATACCACCACTGGTAAAGCTGGTATATCTGCTGAACCTGAACCTGATTCAAGAAGACATAGGGAGCAGGATCGGCATCAGGACAGTCATACCACCACTGGTAAAGCTGGTGTATCTGCTGAACCTGAACCTGATCCAAGAAGACATAGGGAGCAGGATCGGCATCAGGACAGTCATACCACCACTGGTAAAGCTGGTGTATCTGCTGAACCTGAACCTGATCCAAGAAGACATAGGGAGCAGGATCGGCATCAGGACAGTCATACCACCACTGGTAAAGCTGGTGTATCTGCTGAGCCTGAACCTGATCCAAGAAGACATAGGGAGCAGGATCGGCATCAGGACAGTCATACCACCACTGGTAAAGCTGGTATATCTGCTGAACCTGAACCTGAACCTGATCCAAGAAGACATAGGGAGCAGGATCGGCATCAGGACAGTCATACCACCACTGGTAAAGCTGGTGTATCTGCTGAACCTGAACCTGATCCAAGAAGACATAGAGAGCAAGATCGGCATCAGGACAGTCATACCACCACTGATAAAGCTGGTGTATCTGCTGAACCTGAACCTGAACCTGATCCAAGAAGACATAGGGAGCAGGATCGGCATCAGGACAGTCATACCACCACTGATAAAGCTGGTGTATCTGCTGAACCTGAACCTGAACCTGAACCTGATCCAAGAAGACGTAGGGAGCAGGATCGGCATCAGGACAGTCATGCCACCACTGGTAAAGCTGGTGTATCTGCTGAACCTAATCCAAAAAGACATAGGGAGCAGGATCGGCATCAGGAAAGTCATACCACCACTGGTAAAGCTGGTGTATCTGCTGAACCTGATCCAAGAAGACATAGGGAGCAGGATCGGCATCAGGACAGTCATACCACCACTGATAAAGCTGGTGTATCTGCTGAACCTGATCCAAGAAGACATAGGGAGCAGGATCGGCATCAGGACAGTCATACCACCACTGGTAAAGCTGGTGTATCTGCTGAACCTGAACCTGATCCAAGAAGACATAGGGAGCAGGATCGGCATCAGGACAGTCATACCACCACTGTTAAAGCTGGTGTATCTGCTGAACCTGAACCTGAACCTGATCCAAGAAGACATAGGGAGCAGGATCGGCATCAGGACAGTCATACCACCACTGATAAAGCTGGTGTATCTGCTGAACCTGAACCTGAACCTGATCCAAGAAGACATAGGGAGCAGGATCGGCATCAGGACAGTCATACCACCACTGTTAAAGCTGGTGTATCTGCTGAACCTGAACCTGAACCTGATCCAAGAAGACATAGGGAGCAGGATCGGCATCAGGACAGTCATACCACCACTGGTAAAGCTGGTGTATCTGCTGAACCTGAACCTGGTTCAAGAAGACATAGGGAGTTGGATTGGCATCAGGACAGTCATACCACCACTGGTAAAGCTGGTGTATCTGCTGAACCTGAACCTGAACCTGATCCAAGAAGACATAGGGAGCAGGATCGGCATCAGGACAGTCATACCACCACTGATAAAGCTGGTGTATCTGCTGAACCTGATCCAAGAAGACATAGGGAGCAGGATCGGCATCAGGACAGTCATACCACCACTGGTAAAGCTGGTGTATCTGCTGAACCTGAACCTGATCCAAGAAGACATAGGGAGCAGGATCGGCATCAGGACAGTCATACCACCACTGGTAAAGCTGGTGTATCTGCTGAACCTGAACCTGAACCTGATCCAAGAAGACATAGGGAGCAGGATCGGCATCAGGACAGTCATACCACCACTGATAAAGCTGGTGTATCTGCTGAACCTGAACCTGATCCAAGAAGACATAGGGAGCAGGATCGGCATCAGGACAGTCATACCACCACTGGTAAAGCTGGTGTATCTGCTGAACCTGAACCTGAACCTGATCCAAGAAGACATAGGGAGCAGGATTGGCATCAGGACAGTCATACCACCACTGGTAAAGCTGGTGTATCTGCTGAACCTGAACCTGATCCAAGAAGACATAGGGAGCAGGATCGGCATCAGGACAGTCATACCACCACTGGTAAAGCTGGTGTATCTGCTGAACCTGAACCTGAACCTGATCCAAGAAGACATAGGGAGCAGGATCGGCATCAGGACAGTCATACCACCACTGATAAAGCTGGTGTATCTGCTGAACCTGATCCAAGAAGACATAGGGAGCAGGATCGGCATCAGGACAGTCATACCACCACTGGTAAAGCTGGTGTATCTGCTGAACCTGAACCTGAACCTGATCCAAGAAGACATAGGGAGCAGGATCGGCATCAGGACAGTCATACCACCACTGATAAAGCTGGTGTATCTGCTGAACCTGAACCTGAACCTGAACCTGATCCAAGAAGACGTAGGGAGCAGGATCGGCATCAGGACAGTCATGCCACCACTGGTAAAGCTGGTGTATCTGCTGAACCTAATCCAAAAAGACATAGGGAGCAGGATCGGCATCAGGAAAGTCATACCACCACTGGTAAAGCTGGTGTATCTGCTGAACCTGATCCAAGAAGACATAGGGAGCAGGATCGGCATCAGGACAGTCATACCACCACTGATAAAGCTGGTGTATCTGCTGAACCTGAACCTGATCCAAGAAGACATAGGGAGCAGGATCGGCATCAGGACAGTCATACCACCACTGGTAAAGCTGGTGTATCTGCTGAACCTGAACCTGATCCAAGAAGACATAGGGAGCAGGATCGGCATCAGGACAGTCATACCACCACTGATAAAGCTGGTGTATCTGCTGAACCTGAACCTGAACCTGATCCAAGAAGACATAGGGAGCAGGATCGGCATCAGGACAGTCATACCACCACTGATAAAGCTGGTGTATCTGCTGAACCTGAACCTGAACCTGATCCAAGAAGACATAGGGAGCAGGATCGGCATCAGGACAGTCATACCACCACTGTTAAAGCTGGTGTATCTGCTGAACCTGAACCTGAACCTGATCCAAGAAGACATAGGGAGCAGGATCGGCATCAGGACAGTCATACCACCACTGGTAAAGCTGGTGTATCTGCTGAACCTGAACCTGGTCCAAGAAGACATAGGGAGTTGGATTGGCATCAGGACAGTCATATCACCAGTGGTAAAGCTGGTGTATCTGCTGAACCTGAACCTGAACCTGATCCAAGAAGACATAGGGAGCAGGATCGGCATCAGGACAGTCATACCACCACTGATAAAGCTGGTGTATCTGCTGAACCTGATCCAAGAAGACATAGGGAGCAGGATCGGCATCAGGACAGTCATACCACCACTGGTAAAGCTGGTGTATCTGCTGAACCTGAACCTGATCCAAGAAGACATAGGGAGCAGGATCGGCATCAGGACAGTCATACCACCACTGGTAAAGCTGGTGTATCTGCTGAACCTGAACCTGAACCTGATCCAAGAAGACATAGGGAGCAGGATCGGCATCAGGACAGTCATACCACCACTGATAAAGCTGGTGTATCTGCTGAACCTGAACCTGATCCAAGAAGACATAGGGAGCAGGATCGGCATCAGGACAGTCATACCACCACTGGTAAAGCTGGTGTATCTGCTGAACCTGAACCTGAACCTGATCCAAGAAGACATAGGGAGCAGGATTGGCATCAGGACAGTCATACCACCACTGATAAAGCTGGTGTATCTGCTGAACCTGATCCAAGAAGACATAGGGAGCAGGATCGGCATCAGGACAGTCATACCACCACTGGTAAAGCTGGTGTATCTGCTGAACCTGAACCTGATCCAAGAAGACATAGGGAGCAGGATCGGCATCAGGACAGTCATACCACCACTGGTAAAGCTGGTGTATCTGCTGAACCTGAACCTGAACCTGATCCAAGAAGACATAGGGAGCAGGATCGGCATCAGGACAGTCATACCACCACTGATAAAGCTGGTGTATCTGCTGAACCTGAACCTGATCCAAGAAGACATAGGGAGCAGGATCGGCATCAGGACAGTCATACCACCACTGGTAAAGCTGGTGTATCTGCTGAACCTGAACCTGAACCTGATCCAAGAAGACATAGGGAGCAGGATTGGCATCAGGACAGTCATACCACCACTGGTAAAGCTGGTGTATCTGCTGAACCTGAACCTGATCCAAGAAGACATAGGGAGCAGGATCGGCATCAGGACAGTCATACCACCACTGGTAAAGCTGGTGTATCTGCTGAACCTGAACCTGAACCTGATCCAAGAAGACATAGGGAGCAGGATCGGCATCAGGACAGTCATACCACCACTGATAAAGCTGGTGTATCTGCTGAACCTGATCCAAGAAGACATAGGGAGCAGGATTGGCATCAGGACAGTCATACCACCACTGGTAAAGCTGGTGTATCTGCTGAACCTGAACCTGAACCTGATCCAAGAAGACATAGGGAGCAGGATCGGCATCAGGACAGTCATACCACCACTGATAAAGCTGGTGTATCTGCTGAACCTGAACCTGAACCTGAACCTGATCCAAGAAGACGTAGGGAGCAGGATCGGCATCAGGACAGTCATGCCACCACTGGTAAAGCTGGTGTATCTGCTGAACCTAATCCAAAAAGACATAGGGAGCAGGATCGGCATCAGGAAAGTCATACCACCACTGGTAAAGCTGGTGTATCTGCTGAACCTGATCCAAGAAGACATAGGGAGCAGGATCGGCATCAGGACAGTCATACCACCACTGATAAAGCTGGTGTATCTGCTGAACCTGAACCTGATCCAAGAAGACATAGGGAGCAGGATCGGCATCAGGACAGTCATACCACCACTGGTAAAGCTGGTGTATCTGCTGAACCTGAACCTGATCCAAGAAGACATAGGGAGCAGGATCGGCATCAGGACAGTCATACCACCACTGATAAAGCTGGTGTATCTGCTGAACCTGAACCTGAACCTGATCCAAGAAGACATAGGGAGCAGGATCGGCATCAGGACAGTCATACCACCACTGATAAAGCTGGTGTATCTGCTGAACCTGAACCTGAACCTGATCCAAGAAGACATAGGGAGCAGGATCGGCATCAGGACAGTCATACCACCACTGTTAAAGCTGGTGTATCTGCTGAACCTGAACCTGAACCTGATCCAAGAAGACATAGGGAGCAGGATCGGCATCAGGACAGTCATACCACCACTGGTAAAGCTGGTGTATCTGCTGAACCTGAACCTGGTCCAAGAAGACATAGGGAGTTGGATTGGCATCAGGACAGTCATACCACCACTGGTAAAGCTGGTGTATCTGCTGAACCTGAACCTGATCCAAGAAGACATAGGGAGCAGGATCGGCATCAGGACAGTCATACCACCACTGATAAAGCTGGTGTATCTGCTGAACCTGATCCAAGAAGACATAGGGAGCAGGATCGGCATCAGGACAGTCATACCACCACTGGTAAAGCTGGTGTATCTGCTGAACCTGAACCTGATCCAAGAAGACATAGGGAGCAGGATCGGCATCAGGACAGTCATACCACCACTGGTAAAGCTGGTGTATCTGCTGAACCTGAACCTGAACCTGATCCAAGAAGACATAGGGAGCAGGATCGGCATCAGGACAGTCATACCACCACTGATAAAGCTGGTGTATCTGCTGAACCTGAACCTGATCCAAGAAGACATAGGGAGCAGGATCGGCATCAGGACAGTCATACCACCACTGGTAAAGCTGGTGTATCTGCTGAACCTGAACCTGAACCTGATCCAAGAAGACATAGGGAGCAGGATTGGCATCAGGACAGTCATACCACCACTGGTAAAGCTGGTGTATCTGCTGAACCTGAACCTGATCCAAGAAGACATAGGGAGCAGGATCGGCATCAGGACAGTCATACCACCACTGGTAAAGCTGGTGTATCTGCTGAACCTGAACCTGAACCTGATCCAAGAAGACATAGGGAGCAGGATCGGCATCAGGACAGTCATACCACCACTGATAAAGCTGGTGTATCTGCTGAACCTGATCCAAGAAGACATAGGGAGCAGGATCGGCATCAGGACAGTCATACCACCACTGGTAAAGCTGGTGTATCTGCTGAACCTGAACCTGATCCAAGAAGACATAGGGAGCAGGATCAGCATCAGGACAGTCATACCACCAGTGGTAAAGCTGGTGTATCTGCTGAACCTGATCCAAGAAGACATAGGGAGCAGGATCGGCATCAGGACAGTCATACCACCACTGATAAAGCTGGTGTATCTGCTGAACCTGATCCAAGAAGACATAGGGAGCAGGATCGGCATCAGGACAGTCATACCACCACTGATAAAGCTGGTGTATCTGCTGAACCTGAACCTGATCCAAGAAGACATAGGGAGCAGGATCGGCATCAGGACAGTCATACCAACACTGGTAAAGCTGGTGTATCTGCTGAACCTGAACCTGAACCTGATCCAAGAAGACGTAGGGAGCAGGATCGGCATCAGGACAGTCATACCACCACTGGTAAAACTGGTGTATCTGCTGAACCTGAACCTGATCCAAGAAGACATAGGGAGCAGGATCGGCATCAGGACAGTCATACCAACACTGGTAAAGCTGGTGTATCTGCTGAACCTGAACCTGATCCAAGAAGACATAGGGAGCAGGATCGGCATCAGGAAAGTCATACCACCACTGATAAAGCTGGTGTATCTGCTGAACCTGAACCTGAACCTGATCCAAGAAGACATAGGGAGCAGGATCGGCATCAGGACAGTCATACCACCACTGGTAAAGCTGGTGTATTGTTAGGAAAGATTTCGTAATTGTAGGGAATTTTCCTTCCATGTGGCAACCCCTAAACTTTTTGCTATTGTTTTTAACCTTGTTCTTGACTTTGCCAGAGAAGTACAGCCTTCTGCCGCACTTCTCTGGGCTTTCGCTCCTTTCTTACGGGGAAACTGACATGCCCTTAAGACAGTCCGTACCGGGGAACGCTGTTTCCCGTAGTTTCTTTTATCATGTTGCGGCTTTAGTGCAACATGACACAAGAGGGCACTGTAAAGCTAAGTTACAGCTCTCTTGGGTCTCTAGCCTTCTACAGGCCCTAGATACTCTTTTAGGATGGTATTTTGATCGGTGCAAGTCATTCAGGGACTGGAATGGTGGCAGCGATCGTTTTGTTTATTTTGAGCTCCTTTTGGCGTTCTGAGCACGTTTTTCGCACTGAACCCAAAATGGTGGCCTGGCTCCCAAAATGGCCAGTCCACGAGGCTCCTTTGTCCTGTCCACTGACCGTCTTGCTCCCTTCACCTTCCCCAGGTCGGGCGACCCGGGGCCTTCCTTATTTGGGCATGTACTTTCCCGCGAAACGTGGTTGCTTTTGCGGGCTTCTACATGTCGTTTGTGTGCCTCCAGGGTGTGGGCTGGGATGTCTGGTCCCAATACACATCCTGGGTGCCAGAGAGTCTAGGGTGGTGTGAATGCCTGGGACCACCGTGGTCCGTGATTGGTCCACGTATGGTATGTGTGTTGATGAGCGGATCTCCCATTGGCTCCCCTCCGTTTTGGCGCGAAGGGAACCGTGGATAAGAGGGAGCTGGAAACACCACTACCAGGTCGATCTCCTGAGTTCTCACGAACGAAGGAATACAGGAGCCAAGTATCCTGCAACCAAGAGGCTGGACCGAGGAATCGCTGGTGACCCGCTGAAGGAATCCTCCTTTGCACTACTGTCGTCCTGTGAAACCCTTTCCTCCTTGGATCGAACCAGAAGGCCTGTACTGGTGCTTCGACCTTTGGAATAGCAGAAACAGCTATTCCCGGCGACTTCATCATCTCCTGCCAAGTAAGCCTTCGGAAGTGTCTCTGGGCCATCCAGTTGACTGACCAGCTTACAAGGGAGTCCTGCTCTGTAACCGCCGCCAGGTTGTGTTGTATTTCGAGTCCTTGTCACTCTCCCACGCTTCGTACACTTGGCGTTACCAAGTCTGAAGGGAGGAGTGTACATTTGGCTTGAATACACACGGCCGCTCCGTTGTCCTGCTGCGGCAACAAACTGTGCTGGTTTCGTCGATTGGGACGTCTTTTTGCTCTACACGACTACGAGGCGTTCCCTGCTCTTCTGAACCTGCCAGCTGCTGAAACTAACGTGGAGAAGCCTGGGTCTGCTTGCTTCGGGGACCGGTGAGTAGTTTAGCTAGGATCTGGTCGCCCTCCTGCAGTATCCCATTGCTTTTCCCTGCTGTGTAAAAACAGCACCCTTTTGGCCGTACTCGCGCTCTGCTTCTGCCCGCTGTGGAGGCTGCGCTTGAGTTGCGGAACCTGTTCTCCTTCTGCTGTGCACTAACCCGAACTGCCTGACTTCCTCCGAAGAGCTTCCCCTTTTGCCCGTTGGCACCGGCGTGGCAGGTACTTTGAGCACAAGGCTCCACTCTTCGCAGGGCTCGGACTTCCATCTAGTTAGGTGCCTCTAAAGGCGAACTGAGTCTAAAGCGTTATCACACTGCCTGTTTTCCTTTCCTTTCAGGTGGACTACATATTTCGTGCTTTAAACGCTTGCGACTGTGTATTTGTATATATATTGTGTTGATATGGTATGTGTTGGCTTAGTATTGTGATATTGTGATTTTCTCGCTACGGTCATTATTTTAAAGGCCTTAAAATAAATGTGTATCTATTTTTGATATAACAACTGTTTGGAGTAGTTTGTCAGCGCTCTTGCTTTGTGTGCTCACTGCGGGCTTTCAGTCACCCTCACCCCTCTTGAGACCTAGTCTTGACCGCCGCGATCGCTACCTTGATTGGTCTGGCTTGTCCAGAGGTTACCCTGTTCCAAGTAATTAGGTTGGCCTTCTGAACTTCTGCGCCACCAGGACAGAGTTCAGAAATCCGTCTTAACAAATTGGTGTACAGCGGTGGGATACGACTGAAGGTATCCAGTGTTGCGCTCGAACTAAGGCATTTCAGGTTATTCCAAACAGTGCACGTAGTGAATTGTTGTAATATAACTTTTAAAAGGCCATAGTCCTATCAAACAGTATGGAAACAAATACCTTGTTAACTTTAAATGCTTCCAAATCAGAAACGCTGAAAAAGATGTGTGCGGAGAGAGGTGTTTCCTCTCAAGGCACAAAATTGGAAATGATCCAGAGAATCGTGGCGTGGCAAGAAGCGCAGCTTGACGCTATAACTTCCGAGGACAGTGCAGAAGGTGGTGGGGCTGCTCTCACTGGCAGAACCGACGGTTCTGCCGCTGCACTGATCCATCGCGACCACGAGGACAGGGAGGATGTAATGTCTAATGTTTCCTCTGCCAGTGCTGATGGGGAGGCTATGCTTGAATTCAAGAAGCAAGAGCTGCGGTTTAGGCAGCAGGAGCTTGAATTCAGCATAGCCAAACTAAAAATCGAACAGGCAGAAAAACAGAAAGACAGGGATCACCAGTTGGAACTGGCCAAGCTTCAGGTTGCAAATGGATCCAAGGGTCCTAGGCATGGGTCTGGGGCTTCCTCTCATCCACGGTTTCCGAAAGATCTGCTCAGTGTGTATGAAGAAAGGAATGACATTATGGACTGGCTGAATGCGTTTGAGTATGCATGCGAGGTTCAAGAAGTTGACAATGCTGATAAGATTGCGTGGTTGCTCAGTAGACTGCCCCATTCTGGCTGCAGTGCCATTATGGAAATGTCGAAGGCTGAGCGGGCTGATTTCGCAATGTTAAAGCAAACTCTCATTTTAAAGTTTGGGAAGACTCCGGCCCAATATTTAAAGCGTTTTCGAGAGTATAAGAAAAAGGAAGGTGGTATTTGGGTATCTTATGTCGCTGAATCCTTGAAAAACTTAACTGGCTGGGTCGAAGGTTATAAGGTTTCTACCTTCGAAGGCATGATCAATCTGGTCATGCTGGAACACATTTTTGCTTCTTCTTCCCCAGAGCTTAAGCAGCATTTGGCCGATTCGAAGGAGATAGATCCTAAGAAGCTGGCCATTGCAGCAGACTTATGGGTGTCACATCGAGTGTCCCATAAGGACAAAATTCATCCTGGTAAGCAGGAGGAAGGGAAAAAGTCCAAAGATATGGAGGGTGGGGAATCTGCTAAATCTTCTTCCCATAAGGGCCACAAAAAGAAAAACAAGGGTAAGACACAAGAGAACTCACAGGGTAGTGGAGGTCAGCCTCCGAAACAGAACTCTGGTTACAATAAGCCTCCCTACGTAAACAGACCCACTGGGGCTTGTTTTTCTTGTGGAGCAACTGACCATGTGAAGGGGGATCCCCGGTGTAAGGTTAGACCTTTGGGGGTCCACTCCGCTAATCTGGCCTTCTCCTCCTACGAGGAAGAAGAGATTACAGGAGCATCCTTCTCCTCAGACTCATTTCCCAGCGGAATAGAGGCTGAGGTAGTTTTAGTGTCCCTGGGTTCCTGGGAGCCTAAAGTCGCAGAGGCTTATGCTAGGATTCCGGATAATACCAAGCACTACTTTAAAGACAGTGTGCTGATCAATGGAGTGGATACTCCAGCGCTTAGGGATAGTGGGTGCAGTCGCACTGTAGTGGATTCTACCTTGGTAGACTCAGAGGAAGTTGCCAGAGCTACTCTGATGCCCACTAAGTTGGCTGACGGCCCCCTCCGTATGTTTCCCGTGATCCCTGTAAATCTCACTTTAAATGGTACAGCAGTCAGGATTCCAGTGAGCATTCAGAGAAACGTCCCGGGAAAGGTCTTGTTGGGCAATGATCTCAGAGCTTTAGGGCTCGTAGGAGACACTGACGAAAGACCCTACACACGGTCTCAAGCACGGGCAGCATTGGCCAAGTCCAATATGCCGCCCCAGCCGAAGGGGAAACCCAAGGCGAAAGGCGTCTACAAGTCAAGACGAGGGAAAGAGAATATTCCCCCGAGCTCGCCTACCACTGCGGTGGAGGAAGTTGGTCAATCGCCCGGGCCTGACGAGGAGGTGGCGATGCCTGAAGTATTCAACCCCAACGATCATCCTGAACTAAAAGACTTGTTAGTTGAAGGAGGTCCTGTTAGGGACGAATTCAGTAAAGGCCAACGTGAGTGCCCATCTCTGGAAGGCCTAAGGAGACAGGCCTGCTCCCAGCTTGAGGGTGAACCTCCTGGGAAGCATAGGATTTATTGGGAAGGTGGACTCCTGTATAGTGAGCCCACAGAGTCTACAGAAGGAGACCATAGGAGGTTGGTGGTTCCCCTTGCTGTTAGGCCCTTCCTCCTGCAGTTGGCGCATGAAGTTCCCCTTGCTGGTCACCTTGGTATGAAGAGGACCAAGCAAAGGTTATCCATGCACTTCTACTGGCCCAAGATGGGGGTGCAAGTAGAAAGTCACTGCAGGAGTTGTGCCTCCTGCCAGTTGTCTGGTAAGGTTGGCGCGACAATCCAAGCTCCGTTGGTACCGCTCCCAGTTGTGGGGGTACCATTTGAAAGGGTAGGGATCGACATCGTTGGTCCCCTTGACCCGCAAACATCCTCGGGCAATAGGTTTATCCTGGTGCTGGTCGACCATGCAACCAGGTATCCTGAGGCCATCCCATTGAAAACTGTAACTGACAAGTCAGTTGCAAAAGCTTTACTCGGCATATTTACTAGGGTTGGCTTCCCTAAAGAAGTTGTGTCAGATCGTGGCAGCAACTTTATGTCGAAGTATATGCAGGCTATGTGGAAAGAATGTGGGGTCACCTACAAGTTCTCTTCTGCATACCACCCCCAGACCAATGGTCTGGTGGAATGTTTCAACAGAACGTTAAAGAGCATGATTGGGGCTCTGGAGGAGCCCCAGAGAAGAAAATGGGATCTTCTTTTACCATGCCTACTGTTTGCCTACCGAGAGGTACCACAGGAGGGTGTTGGCTTCAGCCCCTTCGAACTCCTGTTCGGTCATCCCGTACGGGGACCCTTAGCCATCGTCAAAGAGGGATGGGAGATGCCCACTCCCCCTGTTACTACCAATGTAGTTGATTATGTGCTAGGGCTCAGAAAATGGATGGTACTTCTGATGGGCTTGGCTAGTGATAAATTGAAGGCAGGGCAAGCGCTGGTGAAACATTGGTACGACCAGAAAGCTTCCCTCATCAACTTTACACCTGGTCAGCAAGTCCTGATCATGAATCCAATAAGGCCTCGAGCTTTACAGGACAAATGGTCAGGCCCTTACACAGTGGTGGAGCCCCTGGGTGAGGTGAACTATTTAGTGGACCTTGGAAGGCCTGGACAGGCTCCAAAAGTGTTCCACGTGAATAGGCTGAAGGCTTTCGTCCCAAGAGTCGAAATCGCAGCACTGCTACTGGCTTCAGATGTTGAGGAAGAGGAGTCTGAACCTCTCCCCGACCTGTTCCAAAGCGGTCCTTCAGATAGCTCCATTGAGGGTGTCCGAGTGGCCCCTCACCTGACTTCTGATCAGCAGGCTGAGGTGAAAAGTTTGCTTAGGCACTTTTCCCCCCTGTTTTCACAGTCCCCTGGTTTGACACCTTGGTGCAAACATAACATTGACACAGGAGACAGTGTACCTACCAAAAGTAGGGGATACAGGATGTGAGATAAAGTACGGTCTTATATTAAGACCGAGGTCAACAAGATGTTAGACCTTGGGGTGATTGAACCCTCTAGTAGTCCTTGGTCCAGTCCTGTGGTTTTGGTTCCAAAAGCAGGCACTTCTGAATTGAGGTTCTGCGTGGATTACAGGGCTCTGAATGCTGTCACCAAGACAGACGCACACCCCTTGCCTCGAACAGATGAGCTGGTGGATACTTTGGGTGCCTCCAAGTACCTCAGCACGTTTGACCTCACTGCTGGCTATTGGCAAATAGCTTTAGCAGAACATGCCAAGGAGAAGACAGCATTTTCTACTCCAGACGGCCTTTACCAATTCCGGGTAATGCCGTTCGGGTTGAAGAATGCACCTGCCACTTTCCAGAGGCTTTTGAATCATGTGTTGAATGGGTTGGACGAATTCTGTCTTGCATATCTGGACGATATAGCAGTTTTCAGTGCCACCTGGGAAGACCATGTGAAACACCTCGGTATTGTGCTCCAGGCTCTTCGGAAAGCCCACTTGACCATAAAGGCTAGTAAATGCCAAATTGGACAAGGCTCAGTGGTTTACCTTGGACATGAAGTAGGTGGAGGGAGGATACAGCCTCTACCCAGTAAAGTACAAGCAGTACAAGACTGGCCTACCCCCACTACGCAAACCCAAGTGAGAGCCTTTTTAGGACTCACGGGGTATTATCGCAATTTTGTGGCAGACTATGGTACCATAGCTGCTCCTCTGACTGCCCTCACAACTCCGAAGAAACCCAAGAAGGTAACTTGGACCGACAAGTGTGAGAAGGCCTTCAATGGCTTAAAAGGCTCCTTGTGCCAGGCCCCTGTGCTCAGGGCCCCTGATTATCAAAGACCTTTTATCGTGCAGACGGATGCCTCTGACACTGGGATAGGAGCTGTACTATCACAAGTAGATGAGAAGGGTAAGGAACACCCTATCGGTTTTATTAGTCGCCAGCTTAAGGACAGAGAGCTCAGATGGTCCACGGTAGAGAAAGAATGTTTCTCTGTTGTGTGGGCCCTAAGGAAGCTGAGGCCCTACCTCTATGGGACCCACTTCACTGTGCAAACTGACCATAAGCCGTTAAAGTGGCTAATGAACATGAAGGGGGAGAATCCAAAGTTGCTTAGGTGGTCCATAAGTCTACAAGGCTTCGACTTCACTATTGAGCATAGGCCAGGTTTCCAACATAGCAATGCTGATGGGTTGTCCAGAATGTTTAACCGACCTGAACAAGAGACTCATCCAGGGGTGGATTAGTTCCCCCTGTCCATAGTCTGGGAGGGGCGAGTGTTAGGAAAGATTTCGTAATTGTAGGGAATTTTCCTTCCATGTGGCAACCCCTAAACTTTTTGCTATTGTTTTTAACCTTGTTCTTGACTTTGCCAGAGAAGTACAGCCTTCTGCCGCACTTCTCTGGGCTTTCGCTCCTTTCTTACGGGGAAACTGACATGCCCTTAAGACAGTCAGTACCGGGGAACGCTGTTTCCCGTAGTTTCTTTTATCATGTTGCGGCTTTAGTGCAACATGACACAAGAGGGCACTGTAAAGCTAAGTTACAGCTCTCTTGGGTCTCTAGCCTTCTACAGGCCCTAGATACTCTTTTAGGATGGTATTTTGATCGGTGCAAGTCATTCAGGGACTGGAATGGTGGCAGCGATCGTTTTGTTTATTTTGAGCTCCTTTTGGCGTTCTGAGCACGTTTTTCGCACTGAACCCAAAATGGTGGCCTGGCTCCCAAAATGGCCAGTCCACGAGGCTCCTTTGTCCTGTCCACTGACCGTCTTGCTCCCTTCACCTTCCCCAGGTTGGGCGACCCAGGGCCTTCCTTATTTGGGCATGTACTTTCCCGCGAAACGTGGTTGCTTTCGTGGGCTTCTACATGTCGTTTGTGTGCCTCCAGGGTGTGGGCTGGGATGTCTGGTCCCAATACACATCCTGGGTGCCAGAGAGTCTAGGGTGGTGTGAATGCCTGGGACCACCGTGGTCCGTGATTGGTCCACGTATGGTATGTGTGTTGATGAGCGGATCTCCCATTGGCTCCCCTCCGTTTTGGCGCGAAGGGAACCGTGGATAAGAGGGAGCTGGAAACACCACTACCAGGTCGATCTCCTGAGTTCTCACGAACGAAGGAATACAGGAGCCAAGTATCCTGCAACCAAGAGGCTGGACCGAGGAATCGCTGGTGACCCGCTGAAGGAATCCTCCTTTGCACTACTGTCGTCCTGTGAAACCCTTTCCTCCTTGGATCGAACCAGAAGGCCTGTACTGGTGCTTCGACCTTTGGAATAGCAGGAACAGCTATTCCCGGCGACTTCATCATCTCCTGCCAAGTAAGCCTTCGGAAGTGTCTCTGGGCCATCCAGTTGACTGACCAGCTTACAAGGGAGTCCTGCTCTGTAACCGCCACCAGGTTGTGTTGTATTTCGAGTCCTTGTCACTCTCCCACGCTTCGTACACTTGGCGTTCCCAAGTCTGAAGGGAGGAGTGTACATTTGGCTTGAATACACACGGCCGCTCCATTGTCCTGCTGCGGCAACAAACTGTGCTGGTTTCGTCGATTGGGACGTCTTTTTGCTCTACACGACTACGAGGCGTTCCCTGCTCTTCTGAACCTGCCAGCTGCTGAAACTAACGTGGAGAAGCCTGGGTCTGCTTGCTTCGGGGACCGGTGAGTAGTTTAGCTAGGATCTGGTCGCCCTCCTGCAGTATCCCATTGCTTTTCCCTGCTGTGTAAAAACAGCACCCTTTTGGCCGTACTCGCGCTCTGCTTCTGCCCGCTGTGGAGGCTGCGCTTGAGTTGCGGAACCTGTTCTCCTTCTGCTGTGCACTAACCCGAACTGCCTGACTTCCTCCGAAGAGCTTCCCCTTTTGCCCGTTGGCACCTGCGTGGCAGGTACTTTGAGCACAAGGCTCCACTCTTCCCAGGGCTCGGACTTCCATCTAGTTAGGTGCCTCTAAAGGCGAACTGAGTCTAAAGCGTTATCACACTGCCTGTTTTCCTTTCCTTTCAGGTGGACTACATATTTCGTGCTTTAAACGCTTGTGACTGTGTATTTGTATATATATTGTGTTGATATGGTATGTGTTGGCTTAGTATTGTGATATTGTGATTTTCTCGCTACGGTCATTATTTTAAAGGCCTTAAAATAAATGTGTATCTATTTTTGATATAACAACTGTTTGGAGTAGTTTGTCAGCGCTCTTGCTTTGTGTGCTCACTGCGGGCTTTCAGTCACCCTCACCCCTCTTGAGACCTAGTCTTGACCGCCGCGATCGCTACCTTGATTGGTCTGGCTTGTCCAGAGGTTACCCTGTTCCAAGTAATTAGGTTGGCCTTCTGAACTTCTGCGCCACCAGGACAGAGTTCAGAAATCCGTTTTAACATGTATCTGCTGAACCTGAACCTGATCCAAGAAGACATAGGGAGCAGGATCGGCATCAGGACAGTCATACCACCACTGGTAAAGCTGGTGTATCTGCTGAACCTGAACCTGAACCTGATCCAAGAAGACGTAGGGAGCAGGATCGGCATCAGGACAGTCATACCACCACTGATAAAGCAGGTGTGTCTGCCGAACCTGAACCTGAACCTGATCCAAGAAGACATAGGGAGCAGGATCGGCATCAGGACAGTCATACCACCACTGATAAAGCTGGTGTATCTGCTGAACCTGAACCTGAACCTGATCCAAGAAGACATAGGGAGCAGGATCGGCATCAGGACAGTCATACCACCACTGGTAAAGCTGGTCTATCTGCTGAACCTGATCCAAGAAGACATAGGGAGCAGGATCGGCATCAGGACAGTCATACCACCACTGGTAAAGCTGGTGTATCTGCTGAACCTGATCCAAGAAGACATAGGGAGCAGGATCGGCATCAGGACAGTCATACCACCACTGGTAAAGCTGGTGTATCTGCTGAACCTGAACCTGATCCAAGAAGACATAGGGAGCAGGATCAGCATCAGGACAGTCATACCACCACTGATAAAGCTGGTGTATCTGCTGAACCTGAACCTGAACCTGATCCAAGAAGACATAGGGAGCAGGATCGGCATCAGGACAGTCATACCACCACTGGAAAAGCTGGTGTATCTGCTGAACCTGAACCTGATCCAAGAAGACATAGGGAGCAGGATCGGCATCAGGACAGTCATACCACCACTGGTAAAGCTGGTGTATCTGCTGAACCTGAACCTGATCCAAGAAGACATAGGGAGCAGGATCGGCATCAGGACAGTCATACCACCACTGATAAAGCTGGTGTATCTGCTGAGCCTGAACCTGATCCAAGAAGACATAGGGAGCAGGATCGGCATCAGGACAGTCATACCACCACTGATAAAGCTGGTGTATCTGCTGAACCTGAACCTGAACCTGATCCAAGAAGACATAGGGAGCAGGATCGGCATCAGGACAGTCATACCACCACTGGTAAAGCTGGTGTATCTGCTGAGCCTGAACCTGATCCAAGAAGACATAGGGAGCAGGATCGGCATCAGGACAGTCATACCACCACTGGTAAAGCTGGTGTATCTGCTGAACCTGAACCTGATCCAAGAAGACATAGGGAGCAGGATCGGCATCAGGACAGTCATACCACCACTGGTAAAGCTGGTGTATCTGCTGAACCTGAACCTGATCCAAGAAGACATAGGGAGCAGGATCAGCATCAGGACAGTCATACCACCACTGGTAAAGCTGGTGTATCTGCTGAGCCTGAACCTGATCCAAGAAGACATAGGGAGCAGGATCGGCATCAGGACAGTCATACCACCACTGGTAAAGCTGTTGTATCTGCTGAGCCTGAACCTGATCCAAGAAGACATAGGGAGCAGGATCGGCATCAGGACAGTCATACCACCACTGGTAAAGCTGGTGTATCTGCTGAACCTGAACCTGAACCTGATCCAAGAAGACATAGGGAGCAGGATCGGCATCAGGACAGTCATACCACCACTAGTAAAGCTGGTGTATATGCTGAACCTGAACCTGATCCAAGAAGACATAGGGAGCAGGATCGGCATCAGGACAGTCATACCACCACTGGTAAAGCTGGTGTATCTGCTGAACCTGAACCTGATCCAAGAAGACATAGGGAGCAGGATCGGCATCAGGACAGTCATACCACCACTGATAAAGCTGGTGTATCTGCTGAGCCTGAACCTGATCCAAGAAGACATAGGGAGCAGGATCGGCATCAGGACAGTCATACCACCACTGATAAAGCTGGTGTATCTGCTGAACTTGAACCTGAACCTGATCCAAGAAGACATAGGGAGCAGGATCGGCATCAGGACAGTCATACCACCACTGGTAAAGCTGGTGTATCTGCTGAGCCTGAACCTGATCCAAGAAGACATAGGGAGCAGGATCGGCATCAGGACAGTCATACCACCACTGGTAAAGATGGTGTATCTGCTGAACCTGAACCTGATCCAAGAAGACATAGGGAGCAGGATCGGCATCAGGACAGTCATACCACCACTGGTAAAGCTGGTGTATCTGCTGAACCTGAACCTGATCCAAGAAGACATAGGGAGCAGGATCGGCATCAGGACAGTCATACCACCACTGGTAAAGCTGGTGTATCTGCTGAACCTGAACCTGATCCAAGAAGACATAGGGAGCAGGATCGGCATCAGGACAGTCATACCACCACTGGTAAAGCTGGTGTATCTGCTGAGCCTGAACCTGATCCAAGAAGACATAGGGAGCAGGATCGGCATCAGGACAGTCATACCACCACTGGTAAAGCTGGTATATCTGCTGAACCTGAACCTGAACCTGATTCAAGAAGACATAGGGAGCAGGATCGGCATCAGGACAGTCATACCACCACTGGTAAAGATGGTGTATCTGCTGAACCTGAACCTGATCCAAGAAGACATAGGGAGCAGGATCGCCATCAGGACAGTCATACCACCACTGGTAAAGCTGGTGTATCTGCTGAACCTGAACCTGATCCAAGAAGACATAGGGAGCAGGATCGGCATCAGGACAGTCATACCACCACTGGTAAAGCTGGTGTATCTGCTGAACCTGAACCTGATCCAAGAAGACATATGGAGCAGGATCGGCATCAGGACAGTCATACCACCACTGGTAAAGCTGGTGTATCTGCTGAGCCTGAACTTGATCCAAGAAGACATAGGGAGCAGGATCGGCATCAGGACAGTCATAACACCACTGGTAAAGCTGGTGTATCTGCTGAACCTGAACCTGATCCAAGAAGACATAGGGAGCAGGATCGGCATCAGGACAGTCATACCACCACTGGTAAAGCTGGTGTATCTGCTGAGCCTGAACCTGATCCAAGAAGACATAGGGAGCAGGATCGGCATCAGGACAGTCATACCACCACTGGTAAAGCTGGTATATCTGCTGAACCTGAACCTGAACCTGATCCAAGAAGACATAGGGAGCAGGATCGGCATCAGGACAGTCATACCACCACTGGTAAAGCTGGTGTATCTGCTGAACCTGAACCTGATCCAAGAAGACATAGGGAGCAGGATCGGCATCAGGACAGTCATACCACCACTGATAAAGCTGGTGTATCTGCTGAACCTGAACCTGAACCTGATCCAAGAAGACGTAGGGAGCAGGATCGGCATCAGGACAGTCATACCACCACTGGTAAAGCTGGTGTATCTGCTGAACCTAATCCAAAAAGACATAGGGAGCAGGATCGGCATCAGGAAAGTCATACCACCACTGGTAAAGCTGGTGTATCTGCTGAACCTGATCCAAGAAGACATAGGGAGCAGGATCGGCATCAGGACAGTCATACCACCACTGATAAAGCTGGTGTATCTGCTGAACCTGAACCTGATCCAAGAAGACATAGGGAGCAGGATCGGCATCAGGGCAGCATACCACCACTGGTAAAGCTGGTGTATCTGCTGAACCTGAACCTGAACCTGATCCAACAAGACATAGGGAGCAGGATCGGCATCAGGACAGTCATACCACCACTGATAAAGCTGGTGTATCTGCTGAACCTGAACCTGAACCTGATCCAAGAAGACATAGGGAGCAGGATCGGCATCAGGACAGTCATACCACCACTGATAAAGCTGGTGTATCTGCTGAACCTGAACCTGAACCTGATCCAAGAAGACATAGGGAGCAGGATCGGCATCAGGACAGTCATACCACCACTGTTAAAGCTGGTGTATCTGCTGAACCTGAACCTGATCCAAGAAGACATAGGGAGCAGGATCGGCATCAGGACAGTCATACCACCACTGGTAAAGCTGGTGTATCTGCTGAACCTGAACCTGGTATAAGAAGACATAGGGAGTTGGATTGGCATCAGGACAGTCATACCACCACTGGTAAAGCTGGTGTATCTGCTGAACCTGAACCTGAACCTGATCCAAGAAAACATAGGGAGCAGGATCGGCATCAAGACAGTCATACCACCACTGATAAAGCTGGTGTATCTGCTGAACCTGATCCAAGAAGACATAGGGAGCAGGATCGGCATCAGGACAGTCATACCACCACTGGTAAAGCTGGTGTATCTGCTGAACCTGAACCTGATCCATGAAGACATAGGGAGCAGGATCGGCATCAGGACAGTCATACCACCACTGGTAAAGCTGGTGTATCTGCTGAACCTGAACCTGATCCAAGAAGACATAGGGAGCAGGATCGGCATCAGGACAGTCATACCACCACTGATAAAGCTGGTGTATCTGCTGAACCTGAACCTGATCCAAGAAGACATAGGGAGCAGGATCGGCATCAGGACAGTCATACCACCACTGGTAAAGCTGGTGTATCTGCTGGACCTGAACATGAACCTGATCCAAGAAGACATAGGGAGCAGGATTGGCATCAGGACAGTCATACCACCACTGGTAAAGCTGGTGTATCTGCTGAACCTGAACCTGATCCAAGAAGACATAGGGAGCAGGATCGGCATCAGGACAGTCATACCACCACTGGTAAAGTTGGTGTATCTGCTGCACCTGAACCTGAACCTGATCCAAGAAGACATAGGGAGCAGGATCGGCATCAGGACAGTCATACCACCACTGATAAAGCTGGTGTATCTGCTGAACCTGATCCAAGAAGACATAGGGAGCAGGATCGGCATCAGGACAGTCATACCACCACTGGTAAAGCTGGTGTATCTGCTGAACCTGAACCTGATCCAAGAAGACATAGGGAGCAGGATCAGCATCAGGACAGTCATACCACCAGTGGTAAAGCTGGTGTATCTGCTGAACCTGATCCAAGAAGACATAGGGAGCAGGATCGGCATCAGGACAGTCATACCACCACTGATAAAGCTGGTGTATCTGCTGAACCTGATCCAAGAAGACATAGGGAGCAGGATCGGCATCAGGACAGTCATACCACCACTGATAAAGCTGGTGTATCTGCTGAACCTGAACCTGAACCTGATCCAAGAAGACATAGGGAGCAGGATCGGCATCAGGACAGTCATACCAACACTGGTAAAGCTGGTGTATCTGCTGAACCTGAACCTGAACCTGATCCAAGAAGACGTAGGGAGCAGGATCGGCATCAGGACAGTCATACCACCACTGGTAAAGCTGGTGTATCTGCTGAACCTGAACCTGATCCAAGAAGACATAGGGAGCAGGATAGGCATCAGGACAGTCATACCAACACTGGTAAAGCTGGTGTATCTGCTGAACCTGAACCTGATCCAAGAAGACATAGGGAGCAGGATCGGCATCAGGAAAGTCATACCACCACTGATAAAGCTGGTGTATCTGCTGAACCTGAACCTGATCCAAGAAGACATAGGGAGCAGGATCGGCATCAGGACAGTCATACCACCACTGGTAAAGCTGGTGTATCTGCTGAACCTGAACCTGATCCAAGAAGACATAGGGAGCAGGATCGGCATCAGGACAGTCATACCACCACTGGTAAAGCTGGTGTATCTGCTGAACCTGAACCTGAACCTGATCCAAGAAGACGTAGGGAGCAGGATCGGCATCAGGACAGTCATACCACCACTGATAAAGCTGGTGTGTCTGCTGAACCTGAACCTGATCCAAGAAGACATAGGGAGCAGGATCGGCATCAGGACAGTCATACCACCACTGATAAAGCTGGTGTGTCTGCTGAACCTGAACCTGAACCTGATCCAAGAAGACGTAGGGAGCAGGATCGGCATCAGGACAGTCATACCACCACTGGTAAAGCTGGTGTATCTGCTGAACCTGAACCTGATCCAAGAAGACATAGGGAGCAGGATCGGCACCAGGACAGTCATACCAACACTGGTAAAGCTGGTGTATCTGCTGAAACTGAACCTGATCCAAGAAGACATAGGGAGCAGGATCGGCATCAGGAAAGTCATACCACCACTGATAAAGCTGGTGTATCTGCTGAACCTGAACCTGAACCTGATCCAAGAAGACATAGGGAGCAGGATCGGCATCAGGACAGTCATACCACCACTGGTAAAGCTGGTGTATCTGCTGAACCTGAACCTGATCCAAGAAGACATAGGGAGCAGGATCGGCATCAGGACAGTCATACCACCACTGGTAAAGCTGGTGTATCTGCTGAACCTGAACCTGAACCTGATCCAAGAAGACGTAGGGAGCAGGATCGGCATCAGGACAGTCATACCACCACTGATAAAGCTGGTGTGTCTGCTGAACCTGAACCTGATCCAAGAAGACATAGGGAGCAGAATCGGCATCAGGACAGTCATACCACCACTGATAAAGCTGGTGTATCTGCTGAACCTGATCCAAGAAGACATAGGGAGCAGGATCGGCATCAGGACAGTCATACCACCACTGATAAAGCTGGTATATCTGCTGAACCTGAACCTGAACCTGATCCAAGAAGACATAGGGAGCAGGATCGGCATCAGGACAGTCATACCAACACTGGTAAAGCTGGTGTATCTGCTGAACCTGAACCTGAACCTGATCCAAGAAGACGTAGGGAGCAGGATCGGCATCAGGACAGTCATACCACCACTGGTAAAGCTGGTGTATCTGCTGAACCTGAACCTGATCCAAGAAGACATAGGGAGCAGGATCGGCATCAGGACAGTCATACCAACACTGGTAAAGCTGGTGTATCTGCTGAACCTGAACCTGATCCAAGAAGACATAGGGAGCAGGATCGGCATCAGGAAAGTCATACCACCACTGATAAAGCTGGTGTATCTGCTGAACCTGAACCTGAACCTGATCCAAGAAGACATAGGGAGCAGGATCGGCATCAGGACAGTCATACCACCACTGGTAAAGCTGGTGTATCTGCTGAACCTGAACCTGATCCAAGAAGACGTAGGGAGCAGGATCGGCATCAGGACAGTCATACCACCACTGATAAAGCTGGTGTGTCTGCTGAACCTGAACCTGAACCTGATCCAAGAAGACATAGGGAGCAGGATCGGCATCAGGACAGTCATACCACCACTGATAAAGCTGGTGTATCTGCTGAACCTGAACCTGATCCAAGAAGACATAGGGAGCAGGATCGGCATCAGGACAGTCATACCACCACTGGTAAAGCTGGTGTATCTGCTGAACCTGATCCAAGAAGACATAGGGAGCAGGATCGGCATCAGGACAGTCATACCACCACTGGTAAAGCTGGTGTATCTGCTGAACCTGATCCAAGAAGACATAGGGAGCAGGATCGGCATCAGGACAGTCATACCACCACTGGTAAAGCTGGTGTATCTGCTGAACCTGAACCTGATCCAAGAAGACATAGGGAGCAGGATCAGCATCAGGACAGTCATACCACCACTGATAAAGCTGGTGTATCTGCTGAACCTGAACCTGAACCTGATCCAAGAAGACATAGGGAGCAGGATCGGCATCAGGACAGTCATACCACCACTGGTAAAGCTGGTGTATCTGCTGAACCTGAACCTGATCCAAGAAGACATAGGGAGCAGGATCGGCATCAGGACAGTCATACCACCACTGGTAAAGCTGGTGTATCTGCTGAACCTGAACCTGATCCAAGAAGACATAGGGAGCAGGATCGGCATCAGGACAGTCATACCACCACTGATAAAGCTGGTGTATCTGCTGAGCCTGAACCTGATCCAAGAAGACATAGGGAGCAGGATCGGCATCAGGACAGTCATACCACCACTGATAAAGCTGGTGTATCTGCTGAACCTGAACCTGAACCTGATCCAAGAAGACATAGGGAGCAGGATCGGCATCAGGACAGTCATACCACCACTGGTAAAGCTGGTGTATCTGCTGAGCCTGAACCTGATCCAAGAAGACATAGGGAGCAGGATCGGCATCAGGACAGTCATACCACCACTGGTAAAGCTGGTGTATCTGCTGAACCTGAACCTGATCCAAGAAGACATAGGGAGCAGGATCGGCATCAGGACAGTCATACCACCACTGGTAAAGCCGGTGTATCTGCTGAACCTGAACCTGATCCAAGAAGACATAGGGAGCAGGATCGGCATCAGGACAGTCATACCACCACTGGTAAAGCTGGTGTATCTGCTGAACCTGAACCTGATCCAAGAAGACATAGGGAGCAGGATCGGCATCAGGACAGTCATACCAACACTGGTAAAGCTGGTGTATCTGCTGAACCTGATCCAAGAAGACATAGGGAGCAGGATCGGCATCAGGACAGTCATACCACCACTGGTAAAGCTGGTGTATCTGCTGAACCTGAACCTGATCCAAGAAGACATAGGGAGCAGGATCGGCATCAGGACAGTCATACCACCACTGGTAAAGCTGGTGTATATGCTGAACCTGAACCTGAACCTGAACCTGAACCTGATCTAAGAAGACATAGGGAGCAGGATCGGCATCAGGACAGTCATACCACCACTGATAAAGCTGGTGTATCTGCTGAACCTGATCCAAGAAGACATAGGGAGCAGGATCGGCATCAGGACAGTCATACCACCACTGGTAAAGCTGGTGTATCTGCTGAACCTGATCCAAGAAGACATAGGGAGCAGGATCGGCATCAGGACAGTCATACCACCACTGGTAAAGCTGGTGTATCTGCTGAACCTGATCCAAGAAGACATAGGGAGCAGGATCGGCATCAGGACAGTCATACCACCACTGTTAAAGCTGGTGTATCTGCTGAACCTGATCCAAGAAGACATAGGGAGCAGGATCGGCATCAGGACAGTCATACCACCACTGGTAAAGCTGGTGTATCTGCTGAACCTGATCCAAGAAGACATAGGGAGCAGGATCGGCATCAGGACAGTCATACCACCACTGGTAAAGCTGGTGTATCTGCTGAACCTGAACCTGAACCTGAGCCAAGAAGACATAGGGAGGAAGATCGGCATCAGGACAGTCATACCACCACTGGTAAAGCTGGTGTATCTGCTGAACCTGAACCTGATCCAAGAAGACATAGGGAGCAGGATCGGCATCAGGACAGTCATACCACCACTGGTAAAGCTGGTGTATCTGCTGAACCTGAACCTGAACCTGATCCAAGAAGACATAGGGAGCAGGATCAGCATCAGGACAGTCATACCACCACTGGTAAATCTGGTGTATCTGCTGAGCCTGAACCTGATCCAAGAAGATATAGGGAGCAGGATCGGCATCAGGACAGTCATACCACCACTGGTAAAGCTGGTGTATCTGCTGAGCCTGAACCTGATCCAAGAAGACATAGGGAGCAGGATCGGCATCAGGACAGTCATACCACCACTGGTAAAGCTGGTGTATCTGCTGAACCTGAACCTGATCCAAGAAGACATAGGGAGCAGGATCGGCATCAGGACAGTCATACCACCACTGGTAAAGCTGGTGTATCTGCTGAACCTGAACCTGATCCAAGAAGACATAGGGAGCAGGATCGGCATCAGGACAGTCATACCACCACTGATAAAGCTGGTGTATCTGCTGAACCTGAACCTGAACCTGATCCAAGAAGACATAGGGAGCAGGATCGGCATCAGGACAGTCATACCACCACTGGTAAAGCTGGTGTATCTGCTGAACCTGAACCTGAACCTGATCCAAGAAGACATAGGGAGCAGGATCGGCATCAGGACAGTCATACCACCACTGGTAAAGCTGGTGTATCTGCTGAACCTGAACCTGATCCGAGAAGACATAGGGAGCAGGATCGGCATCAGGACAGTCATACCACCACTGATAAAGCTGGTGTATCTGCTGAGCCTGAACCTGATCCAAGAAGACATAGGGAGCAGGATCGGCATCAGGACAGTCATACCACCACTGATAAAGCTGGTGTATCTGCTGAACCTGAAGCTTAACCTGATCCAAGAAGACATAGGGAGCAGGATCGGCATCAGGACAGTCATACCACCACTGGTAAAGCTGGTGTATCTGCTGAACCTGAACCTGAACCTGATCCAAGAAGACATAGGGAGCAGGATCGGCATCAGGACAGTCATACCACCACTGATAAAGCTGGTGTATCTGCTGAACCTGAACCTGATCCAAGAAGACATAGGGATCAGGATCGGCATCAGGACAGTCATACCAACACTGGTAAAGCTGGTGTATCTGCTGAACCTGATCCATGAAGACATAGGGAGCAGGATCGGCATCAGGACAGTCATACCACCACTGGTAAAGCTGGTGTATCTGCTGAACCTGATCCAAGAAGACATAGGGAGCAGGATCGGCATCAGGACAGTCATACCACCACTGGTAAAGCTGGTGTATCTGCTGAACCTGAACCTGATCCAAGAAGACATAGGGAGCAGGATCGGCATCAGGACAGTCATACCACCACTGATAAAGCTGGTGTATCTGCTGAACCTGAACCTGATCCAAGAAGACATAGGGAGCAGGATCGGCATCAGGACAGTCATACCACCACTGTTAAAGCTGGTGTATCTGCTGAACCTGAACCTGATCCAAGAAGACATAGGGAGCAGGATCGGCATCAGGACAGTCATACCACCACTGGTAAAGCTGGTGTATCTGCTGAACCTGAACCTGGTATAAGAAGACATAGGGAGTTGGATTGGCATCAGGACAGTCATACCACCACTGGTAAAGCTGGTGTATCTGCTGAACCTGAACCTGAACCTGATCCAAGAAAACATAGGGAGCAGGATCGGCATCAAGACAGTCATACCACCACTGATAAAGCTGGTGTATCTGCTGAACCTGATCCAAGAAGACATAGGGAGCAGGATCGGCATCAGGACAGTCATACCACCACTGGTAAAGCTGGTGTATCTGCTGAACCTGAACCTGATCCATGAAGACATAGGGAGCAGGATCGGCATCAGGACAGTCATACCACCACTGGTAAAGCTGGTGTATCTGCTGAACCTGAACCTGATCCAAGAAGACATAGGGAGCAGGATCGGCATCAGGACAGTCATACCACCACTGATAAAGCTGGTGTATCTGCTGAACCTGAACCTGATCCAAGAAGACATAGGGAGCAGGATCGGCATCAGGACAGTCATACCACCACTGGTAAAGCTGGTGTATCTGCTGGACCTGAACATGAACCTGATCCAAGAAGACATAGGGAGCAGGATTGGCATCAGGACAGTCATACCACCACTGGTAAAGCTGGTGTATCTGCTGAACCTGAACCTGATCCAAGAAGACATAGGGAGCAGGATCGGCATCAGGACAGTCATACCACCACTGGTAAAGTTGGTGTATCTGCTGCACCTGAACCTGAACCTGATCCAAGAAGACATAGGGAGCAGGATCGGCATCAGGACAGTCATACCACCACTGATAAAGCTGGTGTATCTGCTGAACCTGATCCAAGAAGACATAGGGAGCAGGATCGGCATCAGGACAGTCATACCACCACTGGTAAAGCTGGTGTATCTGCTGAACCTGAACCTGATCCAAGAAGACATAGGGAGCAGGATCAGCATCAGGACAGTCATACCACCAGTGGTAAAGCTGGTGTATCTGCTGAACCTGATCCAAGAAGACATAGGGAGCAGGATCGGCATCAGGACAGTCATACCACCACTGATAAAGCTGGTGTATCTGCTGAACCTGATCCAAGAAGACATAGGGAGCAGGATCGGCATCAGGACAGTCATACCACCACTGATAAAGCTGGTGTATCTGCTGAACCTGAACCTGAACCTGATCCAAGAAGACATAGGGAGCAGGATCGGCATCAGGACAGTCATACCAACACTGGTAAAGCTGGTGTATCTGCTGAACCTGAACCTGAACCTGATCCAAGAAGACGTAGGGAGCAGGATCGGCATCAGGACAGTCATACCACCACTGGTAAAGCTGGTGTATCTGCTGAACCTGAACCTGATCCAAGAAGACATAGGGAGCAGGATAGGCATCAGGACAGTCATACCAACACTGGTAAAGCTGGTGTATCTGCTGAACCTGAACCTGATCCAAGAAGACATAGGGAGCAGGATCGGCATCAGGAAAGTCATACCACCACTGATAAAGCTGGTGTATCTGCTGAACCTGAACCTGATCCAAGAAGACATAGGGAGCAGGATCGGCATCAGGACAGTCATACCACCACTGGTAAAGCTGGTGTATCTGCTGAACCTGAACCTGATCCAAGAAGACATAGGGAGCAGGATCGGCATCAGGACAGTCATACCACCACTGGTAAAGCTGGTGTATCTGCTGAACCTGAACCTGAACCTGATCCAAGAAGACGTAGGGAGCAGGATCGGCATCAGGACAGTCATACCACCACTGATAAAGCTGGTGTGTCTGCTGAACCTGAACCTGATCCAAGAAGACATAGGGAGCAGGATCGGCATCAGGACAGTCATACCACCACTGATAAAGCTGGTGTGTCTGCTGAACCTGAACCTGAACCTGATCCAAGAAGACGTAGGGAGCAGGATCGGCATCAGGACAGTCATACCACCACTGGTAAAGCTGGTGTATCTGCTGAACCTGAACCTGATCCAAGAAGACATAGGGAGCAGGATCGGCACCAGGACAGTCATACCAACACTGGTAAAGCTGGTGTATCTGCTGAAACTGAACCTGATCCAAGAAGACATAGGGAGCAGGATCGGCATCAGGAAAGTCATACCACCACTGATAAAGCTGGTGTATCTGCTGAACCTGAACCTGAACCTGATCCAAGAAGACATAGGGAGCAGGATCGGCATCAGGACAGTCATACCACCACTGGTAAAGCTGGTGTATCTGCTGAACCTGAACCTGATCCAAGAAGACATAGGGAGCAGGATCGGCATCAGGACAGTCATACCACCACTGGTAAAGCTGGTGTATCTGCTGAACCTGAACCTGAACCTGATCCAAGAAGACGTAGGGAGCAGGATCGGCATCAGGACAGTCATACCACCACTGATAAAGCTGGTGTGTCTGCTGAACCTGAACCTGATCCAAGAAGACATAGGGAGCAGAATCGGCATCAGGACAGTCATACCACCACTGATAAAGCTGGTGTATCTGCTGAACCTGATCCAAGAAGACATAGGGAGCAGGATCGGCATCAGGACAGTCATACCACCACTGATAAAGCTGGTATATCTGCTGAACCTGAACCTGAACCTGATCCAAGAAGACATAGGGAGCAGGATCGGCATCAGGACAGTCATACCAACACTGGTAAAGCTGGTGTATCTGCTGAACCTGAACCTGAACCTGATCCAAGAAGACGTAGGGAGCAGGATCGGCATCAGGACAGTCATACCACCACTGGTAAAGCTGGTGTATCTGCTGAACCTGAACCTGATCCAAGAAGACATAGGGAGCAGGATCGGCATCAGGACAGTCATACCAACACTGGTAAAGCTGGTGTATCTGCTGAACCTGAACCTGATCCAAGAAGACATAGGGAGCAGGATCGGCATCAGGAAAGTCATACCACCACTGATAAAGCTGGTGTATCTGCTGAACCTGAACCTGAACCTGATCCAAGAAGACATAGGGAGCAGGATCGGCATCAGGACAGTCATACCACCACTGGTAAAGCTGGTGTATCTGCTGAACCTGAACCTGATCCAAGAAGACGTAGGGAGCAGGATCGGCATCAGGACAGTCATACCACCACTGATAAAGCTGGTGTGTCTGCTGAACCTGAACCTGAACCTGATCCAAGAAGACATAGGGAGCAGGATCGGCATCAGGACAGTCATACCACCACTGATAAAGCTGGTGTATCTGCTGAACCTGAACCTGATCCAAGAAGACATAGGGAGCAGGATCGGCATCAGGACAGTCATACCACCACTGGTAAAGCTGGTGTATCTGCTGAACCTGATCCAAGAAGACATAGGGAGCAGGATCGGCATCAGGACAGTCATACCACCACTGGTAAAGCTGGTGTATCTGCTGAACCTGATCCAAGAAGACATAGGGAGCAGGATCGGCATCAGGACAGTCATACCACCACTGGTAAAGCTGGTGTATCTGCTGAACCTGAACCTGATCCAAGAAGACATAGGGAGCAGGATCAGCATCAGGACAGTCATACCACCACTGATAAAGCTGGTGTATCTGCTGAACCTGAACCTGAACCTGATCCAAGAAGACATAGGGAGCAGGATCGGCATCAGGACAGTCATACCACCACTGGTAAAGCTGGTGTATCTGCTGAACCTGAACCTGATCCAAGAAGACATAGGGAGCAGGATCGGCATCAGGACAGTCATACCACCACTGGTAAAGCTGGTGTATCTGCTGAACCTGAACCTGATCCAAGAAGACATAGGGAGCAGGATCGGCATCAGGACAGTCATACCACCACTGATAAAGCTGGTGTATCTGCTGAGCCTGAACCTGATCCAAGAAGACATAGGGAGCAGGATCGGCATCAGGACAGTCATACCACCACTGATAAAGCTGGTGTATCTGCTGAACCTGAACCTGAACCTGATCCAAGAAGACATAGGGAGCAGGATCGGCATCAGGACAGTCATACCACCACTGGTAAAGCTGGTGTATCTGCTGAGCCTGAACCTGATCCAAGAAGACATAGGGAGCAGGATCGGCATCAGGACAGTCATACCACCACTGGTAAAGCTGGTGTATCTGCTGAACCTGAACCTGATCCAAGAAGACATAGGGAGCAGGATCGGCATCAGGACAGTCATACCACCACTGGTAAAGCCGGTGTATCTGCTGAACCTGAACCTGATCCAAGAAGACATAGGGAGCAGGATCGGCATCAGGACAGTCATACCACCACTGGTAAAGCTGGTGTATCTGCTGAACCTGAACCTGATCCAAGAAGACATAGGGAGCAGGATCGGCATCAGGACAGTCATACCAACACTGGTAAAGCTGGTGTATCTGCTGAACCTGATCCAAGAAGACATAGGGAGCAGGATCGGCATCAGGACAGTCATACCACCACTGGTAAAGCTGGTGTATCTGCTGAACCTGAACCTGATCCAAGAAGACATAGGGAGCAGGATCGGCATCAGGACAGTCATACCACCACTGGTAAAGCTGGTGTATATGCTGAACCTGAACCTGAACCTGAACCTGAACCTGATCTAAGAAGACATAGGGAGCAGGATCGGCATCAGGACAGTCATACCACCACTGATAAAGCTGGTGTATCTGCTGAACCTGATCCAAGAAGACATAGGGAGCAGGATCGGCATCAGGACAGTCATACCACCACTGGTAAAGCTGGTGTATCTGCTGAACCTGATCCAAGAAGACATAGGGAGCAGGATCGGCATCAGGACAGTCATACCACCACTGGTAAAGCTGGTGTATCTGCTGAACCTGATCCAAGAAGACATAGGGAGCAGGATCGGCATCAGGACAGTCATACCACCACTGTTAAAGCTGGTGTATCTGCTGAACCTGATCCAAGAAGACATAGGGAGCAGGATCGGCATCAGGACAGTCATACCACCACTGGTAAAGCTGGTGTATCTGCTGAACCTGATCCAAGAAGACATAGGGAGCAGGATCGGCATCAGGACAGTCATACCACCACTGGTAAAGCTGGTGTATCTGCTGAACCTGAACCTGAACCTGAGCCAAGAAGACATAGGGAGGAAGATCGGCATCAGGACAGTCATACCACCACTGGTAAAGCTGGTGTATCTGCTGAACCTGAACCTGATCCAAGAAGACATAGGGAGCAGGATCGGCATCAGGACAGTCATACCACCACTGGTAAAGCTGGTGTATCTGCTGAACCTGAACCTGAACCTGATCCAAGAAGACATAGGGAGCAGGATCAGCATCAGGACAGTCATACCACCACTGGTAAATCTGGTGTATCTGCTGAGCCTGAACCTGATCCAAGAAGATATAGGGAGCAGGATCGGCATCAGGACAGTCATACCACCACTGGTAAAGCTGGTGTATCTGCTGAGCCTGAACCTGATCCAAGAAGACATAGGGAGCAGGATCGGCATCAGGACAGTCATACCACCACTGGTAAAGCTGGTGTATCTGCTGAACCTGAACCTGATCCAAGAAGACATAGGGAGCAGGATCGGCATCAGGACAGTCATACCACCACTGGTAAAGCTGGTGTATCTGCTGAACCTGAACCTGATCCAAGAAGACATAGGGAGCAGGATCGGCATCAGGACAGTCATACCACCACTGATAAAGCTGGTGTATCTGCTGAACCTGAACCTGAACCTGATCCAAGAAGACATAGGGAGCAGGATCGGCATCAGGACAGTCATACCACCACTGGTAAAGCTGGTGTATCTGCTGAACCTGAACCTGAACCTGATCCAAGAAGACATAGGGAGCAGGATCGGCATCAGGACAGTCATACCACCACTGGTAAAGCTGGTGTATCTGCTGAACCTGAACCTGATCCGAGAAGACATAGGGAGCAGGATCGGCATCAGGACAGTCATACCACCACTGATAAAGCTGGTGTATCTGCTGAGCCTGAACCTGATCCAAGAAGACATAGGGAGCAGGATCGGCATCAGGACAGTCATACCACCACTGATAAAGCTGGTGTATCTGCTGAACCTGAAGCTTAACCTGATCCAAGAAGACATAGGGAGCAGGATCGGCATCAGGACAGTCATACCACCACTGGTAAAGCTGGTGTATCTGCTGAACCTGAACCTGAACCTGATCCAAGAAGACATAGGGAGCAGGATCGGCATCAGGACAGTCATACCACCACTGATAAAGCTGGTGTATCTGCTGAACCTGAACCTGATCCAAGAAGACATAGGGATCAGGATCGGCATCAGGACAGTCATACCAACACTGGTAAAGCTGGTGTATCTGCTGAACCTGATCCATGAAGACATAGGGAGCAGGATCGGCATCAGGACAGTCATACCACCACTGGTAAAGCTGGTGTATCTGCTGAACCTGATCCAAGAAGACATAGGGAGCAGGATCGGCATCAGGACAGTCATACCACCACTGGTAAAGCTGGTGTATCTGCTGAACCTGATCCAAGAAGACATAGGGAGCAGGATCGGCATCAGGACAGTCATACCACCACTGGTAAAGCTGGTGTATCTGCTGAACCTGAACCTGAACCTGATACAAGAAGACATAGGGAGCAGGATCGGCATCAGGACAGTCATACCACCACTGGTAAAGCTGGTGTATCTGCTGAACCTGAACCTGAACCTGATCCAAGAAGACATAGGGAGCAGGATCGGCATCAGGACAGTCATACCACCACTGGTAAAGCTGGTGTATCTGCTGAACCTGATCCAAGAAGACATAGGGAGCAGGATCGGCATCAGGACAGTCATACCACCACTGGTAAAGCTGGTGTATCTGCTGAACCTGATCCAAGAAGACATAGGGAGCAGGATCGGCATCAGGACAGTCATACCACCACTGGTAAAGCTGGTGTATCTGCTGAACCTGATCCAAGAAGACATAGGGAGCAGGATCGGCATCAGGACAGTCATACCACCACTGGTAAAGCTGGTGTATCTGCTGAACCTGAACCTGATCCAAGAAGACATAGGGAGCAGGATCGGCATCAGGACAGTCATACCACCACTGGTAAAGCTGGTGTATCTGCTGAACCTGAACCTGATCGAAGAAGACATAGGGAGCAGGATCGGCATCAGGACAGTCATACCACCACTGGTAAAGCTGGTGTATCTGCTGAACCTGAACCTGAACCTGATCCAAGAAGACATAGGGAGCAGGATCAGCATCAGGACAGTCATACCACCACTGGTAAAGCTGGTGTATCTGCTGAGCCTGAACCTGATCCAAGAAGACATAGGGAGCAGGATCGGCATCAGGACAGTCATACCACCACTGGTAAAGCTGTTGTATCTGCTGAGCCTGAACCTGATCCAAGAAGACATAGGGAGCAGGATCGGCATCAGGACAGTCATACCACCACTGGTAAAGCTGGTGTATCTGCTGAACCTGAACCTGAACCTGATCCAAGAAGACATAGGGAGCAGGATCGGCATCAGGACAGTCATACCACCACTGGTAAAGCTGGTGTATATGCTGAACCTGAACCTGATCCAAGAAGACATAGGGAGCAGGATCGGCATCAGGACAGTCATACCACCACTGGTAAAGCTGGTGTATCTGCTGAACCTGAACCTGATCCAAGAAGACATAGGGAGCAGGATCGGCATCAGGACAGTCATACCACCACTGATAAAGCTGGTGTATCTGCTGAGCCTGAACCTGATCCAAGAAGACATAGGGAGCAGGATCGGCATCAGGACAGTCATACCACCACTGATAAAGCTGGTGTATCTGCTGAACCTGAACCTGAACCTGATCCAAGAAGACATAGGGAGCA
This sequence comes from Ambystoma mexicanum, assembly GCF_040938575.1. Taxonomy (NCBI): domain Eukaryota; kingdom Metazoa; phylum Chordata; class Amphibia; order Caudata; family Ambystomatidae; genus Ambystoma; species Ambystoma mexicanum. Next base: position 14,389,508 of record NC_090927.1, on the reverse strand, counting down.
GGATCGGCATCAGGACAGTCATACCACCACTTTTAAAGCTGGTGTATCTGCTGAGCCTGAACCTGATCCAAGAAGACATAGGGAGCAGGATCGGCATCAGGACAGTCATACCACCACTGGTAAAGATGGTGTATCTGCTGAACCTGAACCTGATCCAAGAAGACATAGGGAGCAGGATCGGCATCAGGACAGTCATACCACCACTGGTAAAGCTGGTGTATCTGCTGAGCCTGAACCTGATCCAAGAAGACATAGGGAGCAGGATCGGCATCAGGACAGTCATACCACCACTGGTTAAAGCTGGTATATCTGCTGAACCTGAACCTGAACCTGATTCAAGAAGACATAGGGAGCAGGATCGGCATCAGGACAGTCATACCACCACTGGTAAAGCTGGTGTATCTGCTGAACCTGATCCAAGAAGACATAGGGAGCAGGATCGGCATCAGGACAGTCATACCACCACTGGTAAAGCTGGTGTATCTGCTGAACCTGAACCTGATCCAAGAAGACATAGGGAGCAGGATCGGCATCAGGACAGTCATACCACCACTGGTAAAGCTGGTGTATCTGCTGAGCCTGAACCTGATCCAAGAAGACATAAGGAGCAGGATCGGCATCAGGACAGTCATACCACCACTAGTAAAGTTGGTATATCAACTGAACCTGAACCTGAACCTGATCCAAGAAGACATAGGGAGCAGGATCGGCATCAGGACAGTCATACCACCACTGGTAAAGCTGGTGTATCTGCTGAACCTGAACCTGATCCAAGAAGACATAGGGAGCAGGATCGGCATCAGGACAGTCATAACACCACTGATAAAGCTGGTGTATCTGCTGAACCTGAACCTGAACCTGATCCAAGAAGACATAGGGAGCAGGATCGGCATCAGGACAGTCATACCACCACTGATAAAGCTGGTGTATCTGCTGAACCTGAACCTGAACCTGATCCAAGAAGACGTAGGGAGCAGGATCGGCATCAGGACAGTCATACCACCACTGGTAAAGCTGGTGTATCTGCTGAACCTAATCCAAAAAGACATAGGGAGCAGGATCGGCATCAGGAAAGTCATACCACCACTGGTAAAGCTGGTGTATCTGCTGAACCTGATCCAAGAAGACATAGGGAGCAGGATCGGCATCAGGACAGTCATACAACCACTGAAAAAGCTGGTGTATCTGCTGAACCTGAACCTGATCCAAGAAGACATAGGGAGCAGGATCGGCATCAGGACAGTCATACCACCACTGGTAAAGCTGGTGTATCTGCTGAACCTGAACCTGAACCTGATCCAAGAAGACATAGGGAGCAGGATCGGCATCAGGACAGTCATACCACCACTGATAAAGCTGGTGTATCTGCTGAACCTGAACCTGAACCTGATCCAAGAAGACATAGGGAGCAGGATCGGCATCAGGACAGTCATACCACCACTGATAAAGCTGGTGTATCTGCTGAACCTGAACCTGAACCTGATCCAAGAAGACATAGGGAGCAGGATCGGCATCAGGACAGTCATACCACCACTGTTAAAGCTGGTGTATCTGCTGAACCTGAACCTGAACCTGATCCAAGAAGACATAGGGAGCAGGATCGGCATCAGGACAGTCATACCACCACTGGTAAAGCTGGTGTATCTGCTGAACCTGAACCTGGTCCAAGAAGACATAGGGAGTTGGATTGGCATCAGGACAGTCATACCACCACTGGTAAAGCTGGTGTATCTGCTGAACCTGAACCTGATCCAAGAAGACATAGGGAGCAGGATCGGCATCAGGACAGTCATACCACCACTGATAAAGCTGGTGTATCTGCTGAACCTGATCCAAGAAGACATAGGGAGCAGGATCGGCATCAGGACAGTCATACCACCACTGGTAAAGCTGGTGTATCTGCTGAACCTGAACCTGATCCAAGAAGACATAGGGAGCAGGATCGGCATCAGGACAGTCATACCACCACTGGTAAAGCTGGTGTATCTGCTGAACCTGAACCTGAACCTGATCCAAGAAGACATAGGGAGCAGGATCGGCATCAGGACAGTCATACCACCACTGATAAAGCTGGTGTATCTGCTGAACCTGAACCTGATCCAAGAAGACATAGGGAGCAGGATCGGCATCAGGACAGTCATACCACCACTGGTAAAGCTGGTGTATCTGCTGAACCTGAACCTGAACCTGATCCAAGAAGACATAGGGAGCAGGATTGGCATCAGGACAGTCATACCACCACTGGTAAAGCTGGTGTATCTGCTGAACCTGAACCTGATCCAAGAAGACATAGGGAGCAGGATCGGCATCAGGACAGTCATATCACCACTGGTAAAGCTGGTGTATCTGCTGAACCTGAACCTGAACCTGATCCAAGAAGACATAGGGAGCAGGATCGGCATCAGGACAGTCATACCACCACTGATAAAGCTGGTGTATCTGCTGAACCTGATCCAAGAAGACATAGGGAGCAGGATCGGCATCAGGACAGTCATACCACCACTGGTAAAGCTGGTGTATCTGCTGAACCTGAACCTGATCCAAGAAGACATAGGGAGCAGGATCAGCATCAGGACAGTCATACCACCAGTGGTAAAGCTGGTGTATCTGCTGAACCTGATCCAAGAAGACATAGGGAGCAGGATCGGCATCAGGACAGTCATACCACCACTGATAAAGCTGGTGTATCTGATGAACCTGATCCAAGAAGACATAGGGAGCAGGATCGGCATCAGGACAGTCATACCACCACTGATAAAGCTGGTGTATCTGCTGAACCTGATCCAAGAAGACATAGGGAGCAGGATCGGCATCAGGACAGTCATACCACCACTGGTAAAGCTGGTGTATCTGCTGAACCTGAACCTGATCCAAGAAGACATAGGGAGCAGGATCGGCATCAGGACAGTCATACCACCACTGGTAAAGCTGGTGTATCTGCTGAACCTGAACCTGAACCTGATCCAAGAAGACATAGGGAGCAGGATCGGCATCAGGACAGTCATACCACCACTGGTAAAGCTGGTGTATCTGCTGAGCCTGAACCTGATCCAAGAAGACATAAGGAGCAGGATCGGCATCAGGACAGTCATACCACCACTAGTAAAGTTGGTATATCAACTGAACCTGAACCTGAACCTGAACCTGATCCAAGAAGACATAGGGAGCAGGATCGGCATCAGGACAGTCATACCACCACTGGTAAAGCTGGTGTATCTGCTGAACCTGAACCTGATCCAAGAAGACATAGGGAGCAGGATCGGCATCAGGACAGTCATAACACCACTGATAAAGCTGGTGTATCTGCTGAACCTGAACCTGATCCAAGAAGACATAGGGAGCAGGATCGGCATCAGGACAGTCATACCACCACTGATAAAGCTGGTGTATCTGCTGAACCTGAACCTGAACGTGATCCAAGAAGACGTAGGGAGCAGGATCGGCATCAGGACAGTCATACCACCACTGGTAAAGCTGGTGTATCTGCTGAACCTAATCCAAAAAGACATAGGGAGCAGGATCGGCATCAGGAAAGTCATACCACCACTGGTAAAGCTGGTGTATCTGCTGAACCTGATCCAAGAAGACATAGGGAGCAGGATCGGCATCAGGACAGTCATACCACCACTGAAAAAGCTGGTGTATCTGCTGAACCTGAACCTGATCCAAGAAGACATAGGGAGCAGGATCGGCATCAGGACAGTCATACCACCACTGGTAAAGCTGGTGTATCTGCTGAACCTGAACCTGAACCTGATCCAAGAAGACATAGGGAGCAGGATCGGCATCAGGACAGTCATACCACCACTGATAAAGCTGGTGTATCTGCTGAACCTGAACCTGAACCTGATCCAAGAAGACATAGGGAGCAGGATCGGCATCAGGACAGTCATACCACCACTGATAAAGCTGGTGTATCTGCTGAACCTGAACCTGAACCTGATCCAAGAAGACATAGGGAGCAGGATCGGCATCAGGACAGTCATACCACCACTGTTAAAGCTGGTGTATCTGCTGAACCTGAACCTGAACCTGATCCAAGAAGACATAGGGAGCAGGATCGGCATCAGGACAGTCATACCACCACTGGTAAAACTGGTGTATCTGCTGAACCTGAACCTGGTCCAAGAAGACATAGGGATTTGGATTGGCATCAGGACAGTCATACCACCACTGGTAAAGCTGGTGTATCTGCTGAACCTGAACCTGATCCAAGAAGACATAGGGAGCAGGATCGGCATCAGGACAGTCATACCACCACTGATAAAGCTGGTGTATCTGCTGAACCTGATCCAAGAAGACATAGGGAGCAGGATCGGCATCAGGACAGTCATACCACCACTGGTAAAGCTGGTGTATCTGCTGAACCTGAACCTGATCCAAGAAGACATAGGGAGCAGGATCGGCATCAGGACAGTCATACCACCACTGGTAAAGCTGGTGTATCTGCTGAACCTGAACCTGAACCTGATCCAAGAAGACATAGGGAGCAGGATCGGCATCAGGACAGTCATACCACCACTGATAAAGCTGGTGTATCTGCTGAACCTGAACCTGATCCAAGAAGACATAGGGAGCAGGATCGGCATCAGGACAGTCATACCACCACTGGTAAAGCTGGTGTATCTGCTGAACCTGAACCTGAACCTGATCCAAGAAGACATAGGGAGCAGGATTGGCATCAGGACAGTCATACCACCACTGGTAAAGCTGGTGTATCTGCTGAACCTGAACCTGATCCAAGAAGACATAGGGAGCAGGATCGGCATCAGGACAGTCATATCACCACTGGTAAAGCTGGTGTATCTGCTGAACCTGAACCTGAACCTGATCCAAGAAGACATAGGGAGCAGGATCGGCATCAGGACAGTCATACCACCGCTGATAAAGCTGGTGTATCTGCTGAACCTGATCCAAGAAGACATAGGGAGCAGGATCGGCATCAGGACAGTCATACCACCACTGGTAAAGCTGGTGTATCTGCTGAACCTGAACCTGATCCAAGAAGACATAGGGAGCAGGATCAGCATCAGGACAGTCATACCACCAGTGGTAAAGCTGGTGTATCTGCTGAACCTGATCCAAGAAGACATAGGGAGCAGGATCGGCATCAGGACAGTCATACCACCACTGATAAAGCTGGTGTATCTGATGAACCTGATCCAAGAAGACATAGGGAGCAGGATCGGCATCAGGACAGTCATACCACCACTGATAAAGCTGGTGTATCTGCTGAACCTGATCCAAGAAGACATAGGGAGCAGGATCGGCATCAGGACAGTCATACCACCACTGGTAAAGCTGGTGTATCTGCTGAACCTGAACCTGATCCAAGAAGACATAGGGAGCAGGATCGGCATCAGGACAGTCATACCACCACTGGTAAAGCTGGTGTATCTGCTGAACCTGAACCTGAACCTGATCCAAGAAGACATAGGGAGCAGGATCGGCATCAGGACAGTCATACCACCACTGATAAAGCTGGTGTATCTGCTGAACCTGAACCTGATCCAAGAAGACATAGGGAGCAGGATCGGCATCAGGACAGTCATACCACCACTGGTAAAGCTGGTGTATCTGCTGAACCTGAACCTGAACCTGATCCAAGAAGACATAGGGAGCAGGATTGGCATCAGGACAGTCATACCACCACTGGTAAAGCTGGTGTATCTGCTGAACCTGAACCTGATCCAAGAAGACATAGGGAGCAGGATCGGCATCAGGACAGTCATATCACCACTGGTAAAGCTGGTGTATCTGCTGAACCTGAACCTGAACCTGATCCAAGAAGACATAGGGAGCAGGATCGGCATCAGGACAGTCATACCACCACTGGTAAAGCTGGTGTATCTGCTGAACCTGAACCTGATCCAAGAAGACATAGGGAGCAGGATCAGCATCAGGACAGTCATACCACCAGTGGTAAAGCTGGTGTATCTGCTGAACCTGATCCAAGAAGACATAGGGAGCAGGATCGGCATCAGGACAGTCATACCACCACTGATAAAGCTGGTGTATCTGATGAACCTGATCCAAGAAGACATAGGGAGCAGGATCGGCATCAGGACAGTCATACCACCACTGATAAAGCTGGTGTATCTGCTGAACCTGATCCAAGAAGACATAGGGAGCAGGATCGGCATCAGGACAGTCATACCACCACTGGTAAAGCTGGTGTATCTGCTGAACCTGAACCTGATCCAAGAAGACATAGGGAGCAGGATCGGCATCAGGACAGTCATACCACCACTGGTAAAGCTGGTGTATCTGCTGAACCTGAACCTGAACCTGATCCAAGAAGACATAGGGAGCAGGATCGGCATCAGGACAGTCATACCACCACTGATAAAGCTGGTGTATCTGCTGAACCTGAACCTGATCCAAGAAGACATAGGGAGCAGGATCGGCATCAGGACAGTCATACCACCACTGGTAAAGCTGGTGTATCTGCTGAACCTGAACCTGAACCTGATCCAAGAAGACATAGGGAGCAGGATTGGCATCAGGACAGTCATACCACCACTGGTAAAGCTGGTGTATCTGCTGAACCTGAACCTGATCCAAGAAGACATAGGGAGCAGGATCGGCATCAGGACAGTCATATCACCACTGGTAAAGCTGGTGTATCTGCTGAACCTGAACCTGAACCTGATCCAAGAAGACATAGGGAGCAGGATCGGCATCAGGACAGTCATACCACCACTGGTAAAGCTGGTGTATCTGCTGAACCTGAACCTGATCCAAGAAGACATAGGGAGCAGGATCAGCATCAGGACAGTCATACCACCAGTGGTAAAGCTGGTGTATCTGCTGAACCTGATCCAAGAAGACATAGGGAGCAGGATCGGCATCAGGACAGTCATACCACCACTGATAAAGCTGGTGTATCTGATGAACCTGATCCAAGAAGACATAGGGAGCAGGATCGGCATCAGGACAGTCATACCACCACTGATAAAGCTGGTGTATCTGCTGAACCTGAACCTGAACCTGATCCAAGAAGACATAGGGAGCAGGATCGGCATCAGGACAGTCATACCAACACTGGTAAAGCTGGTGTATCTGCTGAACCTGAACCTGATCCAAGAAGACGTAGGGAGCAGGATCGGCATCAGGACAGTCATACCACCACTGGTAAAGCTGGTGTATCTGCTGAACCTGAACCTGATCCAAGAAGACATAGGGAGCAGGATCGGCATCAGGAAAGTCATACCACCACTGATAAAGCTGGTGTATCTGCTGAACCTGAACCTGAACCTGATCCAAGAAGACATAGGGAGCAGGATCGGCATCAGGACAGTCATACCACCACTGGCAAAGCTGGTGTATCTGCTGAACCTGAACCTGATCCAAGAAGACATAGGGAGCAGGATCGGCATCAGGACAGTCATACCACCACTGGTAAAGCTGGTGTATCTGCTGAACCTGAACCTGATCCAAGAAGACGTAGGGAGCAGGATCGGCATCAGGACAGTCATACCACCACTGATAAAGCTGGTGTGTCTGCTGAACCTGAACCTGAACCTGATCTAAGAAGACATAGGGAGCAGGATCGGCATCAGGACAGACATACCACCACTGATAAAGCTGGTGTATCTGCTGAACCTGAACCTGATCCAAGAAGACATAGGGAACAGGATCGGCATCAGGACAGTCATACCACCACTGGTAAAGCTGGTGTATCTGCTGAACCTGATCCAAGAAGACATAGGGAGCAGGATCGGCATCAGGACAGTCATACCACCACTGGTAAAGCTGGTGTATCTGCTGAACCTGATCCAAGAAGACATAGGGAGCAGGATCGGCATCAGGACAGTCATACCACCACTGGTAAAGCTGATGTATCTGCTGAACCTGAACCTGATCCAAGAAGACATAGGGAGCAGGATCAGCATCAGGACAGTCATACCACCACTGATAAAGCTGGTGTATCTGCTGAACCTGAACCTGAACCTGATCCAAGAAGACATAGGGAGCAGGATCGGCATCAGGACAGTCATACCACGACTGGAAAGGCTGGTGTATCTGCTGAACCTGAACCTGATCCAAGAAGACATAGGGAGCAGGATCGGCATCAGGACAGTCATACCACCACTGGTAAAGCTGGTGTATCTGCTGAACCTGAACCTGATCCAAGAAGACATAGGGAGCAGGATCGGCATCAGGACAGTCATACCACCACTGATAAAGCTGGTGTATCTGCTGAGCCTGAACCTGATCCAAGAAGACATAGGGAGCAGGATCGGCATCAGGACAGTCATACCACCACTGATAAAGCTGGTGTATCTGCTGAACCTGAACCTGAACCTGATCCAAGAAGACATAGGGAGCAGGATCGGCATCAGGACAGTCATACCACTACTGGTAAAGCTGGTGTATCTGCTGAGCCTGAACCTGATCCAAGAAGACATAGGGAGCAGGATCGGCATCAGGACAGTCATACCACCACTGGTAAAGCTGGTGTATCTGCTGAACCTGATCCAAGAAGACATAGGGAGCAGGATCGGCATCAGGACAGTCATACCACCACTGGTAAAGCTGGTGTATCTGCTGAACCTGAACCTGATCCAAGAAGACATAGGGAGCAGGATCGGCATCAGGACAGTCATACCACAACTGGTAAAGCTGGTGTATCTGCTGAACCTGAACCTGATCCAAGAAGACATAGGGAGCAGGATCGGCATCAGGACAGTCATACCAACACTGGTAAAGCTGGTGTATCTGCTGAACCTGATCCAAGAAGACATAGGGAGCAGGATCGGCATCAGGACAGTCATACCACCACTGGTAAAGCTGGTGTATCTGCTGAACCTGAACCTGATCCAAGAAGACATAGGGAGCAGGATCGGCATCAGGACAGTCATACCACCACTGGTAAAGCTGGTGTATATGCTGAACCTCAACCTGAACTTGATCTAAGAAGACATAGGGAGCAGGATCGGCATCAGGACAGTCATACCACCACTGGTAAAGCTGGTGTATCTGCTGAACCTGATCCAAGAAGACATAGGGAGCAGGATCAGCATCATGACAGTCATACCACCACTGGTAAAGCTGGTGTATCTGCTGAACCTGATCCAAGAAGACATAGGGAGCAGGATCGGCATCAGGACAGTCATACCACCACTGGTAAAGCTGGTGTATCTGCTGAACCTGAACCTGATCCAAGAAGACATAGGGAGCAGGATCGGCATCAGGACAGTCATACCACCACTGTTAAAGCTGGTGTATCTGCTGAACCTGATCCAAGAAGACATAGGGAGCAGGATCGGCATCAGGACAGTCATACCACCACTGGTAAAGCTGGTGTATCTGCTGAACCTGATCCAAGAAGACATAGGGAGCAGGATCGGCATCAGGACAGTCATACCACCACTGGTAAAGCTGGTGTATCTGCTGAACCTGAACCTGAACCTGAGCCAAGAAGACATAGGGAGCAAGATCGGCATCAGGACAGTCATACCACCACTGGTAAAGCTGGTGTATCTGCTGAACCTGAACCTGATCCAAGAAGACATAGGGAGCAGGATCGGCATCAGGACAGTCATACCACCACTGGTAAAGCTGGTGTATCTGCTGAACCTGAACCTGAACCTGATCCAAGAAGACATAGGGAGCAGGATCAGCATTAGGACAGTCATACCACCACTGGTAAAGCTGGTGTATCTGCTGAGCCTGAACCTGATCCAAGAAGACATAGGGAGCAGGATCGGCATCAGGACAGTCATACCACCACTGGTAAAGCTGGTGTATCTGCTGAGCCTGAACCTGATCCAAGAAGACATAGGGAGCAGGATCGGCATCAGGACAGTCATACCACCACTGGTAAAGCTGGTGTATCTGCTGAACCTGAACCTGATCCAAGAAGACATAGGGAGCAGGATCGGCATCAGGACAGTCATACCACCACTGGTAAAGCTGGTGTATCTGCTGAACCTGAACCTGATCCAAGAAGACATAGGGAGCAGGAGCAGGATCGGCATCAGGACAGTCATACCACCACTGGTAAAGCTGGTGTATCTGCTGAACCTGAACCTGAACCTGATCCAAGAAGACATAGGGAGCAGGATCGGCATCAGGACAGTCATACCACCACTGGTAAAGCTGGTGTATCTGCTGAACCTGAACCTGATCCAAGAAGACATAGGGAGCAGGATCGGCATCAGGACAGTCATACCACCACTGATAAAGCTGGTGTATCTGCTGAGCCTGAACCTGATCCAAGAAGACATAGGGAGCAGGATCGGCATCAGGACAGTCATACCACCACTGATAAAGCTGGTGTATCTGCTGAACCTGAACCTGAACCTGATCCAAGAAGACATAGGGAGCAGGATCGGCATCAGGACAGTCATACCACCACTGGTAAAGCTGGTGTATCTACTGAGCCTGAACCTGATCCAAGAAGACATAGGGAGCAGGATCGGCATCAGGACAGTCATACCACCACTGGTAAAGCTGGTGTATCTGCTGAACCTGAACCTGATCCAATAAGACATAGGGAGCAGGATCGGCATCAGGACAGTCATACCACCACTGGTAAAGCTGGTGTATCTGCTGAACCTGAAACTGATCCAAGAAGACATAGGGAGCAGGATCGGCATCAGGACAGTCATACCACCACTGGTAAAGCTGGTGTATCTGCTGAACCTGAACCTGATCCAAGAAGACATAGGGAGCAGGATCGGCATCAGGACAGTCATACCACCACTGGTAAAGCTGGTGTATCTGCTGAGCCTGAACCTGATCCAAGAAGACATAGGGAGCAGGATCGGCATCAGGACAGTCATACCACCACTGGTAAAGCTGGTATATCTGCTGAACCTGAACCTGAACCTGATCCAAGAAGACATAGGGAGCAGGATCGGCATCAGGACAGTCATACCACCACTGGTAAAGCTGGTGTATCTGCTGAACCTGAACCTGATCCAAGAAGACATAGGGAGCAGGATCGGCATCAGGACAGTCATACCACCACTGGTAAAGCTGGTGTATCTGCTGAACCTGAACCTGATCCAAGAAGACATAGCGAGCAGGATCGGCATCAGGACAGTCATACCACCACTGGTAAAGCTGGTGTATCTGCTGAGCCCGAACTTGATCCAAGAAGACATAGGGAGCAGGATCGGCATCAGGACAGTCATACCACCACTGGTAAAGCTGGTATATCTGCTGAACCTGAACCTGAACCTGATCCAAGAAGACATAGGGAGCAGGATCGGCATCAGGACAGTCATACCACCATTGGTAAAGCTGGTGTATCTGCTGAACCTGAACCTGATCCAAGAAGACATAGGGAGCAGGATCGGCATCAGGACAGTCATACCACCACTGATAAAGCTGGTGTATCTGCTGAACCTGAACCTGAACCTGATCCAAGAAGACATAGGGAGCAGGATCGGCATCAGGACAGTCATATCACCACTGATAAAGCTGGTGTATCTGCTGAACCTGAACCTGAACCTGATCCAAGAAGACGTAGGGAGCAGGATCGGCATCAGGACAGTCATACCACCACTGGTAAAGCTGGTGTATCTGCTGAACCTAATCCAAGAATACATAGGGAGCAGGATCGGCATCAGGAAAGTCATACCACCACTGGTAAAGCTGGTGTATCTGCTGAACCTGATCCAAGAAGACATAGGGAGCAGGATCGGCATCAGGACAGTCATACCACCACTGATAAAGCTGGTGTATCTGCTGAACCTGAACCTGATCCAAGAAGACATAGGGAGCAGGATCGGTATCAGGACAGTCATACCACCACTGGTAAAGCTGGTGTATCTGCTGAACCTGAACCTGATCCAAGAAGACATAGGGAGCAGGATCGGCATCAGGACAGTCATACCACCACTGATAAAGCTGGTGTATCTGCTGAACCTGATCCAAGAAGACATAGGGAGCAGGATCGGCATCAGGACAGTCATACCACCACTGATAAAGCTGGTGTATCTGCTGAACCTGACCCTGATCCAAGAAGACATAGGGAGCAGGATCGGTATCAGGACAGTCATACCACCACTGGTAAAGCTGGTGTATCTGCTGAACCTGAACCTGAACCTGATCCAAGAAGACATAGGGAGCAGGATCGGCATCAGGACAGTCATACCACCACTGGTAAAGCTGGTGTATCTGCTGAACCTGAACCTGATCCAAGAAGACATAGGGAGTTGGATTGGCATCAGGACAGTCATACCACCACTGGTAAAGCTGGTGTATCTGCTGAACCTGAACCTGAACCTGGTCCAAGAAGACATAGGGAGCAGGATCGGCATCAGGACAGTCATACCACCACTGATAAAGCTGGTGTATCTGCTGAACCTGATCCAAGAAGACATAGGGAGCAGGATCGGCATCAGGACAGTCATACCACCACTGGTAAAGCTGGTGTATCTGCTGAACCTGAACCTGATCCAAGAAGACATAGGGAGCAGGAACGGCATCAGGACAGTCATACCACCACTGGTAAAGCTTGTGTATCTGCTGAACCTGAACCTGATCCAAGAAGACATAGGGAGCAGGATCGGCATCAGGACAGTCATACCACCACTGGTAAAGCTGGTGTATCTGCTGAACCTGAACCTGAACCTGATCCAAGAAGACATAGGGAGCAGGATCGGCATCAGGACAGTCATACCACCACTGGTAAAGCTGGTGTATCTGCTGAGCCTGAACCTGATCCAAGAAGACATAGGGAGCAGGATCGGCATCAGGACAGTCATACCACCACTGGTAAAGCTGGTGTATCTGCTGAACCTGAACCTGATCCAAGAAGACATAGGGAGCAGGATCGGCATCAGGACAGTCATACCACCACTGGTAAAGCTGGTGTATCTGCTGAACCTGATCCAAGAAGACATAGGGAGCAGGATCGGCATCAGGACAGTCATACCACCACTGGTAAAGCTGGTGTATCTGCTGAACCTGATCCAAGAAGACATAGGGAGCAGGATCGGCATCAGGACAGTCATACCACCACTGGTAAAGCTGGTGTATCTGCTGAACCTGAACCTGATCCAAGAAGACATAGGGAGCAGGATCGGCATCAGGACAGTCATCCCACCACTGGTAAAGCTTGTGTATCTGCTGAACCTGAACCTGATGCAAGAAGACATAGGGAGCAGGATCGGCATCAGGACAGTCATACCACCACTGGTAAAGCTGGTGTATCTGCTGAACCTGAACCTGATCCAAGAAGACATAGGGAGCAGGATCGGCATCAGGACAGTCATACCACCACTGATAAAGCTGGTGTATCTGCTGAGCCTGAAACTGATCCAAGAAGACATAGGGAGCTGGATCGGCATCAGGACAGTCATACCACCACTGATAAAGCTGGTGTATCTGCTGAACCTGAACCTGAACCTGATCCAAGAAGACATAGGGAGCAGGATCGGCATCAGGACAGTCATACCACCACTGGTAAAGCTGGTGTATCTGCTGAGCCTGAACCTGATCCAAGAAGACATAGGGAGCAGGATCGGCATCAGGACAGTCATACCACCACTGGTAAAGCTGGTGTATCTGCTGAACCTGAACCTGATCCAAGAAGACATAGGGAGCAGGATCGGCATCAGGACAGTCATACCACCACTGGTAAAGCTGGTGTATCTGCTGAACCTGAACCTGATCCAAGAAGACATAGGGAGCAGGATCGGCATCAGGACAGTCATACCACCACTGGTAAAGCTGGTGTATCTGCTGAACCTGAACCTGATCCAAGAAGACATAGGGAGCAGGATCGGCATCAGGACAGTCATACCACCACTTGTAAAGCTGGTGTATCTGCTGAGCCTGAACCTGATCCAAGAAGACATAGGGAGCAGGATCGGCACCAGGACAGTCATACCACCACTGGTAAAGCTGGTATATCGGCTGAACCTGAACCTGAACCTGATCCAAGAAGACATAGGGAGCAGGATCGGCACCAGGACAGTCATACCACCACTGGTAAAGCTGGTGTATCTGCTGAACCTGAACCTGATCCAAGAAGACATAGGGAGCAGGATCGGCATCAGGACAGTCATAACACCACTGCTAAAGCTGGTGTATCTGCTGAACCTGAACCTGATCCAAGAAGACATAGGGAGCAGGATCGGCATCAGGACAGTCATACCACCACTGGTAAAGCTGGTGTATCTGCTGAGCCTGAACCTGATCCAAGAAGACATAGGGAGCAGGATCGGCATCAGGACAGTCATACCACCACTGGTAAAGCTGGTATATCTGCTGAACCTGAACCTGAACCTGATCCAAGAAGACATAGGGAGCAGGATCGGCATCAGGACAGTCATACCACCACTGGTAAAGCTGGTGTATCTGCTGAACCTGAACCTGATCCAAGAAGACATAGGGAGCAGGATCGGCATCAGGACAGTCATACCACCACTGATAAAGCTGGTGTATCTGCTGAACCTCAACCTGAACCTGATCCAAGAAGACATAGGGAGTAGGATCGGCATCAGGACAGTCATACCACCACTGATAAAGCTGGTGTATCTGCTGAACCTGAACCTGAACCTGATCCAAGAAGAAGTAGGGAGCAGGATCGGCATCAGGACAGTCATACCACCACTGGTAAAGCTGGTGTATCTGCTGAGCCTGAACCTGATCCAAGAAGACATAGGGAGCAGGATCGGCATCAGGACAGTCATACCACCACTGGTAAAGCTGGTATATCTGCTGAACCTGAACCTGAACCTGATCCAAGAAGACATAGGGAGCAGGATCGGCATCAGGACAGTCATACCACCACTGGTAAAGCTGGTGTATCTGCTGAACCTGAACCTGATCCAAGAAGACATAGGGAGCAGGATCGGCATCAGGACAGTCATACCACCACTGGTAAAGCTGGTGTATCTGCTGAACCTGAACCTGATCCAAGAAGACATAGGGAGCAGGATCGGCATCAGGACAGTCATACCACCACTGGTAAAGCTGGTGTATCTGCTGAACCTGATCCAAGAAGACATAGGGAGCAGGATCGGCATCAGGACAGTCATACCACCACTGGTAAAGCTGGTGTATCTGCTGAACCTGATCCAAGAAGACATAGGGAGCAGGATGGGCATCAGGACAGTCATACCACCACTGGTAAAGCTGGTGTATCTGCTGAACCTGAACCTGATCCAAGAAGACATAGGGAGCAGGATCGGCATCAGGACAGTCATCCCACCACTGGTAAAGCTTGTGTATCTGCTGAACCTGAACCTGATGCAAGAAGACATAGGGAGCAGGATCGGCATCAGGACAGTCATACCACCACTGGTAAAGCTGGTGTATCTGCTGAACCTGAACCTGATCCAAGAAGACATAGGGAGCAGGATCGGCATCAGGACAGTCATACCACCACTGATAAAGCTGGTGTATCTGCTGAGCCTGAAACTGATCCAAGAAGACATAGGGAGCTGGATCGGCATCAGGACAGTCATACCACCACTGATAAAGCTGGTGTATCTGCTGAACCTGAACCTGAACCTGATCCAAGAAGACATAGGGAGCAGGATCGGCATCAGGACAGTCATACCACCACTGGTAAAGCTGGTGTATCTGCTGAGCCTGAACCTGATCCAAGAAGACATAGGGAGCAGGATCGGCATCAGGACAGTCATACCACCACTGGTAAAGCTGGTGTATCTGCTGAACCTGAACCTGATCCAAGAAGACATAGGGAGCAGGATCGGCATCAGGACAGTCATACCACCACTGGTAAAGCTGGTGTATCTGCTGAACCTGAACCTGATCCAAGAAGACATAGGGAGCAGGATCGGCATCAGGACAGTCATACCACCACTGGTAAAGCTGGTGTATCTGCTGAACCTGAACCTGATCCAAGAAGACATAGGGAGCAGGATCGGCATCAGGACAGTCATACCACCACTTGTAAAGCTGGTGTATCTGCTGAGCCTGAACCTGATCCAAGAAGACATAGGGAGCAGGATCGGCACCAGGACAGTCATACCACCACTGGTAAAGCTGGTATATCGGCTGAACCTGAACCTGAACCTGATCCAAGAAGACATAGGGAGCAGGATCGGCACCAGGACAGTCATACCACCACTGGTAAAGCTGGTGTATCTGCTGAACCTGAACCTGATCCAAGAAGACATAGGGAGCAGGATCGGCATCAGGACAGTCATAACACCACTGCTAAAGCTGGTGTATCTGCTGAACCTGAACCTGATCCAAGAAGACATAGGGAGCAGGATCGGCATCAGGACAGTCATACCACCACTGGTAAAGCTGGTGTATCTGCTGAGCCTGAACCTGATCCAAGAAGACATAGGGAGCAGGATCGGCATCAGGACAGTCATACCACCACTGGTAAAGCTGGTATATCTGCTGAACCTGAACCTGAACCTGATCCAAGAAGACATAGGGAGCAGGATCGGCATCAGGACAGTCATACCACCACTGGTAAAGCTGGTGTATCTGCTGAACCTGAACCTGATCCAAGAAGACATAGGGAGCAGGATCGGCATCAGGACAGTCATACCACCACTGATAAAGCTGGTGTATCTGCTGAACCTCAACCTGAACCTGATCCAAGAAGACATAGGGAGTAGGATCGGCATCAGGACAGTCATACCACCACTGATAAAGCTGGTGTATCTGCTGAACCTGAACCTGAACCTGATCCAAGAAGAAGTAGGGAGCAGGATCGGCATCAGGACAGTCATACCACCACTGGTAAAGCTGGTGTATCTGCTGAGCCTGAACCTGATCCAAGAAGACATAGGGAGCAGGATCGGCATCAGGACAGTCATACCACCACTGGTAAAGCTGGTATATCTGCTGAACCTGAACCTGAACCTGATCCAAGAAGACATAGGGAGCAGGATCGGCATCAGGACAGTCATACCACCACTGGTAAAGCTGGTGTATCTGCTGAACCTGAACCTGATCCAAGAAGACATAGGGAGCAGGATCGGCATCAGGACAGTCATACCACCACTGGTAAAGCTGGTGTATCTGCTGAACCTGAACCTGATCCAAGAAGACATAGCGAGCAGGATCGGCATCAGGACAGTCATACCACCACTGGTAAAGCTGGTGTATCTGCTGAGCCTGAACTTGATCCAAGAAGACATAGGGAGCAGGATCGGCATCAGGACAGTCATACCACCACTGGTAAAGCTGGTATATCTGCTGAACCTGAACCTGAACCTGATCCAAGAAGACATAGGGAGCAGGATCGGCATCAGGACAGTCATACCACCACTGGTAAAGCTGGTGTATCTGCTGAACCTGAACCTGATCCAAGAAGACATAGGGAGCAGGATCGGCATCAGGACAGTCATACCACCACTGATAAAGCTGGTGTATCTGCTGAACCTGAACCTGAACCTGATCCAAGAAGACATAGGGAGCAGGATCGGCATCAGGACAGTCATATCACCACTGATAAAGCTGGTGTATCTGCTGAACCTGAACCTGAACCTGATCCAAGAAGACGTAGGGAGCAGGATCGGCATCAGGACAGTCATACCACCACTGGTAAAGCTGGTGTATCTGCTGAACCTAATCCAAGAATACATAGGGAGCAGGATCGGCATCAGGAAAGTCATACCACCACTGGTAAAGCTGGTGTATCTGCTGAACCTGATCCAAGAAGACATAGGGAGCAGGATCGGCATCAGGACAGTCATACCACCACTGATAAAGCTGGTGTATCTGCTGAACCTGAACCTGATCCAAGAAGACATAGGGAGCAGGATCGGTATCAGGACAGTCATACCACCACTGGTAAAGCTGGTGTATCTGCTGAACCTGAACCTGATCCAAGAAGACATAGGGAGCAGGATCGGCATCAGGACAGTCATACCACCACTGATAAAGCTGGTGTATCTGCTGAACCTGATCCAAGAAGACATAGGGAGCAGGATCGGCATCAGGACAGTCATACCACCACTGATAAAGCTGGTGTATCTGCTGAACCTGACCCTGATCCAAGAAGACATAGGGAGCAGGATCGGTATCAGGACAGTCATACCACCACTGGTAAAGCTGGTGTATCTGCTGAACCTGAACCTGAACCTGATCCAAGAAGACATAGGGAGCAGGATCGGCATCAGGACAGTCATACCACCACTGGTAAAGCTGGTGTATTTGCTGAACCTGAACCTGATCCAAGAAGACATAGGGAGTTGGATTGGCATCAGGACAGTCATACCACCACTGGTAAAGCTGGTGTATCTGCTGAACCTGAACCTGAACCTGGTCCAAGAAGACATAGGGAGCAGGATCGGCATCAGGACAGTCATACCACCACTGATAAAGCTGGTGTATCTGCTGAACCTGATCCAAGAAGACATAGGGAGCAGGATCGGCATCAGGACAGTCATACCACCACTGGTAAAGCTGGTGTATCTGCTGAACCTGAACCTGATCCAAGAAGACATAGGGAGCAGGAACGGCATCAGGACAGTCATACCACCACTGGTAAAGCTTGTGTATCTGCTGAACCTGAACCTGATCCAAGAAGACATAGGGAGCAGGATCGGCATCAGGACAGTCATACCACCACTGGTAAAGCTGGTGTATCTGCTGAACCTGAATCTGATCCAAGAAGACATAGGGAGCAGGATCGGCATCAGGACAGTCATACCACCACTGATAAAGCTGGTGTATCTGCTGAGCCTAAACCTGATCCAAGAAGACATAGGGAGCAGGATCGGCATCAGGACAGTCATACCACCACTGATAAAGCTGGTGTATCTGCTGAACCTGAACCTGAACCTGATCCAAGAAGACATAGGGAGCAGGATCGGCATCAGGACAGTCATACCACCACTGGTAAAGCTGGTGTATCTGCTGAGCCTGAACCTGATCCAAGAAGACATAGGGAGCAGGATCGGCATCAGGACAGTCATACCACCACTGGTAAAGCTGGTGTATCTGCTGAACCTGAACCTGATCCAAGAAGACATAGGGAGCAGGATCGGCATCAGGACAGTCATACCACCACTGGTAAAGCTGGTGTATCTGCTGAACCTGATCCAAGAAGACATAGGGAGCAGGATCGGCATCAGGACAGTCATACCACCACTGGTAAAGCTGGTGTATCTGCTGAACCTGATCCAAGAAGACATAGGGAGCAGGATCGGCATCAGGACAGTCATACCACCACTGGTAAAGCTGGTGTATCTGCTGAACCTGAACCTGATCCAAGAAGACATAGGGAGCAGGATCGGCATCAGGACAGTCATCCCACCACTGGTAAAGCTTGTGTATCTGCTGAACCTGAACCTGATGCAAGAAGACATAGGGAGCAGGATCGGCATCAGGACTGTCATACCACCACTGGTAAAGCTGGTGTATCTGCTGAACCTGAACCTGATCCAAGAAGACATAGGGAGCAGGATCGGCATCAGGACAGTCATACCACCACTGATAAAGCTGGTGTATCTGCTGAGCCTGAAACTGATCCAAGAAGACATAGGGAGCTGGATCGGCATCAGGACAGTCATACCACCACTGATAAAGCTGGTGTATCTGCTGAACCTGAACCTGAACCTGATCCAAGAAGACATAGGGAGCAGGATCGGCATCAGGACAGTCATACCACCACTGGTAAAGCTGGTGTATCTGCTGAGCCTGAACCTGATCCAAGAAGACATAGGGAGCAGGATCGGTATCAGGACAGTCATACCACCACTGGTAAAGCTGGTGTATCTGCTGAACCTGAACCTGATCCAAGAAGACATAGGGAGCAGGATCGGCATCAGGACAGTCATACCACCACTGATAAAGCTGGTGTATCTGCTGAACCTGATCCAAGAAGACATAGGGAGCAGGATCGGCATCAGGACAGTCATCCCACCACTGGTAAAGCTTGTGTATCTGCTGAACCTGAACCTGATGCAAGAAGACATAGGGAGCAGGATCGGCATCAGGACAGTCATACCACCACTGGTAAAGCTGGTGTATCTGCTGAACCTGAACCTGATCCAAGAAGACATAGGGAGCAGGATCGGCATCAGGACAGTCATACCGCCACTGATAAAGCTGGTGTATCTGCTGAGCCTGAAACTGATCCAAGAAGACATAGGGAGCTGGATCGGCATCAGGACAGTCATACCACCACTGATAAAGCTGGTGTATCTGCTGAACCTGAACCTGAACCTGATCCAAGAAGACATAGGGAGCAGGATCGGCATCAGGACAGTCATACCACCACTGGTAAAGCTGGTGTATCTGCTGAGCCTGAACCTGATCCAAGAAGACATAGGGAGCAGGATCGGTATCAGGACAGTCATACCACCACTGGTAAAGCTGGTGTATCTGCTGAACCTGAACCTGATCCAAGAAGACATAGGGAGCAGGATCGGCATCAGGACAGTCATACCACCACTGATAAAGCTGGTGTATCTGCTGAACCTGATCCAAGAAGACATAGGGAGCAGGATCGGCATCAGGACAGTCATACCACCACTGATAAAGCTGGTGTATCTGCTGAACCTGACCCTGATCCAAGAAGACATAGGGAGCAGGATCGGTATCAGGACAGTCATACCACCACTGGTAAAGCTGGTGTATCTGCTGAACCTGAACCTGAACCTGATCCAAGAAGACATAGGGAGCAGGATCGGCATCAGGACAGTCATACCACCACTGGTAAAGCTGGTGTATCTGCTGAACCTGAACCTGATCCAAGAAGACATAGGGAGTTGGATTGGCATCAGGACAGTCATACCACCACTGGTAAAGCTGGTGTATCTGCTGAACCTGAACCTGAACCTGGTCCAAGAAGACATAGGGAGCAGGATCGGCATCAGGACAGTCATACCACCACTGATAAAGCTGGTGTATCTGCTGAACCTGATCCAAGAAGACATAGGGAGCAGGATCGGCATCAGGACAGTCATACCACCACTGGTAAAGCTGGTGTATCTGCTGAACCTGAACCTGATCCAAGAAGACATAGGGAGCAGGAACGGCATCAGGACAGTCATACCACCACTGGTAAAGCTTGTGTATCTGCTGAACCTGAACCTGATCCAAGAAGACATAGGGAGCAGGATCGGCATCAGGACAGTCATACCACCACTGGTAAAGCTGGTGTATCTGCTGAACCTGAATCTGATCCAAGAAGACATAGGGAGCAGGATCGGCATCAGGACAGTCATACCACCACTGATAAAGCTGGTGTATCTGCTGAGCCTAAACCTGATCCAAGAAGACATAGGGAGCAGGATCGGCATCAGGACAGTCATACCACCACTGATAAAGCTGGTGTATCTGCTGAACCTGAACCTGAACCTGATCCAAGAAGACATAGGGAGCAGGATCGGCATCAGGACAGTCATACCACCACTGGTAAAGCTGGTGTATCTGCTGAGCCTGAACCTGATCCAAGAAGACATAGGGAGCAGGATCGGCATCAGGACAGTCATACCACCACTGGTAAAGCTGGTGTATCTGCTGAACCTGAACCTGATCCAAGAAGACATAGGGAGCAGGATCGGCATCAGGACAGTCATACCACCACTGGTAAAGCTGGTGTATCTGCTGAACCTGATCCAAGAAGACATAGGGAGCAGGATCGGCATCAGGACAGTCATACCACCACTGGTAAAGCTGGTGTATCTGCTGAACCTGATCCAAGAAGACATAGGGAGCAGGATCGGCATCAGGACAGTCATACCACCACTGGTAAAGCTGGTGTATCTGCTGAACCTGAACCTGATCCAAGAAGACATAGGGAGCAGGATCGGCATCAGGACAGTCATCCCACCACTGGTAAAGCTTGTGTATCTGCTGAACCAGAACCTGATGCAAGAAGACATAGGGAGCAGGATCGGCATCAGGACAGTCATACCACCACTGGTAAAGCTGGTGTATCTGCTGAACCTGAACCTGATCCAAGAAGACATAGGGAGCAGGATCGGCATCAGGACAGTCATACCACCACTGATAAAGCTGGTGTATCTGCTGAGCCTGAAACTGATCCAAGAAGACATAGGGAGCTGGATCGGCATCAGGACAGTCATACCACCACTGATAAAGCTGGTGTATCTGCTGAACCTGAACCTGAACCTGATCCAAGAAGACATAGGGAGCAGGATCGGCATCAGGACAGTCATACCACCACTGGTAAAGCTGGTGTATCTGCTGAGCCTGAACCTGATCCAAGAAGACATAGGGAGCAGGATCGGCATCAGGACAGTCATACCACCACTGGTAAAGCTGGTGTATCTGCTGAACCTGAACCTGATCCAAGAAGACATAGGGAGCAGGATCGGCATCAGGACAGTCATACCACCACTGGTAAAGCTGGTGTATCTGCTGAACCTGAACCTGATCCAAGAAGACATAGGGAGCAGGATCGGCATCAGGACAGTCATACCACCACTGGTAAAGCTGGTGTATCTGCTGAACCTGAACCTGATCCAAGAAGACATAGGGAGCAGGATCGGCATCAGGACAGTCATACCACCACTTGTAAAGCTGGTGTATCTGCTGAGCCTGAACCTGATCCAAGAAGACATAGGGAGCAGGATCGGCACCAGGACAGTCATACCACCACTGGTAAAGCTGGTATATCGGCTGAACCTGAACCTGAACCTGATCCAAGAAGACATAGGGAGCAGGATCGGCACCAGGACAGTCATACCACCACTGGTAAAGCTGGTGTATCTGCTGAACCTGAACCTGATCCAAGAAGACATAGGGAGCAGGATCGGCATCAGGACAGTCATACCACCACTGGTAAAGCTGGTGTATCTGCTGAGCCTGAACCTGATCCAAGAAGACATAGGGAGCAGGATCGGCATCAGGACAGTCATACCACCACTGGTAAAGCTGGTATATCTGCTGAACCTGAACCTGAACCTGATCCAAGAAGACATAGGGAGCAGGATCGGCATCAGGACAGTCATACCACCACTGGTAAAGCTGGTGTATCTGCTGAACCTGAACCTGATCCAAGAAGACATAGGGAGCAGGATCGGCATCAGGACAGTCATACCACCACTGATAAAGCTGGTGTATCTGCTGAACCTCAACCTGAACCTGATCCAAGAAGACATAGGGAGTAGGATCGGCATCAGGACAGTCATACCACCACTGATAAAGCTGGTGTATCTGCTGAACCTGAACCTGAACCTGATCCAAGAAGAAGTAGGGAGCAGGATCGGCATCAGGACAGTCATACCACCACTGGTAAAGCTGGTGTATCTGCTGAACCTAATCCAAGAAGACATAGGGAGCAGGATCGGCATCAGGAAAGTCATACCACCACTGATAAAGCTGGTGTATCTGCTGAACCTGAACCTGAACCTGATCCAAGAAGACATAGGGAGCAGGATCGGCATCAGGACAGTCATACCACCACTGATAAAGCTGGTGTATCTGCTGAACCTGAACCTGAACCTGATCCAAGAAGACATAGGGAGCAGGATCGGCATCAGGACAGTCATACCACCACTGGTAAAGCTGGTGTATCTGCTGAACCTGAACCTGATCCAAGAAGACATAGGGAGCAGGATCGGCATCAGGACAGTCATACCACCACTGGTAAAGCTGGTGTATCTGCTGAACCTGAGCCTGATCCAAGAAGACATAGGGAGTTGGATTGGCATCAGGACAGTCATACCACCACTGGTAAAGCTGGTGTATCTGCTGAACCTGAACCTGAACCTGGTCCAAGAAGACATAGGGAGCAGGATCGGCATCAGGACAGTCATACCACCACTGATAAAGCTGGTGTATCTGCTGAACCTGATCCAAGAAGACATAGGGAGCAGGATCGGCATCAGGACAGTCATACCACCACTGGTAAAGCTGGTGTATCTGCTGAACCTGAACCTGATCCAAGAAGACATAGGGTGCAGGATCGGCATCAGGACAGTCATACCACCACTGGTAAAGCTGGTGTATCTGTTGAACCTGAACCTGAACCTGATCCAAGAAGACATAGGGAGCAGGATCGGCATCAGGACAGTCATACCACCACTGATAAAGCTGGTGTATCTGCTGAACCTGAACCTGAACCTGATCCAAGAAGACATAGGGAGCAGGATCGGCATCAGGACAGTCATACCACCACTGGTAAAGCTGGTGTATCTGCTGAACCTGAACCTGATCCAAGAAGACATAGGGAGCAGGATCGGCATCAGGACAGTCATACCACCACTGGTAAAGCTGGTGTATCTGCTGAACCTGAGCCTGATCCAAGAAGACATAGGGAGTTGGATTGGCATCAGGACAGTCATACCACCACTGGTAAAGCTGGTGTATCTGCTGAACCTGAACCTGAACCTGGTCCAAGAAGACATAGGGAGCAGGATCGGCATCAGGACAGTCATACCACCACTGATAAAGCTGGTGTATCTGCTGAACCTGATCCAAGAAGACATAGGGAGCAGGATCGGCATCAGGACAGTCATACCACCACTGGTAAAGCTGGTGTATCTGCTGAACCTGAACCTGATCCAAGAAGACATAGGGTGCAGGATCGGCATCAGGACAGTCATACCACCACTGGTAAAGCTGGTGTATCTGTTGAACCTGAACCTGAACCTGATCCAAGAAGACATAGGGAGCAGGATCGGCATCAGGACAGTCATACCACCACTGGTAAAGCTGGTGTATCTGCTGAACCTGAACCTGAACCTGATCCAAGAAGACATAGGGAGCAGGATTGGCATCAGGACAGTCATACCACCACTGGTAAAGCTGGTGTATCTGCTGAACCTGAACCTGAACCTGATCCAAGAAGACATAGGGAGCAGGATCGGCATCAGGACAGTCATACCACCACTGGTAAAGCTGGTGTATCTGCTGAACCTGAACCTGAACCTGATCCAAGAAGACATAGGGAGCAGGATCGGCATCAGGACAGTCATACCACCACTGATAAAGCTGGTGTATCTGCTGAACCTGATCCAAGAAGACATAGGGAGCAGGATCGGCATCAGGACAGTCATACCACCACTGGTAAAGCTGGTGTATCTGCTGAACCTGAACCTGAACCTGATCCAAGAAGACATAGGGAGCAGGATCGGCATCAGGACAGTCATACCAACACTGGTAAAGCTGGTGTATCTGCTGAACCTGAACCTGATCCAAGAAGACGTAGGGAGCAGGATCGGCATCAGGACAGTCATACCACCACTGGTAAAGCTGGTGTATCTGCTGAACCTGAACCTGATCCAAGAAGACATAGGGAGCAGGATCGGCATCAGGACAGTCATACCAACACTGGTAAAGCTGGTGTATCTGCTGAACCTGAACCTGATCCAAGAAGACCTAGGGAGCAGGATCGGCATCAGGAAAGTCATACCACCACTGATAAAGCTGGTGTATCTGCTGAACCTGAACCTGAACCTGATCCAAGAAGACATAGGGAGCAGGATCGGCATCAGGACAGTCATACCACCACTGGTAAAGCTGGTGTATATGCTGAACCTGAACCTGATCCAAGAAGACATAGGGAGCAGGATCGGCATCAGGACAGTCATACCACCACTGGTAAAGCTCGTGTATCTGCTGAACCTGAACCTGAACCTGATCCAAGAAGACGTAGGGAGCAGGATCGGCATCAGGACAGTCATACCACCACTGATAAAGCTGGTGTGTCTGCTGAACCTGAACCTGAACCTGATCCAAGAAGACATAGGGAGCAGGATCGGCATAAGGACAGTCATACCACCACTGATAAAGCTGGTGTATCTGTTGAACCTGAACCTGAACCTGATCCAAGAAGACATAGGGAGCAGGATCGGCATCAGGACAGTCATACCACCACTGGTAAAGCTGGTGTATCTGCTGAACCTGAACCTGAACCTGATCCAAGAAGACATAGGGAGCAGGATCGGCATCAGGACAGTCATACCACCACTGGTAAAGCTGGTGTATCTGCTGAACCTGAACCTGATCCTGAACCTGATCCAAGAAGACATAGGGAGCAGGATCGGCATCAGGACAGTCATACCAACACTGGTAAAGCAGGTGTATCTGCTGAGCCTGAACCTGATCCAAGAAGACATAGGGAGCAGGATCGGCATCAGGACAGTCATACCACCACTGATAAAGCTGGTGTATCTGCTGAGCCTGAACCTGATCCAAGAAGACATAGGGAGCAGGATCGGCATCAGGACAGTCATACCACCACTGATAAAGCTGGTGTATCTGCTGAACCTGAACCTGAACCTGATCCAAGAAGACATAGGGAGCAGGATCGGCATCAGGACAGTCATACCACCACTGATAAAGCTGGTGTATCTGCTGAACCTGAACCTGAACCTGATCCAAGAAGACATAGGGAGCAGGATCGGCATCAGGACAGTCATACCACCACTGGTAAAGCTGGTGTATCTGCTGAACCTGAACCTGATCCAAGAAGACATAGGGAGCAGGATCGGCATCAGGACAGTCATACCAACACTGATAAAGCTGGTGTATCTGCTGAACCTGAACCTCAACCTGATCCAAGAAGACATAGGGAGCAGGATCGGCATCAGGACAGTCATACCACCACTGGTAAAGCTGGTGTATCTGCTGAACCTGAACCTGAACCTGATCCAAGAAGACATAGAGAGCAGGATCGGCATCAGGACAGTCATACCACCACTGGTAAAGCTGGTGTATCTGCTGAACCTGAACCTGATCCAAGAAGACATAGGGAGCAGGATCGGCATCAGGACAGTCATACCAACACTGATAAAGCTGGAGTATCTGCTGAACCTGAACCTGAACCTGATCCAAGAAGACATAGGGAGCAGGATCAGCATCAGGACAGTCATACCAACACTGATAAAGCTGGTGTATCTGCTGAACCTGATCCAAGAAGACATAGGGAGCAGGATCGGCATCAGGACAGTCATACCACCACTGATAAAGCTGGTGTATCTGCTGAACCTGATCCAAGAAGACATAGGGAGCAGGATCGGCATCAGGACAGTCATACCACCACTGGTAAAGCTGGTGTATCTGCTGAACCTGAACCTGATCCAAGAAGACATAGGGAGCAGGATCGGCATCAGGACAGTCATACCACCACTGGTAAAGCTGGTGTATCTGCTGAACCTGAACCTGATCCAAGAAGACGTAGGGAGCAGGATCGGCATCAGGACAGTCATACCACCACTGGTAAAGCTGGTGTATCTGCTGAACCTGAACCTGATCCAAGAAGACATAGGGAGCAGGATCGGCATCAGGACAGTCATACCTCCACTGATAAAGCTGGTGTATCTGCTGAACCTGAACCTGAACCTGATCCAAGAAGACATAGGGAGCAGGATCGGCATCAGGACAGTCATACCACCACTGGTAAAGCTTGTGTATCTGCTGAGCCTGAACCTGATCCAAGAAGACATAGGGAGCAGGATCGGCATCAGGACAGTCATACCACCACTGGTAAAGCTGGTGTATCTGCTGAATCTGAACCTGATCCAAGAAGACATAGGGAGCAGGATCGGCATCAGGACAGTCATACCACCACTGGTAAAGCTGGTGTATCTGCTGAACCTGAACCTGATCCAAGAAGACATAGGGAGCAGGATCGGCATCAGGACAGTCATACCACCACTGGTAAAGCTGGTGTATCTGCTGAACCTGATCCAAGAAGAAATAGGGAGCAGGATCGGCATCAGGACAGTCATACCACCACTGGTAAAGCTGGTGTATTTGCTGAACCTGAACATGATCCAAGAAGACATAGGGAGCAGGATCGGCATCAGGACAGTCATACCACCACTGGTAAAGCTGGTGTATCTGCTGAACCTGAACCTGAACCTGATCCAAGAAGACATAGGGAGCAGGATCGGCATCAGGACAGTCATACCACCACTGGTAAAGCTGGTGTATCTGCTGAACCTGAACCTGATCCAAGAAGACATAGGGAGCAGGATCGGCATCAGGACAGTCATACCACCACTGATAAAGCTGGTGTATCTGCTGAACCTGAACCTGATCCAAGAAGACATAGGGAGCAGGATCGGCATCAGGACAGTCATACCACCACTGATAAAGCTGGTGTATCTGCTGAACCTGATCCAAGAAGACATAGGGAGCAGGATCGGCATCAGGACAGTCATACCACCACTGATAAAGCTGGTGTATCTGCTGAACCTGAACCTGAACCTGATCCAAGAAGACATAGGGAGCAGGATCGGCATCAGGACAGTCATACCACCACTGATAAAGCTGGTGTATCTGCTGAACCTGAACCTGAACCTGATCCAAGAAGACATAGGGAGCAGGATCGGCATCAGGACAGTCATACCACCCCTGGTAAAGCTGGTATATCTGCTGAACCTGAACCTGAACCTGATCCAAGAAGACATAGGGAGCAGGATCGGCATCAGGACAGTCATACCACCACTGGTAAAGCTGGTGTATCTGCTGAACCTGAACCTGATCCAAGAAGACACAGGGAGCAGGATCGGCATCAGGACAGTCATACCACCACTGGTAAAGCTGGTGTATCTGCTGAACCTGAACCTGATCCAAGAAGACATAGGGAGCAGGATCGGCATCAGGACAGTCATACCACCACTGGTAAAGCTGGTGTATCTGCTGAACCTGAACCTGATCCAAGAAGACATAGGGAGCAGGATCGGCATCAGGACAGTCATACCACCACTGGTAAAGCTGGTGTATCTGCTGAACCTGATCCAAGAAGACATAGGGAGCAGGATCGGCATCAGGACAGTCATACCACCACTGGTAAAGCTGGTGTATCTGCTGAACCTGAACCTGATCCAAGAAGACATAGGGAGCAGGATCGGCATCAGGACAGTCATACCACCACTGGTAAAGATGGTGTATCTGCTGAACCTGAACCTGATCCAAGATGACATAGGGAGCAGGATCGGCATCAGGACAGTCATACCACCACTGGTAAAGCTGGTGTATCTGCTGAACCTGAACCTGATCCAAGAAGACATAGGGAGCAGGATCGGCATCAGGACAGTCATACCACCACTGGTAAAGCTGGTGTATCTGCTGAACCTGAACCTGATCCAAGAAGACATAGGGAGCAGGATCGGCATCAGGACAGTCATACCACCACTGGTAAAGCTGGTGTTGCTCCTGCACTTGAGAGCCAACTGCTTGGCATCTCGCAGCCTGCTTTCCCTACAGTGCTGTGTCAGATGCTGGACGCACTCCTGCACCATGTGGGATGTCGCATTCCAAGTCCCACCTCCCTGGCACAGGTGAATGCTATGAAGGCAAGATTTTACACCATGGCACACATGCCCCATGTAGCACTCTATATGAACCCATATAGAGTTGTTGGCACCCCAGACATCAGAGGAAGTCTACAGGAACCGGAAGCAGTTCCTTTCACTCAATGTCCAGGTCACCTGTGATGCAGTCCTCACCATCACCCACTGCTGTGCCCACTTTCCA
This sequence comes from Ambystoma mexicanum, assembly GCF_040938575.1. Taxonomy (NCBI): domain Eukaryota; kingdom Metazoa; phylum Chordata; class Amphibia; order Caudata; family Ambystomatidae; genus Ambystoma; species Ambystoma mexicanum. The sequence goes on along the minus strand of NC_090927.1, from coordinate 14,360,150 downwards.
GGATCAATCCATGATGCCATGGTCCTGCAGGACCAGCACGCTGCCTGCATACACGGAGGGGCACAGAGGCCAACAGACCTGGATATTGGGTGAGTACATGTTCCATCAGAAAAACCTTGCTGTACAAGTGACATGCAGCGAGGGAGGGAGGACCAACACATAGAGATTACATGCACTGACAAGGACCTTTACATGCAGGATCCACCCGCACACCCACACATGACAGGCTTCAACCCACAGGAGTAGGATATGACTCACAATGTAGCAGTGGACGACCAAGCCATGCTTTCCTAATAGGCCAGCCACACACACTGGACTACAGATACCAGAATGCAACATTACACATCTCACAACATGCATGGTTGCAAACGAGGGGGGTGGGGGGGTGGCTCGCCCACCTAGGGGTGTCCAAAGTATGTCCTGGGGGTGCCCCAAGAGTCAGGGAAAAAGGTTGAAGATGAGAGTTGGCAACACAACCAATGACCAAGGTTACTGTCCATTCAAAGTAAAACCACACAGTTCAACAATACACAAGGAGATTAGTTGCTCCAACTACAGGATGAAATTCTGAATAGCCTGCCCACCCCCAGGCACCCTTGGTGTGAGCGACTAGGTGTAGGGCTCACAAACACCAATGGAGCTCCTCAGGTGTCCGTTATGTAAAGGTCTGAAGAGCACTTGAATACATGGAATGACATTCTGCTAAACTGCACCTGAGGGACATGACACTGGCATTTGACATGGCATGTACTCAAGTCACCATGTATATGAATCCATCATGGAATAAACGCAGGTGACCTGCACATGTAACCCAGACTCCCATCAGCGACCATTCAGTGGAGCAATGCACAGGCCCAAACTGCCCACCAAGGTATGCCGCCCTGTCAATCATCCCGACTCCCATCAGTAACCATTCATGGGAGCAATGCACAGGCCCAAACCACCAACTAAGGAATGCCGCCCTGTCAATCATCCCTTGACTCCCATCAGTAACCATGCATGGGAACAATGCACAAGCCCAAACCGGCCACCAAGGCATGCCGCCCTGTCAATCATCCCGACTCCCATCAGTAACCATTCATGGGAGCAATGCACAGGCCCAAACCACCAACTAAGGAATGCTGCCCTGTCAATCATCGGCAACAAATGTTGGCTGTGAGCAAGATGTACCACGACAGACTGAGCAAAACCGAGTAGATGACTCCACATGCAAGGACTGGAATTTGAAATAGGGTTGTGCAACGACTCATGGGACCTACATGCACAGATGGTCTATCGAGATGCTGCTGTTACAGGCAACGCATCCACAGATCATCATGATTGACACCTATGTCTTTTCCCCTTGCAGGTGACTCTGGATATCCGCAACCTCCATGGTTTATGACTCCACTGAAGAATCCCCAGACGCCACAGAAGGTGGCATACAAACAGGCACATGTCCGGACCAGGGTGTCTGTTGAGCACACCCTTGGCCTGTGGAAGGCTCGCTTCCGATGTTTACACCGGCTGGGGGTGCACTTATGTATAGGCCCGACGAGGTGGGACATATTGTGCTCGCATGTGCAATAGTGCACAACATCTGAATTCAGCGTAACATTCCCCTGCCCCTGTATTTGGGCATGCCACCCCCTGAGGAGGATGACATAGTGCCTGCGGGTGCCATGCATGTACGCACTGAGTGGGTAGAGGCCAGTGACGGTCACCTAGCTCACCAGGAACTGATTGAAATGTTTTTTTGAAAAAATTGTCTCTACACAATAAGGAATTGCCTGTCATTGTTTCAAGTGAAAGTTATTTTTATGTAGTGGAACGACCTTCACCAGAACAGCATCTCCCTCCCCAAAAACTCACCACCATAACACTCTCCCCAAAATCCCACCCTCATAAGACCTTCCCCAAAGACACATCCTCCAAACACCTTGGCAGTGTCCATCTGTCACTTTCTGAGTCTCTTAGGCATGTGGCTCTTCATCGGTGCCAATGCTGTTAGCTCTGCCTGTATATTTTGGCTTGCGGAGCCGGCATTCTGGAGAGGGTCTTTTTTTTCCCTTTGCCATTATCCTGCCACAACACTGGGGCCTGGATGCCAGCAGGAAATGGGTGATTTGGGGTGGGGTGAGTTTTTAAAGATGGCCACCACTGAGTTTCCCATTCCTGGCAATGACGCTATTTCTGATGCTGGTAATACAGGCACTGGTAATACCAGCCGGTATGGTGTCGGAAACAGTCACCCCACTGGTAATGATAAACACTGCTGACCGGTATTACCGCTGTTCTACCCGCAAACACTTAACGAGCCCCATTGTCTTCTAACTCACAACCTTTCCCAATATTGATGAGGGTACCTTTACCTGTGCCCCCCCACTCCAGCACTATCTGAAATGTCGTCAGGCCTAGTACGATAGTCTCTTGTTTTGTACCTCTCCCTCCTTTCTCCTCCCCCCTCCCTCACCTCTTGTTAATCTCTGGCTCTACCAGAATTGTCGACAGGCCTAGTACGGTAGTCGCCTGTCTGTTTTCCATTTCCTTCCTATCTGTGTTTTAGCTCTTGCACTATCTGAAATGTCGTCAGGCGGAGTACGATAGTTACTTTAACATTCTTGTTGTTCATGGCCTGCAAGAATGTCATTGTATTTTCACTTGGTCCCTTCCTTGCCGTAAAGCGCTTTGAAACACATTGTGCATAGGTGCTATATCAATGAACTATCATATCATATCATATCATATCATGTACATCCTGCACCTTACTGGGGAGGGGTTGGATTCGACCCCCTTCTAAGTCATGACCAAGGTAAGTGACTTTCCCCTGAGCTATCTGGCACTTGGTGTCCTTTATAGTGAGGTTAGCCCTTTGCAAGGCCTGCAAGACCCTATCCAAATGAGTCAAATGCTCTTACCAGGCGGAACTATAGACTGCAATGTTGTCTAGGTAGGACACACAAAAGGCCTCCAGCCTACTGAGCACATGACTGACTAACCTTTGGAAGGTGGCAGGTGCATTCTTCAACCCAAAAAGCATGACTCTAAACTGGTAGAGCCCCTCAGGTGTTGAAAACACAGTTTTTTCTTTGGCATGGTCCATCAGAGCTATTTGCCAATAGCCTGAGGTAAGGTCAAAGGTGCTTACAAATTTGGCACAACCTATGGTGTCCACAAGCTCATCAGCCCGGGGAAATGGGTGTGTGTCAGTTTTGGTGATGAAATTAACTCCTCTGTAGACCACACAGAGCCGCCAATCCTTGGTACCTGCCTGGGAACTTGCCTTGGGGACAAGGACCACTGGACTGGAACAGGGACTGGTTGAGGGTTTTATTACACCCAGATCCAAAATCTTGGCGACCTCAGCCTGGATGTGGTTCTTCACAGTGCCTGATATCCGATAGCACCTGCTTTTGACAGGTACACTCTCACCAGTAGTGTCAATTTCATGCCTGAACCACGGGCTGAAGCCTGGTGTCAGTGAGAACAGAGGGGCATACTGTCTGAGCAAAGCCCTGCAGGCCCTCTGCTGCTCTGGTGTGAGAGGCGCTCCCTCCACTGAGCCATCCTGAGGGTTGCTATGCAGCAAATCAGGAAGGGGCTCACTCTCATCTTCCTCTTGCTCTGAAGCTAGCAAGAGACATGAGACTTCCTCTCACCTGTGGAAAGGCTTGACTGAGCCTTTTAACAGGGAATACCTGAGGGGCTACCCCAGGGACTCCCATGTCAACCAGATAATTGACTTTGCCAATCTTGGAGATTATCCTGAAGGGTCCAGTCCCCTTATTTGCCAAAGCTCGAGGCTTGGTAGGCTCCATCACAAGGATCTCCTGTCCTGGAGTCCAATCCACTTATGAGGCTTTAAGGTCATGCCAGTACTTATTCAACTCCTGGCTGGCCTTAAGAGTCGCTGTCGCCTGGCCCATCATCTGTGCCATCCTCCGTCTGAGTCCTAACACATAGTCCCCCACTTTCTTGGTAGGACCTGGAGGGGTGGCTTCCAAACCTTCTCGTACTAAGGCAAGGGGCCCCCTCATGGGATGTCCAAAGAGAAGCTCAAAGGGGATGAAACCAACACCCTTTTGAGACATTTCTCTATAGGCAAAGAGCAGGCACACTAGGAGGAGATTCCATTTCCTCCTTAGGGGCTCTTCCAACGCACCCAGCATGCCCTTGAGAGTCTTATTGAACATCTCAACCAGACCGTTGGTCTGGGGATGGTAGGAGGTGGAGAATTTATATGTGATGTGGCTGGATTGTCCTGATACTATACGTCCTAGCAATCACCCTCCCCTGAGAGGCCCCAGATCCTTCACCATGGCCTAGCCTGAGGCCTCTTGCTACACCCGTCTCTCCTGGCATGCCCACAACCCGCCTTGGCTCAGCAGGCTACGACCTAATGCTGCCCTCGGCACCCACGAGACACCAGCACCCGCACCGTTCCCTAGCTGTGTACAAATACCACGTTATAAGTAGTATTCCGGTGTTTACGCCAAAGTTGCGTACTGATCGTATGACACAATGTACCGTGCATATAACTGCCAGGTTTCTTCACAAATGTCTGCTTCCTAGTATTATCAAATGTCTACAAATGTCATGGAAACTTGCCAGGCTGTGTGCAATGAGCTCTGACTGAACACCGGTGGAGCTCTCTGACACCTGTCCCATGTCATTCTGTATTACTGTATTCTGCTGTTGGTCTTTCTCTAATAATGTGTACTGACTCTTTATTGCTACATCAGATGATGCAGAGACTCGCTCCATCCTGCTTGCCTCCTGGAGTGCCTACAGACCACCGAGGATTTTGGGCACTGATGTGATGGCACTGATTTGATGGTCTGTAAGCATACTAGGTGTTGTGGTACGGATATAAGGAAGCATTTTATTTCTCCCGTCCCTCTGCTGATAGGTAAACCAATCTGGTTTATTTCTATATTTGCACTGGCTCCATACCATTTTATGTCACTGTTTGCGGTATTCACATGCTGTGGTTTTGTTCATGTACTTCTTGGTACCCCACTCACGACGGGTTTTGTGTTGTAAAGCAGGTGACTGTCTATGAAATAATATTTTCGGTTATGGTGGTTTCAGTATGTGCCTATATGTCGTGCACTGCATCTATCAGTTTCATACTTTGTATTGTCCTGATGTGCGTTGTCATTTGCTGGGTTTCCTGGAGTCATTGCAGAGACTGTGCTCTGAGAGGCTGCCCACAGTTAGATTAGCTTTCACAGGCTTATCCTGTAGGAAACGGTCAGAATAGTGCCCCATTCAAGAGACCAGGAGGGTGCAGAGACTGTGCTCCGGGAGGCTGCCCACAGTTAGATTAGCTTTCACAGGTTTATCCTGTAGGACACAGTCAGAATAGTGCCCCATCAAAGAGACCAGGAGGGTGCAGAGACTGTGCTCGGGGAGGCTGACCACAGTTAGATTAGCTTTCACAGGCTTATCCTGTAGGACACAGTCAGAATAGTGCCCCATTCAAGAGACCAGGAGGGTGCAGAGACTGTGCTCCGGGAGGCTGCCCACAGTTAGATTAGCTTTACAGGTTTATCCTGTAGGACACGGTCAGAATAGTGCCCCATTCAAGAGACCAGGAGGGTGCAGAGACTGTGCTCCGGGAGGCTGCCCACAGTTAGATTAGCTTTCACAGGCTTATCCTGTAGGACACAGTCAGAATAGTGCCCATCAAAGAGACCAGGAGGGTGCAGAGACTGTGCTCCGGGAGGCTGCCCACAGTTAGATTAGCTTTCACAGGCTTATCCTGTAGGAAATGGTCAGAATAGTGCCCCATTCAAGAGACCAGGAGGGTGCAGAGACTGTGCTCCGGGAGGCTGCCCACAGTTAGATTAGCTTTCACAGGCTTATCCTGTAGGAAATGGTCAGAATAGTGCCCCATTCAAGAGACCAGGAGGGTGCAGAGACTGCGCTCCGGGAGGCTGCCCACAGTTAGATTAGCTTTCACAGGCTTATTCTGTAGGACACAGTGAGAATAGTGCCCCATTCAAGAGACCAGGAGGGTGCAGAGTCTGGGCTCCGAGAGGCTGCCCACAGTTAGATTAGCTTTCACAGGCTTATCCTGTAGGACACAGTCAGAATAGTGCCCATCAAAGAGACCAGGAGGGTGCAGAGACTGGGCTCCGGGAGGCTGCCCACAGTTAGATTAGCTTTCACAGGCTTATCCTGTAGGACACAGTCAGAATAGTGCCCATCAAAGAGACCAGGAGGGTGCAGAGACTGTGCTCCGGGAGGCTGCCCACAGTTAGATTAGCTTTCACAGGTTTATCCTGTAGGACACAGTCAGAATAGTGCCCCATTCAAGAGACCAGGAGGGTGCAGAGACTGTGCTCCGGGAGGCTGCCCACAGTTAGATTAGCTTTCACAGGTTTATCCTGTAGGACACAGTCAGAATAGTGCCCCATTCAAGAGACCAGGAGGGTGCAGAGACTGTGCTCCGGGTGGCTGCCCACAGTTAGATTAGCTTTACAGGTTTATCCTGTAGGACACAGTCAGAATAGTGCCCCATTCAAGAGACCAGGAGGGTGCAGAGACTGTGCTCCGGGAGGCTGCCCACAGTTAGATTAGCTTTACAGGTTTATCCTGTAGGACACGGTCAGAATAGTGCCCCATTCAAGAGACCAGGAGGGTGCAGAGACTGTGCTCCAAGAGGCTGCCCACAGTTAGATTAGCTTTCACAGGCTTATCCTGTAGGACACAGTCAGAATAGTGTCCCATTCAAGAGACCAGGAGGGTGCAGAGACTGTGCTCCGGGTGGCTGCCCACAGTTAGATTAGCTTTACAGGTTTATCCTGTAGGACACAGTCAGAATAGTGCCCCATTCAAGAGACCAGGAGGGTGCAGAGACTGTGCTCCGGGAGGCTGCCCACAGTTAGATTAGCTTTACAGGTTTATCCTGTAGGACACGGTCAGAATAGTGCCCCATTTAAGAGACCAGGAGGGTGCAGAGACTGTGCTCCAAGAGGCTGCCCACAGTTAGATTAGCTTTCACAGGCTTATCCTGTAGGACACAGTCAGAATAGTGCCCATCAAAGAGACCAAAGGCTGCTTGAGATGCCAGAACATCAGATATGATAGGAGACACGTTTGCAAGGGATTCGCCATTGGAAGCTGAGTTGCTTTCGGGATTGGAGATACACATAGCTGTCGAGCATTGAGTAATTGAGTTGGGTGCGAAAGCATCCGATGGAACAATTTGTTGCGCCGAAGCCTTTAAGACATCATCCGGAGCGGAACGTTTATCAGAGGTTGTTAGAAGTGGAGATGTTAAAGAGTTCATATTTCCGATTGTTACAAGGCAAATTGGATCTGGTGAGTTACTTTCAGCTATAAGCGCACGGCCGGCAGTTTTGCTTACCTTTGACCCGGCAGCGGCTTTCATCCTTGCCCAAGGATTGGTCATGCGCCGTTGCTGTGAAGCTCTTTTCCTAGTTTGAGGGCCGTCAGCTGAAAAGGTCATGGTTTGTGTTTCCACAGCAGAAAAGGACACAGACAATACGACAAAAAATTGAAATTGTGCACAAGGACTGCTACCTTGTGTTCCGTCTTGCTGCTCTTCCTGTTATGCGACGTTTTGCGAGAATGCCGTGATGGGCAGACGGCAGTAAAGTAGCAAACAGCCAAACAGCAGGAGTCTCTGCAGTCACCCTTTACGCGGCCGGGCTTCACGCAGCAAGGGTTGCTGGGCTCCTGTTTTGTGGCCTCGCTTCCTGGAATGGGCGGAGTCAGAAGATGGGCGGGACTTTCCACCCGCTTCGTCGCGTTGCAGCAGTTCGCTCGCTCGCACGCAGTCAACCTCACAGAATGCAAGGGACACGAGGGGAAACACGCTGTTGAAGGTAGGTTGGAGATACAATGTTGAAGAAAATAGCAGGAGGTCGCGCTTCTGCAGCGCAGCACAGCCAAACAGCAGGAGTCTCTGCAGTCGCCCTTTACGCGTCTGGGCTTCACCTAGGGCCATTCATTTGAAACATATACCCACATTCTCTGCAACTTTAGCTTTTGATATTTAGATTTGTTATCAGACTGTAAACCAAAGCAAGTTATAAGAATGTGAACCTGGTTTGCAGGACAGTAGAATCTTTATTACCATGTGGAACACTTCTGCTCATACATGTGGAAAGAATGTGAACCTTTTTTGCAGGACAGGAGAACTTGTATTACCATTTGGAACACTTCTGCTCATATATGTGGAAAACCATGTTTTTACCTTTTAACAACTGATGTTAATAATGTGTACCCAATGAAGGACAGCGGACATCTAATTGTCAACACGACCTCCTATTCAATAGTATGGACATGAATAATTGAATAATGCAGGATAAAACGGTTGAAATATCTACATATGGATAGAATACCTAGAAGTGTCTTGGTTTCTCCATAATTTTAGCTACTCGACATGCCCTGGATCTAACCAGGACGGCCATTGTTTACATATGACGTCATGCACGTTATGCACGTGATTACGTCACTATGTAAACAGCCAGCATGTCCGGAACTATTCAGTCAGGGCTTTAATTTTTAATCTTTAGTACGGGTTGATTATGCTCATCTCCTTCCATTGAGCGATGTATACAGGCACAGTTCATAATATGTATCCTAAACAGAATGGGCTGCTGAGCATTTACGTCAGACGCGCACCTGCATAATGACGTCATGCCCTAACAGCACATAAATCACATAACAACACACAAAATGGAGTCTAGCCATCCTGAGGGATCCTGACTTCAAGGGACAGTACTTCGGATTAAAGGTAAGAACATTGCCCCCAGATAGTGTTAGATCCACACTTTGGTGGACTCCACCTACGGGTTATCCTCAATAGCCTAACCATAGCCCTTATTATTGTATATTCCTTAGACCTGGGCTGCACTCACGGAGACCGTCAGCCGGACCTATTTGTGTTGTAAACCGGTACCTACCGCTGCTCCCACATAAGGAGTGAATATCCGGACTTCCATGTAAGCCCCCCTTTTTTTACGCACTATATAGAAATCATCCCTCTCAGCCTCTGATCAATAACCTGGTCATACTTTGGTCTCATTCAACAGATACCAGTTTGAGAAGCGGAAGCCTGAATAGCTTCTTACCGCATCAAGCGTTTTAAGTCGGAAATCTCAATCCTGAAGACTGACCCACCCTGAAATCAGCTTGTTTACAGCGCTTTATAAAGGGTAAAACACAAGGTTAAAATCTTTGATTTGCCTTCCTTTTTAGCTTAGGCATCTGCACACTAAAATCTCTTTCCTTTAGCCACTTTACCGTCACATTTAGGAGCACTTATTCACCAATTATTTTTGCAAATAGTATGATAAACAATACGGACTTGGCTCCTAAGGACCATTACATAATTAATAGCATCCAGATTTCTATCACTAGAGCATCTAAATGGTTATGACGAATGTTTAGAGATGAGTACAGTGGTCACTGTAAATACAAAGATGATGTAAAGACAGATATATGGTACTAATGTATTGAGCATATATTGTCAAAATTGTTACAAAATTATGTCATATTATTAATGAAAGCACAATTGTAATTTCTCTCTAGAAATCACTTATTGCCCCTGATGAAGAGTGTGCAACACTCGAAACGCGTTGGGCCCCTCCTGACTTCGACATCATGAATAAAAAGAAGATGGTTTCTTGTGACCTAAAATTGTTTGATTGAGAAATTTTCTTTCAAGAATATTCTGTTTCTAAAAATATAGATAATTGTTTTAACGGCATGTTTGAACATTACTAATTATTGGTCTGGTTTTCCAGACAAAAGATAGTGTGCAGGAGACGTGAGTTCCCGACTAGGGAACTTATTTGTATTGTCTTCATTACGTTGTAATTCAAGTACTTTAGAGAAGAATTCTAATGTGGAAACGCAGCTGTTGCTGCCTAGTAAATGTTTTTTCTGTCACCTGCTCTTAGGGAAGGCCTTGCCTGAATGCAGTTTCCAACTGTCCGTACTGGCACACTGGGGTGTGACCAGCCTAACGGGGTCTGAGGGCCCACTCACCTGGCCCTGTGATACAGGTGTTCTGTTCGTACCACCTCACTTGTATTTCGCAAGGGGCAATACTAGATGCTGTGCCAGTGTAGAAAGGGCCTTGGCCTCGTGGATTTACAATTGGAGGCAATTTCTTTGATTGCTTTATGTGTTTAAGTGTGGGCACAGTATGGCATGCTCATTAGAGTCACATATACAAAACATCCCAGTGTGCTCTTGTATGGACATTGGGCACATCACACAAAAACAGGTATATGTGATGTTACATAAGGGAGCACCACATATACACCATTAACCAAAAGGGTGGCAACCTGTGCAGCACACAAATCATTGCTGCACACATATCACTGCAATGATTTGCCATGGACTACTGTCTGCACAATGACACACAATGAACTCTACTTGCCTAATCAAGCTGCCAAGTGACATTTAGTTGCCATCTGGTTTGCGCTAGGCAGTGGCTGGCTTGTTCAGACAATTAAGACCTTTGCTGCTGAGCAGATGCATTTAGTCCATGTCCCAGAGCAGCCACTAGAATACTTAAGCAAGAACATTAAAGTTAACCTTCCCATGGATGCGCCATATGTGACTAAAAAATAATATATATTTTTAAAAGACGTTTTGGTCTGTCAAATAAAGAGACATAACAATAAAGACAATAGTTTAAATCTTTTCTGTGTGGCACGTTAATTCTCTTGGAATAATGCAAGGGTTTGGTCAGCTAACTGATACTTGTGCTGGACTGGTGAATACAAATGCCCCATGTTCAGTTCTTGACACTGAAATGTTAAGCAGATACTGTGTAAAAACAATGGCTTGTTAAGTGAGCCATCACTTATAAACTGCCCCACTTGAAAGGCTGTCAACACAAGGAATAAGGGGCCCAGGATGTGTGACTCCAGAGCATCTCACACCCTGCATTTGGAATATGCATTCCTTTGTTTGTATATTCCTAACGCATCGCAGTCATCCACAAGTCTGCAGAGAGCAGCCCACCGCACATTGCAGAGCAGCGCTCACAGGGCATCAGTCTGCTTCATCTGTTGTCCGGCAGGTATCTTGGTGGGCCCCTTACTGCGCCCACCTACAGAGTTATTTAGCTCTGCGCCCTGGGCGGTCACCCGCCCGGGCCAACAAACAGGCTGGAACTAATCCATTCCAGGCTTCCATTTCCATTCTGGGACTTGCAGTCCACGATTTCACCATTATAAACCCAGGACAAGTCCCATAATGCAAAGTTAAAACCAGGACTGGATTGTCTCCTGAATGGAATGAATAATATTAGCATGTATGTGTTTCAACTACCTCCACCCACACACAAACGTGTTTAAGGATTCCCCACAGATGAACGTATATTCAGTACAGGTCAACAAGAGCATTGCACACACTGCAGAGATTGCTTACAGGTAATCTTCAGTACTCCTCGTCCTACTCTTCCTCGTCCCCTTACTTACCTTTCAGTATGTTCATGCTCACTGGAACTCTTTTTTACAAGCTGGCCTCCTCTGGCCCCTTCCCTCCCACTCACCCAATACATGGTAATAAATCCAAAGCCAAGTCATGGACAACTTCTGCTGACGGGGGGAGAGAAGGGTAGTCTGTACTGGGACAAGGAAGAGTAGGACAAGGAGTAATGAAGATTACTGGTAAGTAATCTGGGCATTACCGCCACGTCCCTCTTCCTCATACCAGTACTTACCTTTGACTCGTACCAAAGCAGAAACAGGAAGGATGCCCATGCCCACCACAAAAGACACAAACAACAAGGGTAATGCAAAACCAACCCAACACCATTTTAATCAAGGAAGAAAAAAACAAGAAGACCAACACCCCTGCCACCACCTCAACCCGACACAGCCCCCAGAACTCCCACTCCAAAGGAAGTCGAACGGGAACCCTCCACGTTGAGTTGGTAATGACCAATGAAGGTGTTAGGTGTAGCCCAGGGGGCCACCCGGCAAATATTCAGCAAGTGCACCCCTGCAAGTTAGCCCAGGAGGCGGACACCCCCCTAGTGGACCGGCCCTGGACCCGCCCTGCCGGGAAGAGGCCTGCAGAATCATAGGCAAGGAGAATCAATGACTTAATCCACCGGCTGATAGAAGGAGTAGAAGCCCTGCAGCCACAGCCCTCTACCCCAAATGTGGCCAAGAGATGGTCAGTGAGACAAAAGGTCTCGGTCTGGGAAAGATAGTGCAGGACCACCCGCTTGACATTCAAGCAATGCCAATCCTCCTCTTCAGGAGAGGACAGAACAGGGAAGAAGGCAGGAAGGACGACCTCCTGAGACCAATGGAACTGAGAGGAAACCTTAGGCACAAAAGGAAGGGTCACACCGACGGACCAAGGTCTCCTCTTGGACCACCAAAAATGGAGGCCAACACAGAAGAACCCCAATTTCCCCCAGACGGTTAGCCAAAGTGACCGCAACCCAACAGGTATTCTTGAGTGTCAACCACTTCAGCTCGACATCCTCCAGGGGCTCAAAGGGACAGCAACATTGCCAGGACCAAAGGCAGGTCCCAAGGAGGCTCCCCAACCGGGCCCAAAGGACGAGAGTCCTTCAAGAGCCATCCCCTTCAAGAGACCCCGAAACCAGAATCTCCCCCCAGCAGGCGGGAACCAAGAAACCCGAAAGGCCTGAATGGCTGCCCACTGAGAATGGAGAGTAGATCAGCAAACCACTTCTCAGCCCCCCTCATGTAGAAACTGCAAAATGTCACCACAAAAATCTCGCCATGCAAATATATCGCCGAAAAATGGCTGTTTTTTGTGGCGACATTATTGCATGGAACATGCGGGGGATACCCCCGATACCCCCAAACTTTTTTTGTTTTAGTTTTTTTTTTTTGCCCCTGTCCCCATATATATGGTCACCAATATAATATCGCCGCAACCTTTTCCCGGCGATATTATTTACGGCGACCATATATATGGGGATAATATTACCTGATACCGGCAACCCACAGACCAGGGCCAGAACACCCCTCGGGGAACCCCAAGATTGAAAAGTGGCCCAATGACGGTCATAAGACTTAAGCGTAGAGGACCAACATGCCCTCCGGACTGTCCCAGCAACGGCTGCCGAAAGGACTACTGCATGCAGACCTCTCCTATCAGTTTCCCGACCCCCAACAGATGAGAGAGGAGAAGGTGGGACCAGCCACACTCAAGGGAGACATTCAACTGGGCAACACCCATAGAGGTGCCAAATGCATCTCCAGAAGACACAGGAACCCCTCCCACCCTCCACAGAGGCCGGTAAGGGATAGTATACCTCACCATCCAGGCCTGGATGGCACAAAGCGAACTCTGCCTCAATGATGAGAAAACAGAGTTAATCATCATTGGGTGCAAGTTCAAACTAAACAACCTACCTCACCCCTACAAATCCTTTAACATTGATGGCAATACCATGAATGTTGCCAAGGATATAAAAACTCTTGGGGTCTACTTCGACTCCACACTCACCCTAAGTAGACAGATTAATGCCATCGTCTCGTCTGCAGCATATACATCTAAACGTATTAGAGCCAGTAGACCATTTCTCTTCCCAGATAACTGCATCACGTTGGGCAGAGCGTTGATCTTATCCAGGATTGATTCTTGTAATTCACTCTTCGTGGGAACCAATAGCAGAAGTATCAGCAAGCTCCAGGTTGTGCAAAACAACGCAATGCGCGCAGCTCTTAATATACCTAGACATGATCACATCTCATTAGCCAGACTACTCATTCACTGGCTTCCTGTACATAATAGAATCAAATTCAAAATCCTCTCACTCACGCACAGATGTCTCGCTAACAACGCACCAGCCTACCTATGCTGCCTAATATCCAAAACCCAATCCAAAAGACCTACATGATCTACCTACTCCAACCTAATTGTTACACCGAGATTCAGGAGAAAAAAAGCAGGTGGATCTAGCTTCCCAGTGATGGCAGCCAAACTGTGGAATACCCTGCCCACGCCATTGAGGAATGACTCGTCACTATGGTCATTCCGCAGAGACCTGAAAACCCTGCTCTTCAAACAAGACTCTCCTTAAAGAAATTGGTCACAATCTTAAATTAGCTCTTAATCTACGTGAACTCCAACCCGTAGAATGGAGCTAGTCCTCGCCGTTTATACAACAAATACATTTCCGAAAATGACTGCAATGTAACTACATGTAATGCATGTATCCATGTAACGTATGTCTGATATGATCACTTCAAGAAGATCCACATGTATGTAACAACATTCTTAGGCCTAAGCGCCCAGATACCTCTGGGTTTTGCACGCTGTATAAATGTTAAAATAAATAAAATACAAAATAAATAAATAAACACCCTTGGAGGCACCCTGATCCTGCGGAAGAATTTCGGAACCAGGGGAAATAGAGGGAAGGCATAAAGAAGCCCCGGGCCCAGGCTAAGGAAAGAGCGTCCACCCCCGTGTATGGGCTGCCTACAAGGAGACCAGGAGAGCCTCTGCCCAGGACCTGATGGCCGAAGCCAAATCCTCCAGGGACCTGCACCCTGTTCCCACCTGATGGTTTCACAAAAAAGACGACAGGTCGGTGCTTATATTTCTTTTTCTTTCTCGAGACTTGAAGCTGCTTGCCCTCCAACCATACTATCTAGGTCGTGCCTTACCCTAGTTAGCGCTTGGGGGTCACTTATCTAGGGTAGGCCCATTCAGACTTCCTATTTAGAAAGGACTATATTCAATGTCCGGAGGAGAAACAAGTGATAGATAAACCACTTGTCACAGATAAACATTACTCCAGAATCATCATTTTGGTGAATCCCGAAGTATGGTTCATAAACGCTAATGAGTTTTTCCATTTTTAAGTCCAATTTTTTATGCCAAACCAGGGAAAAAGAAGAAAAAAAGAAAAATATTTCACCTGTAAGACACTGAACATACCTGCGGGTTCAGAGTTGGTAGAGACATTCATGGCGGTGTATGGTGATGCCTCAGAAATTAAATAAAACAGTCATTTGTCTGAAAAAGTTAGTGCAAGCCTCTTTTATCTATCCCCTAACCCTACATACGCTGCCCACCTGTCGTCTTTTGTGTGAAAACATTTGGGTATATCGCCAGGTATAACACCCACTTTTGGTCACCGGATGTGTGTTGTGACCCGCCTGATGGTTGACATAAGCCAAGGCAGCAGTATTGTCTGTCCAAACCAGAACATCCTTCCTCAGGATCAATGGCTGGAAGACCACCAGGGCCCGCTGAACAGCAGCCAACACTTTCCAATTGGAGGCCCTCCCCAAGTCCAGAAGAGACCACCTGGCCTGATGAGTCATGTCCAGGAGAGTCGCCTCCCAGCCCAGCCCAGGCCACTGGCATAGTGGTAAGAATGATCGGAAAGGCCGGGGACAAGGGTACACCTCTGGGTAAATGGGACCAGACCAACCACCAGCGAAGCGACGTCCACAGGGCTGGAGAGTCTGGTACTAAGGATTCGTATTGAAGGGATGCCGCACGCCAATGGGACAGTAGGTGACGCACCAAAGGTCTCAAATGCAGCCGGGCCCAAGGGACCACAAAGACACAGGAAGCCATGTGACCCTGGAGACACAAAAGGTCCCTGGCTGAAGGCCAAGACCTGCGACCGAGAACCTTCAGGAGTGACTGGATCTGAAAGCCCCGGCCCAGCGGGAGCCGAACAAACCGCCCCCTCGAGCAGAACTGTTCCCTGATGAATTGAAGAGTCTGTGAGAGAGATAAGTGAGACTTCGGAAGATTGAGCTAAGAACCCACCAGACCAGGGCACGACAGACCAGATGAAGATAGGCCACCACCTGACGCCGGGAGCAGTCCCGGATCAAGCAATCGTCCAAGTAGGGGGACACCTGAATCATTTTGAACGAACGCTTCCTCTGGCCCTACCCCTGCTGCACCTAGTGGATGCTTAAGGAAGCCTGCACTAGCCCGGTCCATTTACATGTTTGAGGAAAGCTTGCACTGGCTTTGCCTGTGCTGTGGCTGTGCTGTTATAATTGTGGGAGAAGCCTGTGTTAGTAGTAACCATGTAGTGACTGTAAGTGCAGCATTTGTGAGGAGGAAACTTTACAGCACTCCTGCCCAGTATGTGACTGTTACCAGTGCCAGTGAGGACAGTTTGCACAGCTACTACCTATGAATGTAATCAGCCTGCAGTGCTTCTGTCCACGATGCACCTGTCCAGCACATGATCTAAGCTTGCAATGCTGCTTGCTCTCTGTGCTGTACCTGTTCTTTGTACTGGGTTCACTTGCTCTGATGTTACCCATAGCGTACCTTTCTTGTATGGAAGTTTGCACGTCTGTAACATATGCGGTTTTCTGTTTGTATGAATATGGTTTGCATTGATTATGTCACTGTTATTTATACCTGTTTAGTGAGTCAAGGAAGCTGTGTGGCACCCACAGTCACGAAACACAATGAATGACTTTACAAAACAAATGTACTAGTAGTGGGGGGCGTTTGGGGGAAGTTTGATGTGAATGATATATTTTAAAGACGATTGGAGCAGTAATTTGGTTAAAACTCCCAAATTCACAGTGCCTTAATGCCACCCACCATACTGCCCCAACTCCTGGCAGTCAGGTCTGCAGACAGTCATTGCCCCATGAAAACGGGCTCATACAGGGAAATAAAGGGGTGATGGGAATGCCTGATGGTCATTATTTCTAATTCTTCCTGATATCAGGGATATTGTACTATTGCCAGATCTGCTCTTTGTTTCTTGTATTATTAAATGTTACCTTGTTAAGAAAAGGTCTAAACTAAGATGGCCAAATAGCAGCTTGTTAAGGTAGCGGGCAGAACATGAATGCGAAGAGATGGAGTAACAGTTGGCAAGGGGGGACCATGATAGTCATGTGGAAGAACGTAGAAGCAAGTCGATAAAACAAAGGAAATAAGATATCAGCCAAAAGGGCTGTGGGGCTGAGGGTCTTTCCCCCACCCACCATGACATCTTCCAGTGTTTATAATGTTCCTTTATTTCCTAGCAAACTTTGGTTAGAACACCCCTTTCCCCTTATTGGCATAAAGTTAGACGTGTCCATTATGGACGAGCATGTGCGCCTTTCCGCTAATAGCGTGCTTGGCGCCCTGCTAAGGACAATGGGACAAGGCTGTTGGACTGAGGCCACTGGATCCCACGGTATAGACAGGCCAATACAATAAGCCCTTCATTGGGCCCAGAAGGCATTATGGGGGTGGAGGCAATACCAGGACTCGTACGGAACTCTGATGCACTCATTTAGAAATGAGCGCCATTTTTCGAGTAGAATTTCCACAGACCCATCACAAGTTATGGAGCTCCACCAAAGATGGTTGCAGAAAGACTGGGACCACTGTGAAGTATTTTCAGAACCCTTTTTTTTACCAGCAGCTGTGATTTTTTTATTGATTGATTTAGCTACATGCCAGACATCAAATTGATGGCAAATGTTTGGAAACTGCTCTCGCATGACCTTGGCAATTGAAACATGTCTGTCGGTGGCTATGAGGTCTATTTGCATTCCCCTCGATTGGAGATCTTTCAGGGATTTTATAAAACCATGTCTCTCCATGGCCACTGAGGATTTACATTCGGACACCTGCACGACCACAGAACTCACAGAACTCACTATTTTTTTAGTGTCCATGTCCTGAAAGTGGGATGTGCAGTACTTTGCTGAAAATCACACTGTCCCTCGCCAGCTAGCCTGAACCGTTTGTCAGAGAATGTCCTTTCAATTGACATTTGTTCAATTTTCCAGGCTTCACTGATAGCAGGGAACACATATTCACCTTGATATTTGTAATACTGCGTTTTAGCGAGGAACTGAAGTCCCACAAATGTACAGTAGCTGGAGAACTTATTAAAGGTCGAACCACTGAAAAGCAAAGCTGCTGCACACAGCAGATTTCCAGCTGGCACTTTGCCCAGCATCGGTTGAGCAGACCATGAAAATGTAGCATGGAGCAGGGCACAGGTGGCTTGGATTTTAAGTTTTGTGCCTTGTGATACACGAGTAACATTCACCAATGGATTCCCGCATTCTTCAGTGTGACGACCGCACCAGCAAGCTGGTCGACCACCTCTGATCCATGGGCCTCCTCTTCTAATTCCCCACCTTGTATACATCCCTTGAAATGAAAAACAGTGTACGTCATTTAGTCAAATTAGACATTTCGAATTTCACCTGATTGATGGCAAGTGTACTCTATCAGAGATCACCATGCAAAACAAACTGATTCTAAAGTTGCACGCAAACATTTTGCGTTGCAATCAGCATTAGAGTAGAAATTCTAACGTTACAACTGAAATGATAAAAGTTTGAAGCAATGTACGTTTATATGAATGTCACGGTCTAACAGTATCCGATGTAGGATTTACTTTCTTTCATTCAATGGAACTGTCAGCATGCATACCTCATACTCTGGAACAGCTCCAAAGGATGATGTAATTGTAGTCGAGGTACCACCATCACCCTGTAAGACAGTACTTGTTTAAGTATGGATGAAAACAGTGAAATTGAACAGAGACTATCGGAGGCAGACAATGGTACATATAAATAAAAATGCATAAATGAAACGTTATGTAAACAAACGGCCGGATACTTAAACTACTTCATATTATTTAGAATTCCATGCATAATACATTTGTGTAATCGAAAAGCGAAATGAAACTACCTGATAGGCGCTCAAAGTTGTTGTGGACTCCGGAAAAGAAAAGGATGCAGAATCTTGCTCCTTCATTTTCAGTGCATTGCCACGAAGTGGTAAAGGGAAAATTAGATTTGCATTAGATATGTGGGAAGATCCAACTCTCAATAATATGAACTTCTGCAAGTCTGTGTGCTCACCATTGGTATAATGGACGTGTCGGTGATGTCACCACTACCGAGGGTCTGTGATTCTGTCAATATGCTTGCCTAAAAGAATTGAAATGTGAAGCAACCGATTACGATAAGATTATGCTTATTTCTAGGGGCACTATGGCATATTTTTCTATGGTCATAATTCCTTTCTATGATGCTCATAAAACCACTGACAGATGTCTAGCAAAATGTACTATAGTTATAAAGTAATACAATCTGGTAAATATGCAAAGTTTAGTAAGAAACATTTGCACCGAAAGCACCATTCCATTCATGTAGTTACCTGTTCAGTACCCCAAGGCCTACAGCTAATTCATCATCTGCCGCTAATTCATCATTCGAAACTCACCTGGTCCCGCGTGTGCATTAATAGAGTTGGAATTACGTTCGAAAGCAATTTACGAGAGGTTCTGAGTCGATGCTTTTTTGTGTACTGTGATGGGTTGTACATATCCGGGGTAAAGTGCAGACTGCAGATGCGGAATCTATCGCCCTTCAAGTCCCCCAAGACATCCAAGGCTCTACTTTCAAGCTCATCTGGCATAAATCCACAATATCTGACCCATTCTCTTATTCGATCTATATTCCTCGGGAATGTATGTATTATTGTGCCCTTAGGTTTGTCATGTGTCTTGGAACGGCAACCATTCACCATACAAGCACGCATTCTTGAAAAATCTGTAAAAAAAGGACAGATAGTTACAGAAATATTTTACACAAATGCGTGATAAAGATGGAATTACATCATAATGTTTCTATGCAATGTTTGTTTTGGTCACAGAAGCAAAACCTGTGTAGCGTAGTCGACTATACACTAGGGTAACTTTCATACAGAATTGATTGAGGTGACGCAAACCGTAACGTGTTAGTCGTCCGTTGAATGTACTTTCATGCATCAAAAGGAAACATGCTTACAGACATGGTCCGCGAAGGATGCAATTCTATCCCAATTGACACTGTTGACATTTGCTATATAACGAGAACAGAACCAATTAAATTGAAGACAAAGGTAAAGGCAATGACATGAATGAACATTACACTACTGGGAACATTCGTTCTAAATAGATCGAATTTTACAGAGATCAAAAAGAGACGATTCAGTGACCTGCACTTACCTTGACTAACAAACAATTAGATTCAGCAAGCAGGGTGGTTAGTAGCAGGAGAACAGATAGCGCGATCAAGAGTTGACTTCCAGTGCTCACAGATGTTCTCAGGATAAATATCAAGAGGTTTATAAAGAATTAGAAAAGCGGGTGTGTATGTGAATGAGTGACGTGTTTATGGCGTGGTCTTATATGGATTGCAGTGGCGCGGTCTGCATCAAGGGAACATGCCTGCAGACACTCGGTCTGGGGAGGCAGCTTTGTGGAAGATACAATCTGTGTGATAAGCTGGAGGGAGGATAGTGTGAGCGAGATGGGCCACACACATAGGTGTTCTGATATGCTCTGGACACATAGACTGACCTTGTAAGGAAAGCAGGACACAATCTGTGTGATAAGCAGGAGGGAGGATATTGTGAGTGAGATGGCCACACACATAGGTGTTCTGATGTGTTTAGCCATCGTAGCTTAGCACACATAGACTGACCTTGTAAGGAGAACAGGTCACAGTCTGTGTGATAAGCAGGAGGGAGGATAGTGTGAGTGAGATGGCCACACACATTTGTTCTGATGTGCTTAGCATCGCCGTTTAGGAAACGTAGACTGACCTTGTAAGGAGAACAGGTCACAGTCTGTGTGATGAGCAGGCGGGAGGATAGTGTGAGTGAGATGGCCACACACATAGGTGTTCTGATATGCTTAGTATCGGTGCTTAGGTCACATAGACTGACCTTGTAAGGAGAACAGGTCACAGTGTGTGTGATGAGCAGGCGAGAGGATAGTATGAGTGAGATGGGTCACACACATATGTGTTCTGATATGTTTAGCCATCGGCGTTTAGGACACATAGACTGACCTTGTAAGGAGAACAGGTCACAGTGTGTGTGATGAGCAGGAGGGAGGATAGTGTGAGTGAGATGGTGAAGTAGGGGCGGAAACAGCGCAAGATTAACATGGGTTTTATTAATACCTTGTGAACTCTGACTATAACAGTATTTAAGTATATTAGATATAAGTAATGAGTGTAAAAGGGAACATGGATTTCGTCCGTGCTTCTCTCTTCCTTTCCCCTTCAACCGTCAGTGCTCCTCGTTCTTCCACGAGCCTCTTCTCATTCCGTCATGCATCTCGTGGCATGCACTGTCCCATGAGACACGAGACACTACACATCCCCTTTCCTTAATAATTAATGTTTATTTTACAAATTCACATAGTCCATCAAACGTCCTGGCCGTCTGTAATTTCTGCTACTTCTGGACTAATTCCTGGATGCCTCCAAACGCATATCTGGACTATTTGCCAAGGAATATGACCTCACAGAACTTTGACTGAAACTAACTCTGGGTCTGTCATCATCATCATGACATTGTTCTCTCAGACTATCTCCATTTTCACTGCTTCTCCTCAATGCATTTCTTGTCACATTCCATTCACCACTTTCAGCATGATCTTCTCTTAATACCATCACTCTCTCATTATTCCACACTCTACCATCATTGGTTTTCACTGCATGACTAAACACTTCTACTACTCTCACAGGTCTGGACCAATGACAGCCATTTTCTCTTAAAGGAACAGGAACTTTAACTTGAACCAAACATCCCACATACACTTCTATTCCTTTTCTGAAACATCTGTTATCATGTTGTCTCTTATTGGAAATTTGCATTTGTTTAATACTCATCTCCACACCATCCAAATCCACTTCTTTGCCAGCCACCGCATTCATCCACCACGGGAATAATTTTGTATTTGCCTTTCTCCTTCTGCTTAATTCAAACGATGAAACTCCTGTTGTGCTGTGTGGTGTGAACCTGTGGGCCAAAACCGTATCTCTCACTACAGTTTTCCATTCTTTACCATTTGCCCAGGCCCATTTAATGGAATCTTTTATTATGCGATTGTATCTCTCAACAATGCCATTAGATTGTGGGTGATTTATCGCACATACTTCGTGAACTATCAATCTCTCACTCAGCTACCTCTCCATTGTCTTAGACTTGAACTGTGAACCATTATCTGTCAGTACTTCTTCCGGGTACCCCTCACGCTCACACAACTTTTCAAGATATTCAATAACCTTCTGTGTGGTGACTTGAGACAGAAAAGTTACCTCGTGTAGGATTGTTTAGCGTGTTTTGGGAGCACAGAGTACAGCACCACTGCACAGGATCAATGTATAGCATGTTTATTTTTTTTTTTAAGTGCAGCACCACTGCATGGGTTTAGTGCATTGCTATGATGCAGTTGTTTCAAGCTATGTGTTGCCAGTGTAACATGGACATATAGGTAAGGGCAGGTTATTCAGTCAAAAACGATTTTTACATATAAAATGCAAATACATTTTTCACAGTTAAAAGCACACATCTGTACCTTCAAAATGCACACCATTTCTCACCTGAAATGCCTATGTTGCAAGAGACACATTTGGTAATTAACAAACTAATCTCACTAACAAGACTAATAATTATAACTCATTAATAAAAGAATGTGTCTTCACTGCAAAATGAGGCCTACTCTGACAATCAGTTTGAAACACACATTCAAGTTTTTTTTTTCTTTTGCCTTTCTGTGCTCTGTCCACAGTAACTGCAGGAAGCAAAGACTTCGAATAAGCAGGAAATCAGTTTGTTACAGTTGCAACTGTAAGAAAAATAAGCCATTGTGTAGTGAGGGAGGAGATGACATGATAGAATCTTATTGGACAAGCATTTGGTAACCAAGTTTTCCTGTAGAATCTTGAAAAGGGGGAGAGGGCAGACGATTCTGGACACTGCTCGAAGAAGGACGGGGTTGACAGTTGGGGATGCCTGATTCCTAAAGCAGATTCAACTTGGTTGCAGAGACTGGCTTTTTCAGTCAACAAGTCCCAGTTTGAGTGACAGCAGATGCTTGTCCTTGCTGGGTGAATCCCTCCAGAAGGCGACCAGCCAAAGAAGTTACATACTGAATAAGCCTGGTAATTATCTCGCTGAGGTGTGGGGGCTGAGTGTGTATGAAAATATTCAGTCAGTGTAGGAAAGGAGATTCCTGTGCTTTACCCACGTGTTTAATGTTACAAATTGAATTCTTGTCTCTGCCACTCTCTTTTCAGTGTATCACAAATAATGCTGTTACTGTGCTATTTCATTTATTTCTGTAAAGAGTGAGATCGTGTTTAAATGCAACTTTTATAATGCACACAAATATTTGAAAGCAGACGGGTGGTGTGTTATATATTTACCAATACAGTGCTGATGATGTGGGGAAATGTTTAGACAGTGCAATTGTCATTTTCAAGGTAGCTAAAAATAAGATTTGGCTGCAGCCATTCAGTATGAGCAAATGTCATTCAGCATGAGCAATTATAAATAACTGTGTGTGTTATAGCATTTTTGCTGAAGGTACATGAGTCAGCAAAAATAGAGACCCGGGACATAGTTCACTACCGTATATAAGTTAGTGAAAAATACCACATGATAGCTCGCTGCCGTAGATAAGACAGCGAGAAATTGCCCATGGTGGCACACTAAAAGTGAAAATGTGGTGTTCCTGAAATGCAAGCCTGAGGTCTCTAAGGTGATGCCACGAAAAATCTAAACAAAAATAAGGGGTTCTGGATATTGGCGCCACAAATAAAACAAGGGAATTATGCTTACCAAAATACCACCAACCACGCATACCAACCACGCATACCAACCACGCATGTCTGTGTACTGAAATAATGCATATCCACTGTATTATTATTATACATAACCCAATCTGAATACAAGGAGTGATTGTTGCTAAATTATTTTTGGCGGTAAGAAAATACCGCTAGGCCCCAAATATACATAAAATACCCTACACTCCACCCACCTTGTTAACATATCAGTAACTACTAAACAAAAAGTGGAACAACCCTTGCTCCAAATTGGACCCAACACATCAATTGCAATTTTCTTCCAAGGTGCCTCTGTTATGTCTCTTAACACCATTGGATAGCCCACTCCCACACACACTTTATCACTCTTTGAACAAAGGATACAGCTCCTGATCTTCTCTTCCACTTGTCGGTCACACCCAGGCCACCAGTAGGTGTTTCTTATTCTTCGTTTCGTTTTCACAATGCCTTGGTGGCCTTCATGGCCAAGTTGAATAATTTTCTCTCTGAGACCATCTGGAGGCATTAACTTGTCTCCTCTAATCAAACACCCGCTTTGTATGTACAGTTTGTCTCTGAAGTTCCAGAAAGCACCAACTCCGGCTTCTGTAATTTTGCTTTTATTCCATTTCGCTTCCTCTACATTTTTCATCACCTCTTTCAACATGGCATCTTTACTCGCTTCCTCATCCCATTCCTGTCTAGATAATGTTTGATCTGACAACTCACAAATCAATTCTTGTTCTTCCAAACCTTCATCCACAGCACTGCAGTTAGTTAATCGTGACAAACAGTCTGCTGTATGATTCTTAGAACCAGGAATGTAGATGATACTAAAATTAAATTCTTGAAGCCTGGACACCCATCTTCGAATTCTGCTGGAAATCTTATCCAAACCTTTCGTGCTAAATACTTCCACCAGTGGTTTGTGATCAGTGTGGATTTCAAACCTCACACCCCACACAAAACTCCTAAATTTCTCAGTCACCCATTTTATTACTAATGCCTCTTTCTCTATAGTCGCATAATTCTTCTCTGCACCTTTGAGCAGCCTTGAAGCGAATGCTATCACAACTTCTCTTCCTTCATGGTATTGAGTCAGCGATGCTCCTAGTCCTACATCGCGATAATTGTCTTTCTTCCTCTTACATAACTTTGAAGAGCCGGAGCCTCAACAAGTGCCTCTTTGATGAAGTGAAATTCATTTTCACACTCTTCATCCCAAGTAAATTTCTTGTTTACTTTCAATAGGGCTCTTAAATTAACTGAGTGATCTGAAAAAAAATGTATGAATTTGGCGTAGTACTCAGCCATGCCTAAAAAGGTCCTGAGTTGTTCTTTATTAGCTGGTGTGATCATGAGTCTAATCGAGTCTGCCAATTATTTCTTTGGTGTAATTCCTTCTCCTGAAATCACATGTCCTAAATACTCAAAGGCCGATTCATGGAATTAATTAGCGCTGAAAATTCCTGCGCTTTCGTGCAATAGCGTGCAAATCGCAGTGCAAGTGCGAATATCGCAGTGCAAGCGTGAGAAAGCAGCGTGGCGCACACCGGCGCACAGGTCATCAAACGGCGTGCGCTACGAACATACCGAAAGCGCACATAGCGCGGCGCACACAACAAAAGTAGGAGGAACACGGGGCGTAACAGGCGGAATGGGGATTAACGCGTGAAAATGTGGGCGTTACGGGGGAAGTACAGGAGGAAAGTGCGCGGAACGCCTACAACACGTATTTATGGAATCGAACAGAGCAAAGGCGTGCGCCTAAAAAGACTCGCTAATCCGTAAACACGTGCGCCAGCAGGAAGCAGGCGTACACGGACCCACGCAGCATAAAAGTGCACGCAAACAACAAACAAGCACAGACGCTACGATGAATATACCGTTCCTCGCAGCAGTGGTCGTGGGACACCGCAGGAGGAGGAGGATAGTCAGGGCCAGAATATTTACACCCAGGACCAGCCGTTTTGGGATGCCTGATGACCACGTCTATGGGAGTTACAGGTTTCCCCCTCACATAATACTCGACCTGGTGAGTGAGTGGGAGGATGACCTCACATCACCCACCCTGTGCTCCCAAGCACTGAGCCCCTTGGGAAAGGTACTCAATGTACTCCACTTCTTGGCCACTGGCTCATTTCAGCGGACAAGTGCCATAGTGGGGTGGGTGCCACAGGCCATGCAGTCACGCTGCCTGCACCAGGTGTTGGCCATCATCACTGCACGCCCATCAGTCCGCAGGCACATATACCTGCCCAGAACACCTGCAGAAAGGCAGGCTGCCGGCCAGGATTTCTATGGTGTGGCACAATTCCCCAAAGTGCTAGGTGCCATCGACTGCACCCATGTGGCACTACGTCCCCCCAGGGCATCTGAGCACATCTATAGGAACCGCAAGCACTGGCATTCCATCAACGTGCAGGTAGTATGTAATGCTAAGGGAATCATCACCTCAGTATATGCCAACTATCCAGGGTCCACCCACGACAGCTTCATTTACCAAATGTCTACCCTAAGCCGGGACCTCGAAGCTGGGCGGCATGGCGATACATGGCTGCTTGGTGAGTCTGAATGCCACTGCACATGCATGCATGTCAGATGCAGAGTTATGTCACTACCCCACTAATGATACCCATCACCTCCTCACCAGGGGACAGTGCCTACCCTCTGAGCACCCACATGATGACGCCAATTCGGAACCCCACCACACCACCCCAGGTAAGATACAACACAGCCCATATTGCAACCCGGGGCATAGTGGAGTGCACATTCGGAGTGCTCAAGTCACGCTTTCGCTCCCTTGACTGCTCTGGTGGGCAGCTGCTATACGCGCCCCCAGTAGTGTGCAGGATCATAGTGGCAGCATGTGTCCTGCACAACGTTGCAACACGCCGGGGCCTGCCGGTGGACATGGTGGTGCCCCCACATCCCCAACCACATGCACGGCCGCTGCGCATGGGAGGGCAAAGGGCACGTGGTGAGGCAGCCCATACGCAGCTGGTGGCTAATTACTTCACCTAAAATCACACCCCTGTGGAGTGCACACAGCCCTGGCACATACCAGCTGACAATCAATGATGATGACTCAAGGGACAGTCAACTGTCACAACCATACCAGCCTGAGATTGGTCACCTGGAAGTGTTACATTGTGTGCATCCCTACCAAAACACCACCAATTCTGTGTCTGCCCCATGGCCCCCTCACCCCCAACCAAACACTATGCCCATGGCCCCCTCACCCAACCAAACACTATGCCCCATGCCTCCCACCCCCAACCAAGCACTATGCCCCATGACACCCAACCCTCAACCAAACACGATGCCCCATGCCTCCCACCCCCAAACAACCACTATGCCCCATGGCCCCCTCACCCACAACTAAACACAATGCCCCATGCCTCCCACCCCCAACTAAACACAATGCCCCATGCCTCCCACCCCCAACCAAGCACTATGCCCCATGACACCCACCCCTCAACCAAACACTATGCCCCATGCCTCCCACCCCCAACCAAACACTATGCCCCATGGCCCCCTCACCCACAACTTAACACAATACCCCATGCCTCCCACCCCCAACTAAACACAATGACCCATGCCTCCCACCCCCAACCAAGCACTATGCCCCATGACAACCACCCCTCAACCAAACACTATGCCCCATGCCTCCCACCCCCAACCAAACACTATGCCCCATGGCCCCCTCGCCCACAACTAAACACAATGCCCCATGCCTCCCACCCACAACTAAACACAATGCCCCATGCCTCCCACCCCCAACCAAGCACTATGCCCCATGACACCCACCCCTCAACGAAACACTATGCCCCATGGCTCCCACCCCTCAACCAAACACTATGCCCCATGGCCCCCTCACCCACAATTAAACACAATGCCCCATGCCTCCCACCCACAACTAAACACAATGCCCCATGCCTCCCACCCACAACCAAGCACTATGCCCCATGACACCCACCCCTCAACCAAACACTATGCCTCATGGCTCCCACCCCTCAACCAAACACTATGCCCCATGGCCCCCTGACCCCCAACCAAACCCTATGACCCATGGCCCCCTCATCCCCAACCAAACACAATGCCCCATGCCTCACACCCCCAACAAGCACTATACCCCATGACACCCACCCCTCATCCAAACACTATGCCCCATGGCTCCCACCCCTCAACCAAACACTATGCCCCATGGCCCCCTCACCCACAACTAAACACAAAGCCCCATGCCTCCCATCCACAACTAAACACAATGCCCCATGCCTCCCACCCCCAACCAAGCACTATGCCCCATGACACCCACCCCTCAACCAAACACTATGCCCCATGGCTCCCACCCCTCAACCAAACACTATGCCCCATGGCCCCCTGACCCCCAACCAAACCCTATGACCCATGGCCCCCTCATCCCCAACCAAACACAATGCCCCATGCCTCAGACCCCCAACAAGCACTATGCCCCATGACACCCACCCCTCAACCAAACACTATGCCTCATGGCTCCCACCCCTCAACCAAACACTATGCCCCATGGCCCCCTCACCCACAACTAAACACAAAGCCCCATGCCTCCCATCCACAACTAAACACAATGCCCCATGCCTCCCACCCAAAACCAAGCACTATGCCCCATGACACCCACCCCTCAACCAAACACTATGCCCCATGGCTCCCACCCCTCAACCAAACACTATGCCCCATGGCCCCCTGACCCCCAACCAAACCCTATGACCCATGGCCCCCTCATCCCCAACCAAATACAATGTCCCATGCCTCATACCCCCAACTAAGCACTATGCCCCATGACACCCACTCCTAAACCAAACCCTATGACCCATGGCCCCCTCACCCCTCAACCAAACACTATGCCCCATGGCCCCCTCACCCCCAACCAAACACAGTGCCCCATGGCCCCTGCACCCCCAACCAAACACAATGCCCCATGTCTCCCACCCCCAACAAGCACTATGCCCCATGAAACCCACCCCTCAACCAAACACTATGCCCCATGGCTCCCACCCCTCAACCAAACACTATGCCCCATGGCCCCTCACCCACAACTAAACACAATGCCCCATGCCTACCACCCACAACTAAACACAATGCCCCATGCCTTCCACCCCCAACCAGTACTATGCCCCATGATACCCACCCCTCAACAAACACTATGCCCCATGGCTCCCAGCCCTCAACCAAACACTATTCACCATGGCCCTCTCACCCCCAACCAAACCCTATGATCCATGGCCCCCTCACCCCCAACCAAACACAATGCCCCATGCCTCACACCCCCAACCAAGCACTATGCCCCAAGACACCCACCCCTAAACCAAACCCTATGACCCATGGCCCCCTCACCCCTCAACCAAACACTATGCCCCATGGCCCCCTCACCCCTCAACCAAACACTATGCCCCATGGCTCCCACCCCCAACCAGCATTATGCCCCATGACACCCACCCCTCAACCAAACACTATGCCCCATGGCTCCCAGCCCTCAACCAAACACTATGCCCCATGGCCCCCTCACCCCCAACCAAACCCTATGACCCATGGCCCCCTCACCCCCAACCAAACACAATGCCCCATGCCTCCCACCCCTCAACCAAACACTATGCCCCATAGCTCCCTCACCATAACTAAACACAATGCCCCATGACTCCCACCCACAACTAAACACAATGCCCCTTGCCTCCCACCCCCAACCAAGCACTATGCCCCATGACACCCACCCCTCAACCAAACACTATGCCCCATCGCCCCCTCACCCCCAACCAAACATTATGACCCATGGCCCCCTCACCCCCAACCAAACACAATGCCCCATGCCTCACACCCCCAACCAAGCACTATGCCCCATGACACCCACCCCTAAACCAAACACTATGCCCCATGGCCCCCTCGCCCACAACTAAACACAATGCCCCATGCCTCCCACCCACAACTAAACACAATGCCCCATGCCTCCCACCCCCAACCAAGCACTATGCCCCATGACACCCACCCCTCAACCAAACACTATGCCCCATGGCTCCCACCCCTCAACCAAACACTATGCCCCATGGCCCCCTCACCCACAATTAAACACAATGCCCCATGCCTCCCACCGACAACTAAACACAATGCCCCATGCCTCCCACCCACAACCAAGCACTATGCCCCATGACACCCACCCCTCAACCAAACACTATGCCTCATGGCTCCCAACCCTCAACCAAACACTATGCCCCATGGCTCCCTCACCATAACTAAACACAATGCCCCATGACTCCCACCCACAACTAAACACAATGCCCCATGCCTCCCACCCCCAACCAAGCACTATGCCCCATGACACCCACCCCTCAACCAAACACTATGCCCCATGGCCCCCTCACCCCCAACCAAACCCTATGACCCATGGCCCCCTCACCCCCAACCAAACACAATGCCCCATGCCTCACACCCCCAACCAAGCACTATGCCCCAAGACACCCACCCCTAAACCAAACCATATGACCCATGGCCCCCTCACCCCTCAACCAAACACTATGCCCCATGGCCCCCTCACCCCTCAACCAAACACTATGCCCCATGGCACCCACCCCTCAACCAAACACTATGCCCCATGGCCTCCTCACCCACAACTAAACTCAATACCCCATGCCTCCCACCCACAACTAAACACAATGCCCCATGCCTCCCACCCCCAACCAGCACTATGCCCCATGACACCCACCCCTCAACCAAACACTATGCCCCATGGCTCCCAGCCCTCAACCAAACACTATGCCCCATGGCCCCCTCACCCCCAACCAAACCCTATGACCCATGGCCCCCTCACCCCCAACCAAACACAATGCCCCATGCCTCACACCACCAACCAAGCACTATGCCCCATGACACCCACCCCTAAACCAAACCCTATGACCCATGGACCCCTCACCCCTCAACCAAACACTATGCCCCATGGCCCCCTCAACCCCAACCAAACACAATGCCCCATGGCCCCCTCACCTCCAACCAAACACAATGCCCCATGCCTCCCACCCCCAACCAAGCACTATGCCCCATGACACCCACCCCTCAACCAAACACTATGCCCCATGCCTCCCACCCCCAACCAGCACTATGCCCCATGACACCCACCCCTCAACCAAACACTATGCCCCATGGCTCCCAGCCCTCAACCAAACACTATGCCCCATGGCCCCCTCACCCCCAACCAAACCCTATGACCCATGGCCCCCTCACCACCAACCAAACACAATGCCCCATGCCTCACACCCCCAACCAAGCACTATGCCCCATGACACCCACCCCTAAACCAAACCCTATGACCCATGGCCCCCTCACCCCTCAACCAAACACTATGCCCCATGGCCCCCTCACCCCCAACCAAACACAATGCCCCATGGTCCCCTCACCCCCAACCAAACACAATGCCCCATGGTCCCCTCACCCCCAACCAAACACAATGCCCCATGCCTCCCACCCACAACCAAGCACTATGCCCCATGCCTCCCACCCCCAACCAAACACTATGCCCCATGGCCCCCTCACCCACAACTAAACACAATGCCTCATGCCTCCCACCCACAACTAAACACTATGCCCCATGGCTCCCACCCCTCAACCAAACACTATGCCCCATGGCCCCCTAACCCCCAACCAAACCCTATGACCCATGGCCCCCTCACCCCTCAACCAAACACGATGCCCCATGCCTCCCACCCCCAACCAAACACTATGACCCATGGCCCCCTCACCCACAACTAAACACAATGCCCCATGCCTCCCACCCCCAACTAAACACAATGCCCCATGCCTCCCACCCCAACCAAGCACTATGCCCCATGACACCCACCCCTCAACCAAACACTATGCCCCATGCCTCCCACCCCCAACCAAACACTATGCCCCATGGCCCCCTCACCCACAACTAAACACAATGCCCCATGCCTCCCACCCACAACTAAACACAATGCCCCATGCCTCCCACCCCCAACCAAGCACTATGCCCCATGACACCACCCCTCAACCAAACACTATGCCCCATGGCTCCCACCCTTCAACCAAACACTATGCCCCATGGCTCCCTCACCCACAATTAAACACAATGCCCCATGCCTCCCACCCACAACTAAACACAATGCCCCATGCCTCCCACCCCCAACCAAGCACTATGCCCCATGACACCCACCCCTCAACCAAACACTATGCCCCATGGCTCCCACCCCTCAACCAAACACTATGCCCCATGGCCCCCTCTCCCATAACTAAACACAATGCCCCATGACTCCCACACACAACTAAACACAATGCCCCATGCCTCCCACCCCCAACCAAGCACTATGCCCCATGACACCCACCCCTCAAACAAACACTATGCCCCATGGCTCCCACCCCCAACCAAACACTATGACCCATGGCTCCCTCACCCACAACTAAACGCAATGCCCCATGCCTCCCACCCCCAACTAAACACAATGCCCCATGGCTCCCACCCCCAACCAAACACTATGACCCATGGCTCCCTCACCCACAACTAAACACAATGCCCCATGCCTCCCACCCACAACTAAACACAATGTCCCATGCCTCCCACCCCCAACCAAGCACTATGCCCCATGGCTCCCACCCCTCAACCAAACACTATGCCCCATGGCCCCCTCACCCCCAACCAAATCCTATGACCCATGGCCCCCTCACCCCCAACCAAACACAATGTCCCATGGCCCCATCACCCACAACCAAGCACTATGCCCCATGCCTCCCACCCCCAACCAAACACTATGCCCCATGGCCCCCTCACCCACAACTAAACACAATGCCCCATGCCTCCCACCCACAACTAAACACTATGCCCCATGGCTCCCACCCCTCAACCAAACACTATGCCCCATGGCCCCCTAACCCCCAACCAAA
Organism: Ambystoma mexicanum; assembly: GCF_040938575.1. Taxonomy (NCBI): domain Eukaryota; kingdom Metazoa; phylum Chordata; class Amphibia; order Caudata; family Ambystomatidae; genus Ambystoma; species Ambystoma mexicanum. Next base: position 14,327,652 of record NC_090927.1, on the reverse strand, counting down.
CCCTATGACCCATGGCCCCCTCACCCCTCAACCAAACACGATGCCCCATGCCTCCCACCCCCAACCAAACACTATGACCCATGGCCCCCTCACCCACAACTAAACACAATGCCCCATGCCTCCCACCCCCAACTAAACACAATGCCCCATGCCTCCACCCCAACCAAGCACTATGCCCCATGACACCCACCCCTCAACCAAACACTATGCCCCATGCCTCCCACCCCCAACCAAACACTATGCCCCATGGCCCCCTCACCCACAACTAAACACAATGCCCCATGCCTCCCACCCACAACTAAACACAATGCCCCATGCCTCCCACCCCCAACCAAGCACTATGCCCCATGACACCACCCATCAACCAAACACTATGCCCCATGGCTCCCACCCTTCAATCAAACACTATGCCCCATGGCTCCCTCACCCACAATTAAACACAATGCCCCATGCCTCCCACCCACAACCAAACACAATGCCCCATGCCTCCCACCCCCAACCAAGCACTATGCCCCATGACACCCACCCCTCAACCAAACACTATGCCCCATGCCTCCCACCCCCAACCAAACACTATGCCCCATGGCCCCCTCACCCACAACTAAACACAATGCCCCATGCCTCCCACCCACAACTAAACACAATGCCCCATGCCTCCCACCCCCAACCAAGCACTATGCCCCATGACACCACCCCTCAACCAAACACTATGCCCCATGGCTCCCACCCTTCAACCAAACACTATGCCCCATGGCTCCCTCACCCACAATTAAACACAATGCCCCATGCCTCCCACCCACAACTAAACACAATGCCCCATGCCTCCCACCCCCAACCAAGCACTATGCCCCATGACACCCACCCCTCAACCAAACACTATGCCCCATGGCTCCCACCCCTCAACCAAACACTATGCCCCATGGCCCCCTCTCCCATAACTAAACACAATGCCCCATGACTCCCACCCACAACTAAACACAATGCCCCATGCCTCCCACCCCCAACCAAGCACTATGCCCCATGACACCCACCCCTCAACCAAACACTATGCCCCATGGCTCCCAGCCCCAACCAAACACTATGACCCATGGCTCCCTCACCCACAACTAAACGCAATGCCCCATGCCTCCCACCCCCAACTAAACACAATGCCCCATGGCTCCCACCCCCAACCAAACACTATGACCCATGGCTCCCTCACCCACAACTAAACACAATGCCCCATGCCTCCCACCCACAACTAAACACAATGTCCCATGCCTCCCACCCCCAACCAAGCACTATGCCCCATGGCTCCCACCCCTCAACCAAACACTATGCCCCATGGCCCCCTCACCCCCAACCAAATCCTATGACCCATGGCCCCCTCACCCCCAACCAAACACAATGTCCCATGGCCCCATCACCCACAACCAAGCACTATGCCCCATGCCTCCCACCCCCAACCAAACACTATGCCCCATGGCCCCCTCACCCACAACTAAACACAATGCCCCATGCCTCCCACCCACAACTAAACACTATGCCCCATGGCTCCCACCCCTCAACCAAACACTATGCCCCATGGCCCCCTAACCCCCAACCAAACCCTATGACCCATGGCCCCCTCACCCCTCAACCAAACACGATGCCCCATGCCTCCCACCCCCAACCAAACACTATGACCCATGGCCCCCTCACCCACAACTAAACACAATGCCCCATGCCTCCCACCCCCAACTAAACACAATGCCCCATGCCTCCCACCCCAACCAAGCACTATGCCCCATGACACCCACCCCTCAACCAAACACTATGCCCCATGCCTCCCACCCCCAACCAAACACTATGCCCCATGGCCCCCTCACCCACAACTAAACACAATGCCCCATGCCTCCCACCCACAACTAAACACAATGCCCCATGCCTCCCACCCCCAACCAAGCACTATGCCCCATGACACCACCCATCAACCAAACACTATGCCCCATGGCTCCCACCCTTCAATCAAACACTATGCCCCATGGCTCCCTCACCCACAATTAAATACAATGCCCCATGCCTCCCACCCACAACTAAACACAATGCCCCATGCCTCCCACCCCCAACCAAGCACTATGCCCCATGACACCCACCCCTCAACCAAACACTATGCCCCATGGCTCCCACCCCTCAACCAAACACTATGCCCCATGGCCCCCTCTCCCATAACTAAACACAATGCCCCATGACTCCCACCCACAACTAAACACAATGCCCCATGCCTCCCACCCCCAACCAAGCACTATGCCCCATGACACCCACCCCTCAACCAAACACTATGCCCCATGGCTCCCACCCCCAACCAAACACTATGACCCATGGCTCCCTCACCCACAACTAAACGCAATGCCCCATGCCTCCCACCCCCAACTAAACACAATGCCCCATGCCTCACACCCCCAACCAAGCACTATGCCCCATGACACCCACCCCTAAACCAAACCCTATGACCTATGGCCCCCTCACCCCTCAACCAAACACTATGCCCCATGGCCCTCTCACCCCCAACCAAACACAATGTCCCATGGCCCCCTCACCCCCAACCAAACACAATGCCCCATGCCTCCCACCCCAACAAGCACTATGCCCCATGACACCCACCCCTCAACCAAACACTATTCCCCATGGCTCCCACCCCTCAACCAAACACTATGCCCCATGGCCCCCTCACCCACAACTAAACACAATGCCCCATGCCTCCCACCCACAACTAAACACAATGTCCCATGCCTCCCACCCCCAACCAAATCCTATGACCCATGGCCCCCTCACCCCCAACCAAACACAATGCCCCATGCCTCACCCCCCACCAAGCACTATGCCCCATGACAAACACCCCTAAACCAAACCCTATGACCCATGGCCCCCTCACCCCTCAACCAAACACTATGCCCCATGGCCCCCTCACCCCCAACCAAACACAATGTCCCATGGCCCCCTCACCCCCAACCAAACACAATGCCCCATGCCTCCCACCCCAACAAGCACTATGCCCCATGACACCCACCCCTCAACCAAACACTATGCCCCATGGCTCCCACCCCCAACCAAACACTATGCCCCATGGCCCCCTCACCCCCAACCAAATCCTATGACCCATGGCCCCCTCACCCCAACCAAACACAATGCCCCATGCCTCACCCCCCCACCAAGCACTATGCCCCATGACACCCACCCCTAAACCAAACCCTATGACCCATGGCCCCCTCACCCCTCAACCAAACACTATGCCCCATGGCCCCCTCACCCCCAACCAAACACAATGCCCCATGCCTCACACCCCCAACCAAGCACTATGCCCCATGACACCCACCCCTAAACCAAACCCTATGACCCATGGCCCCCTCACCCCTCAACCAAACACTATGCCCCATGGCCCCCTCACCCCCAACCAAACACAATGCCCCATGGTCCCCTCACCCCCAACCAAACACAATGCCCCATGCCTCCCACCCACAACCAAGCACTATGCCCCATGGCCCCCTCACCCCCAACCAAACCCTATGACCCATGGCCCCCTCACCACCAACCAAACACAATGCCCCATGCCTCACACCCCCAACCAAGCACTATGCCCCATGACACCCACCCCTAAACCAAACCCTATGACCCATGGCCCCCTCACCCCTCAACCAAACACTATGCCCCATGGCCCCCTCACCCCCAACCAAACACAATGCCCCATGGTCCCCTCACCCCAACCAAACACAATGCCCCATGGTCCCCTCACCCCCAACCAAACACAATGCCCCATGCCTCCCACCCACAACCAAGCACTATGCCCCATGCCTCCCACCCCCAACCAAACACTATGCCCCATGGCCCCCTCACCCACAACTAAACACAATGCCCCATGCCTCCCACCCACAACTAAAAACTATGCCCCATGGCTCCCACCCCTCAACCAAACACTATGCCCCATGGCCCCCTAACCCCCAACCAAACCCTATGACCCATGGCCCCCTCACCCCTCAACCAAACACGATGCCCCATGCCTCCCACCCCCAACCAAATACTATGACCCATGGCCCCCTCACCCACAACTAAACACAATGCCCCATGCCTCCCACCCCCAACTAAACACAATGCCCCATGCCTCCCACCCCAACCAAGCACTATGCCCCATGACACCCACCCCTCAACCAAACACTATGCCCCATGCCTCCCACCCCCAAACAAACACTATGCCCCATGGCCCCCTCACCCACAACTAAACACAATGCCCCATGCCTCCCACCCACAACTAAACACAATGTCCCATGCCTCCCACCCCCAACCAAGCACTATGCCCCATGACACCACCCCTCAACCAAACACTATGCCCCATGGCTCCCACCCTTCAACCAAACACTATGCCCCATGGCTCCCTCACCCACAATTAAACACAATGCCCCATGCCTCCCACCCACAACTAAACACAATGCCCCATGCCTCCCACCCCCAACCAAGCACTATGCCCCATGACACCCACCCCTCAACCAAACACTATGCCCCATGGCTCCCACCCCTCAACCAAACACTATGCCCCATGGCCCCCTCTCCCATAACTAAACACAATGCCCCATGACTCCCACCCACAACTAAACACAATGCCCCATGCCTCCCACCCACAACCAAGCACTATGCCCCATGACACCCACCCCTCAACCAAACACTATGCCTCATGGCTCCCACCCCTCAACCAAACACTATGCCCCATGGCCCCCTGACCCCCAACCAAACCCTATGACCCATGGCCCCCTCATCCCCAACCAAACACAATGCCCCATGCCTCACACCCCCAACAAGCACTATACCCCATGACACCCACCCCTCATCCAAACACTATGCCCCATGGCTCCCACCCCTCAACCAAACACTATGCCCCATGGCCCCCTCACCCACAACTAAACACAAAGCCCCATGCCTCCCATCCACAACTAAACACAATGCCCCATGCCTCCCACCCCCAACCAAGCACTATGCCCCATGACACCCACCCCTCAACCAAACACTATGCCCCATGGCTCCCACCCCTCAACCAAACACTATGCCCCATGGCCCCCTGACCCCCAACCAAACCCTATGACCCATGGCCCCCTCATCCCCAACCAAACACAATGCCCCATGCCTCAGACCCCCAACAAGCACTATGCCCCATGACACCCACCCCTCAACCAAACACTATGCCTCATGGCTCCCACCCCTCAACCAAACACTATGCCCCATGGCCCCCTCACCCACAACTAAACACAAAGCCCCATGCCTCCCATCCACAACTAAACACAATGCCCCATGCCTCCCACCCAAAACCAAGCACTATGCCCCATGACACCCACCCCTCAACCAAACACTATGCCCCATGGCTCCCACCCCTCAACCAAACACTATGCCCCATGGCCCCCTGACCCCCAACCAAACCCTATGACCCATGGCCCCCTCATCCCCAACCAAATACAATGTCCCATGCCTCATACCCCCAACTAAGCACTATGCCCCATGACACCCACTCCTAAACCAAACCCTATGACCCATGGCCCCCTCACCCCTCAACCAAACACTATGCCCCATGGCCCCCTCACCCCCAACCAAACACAGTGCCCCATGGCCCCTGCACCCCCAACCAAACACAATGCCCCATGTCTCCCACCCCCAACAAGCACTATGCCCCATGAAACCCACCCCTCAACCAAACACTATGCCCCATGGCTCCCACCCCTCAACCAAACACTATGCCCCATGGCCCCTCACCCACAACTAAACACAATGCCCCATGCCTACCACCCACAACTAAACACAATGCCCCATGCCTTCCACCCCCAACCAGTACTATGCCCCATGATACCCACCCCTCAACCAAACACTATGCCCCATGGCTCCCAGCCCTCAACCAAACACTATACACCATGGCCCTCTCACCCCCAACCAAACCCTATGATCCATGGCCCCCTCACCCCCAACCAAACACAATGCCCCATGCCTCACACCCCCAACCAAGCACTATGCCCCAAGACACCCACCCCTAAACCAAACCCTATGACCCATGGCCCCCTCACCCCTCAACCAAACACTATGCCCCATGGCCCCCTCACCCCTCAACCAAACACTATGCCCCATGGCTCCCACCCCCAACCAGCATTATGCCCCATGACACCCACCCCTCAACCAAACACTATGCCCCATGGCTCCCAGCCCTCAACCAAACACTATGCCCCATGGCCCCCTCACCCCCAACCAAACCCTATGACCCATGGCCCCCTCACCCCCAACCAAACACAATGCCCCATGCCTCCCACCCCTCAACCAAACACTATGCCCCATAGCTCCCTCACCATAACTAAACACAATGCCCCATGACTCCCACCCACAACTAAACACAATGCCCCTTGCCTCCCACCCCCAACCAAGCACTATGCCCCATGACACCCACCCCTCAACCAAACACTATGCCCCATCGCCCCCTCACCCCCAACCAAACATTATGACCCATGGCCCCCTCACCCCCAACCAAACACAATGCCCCATGCCTCACACCCCCAACCAAGCACTATGCCCCATGACACCCACCCCTAAACCAAACACTATGCCCCATGGCCCCCTCGCCCACAACTAAACACAATGCCCCATGCCTCCCACCCACAACTAAACACAATGCCCCATGCCTCCCACCCCCAACCAAGCACTATGCCCCATGACACCCACCCCTCAACCAAACACTATGCCCCATGGCTCCCACCCCTCAACCAAACACTATGCCCCATGGCCCCCTCACCCACAATTAAACACAATGCCCCATGCCTCCCACCGACAACTAAACACAATGCCCCATGCCTCCCACCCACAACCAAGCACTATGCCCCATGACACCCACCCCTCAACCAAACACTATGCCTCATGGCTCCCAACCCTCAACCAAACACTATGCCCCATGGCTCCCTCACCATAACTAAACACAATGCCCCATGACTCCCACCCACAACTAAACACAATGCCCCATGCCTCCCACCCCCAACCAAGCACTATGCCCCATGACACCCACCCCTCAACCAAACACTATGCCCCATGGCCCCCTCACCCCCAACCAAACCCTATGACCCATGGCCCCCTCACCCCCAACCAAACACAATGCCCCATGCCTCACACCCCCAACCAAGCACTATGCCCCAAGACACCCACCCCTAAACCAAACCATATGACCCATGGCCCCCTCACCCCTCAACCAAACACTATGCCCCATGGCCCCCTCACCCCTCAACCAAACACTATGCCCCATGGCACCCACCCCTCAACCAAACACTATGCCCCATGGCCTCCTCACCCACAACTAAACTCAATACCCCATGCCTCCCACCCACAACTAAACACAATGCCCCATGCCTCCCACCCCCAACCAGCACTATGCCCCATGACACCCACCCCTCAACCAAACACTATGCCCCATGGCTCCCAGCCCTCAACCAAACACTATTCCCCATGGCCCCCTCACCCCCAACCAAACCCTATGACCCATGGCCCCCTCACCCCCAACCAAACACAATGCCCCATGCCTCACACCACCAACCAAGCACTATGCCCCATGACACCCACCCCTAAACCAAACCCTATGACCCATGGACCCCTCACCCCTCAACCAAACACTATGCCCCATGGCCCCCTCAACCCCAACCAAACACAATGCCCCATGGCCCCCTCACCTCCAACCAAACACAATGCCCCATGCCTCCCACCCCCAACCAAGCACTATGCCCCATGACACCCACCCCTCAACCAAACACTATGCCCCATGCCTCCCACCCCCAACCAGCACTATGCCCCATGACACCCACCCCTCAACCAAACACTATGCCCCATGGCTCCCAGCCCTCAACCAAACACTATGCCCCATGGCCCCCTCACCCCCAACCAAACCCTATGACCCATGGCCCCCTCACCACCAACCAAACACAATGCCCCATGCCTCACACCCCCAACCAAGCACTATGCCCCATGACACCCACCCCTAAACCAAACCCTATGACCCATGGCCCCCTCACCCCTCAACCAAACACTATGCCCCATGGCCCCCTCACCCCCAACCAAACACAATGCCCCATGGTCCCCTCACCCCCAACCAAACACAATGCCCCATGGTCCCCTCACCCCCAACCAAACACAATGCCCCATGCCTCCCACCCACAACCAAGCACTATGCCCCATGCCTCCCACCCCCAACCAAACACTATGCCCCATGGCCCCCTCACCCACAACTAAACACAATGCCTCATGCCTCCCACCCACAACTAAACACTATGCCCCATGGCTCCCACCCCTCAACCAAACACTATGCCCCATGGCCCCCTAACCCCCAACCAAACCCTATGACCCATGGCCCCCTCACCCCTCAACCAAACACGATGCCCCATGCCTCCCACCCCCAACCAAACACTATGACCCATGGCCCCCTCACCCACAACTAAACACAATGCCCCATGCCTCCCACCCCCAACTAAACACAATGCCCCATGCCTCCCACCCCAACCAAGCACTATGCCCCATGACACCCACCCCTCAACCAAACACTATGCCCCATGCCTCCCACCCCCAACCAAACACTATGCCCCATGGCCCCCTCACCCACAACTAAACACAATGCCCCATGCCTCCCACCCACAACTAAACACAATGCCCCATGCCTCCCACCCCCAACCAAGCACTATGCCCCATGACACCACCCCTCAACCAAACACTATGCCCCATGGCTCCCACCCTTCAACCAAACACTATGCCCCATGGCTCCCTCACCCACAATTAAACACAATGCCCCATGCCTCCCACCCACAACTAAACACAATGCCCCATGCCTCCCACCCCCAACCAAGCACTATGCCCCATGACACCCACCCCTCAACCAAACACTATGCCCCATGGCTCCCACCCCTCAACCAAACACTATGCCCCATGGCCCCCTCTCCCATAACTAAACACAATGCCCCATGACTCCCACACACAACTAAACACAATGCCCCATGCCTCCCACCCCCAACCAAGCACTATGCCCCATGACACCCACCCCTCAACCAAACACTATGCCCCATGGCTCCCACCCCCAACCAAACACTATGACCCATGGCTCCCTCACCCACAACTAAACGCAATGCCCCATGCCTCCCACCCCCAACTAAACACAATGCCCCATGGCTCCCACCCCCAACCAAACACTATGACCCATGGCTCCCTCACCCACAACTAAACACAATGCCCCATGCCTCCCACCCACAACTAAACACAATGTCCCATGCCTCCCACCCCCAACCAAGCACTATGCCCCATGGCTCCCACCCCTCAACCAAACACTATGCCCCATGGCCCCCTCACCCCCAACCAAATCCTATGACCCATGGCCCCCTCACCCCCAACCAAACACAATGTCCCATGGCCCCATCACCCACAACCAAGCACTATGCCCCATGCCTCCCACCCCCAACCAAACACTATGCCCCATGGCCCCCTCACCCACAACTAAACACAATGCCCCATGCCTCCCACCCACAACTAAACACTATGCCCCATGGCTCCCACCCCTCAACCAAACACTATGCCCCATGGCCCCCTAACCCCCAACCAAACCCTATGACCCATGGCCCCCTCACCCCTCAACCAAACACGATGCCCCATGCCTCCCACCCCCAACCAAACACTATGACCCATGGCCCCCTCACCCACAACTAAACACAATGCCCCATGCCTCCCACCCCCAACTAAACACAATGCCCCATGCCTCCACCCCAACCAAGCACTATGCCCCATGACACCCACCCCTCAACCAAACACTATGCCCCATGCCTCCCACCCCCAACCAAACACTATGCCCCATGGCCCCCTCACCCACAACTAAACACAATGCCCCATGCCTCCCACCCACAACTAAACACAATGCCCCATGCCTCCCACCCCCAACCAAGCACTATGCCCCATGACACCACCCATCAACCAAACACTATGCCCCATGGCTCCCACCCTTCAATCAAACACTATGCCCCATGGCTCCCTCACCCACAATTAAACACAATGCCCCATGCCTCCCACCCACAACTAAACACAATGCCCCATGCCTCCCACCCCCAACCAAGCACTATGCCCCATGACACCCACCCCTCAACCAAACACTATGCCCCATGCCTCCCACCCCCAACCAAACACTATGCCCCATGGCCCCCTCACCCACAACTAAACACAATGCCCCATGCCTCCCACCCACAACTAAACACAATGCCCCATGCCTCCCACCCCCAACCAAGCACTATGCCCCATGACACCACCCCTCAACCAAACACTATGCCCCATGGCTCCCACCCTTCAACCAAACACTATGCCCCATGGCTCCCTCACCCACAATTAAACACAATGCCCCATGCCTCCCACCCACAACTAAACACAATGCCCCATGCCTCCCACCCCCAACCAAGCACTATGCCCCATGACACCCACCCCTCAACCAAACACTATGCCCCATGGCTCCCACCCCTCAACCAAACACTATGCCCCATGGCCCCCTCTCCCATAACTAAACACAATGCCCCATGACTCCCACCCACAACTAAACACAATGCCCCATGCCTCCCACCCCCAACCAAGCACTATGCCCCATGACACCCACCCCTCAACCAAACACTATGCCCCATGGCTCCCACCCCCAACCAAACACTATGACCCATGGCTCCCTCACCCACAACTAAACGCAATGCCCCATGCCTCCCACCCCCAACTAAACACAATGCCCCATGGCTCCCACCCCCAACCAAACACTATGACCCATGGCTCCCTCACCCACAACTAAACACAATGCCCCATGCCTCCCACCCACAACTAAACACAATGTCCCATGCCTCCCACCCCCAACCAAGCACTATGCCCCATGGCTCCCACCCCTCAACCAAACACTATGCCCCATGGCCCCCTCACCCCCAACCAAATCCTATGACCCATGGCCCCCTCACCCCCAACCAAACACAATGTCCCATGGCCCCATCACCCACAACCAAGCACTATGCCCCATGCCTCCCACCCCCAACCAAACACTATGCCCCATGGCCCCCTCACCCACAACTAAACACAATGCCCCATGCCTCCCACCCACAACTAAACACTATGCCCCATGGCTCCCACCCCTCAACCAAACACTATGCCCCATGGCCCCCTAACCCCCAACCAAACCCTATGACCCATGGCCCCCTCACCCCTCAACCAAACACGATGCCCCATGCCTCCCACCCCCAACCAAACACTATGACCCATGGCCCCCTCACCCACAACTAAACACAATGCCCCATGCCTCCCACCCCCAACTAAACACAATGCCCCATGCCTCCCACCCCAACCAAGCACTATGCCCCATGACACCCACTCCTCAACCAAACACTATGCCCCATGCCTCCCACCCCCAACCAAACACTATGCCCCATGGCCCCCTCACCCACAACTAAACACAATGCCCCATGCCTCCCACCCACAACTAAACACAATGCCCCATGCCTCCCACCCCCAACCAAGCACTATGCCCCATGACACCACCCATCAACCAAACACTATGCCCCATGGCTCCCACCCTTCAATCAAACACTATGCCCCATGGCTCCCTCACCCACAATTAAATACAATGCCCCATGCCTCCCACCCACAACTAAACACAATGCCCCATGCCTCCCACCCCCAACCAAGCACTATGCCCCATGACACCCACCCCTCAACCAAACACTATGCCCCATGGCTCCCACCCCTCAACCAAACACTATGCCCCATGGCCCCCTCTCCCATAACTAAACACAATGCCCCATGACTCCCACCCACAACTAAACACAATGCCCCATGCCTCCCACCCCCAACCAAGCACTATGCCCCATGACACCCACCCCTCAACCAAACACTATGCCCCATGGCTCCCACCCCCAACCAAACACTATGACCCATGGCTCCCTCACCCACAACTAAACGCAATGCCCCATGCCTCCCACCCCCAACTAAACACAATGCCCCATGCCTCACACCCCCAACCAAGCACTATGCCCCATGACACCCACCCCTAAACCAAACCCTATGACCTATGGCCCCCTCACCCCTCAACCAAACACTATGCCCCATGGCCCTCTCACCCCCAACCAAACACAATGTCCCATGGCCCCCTCACCCCCAACCAAACACAATGCCCCATGCCTCCCACCCCAACAAGCACTATGCCCCATGACACCCACCCCTCAACCAAACACTATTCCCCATGGCTCCCACCCCTCAACCAAACACTATGCCCCATGGCCCCCTCACCCACAACTAAACACAATGCCCCATGCCTCCCACCCACAACTAAACACAATGTCCCATGCCTCCCACCCCCAACCAAATCCTATGACCCATGGCCCCCTCACCCCCAACCAAACACAATGCCCCATGCCTCACCCCCCACCAAGCACTATGCCCCATGACAAACACCCCTAAACCAAACCCTATGACCCATGGCCCCCTCACCCCTCAACCAAACACTATGCCCCATGGCCCCCTCACCCCCAACCAAACACAATGTCCCATGGCCCCCTCACCCCCAACCAAACACAATGCCCCATGCCTCCCACCCCAACAAGCACTATGCCCCATGACACCCACCCCTCAACCAAACACTATGCCCCATGGCTCCCACCCCCAACCAAACACTATGCCCCATGGCCCCCTCACCCCCAACCAAATCCTATGACCCATGGCCCCCTCACCCCAACCAAACACAATGCCCCATGCCTCACCCCCCCCACCAAGCACTATGCCCCATGACACCCACCCCTAAACCAAGCCCTATGACCCATGGCCCCCTCACCCCTCAACCAAACACTATGCCCCATGGCCCCCTCACCCCCAACCAAACACAATGCCCCATGCCTCACACCCCCAACCAAGCACTATGCCCCATGACACCCACCCCTAAACCAAACCCTATGACCCATGGCCCCCTCACCCCTCAACCAAACACTATGCCCCATGGCCCCCTCACCCCCAACCAAACACAATGCCCCATGGTCCCCTCACCCCCAACCAAACACAATGCCCCATGCCTCCCACCCACAACCAAGCACTATGCCCCATGGCCCCCTCACCCCCAACCAAACCCTATGACCCATGGCCCCCTCACCACCAACCAAACACAATGCCCCATGCCTCACACCCCCAACCAAGCACTATGCCCCATGACACCCACCCCTAAACCAAACCCTATGACCCATGGCCCCCTCACCCCTCAACCAAACACTATGCCCCATGGCCCCCTCACCCCCAACCAAACACAATGCCCCATGGTCCCCTCACCCCAACCAAACACAATGCCCCATGGTCCCCTCACCCCCAACCAAACACAATGCCCCATGCCTCCCACCCACAACCAAGCACTATGCCCCATGCCTCCCACCCCCAACCAAACACTATGCCCCATGGCCCCCTCACCCACAACTAAACACAATGCCCCATGCCTCCCACCCACAACTAAAAACTATGCCCCATGGCTCCCACCCCTCAACCAAACACTATGCCCCATGGCCCCCTAACCCCCAACCAAACCCTATGACCCATGGCCCCCTCACCCCTCAACCAAACACGATGCCCCATGCCTCCCACCCCCAACCAAATACTATGACCCATGGCCCCCTCACCCACAACTAAACACAATGCCCCATGCCTCCCACCCCCAACTAAACACAATGCCCCATGCCTCCCACCCCAACCAAGCACTATGCCCCATGACACCCACCCCTCAACCAAACACTATGCCCCATGCCTCCCACCCCCAAACAAACACTATGCCCCATGGCCCCCTCACCCACAACTAAACACAATGCCCCATGCCTCCCACCCACAACTAAACACAATGCCCCATGCCTCCCACCCCCAACCAAGCACTATGCCCCATGACACCACCCCTCAACCAAACACTATGCCCCATGGCTCCCACCCTTCAACCAAACACTATGCCCCATGGCTCCCTCACCCACAATTAAACACAATGCCCCATGCCTCCCACCCACAACTAAACACAATGCCCCATGCCTCCCACCCCCAACCAAGCACTATGCCCCATGACACCCACCCCTCAACCAAACACTATGCCCCATGGCTCCCACCCCTCAACCAAACACTATGCCCCATGGCCCCCTCTCCCATAACTAAACACAATGCCCCATGACTCCCACCCACAACTAAACACAATGCCCCATGCCTCCCACCCCCAACCAAGCACTATGCCCCATGACACCCACCCCTCAACCAAACACTATGCCCCATGGCTCCCACCCCCAACCAAACACTACGACCCATGGCTCCCTCACCCACAACTAAACGCAATGCCCCATGCCTCCCACCCCCAACTAAACACAATGCCCCATGCCTCACACCCCCAACCAAGCACTATGCCCCATGACACCCACCCCTAAACCAAACCCTATGACCCATGGCCCCCTCACCCCTCAACCAAACACTATGCCCCATGGCCCCCTCACCCCCAACCAAACACAATGTCCCATGGCCCCCTCACCCCCAACCAAACACAATGCCCCATGCCTCCCACCCCAACAAGCACTATGCCCCATGACACCCACCCCTCAACCAAACACTATGCCCCATGGCTCCCACCCCTCAACCAAACACTATGCCCCATGGCCCCCTCACCCACAACTAAACACAATGCCCCATGCCTCCCACCCACAACTAAACACAATGTCCCATGCCTCCCACCCCCAACCAAGCACTATGCCCCATGGCTCCCACCCCTCAACCAAACACTATGCCCCATGGCCCCCTCACCCCCAACCAAATCCTATGACCCATGGCCCCCTCACCCCCAACCAAACACAATGTCCCATGGCCCCCTCACCCACAACCAAGCACTATGCCCCATGCCTCCCACCCCCAACCAAACACTATGCCCCATGGCCCCCTCACCCACAACTAAACACAATGCCCCATGCCTCCCACCCACAACTAAACACTATGCCCCATGGCTCCCACCCCTCAACCAAACACTATGCCCCATGGCCCCCTAACCCCCAACCAAACCCTATGACCCATGGCCCCCTCACCCCTCAACCAAACACGATGCCCCATGCCTCCCACCCCCAACCAAACACTATGACCCATGGCCCCCTCACCCACAACTAAACACAATGCCCCATGCCTCCCACCCACAACTAAACTCAATGCCCCATGCCTCCCACCCCAACCAAGCACTATGCCACATGACACCCACCCCTCAACCAAACACTATGCCCCATGCCTCCCACCCCCAACCAAACACTATGCCCCATGGCCCCCTCACCCACAACTAAACACAATGCCCCATGCCTCCCACCCACAACTAAACACAATGCCCCATGCCTCCCACCCCCAACCAAGCACTATGCCCCATGACACCACCCATCAACCAAACACTATGCCCCATGGCTCCCACCCTTCAACCAAACACTATGCCCCATGGCTCCCTCACCCACAATTAAACACAATGCCCCATGCCTCCCACCCACAACTAAACACAATGCCCCATGCCTCCCACCCCCAACCAAGCACTATGCCCCATGACACCCACCCCTCAACCAAACACTATGCCCCATGGCTCCCACCCCTCAACCAAACACTATGCCCCATGGCCCCCTCTCCCATAACTAAACACAATGCCCCATGACTCCCACCCACAACTAAACACAATGCCCCATGCCTCCCACCCCCAACCAAGCACTATGCCCCATGACACCCACCCCTCAACCAAACACTATGCCCCATGGCTCCCACCCCCAACCAAACACTATGACCCATGGCTCCCTCACCCACAACTAAACGCAATGCCCCATGCCTCCCACCCCCAACTAAACACAATGCCCCATGCCTCATACCCCCAACCAAGCACTATGCCCCATGACACCCACCCCTAAACCAAACCCTATGACCCATGGCCCCCTCACCCCTCAACCAAACACTATGCCCCATGGCCCCCTCACCCCCAACCAAACACAATGCCCCATGCCTCCCACCCCAACAAGCACTATGCCCCATGACACCCACCCCTCAACCAAACACTATGCCCCATGGCTCCCACCCCTCAACCAAACACTATGCCCCATGGCCCCCTCACCCACAACTAAACACAATGCCCCATGCCTCCCACCCACAACTAAACACAATGTCCCATGCCTCCCACCCCCAACCAAGCACTATGCCCCATGGCTCCCACCCCTCAACCAAACGCTATGCCCCATGGCCCCCTCACCCCCAACCAAATCCTATGACCCATGGCCCCCTCACCCCAACCAAACACAATGCCCCATGCCTCACCCCCCCACCAAGCACTATGCCCCATGACACCCACCCCTAAACCAAACCCTATGACCCATGGCCCCCTCACCCCTCAACCAAACACTATGCCCCATGGCCCCCTCACCCCCAACCAAACACAATGCCCCATGCCCCCCTTACCCCAACCAAACACAATGCCCCATGCCTCCCACCCCCCAACCAAGCACTATGCCCCATGACACCCACCCCTCAACCAAACACTATGCCCCATGCCTCCCACCCCCAACCAAACACTATGCCCCATGGCCCCCTCACCCACAACTAAACACAATGCCCCATGCCTCCCACCCACAACTAAACACTATGCCCCATGGCTCCCACCCCTCAACCAAACACTATGCCCCATGGCCCCCTCACCCCCAACCAAATCCTATGACCCATGGCCCCCTCACCCCTCAACCAAACACTATGCCCTATGGCCCCCTCACCCCCAACCAAACACAATGCCCCATGGCCCCCTCTCCCCCAACCAAACACAATGCCCCATGCCTCCCACCCCTCAACCAAACACAATGCCCCGTGGCACCCTCACCCCCAACCAAACACAATGCCCCATGCCTCACACCCCCAACCAAGCACTATGCCCCATGACACCCACCCCTAAACCAAACCCTATGACCCATGGCCCCCTCATCCCCAACCAAACCCTATGCCCCATGGCCCCCTCACCCCCAACCAAACACTATTCCCCATGGCTCCCACCACACTTCGGGCCAACATCTCTAATCAGGCACAAACTCGAACCCCCACCCCCCAAATCAGCATACAAACTGGCAAGCATGCACACATACAGACCCTGCATCTCAACATACACCACACTTGCACTCCAAAACAAACATTCATGCACACCTGGCACCACCCCACCCCCGCATCTCAACATACACAACACAAACATACAAAAACAAACATTCATGCACACCCAACACCCCCCAACCCCGCATCTCAACATACACTACACAAACATACAGCAGAACAGACCCGACACACAAACACAAACAAACAGACCACTTACCGGACGTGCTGGAAGGCAGGCTAGGTGGAAAGCTGGCAAGGTAAGTGGAGTGGTACTACGGCTAGCGTGGCAAGCAAGGCAGAAATGCCTACCGGCATCAAGCCTTATTGACCACACCAGCCGTAGTGCTGGCACTCCATTGGTGCAGCACACACACACTACATGGCTCATAGGAGCGAGGTGGTGCGTGTGTGCTGAGCCAATGAGGGCCAGTGTTTTGTCCAGCCTGGAATACAACAAAGACTTTTCTAATGGAGGGCGGCCGATGCTGCTTGTGGCACGCACTCCATTAGGAAAGTCTTTGTGCCTTGTGGGACGGACAAAACAGCATGGCGGGCTGCAACTGGCCTGCGGGCCGTATGTTGTGCACCCATGATCTATGCAGAAAAATTGATTACCCCCTTGCAAAATACAACATGAAAACAACGCCATGTCACCCAACCCCTCCCCAGCTCCGCCACCCAACACACCATGGCATGTCATGCAATGTGAAACCAAACAAAGCAATGGCCAAGGACCTGACACAAGTGTCACAAAGTGCACTGTCCCAAATGGAAACTGGCCACAGACAATATGGTCCCAGTAATCAATAACAAACAGCACACATGACCAAATACTTACCACCAACACAATACACCAACACACCATGATACATAGCAAAAACATGACAGTACTAAGCAAAAGTAGTGGTAGTCTTACAACCTGAATAAGCCAGCACATCGACCCCTTCCAACTGTAGAGTGTTGCTGCCACGCAAATGTGTCAGTGTACTGCATACAACATGAACTCCATCTGCAAAGGAGACGGCCTTGTGAAGACATGAGGAAGGAACCTGCAAATTAGGAGGAAGACATGGATGCACAAGCACATATAAATACACCATGCAGTGTACAATACAACAACAATACCCACTAGGGATGTACACACAGTTATGACTACAGACTGCCCACACAGCTCATGGGAGACCAATGTCACTGTGTAAGTCACTGTCACTTGGTCACACCCTTTGCAAGCCCATGGAAACGGGAAGCAGGAGGGGTGTGCATGTCACAAACCCAAGCATCTAACCCAAACTCAGGACAAGCCTGCATGTGCCCAGCCAGACTACAGTGGATGCCCATGGGAGCCACACAAGTCAACACACTGTAAAAAAATAAAAAATAAAAAATGGCCATGTGGGTGCCGGGGGGGCACCCAGGAGGTTCGAGGACAGGGTGCACACCAACACCCACCTGCGTGGATGTTGGGGAAAAAATATACCTCCATGGGCTCATGGCCTGCACGGCTATGCAAATGTGTGAGAACTGCCGTCGCTGTCTTCAGCCTCTGCTGCACCATCAGGAGGTGGTGGCACTATGGGAGGCAGCCCACGCAAAGCCCTGGTATGGTCCTCCATGGCAGCAAGCATGCGGGTCTGGAATGTCTGATTCTGGAGGATTAAAGTGCAGAGATCCCCATGGAGCACCTCACGGGTTGCCTGCTGTTCTGCACGCATGGCCTCACGTGATGCCCGCATCTCCTCACGTGTTGCCTGCAGCTCAGCTGAGAGCGAACGTGTGAGCTGCTCCAGCTTCTGTTGTGCCATAAGTTTATGGGAAGCCTCAAGGTTGTCAGGCTGAGATCCTGGTGTCTGCGGAAGCTGCTGAACCCCCGACAATCCACCCAAAATGTGGCACTCTGAGCTGATAATATATATAACCGCTCAGTTTACCTCACTTCCAGGGGAAAGGGGGAAGAGACAAATAAACAAACACCAGGCTGGAAGCTATCAACTCGCTGGTTCTTCACCTGTAGTTAAAACATAAACATGTAATACACCTCATTACTCAATGGATTACTATACTAACCTTAAACCTCTATATCCTTTACCAAAATAGTCAAAAAACTATACCTGGTACTTCTCTTCAGTATGCCCAGAGAAGTGATAAGCAGACAAGACTTCCTTACTTGTTGACCAGAATCTTAAAGATTATTCAGCCTTCTCAGCAGGTCCATGAATGTAATATTTAACTTTGTAGTTCGTCTTCTCAACTTCAAGATTCTTGAACAAGGTCTAAAGTTCTTCAAATAAGTTTAAAGAAGTTCTTTTAAGTTCTTGTATTTATTTTTACTCTGGAACGAATTTTAAACTTGCGATGAAATCTTCACGTGGAAAATCCAGCACACGCACTAAAATCCAAACCGCGGGTAAAACGCATAAGCGCTGAAAATCCAAACCGCGGGATAAAACACACACGCTTTAATCCAAGTCGCAGGAAATACACACATGCGCTGAAAATCCAAACCGCGGGAAAAAACACACGCGCTTTACTCCAAGTCGCGGGACATACGCACACGCGCTGAAAATCCAAACCGTGGGAAAAAACACACGCGCTTTACTCCAAGTCGCGGGAAATATGCACACACGCTGAAAATCCAAATAGCGGGTAAGACGCACACGCGCTAAAGTCCAAGACGCGAGTAAAGCTCACTCGTGCTAAAGTCCAACCCACGAAAAAATACGCATATGTGCAAAAACCAAATCGCGGGAAAAAAGCACACACGCTTTTATTTTATCACGTGACACTTCTGAGAGCTCGCGCGAAAGCTCCACATAGATTTGTTCTTGCGCACGCGCAGATACGAAACGCGTAATATAACACACACGCAAACTCACGTAGAAAAACCCTCGCGTATATGAACAGTAAACGCGAGTCCAAAGTTCACGCTCGCGCTTCACTCTCTCGCGCAGAGTCACACGCGCAGGCTCAAGGTAACGGGAAAAAAAATCACACGCTAGTTTATAATGATACGTAGGAAAGAAAACAAACGTACGCGCTTCAGTTTTTAGATACAGATTTGCGATTTCAATCCTTTTAAATTAATATAACCTTTTTACAAAGTTCATCAAAACATGGAAAGTCACTTATCTTGTGATTGAGACTTGAAAACTTCTTTTCTCAGAAAATTGGAAATTTCTCACTCCTGTCCTGTGTCTCCACCAAACTCCGACTAACTCCTGTTATATTTTCAAAGATGCCGCTCGACTGCTTGAAACTTGACACCCTTGAACAAGTTAAGCAGGAGCAGCAAAGCACACAACCTCTCAGCTGGGTAAAGACGATGAAAGGCAGTTTAGAATGTTCACTGTCCTCCCTATAAGCTCTCCAGCCAATTAGAATTTAGACTGAGAACCTCCATCTTAGCTTGGGGCATTTTCCATAGACTGCAATGAAGGTTAAGGGCAAAATTGGCTGTTTAAAAATATAACCCATAATAACTTCCCAAAACCTTTCTATACTAAATATGTGTCTCCCCTGACCCAATGTAAATGAGTATATGATACTGTATGTAAAAGTATATGTCGCTCCAACCTGACAGTACCTGACAGTACCCCCCTCCTAACGCCCAGTCCCTGGGCCACTTTTCAATGGAAATTTTTTGGGGAATCTTTCAACCAAACGAGGAGCATGCACATCACTTGCTTTCTCCCAAGTGCGCTCTTCAGGACCAGAGCCCTCCCAATAAATGAGATACTGTAGCTTTCCTCTTACTCTTATAGAGTCCAGAATTCTCTTAACCAGAAATTCTTCGGCAGCATCTTCCTCAATCACAACTGCTGAAGGAGTAGGTGTTAATCTAGTTCCTTTAACCACAGGTTTTAATAAACTAACATGGAAAGTTGGATGAGTTTTCATATGTCTGGGTAATCTAAGACGAACAGCCACTGGATTAATCACCTTTTCGACAACAAACGGTCCTACGAAACGAGGACAAAACTTATTTCTTCCTTTAATTCTCAAAAACTTGGTTGATAACCTGACCAAATCTCCCTCACTATATTGAGGACTGATCTTTCTTTTACGGTCAGCAAACCCTTTGTATTTTTGTTTACTCTCCACCAACACCCCTTTTGCCTTTTCCAAGTTTCTTTTCATGACTTCTAGTCTCCTTCGACTTCTGGGTTTCCTGAATCATTATTGATCTCAATACTAAGAAAACGAGGATGAAAACCTCGTCCCAAATAAAACGGAGACATAGAGGTGGCATCCTTACTACAGTTGTTATATGCGAATTCTGCAACCCACAACAAATCTACCCACTCTTCACCTGTCTGCAGATAACACCTCAAATATTTTTCCAACTCCTGATTTATCCTTTCTACCTGCCCATTGGTTTCGGGATGGTAACCTGATGATAGACATACCTCAACTCCCAACCTCTTACAAAAAGCTCTCCAAAACTTAGAAATAAATTGAGACCCTCTATCTGAGATGACCTGACTGGGAATTCCATGTAATCTTACCACTTCTTGCAAGAAACTGTGAGCTAAACTATCAGCGGTAACCTCTCCCTTCATTGGAATGAAATGTGCTTCTTTAGTGAGTAAATCAACTACAACCAATACCGATGTACACCCTTTATCTTGTGGAAGATCCGTGATGAAATCTAAGGACACTGAGTACCAAGGCCGCTGTGGAACTGGTAACGGCTCCAATAACCCAGAAGGCTTTCCGATGAGATTCTTAGATCTAGCACAAACTTCACAGGTCTCAACAAAATTAAGGGTATCTTGTCGAATGTTTTCCCACCAAAAATTTCTTCTGACCAACTCAAGAGTCTTCCGGTACCCTGGATGTCCTGCCAAAACTGATTCGTGACACTCCTTCAACATTTTTTCTCTGAGTTCAATTGATGGTAAATAGAGTCTGTCATCTAAATAAGGTAAACCATCTTTAATTTTGCGAGCTGGATCCAAACGAACCCAATCTTCAAGTTGTGTCTCAGAAATGGATTCCCGTACTTTCTTGAAGATTTCGTTCTCCTTTTCAATCCCAGCAAGAACAAAACGTTCGGGAGCGATCAATGGAAGAGGTTCACAGACCGACTTAACCTCACTTTGTGGAAACTGCCGTGACAGAGCATCTGCTTTTTTATTTTGATTACCTGGCTTAAAAGTAACTATAAAGTCATAATCTGCAAAAAATAAGGACCACCTAAGTTGTCGAGGTGTCAGAGTTTTTGCTGTCTTCAAAAAAAGTTAATTTCGGTGGTCAGTTAATACTGTCACAGTGTGACGTGCTCCTTTTAAAAAATGTCGCCATCCTTCAAATGCTGCTTTGATAGCAAGAAGCTCTCGGTCTGAAATGGTGTCATTTTCTTCCGCAGGTGAAAATCTCTTAGAAAAGTAGGCCACTGGATGCAATTGTCCTGTAACATTATGCCTCTGAGACAACACTGCTCCCATTGCCACATTGGAAGCATCAGCCTCTACAAAAAATGGTTTGGAAGTATCAGGATGAATCAAGATAGGAGAGGTAATGAATTTCTCCTTCAAAATTTGAAAAGCCTCATCAGCCTTAGCTTCCCAAACAAATGGAACTCCTTTTTTTAAAGGAGGAGAACCATCTTCGGTTCCGGAAGCACCTCAAAACCTTCCTCTTTGCTTCTGCTTTCTCTCTCCCTCTCCCCTGCTAATTCTTCATTGAAACTGCACTGAACCTGCACCTGGGTCACTCTCACCGACCTTGGTCCTTGGCCCAGCCACTCTCCACTTGCACGGCCTCCCTGGCAACCCCTGCACTGCGGGACTGTCTCTGCATCCCTTACAGCCCCCCCCTCCCAGCACTTGTCTGCACTTACCTTGCACTTGCCACCAGCTGGCCCTATTTATTATTTATTATTTTTATTCTACTTACCCTGTTCAGCACTTCCCCCTCTCCCCTTCCCCTTGCACTTTTTCCCTTCCCCCTACCCCTGCACTTGCGCGATCCGAATGACATCTGGCCTAGTAGGATCGTTGTCTGTCTTTCCCCCCTGTTCCCCCCTCCCCGCCTTGTCGCGCCTTGAAACACTTGTGTATAGGCACGTTACAAATGCCATATCATATCATATCATATCAAAAGTCAAGTAATTGGAGCTACTAAACTGGAGAAGCCTTCAATGAATCTTCGGTAAAAATTGGCAAATCCCAAAAAGCTCTGGATCTCCTTCACCTTAGTTGGAGTAGGCCATTCACGAACCACTTCCACCTTTTTTGGATTCATTTCTAGGCCACAAGGAGTGATCACAAATCCTAAAAATTCTACCTAATCCGTATGGAACTGACTCTTCTCCAATTTAGCGTAAAGATTATTCTCTCTCAATTTTCTTAAGACCTGTCGAACGTGAATTTTGTGTTTCTCCAAATTCTGGGAAAAAATCAAAATGTCGTCAATATAGACGATAACAAAAACATCAAGAAATTCCCGAAGAACCTCATCGGTAAAAAATTGAAAAGCCGCTGGGGCATTGCAAAGACCGAAAGGCATCACTTGGTACTCGTACAGGCCAAATCTGGTCTTAAATGCCGTCTTCCACTCATCCCCCTCTTGGACCCTTACAAGATGATAAGCTCCACGTAAATACAACTTAGAAAATATGGTAGCACCTTGGATTTGATTTAACATTTCTGAATTGAGAGGGAGAGGATACCGATTTTTCAATGTCATTCGATTTACCGCCCTGTAATCTATACAAGTTCTGAGAGAACCATCAGCTTTAGGCACAAAGAACAATGGTGAGGCTGCCGGCGATTGAGAGTGCTGAATAAATCCCTTAGCCAAATTTTCCTTTAAATATTCTTTCAAATAATCATTCTCTTTTTCTGTCACGGCATAAACCCTACAGCTAGGTAAAATAGCTCCAGGCTCCAACTCTATCTTGCAATCAAAAGGTCTATGAGGAGGCAACTCTCCAGCTTCCTTTTCATCAAATACATCCCAAAAATCCTGATAACAAGTTGGAAGTTCACCCACAACTGCTCCAATGTCAAAACCTATTGCCCCTCTTTCTGCAAGCGAAAATGAAACGGAATTCACAACTTTTTCTTTCTCTTCAAAAGATTTTCCTGAAAAACAATGTTCCAGACAAAAGGTTGATTCTAAGGATACAATTCTTGCACTCCAATCAATTCTGGGATTATGAAGAGTAAGCCAGGGCATACCCAAAATAATTTTCAAGATTGGCGCGTCAATTAACTCAAAAGAGATATTTTCTTTATGACCTCCAGTCATCTCCATCTCAAGTAACTCTGTATTATGAGTGATTGGACCTGAAGAAAGAGATATCCTATCAACTGCCCTGACCTGCTCCATTTCTTTCTTTGCAACTAAAGGAACACCTAGAGTTTTTGCCAATCCCCTATCCATGAAATTACCCGTAGCTCCTGAATCAATAATAATTGGCCCAGAACCTAAAATTACTTTTTCAAACATCAAGGATACGTTCACAGTTATGTGAGGAACCGCTGTCTGTATTGTGTTAGCCACTTGTTGTACTCTGCCCGAAGATTTGGAGATCTTCTTGGGGGTAAAAGGACAGTTTTCAAGAAAATGGCCACTCCTACCACAGTATAAGCACACATTATTCTCCCTTCTTCTTGCCTTCTCTTCCTTGGACAATGGACCTCTCACCCTGCTCTGCTGGTCAATTATCTTTGACTTCACTTCTCTGTTCACCACCTCAACTTTAGGCCTCTCCATTCTTCCTGGAAACCTAACCTCTCCCTGAGAACGTATACGCTCTAAACGTCTTTCTGTTAAACGAAAATCCAACTGAACTACCAAATCAATTAAGGCATCTAAAGTATTTGGTCGCTCCAAAACTCTAGCCAGAGCATCTTTTAACTCATCCTTTGAGCCCCTATAAAATAAGGAAGCCCTCTTCTCCTCTGGCCATTTACTTTCTAAAATTAAAGTTCTAAATTGAGTGATATAAGAAATCAACTCCTTTCCTCCCTGGCGCAGTTCCAGTAATTCTCCATCAACCTCTAAAGATAACTGTCTCTTATCAAACATTTTCTTAAATTCGGTCTGGAAAAGGGAATAATTATTCAAAGCCAAACTCTTTTGACTCACCAAAAGACTTCCGCATGCAGAAGCTTCTCCAGATAAATATGATAAGGTGAATGTTACCTTTGAAGCATCTGTGGAAAGCAACTCTGGACGACTTAAAAAATGCAATTCACACTGAGTCTGAAAAATTTAAAACTTTCTTGAATCTCCTAAAAAACGTTCGGGAGCGGCCAAAGGAACAGGCGTAACTAAAGTTCCTAAACCTCCCACTGCCCCTCTGGGAAGTCTAGGTTCTTGTTCTTCTCCTGCTCTCACCAACTCAGGTGGGTTTCCTGCACCTTCCGAAACTTCAACTTCTCTTTCTTGTATTTGAGTTACCTTTAAATTTAACTCATCCATTCTTTGACAAAGACTTGAATATTCCTGATGAGCCACCCGTAACTCTTCTCTCATTTCCCTAACCATTACTCCCAATGCCTCCATGGCTGTCTCGTCGGGGTTCATGACAGCTTGGGCAGACACTTTTTTTATTGGCCTTTCATTCTGTCAGGCTGAGATCCTGGTGTCTGCGGAAGCTGCTGAACCCCCGACAATCCACCCAAAATGTGGCACTCTGAGCTGATAATATATAATAACCGCTCAGTTTACCTCACTTCCAGGGGAAAGGGGGAAGGGACAAATAAACAAACACCAGGCTGGAAGCTATCAACTCGCTGGTTCTTCACCTGTAGTTAAAACATAAACATGTAATACACCTCATTACTCAATGGATTACTATACTAACCTTAAAACTCTATATCCTTTACCAAAATAGTCAAAAAACCATACCTGGTACTTCTCTTCAGTATGCACAGAGAAGTGATAAGCAGACAAGACTTCCTTACTTGTTGACCAGAATCTTAAACATCATTCAGCCTTCTCAGCAGGTCCATGAATGTAATATTTAACTTTGTAGTTCGTCTTCTCAACTTCAAGATTCTTGAACAAGGTCTAAAGTTCTTCAAATAAGTTTAAAGAAGTCATTTTAAGTTCTTGTATTTATTTTTATATTTTCTTTTTAGAGTGTCTTTTACTCTGGAACGAATTTTAAACTTGCGGTGAAATCTTCATGTGGAAAATCCAGCACACGCGCTAAAATCCAAACCGCGGGTAAAACGCATAAGCGCTGAAAATCCAAACCGCGGGATAAAACACACGCGCTTTAATCCAAGTCGCGGGAAATACGCACACGCGCTGAAAATCCAAACCACAGGAAAAAACACACGCACTTTTCTCCATGTTGCGGGAAATACGCACACGCGCTGAAAATCCAAACCACGGGAAAAAACACACGCGCTTACTCCAAGTCACGGGTAATACGCACACACGCTGAAAATCCAAATAGCGGGTAAGACGCACACGCGCTAAAGTCCAAGACGCGAGTAAAACTCACTTGTGCTAAAGTCCAACCCACAAAAAAATACGCATATGCGCAAAAACCAAATCACGGGAAAAAAGCACACGCGCTTTTATTTTATCACGTGACACTTCTGAGAGCTCGCTCGAAAGCTCCACATATATTTGTTCTTGCGCACGCGCAGATACGAAATGCGTAATATAACACACACGCGAACTCACGTAGAAAAACCCTCGCGTATATGAACAGTAAACGCGAGTCCAAAGTTCACGCTCGCGCTTCACTCTCACGCGCAGAGTCTCACACGCAGGCTCAAGGTAATGGAAAAAAAATCACGCTCTAGTTTGAAATGATACGTAGGAAAGAAAACAAACGTACGCGCTTCAGTTTTTAGATACAGATTTGCGATTTCAATCCTTTTCAATTAATATAACCTTTTTACAAAGTTCATCAAAACATGGAAAGTCACTTATCTTGTGATTGAGACTTGAAAACTTCTTTTCTCAGAAAATTGGAAATTTCTCACTCCTGTCCTGTGTCTCCACCAAACTTCATACACGACTCCTGTTATATTTTCAAAGATGCCGCTCTACTGCTTGAAACTTGACACCCTTGAACAAGTTAAGCAGGAGCAGCAAAGCACACAACCTCTCAGCTGGGCAAAGACGATGAAAGGCAGTTTAGAATGTTCATTGTCCTCCCTATAAACAATCTCCAGCCAATTAGAATTTAGACTGAGAACCTCCATCTTGGCTTGGGGCATTTTCCATAGACTGCAATGAAGGTTAAGGGCAAAATTGGCTGCTTAGAAATATAACCCATAATAACTTCCCAAAACCTTGCTATACTAAATATGTGTCTCCCCTGACCCAATGTAAGTGAGTATATGATACTGTATGTAAAAGAATATGTCGCTCCAACCTGACAGTACCTGACAAAGGTCAACCAGATTCTCCGTGAGGTTATGGAGTTCTACCCTCAGGGCTTCCCTGTGGGCCTGGGACTCTTCTGATATGGATTGGCGCAGAGTCTCCAGTGCCACCCGTATGTCCCTGTTGGACGCCAACATGTCTTCCCTGTGTGATTGGCAAATGGAGTCTGTTGCCTGCTGTTGTTGCTCCATCTGCCTTTCAGGGGGGATAATGGAAGTGGCCACCCTCTCCATTACCTGAGCCATCATTTCAACTGATGCTGCCTGTTGGTTTGCCATACTGTACTTGGAGTGTTCCCATACAGTATTGCCTGGTGGCGGACGGCCACTGCGTCGGCGGGCACCACACCTGTTTTGGGGCAAGGTGATCTGCACCTTGCTGTGCTGGCACTGTTTGAGGCTGCAGGACTGCATTCCCCCTCTGATCTGATGGCCCAGGAACACAATCAGATGCTGTGGAGTGTGACCCTGCATCCGTAACCGCCAAAGGTGGACCTACCAACACTGACATCCCCATAGAGGGTTCTACCCCTGTTGCAGGTGGGTTGGACACAACATAATCCCTGCCAGAATCACTGACCTGCGACGGCAAATATGTCTCATCATCCGACTCAGCACCTGAACAGAGGTCTGGGGAGGTGCACCCAGAGACACCCCTGGACAGTATGGTCTGCAGGAGGATTGGGTTTTCACCCACCACCACACCACATCCTCCACTGGTGCCCGGTCGTGCCTCAGATTCCTCCTGGGTCTGCACCATCTCCTCAACCTCACCAGCATCAAGTGCGTCATCATCTGCAGAAACATGAAATACAAAAAATGGAAACAGGCATAAGCACCATAGCACACACATAGGACTGACAAGACAGAGATCCTGTACATGGTTTACACATGTCCCACATGACTATAACCCTGGCATGCATGCACTGTCAATGAGTTGGAAGAGGAGTCAAAAAGGCAGACACTGAGGACACCAAGATGGAAATGCAACACATGTGCTGCATGTTGGGTGGCACTGGCATCACACATTAGCCTGTGAGTGGCATGTCCAATACACATACATGACACATGGACATGTTGAAAAGATAAATGCAGAATAGTGTGCCAAGATATGCATGTGCCACACACTGCAACACATTCAGTGTACAACAATACAGTGATTGTAGGCAGATGTACACATCAATGGATGGTCACTTTGACATGACAGGAAACAACTATCATGTTCCACCTGCAAACAGGCCCTATGAAAAATAGCGAGCAAGGCAATACACTATTTCCCTGAATGGTCAAATCATTCACATAACCAGGGAACAATTGTGATCCAATGTGGGGTGTAAACAATGACAGAAGCATGTCACATATGTGGCATTAGGGCTGAAAAATGGGTAGGGAAAATGGTAGAATTTAAACAATCAGCCTGAATGAACACTGAACAATCAGAACAATGTTGTTGCAAGATGACAGTTCTAGGGCAACAGCAGTAATGTGGGGCTAATTGGCTACTGTGGGCAGAAGGGATACTGTCATACCCAAATCCAAGCCACGTGAATGTATATGAGGAAGCACATGGGTGACCCATAACACTCAGGAGTACACACCCTCACCTGGCACTCAATCAGAACCCATAACCCAAACACATGTAATACACACACATGCATGGGCACTCACCGGACAATGCATCGTAATCAGGTAGTTCTCCCACGCCTTGGATGTGTCCCTCTGTGACGAAGGCTCCAGCAACATCCTCATGTACAGTGAGTTCTATGTCCTCTTGTGGAGACCCACCGCCAGTCACCAGAGTAGCGGCATGATTTGAGGCCAGCTTGTTCTTTGCTCTGCGTTTCAGGTCATTCCACCGCTTGTAGCAATCATCAGCTGTGCGCCTCACAAATCCAAGGGCACTTATGTGGTCCGCGATGGTCTGCCAGTGTGCCCTACGTTGACCAGGTGTGGTCTTGCACCCTGCATGAACCAACATTTCGCGGTTATGTGCCGACACATAGCCCACAAGTGCATCACGTTCGGCCTCATTGAAGCTAGGCTTCCTTGACGTGCCGGAGTGTGTAGCCCTGTCTGGGGTCCAGCCTGTAGTGCCACAGCACCTTTCTTCCTCCTTTTCAGAGGTCGTGCGGATCCTGAGTGGCTTACGCCGCTCTGGTCAGTAGGGGCAGAAGTGCCGGTGGACTGGGTAGTAGGAGTTTGCAAATGCACAACGACCATAGGTGTTGGTGCAGGCATTGGCTGTGGGGTGATGTTGGCAGGGGCAACATTGGTTTGATGGACTTGGACCGGCACTGTCCTGGCATGGAGACTCATAGCTGGGGCGGATAGAGCTCCAGTTGCCCCTGCAGCCTCCCCACCCTGCCTACTTGGGGCAGCAGATGACATCGCTGCCCCAGATCCAGGTGGCCTGGTGACACCAACTTGCATCGCCACACGTGGCTTAGACTTGCTGACCTGGAAGTCAGCATGGGAGTCATCCTGTGCCCGTACAGGTGCCACAATAGGCTGGTCCAACAAGGGCTGAGCTGGGATGGTGACAGCTACGTTTCCCACAACAATGGGGGGGCATGGGTGTCCCTGATTGCTCCTCCACACATGGGGGTGCAGGGGCACCCTGCAAATCCTGGGCACGTCCCCTACTGCGCACAACACGCCCACCTCTTGGAGGTCGGCCACCTTTGACTCCCTTACTGCTTGCTCGCCTCACAACCATGGCACTGATGTTGTTGTGCGTATGGGAGTTGCAGTAAACTATTGTCCTGGGCAATTGGGGGTGAAAGGGGTAGGGTACTAGATGGAATTCGTACCCTAGTGCTCTAGCAAGGCTTTCTGTGACCCCTGGGGGAAGATGACGGGTCACGCAACGCACAGGCACCCCGAAATCAAAAAATACGGTGCACGCAACCCCTCGTAGACCACGTGCGTGAAAAAATGAACCTGCACTACGCTGTGGCACCCAGAAACACAAAAATAAGCTAACGCGTAATACACGCAGCCTACAATGACCTCTGAAGGGGTACGCAACACACGGGGCAAGCACAGTTGGTAAATACGTGCGCGACTCACCGTCTGCCTGGAAAAAGGAGAAAAAAACGCACGTGTGCGTGTTGGCAACACCCCCGCCAAAAGAAGATTTGTACGCTGTCTGAGGAGACAGGACAAAAGAAGTGAACGCTGTTTGAAGAAACAGGGCCAAAAAAAAAATAGAAAGCTGTCAGAGGTAACAGGGAGTACGGACTTGAAACGCTGTGAAGTAATCGTGTGTGAACCGACAAGAAGTACAAAATTCACCCACTCGCTCTCCACGAAAAGCACGCATAGGAAAATGGCGTCCTAGACGTACCTTTTAAACCGCCCCATACGTACAATGTCCTTTATGCGTGTACGCGCTAAGGCCCTTTCCTCCAATTACAAGAGCTGGCACTTGGACGTGCAGTTTTTGCACGCGTACAATGAACATGCACCGTGTTCAGGGAAACGCCCTTGCGCATCAGGTCACAGACGCGCTTACGCGCTAAGGGCCTTTGGTCCAATGAATTCGCGTACGTGCTGTATTTTCACGTCACAGGCGCGCTTACGCGCCAAGGGCCTTTCCTCGAAATACACGCTGATGTGCAATTTTTTCACGTGCCAAGTCACTCTGTATCAAGCTGGCCATGTAACAACACACGGAAGACCACGCTCCTGCCCAGAGGCCATTTTCCTGTCCCCCCAGAGCCCCGAGCACCCTCCCACTTGCCATCTGCTGCTGCCTGCCTGCCTGCTGCCCACGTGCCCTGCTATTTGCTGCCTGCACATCAGCCATCTGCAGGGGTGCAGTTGCTATGACCACCCCTGCTGGAACTGAAGCCTCCCGACTGGGATACCATCGCTCCACAGCCCATCCCCAGGACCCAGTTGCCCACCCACTCCTGCCTCTGGGGTTGCCATGTCCACAACACCATCTGACACCACTGGCAACCCCCAGCCAGAGAGGCAGAGGGCCAGGGAAGTTGGTGTCCTGGTGGAGCAAGTCCTGGGGCAGTATGATGCCCTCTACGGAAGTTCACACGCCGACAAGGAAGGACGGGCCAGGGTCTGGATGGACATTGTGACTGCCATCAACACGGAGGTGGTGGCAGTCCGCGACCTTCAACACGTCCAGAAGCGCTGGGCGGACTTCAGGTCCAGGACCCTCAAGAAGGCCCGGCGCCTCTTGGATGCAGCGGATGCCCATCGGTGCCGGGGCCACCTGACCAACCTACAAATGAGGGTCCTGGAACACATTAGCCCAGCGCTCCACATCCAGCTCCTTGAGAGGCAGACCCGTCCGGAGTCGAGCGGTAAGTGTAGATGCATGGTGATTGGACGCTGTGCCTGTTGTGGGGTGCCAGTAGTGTGCAGGTTGCACATGTGTTTTTGTAGGGCCATGTATGGATGTGTATGAACAGGGGCGTGAGGCTGCCACATGTGAGTCCTCTCAGGTGTGATACACATCGATGGTGTATGGCTTGGTAAGCATGCTGGCCAAATGCAGGTGTGGGAGCACACATGTTTGGATTTCTGTATATGTCCGTTGGCATGGTTGTGGTGTCACACATGGATGGTGGTTCCTGCTGCATGTATCTGCACTGTGTACATGTGCATGTGTGTGTATTTGACAAGTGTGCAACTGTGATGCAACATGGATGCGTGTGACACTGACATGTAGAAGGCTGAATGCCAGATGTGACATGGATGGCGATCTCATCACTGCGACAGTTGTTGGAGATGTACACATGCATGTAAGTCTGGTGGCATGTGTGCATGTGTTGTGCACTCCCCGTGTTTCATGTGACGTCAGGCTCACCTTCGGCTGCTGGTGCAGTTGTTTGTGTATGGATGGTGCTGCCTGGTGCAATATTGCTGTAGAATTGCTCATGTGTGTGAGTGGAAATGACATGGGTGTTGGGGAGTGCGATGACATGTTTGAAGATTCACACTGCCACTCATGTACTGCTGTCATGTGTGTATGTGTCCATTGTACAGTGCCCTGATGCCTGTGTTTTATTTCTCCCTGTCTGCAGTGTCAACTGATGAAGAGGGCGGAGAGGGTGCTGTAGAGGAAACCGGCAGGGATCGCACCACCAGCCGGAGACGCAAGGCCCAGCTCCCCTCCAGTGTTGTGATCTCGTCGGGGAGTGAGGAGTCCGGTGCCGCGTCCCAGGCCGCAGCTGCCGGGGGGAGGTCCAAGAGGCGGAGGTCGGAGGTGGACTCCTCAGCAGCAGAAGGGGCAGCTGAGAACCCACAGGGTCCGACGGAGGAAGATGGCACGGAGTCATCCAGGTTGGTGGGGGGTTTGGCAGAGGAGGAGGTTGTGGAAGGGACACACACGGGGTCTGGAGGTGGGGATTCCACTGGTGCTAGTGGTGCAGTGCAGGACCAGGGACAGGAGGTACCACAGGCCGCCGCAGAGGTGCCTGTGTGTAATCCCGTCCCCGATCCTGTCACTGCATCATCCTGCTGACGACAAAAGTGATGGGTGGAAGGTTTCGAATGAATCTAAACCACTGGCAATTGCTCTGGGCAACCTTCCACACCACCGTTTTTTAGCCCGTCTGCGCCATTGCAAAAGGGGACCAGCCATGTGCAAATCAGTCAGCAGCTGCCGCCACCGAAGGTAGCAGCCCAGCCTGAACTGCTAGGCCAGGTCCGCTCTGCACAGAAAACCAAGCAACCCCAGACATGTTTCGGCCTTGTTGGACCTCCTCAGTGAGGTGCAGCCTGGTTCCCTGTGGCACAGCGAGCAAGGGACCCACGTCTGGGCATACCCTTTCTCACACGGAGAAACAAACTGACGACAAAAGTGATGGGTGGAAGGTTTTGAATGAATCTAAACCACTGGCAATTGCTCTGGGCAACCTTCCACACCACCGTTTTTACCCCGTCTGCGCCATTGCAAAAGGGGACCAGCCATGTGCAAATCAGTCAGCAGCTGCCGCCACCGAAGGTAGCAGCCCAGCCCGAACTGCTAGGCCAGGTCCCCTCTGCACAGAAAACCAAGCAACCCCAGACATGTTTCGGCCTTGTTGGACCTCCTCAGTGAGGTGCAGCCTGGTTCCCTGTGGTGCAGCGAGCAAGGGACCCACGTCTGGGCATACCCTTTCTCACAAGGAGAAACAAACTGATGACAAAAGTGATGGGTGGAAGGTTTCGAATGAATCTAAACCACTGGCAATTGCTCTGGGCAACCTTCCACACCACCGTTTTTTAGCCCGTCTGCGCCATTGCAAAAGGGGATCAGCCATGTGCAAATCAGTCAGCAGCTGCCGCCACCGAAGGTAGCAGCCCAGCCCGAACTGCTAGGCCAGGTCCCCTCTGCACAGAAAACCAAGCAACCCAAGACATGTTTCGGCCTTGTTGGACCTCCTCAGTGAGGTGCAGCCTGGTTCCCTGTGGCGCAGCGAGCAAGGGACCCACGTCTGGGCATACCCTTTCTTACAAGGAGTAACAAACTGACGACAAAAGTGATGGGTGGAAGGTTTCGAATGAATCTAAACCACTGGCAATTGCTCTGGGCAACCTTCCACACCACCGTTTTTTAGCCGTCTGCACCATTGCAAAAGGGGACCGGCCATGTGCAAATCAGTCAGCAGCTGCCTACGTCCAGACCCATTTTCAGGGAGGGGATGAGCAGACAACAACTGGCCTTCCTCTCCCTGCAGACGTGGCAATCCGGCACAGGGTTGAGCCTGTCCTAGCTGGGTTAGCGTTGCGTCAACGGGGCATGGGAGGTGACCTGCGTTGTTTTAGTGAAGACACTGCATGTCATCTCGGATGCCTCGTTGACCGCCTTGACCTACTGGGACGGGTCACCAGTGCTGGATTTCTCAGTGTGCTGGGCCTTCTTCTGACCCACTCCTCACCTGAACCCCCTATGTGCCAGTCGCCCTCCGTGCCATCTTCCTGCCCAAGTATCACCTGGGCACCCTGTGGAGCTGCCACTGACCCAGCGGCCGGGCTGGTGGACAACACGTCCCTGTCACATTCGGGAGTTGGACGTCCAGCAGGGGTGGCCACCACTACAACTGTACCCCAACTGAAGTAGGACGTGCTGGCAGCAAGTGCCAGGGCACAGGCACAGCAGCAGCAGGCACAAGGTGAGAGCAATGATGGCTCGGGGCCATCCACATCGGAGGGGCAGGCATCGGCCAGAGGGCAGGAGGACCCAGGATTGGGTGTGTCTTCCGTGTGGCAGCGGTTGGGCCACACCATAGATGCGGAGCGGCAGCGGGGGGAAGATGAACGGCTCACAATGGTCAGGGCGGAGAACTCCATGCAGAGGGCGTTCAGGCGGGCCGAGTGCCTCGAGGCAATTCGCAGGGACTTGGAGTTGAACATGGAGTCGTCCCTGCGAAACCTCGGGGCCACGGAACAGGACTGCCTCCATGACATACAGGTGGAGTTTGATGATGCCCTGGCCCGGGACATCAATAAGTGAGCCGTGGGACTAGCCCGCCGCCATTGTAAATAGTTTATAGTGTTAAGTTTCCTTTTCGTTTAATTTATTTTGGGGTCGAATGGACTATGCCCCACACATTTGTGTATAGTTATTTTCTTAGTTTTTTTTTTAGAATAGGTTTATTTTCTTTCGTTGGGCTCATGGACCCTTGACAATGGATTGTAAATAGTTGGACTATTGGTTGCTTTTTACTTTTTCTTTGGATTTCCCCATGGATTAATGGATTTTTCGTTTTACTTTTCCTTTGGATTTGCTTTGGTGGAGGGAGAGTTTGGAGTATTTTTCTTTTGGATTTCTTTTGATTGGTTCGACTTTTCTTTCACTCATCTCCATTTGATGTTTGCCATCTTTTTATGCTTTGATTTCATTGTTATTTGTTTATCATCAATAATACTTTTTGAACTTTTACTCCCATGTGTGTGTTTCACTCATTGGGTTCATGCATGTGATAATGTGGGTTTACGCAATCAATGCCAACCAGTGTGTGTGTGTGACAGACATGTGTTGATGTACATGGTTGACTTTTGGTTTGTGGTGGCATGCTGGGGTAATTTGGTGTAGAAGTGGGCCAGGATTGTGCATCTTTATGTCATGTAGGGGGGGACATGAGTGGGGGCCTGCTGGCAGGTGCCCCTCACTGCTGGGGTGTGGGAGACATGAGTCGGGGCCTGCTGGCAGGTGCCCCTCACTGCTGGGGGTTGGGGGACATGAGTCAGGGCCTGCTGCCAGGTGCCCCTCACTGCTGGGGGGTGTTGGACATGAGTCGGCGCCTGCTGCCAGGTGCCCCTCACTGCTGGGGGGTAGGGGACATGAGTGGGGGCCTGCTGGCAGGTGCCCCTCACTGCTGGGGGGTGGGGGACATGAGTGGGGGCCTGCTGGCAGGTGCCTGTAAATGCTGGGGGGCGGGGGACATGAGTCGGGGCCTGCTGGCAGGTGCCCCTCACTGCTGGGGGGTGAGGGACATGAGTTGTGGCCTGCTGCCAGGTGCCCCTCACTGCTGGGGGGTGGGGGACATGAGTCGGGGCCTGGTGCCAGGTGCCTGTCAATGCTGGGGGATTGAGTGGGTTGGGGGGGACATGTGTCAGTGCTCACTTCTGCATGGTGACGTCAGCTGGATGGGGGGCATTGCCAGGGGTGCAGGGTAGTCCCCTGTGTTGTGGGCTGCCTGCAGGGCCTGGGGAGGGGTGAGAGGGCCCACCTGGGAGCACACACACTGCCAATTTGCGTTGGCCCACACCAGGAGTACACGTACCCCTCCCTTGCCAGGGAAAGCCGTGTAAACCTCCCCGCACCCCACGTGCCCCGCTCGCCCTAGGCCAATCGCGTGTGAAACTCTATGCGCACCACTCAAATAGACGTACCCAGGCCAATCGCGTGTAAAACTCCACACGCACCCCTCGTATACACGTTCCCAGCCCATTCGCGTGTAAAACTTCCCGCGCACCCCTCAAATAGACGTACTCAGGCCAATCGCGTGTAAAACTCCATGCGCACCTCTCAAATAAACGTACCCAGGCCAATCGCGTGTGAAACTTCACGCGCACACCTCAAATAGACGTACCCAGGCCAATTGCCTGTGAAACTTCCCGCGCACCCCTCAAATAGACGTACCCATGGCAATCGCATGTAAAACTACATGCGCACCCCTCAAATAGATGTACACAGGCCAATCGCGTGTGAAACTCCACGCGCACCCCTTAAATAGATGTACCCAGGCCAATCGCATGTAAAACTTCCTGCGCACCCCTCAAATAGACGTACCCAGGCCAATTGTGTGTGAAACTCCATGCGCACCCCTCAAATACATGTACCCAGGCCAATCGCGTGTAAAACTTTACACGCACCCCTCTAATAGACATACCCAGGCCAATCACGTGTGAAACTTCCCGCGCACCCCTCAAATAGACGTACCCAGGCCAATCGCATGTGAAACTCTACGCGCACCCCTCAAATAGACGTACCCAGGCCAATCACGTGTGAAACTTCCCGCGCACCCCTCAAATAGACGTACACAGGCCAATCACGTGTGAAACTTCCTGCGCACCCCTCAAATAGACGTACCCAGGCCAATCGCGTGTGAAACTTCCCACGCACCACTCAAATAGACGTACACAGGCCAATTGCGTGTGAAACTCCACGCGCACCCCACAAATCCACGCAGGCTGCCCATCAACACTCCCCATGGACCGCAAGCAGCCCATCAGCCCAGTCTATAGCCCGCAGGCAGCCCATCCACCCTGCCCATGCCCCGCAGCCAGCCTTTCACCCCAGTCCATGGGCTGCAGGCAGCCCATCCACCCTGGGCATGCCCCGCAGGCAGCCCTTCACCCCAGTCCATGTCCCGCAGGCCGCCCATACACCCTGGGCATGCCCGGCAGGCAGCCCTTAACCCCAGTCCATGGCCCACAGGCAGCCCATCACCCCAGTCCATAGCTCGCAGGCAGCCCATCCACCCTGCCCATGCCCCGCAGCCAGCCCTTCACCCCAGTCCATGGGCCACAGCCAGCCCATCTACCCTGGGCATGCCCCTGTCGGGGGGATTCTCCCGGGGTCGGCTGGTCCTTCCGCGGACCTCCGGGCTGGGAGGCCCCAACTCCTTCCGCGTATCCCAAGAATGAGTATGAGACACACACAAGAAGCAAGGTGGTTCTGCTGTTTATTGAATAACGGCAGGGATGGGTCTAGGATCGTACGCGTCCGTCCTGACTCTCGAAATTCGTGGGGCTCGCAGGCCCCTTTTTGCCTCAGTGTGACGCGCTACTTGCGTCACCTGGGAAAGTTAGCAAAAAGATATCGCCACTCTGGATTGGTTCCTCGAGTGGTAGGGTTAGTATAGCATACGTATAGAGAACACTGTTAGTGGTTAAGGGTCAGTCAGGTGGTATACTTGGGTTGTCCCTTCTATTAGATACATGAAAATTGTTACACAAAGACCCCTAATGATTGGCTAATGTTAATGGCGTCAGTGATGAGTGCCCCATGTTCTGATTGGTCCACTCGCGAGCCCCCCAGCCTGGGACCATCGTTGTTCCCAGCTCGCGGTGTACCTGTCATTTGCAACAATATGTAACTATGTGTTTATGCAGACAATGCATGGATTTGCTCATATGCCTGAGAGCAGACTATTCCCACCGCTGTAGGTGTCCATTGGGTCATTTCATTGTTGCAGCCTGTGTCTCAAACGTGGGACCTAGGCGACTTCTCCCTCCTGGGTCTGGCACCCTGTCAGGTTTGGCTTGGTCATGTGAGGATAGACCGTGGTTGATGCAGAATTCTGCACATTTAATGTTGTATTTTCCACTGTTTGTCTGGCTTAGTTTGCAGGTGTGACCTTGGCTTCGGCTTGTGGCATGCGAGTTGCAACATTGCCCCCTTGGCTGTCAGTTCTCACTGGGCTCATTCTGCAGGGTCAGCAATTGTACTCTTGTTCGTTCAATGTTCGTGGAGGCTCTTGCTTGCGGCCTATTTGGGCCTGGTGCATAGGTGGGGATGTTTAATGCACGGCACTTTAAGTTACGGTATCACATTGCTTCATATCCAATATCATGTCTTGTTGTCGTTGTATTTTCATCACAGTGCAAGGATTAGGAGAAGCATCAGCAAGCATTTTAGATGAGTGCTTTGTGCGTCTTGCGTTTCTGCATTTTGAAAAACCTATGTGAAAAATAATAAAGATGCGTGTCAGTGGGTGTGTCCATCACCTACGTCATAGCACTGAATATGTTCTTCGTGTGGATTGGTGTGGGGGTGTCCAGTGTGCATGGTTGCACAGGTGTTCTGACCATTGGCTAGGTCGTCATGGCATCTCTAACGATGTGTTTATTTACTGTTGAATGGTTTAGTCGAGTTCATCCATGCCGCAGGTGTCGGCTTGAGCAGGGCAGTCTGGTGGGCAGGCTGATGGGCACATCCGTATGTTCCTGTACCAGGGTATTTGGTCGTCTGGTAGATAGGCAAATTCATCTCGTGGTGGGTGTCTGGGTCGCGATCCTCTATGCCAGGGGCGCGAGGAGATTGGGGGGAGTCTTTTGTCCCATTCTCCCACTTCAGCCCCCCCTCTGGTCGACTTGTCGACCACAAACATATCTTTTTCCTTATCTCCTCTTACTCTCCATATTTTAGTTACTCCTCCCAGGTGTCCATAGTGGTTGACATGGTCCTCAAATGACCAATACATATACACACAACTTCCTCCAGGTGTGCAGTATACCCATTTCCCGATGTAGCTCCTCGGGTTTCTTGGGTTTTTAAGCTTCACGGATGGCGGGTCCAGGTGGTTGGTGATGATCTGTTTGCGCAGTTTTTCTCTTTCCTTTATTATTGTGTCTGTGTGCTGGCCATCATCAGTTGGCATCAAGGGGTGCATACCAACCATTTCGATCATTTCGTCTGTAGTGCGTGCTTTCTGGGCTTTCCAGAACCTTATTATGATTGGTCCAGCTCCAGCCAGTATTATACATCCAACTATAATCTTCAGTCCATCCGACAGCCATGATGGCATCCATGACCATAAGAATGAAAACCAGCTGTCATCCTTCTTCACTCCTTTACTTTCTTCCATCATTTTGGAGTGCATCTGGGCCAGTTGTGATACTGCTTCGGTGAGTGTACCATTGTCGGCATCGTTAGCAGGAATAAATGTGCAGCATGATTGTCCTATCTTTGCGCAAACTCCTCCTTCCATTGCTGTAAGGAGATCTAATACGTATCTGTTCTGCAGTGCTACCATCCTCACTGCTCGCAGTTCCTCTTTTATTGCGTTGAATCCATTTACTGTAGAATTAATTGTCATCATCAGCTCCCATCGGGTTATCTGGAGCCATTTTGCGTTTGCGTAAGCTTGTAGTCCCGGATGTATTATTGACGAGAAGAACATTGCTGCTCTGCTGAATGGTCTGTGTTCTGGTGGGATTGAAGTGAGTGCTGTTTCCAACCTTCCCCATAGGTAATTTCCTGTCAGAGGTTCTCCTTGTCTCTTTTTTCTATTCAGGACATAATTGTTGTTGTTGTTTTCGTTGTCTGACCCCCTCTGAGATTGTACAGATCTCTTCTTCCTCTTGTTTCCTTCATCCATTTTAGGGAAGTTCGCCATGTTCACATGTTTCTGGGGCACCACTAGTGATGGTACATTAACGTGTACCATTGTGCATATACCGTTCCACAGAGGGGGCAGTGTGTGGTATGCCTTGTTTCCGCAGGCCCAGTAGTGGTCCATTAATACTGCTGTTCCTGCTCCACCCTCTGGTAGCTCTAACACGCTGGCACAGTTGGTGTTGTATCCCACGTCCACTTCTCCTCTATGTTGGTAGCATAGCTTAGGTGCAGACAGCGGCAGTATGCTCATTGGGTCTTCATCCTTCTCCATCCATGTCAGCATGGATACGTACTTGCCCCAAATCGTCCAACATCTGTTATTGTGTTCATCAATGGTAGTAATATTTTCTCTTGTTACCATGTTGCTGCCAACCACTCCTATGTCCCATTTATTGTTCATGTATACCTTCCCCGTTATTGTTACCTTGTGTACCAGGAACTTTGGTGGCGTACCAGTCACATGGTAGGTATTGTAGTGTTACTTTCTTCGTTTCTCCCTTTTCAGGACCACTTGTCATATATCTGAATGCTTCAGCATGTAAACTGCTCTTGTGGTAACTCAAATAAGACTTGAGGAAGTTGTTTTCGTATGGATATGTGTCTCACGTTTTCCACACCAGTCTCACCACCGTCCCTTGAAATCGCCCTCTCGTTTGGAATAGTGCCAGGTATATTATACATTGTGCCGTCTTTTCATCTATTTCTGTGGCAACAAATGTTCGAGAAGCGCTCATGGCGTATGGGATCAATGAGCAGACATAGCAGCTGTCTTCTGTTGTCTGCTTACCTATTTGGGTCATGTGCTGGTACCACATGTTGTTCGAGACGTGTGCTGAATCTGTTATGTAATTATCAATGCCTTTATTATCTGAGTATGTGCTGCGTTTAACTCTACTTCCCTTATGTGGAGGGTTGCTAGTACCACCTGACGTAACGCCTGTTGCAGCCGTGGGTGGGGGTACATTACGTTTGAGTGCAGCCATAATATTGATAGCATAACTTTTCTGCCATACAGAGGCAGCTAAAAAACCAGTGATCACTAAAACCGCTATCATTTTTATTACAAAAGCTAGTCTCACCGGCATTTTGCTCTTACCTTGCTGCAGTCCGGCAGCTTATTCTTGCAACTTTAAAGTTGCCCGCCTGAAAATTCTCAATACGCTTGTTATTATGGTTAGTTGTCGTTATCAAGCCCTCCCTATCAGGTAGTCGTTCAGTGCCCAGGCGAAGAGCTGTTCCCACACCAATCTAAGCGATCTGTCTCTTAGAGCAGGTAAGTGCTGGTGAAGATGGGGCATTGATTGTACTATGGCCAAGATAAATGTGGTGTAGTAAACACGTACCCTCCTTCTTTTTAGGTACTTTGGCCTTTTTATGTGATGTACAAATTGGTGTGATAGGGCTTCAGGGTAATTATCGTCTGAGGGTAGCATCTACTCCTGGGCAATGTGTGCTGTTAGTTATCTATTTTCTTAACAATACAATAACACACAGTACCTGCATGTGCGAGAAAGAAAAGGAAAACATACAAGTGTTTACATGTGTATATGTGCAAAACAATGTCCTTCAATTGGGTGGTGGCTGTAGTGGGCAGGGGGTTTGTGGGCAGAGGGTTTGGGGATCAACTGGTGGAAGTCTGTTTACTCTTTGATCT
The DNA here is from genome assembly GCF_040938575.1 of Ambystoma mexicanum. NCBI lineage: Eukaryota > Metazoa > Chordata > Amphibia > Caudata > Ambystomatidae > Ambystoma > Ambystoma mexicanum. The sequence goes on along the minus strand of NC_090927.1, from coordinate 14,285,915 downwards.
TGTGACCATGGGATGGGCGGTATGCAAATCACCAGTGTCTATTTCAGTACTTGTCTCTGGGGATTCTGGGGGGTGGCAGGGTATGGAGACACTGAGGTCGTCAGCTGTGGTAGACGTCTCTTTCTCCGTAGGTGACGCTGTCGCTGCTCTTCCAATGGCCCTGTCAGTGACGCTAGGGCGGGTCTGGAGTTTGCAGATCTGCACGTCGTGTAGGTGATTCCAAGCACGCTTATCCTGCAACTTTACTGCTCTCGTAGATACCTCCTCTACCAGGTGGGGACCAGTGAAGCGTGGGCTGTTCCACTTTCTATTGAAATTGCGGAGTAGCATGTGGTCACCTTTAGCAATTTTGCACAGTTTTTCCTTTTCCAATTCTTTGTCAGTGTCTTCTTGTTGATAACTCTTAGACCCGCCCTGCGTTCGCTCGAGCTGTTGAGACACAAACACTACACTAGTAATCAAAGAAGACACATATTGGTACATTTCATCACCAAGAACAGTTGCAGTGTTTTCATAGTCTGTGAATGCTCTTGATGTTGGTGTTAGAGGAAGGCGCATTTGACGTCCGGTCACCACCTCGTGAGGAGTGAGGTGGTGGTCGGAGCCTGGTCTATTCCTTAGCTCAAATAGAGCTAGCGGAAGGCAATACAACCAACTCTTCTTTGTTGTTTGCTGTATCTTTGCGATTGCCTCCTTTAATAGGCCATTCAGGCGTTCACATAAACCGTTGGCCTGCGGGTGATATGCACACGCAAATTTATGCTTGATGTTCATTAAGGATGTGATGTGCTGAAACATTTCATTAGCGAAATGCGGGCCATTATCTGACTGCAGTACTTCTCACACTCCCCACCTGGGGAAAACCTCCCTCACTAAAAATTTAGCTGCTCTGAACGCATCCGGATGTGAGCAGGGTCCTGCCTCAATCCACCTGGAGAATGGGCATACTACTACAATCATATACCTATTTCCTTGACATACGTTGATCATGTCAACGTAATCAATATGAATGTGCAGGAAGGGTCCCTCTGGCCGGGGTATAGTACCTTTTATCACTTGCAGTGTGTGACCGGCCGTAAACTGTTGACATGTGAGACAATTGATGATAAAATTTGTTACATGAGAATTTAGCTCGGGGCAGAACCAGTCCTCCCTAATTCGTGCTGCAATAACTTCCTTCCCTATATGGGCTGGGTAATGGAGCTGGCTCAGGGCGGTGTTCAATAGTGCCAATGGCATGACCATCTTTCCAGTGTTACTCTGACGCCATAGTGTGTCGGTTGATGACATTGTACATCCTCTTTTTACCCATATTTCTTTTTCTGCCATTGGTGCAGCCACTTGTAACTCCATTGTCTGTGTGGCTGGGAGATGAGTTTACCCTTCTTTCATCAACATCTCTTTAGCTATCCCCCTCCCTCTCCCTCTCTCTGACTCTGGGGGGTTCCATATCTCACCAGAATAAGCAGCATACTTTGCATGTGCGTCTGCTGCTGCATTCCCTTTTGAGATATGATCTTCTCCATTAGTGTATGCGGGACATTTGACCAAAGCTAGTTCTTGGGGATTATTTATTACTTCAATTACTTGAATTAATTCAGCTAATAAGAGCACTGGTGTGCCGTCAGCTCTCCTAAACCGCCGTCTCTGCCATTTTGTCAGTCCCGAGTGGATAGTTGACGTGACATATGCGCTATCAGAATATATTATAACTCTTTTAACAAAGCTTTCTTTTAACGCCAAGATCAGTGCAACTAATTCTGCTGCTTGAGCGGAATAATGCTGCTTGAGCGGAATAATGCTGTGGTAACTGTACATATTTCACCGCAACACCAATTCCTCTGTCATTTTTACAACTGCTATCCCATCACTCTGGTCTATTGTTGATGACCCATCAATGAACAAGAGCTCTCCTCCATTTAGCGCATCCTCTTCAACTTTTCTAGTACATGAGTACATTTCAGTAGTCTGCGTACAATCATGAGCATAGTCACCTTCCTCAATAACTTCCGCTATAAACCTTGCAGGATTAACTCTGCTGTATCTAACAATGGATAGTTCTGGTCTAGATAAGATGATCTCATAACCTGACACCCTCTGCGTGGTTAGTGAGGACTTAGGCGTGTTCAATATTGCAAATAGTGCATGCTCCACAAATAGTGTGGTTGGGCACCCCATTGTAATAGATGATGATTTCTCTAGCGCGAAGGCAGCTGCGGCGAGGCCTTGTTTGCAAGGGAAATGACCTAACATAACAGGATCCAGTTGACCGCTGTAAAATGCTACTGGCTTGTCTCCGATGCTTGTTTTTTGAGCCAACACTGCTTTCATTACTGCTGAGTCGCAATGTGAAAATATAAAGAATTGTCGTTCATAATCTGGGGTGGCCAGTACCGGAGCAGTTGATATTGCATCTTTCAGTTCATCAAAGGCCTCTTTCATTTCCATTGTCCACCCCAACTTTTTCTCCCCTTTGTTAGCTTCTTTTAATGCCTCAAGTAGGGGTCCTATGTATGAGCTGTAATCAAATACCCAAGATCTACAGTAGTTGTACAATCCCAGGAACTGCTGCAGCACCCTCACTGTTTGTGGCAATGGCGTGTTTGATATAGCCTGTGCTCTTTGTGGTGCAATCTTTCTTCCGTGTTGGGATATCAGCTGACCAATGTATAATACCTGTTCCTGACAGTACTGTAACTTTTCTTTGTCTACCTTATAACCCTTTTCAACCAATATTGTCAGCATCTTCAATGAGTCCTCCCTGCACCTTTTTTCGCTTGTGCTGCAAATTATTATGTCGTCAACATATTGCAACACTGTACTTTCCAATTCAATGTTTCCCAAGTCCATCTGTATTACTCTGTTGAAAATTGAGGGTGACTCGCAGTACCCTTGTGGCAACCTGGTGTGTTTCCATTTTGTGTTTCTGTACGTGAAGCTTGTCAGATCTTGTGAATCTGGATGCAGGGGTATTGAGAAAAAGGCATTTTTGAGGTCAATCACTGTAAATCGTGATGCCTCTGCTGGAATTCCACACAATATTGTGGCCGGGTTTGCTGCTATGGGGTATTCTGCTTCCACTATGTTGTTCAAGGGCCTGAGGTCCTGGATGAAACGCCAAGACCCTCCTTTAGCTTTGCGCACTGGATATACGGCCGTGTTATATGGTGATTCTGATGGTACCAATATGCCATTATTTATAAGGGCCGTTATTGTTTCATATAATGCCCTCATCTGCCTCTTTGGATAGTGGGTATTGCTTCACTCTAGGGAGTATTGCACCTTTTTTCAATTTTATTCTTACTCCCCCTATACTCTTTATGCACTCCACGTCATAGGGACTAGTAGTCCATAATGATGTTGGAACTTTTGCCATATCCTCCTCAAAAAAGGGAACTGGGGTGGATGTGGGTGCTTCAAGTGCCATTGCAATTTTCTGCACCACTTGTTTGTATGTCACTCTTAGCCATATATCTACACTCATCATAAATACCATTTCACCCTCTTCCTTTTCTTCTGAAAAGAGCTCCTCGTCTGACCCCTGGGTGAGCTTGCATCCCTCAGCTAGGGCTATCACTGCCCTCCATGCTCTTCCTTCCCTGTCTTGGGCATGTACTGCGATGGAATCAGCAGTCACTATAATGCTCTCCATGCTCACTGAAATCACCTTTCCTTCTGGTTCATTGGCTGGTGTTTCTGGTCTGAACAGATAGGCTGTTGGCCTCCTCCAGATCTTTCATTCTATTCCTGGCATCCATGCGAATGCCATGTCTGTTCCATATTGGAACAGTTCGCCATCTACTGGCTCAGCCCTAATCACTGTCTGTCCACAGTATGCTTGCATAATTTGCCGTGCAGTGAGCATGTTTATTCCAGGAGTGGAACAAATTATGCCGTCCTCCGTGAAGGAGATTGTCATATTCAACCTGCTCATTATGTCTCTCCCAAGTATGTTTACTGGAAGGTCCCTTGAATATAAAAGCGGGACGGACATGTCATAATCCCCTATCGATAAGGGGATGTTATCAGTAAAGGGAACCAACCCCTTAGCCCCAGAGAATCCTTGGGTGTTCATGGCCTCACCTGACATCTTAAATTTACCTTCCCTTATGCAAGACCGGGTCGCCCCGGTGTCAACAAGGAATGATAATTTTTTGTCACCTATCGTTACCTCTATGCATGGTTCCTCCGCACTATTAGGTGTTATCGACAGGATGGGACACACCAAGGACGTCTGTGGGCTGTCCTATTGTGGGTATAATGATTGACCACTTCCTGTGTAAGGGTTGTGTCCCAGGACCGTCACCCTTCCCAGTTGTGTTTGCTGTAGCTGTCTATTGGTAGAGGTTACCTTATGGTCTTGAATTTGAGTGGGCTGCTGTACTTGCTGCACTTGAGGTTATTGTGATATCGCTATCTGTTGTTGCGGTAGTGAATATGTCTGTGGCTCTTGTTGTGTTGCTAGTTGTTGCTGCACATTTCCCTGTTGCAGTGCCTGCTGTTGTTGGATGCCCTGCTGTTCCCTTGTAGGCCCTTGTTGTCCCTGTTCTCCCCATGCTGGTGTGCCTGGTCTCATTCTACATGTGCGTGACATGTGTCCTAGTAATCCACAAATCCAACATACCGGTGGTTCCCTGTTCTGCCATGGAAAGCTCCCTGAATTGTCCTGGTATACTGGTTGCCCGGTGGGGTAGACATTTCTGAATCCTCCCCCTTGCTGTTGTGTGTTATAGCCGTATCCCCTCCCCCTCATAATTCCTCCCCTTCCCCTGTTATAATTATAATATCCAGCTCCTGGCGTTGAGTATCCTCCTCCCATGTAGGTCGTATATGGTGGGGGCGGCTGTTGTGCTACAATCTGTGGTGATTGTATTTGGGAGGGATCTTGTGCAGCCACTACTTGCGTGGGGTTTGGTGTCATTGTTGTAGGTGTAGTTATTAGTGCACCTTCCATCGTGTACTTAGTAAGTTTTTTCTGCACTAATTTAGCCTCTTCCGCTTTCCTATCCTCTTCCTTTTGTTTCATCTTTTCTTGCCATGTCCTACAATGATACACTATCGTCAGTTGTATCTCCGGCCAAGCCTTTGCTTCCATCCCCACTACTTTCTTCAATTGTTTCTGCACTGCCTCAGGGAGCCCTTGTATTAGTATATGGTAAAATATTGCTGGTGTCTTGTCCCATTGCTCTCTAGTTTCCATACGCCACTTCTCTTGAATTTCCTGGATATAATCAACAGGATCTTCGTTCTCATGCATCCTATGTCGGATGTGTCTGGGTATTGTACCCTCAATGCTTGCCATAATGCATGTCTGCAGTTTGCGAATGGCGCCCCGTTGTGTGATGTGTTTGTTATTGTGACCCCGGGGAAGCCTGCTCTCTTCCAGATGTCATCTGCTGCATCCCCCAATATTGATATTAAGAGGCCCTTCACATCTCCTACTGCCAGTTTCTGTCCTGCGGTGTGTTTTTCCATTTCATATATCCATTTTCCCGCACCTCCACTTAATGATGGGAGCCTGCACTTTATATTTTCCTTGTCTGCATGCTTCCAAGGGACGTATTGTGGTCTAACCCCTCCCCTCTCCAGGAGTGGCATTAGGTTGTGTCCTGTTTGACCCCCTGGGTTCCCCAAAGTCGAGTCCGTATACCCCTCCTCTTCTTCCGTATCGTCTACATCGTCTGTTGTGTCCATATTTCCCTTGCTCGTAACTGTTTCTCCTCCATCTCTTCCCCTTCTTTTATCATTTCCTTTATTTAATGTGGGCGTGTGTACTCGTTCTTCCTTCCTGCGTCCAGGGAGGTCTCTAAGCCTGCCTGCATAGGATGTGTGTTCGTGAGGGGCGGGTGCGGGTGTAGGTGGGCATGTTGCACGGGATGAGTGTGGGGTGGTGGAGCATGTTGGACGGGATGATGAGGGTGTAGCTGCGCGTGTGTGCCTTCCCGCCATTCCTTGCTCTTCCCCCTCACTTCCCCCCAGTTCTTCCTTTCTTCTACAGGCCCAGGGTGATTCCCTGTTAGTCCGGGTGATGTACAATTTATCTAAGCTTTCCCTTTCCCTATTTCTTCCTTCTTTCTCCATTCCTTCTTCTTCCTCGCTACAAAAGTCATCCAGGAGCGACAACCCCCAATCTGTCTTTTTCCCCCGAATCGTTACTGTTTTTAAATCTATTAAATCCGTTCCTCCCGTTTCTTCTTTACCAATTGCTCCCCTTTGTGCTGATGTTGTTGCTACTTCTGTGTCTCTTCGTACATATCTCCTTACTTCGCTCTCCCCTCTCCTATCTTCTCTTTCCCCTTCTTTTTTCTCCACTATTTCTCTACCAATTTCCTCTCTTTTCTTTATTAATTCCTCCATTACATCACTACTCATTTTTTCCAATATCCTTTCCTCTTCTCTCTTCCTTTCCCATCTCTCTCTTTCCCGCTCTAATATACTCTCTATCATCCTCCCTTCTTCATATTTCTTTGTCGTTTCTGATAGTATTCTCCTCTTCCATATTTCCATTTCTTTTTCTTTCTCTTCTTCCTCTCTTTTCTTGTCGCGCTGTGCTGCTCGAGATACCCTTTCTGCTGCTGCCTTTACCCTTTCAGCTTCTCTCTTTCGTTCTTCAGTTCGTTCCCTTATTTTTTCCAACTCATTCTTACTTTCTTTCCTTTCCCATGCTCGCTCTCTTTCCTCCCTCTCAAGCTGCTTGATCAGGGCATTTTGCTCATTCCTTAATTCTGCTAATCGTTCCTCCATAATCTCTTCTTTTTCTCGTAACAGCTCTTCCTCCTTTATTTTCCCCCTTCCCCTTTCATCTCGCTCTTACTCTCATTGTCCTCGTCCATTTTCCTTACTACCTCCTTCTCTTCTCCTGTTAATGAACCTCGCAATTTTAATAATACCTGCGCAGCTACCCACTCATCATATCCTATTGCTGCAATTTGTTCTTCGCTATTCTTCCCCTCCCCTGCGGACATCTTCGTATAAGTTGACCATGCCGTACTTGTCGGCTCCCCTCCCGTGTAGCCACCTGTAGCTGTATATGGTGGTGGGCTGTATGCCGGGTTGGAGTACCCCTCAGCCGCCCTTAATTGTTCTCTCACTGTTTCTCGTAGTTCCGTTAAAGGATATAACCCCCCTTAATCTTTTTTCACTACCTTCGCTAGGGGCATGTCGTCGCCCTGTTCCTTTTTTATTTCTTTTTCGTTTAGGTTGCTACTCTTTTCTCCTCCCTCTTGTCCTTTCCCCGTGCACTGTGTGCTTTCACTCCCTTTTTCCCCATTCTGTTCTTCTCCTCCTTTGTTTCCCCCACAGTGAACATTCCGTTTGGTCCTGGTCGGGACCCCTGGAACATTCTCCATAAGTTAAACACCTCCACATGGTGTGTCAACTTCTTCCCCTTGTATGTGTTATGCAGATGGGTCAATAGTGAGTGTTGGATATATGGGTCGAAACTGCCATTAGGCGGCCATGGTGTCGTCATTTTGTTGTCTGTCCCATGTGTCCATTCTATGCTGTATTTAATTAGTTTCTCCCTATGGGGTGACAGTGTTTTACATATATGCTGTAGCGGGGTAGTGAGGGTGTTCCCCCATACTCCCGATCCTGTCCCGTATGACATAGTAGCACTGAGTTGTTATCCTCCCTCGATATGGTAGCGGTTATCTTGCTAATAATGAAAGCTATTCAATTTCAGATGTTTTACCTGGCCCCGTAATTTTGGGGACTTGCGATTGTCCGCTAAAAGAAAATATTAAAATATAGCATTTGCATTTATATATTCTTTTCTCTCTTTTCTTCTTTCCCCTGACACCGTTACGCGCACGTAGCCCCATGGGGCTGCGTGCCCTGTGTGACGTTCTTATACAGCCGTCCCACTTTATTTCACCCCTCCTCCTCTTTCTTCACTTGTCGTGGCCGGCGTTCTCCGTGCGCAGCCACGTCCCTCTCTTCACCTTGCGCCGATGTAATCGTTACCGTTTATCTCCGTCTCCACTCCCTTACCGTTATTCTCTTCCCCACCACTCTCCAACAATGCCTTGCGCTCGAGATATCCTATGAAAGCCCTACTGGTGACGTCACCGATCTCTTCCAAAACTACCGGTAAGTTCTTTTCATGTTTTAAAAGTTTTTAAAATAAGTTTGCAATCTATCCCCATTAACCCCACACCTGTCCTCTTGTCACAAGGTAATCAACAATATAATCAGAATGCGCACGCTGCGTCGCCTCGCGTGTGATACACCCCTCGATAGGAGAGCTTAACCAGGCAATTATTTTCCGTATTAGGCAACCAGCTAGCTACCGCCTACAGGGAAACGTCATCTATCTATCGAGTTTTCTGCTCGATCAATAGGGATCCTCATATACTCATTGATCAATAATCACCAATTCGTAGGAAACCGCACACACACACACACACCCTTACAGGTGGTCGCGACCTAGGCCAATCAGTGTCTAGGAGCGGCCGCACGTGATGTTTTCGTGCTCCGCCCCTCCCTTCTTCGTAACGTAGCGGACTGCTCTCGCACTTGTCCAGCTACCATTCACTTCAACGTCAACACTAATTTATCAAACCTTCGCCGCGCACCTTTGTAACACCTCCCACCTCTCGTATTCTATTCCTCCCCCCTCCCTCACAATTTCACATTGCTTGTTGGGCGTGGCATACACACCAAGTACTCTTGATGCAGGGCCGCTCGACTGCGTGCACCCCTCCAAGCGGCTCGCCACCTCCCCTCGTCTGGACCACGTCTGGACACTCGCCAACCGCGGGCGGGATACTTCTCAACCGGCTCCCGAAGGCCAATATCCGGATTGCGCTGTCCGGTCTTCTCGCAGTTCCGCAATGGTCCTGTAGTCCTCAAAAAAGGGGGCAGAGGGGGCCGCGCCGCCGGGCCTCCTCGCAACAAGAGCACTCAGAAAAATAAAATAAAAAGCAGATCTTAAACAGATCTCAGCAGTGCCTCCAACTTGTCGGGGGGATTCTCCCGGGGTCGGCTGGTCCTTCCGCAGACCTCCGGGCTGGGAGGCCCCAACTCCTCCCGCGTATCCCAAGAATGAGTATGAGACACACACAAGAAGCAAGGTGGTTCTGCTGTTTATTGAATAACGGCAGGGATGGGTCTAGGATCGTACGCGTCCGTCCTGACTCATGAAATTCGTGGGGCTCGCAGGCCCCTTTTTCCCTCAGTGTGACGCGCTACGTGCGTCACCTGGGAAAGTTAGCAAACACCTATCGCCACTCTGGATTGGTTCCTCGAGTGGTAGGGTTAGTATAGCATACGTATAGAGAACGCTGTTAGTGGTTAAGGGTCAGTCAGGTGGTATACTTGGGTTGTCCCTTCTATTAGATACATGAAAATTGTTACACGAAGACCCCTAATGATTGGCTAATGTTAATGGCGTCAGTGATGAGTGCCCCATGTTCTGATTGGTCCACTCGCGAGCCCCCCAGCCTGGGACCATCGTTGTTCCCAGCTCGCGGTGTAGCTGTCATTTGCAACAATATGTAACTATGTGTTTATGCAGACAATGCGTGGATTTGCTCATATGCCTGAGAGCAGACTATTCCCACCGCTGTAGGTGTCCATTGGGTCATTTCATTGTTGCAGTCTATGTCTTAAACGTGGAACCTAGGCGACTTCTCCCTCCTGGGTCTGGCACCCTGTCAGGTTCGGCTTGGTCACGTGAGGAGAGACCGTGGTTGAGGCAGAATTCTGCACATTTAATGTTGTATTTTTCACTGTGTGTCTGGCTTAGTTTGCAGGTGTGACCTTGGCTTCGGCTTGTGGCATGCGAGTTGCAACATTGCCCCCTTGGCTCTCAGTTCTCGCTGGGCTCATTCTGCAGGGTCAGCAATTGTACTCTTGTTTGTTCAATGTTCGTGGAGGCTCTTGCTTGCGGCCTACTTGGGCGTGGTGCATAGGTGGGGATGTTTAATGCACGGCACTTTAAGTTACGGTATCACATTGCTTCATATCCAATATCATGTCTTCGTAGTATTTTCATCACAATGCAAGGATTAGGAGAAGCGTCAGCAAGCATTTTAGATGAGTTCGTTGTGCGTCTTGCGTTTCTGCATTTTGAAAAACCTATGTGAAAAATAATAAAGATGAGCGTCAGTGGGTGTGTCCGTCACCTACATCATAGCACTGAATATGTTCTTTGTGTGGATTGGTGTGGGGGTGTCCAGTGTGCATGGTTGCACGGGTGTTCTGACCGTTGGCTAGGTCGTCATGGCATCTCTAACGATGTGTTTATTTACTGTTGAATGGTTTAGTCGAGTTCATCCATGCCGCAGGTGTCGGCTTGAGCAGGGCAGGCTGGTGGGCAGGCTGATGGGCACATCCGTATGTTCCTGTACCAGGGTATTTGGTCGTCTGGTAGATAGACAAATTCATCTCGTGGCGGGTGTCTGGGTCGCGATCCTCTAGGCCAGGGGCGCGAGGAGATTGGGGGGAGTCTTTTGTCCCATTCTCCCACTTCACCCCGCAGTCAGCCCACTCTACAGGGGGACTTTTTCCACATTTTACACACGATTGGCCTGGGTACGTGTATTCCGAGGGGTGCATGTGGAGTTTTACACGCGTTTGGCCTAGCGCGAGCGGGGTACGAGTATTCTGGGGCGAGCGCGTTGAGTTTTACACGCGTTTCCATGTTTGTGGGGGTGTATGCTGGTCCACTGGCCTGTTGCGCCATTAGCTGGATTTGTGCACTGTTCATGGCGCACGGGGCGGGTTTGGGGGCGTAACTGGCGCTGCTGCAGGGTGGCTGCGCCCCTCTGCGCCACGGCTGGTTTTGAGAGTTGAAATCCATGAATACGCTGTGTGCGGAAATGTATTTTAGCGCAGGCTGCTTGCGCAGACTGTCGTTCACGCACACTGTGCACCAGCGGGGTGCGCCACTTGTGCACTGAATTCTGTGAATCGGCCTATCAATTTCTCTTCTATTGATCTTAGACTTTTCTTTGCTGAGCACCATTCCAGCTTGATGTAATTTTCTCAGTACTTTATTCAGTCTTTTATTATGTTCTTCTTCATCTTTAGCATAAATTAAAACATCATCCTGGAAAAATACAACTCCTTCTTCTCCTTCCAGAATTCTGTACATGACTTTCTGAAAAACAGATGCTGCAGAAATCTACCCGAATGGTATCCTCCGGTACTGGTAAAGGCCTTCAGGAGTTATAAAAGCTGTTAGATGCTTGGACCCTTCATGTAATTTCACCTGATGGTAAGCAGCAGTAAGATCTAAAGTGGAAAATATTCTTGCTGCACCCAAGGTCGATATCAGTTCCTGAATATTTGGTAATGGGTGCCTCTCCGGGATTATACATTTATTTAATTCTCTCATATCTATGCACAGTCTCATCTTCCCTGAGCTTTTCCTGACCACAACCATCAGCGACACCCATTCAGCCGCATCTATCCTCTCAATTATTCCTTGATCTTCCAACTTCTTTAATTCTTGTTTGACTTCATCTCTGAGTGCTAAGGGTATATCACGCAACTTTTGAGCAACAGGTCTGGAACCTGATTTGAGCAAAATTCTATGAGAAAATCCTTTTAAACATCATATAGTGTTCTCTTTAAATATCTCATCTTTAATCTTCTCCATGTGATTCATTTCTGTTCCTTCCACTTGAAATACAGAATCACTCGCATTTGGATCTAACCGAACCTTCAATAACTTTTGATGAGTCCAACTGAGTCTTGAAGTTCCACCAATCTTTGATACGTAAATTTGATTTACTGCTTCTCTATCTTTGAACTTGATGTTAGCAATAAACCAGCCAATGAGTTCAATTTTTGCTCCTCCATATGCCTTTGGTCTAACATCTACTTCACATAAATACTCTGGCGCACAACTTTTCCAAACTTCTTCCAGAATCAAAGTATATCTAGCTCCTGAGTCTACCATCATGACAATGGGATGCCCATTCACTATTATGTTTGTTCTTGGACTGTCAATTTGCACTCCTTCATCAGATACCATGAATACACATCATCAATGTCACCAATCCAATTCAAATTAGGACCATCTCGTCGATTGCTTCTACAGCATTTGGCTAGGTGTCCTCTCCCACTGCATCTCCTGCAGATGATCTTTAATGCAGGACAAGTGTTACTACTCGCCCAATGCGATGGACTAGCACACCTGTAACATGCCCTCAGCCATGTTTGTCCTCTTCCTCTGCATTGATATTCAGGCTCAGGTGTCGCAATTCTATGTGAATCAAATCGACTTTCTTTCTTGTTAGACTCATACTTCTCATCTGCTCTCATTTTCACATCTCTTTGGTGAACTGCATTTCCTCTTGACAACATGTTATTGTTACTGCCTCTTATTGCTCCAATGATGTCTTCTTGAACTGACTGTACAGTATTGCCTGGCGATTTAATCGACACCTCTTTCACTCTATTCTCCAAAGTCTGCACACATGTTTCTGTGTGTTCTACTTCCTTAGCTAGTCTCAACACTACATCTAGTGGAGGGTCATCTTCTGACCACAATTTCTCTCTCACTTTCCCACTTCTGCATTCCAACATAAACTGGTCTCTGATCCTTTCTTCCTGTTGCTGATCAAACTTGCAGGTACGTGCCATCTTCCTAAGGGCCGTGACATACTGTTCTACAGTATCGCCTTGTTCTTGAATTCTCTTGCTGAATTTATACCGCTCTAAAATTATACTGACTTTCTTCTCGTAATGTTTGTTATGTTTTTTGCTTGCTTTTTCATATTCATTCATGTCCCCTCCTTCCTCTCCTAAAAGATCCGGCAAATCTTCATATTTTTCTTGTCCTGCCAGTCCTAGACAATGTAACAGTAAGGATTTCTTCCTTTCAACACTATAATTGGTCCCACAGACCACATTTGCATAATGCTCAAAGGACTTGAGCCACCTCTTCCAAGGTAATGTCGTGTCTCCCACTTCTGGCAAGAACATTTGAGGAGCAGGAACACCATGCAATGCCATGTTTCTTGTTTTATTGTTTCTACAGTATCTTGTAGTTTCTGCAGTACTGTAATTAGTTGTTGTGGTTTCCTTGCTTCAGAACACCGGTAGTCAAGAAAGAGACTGATTGAAAAAAACCTTTTGATAGTATGTTGTGACCAATGCTGGGACTAGGATGAGGTCTAGAGGTCTAGAAGTAATGATGATTACCTGTCCAATACATACACTAGTAAACTCAATGCAACGCCATCTGCCAGTCCAATTCCTTTGACAAAAACGCATGTGCGGCTCCCTTCAATGCCGTTCAACGTTATACACACAGCCTCAGAGCCGCGTTTTTCTTTTCTTTTTTTTCTTTTCTTTTTTTGTGAACGCTGAACACGCCCACTCCGTCTCCCTGGATACGCGTAGATCAAACGCGGCTCCCTTCAATGCTGTGCAACGTTATATACGCAGCCTCAGAGCCACGTTTTGTTTTCCTTTCTTTTTCAGTGGACGCTGCACACGCCCACTCGCTCTCCCTGGATACAAGCAGATCAAGCCAGCAGCAGCCGCTCCCACCTGCTCATCAGCCGGAGATCCATCTCAACGGCTGTACTGTTTCCAAGAGCCTCGTCGCCACTGAAGTAGGGGCGGAAACAGGGTAAGATTAACAAGAGTTTTATTAATACCTTGTGAGTTCTGACTATAACAGTATTTAAGTATATTAGATATAAGTAATGAGTGTAAAAGGGAACATGGATTTTGTCCGTGCTTCTCTCTTCCTTTCTCCTTCAACCGTCAGTGCTCCGTGTCCTTCCACGAGCCTCTTCTCATTCTGTCACGCGTCTCGTGGCACGCACTGTCCCATGAGACATGAGACGCTACAAATGGCCACACACATAGGTGTTCTGATGTGCTTAGCCATCATAGCTTAGGACACATAGACTGACCTTGTAAGGGGAACAGGTCACAATCTGTGTGAAGAGCAGGAGGGAGGATAGTGTGAGTGAGATGGTGAAGTAGGGGCGGAAACAGGGCAAGATTAACAAGGGTTTTATTAATACCTTGTGAACTCTGACTATAACAGTATTTAAGTATATTAGATGTAAGTAATGAGTGTAAAAGGGAACATGGATTTCGTCCGTGCTTCTCTCTTCCTTTCTCCTTCAACCGTCAGTGCTCTGTGTTCTTCCACGAGCCTCTTCTCATTCCGTCACACGTCTCGTGGCACGCACAGGTCACAGTCTGTGTGATGAGCAGGAGGGAGGATAGTGTGAGTGAGATGGGCCACACACATTTGTTCTGATGTGCTTAATATCGGCAATTAGGACACATAGACTGACCTTGTAAGGAGAACAGGTCACAGTATGTGTGATAAACAGGAAGGAGATAGTGTGAGATGGGCCGCACGTATAGGTGTTCTGAAATGCTTATCATCAGCGCTTAGGACACATAGACTGACCTTGTAAGGAGAACAGGTCACAATCTGTGTGATGAGAAGGAGGGAGGATAGTGTGAGTGTGATGGCCACACACATAGGTGTTCTGATGTGCTCAGCCATCATAGCTTAGGACACATGGACTGACCTTATAAGGAGAACAGGTCACAGTATGTGTGATGAGCAGAAGGGAGGATAGTTTGAGTGAGATGAGCCACACACATAGGTGTTCTCATGTGCTTAGCCATCAGCGCTTAGGACACATAGACTGACATTGTAAGGAGAACAGGTCACAGTCTGTGTGAGAAGGAGGGGGGAGGATGGTGTGAGTGAGATGAGCCACACACATTGGTGTTCTGATATGCTTAGCATCGTAGCTTAGGACACATAGACTGACCTTGTAAGGGGAATAGTTCACAGTCTGTGTGATGAGCAGGAGGGAGGATAGTGTGATTGAGATGGCCACACACATAGGTGTTCTGATGTGCTTAGCATCGTAGCTTAGGACACATAGACTGACCTTGTAAGGGGAATAGTTCACAGTCTGTGAGATGAGCAGGAGGGAGGATAGTGTGAGTGAGATGGCCACACACATAGGTGTTCTGATGTGTTTAGCCATCGTAGCTTAGCACACATAGACTGACCTTGTAAGGAAAACAGGTCACAGTCTGTGTGATAAGCTGGAGAGAGGATAGTTTGAGTGAGATGAGCCACACACATAGGTGTTCTGATATGCTCAGCGATCAGAGCTTAGGAGACATAGACTGACCTTGTAAGGAGAACAGGTCACAGTCTGTGTGAGGAGCAGGGGGGAAGATAGTGTGAGTGAGATGGGCCACACACATAGGTGTTCTGACGTGCTTATCCATCAGTGCTTAGGACACATATGATATGATATGATATGATATGATATGATATGATATGATATGGCATTTGTAACACGCCTATACACAAGTGTTTCAAGGGGCAACGAGGCAGGGAGGGGGGAACAAAGGAAAGACAGACAACGATCCTACTAGGCCAGGTGTCATTCAGATCGCGCAAAGGCATGGGTAGAGGGGAAGGGAAAAATGCAAGGGGAAGGGGAGGGTGGAAGTGCAGTATAGGGTTAGTAGAATAACAAGATAAATAATAAGGGCCAGCTGGTGGCAAGTGCAAGGTAAGTGCAGACAAGTGCTGGGAGGGGGGCTGTAGGGAAACAGAGACA
The DNA here is from genome assembly GCF_040938575.1 of Ambystoma mexicanum. Classification (NCBI taxonomy): domain Eukaryota; kingdom Metazoa; phylum Chordata; class Amphibia; order Caudata; family Ambystomatidae; genus Ambystoma; species Ambystoma mexicanum. Next base: position 14,270,343 of record NC_090927.1, on the reverse strand, counting down.
GTCCCGCAGTGCAGAGGTTGCCAGGGAGGCAGTGCAAGGGGAGAGTGGCTGGGCCAAGGACCGAGATTGGTGAGAGTGGCCCAGTTACAGATTCAGTGCAGTTTCAGTCTGGAATTTAGCAGGGGAGAGGGGGAGAGAAAGCAGAAGCAAAGAGGAAGGTTTTGAGGTGCTTCCGGAACCGGAGATGGTGCTCCTCAAGTTTCAGGGAGGTAGGAAGGCTGTTCCAGAAGGAGGCCCCTGCCACGGAGAGAGAGATCTATCCCCAACTCGTTGCTTGGAGAAGCGGCTGACCCTGAGGGAGTTGGAGACGGATGAGCGAAGAGCTCTAGAAGGAAGATATTTAGGAAGAGAGAGTTGAAGGTATTTAGGTCCCATGCCCCAGAAGGCCTTGTGGACAATGCAGAGGGTTTTGAACTTAATCCTCGCAGCCACTGGGAGCCAGTGTAGAGATTTCAGTCCTGGAGAGATACAGTCCCTGGGCTTGAGGCCAAGGACAAGTCTCGCAGTCCTGTTCTGGATAAGTTGCAGAGGGCGGAGAGTAGAGGCAGGCAGATTTAAATAGAGGCTGTTACAGTAGTCCAGCTTCGAGAGAACCAGGGCTCGGTAGACAGTGAGCTTCTGGGGGAAGGAGAGGAAAGGAAGAATACCTCTGAGGAGGTGCAGCTGGTAGTGTGACTTCTTAGAGACGTCAGATATGTGAGGAGAGAAGGAGAGTGTGGAGTCAAAGATGACCCCGAGGTTTTTTGCCTTGCAGGTAGGAGCAGGAAGAGGGCCAAGAGAGGCCAGCCAGAAAGCTGCAGGGAGGGAGGGAGGGAGCGGGTGTGCCGATGAGTAGAATGTCAGTCTTACTGACATTACGGCAGAGGTCATTGGCAGCACACCATTCCTGGATAGCAGACAGACAGTCAGAGATGAGGGAAGGAGAGGAGGAGGCCGAGGTTAGCCTGGAAATGAGCTGGGTATCATCCGCATAGCACTAAAAGTTGGGGCAGAGAGGGGCGATGCGGTGGGCAAGGAGTGCCAGATACTGGTTGAACAGCCAGGGAGAGAGATTAGATGCCTGGGGGACACCACAGGTAGAGAAAAAGTCGTCAGAGAGGAAGGACCCCAGTTGGACCTGGGAGGGTCGATTGTAGAGGAAAGAGGTCAGCCACGCCAGAGCCTGACCAGTGATACCCAGGTTATCACAGAGACGATTGAGCAGGATGGCATGGTTGACAGTATCAAAGGCAGAAGAGAGATCGAGCAAAATGAGAACACACAGAGTGCTAGAGTCAAGGTTCGAGAGCAGGTCCTCACGGATGTTCAGGAGAGCAGTTTCCGTGCTTCTGGCAGCTCTGAAGCCAGACTGATGGTCATGACGACTACCAATAGATTCAGCATGGAGATTAAGCTGGGAGATGGCCAGTTTCTCCAGGAGCTTGCCCAGGAAGGGAGTGATGGAGATTGGGCGATAGTTAGCCATAGACTGACCTTATAAGGAGAACAGTCTGTGTGATGAGCAGGAGGGAGGATATTGTGAGTGAGGTGGCCACACACACATTGTTGTTCTGATGTGCTTAGCCATCAGCGCTTAGGAGACGTAGACTGACCTTGTAAGGAGAACAGGTCACAGTGTGTGTGATGAGCAGGAGGGACGATAGTGTGAGTGAGATGGGCCACACACACAGGTGTTCTGATGTGCTTAGCATCGTAGCTTAGGACACATAGACTGACCTTGTAAGGAGAATAGTTCAGTCTGTGTGATGAGCAGAAGGGAGGATAGTGTGAGTGAGATGGCCACACACACAGGTGTTCTGATGTGCTCAGCCATCGGATCTTAGGACACATAGACTGACATTGTAATATGAACAGGTCACAGTCTGTGTGATAAACAGGAGGGAGGATAGTGTGAGTGAGATGTCCACACACACAGGTGTTCTGATGTGCTTAGACATAATAGCTTAGGACACATTGATTGACCTTGTAAGGAGAACAGTTCACAGTCAGTGTGATAAGCAGGACACATAGAGTGACCTTGTAAGGAGAACAGGTCACAGTCTGTGTGATAAGGAGGAGGGAGGATAGTTTGAGTGAGATGAGCCACACACATAGGTGTTCTGATATGCTTAGCGTAGGCGCTTAAGACACATAGGGCCTCATTACACGGACGGCGGAAAGGGTTAACGGTCACCGTTAATGGTAACAGTGACCGTTAACCCTTACCGCCGTACTACGAGGTCCCTTAGCGGGTTGCAGACTTTAACGCCTGCTTTTTGCAGGCGTTAAAATGTAACCCGCAAAGGGACCTTGGAGCTAATTACGACACCGTAATTTACGGTGCCGTAATTAGCGCCTTCCCCATTCCCATAGAGCCCTATGGGGCAAAAATGGGAATGGGGAAGGGCAATGGAAGAAGGCGGAATTACCGCCTTCCCGACCTCGGAATTAGGCGGTAATTCCCCTTTCTTCCAGGGCGGTGCCGGTATTTTACTGGCATGAACCATGGCGCTAATAGCGCCATGGTTCACCGCCTTCCGTGTAATGAGGCCCATAGACTGACCTTGTAAGGAGAAGAGGTCACAATCTGTGTGATAAGCAGGAGGGAGGATAGTGTGAGTGAGATGGCCACACACACAGGTGTTCTGATATGCTTAGCCACCGTAGCTTAGGACACATAGACTGATCTTGTAAGGAGAACAGGTCACAGTCTGTGTAATGAGCATGAGGGAGGATAGTGTGAGTGAGATGGCCACACACATATGTGTTCTGATGTGCTTAGCCATCGTAACTTAGGACACAATGCTTGAACTTGTAGGGAGAACAGGTCACAGTCTGTGTGATAAACAGGAGGGAGGATAGTGTGAGTGAGATGGCCACGCACACACAGGTGTTCTGATGTTCTTAGCCATCGGAGCTCAGGACACATAGACTGACCTTGTAAGGAGAACAGGTCACAGTCTGTGTGATAAGCAAGAGAGAGGATATTGTGAGTGAGATGGCCACACACATAGGTGTTCTGATATGTTTAGCCATCGTAGCTTAGCACACATAGACTGACCTTGTAAGGAGAACAGGTCACAGTGTGTGTGATGAGCAGGAGGGAGGATAGTGTGAGTGAGATGGGCCACAAACATAGGTGTTCTGATATGCTTAGTATCGCCGTTTAGGAAACGTAGACTGACCTTGTAAGGAGAACAGGTCACAGTCTGTGTGATAAGCAGGAGAGAGGATAGTGTGAGTGAGATGGCCACAGACATAGGTGTTCTGATATGCTCAGCGATCAGAGCTTAGGAGACATAGACTGACCTTGTAAGGAGAACAGGTCAAAGTCTGTGTGATAAGCAGGAGAGAGGATAGTGTGAGTGAGATGGCCACACACACATCGTTGTTCTGATGTGCTTAGCCATCAGAGTTTAGGAGACATAGACTGACCTTGTAAGGAGAACAGGTCACAGTCTGTGTGAGGAGCAGAAGGGAGGATAGTGTGAGTGAGATGGCCACACACATAGGTGTTCTGATGTGCTCAGCCATTGGAGCTTAGTACACATAGACTGACATTGTAATATGAACAGGTCACCGTCTTGTGATAAGCAGGTGGGAGGATAGTGTGAGTGAGATGGCCACACACATAGGTGTTCTGATGCTTAGACATAATAGCTTAGCACACATAGATTGACCTTGTAAGGAGAACAGGTCACAGTCAGTGTGATAAGCAGGACACATAGACTGATCTTGTAAGGAGGACAGTCTGTGTGATGAGCAGGAGGGAGGGTAGTGTCAGTGAGATGGGCCACACACATAGGTGTTCTGATGTGCTTAGCATCGTAGCTTAGGACACATAGACTGACCTTGTAAGGAGAATAGTTCAGTCTGTGTGATGAGCAGGACGGGGGATAGCGTGAGTGAGATGGCCAAACACACAGGTGTTCTGATGTGCTTAGACATAATAGCTTAGGACACATTGATTGACCTTGTAAGGAGAACAGTTCACAGTCAGTGTGATAAGCAGGACACATAGAGTGACCTTGTAAGGAGAACAGGTCACAGTCTGTGTGATAAGGAGGAGGGAGGATAGTTTGAGTGAGTTGAGCACACACATAGGTGTTCTGATATGCTTAGACATAATAGCTTAGGACACATTGATTGACCTTGTAAGGAGAACAGTTCACAGTCAGTGTGATGAGCAGGAGGGAGGATAGTGTGAGTGAGTTGGCCACACACATAGGTGTTCTGATGTGCATAGCCATCGTAGATTAGGACACATAGACTGACCTTGTAAGGAGAACAGGTCACAGTCTGTGTGATGAGCAGGAGGGAGGATAGTGTAAGTGAGATGGCCACACACACAGGTGTTCTGATGTGCTTAACATCGTAGCTTAGGACACATAGAGTGACCTTGTAAGGAGAACAGGTCACAGTCTGTGTGATAAGGAGGAGGGAGGTTAGTTTGAGTGAGTTGAGCACACACATAGGTGTTCTGATATGCTTAGCGTAGGCGCTTAGAACATAGGTCCTCACTACACAGACGGCGGTAAGGGGTAACGGTCACTGTTAATGGTAACGGTGACCGTTAACCCTTACCGCCCTTCATACGAAGTCCCTTAGCGGGTTGGAGACTTTAACGCATGCTTTTTGCAGGTGTTAAAATCCAACCCGCAAAGGGACCTTGGAGCTAATTACGACACCGTAATTTACGGTGCCGTAATTAGCGCCTTCCTCATTCCCATAGAGCCCTATGGGGCAAAAATGGGAATGGGGAAGGGCAATGGAAGAAGGCGGAATTACCGCCTTCCCGACCTCGGAATTAGGCAGTAATTCCCCTTTCTTCCAGGGCGGTCCCGGTATTTTACCAGCATGAACCATGGCACTAATAGCGCCATGGTTCACCGCCTTCCATGTAATGCGGCCCATAGACTGACCTTGTAAGGAGAACAGGTCACAGTCTGTGTGATAAGAAGGACGGAGGATAGTGTGAGGAGTGCAAAGTTCTGTTAAATCAATTTGCCCCTCTGGGCCACACACATAGGTGTTCTGATGTGCTTAGCCATAGTAGCTTAGGTCCCATAGACTGACATTGTAAGGAGTACAGGTCACAGTCTGTGTGTTGAGCAGGAGTGAGGATACTGTGAGTGAGATGGCCACACACATAGGTGTTCTGATGTGCAAAGCCATCGTAGATTAGGACACATAGACTGACCTTGTAAGGAGAACAGGTCACAGTCTGTGTGATGAGCAGGAGGGAGGATAGTGTAAGTGAGATGGCCACACACACAGGTGTTCTGATGTGCTTAGCATCGTAGCTTAGGACACATAGAGTGACCTTGTAAGGAGAACAGGTCACAGTCTGTGTGATAAGGAGGAGGGAGGTTAGTTTGAGTGAGTTGAGCACACACATAGGTGTTCTGATATGCTTAGCGTAGGCGCTTAGAACATACGTCCTCACTACACGGACGGCGGTAAGGGTTAACGGTCACCGTTAATGGTAACGGTGACCGTTAACCCTTACCGCCCTTCATACGAAGTCCCTTAGCGGGTTGGAGACTTTAACGCATGCTTTTTGCAGGTGTTAAAATCCAACCCGCAAAGGGACCTTGGAGCTAATTACGACACCGTAATTTACGGTGCCGTAATTAGCGCCTTCCTCATTCCCATAGAGCCCTATGGGGCAAAAATGGGAATGGGGAAGGGCAATGGAAGAAGGCGGAATTACCGCCTTCCCGACCTCGGAATTAGGCAGTAATTCCCCTTTCTTCCAGGGCGGTCCCGGTATTTTACCAGCATGAACCATGGCACTAATAGCGCCATGGTTCACCGCCTTCCATGTAATGCGGCCCATAGACTGACCTTGTAAGGAGAACAGGTCACAGTCTGTGTGATAAGAAGGACGGAGGATAGTGTGAGGAGTGCAAAGTTATGTTAAATCAATTTGCCCCTCTGGGCCACACACATAGGTGTTCTGATGTGCTTAGCCATAGTAGCTTAGGTCCCATAGACTGACATTGTAAGGAGTACAGGTCACAGTCTGTGTGATGAGCAGGAGTGAGGATACTGTGAGTGAGATGGCCACACACATAGGTGTTCTGATGTGCTTAGCATCGTAGCTTAGGACACATAGACTGACCTTGTAAGGAGAATAGTTCAGTCTCTGTGATGAGCAGGAGGGAGGATAGTGTGAGTGAGATGGCCACACACACAGTTGTTCTGATGTGCTTAGCCATTGGAGCTTAGGACACAATGCTTGAACTTGTAAGGAGAACAGGTCACAGTCTGTGTGATGAGCAGGAGAGAGGATAGTGTGAGTGAGATGGGCCACACACACAGGTGTTCTGATGTGCTCAGCCATCGTAGCTTAGGACACATAGACTGATCTTGTACGGAGAACAGGTCACAGTGTGTGTGATGAGCAGGAGGGAGGATAGTGTGAGTGAGATGGCCACACACACAGGTGTTCTGATATGCTTAGCCACCGTAGCTTAGGCACATAGACTGACCTTGTAAGGAGAATAGGTCACAGTGTTTGCGATGAGCAGGAGGTAGGATAGTGAGAATGAAATGGCCACACACACAGGTGTTCTGATATGCTTAGCCGTCATAGCTTAGGACAGATAGACTGACCTTCTAAGGAGAACAGGTCACAGTCTGTGTGATGAGCAGGAGGGAGGATAGTGTGAGTGAGATGGCCACAAACACAGGTGTTCTGATGTGCTTAGACATAATAGCTTAGGACACATAGATTGACCTTGTAAGGAGAACAGTTCACAGTCAGTGTGATAAGCAGGACACAGAGTGACCTTGTAAGGAGAACAGGTCACAGTCTGTGTGAAAAGGAGGAGGGAGGATAGTTTGAGTGAGATGAGCCACACACATAGGTGTTCTGATATGCTTAGCGTAGGCGCTTAGGACACATAGGGCCTCATTACACGGACAGCAGAAAGGGTTAACGGTCACCGTTAATGGTAACGGTGACCGTTAACCCTTACCGCCGTACTACGAAGTCCCTTAGCGGGTTGGAGACTTTAACGCCTGCTTTTTGCAGGCGTTAAAATCTAACCCGCAAAGGGACCTTGGAGCTAATTACGACACCGTAATTTACGGTGCCGTAATTAGCGCCTTCCCCATTCCCATAGAGCCCTATGGGGCAAAAATGGGAATGGGGAAGGGCAATGGAAGAAGGCGGAATTACCGCCTTCCCGACCTCGGAATTAGGAGGTAATTCCCCTTTCTTCCAGGTCGGTGCCGGTGTTTTACTGGCATGAACCATGGCGCTAATAGCGCCATGGTTCACCACCTTCCGTGTAATGAGGCCCATAGACTGACCTTGTAAGGAGAAGAGGTCACAATCTGTGTGGTAAGCAGGAGGTGTTCTGATATGCTTAGCCACCATAGTTTAGGACACATAGACTGATCTTGTAAGGAGAACAGGTCACAGTCTGTATAATGAGCATGAGGGAGGATAGTGTGAGTGAGATGGCCACACACACACAGGTGTTCAGATGTTCTTAGCCATCGGAGCTCAGGACACATAGACTGACCTTGTAAGGAGAACAGGTCACAGTCTGTGTGATAAGCAGGAGAGAGGATATTGTGAGTGAGATGGCCACACACATAGGTGTTCTGATATGTTTAGCCATCATAGCTTAGCACATATAGACTGACCTTGTAAGGAGAACAGGTCACAGTGTGTGTGATGAGCAGGATGGAGGATAGTGTGAGTGAGATGGGCCACAAACAAAGGTGTTCTGATTTGCTTAGTATCGCCGTTTAGGAAACGTAGACTGACCTTGTAAGGAGAACAGGTCACAGTCTGTGTGATAAGCAGGAGAGAGGATAGTGTGAGTGAGATGGCCACATACATAGGTGTTCTGATATGCTCAGCGATCAGAGCTTAGATGACATAGACTGACCTTGTAAGGAGAACATGTCACAGTCTGTGTGATGAGCAGAAGGGAGGATAGTGTGAGTGAGATGGCCACACACATAGGTGTTCTGATGTGTTTAGCCATCCTATCTTAGCACACATAGACTGACCTTGTAAGGAGAACAGGTCACAGTGTGTGTGATGAGCAGGAGGGAGGATAGTGTGAGTGAGATGGGCCACAAACATAGGTGTTCTGGTATGCTTAGCATCGCCGTTTAGGAGACATAGACTGACCTTGTAAGGAGAACAGGTCACAGTCTGTGTGATAAGCAGGAGAGAGGATAGTGTGAGTGAGATGGCCACACACACATCGTTGTTCTGATGTGCTTAGCCATCAGAGTTTAGGAGACATAGACTGACCTTGTAAGGAGAACAGGTCACAGTCTGTGTGAGGAGCAGAAGGGAGGATAGTGTGAGTGAGATGGCCACACACATAGGTGTTCTGATGTGCTCAGCCATCGGAGCTTAGTACACATAGACTGACATTGTAATATGAACAGGTCACAGTCTGTGTGCTAAGCAGGAGGGAGGATAGTGTGAGTGAGATGGCCACACACATAGGTGTTCTGATGCTTAGACATAATAGCTTAGCACACATAGATTGACCTTGTAAGGAGAACAGGTCACAGTCAGTGTGATAAGCAGGACACATAGACTGACCTTGTAAGGAGGACAGTCTGTGTGATGAGCAGGAGGGAGGGTAGTGTCAGTGAGATGGGCCACACACATAGGTGTTCTGATGTGCTTAGCATCATAGCTTAGGACACATAGACTGACCTTGTAAGGAGAATAGTTCAGTCTGTGTGATGAGCAGGACGGGGGATAGTGTGAGTGAGATGGCCAAACACACAGGTGTTCTGATGTGCTCAGCCATCGGATCTTAGGACACAATGCTTGATCTTGTACGGAGAACAGGTCACAGTGTGTGTGATAAACAGGAGGGAGGATAGTGTGAGTGAAATGGCCACACTCACAGGTGTTCTGATGTGCTTAGACATAATAGCTTAGGACACATTGATTGACCTTGTAAGGAGAACAGTTTACAGTCAGTGTGATAAGCAGGACACATAGAGTGACCTTGTAAGGAGAACAGGTCACAGTCTGTGTGATAAGGAGGAGGGAGGATAGTTTGAGTGAGTTGAGCACACACATAGGTGTTCTGATATGCTTAGCGTAGGCGCTTAGGACACATAGGTCCTCATTACACGGACGGCGGTAAGGGTTAACGGTCACCGTTAATGGTAACGGTGACCGTTAACCCTTACCGCCCTTCATACGAAATCTCTTAGCGGGTTGGAGACTTTAACGCATGCTTTTTGCAGGCGTTAAAATCCAACCCGCAAAGGGACCTTGGAGCTAATTACGACACCGTAATTTACGGTGCCGTAATTAGCGCCTTCCTCATTCCCATAGAGCCCTATCGGGCAAAAATGGGAATGGGGAAGGGCAATGGAAGAAGGCGGAATTACCGCCTTCCCGACCTCGGAATTAGGCAGTAATTCCCCTTTCTTCCAGGGCGGTGCCGGTATTTTACTGGCATGAACCATGGCGCTAATAGCGCCATGGTTCACCACCTTCCATGTAATGAGGCCCATAGACTGACCTTGTAAGGAGAACAGGTCACAGTCTGTGTGATAAGAAGGACGGAGTATAGTGTGAGGAGTGCAAAGTTCTGTTAAATCAATTTGCCCCTCTGGGCCACACACATAGGTGTTCTGATGTGCTTAGCCATGGTAGCTTAGGTCACATAGACTTACATTGTAAGGAGAACAGGTCACAGTCTGTGTGATGAGCAGGAGTGAGGATAGTTTGAGTGAGATGGCCACACACATAGGTGCTCTGATGTGCTTAGCATCGTAGCTTAGGACACATAGACTGACCTTGTAAGGAGAATAGTTCAGTCTCTGTGATGAGCAGGAGGGAGGATAGTGTGAGTGAGATGGCCACACACACAGTTGTTCTGATGTGCTTAGCCATCGGAGCTTAGGACACAATGCTTGAACTTGTAAGGAGAACAGGTCACAGTCTGTGTGATGAGCAGGAGAGAGGATAGTGTGAGTGAGATGGGCCACACACACAGGTGTTCTGATGTGCTCAGCCATCGTAGCTTAGGACACATAGACTGATCTTGTACGGAGAACAGGTCACAGTGTGTGTGATGAGCAGGAGGGAGGATAGTGTGAGTGAGATGGCCACACACACAGGTGTTCTGATATGCTTAGCCACCGTAGCTTAGGACACATAGACTGACCTTGTAAGGAGAACAGGTCACAGTGTTTGCGATGAGCAGGAGGTAGGATAGTGAGAATGAAATGGCCACACACACAGGTGTTCTGATATGCTTAGCCATCATAGCTTAGGACAGATAGACTAACCTTGTAAGGAGAACAGGTCACAGTATGTGTGATGAGCAGGAGGTAGGATAGTGTGAGTGAGATGGCCACACACACACAGGTGTTCTGATGTTCTTAGCCATCGGATCTCAGGACACATAGACTGACCTTGTAAGGAGAACAGTTCACAGTCTGTGTGATGAGCAGGAGGAAGGATAGTGTGAGTGAGATGGGCAACACACATAGGTGTTCTGATATGCTCAGCGATCAGAGCTCAGGAGACATAGACTGACCTTGTAAGGAGAACAGGTCACAGTGTGTGTGATGAGCAGGAGGAAGGATAGTGTGAGGGAGATGGGCCACAAACATAGGTGTTCTGATATGCTTAGCATCGCCGTTTAGGAAACATAGACTGACCTTGTAAGGAGAACAGGTCACAGTCTGTGTGATAAGCAGGAGAGAGGAAAGTGTGAGTGAGATGGCCACACAGACACATCATTGTTCTGATGTGCTTAGCCATCAGAGCTTAGGAGACATAGACTGACCTTCTAAGGAGAATAGTTCAGTCTGTGTGATGAGCAGGAGGGAGGATAGTGTGAGTGAGATGGCCACACACTCAGGTGTTCTGATGTGCTTAGCCATCGGAACTTAGGGCGCAATGCTTGAACTTGTAAGGAGAACAAGTCACCGTCTGTGTAATGAGCAGGACTGAGGATAGTGTGAGTGAGTTGGCCACACACATAGGTGTTCTGATGCTTAGACATAATAGCTTAGCACATATAGATTGACCTTGTAAGGAGAACAGGTCACAGTCAGTGTGATAAGCAGGACACATAGACTGACCTTGTAAGGAGGACAGTCTGTGTGATGAGCAGGAGGGAGGGTAGTGTCAGTGAGATGGGCCACACACATAGGTATTCTGATGTGCTTAGCCATCGTAGCTTAGGACACATAGACTGACCTTGTAAGGAGAACAGGTCACAGTCTGTGTGATGAGAAGGCCGGAGGATAGTGTCAGTGAGATGGCCACACATATGTGTTCTGATGTGCTTAGCCATCGTAGATTAGGACAGATAGATTGACCTTGTAAGGAGAACAGGTCACAGTCTGTGTAATAAGCAGGATGGAGGATAGTGTGAGTGAGTTGGCCACAAACATAGGTGTTCTGATATGCTTAGCATCGCCGTTTAGGAAACATAGACTGACTTTGTAAGGAGAACAGGTCACAGTCTGTGTGATGACCAGGAGGGAGGATAGTGTAAGTGAGATGGCCACACACACAGGTGTTCTGATGTGCTTAGCATCGTAGTTTAGGACACATAGACTGACCTTGTAAGGAGAATAGTTCAGTCTGTGTGATGAGCAGGAGGGAGGATAGTGTGAGTGAGATGTCCACACACACAGGTGTTCTGATGTGCTTAGACATAATAGCTTAGGACATATTGATTGACCTTGTAAGGAGAACAGTTCACAGTCAGTGTGATAAGCAGGACACATAGAGTGACCTTGTAAGGAGAACAGGTCACAGTCTGTGTGATAAGGAGGAGGGAGGATAGTTTGAGTGAGATGAGCCACACACATAGGTGTTCTGATATGCTTAGCGTAGGCGCTTAGGACACATAGGGCCTCATTACACGGACGGCGGAAAGGGTTAACGGTCACCGTTAATGGTAACGGTGACCGTTAACCCTTACCGCCGTACTACGAGGTCCCTTAGCGGGTTGGAGACTTTAACGCCTGCTTTTTGCAGGCGTTAAAATCTAAGCCGCAAAGGGACCTTGGAGCTAATTACGACACCGTAATTTACGGTGCCGTAATTAGCGCCTTCCCTATTCCCATAGAGCCCTATGGGGCAAAAATGGGAATGGGAAAGGGCAATGGTAGAAGGCGGAATTACCGCCTTCCCGACCTCGGAATTAGGCGGTAATTCACCTTTCTTCCAGGGCGGTGCCGGTGTTTTACTGGCATGAACCATGGCGCTAATAGCGCCATGGTTCACCGCCTTCCGTGTAATGAGGCCCATAGACTGACCTTTTAAGGAGAAGAGGTCACAATCTGTGTGATAAGCAGGAGAGAGGATAGTGTGAGTGAGATGGCCACACACACAGGTGTTCTGATATGCTTAGCCACCGTAGCTCAGGACACATAGACTGATCTTGTAAGGAGAACAGGTCACAGTCTGTGTAATGAGCATGAGGGAGGATAGTGTGAGTGAGATGGCCACACACATATGTGTTCTGATGTGCTTAGCCATCGTAGCTTGGGACACAATGCTTGAACTTGTAAGGAGAACAGGTCACAGTCTGTGTGATAAACAGGAGGGAGGATAGTGTGAGTGAGATGGCCACACACACACACAGGTGTTCAGATGTTCTTAGCCATCGGAGCTCAGGACACATAGACTGACCTCGTAAGGAGAACAGGTCACAGTCTGTGTGATAAGCAGGAGAGAGGATATTGTGAGTGAGATGGCCACACACATAGGTGTTCTGATGTGTTTAGCCATCGTAGCTTAGCACACATAGACTGACCTTGTAAGGAGAACAGGTCACAGTGTGTGTGATGAGCAGGAGGGAGGAAAGTGTGAGTGAGATGGGCCACAGACATAGGTGTTCTGATATGCTTAGCATCGCCGTTTAGGAAACAGACTGACCTTGTAAGGAGAACAGGTCACAGTCTGTGTGATAAGCAGGAGAGAGGATAGTGTGAGTGAGATGGCCACACACACATCGTTGTTCTGATGTGCTTAGCCATCAGAGTTTAGGAGACATAGACTGACCGTGTAAGGAGAACAGGTCACAGTCTGTGTGAGGAGCAGAAGGGAGGATAGTGTGAGTGAGATGGCCACACACATAGGTGTTCTGATGTGCTCAGCCATCGGAGCTTAGTACACATAGACTAGCATTGTAATATGAACAGGTCACAGTCTGTGTGATAAACAGGAGGGAGGATAGTGTGAGTGAGATGGCCACACACATAGGTGTTCTGATGCTTAGACATAATAGCTTAGCACACATAGATTGACCTTGTAAGGAGAACAGGTCACAGCCAGTGTGATAAGCAGGACACATAGACTGACCTTGTAAGGAGGACAGTCTGTGTGATGAGCAGGAGGGAGGGTAGTGTCAGTAAGCTGGGCCACACACATAGGTGTTCTGATGTGCTTAGCATGATAGCTTAGGACACATAGACTGACCTTGTAAGGAGAATAGTTCAGTCTGTGTGATGAGCAGGAGGGAGGATAGTGTGAGTGAGATGGCCACACACACAGGTGTTCTGATGTGCTCAGCCATCGGATATTAGGACACATAGACTGACATTGTAATATGAACATGTCACAGTCTGTGTGATAAACAGGAGGGAGGATAGTGTGAGTGAGATGTCCACACACACATGTGTTCTGATGTGCTTAGACATAATAGCTTAGGACACATTGATTGACCTTGTAAGGAGAACAGTTCACAGTCAGTGTGATAAGCAGGACACATAGAGTGACCTTGTAAGGAGAACAGGTCACAGTCTGTGTGATAAGGAGGAGGGAGGATAGTTTGAGTGAGATGAGCCACACACATAGGTGTTCTGATATGCTTAGCGTAGGCGCTTAGGACACATGGGGCCTCATTACACGGACGGCGGAAAGGGTTAACGGTCACGGTTAATGGTAACGGTGACGGTGACCGTAAACCCTTACCGCTGTACTACGAGGTCCCTTAGCGGGTTGGAGACTTTAACGCCTGCTTTTTGCAGGCATTAAAATCTAATCCGCAAAGGGACCTTGGAGCTAATTACGACACCGTAATTTACGGTGCCGTAATTAGCGCCTTCCTCATTCCCATAGAGCCCTATGGGGAAAAATGGGAATGGGAAAGGGCAATGGAAGAAGGCGGAATTACTGCCTTCCCGACCTCAGAATTAGGCGGTAATTCCCCTTTCTTCCAGGGCGGTACCGGTGTTTTACTGGCATGAACCATGGCGCTAATAGCGCCATGGTTCACCGCCTTCCGTGTAATGAGGCCCATAGACTGACCTTGTAAGGAGAAGAGGTCACAATCTGTGTGATAAGCAGGAGGGAGGATAGTGTGAGTGAGATGGCCACACACATAGGTGTTCTGATATGTTTAGCCATCGTAGCTTAGCACACATAGACTGACCTTGTAAGGAGAACAGGTCACAGTGTGTGTGATGAGCAGGAGGGAGGATAGTGTGAGTGAGATGGCCACACACATAGGTGTTCTGATATGCTTAGTATCGCCGTTTAGGAAACGTAGACTGACCTTGTAAGGAGAACAGGTCACAGTCTGTGTGATAAGCAGGAGAGAGGATAGTGTGAGTGAGATGGCAACATACATAGGTGTTCTGATATGCTCAGCGATCAGAGCTTAGGAGACATAGACTGACCTTGTAAGGAGAACAGGTCACAGTCTGTGTGATGAGCAGAAGGGAGGATAGTGTGAGTGAGATGGCCACACACATAGGTGTTCTGATGTGTTTAGCCATCGTAGCTTAGCACACATAGACTGACCTTGTAAGGAGAACAGGTCACAGTGTGTGTGATGAGCAGGAGGGAGGATAATGTGAGTGAGATGGGCCACAAACATAGGTGTTCTGATATGCTTAGCATCGCCGTTTAGGAAACATAGACTGACCTTGTAAGGAGAACACATCGTTGTCAGTCTGTGTGATAAGCAGGAGAGAGGATAGTGTGAGTGAGATGGCCACACACACATCGTTGTTCTGATGTGCTTAGCCATCAGAGCTTAGTACACATAGACTGACATTGTAATATGAACAGGTCACAGTCTGTGTGATAAGCAGGAGGGAGGATAGTGTGAGTGAGATGGCCACACACACAGGTGTTCTGATGCTTAGACATAATAGCTTAGCACACATAGATTGACCTTGTAAGGAGAACAGGTCACAGTCAGTGTGATAAGCAGGACACATAGAGTGACCTTGTAAGGAGGACAGTCTGTGTGATGAGCAGGAGGGAGGGTAGTGTCAGTGAGATGGGCCACACACATAAGTGTTCTGATGTGCTTAGCATCGAAGCTTAGGACACATAGACTGACCTTGTAAGGAGAATAGTTCAGTCTGTGTGATGAGCAGGACGGGGGATAGTGTGAGTGAGATGGCCAAACACACAGGTGTTCTGATGTGCTCAGCCTTCGGATCTTAGGACACAATGCTTGAACTTGTAAGGAGAACAGGTCACAGTCAGTGTGATAAGCAGGACACATAGAGTGACCTTGTAAGGAGGACAGTCTGTGTGATGAGCAGGAGGGAGGATAGTGTGAGTGAGATGGCCACACACATAGGTGTTCTGACGTGCTCAGCCATCGGATCTTAGGACACGTAGACTGACATTGTAATATGAACAGGTCACAGTCTGTGTGATAAACAGGAGGGAGGATTGTGTGAGTGAGATGGCCACACACACAGGTGTTCTTTTGTGCTTAGACATAATAGCTTAGGACACATTGATTGACCTTGTAAAGAGAACAGTTCACAGTCAGTGTGATAAGCAGGACACATAGAGTGACCTTGTAAGGAGAACAAGTCACAGTCTGTGTGATAAGGAGGAAGGAGGATAGTTTGAGTGAGTTGAGCACACACATAGGTGTTCTGATATGCTTAGCGTAGGCGCTTAGGACGCATAGGTCCTCATTACACGGACGGCGGTAAGGGTTAACTGTCACCGTTAATGGTAACGGTGACCGTTAACCCTTACCGCCCTTCATACGAAGTCCCTTAGCGGGTTGGAGACTTTAACACATGCTTTTTGCAGGCGTTAAAATCCAACCCGCAAAGGGACCTTGGAGCTAATTACGACACCGTAATTTACGGTGCCGTAATTAGCACCTTCCTCATTCCCATACAGCCCTATGGGGCAAAAATTGGAATGGGGAAGGGCAATGGAAGAAGGCGGAATTACCGCCTTCCCGACCTCGGAATTAGGCGGTAATTCCCCTTTCTTCCAGGGCGGTGCCGGTATTTTACTGGCATGAACCATGGCACTAATAGCGCCATGGTTCACCGCCTTCCGTGTAATGAGGCCCATAGACTGACCTTGTAAGGAGAAGAGGCCACAATCTGTGTGATAAGCAGGAGGGAGGATAGTGTGAGTGAGATGGCCACACACACAGGTGTTCTGATATGCTTAGCCACCGTAGCTTAGGACACATAGACTGATCTTGTAAGGAGAACAGGTCACAGTCTGTTTACTGAGCATGAGGGAGGATAGTGTGAGTGAGATGGCCACACACATATGTGTTCTGATGTGCTTAGCCATCGTAGCTTAGGACACAATGCTTGAACTTGTAAGGAGAACAGGTCACAGTCTGTGTGATAAACAGGAGGGAGGATAGTGTGAGTGAGATGGCCACACACACACAGGTGTTCTGATGTTCTTAGCCATCGGAGCTCAGGACACATAGACTGACCTTGTAAGGAGAACAGGTCACAGTCTGTGTGATAAGCAGGAGAGAGGATATTGTGAGTGAGATGGCCACACACATAGGTGTTCTGATATGCTCAGCGATCAGAGCTTAGGAGACATAGACTGACCTTGTAAGGAGAACAGGTCACAGTCTGTGTGATGAGCAGAAGGGAGGATAGTGTGAGTGAGATGGCCACACACATAGGTGTTCTGATATGCTTAGTATCGCCGTTTAGGAAACGTAGACTGACCTTGTAAGGAGAACAGGTCACAGTCTGTGTGATAAGCAGGAGAGAGGATAGTGTGAGTGAGATGGCCACACACAGGTGTTCTGATGTTCTTAGCCATCGGAGCTCAGGACACATAGACTGACCTTGTAAGGAGAACAGGTCACAGTCTGTGTGATAAGCAGGAGAGAGGATATTGTGAGTGAGATGGCCACACACATAGGTGTTCTGATATGTTTAGCCATCGTAGCTTAGCACACATAGACTGACCTTGTAAGGAGAACAGGTCACAGTGTGTGTGATGAGCAGGAGGGAGGATAGTGTGAGTGAGATGGGCCACAAACATAGTTGTTCTGATATGCCGTTTAGGAAACGTAGACTGATCTTGTAAGGAGAACAGGTCACAGTCTGTGTGATAAGCAGGAGAGAGGATAGTGTGAGTGAGATGGCCACATACATAGGTGTTCTGATATGCTCAGCGATCAGAGCTTAGGAGACATAGACTGACCTTGTAAGGAGAACAGGTCACAGTCTGTGTGATGAGCAGAAGGGAGGATAGTGTGAGTGAGATGGCCACACACATAGGTGTTCTGATGTGTTTAGCCATCGTAGCTTAGCACACATGGACTGACCTTGTAAGGAGAACAGGTCACAGTGTGTGTGATGAGCAGGAGGGAGGATAGTGTGAGTGAGATGGGCCACAAACATAGGTGTTCTGATATGCTTAGCATCGCCGTTTAGGAAACATAGACTGACCTTGAAAGGAGAACAGGTCACAGTCTGTGTGATAAGCAGGAGAGAGGATAGTGTGAGTGAGATGGCCACACACACATCGTTGTTCTGATGTGCTTAGCCATCAGAGTTTAGGAGACATAGACTGACCTTGTAAGGAGAACAGGTCACAGTCTGTGTGAGGAGCAGAAGGGAGGATAGTGTGAGTGAGATGGGCTACACACACAGGTGTTCTGGTGTGCTTAGCATAGTAGCTTAGGACACATAGACTGACCTTGTAAGGAGAATAGTTCAGTCTGTGTGATGAGCAGAAGGGAGGATAGTGTGAGTGAGATGGCCACACACATAGGTGTTCTGATGTGCTCAGCCATCGGATCTTAGGACACATAGACTGACATAGTAATATGAACAGGTCACAGTCTGTGTGATAAACAGGAGGGAGGATAGTGTGAGTGAGATGGCCACACACACAGGTGTTCTGATATGCTTAGCCACCGTAGCTTAGGACACATAGACTGATCTTGTAAGGAGAACAGGTCACAGTCTGTTTAATGAGCATGAGGGATGATAGTGTGAGTGAGATGGCCACACACATATGTGTTCTGATGTGCTTAGCCATCGTAGCTTAGGACACAATGCTTGAACTTGTAAGGAGAACAGGTCACAGTCTGTGTGATAAACAGGAGGGAGGATAGTGTGAGTGAGATGGCCACACACACACAGGTGTTCTGATGTTCTTAGCCATCGGAGCTCAGGACACATAGACTGACCTTGTAAGGAGAACAGGTCACAGTCTGTGTGATAAGCAGGAGAGAGGATATTGTGAGTGAGATGGCCACACACATAGGTGTTCTGATGTGTTTAGCCATCGTAGCTTAGCACAAATAGACTGATCTTGTAAGGAGAACAGGTCACAGTGTGTGTGATGAGCAGGAGGGAGGATAGTGTGAGTGAGATGGGCCACAAACATAGGTGTTCTGATATGCTTAGTATCGCCGTTTAGGAAACGTAGACTGACCTTGTAAGGAGAACAGGTCACAGTCTGTGTGATAAGCAGGAGAGAGGATAGTGTGAGATGGCCACATACATAGGTGTTCTGATATGCTCAGCGATCAGAGCTTAGGAGACATAGACTGACCTTGTAAGGAGAACATGTCACAGTCTGTGTGATGAGCAGAAGGGAGGATAGTGTGAGTGAGATGGCCACACACATAGGTGTTCTGATGTGTTTAGCCATCCTATCTTAGCACACATAGACTGACCTTGTAAGGAGAACAGGTCACAGTGTGTGTGATGAGCAGGAGGGAGGATAGTGTGAGTGAGATAGGCCACAAACATAGGTGTTCTGATATGCTTAGCATCGCCGTTTAGGAGACATAGACTGACCTTGTAAGGAGAACAGGTCACAGTCTGTGTGAGGAGCAGAAGGGAGGATAGTGTGAGTGAGATGGCCACACACATAGGTGTTCTGATATGCTCAGCCATCGGAGCTTAGTACACATAGACTGACATTGTAATATGAACAGGTCACAGTCTGTGTGCTAAGCAGGATGGAGGATAGTGTGAGTGAGATGGCCACACACATAGGTGTTCTGATGCTTAGACATAATAGCTTAGCACACATAGATTGACCTTGTAAGGAGAACAGGTCACAGTCAGTATGATAAGCAGGACACATAGACTGACCTTGTAAGGAGGACAGTCTGTGTGATGAGCAGGAGGGAGGGTAGTGTCAGTGAGATGGGCCACACACATAGGTGTTCTGATGTGCTTAGCATCGTAGCTTAGGACACATAGACTGACCTTGTAAGGAGAATAGTTCAGTCTGTGTGATGAGCAGGACGGGGGATAGTGTGAGTGAGATGGTCACACACACAGGTGTTCTGATGTGCTTAGACATAATAGCTTAGGACACATTGATTGACCTTGTAAGGAGAACAGTTCAGTCAGTGTGATAAGCAGGAGACATAGAGTGACCTTGTAAGGAGAACAGGTCACAGTCTGTGTGATAAGGAGGAGGGAGGATAGTTTGAGTGAGTTGAGCACACACATAGGTGTTCTGATATGCTTAGCATAGGCGCTTAGGACACATAGGTCCTCATTACACGGACGGCGGTAAGGGTTAACGGTCACCGTTAATGGTAACGGTGACCGTTAACCCTTACTGCCCTTCATACGAAATCTCTTAGCGGGTTGGAGACTTTAACGCATGCTTTTTGCAGGCGTTAAAATCCAACCCGCAAAGGGACCTTGGAGCTAATTACGACACCGTAATTTACGGTGCCGAAATTAGCGCCTTCCTCATTCCCATAGAGCCCTATGGGGCAAAAATGGGAATGGGGAAGGGCAATGGAAGAAGGCGGAATTACCGCCTTCCCGACCTCGGAATTAGGCAGTAATTCCCCTTTCTTCCAGGGCGGACCCAGTATTTTACCGGCATGAACCATGGCACTAATAGCGCCATGGTTCACCGCCTTCCGTGTAATGAGGCCCATAGACTGACCTTGTAAGGAGAACAGGTCACAGTCTGTGTGATAAGAAGGACGGAGGATAGTGTGAGGAGTGCAACGTTCTGTTAAATCAATTTGCCCCTCTGGGCCACACACATAGGTGTTCTGATGTGCTTAGCCATAGTAGCTTAGGTCACATAGACTGACATTGTAAGGAGAATAGTTCAGTCTCTGTGATGAGCAGGAGGGAGGATAGTGTGAGTGAGATGGCCACACACACAGTTGTTCTGATGTGCTTAGCCATCGGAGCTTAGGACACAATGCTTGAACTTGTAAGGAGAACAGGTCACAGTCTGTGTGATGAGCAGGAGTGAGGATAGTGTGAGTGAGATGGCCACACACATAGGTGTTCTGATGTGCTTAGCATCGTAGCTTAGGACACATAGACTGACCTTGTAAGGAGAATAGTTCAGTCTCTGTGATGAGCAGGAGGGAGGATAGTGTGAGTGAGATGGCCACACACACAGTTGTTCTGATGTGCTTAGCCATCGGAGCTTAGGACACAATGCTTGAACTTGTAAGGAGAACAGGTCACAGTCTGTGTGATGAGCAGGAGAGAGGATAGTGTGAGTGAGATGGGCCACACACTCAGGTGTTCTGATGTGCTCAGCTATCGTAGCTTAGGACACATAGACTGATCTTGTACGGAGAACAGGTCACAGTGTGTGTGATGAGCAGGAGGGAGGATAGTGTGAGTGAGATGGCCACACACACAGGTGTTCTGATATGCTTAGCCACCGTAGCTTAGGACACATAGACTGACCTTGTAAGGAGAACAGGTCACAGTGTTTGCGATGAGCAGGAGATAGGATAGTGAGAATGAAATGGCCACTCACACAGGTGTTCTGATATGCTTAGCCATTATAGCTTAGGACAGATAGACTGACCTTGTAAGGAGAACAGGTCACAGTATGTGTGATGAGCAGGAGGTAGGATAGTGTGAGTGAGATGGCCACACACACACAGGTGTTCTGATGTTCTTAGGCATCGGATCTCAGGACACATAAACTGACCTTGTAAGGAGAACAGGTCACACTCTGTGTGATGAGCAGGAGGAAGGATTGTGTGAGTGAGATGGGCAACACACATTGGTGTTCTGATATGCTCAGCGATCAGAGCTTAGGAGACATAGACTGACCTTGTAAGGAGAACAGGTCACAGTGTGTGTGATGAGCAGGAGGGAGGATAGTGTGAGGGAGATGGGACACAAACATAGGTGTTCTGATATGCTTAGCATCGCCGTTTAGGAAACATAGACTGACCTTGTAAGGAGAACAGGTCACAGTCTGTGTGATAAGCAGGAGAGAGGATAGTGTGAGTGAGATGGCCACACAGACACATCATTGTTCTGATGTGCTTAGCCATCAGAGCTTAGGAGAAATAGACTGACCTTCTACAGAGAATAGTTCAGTCTGTGTGATGAGCAGGAGGGAGGATAGTGTGAGTGAGATGGCCACACACTCAGGTGTTCTGATGTGCTTAGCCATCGGAACTTAGGACACATAGACTACATTGTAATATGAACAGGTCACAGTCTGTGTGATAAGCAGGAGGGAGGATAGTGTGAATGAGATGGCCACACACATAGGTGTTCTGATGTGCTCAGCCATCGGAGCTTAGTACACATAGACTACATTGTAATATGAACAGGTCACAGTCTGTGTGATAAGCAGGAGGGAGGATAGTGTGAGTGAGATGGCCACACACATAGGTGTTCTGATGCTTAGACATAATAGCTTAGCACACATAGATTGACCTTGTAAGGTGAACAGGTCACAGCCAGTGTGATAAGCAGGACACATAGACTGACCTTGTAAGGAGGACAGTCTGTGTGATGAGCAGGAGGGAGGGTAGTGTCAGTGAGATGGGCCACACACATAGGTATTCTGATGTGCTTAGCCATCGTAGTTTAGGACACATAGACTGACCTTGTAAGGAGAACAGGTCACAGTCTGTGTTATGAGAAGGCCGGAGGATAGTGTCAGTGAGATTGCCACACATATGTGTTGTGATGTGCTTAGCCATCGTAGATTAGGACACATAGACTGACCTTGTAAGGAGAACAGGTCACAGTCTGTGTGATGAGCAGGAGGGAGGATAGTGTAAGTGAGATGGCCACACGCACAGGTGTTCTGATGTGCTTAGACATAATAGCTTAGGACACATTGATTGACCTTGTAAGGAGAACAGTTCACAGTCAGTGTGATAAGCAGGACACATAGAGTGACCTTGTAAGGAGAACAGGTCACAGTCTGTGTGATAAGGAGGAAGGAGGATAGTTTGAGTGAGTTGAGCACACACATAGGTGTTCTGATATGCTTAGCGTAGGCGCTTAGGACACATAGGTCCTCATTACACGGACGGCGGTAAGGTTAACGGTCACCGTTAATGGTAACGGTGACCGTTAACCCTTACCGCCCTTCATACGAAGTCCCTTAGCGGGTTGGAGACTTTAACGCATGCTTTTTGCAGGCATTAAAATCCAACCCGCAAAGGGACCTTGGAGCTAATTATGACACCGTAATTTACGGTGCCGTAATTAGCGCCTTCCTCATTCCCATACAGCCCTATGGGGCAAAAATTGGAATGGGTAAGGGCAATGGAAGAAGGCGGAATTACCGCCTTCCCGACCTCGGAATTAGGCGGTAATTCCCCTTTCTTCCAGGGCGGTGCCGGTATTTTACTGGCATGAACCATGGCGCTAATAGCGCCATGGTTCACCGCCTTCCGTGTAATGAGGCCCATAGACTGACCTTGTAAGGAGAAGAGGTCACAATCTGTGTGATAAGCAGGAGGGAGGATAGTGGGAGTGAGATGGATACACACACAGGTGTTCTGATATGCTTAGCCACCGTAGCTTAGGACACATAGACTGATCTTGTAAGGAGAACAGGTCACAGTCTGTTTAATGAGCATGAGGGAGGATAGTGTGAGTGAGATGGCCACACACATATGTGTTCTGATGTGCTTAGCCATCGTAGCTTAGGACACAATGCTTGAACTTGTAAGGAGAACAGGTCACAGTCTGTGTGATAAACAGGAGGGAGGATAGTGTGAATGAGATGGCCACACACACACAGGTGTTCTGATGTTCTTAGCCATCGGAGCTCAGGACACATAGACTGACCTTGTAAGGAGAACAGGTCACAGTCTGTGTGATAAGCAGGAGAGAGGATATTGTGAGTGAGATGGCCACACACATAGGTGTTCTGATATGTTTAGCCATCGTAGCTTAGCACACATAGACTGACCTTGTAAGGAGAACAGGTCACAGTGTGTGTGATGAGCAGGATGGAGGATAGTGTGAGTGAGATGGGCCACAAACATAGGTGTTCTGATATGCTTAGTATCGCCGTTTAGGAAACGTAGACTGACCTTGTAAGGAGAACAGGTCACAGTCTGTGTGATAAGCAGGAGAGAGGATAGTGTGAGTGAGATGGCCACATACATAGGTGTTCTGATATGCTCAGCGATCAGAGCTTAGGAGACATAGACTGATCTTGTAAGGAGAACATGTCACAGTCTGTGTGATGTGCAGAAGGGAGGATAGTGTGAGTGAGATGGCCACACACATAGGTGTTCTGATGTGTTTAGCCATCCTATCTTAGCACACATAGACTGACCTTGTAAGGAGAACAGTTCACAGTGTGTGTGATGAGCAGGAGGGAGGATAGTGTGAGTGAGATGGGCCACAAACATAGGTGTTCTGATATGCTTAGCATCGCCGTTTAGGAGACATAGACTGACCTTGTAAGGAGAACAGGTCACAGTCTGTGTGATAAGCAGGAGAGAGGATAGTGTGAGTGAGATGGCCACACACACATCGTTGTTCTGATCTGCTTAGCCATCAGAGTTTAGGAGACATAGACTGACCTTGTAAGGAGAACAGGTCACAGTCTGTGTGAGGAGCAGAAGGGAGGATAGTTTGAGTGAGATGGCCACACACATAGGTGTTCTGATATGCTCAGCCATCGGAGCTTAGTACACATAGACTGACATTGTAATATGAACAGGTCACAGTCTGTGTGCTAAGCAGGATGGAGGATAGTGTGAGTGAGATGGCCACACACATAGGTGTTCTGATGCTTAGACATAATAGCTTAGCACACATAGATTGACCTTGTAAGGAGAACAGGTCACAGTCAGTGTGATAAGCAGGACACATAGACTGACCTTGTAAGGAGGACAGTCTGTGTGATGAGCGATGAGCAGGAGGAGGGTAGTGTCAGTGAGATGGGCCACACACATAGGTGTTCTGATGTGCTTAGCATCGTAGCTTAGGACACATAGACTGACCTTGTAAGGAGAATAGTTCAGTCTGTGTGATGAGCAGGACGGGGGATAGTGTGAGTGAGATTGCCAAACACACAGGTGTTCTGATGTGCTCAGCCATCGGATCTTAGGACACAATGCTTGAACTTGTAAGGAGAACAAGTCACAGTCTGTGTGATGAGCAGGAGGGAGGATAGTGTGAGTGAGATGGCCACACACATAGGTGTTCTGATGTGCTCAGCCATCGGATTTTAGGACACGTAGACTGACATTGTAATATGAACATGTCACAGTCTGTGTGATAAACAGGAGGGAGGATAGTGTGAGTGAGATGGCCACACACACAGGTGTTCTGATGTGCTTAGACATAATAGCTTAGGACACATTGATTGACCTTGTAAGGAGAACAGTTCACAGTCAGTGTGATGAGCAGGACACATAGAGTGACCTTGTAAGGAGAACAGGTCACAGTCTGTGTGATAAGGAGGAGGGAGGATAGTTTGAGTGAGTTGAGCACACACATAGGTGTTCTGATATGCTTAGCGTAGGCGCTTAGGACACATAGGTCCTCATTACACGGACGGCGGTAAGGGTTAACGGTCACCGTTAATGGTAACGGTGACCGTTAACCCTTACCGCCCTTCATACGAAATCTCTTAGCGGGTTGGAGACTTTAACGCATGCTTTTTGCAGGCGTTAAAATCCAACCCGCAAAGGGACCTTGGAGCTAATTACGACACCGTAATTTACGGTGCCGTAATTAGCGCCTTCCTCATTCCCATAGAGCCCTATGGGGCAAAAATGGGAATGGGGAAGGGCAATGGAAGAAGGCGGAATTACCGCCTTCCCGACCTCGGAATTAGGCAGTAACTCCCCTTTCTTCCAGGGCGGACCCAGTATTTTACCGGCATGAACCATGGCACTAATAGCGCCATGGTTCACCGCCTTCCGTGTAATGAGGCCCATAGACTGACCTTGTAAGGAGTAAGGAGAACAGGTCACAGTCTGTGTGATAAGAAGGACGGAGGATAGTGTGAGGAGTGCAAAGTTCTGTTAAATCAATTTGCCCCTCTGGGCCACACACATAGGTGTTCTGATGTGCTTAGCCATAGTAGCTTAGGTCACATAGACTGACATTGTAAGGAGAATAGTTCAGTCTCTGTGATGAGCAGGAGTGAGGATAGTGTGAGTGAGATGGCCACACACATAGGTGTTCTGATGTGCTTAGCATCGTAGCTTAGGACACATAGACTGACCTTGTAAGGAGAATAGTTCAGTCTCTGTGATGAGCACGAGGGAGGATAGTGTGAGTGAGATGGACACACACACAGTTCTGATGTGCTTAGCCATCGGAGTTTAGGACACAATGCTTGAACTTGTAAGGAGAACAGTCACAGTCTGTGTGATGAGCAGGAGAGAGGATAGTGTGAGTGAGATGGGCCACACACACCGGTGTTCTGATGTGCTCAGCTATCGTAGCTTAGGACACATAGACTAGACTGATCTTGTACGGAGAACAGGTCACAGTGTGTGTGATGAGCAGGAGGGAGGATAGTGTGAGTGAGATGGCCACACACACAGGTGTTCTGATATGCTTAGCCACCGTAGCTTAGGACACATAGACTGACCTTGTAAGGAGAACAGGTCACAGTGTTTGCGATGAGCAGGAGGTAGGATAGTGAGAATGAAATGGCCACTCACACAGGTGTTCTGATATGCTTAGCCATTATAGCTTAGGACAGATAGACTGACCTTGTAAGGAGAACAGGTCACAGTATGTGTGATGAGCAGGAGGTAGGATAGTGTGAGTGAGATGGCCACACACACACAGGGGTTCTGATGTTCTTAGGCATCGGATCTCAGGACACATATACTGACCTTGTAAGGAGAACAGGTCACAGTCTGTGTGATGAGCAGGAGGAAGGATTGTGTGAGTGAGATGGGCAACACACATTGGTGTTCTGATATGCTCAGCGATCAGAGCATAGGAGACATAGACTGACCTTGTAAGGAGAACAGGTCACAGTGTGTGTGATGAGCAGGAGGGAGGATAGTGTGAGGGAGATGGGCCACAAACATAGGTGTTCTGATATGCTTAGCATCGCCGTTTAGGAAACATAGACTGACCTTGTAAGGAGAACAGGTCACAGTCTGTGTGATAAGAAGGAGAGAGGATAGTGTGAGTGAGATGGCCACACACACATCATTGTTCTGATGTGCTTAGCCATCAGAGCTTAGGAGACATAGACTGACCTTCTACGGAGAATAGTTCAGTCTGTTTGATGAGCAGGAGGGAGGATAGTGTGAGTGAGATGGCCACACACTCAGGTGTTCTGATGTGCTTAGCCATCGGAACTTAGGACACAATGCTTGAACTTGTAAGGAGAACAAGTCACCGTCTGTGTAATGAGCAGGAGGGAGGATAGTGTGAATGAGATGGCCACACACATAGGTGTTCTGATGTGCTCAGCCATCGGAGCTTAATACACATAGACTACATTGTAATATGAACAGGTCACAGTCTGTGTGATAAGCAGGAGGGAGGATAGTGTGAGTGAGTTGGCCACACACATAGGTGTTCTGATGCTTAGACATAATAGCTTAGCACACATAGATTGACCTTGTAAGGAGAACAGGTCACAGTCAGTGTGATAAGCAGGACACATAGACTGACCTTGTAAGGAGGACAGTCTGTGTGATGAGCAGGAGGGAGGGTAGTGTCAGTGAGATGGGCCACACACATAGGTATTCTGATGTGCTTAGCCATCGTAGTTTAGGACACATAGACTGACCTTGTAAGGAGAATAGTTCAGTCTGTGTGATGAGCAGGAGGGAGGATAGTGTGAGTGAGTTGGCCACACACATAGGTGTTCTGATGTGCATAGCCATCGTAGATTCGGACACATGGACTGACCTTGTAAGGAGAACAGGTCACAGTCTGTGTGATGAGCAGGAGGGAGGATAGTGTAAGTGAGATGGCCACACACACAGGTGTTCTGATGTGCATAGCCATCGTAGATTAGGACACATGGACTGACCTTGTAAGGAGAACAGGTCACAGTCTGTGTGATAAGGAGGAGGGAGGTTAGTTTGAGTGAGTTGAGCACACACATAGGTGTTCTGATATGCTTAGCGTAGGCGCTTAGAACACATAGGTCCTCATTACACGGACGGCGGTAAAGGTTAACGGTCACCGTTAATGGTAACGGTGACCGTTAACCCTTACCGCCCTTCATACGAAGTCCCTTAGCGGGTTGGAGACTTTAACGCATGCTTTTTGCAGGTGTTAAAATCCAACCCGCAAAGGGACCTTGGAGCTAATTACGACACCGTAATTTACGGTGCCGTAATTAGCGCCTTCCTCATTCCCATAGAGCCCTATGGGGCAAAAATGGGAATGGGGAAGGGCAATGGAAGAAGGCGGAATTACCGCCTTCCCGACCTCGGAATTAGGCGGTAATTCCCCTTTCTTCCAGGGTGGTGCCGGTATTTTACTGGCATGAACCATGGCGCTAATAGCGCCATGGTTCACCGCCTTCCGTGTAATGAGGCCCATAGACTGACCTTGTAAGGAGAAGAGGTCACAATCTGTGTGATAAGCAGGAGGGAGGATAGTGTGAGTGAGATGGCCACACACACAGGTGTTCTGATATGCTTAGCCATCGTAGCTTCGGACACAATGCTTGAACTTGTAAGGAGAACAGGTCACAGTCTGTGTGATAAACAGGAAGGAGGATAGTGTGAGTGAGATGGCCACACACAGGTGTTCTGATGTTCTTAGCCATCGGAGCTCAGGACACATAGACTGACCTTGTAGGGAGAACAGGTCACAGTCTGTGTGATAAGCAGGAGAGAGGATATTGTGAGTGAGATGGCCACACACACAGGTGTTCTGATGTGCTTAGCCATCGTAGATTAGGACACATGGACTGACCTTATAAGGAGAACAGGTCACAGTCTGTGTGATGAGCAGGAGGGAGGATAGTGTAAGTGAGATGGCCACACACACAGGTGTTCTGATGTGCTTAGCATCGTAGCTTAGGACACATAGAGTGACCTTGTAAGGAGAACAGGTCACAGTCTGTGTGATAAGGAGGAGGGAGGTTAGTTTGAGTGAGTTGAGCACACACATAGGTGTTCTGATATGCTTAGCGTAGGCGCTTAGAACACATAGGTCCTCATTACACGGACGGCGGTAAGGGTTAACGGTCACCGTTAATGGTAACGGTGACCGTTAACCCTTACCGCCCTTCATACGAAGTCCCTTAGCGGGTTGGAGACTTTAATGCATGCTTTTTGCAGGTGTTAAAATCCAACCCGCAAAGGGACCTTGGAGCTAATTACGACACCGTAATTTACGGTGCCGTAATTAGCGCCTTCCTCATTCCCATAGAGCCCTATGGGGCAAAAATGGGAATGGGGAAGGGCAATGGAAGAAGGCGGAATTACCGCCTTCCCGACCTCGGAATTAGGCGGTAATTCCCCTTTCTTCCAGGGTGGTGCCGGTATTTTACTGGCATGAACCATGGCGCTAATAGCGCCATGGTTCACCGCCTTCCGTGTAATGAGGCCCATAGACTGACCTTGTAAGGAGAAGAGGTCACAATCTGTGTGATAAGCAGGAGGGAGGATAGTGTGAGTGAGATGGCCACACACACAGGTGTTCTGATATGCTTAGCCACCGTAGCTTAGGACACATAGACTGATCTTGTAAGGAGAACAGGTCACAGTCTGTGTAATGAGCATGAGGGAGGATAGTGTGAGTGAGATGGCCACACACATATGTGTTCTGATGTGCTTAGCCATCGTAGCTTAGGACACAATGCTTGAACTTGTAAGGAGAACAGGTCACAGTCTGTGTGATAAACAGGAGGGAGGATAGTGTGAGTGAGATGGCCACACACACACAGGTGTTCTGATGTTCTTAGCCATCGGAGCTCAGGACACATAGACTGACCTTGTAGGGAGAACAGGTCACAGTCTGTGTGATAAGCAGGAGAGAGGATATTGTGAGTGAGATGGCCACACACACAGGTGTTCTGATGTTCTTAGCGATCGTAGCTTAGCACACATAGACTGACCTTGTAAGGAGAACAGGTCACAGTGTGTGTGATGAGCAGGATGGAGGATAGTGTGAGTGAGATGGGCCACAAACATAGGTGTTCTGATATGCTTAGTATCGCTGTTTAGGAAACGTAGACTGATCTTGTAAGGAGAACAGGTCACAGTCTGTGTGATAAGCAGGAGAGAGGATAGTGTGAGTGAGATGGCCACATACATAGGTGTTCTGATATGCTCAGTGATCAGAGCTTAGGAGACATAGCCTGACCTTGTAAGGAGAACAGGTCACAGTCTGTGTGATGAGCAGAAGTGAGGATAGTGTGAGTGAGATGGCCACACACATAGGTGTTCTGATGTGTTTAGCCATCGTAGCTTAGCACACATAGACTGACCTTGTAAGGAGAACAGGTCACAGTGTGTGTGATGAGCAGGAGGGAGGATAGTGTGAGTGAGATGGGCCACAAACATAGGTATTCTGATATGCTTAGCATCGCTGTTTAGGAAACATAGACTGACCTATTATGGAGAACAGGTCACAGTCTGTGTGATAAGCAGGAGAGAGGATAGTGTGAGTGAGATGGCCACACACACATCGTTGTTCTGATGTGCTTAGCCATCAGAGTTTAGGAGACATAGACTGACCTTGTAAGGAGAACAGGTCACAGTCAGTGTGATAAGCAGGACACATAGACTGACCTTGTAAGGAGGACAGTCTGTGTGATGAGCAGGAGGGAGGGTAGTGTCAGTGAGATGGGCCACACACATAGGTGTTCTGATGTGCTTAGCATCCTAGCTTAGGACACATAGACTGACCTTGTAAGGAGAATAGTTCAATCTGTGTGATGAGCAGGACGGGGGATAGTGTGAGTGAGATGGCCAAACACACAGGTGTTCTGATGTGCTTAGCATCGTAGCTTAGGACACATAGACTGACCTTGTAAGGAGAACAAGTCACAGTCTGTGTGATGAGCAGGAGGGAGGATAGTGTGAGTGAGATGGCCACACACGCAGGTGTTCTGATGTGCTCAGCCATCGGATCTTAGGACACATAGACTGACATTGTAATATGAACAGGTCACAGTCTGTGTGATAAACAGGAGGGAGGATAGTGTGTGTGAAATGGCCACACACACAGGTGTTCTGATGTGCTTAGACATAATAGCTTAGGACACATTGATTGACCTTGTAAGGAGAACAGTTCACAGTCAGTGTGATAAGCAGGACACATAGAGTGACCTTGTAAGGAGAACAGGTCACAGTCTGTGTGATAAGGAGGAGGGAGGATAGTTTGAGTGAGTTGAGCACACACATAGGTGTTCTGATATGCTTAGCGTAGGCGCTTAGGACACATAGGTCCTCATTACATGGACGGCGGTAAGGGTTAACGGTCACCGTTAATGGTAACGGTGACCGTTAAGCCTTACCGCCCTTCATACGAAGTCCCTTAGCGGGTTGGAGACTTTAACGCATGCTTTTTGCAGGCGTTAAAATCCAACCCGCAAAGGGACCTTGGAGCTAATTACGACACTGTAATTTACGGTTCCGTAATTAGAGCCTTCCTCATTCCCATAGAGCCCTATGGGGCAAAAATGAGAATGGGGAAGGGCAATGGAAGAAGGCGGAATTACCGCCTGCCCGACCTCGGAATTAGGCGGTAATTCCCCTTTCTTCCAGGGCGGTCCCGGTATTTTACCGGCATGAACCATGGCACTAATAGCGCCATGGTTCACCACCTTCCGTGTAATGAGGCCCATAGACTGACCTTGTAAGGAGAACAGGTCACAGTCTGTGTGATAAGAAGGACGGAGGATAGTGTGAGGAGTGCAAAATTCTGTTAAATCAATTTGCCCCTCTGGGCCACACACATAGGTGTTCTGATATGCTTAGCCATAGCAGCTTAGGTCACATAGACTTACATTGTAAGGAGAACAGGTCACAGTCTGTGTGATGAGCAGGAGTGAGGATAGTGTGAGTGAGATGGCCACACACATAGGTGTTCTGATGTGCTTAGCATCGTAGCTTTGGACATATAGACTGACCTTGTAAGAAGAATAGTTTAGTCTCTGTGATGAGCAGGAGGGAGGATAGTGTGAGTGAGATGGCCACACACACAGTTGTTCTGATGTGCTCATCCATCGTAGCTTAGGACACATAGACTGATTTTGTACGGAGAACAGGTCACAGTGTGTGTGATGAGCAGGAGGGAGGATAGTGTGAGTGAGATGGCCACACACACAGGTGTTCTGATATGCTTAGCCATCATAGTTTAGGACACATAGACTGACCTTGTAAGGAGAACAGGTCACAGTATGTGTGATGAGCAGGAGGTAGGATAGTGTGAGTGAGATGGCCACACACACACCGGTGTTCTGATGTTCTTAGCCATCGGATCTCAGGACACATAGACTGACCTTGTAAGGAGAACAGGTCACAGTCTGTGTGATGAGCAGGAGGGAGGATAGTGTGAGTGAGATGGGCAACACACATAGGTGTTCTGATATGCTCAGCGATCAGAGCTTAGGAGACATAGACTGACCTTGTAAGGAGAACAGGTCACAGTGTGTGTGATGAGCAGGAGGGAGGATAGTGTGAGAGGGATGGGCCACAAACATAGGTGTTCTGATATGCTCAGCGATCAGAGCTTAGGAGACATAGACTGACCTTGTAAGGAGAACAGGTCACAGTCTGTGTGATAAGCAGGAGAGAGGATAGTGTGAATGAGATGGCCACACACACATCATTGTTCTGATGTGCTTAGCGATCAGAGCTTAGGAGACATATACTGACCTTCTAAGGACAATATTTCAGTCTGTGTGATGAGCAGGAGGGAGATTAGTGTGAGTGAGATGGCCACACACTCAGGTGTTCTGATGTGCTTAGCCATCGGAACTTAGGACACAATGCTTGAAGTTGTAAGGAGAACAAGTCACCGTCTGTGTAATGAGCAGGAGGGAGGATAGTGTGAATGAGATGGCCACACACATGGGTGTTCTGATGTGCTCAGCCATTGGAGCTTAGTACACATAGACTGACATTGTAATATGAACAGGTCACAGTCTGTGTGATTAGCAGGAGGGAGGATAGTGTGAGTGAGATGGCCACACACATAGGTGTTCTGATGCTTAGACATAATAGCTTAGCACACATAGATTGACCTTGTAAGGAGAACAGGTCACAGTCAGTGTGATAAGCAGGACACATAGACTGACTGTAAGGAGGACAGTCTGTGTGATGAGCAGGAGGGGGGGTAGTGTCAGTGAGATGGGCCAAACACATAGGTATTCTGATGTGCTTAGCCATCGTAGCTTAGGACACATAGACTGACCTTGTAAGGAGAACAGGTCACAGTTTGTGTGATGAGAAGGCCGGAGGATAGTGTCAGTGAGATGGCCACACATATGTGTTCTGATGTGCTTAGCCATCGTAGATTAGGACAGATAGATTGACCTTGTAAGGAGAACAGGTCACAGTCTGTGTAATAAGCAGGACGGAGGATAGTGTGAGTGAGTTGGCCACACACATAGGTGTTCTGATGTGCATAGCCATCGTAGATTAGGACACATAGACTGACCTTGTAAGGAGAACAGGTCACAGTCTGTGTGATGAGCAGGAGGGAGGATAGTGTGAGTGAGATGGCCACACACACACACAGGTGTTCTGATGTTCTTAGCCATCGGAGCTTAGGACACATATACTGACCTTGTAAGGAGAACAGGTCACAGTCTGTGTGATGAGCAGGAGGGAGGATATTGTGAGTTAGATGGCCCATACACATAGGTGTTTGATGTGCTTAGCCATCAGATCTTAGGACACATAGACTGACCTTGTAAGGAGAACAGCTCACAGTCTGTGTAATGAACAGGAAGGAGGATAGTGTGAGTGAGATGGCCACACACATAGGTGTTCTGATGTGCTCAGCATTGGCGTTTAGGACACATAGATTGTCCTTGTAAGGAGAACATGTCACAGTCTGTGTGATAAGCAGGAGGGAGGATAGTGTGAGTGAGATGGGCCACACACATTGGTGTTCTGATATGCTTAGCCATCATAGTTTAGGACACATAGGCCCTCATTCCGAGATTGGAGATAGTCATGGCGCTATTTGCAGGATTTGAAGGATTTGTTTCTATGTACCTGCTGTTGGGCAATGATCTGAAAGACCTGGGTGTAGTGTCTAGTACTCCCAGACCTCCTAGTAAGAGATTACAGGAGCTTACCAGACCTGCAAGGGAGAGGACCTTGAGAGGCTCCCCTGAGGAAATGATAGGAAAAGAAATCACTCCTTCTCCACTGAAGTTACTAACTGCTATTTCCAAGCAACCCTAAGCAAAGGGGAAACCCAAGACTTTAAAGAAGAAACCAGCAGAAAGCACTCCAGTGCTGCCAACCAGGAAATGTCCTAGGTTGTCAAAAATCACACCTGTGATTCCTCCTCCAGCTGAGGCTGAGAGGGAGGTACAACCCTGTGTGGTTGAACTAGAGCCTGAGGACTCAGATCTACTAGGAGGCCAGGAACTCATTGGAGATCTTGACCCTGTGGACCATCCTGAGCTGCAGTCTTTACTGGCAGAAGGTGGACCCCAAAGGGCAGACTTCAGTAAGAGACAAAGAGAATGTCCAACTCTGGAAGGTCTTCGCCACCAGGCAGCTTCTCAGCTTGAAGGGCAAGAGCCTGATAAGTATAGGTTACACTGGGAAGATGGCCTCTTCTATAGTGAACCAACAGAGTCAACCCCTGGGGACTACAAAAGACTTGTAGTGCCCCAAGCAAACAGACTCCAATTCTTTCAACTAGCCCATGAGATACCTTTGGTCACTTGAGTTTCAAGAAGACCAAGGAAAGGCTCTCTCTCTACTTTTATTGGCCTAAAATTGGGGCTGAGGTAGATAAGTATTGCAAGAGTTGCCACACTTGCCAAACCTCTGGTAAAAGTGGCTCCAAGAACGTGGCACCTCTAGTGCCTCTCCCTGTGGTGGGAGTACCATTTGAGAGGGTAGGAATCGACATTGTTGGTCCCCTTGATCCTCTATCTTCTTCAGGCAACATTGTTGTAGTAGACCATGCTACTAGGTTCCCTGAAGCAATTCCTATGAGGACTGTTACAGCTCTGGCTGTGGATAAGGCCCTCCTTGGTATTTTTACCAGGGTTGGGTTTCCTAAGGAGGTGATATCCGACAGGGGATCAAATTGTATGTCCCACTACATGAAGGCCATGTGGAAAAACTGTGGAGTTACCTACAAGTTCTCAACAGCATACCACCCTCAGACAAATGGATTGGTAGAAATGTTTAACAGAACCATGAAGAGCATGATAGGAGCTTTAGAGGACCGTTTTAAGAGTAAAGTGGGACCTTCTACTGCCATGCCTTCTCTTTGCATATAGAGAAGTCCCTCAGAAGGGAGTGGGTTACAGTCCCTTCGAACTTCTCTATGGCCATCCGGTCAGAGGTCCATTGGCCCTGATCAAGGACGGGTTGGAGAGTGCTCCTTCCCCCACACCAGTCAGAGTCACTGACTACGTGATAGGACTCCGGAGGAGAATGTCACACATGATGGCTGAGGCAAGTGATAACTTGAAAGCAGGTCAGGCTCTGGTCAAGCATTGGCATGACCAGAAGGCCAACATGGTTGAGTTCACTCAAGACCAGCTAGTTCTTGTTATGGTCCCAACAAGGCAGAGGGCCTTGCAGGACAAATGGATGGGACCCTTCAAGGTTGTGGGAAAACTTGGAGAGGTGAACTATCTGCTGGATTTAGGCAATCCTAAGGAGGCTCCTAGAGCCTTTCACATCAACAGTCTAAAAGCTTATGTCTCGAGACCAGAACTGGGAGCTTTGCTTCTAGCTTCAGCTCAAGAGGAGGAGCAGAGTGAACCTCTACCTGACCTCCTCAGAGGCAAACCTTTGGATGAGAAAATAGGAGTTAATCTCTCTTCTAATATGACACCTGAGCAACAGGAGGAGTGCAAAGTTCTGTTAAATCAATTTGGCCCTCTGTTTTCTCTAGCACCAGGTTTGACCCCTTGGGGCCAACATGATATCCAAACTGGTGACTGTTTACCTGTCAAAAGCAGGGGCTACAGGATGTCAGAAAATGTAAGAACCCACATCAAAGGGGAGGTCAACAAGATGCTTGATCACGGGGTAATAGAGCCCTCTACTAGTCCATGGTCTAGCCCAATTGTGTTAGTACCAAAGGCAGGATCCAAGGAGTTGAGATTCTGTGTGGACTATAGAGCTCTAAGTGCAGTCACTAAGACTGACGCCCATCCTTTGCCAAGGACAGATGAGCTGGTGGATAGACTTGGTTCAGCCAAGTTCCTCAGCACATTTGATCTCACGTCAGGCTATTGGCAAATAGCCCTGACTGACCATGCCAAGGAGAAAACTGCATTCTCCACCCCAGTTGGATTATACCAGTTTAAGGTTATGCCTTTTGGACTAAAGAATGCACCTGCTACATTCCAAAGGATGGTTAATCAGGTTCTGAATGGGATGGAGGTCTTCTGCATGGCATACTTGGATGACATTGCAGTGTTCAGCCCTACTTAGAAAGAACATGTTGACCACTTAGGATATGTTTTGCAGGCTCTTGAGCAGGCCCATCTCACTGTAAAGGCAAGCAAATGTCAAATTGGTCAGAGTAAAGTGGTCTACCTTGGGCATGAGGTAGGAGGTGGTGAAATAAGGCCTTTCTTCAGCAAGATTGAAGCTGTGCAAAATTGGACAACCCCTTCTACTCAAACCCAGGTGAGAGCCTTCCTAGGCCTCACTGGGTATTACAGGAATTTCACTGAGAACTATGGGTCCATAGCTTCTCCACTGAATGTAATCTCTTCTCCTAAGTTCCCTAAAAGGATCAAATGGAATGAGGAGTGCAATCAGGCCTTTGAAAGCCTAAAGAAAGCCCTTTGTCAAGCTCCAGTTCTCAGAGCTCCTGACTACCACCAACCCTTCATTGTACAAACAGATGCTTCCAATATAGGTATAGGTGCAGTACTCAGTCAACTGGATGAGAAAGGTAGGGAGCATCCCATTTGCTTCATCAGTAGGAAACTGAAGGAACCTGAAACAAGGTGGGCAACTATTGAGAGGGAATGTTCTGCCATTGTGTGGGCTTTGAAGAAGTTTAGAACATACTTGTATGGATCTACTTTCATCATTCAAACAGACCACCAACCCTTGAGATGGTTGATGCAAATGAAAGGGGAAAACCCAAAACTGCTAAAATGGTCAATCTGCCTCCAAGGGTTTGATTTTACCATTGGCCACAGGTCAGGATGTCACCACCAAAATGCTGATGGATTCTCTAGGATGTTTATAACCGACTAGAGGTAAGAGGCACATCCAGGAGTGGATTAGATCCTCCTGTCCCTTAGTTTTGGGGGGCGAGTGTTAGGGAGAATTCTCATTCTATGGCTAATTTCCCTTACCTATAGAGTCCCCCAGCAGCTTTGCTGGATTTGAAGGATTTGTTTCTTTTTACCTGCTAAGAGTGAGACTCTTTTTCCCACTCTTATGCATTTTTGCTATGTGTGTTCTAGGCTATTTTTGTGTTTAATGCCTATGGGATTTTCTCTCCCCCAAAGGAACCATCTAAATTCACATGTGTTACACAGCACCCTCAGTGCAGTGACACAGGGGTGTCGTAGCGACCCCCAAACATAGACTCTACTAGACTGACTACTGTCTCCCAGGGCATGTATAGTCCCCATTGACTTTACTAGTCAATTTTTATGAACTAAACCTGTACAACCCATCTTACTATGGAGGTACTGGAAAGGGTTAATAGTTTTGCCCTTAGGTTCATTTTCGAGGGGGTACCGTAAAGTCCCTCTCTCTAAAGTTTCTGGCTGGTGGCAGTGGTTACTACCGTAAATATTCAACCGCGAATATACCCTATGGAATTTTCCATTTGTTCAAGGCTACCACTTTTTCTGACAGCCTCTAACATACCGCCGGTTTATTTTATTATTAACTTTACTCCGGTAGGTTTTATTTGCCAGAACTTTAATATAAAGTCTTTCTCGTGTCTTACTCTAAACTCCTAACCCAGGTCGGGGATCCTTTGTTCGTCCGTTTGGCGGGCTTCTGCTAAGAAGCCCTCCTTTCGGCGTCACTGAGTCTGGGGTTGGTCCATTGTGTGGGAGGGGGAGTAGGCCCCCTGGGCAGGGTTGCCTGTGCAACCCATGTCACACTCTATCCTGATAGGCTGGAGGGTCTCCCGCCAAGATGGCCACTCCACTGTGTGAGTGACAGCTAGGCTGTATGAATGGGGTTCTTTTTGTATAAAAGCAGGGTCCTGAGGACTGGAAGAGCAAGACGTCGCCACTGGAACTACGGAACCGAAGGGGAGAGAAGCCAAGGACATCTTC
This sequence comes from Ambystoma mexicanum, assembly GCF_040938575.1. Taxonomy (NCBI): domain Eukaryota; kingdom Metazoa; phylum Chordata; class Amphibia; order Caudata; family Ambystomatidae; genus Ambystoma; species Ambystoma mexicanum. The sequence continues at coordinate 14,232,497 of NC_090927.1, read as the reverse complement.
AGCACCTGTACCACCGGTGAAGCCCTGCTGCAGCGTCTCCCCACTTTTCTTCCACACGACGAGAGGAGATCTTCTTCGCAAGAGCCTTCTTCCCTTGAGCTGGTCGGACCAACCAGTTCACCAATCATTTCCTTGGACCTGCCTTGGTCGAATCGCCAGTGCCCAGCACTTGGAGGCCGGATAGCCAGGCAGCCATCCACCCGGACTGCAATTTAAAGGAGCGTACCTTTTCTTTGTTGGCCAGCACCGCGGCTGGTTTCATCCCTGGGTAGTGCAGTAACTCGAACCTTCCTCCACGACGACAGCCTCTCTTCCTCTGCTGGATCCCCCGAACTGCAGGAACTACCAGGAACAACCACCACCGCAGGAGCCACTTCTTCATTCAAAGGTACTTTGTTCCGCCAGGCCTCCCTTTCTGCGTGGTATCCCTAAAGGTGCTTTAAATCCTTTAGCTACTTGTTGGGTTGGCCGCCCTTTTGTCTAACATTGTCTTTCGCCCTGCATCTACCTTTTCAATATTCGTTAACCAAAGACTTGACTGCAGCTACAAGAACATTTTTGCTCCTAAGACTCTTGGTCCTGTACCACTGACTCTGGCTCAGGCCATTGATTCTGGCTGATTTGTTAGATCTGCTCTCACTAGATTGATTCTCAATGAGAAATGTGTTGATGCACCTGAATCTTCTAAACACCTCTTCCTTCCTACTGTCTTAACTTGTGGAGTGCCATTTTGCTCAGTTTTCATTCACTTATCTTTCTGCTAAAGTATTACTGTGCATTACTTGTTCACAAAACTTCAGGGAAGTGTTGCTAGGGGGTGTCTGAAGATATTTCGGTTTAACTTGTGCTTTCGCTCCCTTTCGCTAAATTGCTAGAGTGCCATTTGTAGTTGGTTTTCACTGTGCCGTTTTGCTCAGTTTTCACTCTACCGCAAACTTGTCTACAATTGACTAGGGAGTTGTATATACTTTCCTTGACTAAACTTAACTTGCTTTATCAACTGTGATTTATGTATTGAATTAGATGTGTATAAAATAAATCTATATATTCTCTTTTTAATACAAAGCTTTGGTCCGTGTTTCCTTGTACCATAGTACTGTGATACCTATTGTGTAAACCCTGAATACTGCTCATCTCCCTCTTGAGATAAGTCTGACTGCTTAGCCACAGCTACCAACTAAATCTTTGTGGTACCGACTGATACCAAAGGGGATTTTTCTTGCTCATACCTGTAGTCTTAATCTTCTGTAGTGATCCCCAAGGGAACTGCACAGGATTCTGCCTAACAGTCTAACACCAAGAGGCCTGAAGCTAAATTTAATCTCGATGATTCTATTCTGGAGAATTTAAAAGGTATATGTGATGAGGATACTAATGATGTTGAGATCCTAGCAGAATACGAGTTGCTTACTATGAAATTATCCCACATATCCCAGTGCCGGGGAAGGTGCTAAAAAACCGAATCCTATGCAAATCAGATTGGTATGATGGCGATTGTCGTAAGGCAAAAGCCGAAATACTCAATTGTCTTAAATCTAACTAAGGGCTGGGCAGGCAGAAACTCAGTGAGATCCGTGCAATATATACATTCCTGGAGCACACAAAGAAAGGGAGTTTACTCAAGGGAAATGGATTGCCCTTCATGCCTCTCTCCAATCAGGCTGCACCGTCATTACTAGGTCATATTAACGAAGACTGGCGGAGGTCGCACTTTGCCACCCTGTACCAGACTCCTGCAGCTCGGTGGTGTCCTTTGTCCCCCTCAAACACCCCACAGCTGCAGACATCCTAACAGTGTCTTTCAAAGAGGTCGTAATAGCCCACACTACACTAGAAAGTGGCAAAGCGGCAGGCCATTCGATCTCGTACCAATTGACTGTCTAATAGAGGAAGTGGATATCTGGGCCCCAGTTTTATGTATGATATGAAAGCAAGTCCCTGCATGCTCACACCAGAGAGAATACAACCCGCTAGGGAAGAAAGGCCCAAGTCTGTCTTGTAAGGATAGCACATTTTAATCTCACACGCAGATGAGAGCCACAGCAAAGAACTCTGCTGCTAAGAACGTTCTGCCGAAAAGTAGTGAAAGCAGAATCTTGTAAAGCAAAACATCATTATACATGACGCAATACATAGGGTAAAATCCTGTGCGGCTGGGTGGAGAGTGCCTATACAGAATCCGCCTGCCTCATAAGCGATGCCAGGCGAATGGTTCCAGGCCAATCCGCCCATCTTCCGTCACTTGCAACCAAAGACCTAGCGCCCTTTATCACCAAACTTATCAACGCCACATTCTCAACCTGTTGTGTACCCACCAATCTAAAGGACGCTTGGGTCCTACAACGCCTAAAAAAACGACCCTGGTCACTGCAATCCCCACAAATTATAGGCCAATCACAACAGTCCCGTTTCTACTTAAGATAATAGACAGAGCAGCCTACTTCCAGATCCAGGTGTACCTGGAAACCACCACCTCTTAGGGTTGAGATAATCTGGCTTTAGACCTTAACACAGGAACGAAACGGCTCTTATAGATCTAAAGACGCAGATCGATGAATTTAAAGACAACAGAAAACTTGCTCTCCTACTTCTACTGGATCTATCAGCCGCTTTCGATCTGGTTGACCATAAAGTACTGTGCAAACATCTGTCCATCGTGGCACACTTCTCACAGGAAGCCATAGCATGGATACAATCCTTTCTTAATAAAAGGACTATGAGTCTTCTCCCCGTTGGCCTCAGCAGATCCTGTTCCTATAACTTGTGTTTCACCAACAATGTATAACGTCTTCACAAAACCACTATTCAACGACTTCGATAATCTGGGTGTCATTTACACTAATTATGCAGATGACACCAAGATCCTTGTACCACTCACTGGAGACTATGACAGCGACTTGGCCCTAGTCAACAAAATATATCTCATCATTCAGGCATGGATGGCCTCCCATGGCTTATGCCTGAATGATGACAAGACAGAACTACTGATACTTGGAGCCAACTCACCTTAACAAACTCAGCAACAAATACTTGTCTCTCACCATAGATGGCAACAACATCAAAGATGTAAAAGAGGTAAAAACTCTAGGCTTTTACCTCGACTCAGCTCTCCATCTAGGCAAGCAAGTCAATGCCACTGCCTCTGCCACAGCATATACATGCAAGCTGATTCAAATAATAATAATAATAATAATAATAATAATAATAATAATAATAATAATAATAATAATAATAAGCCTGCAAACCGTTCCTCTCGAGTGATAGGTGCATTACATTAACGAGAGCTGTAATGCCCTATACTTAGGAGCCAACAACTACATTATCAACAAACTCCAACTTCTCCAAAACAATGCTCTTAGAATAGCGGTAAGCGGTAAGCATTCCCAGGAGACAACACATCTCTGATTCTAAGCAAAATAACAACTGGTTGTCGATTAAGGACAGAATACTGCTTAAACGGTCTCTCTTACCCACAAATGTCTTAATGACGCTGCCCCACAATATCTAATGCAGAAACCTATCAGGAAATCATCCACACGCCCGATCAGGACTGCAAACTCATTCTGCCTCACAGTCCCGAGATTTCATTTGAAAAAAGCAGCGGTCGTGCAGCTTCCCAGTTATGGCTGCACAGCTTTGGAACTCCCTCCCCCAATCCTTGAGAGCAGATCAGTCATTCGCCAGCTTCAGAAAAAACACAATAAATTGGCTGCCAGATAAAGGCCACTGATTGCCCCAGGCACCCTCCTTAATGTTAACTACTTCACTATGACTCTCGTCATTTAATGTTTTTTTACCATCAATGTGCAACATGTGGAATATTATCCACTGTATATCTATTGCTTTTTGTCTTGTCATACTGTATGATCGTTGCTGCACAATCTGTATGCATAATGTATGCAATTCTTCTCTGTGTTACTGAAAATTGGAACACACCTGTAATTGCTGTCAAACTGTATGTTCCTTGGTGCTTAATTTTGTACATAATGTATGTAATGTAATTCTTCCTTGTGCAACTGAAAATTGTACTCACTTGTAATGCGCCCAGACACCCCCGGGTTCGGTGCGCTATATAAATCAATAAACAAACAAACGTGGGTGCTGAAGTGATCATCTTCTTCTCACGTCGAAGGTCAGAAAACAAATTAATTATTCTCCTACCATACAACTACTTTATCACTCATACTGTGCACTTGGCAGGTCTTAACAAGGAGGTTCTGGGGCACTCTAATCTTCACACACAAATTTCACTCACTCCCTTCCGCGCCATTGTTAAGACGGATTTCAGAACTCTGTCATGGAGGCGCAGAGGTTCAGAAGGCCAGCCTAGTTTCTTGGAACAGGGTAACCTCTGGACAAGCCAGACCAATCAAGGTGGCGATCGCGGCGGTCAAGACTAGGTCTCAAGAGGGGTGAGGGTGACTGAAAGCCCGCAATGAGCACACGAGGCAACGACACGTACAAATTACTCCAAACAGGTGTTATATCAAAAATATAGACACATTTATTACAAGGCCTTTGTAATACTGACCATAGCAAATAATCACAATAACACTCTCGTAAACCAACACATCACAATCAATACACAATATATATACAGTACCACAAAGGTCTAACGAGTGAGACGCACAAAATATGCAGACCACCTAGATGGGGAGGAAAACAGGCAGTGTGAATATCGGTTAGACCCGGTCCGCCTTCAGAGGCACCTAACTAAAAGGAAGTCCGAGCCCTAAGAAGAGTGGAGCCTTGTGCTCAAAAGTACCTGCACACGCTGGTGCCAACGGGCAAAAGGAAGTCTCTTCGAGGACGTCAGGCAATTCAGATCGGTGAACAAATGAAGAAGGACAAGGATCCGCGACTCAAGCGCAGCCTCCACTGGGGGCAGAAGCAGAGCACGAGTACGGAAAGTGTGCTGTTTGACACAGCGAGGAAAAGCTATGGACTACTGCAGGTGGGCGACCAGTTCCTAGCGTTGCTACTCACCGGTCCCCGATGCAGGCAGACCCAGGCTTCTCCGCGTCAGTTTCAGAGCTGGCAGGTTCAGATGCGAACAAGGGACGTCTCGTCGTCGTGTAGATTCCGCATCAGCAGAAGTTGGAGTAGAAGATGTCCCAAACGTGATGAACCCACACAGGTTGTTACCACAACAGGGCAACGGAACTTCAGACCTGGGAATGCCAAGTGTACGAATCATGTGAGAGTGGCAAGGACTCGTGATACAGCAGCAACCTGACGGCGGTTACAGAGCAAGACTCCTGGGTAGGCTGGTCAATCAACTGGATGGCCCAGAGACACTTCCGAAGGCTTACGTGCAGGAGATGGTGAAGATGCCGAGAATAGTTGTTCCCACTATTCCAAGGGTCGAAGTACCAGTACAGGCCTTCTCGTTCGATCAGAGGCAAAAAGGGTTTCACAAGCGACAGCAGTGCAGAGAAGCAGTCCTTCAGCGGGTCACCAGCGATTCCTCGGTTCAGCCTCGTAGTTGCAGGATACTTGGCTCCTGTATCCCTTCGTTCGTGAGAACTCAGGAGATCGACATGGTAGTGGTGTTTCCAGCCTCCTCTTATCTAGGTTTCCCTTCACGCCAAAACGGAGGGGACCCAATAGGAGATCTGCTCACAAAACACTCACACCATACGTGGACCTATCACGTACCATGGTGGTCCCATGCATTCAAGACACACTAGACTCTCTGGCACCCAGGATGTGTATTGGGACCAGACATCCCAGCCCACATCCTGGAGGCGCACACCAGGCCTGTAGAAGCCCGCAAAAGCGTTCGTGTTTCGTGGGAAAGTACATGCCCAAATAAGGAAGGCCCCGGGTCGGCTCGACCTGATGAAGGTGAAGGGGGCAAGACGGTCAGCAGACAGGACAAAGAACCTCGTGGCATGGCCATTTTGGAAGCCAACCACCTATTCGAGCCAAACGCGGGAACGCGGATTTACAGGGCAAGAAAAGGGTTCAAACATAAGAGAAACGATCGCTGCCACCAGTCCGCCCGTGATCCACTTGCACCGTTCATTAGACAATCCCTGAGAGTATCTAGGGCCCAAAATGACTAGAGACCCAAGAGAGCAGTAATTTAACTTACACAAAATTTAACTGCGCGAAAGCTGCAACATGAGCGAAAGAACTACGGAAAAATGTTTCCCGGTACTGACTGTCGTAAGGGCATTTCAGTATCCCCGTAAGAATGGAGCGAAAGCCCAGAGGAGTGCGGCAGGAGGCTGTGCTTCTCTGGCGAAGTCTAGATCAGGGTGTAAAACAACAGCAAAAAGTTTAGGGGTTGCCACATGGAAGGAAAATTACTTACAATTAGAAATCTTTCCTAACACTCATCCAGCTCCAAGGTCTGCACCTTCATTTTGAATGTATCCCTCCCAGCACCTCGCTATACAAATCACATGATTATCGTTTCAACGATGTGCCCTGTCCGCCCTCTTTGCACATATCAGGACTTGTTACTTTGGGGTTGGTGGTCAAAGGGCACCTGGTGCCATGGAATTCAGAGGTCTTATGTTTTAGTCAGTTACATTTGCTATAACTCGGGTTCGCCCGGGGATGGGACGTGTCATGCTTTGGTGACTGTGAGATTACATACAGACCAGACACCGGTCTGTGATTGTGGCCTTGTAGTGCACATTCCTCTCGAACATCTTTGCAACACTGTTAGAACAATGAATAGGCATTGTGGTGGTTGGGGTTGTGGGCTGTCCTCATGGGAGCTCGGGCATGGCTGGAGGTTTCTCTTATCTTGCAATTTGGGACTAGTGTAATAAATGCCACATTTACTGCACAAGCCTTCTCTTCTACCTGAAGTTACTAATAGCTACGCAAAAATAGCATTTTTACTTGCACCTTATGCTGTACTATGTGGATAGACTACAGTTGGTTATGTTGGAGTAGAGTCCTTTTGTATTGGGAGGTGGTCCTCTCACCACCCCCCTCTCCCTAGCCCATCATAGTGCTTTGAATGCATCTCACCTCTAAAGCACCAAGGAGGGTAGGGGGGCTGCCCCATTTCCAACATTCCCCCCCTTTCGTTACTTCTACAGTAACAAATTCTGCTATACTGCTGCGCTCCTGTTCCCTCCTCTCAGTTTCTACATATGGCTGAGTTCCCATTTATTGGCACCCATACCCTACACACTGACCGCAAACTCTCCCCCCTGCATGCATACTATTCAGGTGAGCAAGTCATATAGATACATACTCCCTCCCCCGCCAGGTACACCCAAACTTCTGTGTAATTTTCTAGCTCAGGGGGTGGAGAAAATATAGTGCAGTATAGATGATCATCTTCATCTCCATACGGGATGGGGAGCATTACATATTTAAGGCCACTCTATGGGACATCAGTTTATACTTCAATATTTTTTGTCTCGCAAGGTGCTTTTGGAACCCCAATTGATACCATCATTCTTGCACTTTTAGGTTCCACATTGGCAAAACATTGAAGGGCCAGCTGATAGGTACAGATAATAACCAGGATGAACACAATGATGGGCAATAACATCTTCATGATTGCTCCGAGCCACGATGGGGCCCATCTAAATGCCAAAGTAAGCCAATCACTGTCCTGTACTCCTCCCTCCTTCATGCGAACACCCAGGCCATGGACAGCTGCGATGATGTGGGATAATGGTGCGTTCTCTGCATCCTCTGTAGGCACAATGGTGCAACAAGAATCGCCAAACCTTTTGCAAACCCCACCTTCCATTGCTGTTAACATGTCAAACACATAGTGGTTTTCCAAGTCTGAATGCACGCAACTCAACCTTGATCACGTTGAACCCATTCTCTGTGTCGTTCGCAAGCTGGACCAGTTCACATCTTATGTTCTGCAACCATTTGGCATTTGCTGCGGCCTTCACTCCAGGCAAAAGTAAAGATCAAAAAAGGATTCTGCTGAGCTGAAGAGCCTGTATTCTTCTGGTATTTCCGCAGGCAATGTAGAAGAGTTTTTGGATATTTCATTTGATCTTTTCATCCTCTTTGGTTAGTGGAACTGTCCTTTTCCTGGCAGGATGTGGAGCTCTTGTGTGGGCAACAGACCATTATCTTCATTTTCGACTGTCGGGAGACTAATTGGTCCCTCAGCAGGCAAGTGCTCACCCTTCAGGGGTTCTTCTGGGATTACAAATAGCACTGAGTGCAATGTCCCAAGCGAACAACAGCCCCTTTGTGATGGTGGGATGTGCAAGTAAGCTTGCCCGCCACAGACCCAATACTAATCCTTCATTGCTGCTATTCCTTTATTCATGTCTGTGATCATGAGAGTCTTACAGCAATGTTCATTTGAGCCGACAAAGACTGTACCCCTGCTGCTGAAACAGAGTCTATATTCTTCTACCTCGGGCACTCGCACCAGCTTTTCCATTGTTGCAATCTATGTCAACTTTGTAATATGCTCTATCCAGATTTGTGCACAGAAAGTGTCCACTCGTGCTATTCTTTCCTTGCTAAATCTTACCAGTCCTTCTGCCAAGCAAGGTAGTGTGGTGTCCTGCCAGTTATTATTGTCAGGCTTACGTCCCTTCACCATCAGATATGGCATCTCCACACACTTAATGTCTTTTGAATCGCCACTGCACTGTACAAAATCTGGACCCACCATTTGCAGTTGCACACTATGGGCCTCATGATGAGTCCGGCTGTAGCCGTGCCGGAAAAAACGGCAGGCTGCCGCCAGACCCATCATACCATTTCTGCCTTCGTGATTGCCGGAATCACCGGGGCATTACAACCCCAGTGACCCGGTAATTCTGGAGGCGGAATTCAGTAAATCTCCATTCCCATGGAGTCCCATAGGACTCCATGGGGATGGGGACAATGGAAACACTGGTTCAGTCTATGACGGAGCACCTGTTTCCATTTCCGGCTGCAGGTCAGACCTGCAACCTCCCGCCTGCAGGACTCGTAATCAGACAGTCCGGAAACAACAGTGGTGGCGGATTTACCGCCACCGTTGTTTCCGGACCGGCTGACCCATAATTTGGCCCTATGTGCCTGAAACTTTCCTTTTATTCTGTATATTGCAAGATGAACTAGGCATTGTGCCTCTATAATTGGGACTGTTTGCGGTACTAACACCTTGGGAGCCCCGGACGCGTGTGGAATGAGTGAACACACATAGCAGCTTCCCTTCACAACATTTCTCACCACACCACTCAGTTCAGAATACCGTGATTGCTGAACTCGGGCTGATGAATATCCTCAATCACATCCAAACCCAGCCCTGATACGTGTCATACTTTCATCCTACTCCTCTTTTTGTTATTCTATACATGCTTTCAGGGCTAGCAGCTTTACTAGTGCTATTGAAAATGACATTATATCGATTTGCATTGGTAGACAATCTTCTACTTGCTGATAACAACCTTTTCACTGTTTCCGCCACTGTCCTGTTGTGCTCATTAAATTAATTTCCATTATTATTATTATTAGTGTTCACATAACTCTGCTCATATTATTAACATTTATACGTATTGTCCCATTTGGATAATATACAATCCCATTCCCTCCAGCCCCCCTTCGTAGGGCCTCCCCCTATAAAACTCTCCCCCCAATACAATCCCAATAGTACTATCAATATCACACAGAGACCTAAGATAATGGTCAACCCACAATAATAAACTGAGGTCCATATTCTCTCATTTGTGCATCTACACCTTGGGTCCCTACTTAACAAATTATTTACATTAGTCACCTCCATCATCTTCTTTCCTGAAAAGAAAATACAGACCCACAAGACAACAAAAAGGAGAACCATACTTTTAATAAATTCCTACATAGATGGCGCTTGTACACACTCTTATAAATGCTTCAGTTGTTCACTGTTCGTCATAAAGGGTATAGTCCACTCGTTTAAGTTTGATACCATTTGGATCTTTATTTATCACCATAGGTGCTGGTGTGTTGACGTGCTGGCGTGTTTCGACCATCTAAAGGCCTTTAACCCTAATCAGAAACTGAATTTTCCAACCATGTTAATTTCTTCTCCCCAGATGCACCAAAGCAAGGGCTACCTGCCCTCTTATATTCACTTCAAAAGAGACACCTGACCTCTAGGGGAGCTCTTCACGTTACCTCCATGCCCATTCTTGAATCCAAACATATCAAACTATTGAACTAACATGCTTTCTCCTTTCCTTTCCTTCCCTTTCCAGCACCAGCACCAATTTCTCTCCTCATAATTTCTCTCATGATGTATGAAACTGTCTGTAAATATGATAGACACTCTTAATATGACATTGGTAAACTCACCATTGTATGTTGACAACAACATTGTGATTTTTGTTCATATAATTGCCAAAATAAATGTTGCCTTTTTTTAAAAACATATTTAACATTTTTTATAACCATCACACCTTTTCACTTAATCACTTGACACCTTGCATTCCTCCTGATGATGTTTGGATATGATGCTTAATATCTAAACAAACCACTTAACAATGGTTGTAGCCTTGATAAAGACCTTTAGATGGTCGAAACACGAGTCGGCACCTATGGTGATAAATAAAGATCCAAATGGTATCAAACTTAAATAAGTCTACTATCCCCTTTATAACGAACAGTGAACAACGGAAGCAACTATAAGTGTGTACAAGCGCCATCTATGTAGGAATCCAACACAAACCTACCTAATCTAGATGTGGGGTACAAGAGCACAGTCCCTATGGTGCCTACAACTGGCTGCATGTACAATCAAACCTAATATTTTATGAAAAGTAAGGCGCAGTAACCATCTGATCTTGGTGCTCTCACCACTTTCTGAATTTACTTTTTATAGAGAGAGAGATATTGAGAAAGAGAGAGAGAAAAAGGAGAGACAAAGAAAAAGGCACTCCTGAAAAAAGGAAGCTACAGAGTTAACAGCTAATCTTCAGCCTACCACTGGAACGTGCTGCCGCACACGTATCACTGCTGGACAGGCCGGTGAGGTAGACTGGTTACAGATACTGCTTCCCCTTGTTTTTAAGATAATTGATGTACCAGTGTACTATCTGGAGGTGCCCTGTAAACGTCAGAGAGGTGGACCCAATAGCGAAATTCCTTGACTTTCACGGCGAGGGGAGTACAAAACACCACCTCGTAGGGCCCTTGGAACCGAGGGTTAATCCATCTGCGCACGAAATTGCAGACGTATATGAGGTCCCCACGCAGCAGTTGTTGTGTGGTCATATGATATGATATAATATGATAGTTTATTTATATAGCACCTATACACAATGGGGGTCATTTCGAGGTAGGAGGTAACCATGCCGCTATTAGCGGCATGGCTACCCCCTTACCGGGTCGTGAATCCTTGAATGAGGAATTACTGGGCCGTTCCAACCTTGGAGGGCCCGGTAATTCGTCTTTCAAGGAACCCGGACCCGGTACTTCCCCATTCCCATTCGAGCCCCCATAGGGCTCAATGGGAATGGGGATAACGGGCCCGTAGTTAGCACCCTGGTCTGCTTGCGGTACCCGCTAAGGGGGCCTGGTAAAACCAGGCGTCCTTAGCGGGTTCCCGCGGGCAGACTCGTAATGAGGCAGTAAGGGGTTGACGGCTCTGGCACCTTTACCGGTGCCGTTAACCCTTACCGCCTACCTCAGAATGACCCCCAATGTGTTTCAAAGCGCTTAAGCTTGGGATATGTCACCGTAGTAGTCTCGACATCTGGTGTCTCTGTCGGCGCAATCCTGGGAGGTGCAATCTGTTGGGAGACGCATTGAATGGCCTTAGTTAGTGTGGTCAAATACTCTTTAAACTCATCGTCTAGCACCGCTGCTGCCCTATGTGCATTTGAAGCCCTATTTATGGGGATTATGTGTGTATGCATACACCGGCCAGTAACCGCTTTGTGAGGTGACAAATGGTGGTCTTTGCTTGGCTGCGTGCGTAACCTGAAGAGGGCCAGGGGCAAACAGTTCAACCAGTTTTTCTTCACTGTGGTACACAGTTTGGATAACTTGCTTTTAAGGAGCCTGTTTTTTTCTCTCCACAATGTCATTGGCCTGTGGGTGATAAATCGAACACATCCAGTGCTTAATGCCATGTAGTGCTGTAACGTGTTGAAATAGTGCATTGAAAAAATGTGTGCAATTGTCTGACCTTAAAATCTTGCACACACCCAATTGCGGGAAGACCTCCCATACTAAAAATCTAGCAGCACGTTTGGCATCCGGATGTACACACAACCCTGCTTCCACCCACCTTGAGAAAGGACAAATCACTACAATGAGGTACCTAGATCCATTACAACACAAACTCTTATCAGCGTAATCTATGTGTAATTCACAGAATGGCCCAGTAGGGCGGGGCAGGGTGCCCCATAACATCTGTAGTGTCATCCCTGTACTGAAACTTTGACATGTGGTGCAATGTATGACCATTTCTGTAATGCTTTTCTGGATGTTTGGTATAAACCAGTCCTGGAAGTCTGTTGCTATATGTTGCTGTAACTGTAAGATGGGTAGTTTAACTGTTCAAAGGCTACTGCTCGCAGCTCCTGGGCCATTATTGTCTTCCCAGACCTCTCTTTCCTCCATAGCAAATCTGTTTAAGATAGCTTACAACCTCTCAGTGACCACAACTCTTTCTCCCTTTCAGGTGTCCTTCCTTGTACTTCAATAATCTGGGAGATGGGCAATGCAGTGTAAGGTTCTGGATGTTCACTTGCTGGTGGGGCAGTCACAACGTACTCCGCGGGTAATTCAGTTGGCAGATAAGCTGCCATTTTGGCTGCCGTGTCGGTGGCTGCGGTCCCCATTGATATTTCGTCTGTTCCATTAGCGTGGCTGCGCACTTGAGGACCGCCACAACCTATGGCTGTGGATAATGCTTCTATAAGTATTTCTAGCAGTGCTGCATGCTGTATCGGGGATGCATCCGCCCCCCCCTCGAAAACCTGTGCTCTTCCAGCAGGATAGACTGGCGTGTACTGTTGTTGTGACGTATGCCGAGTCAGAATATATTGTGACATAGCACCCTCTAGGCGCTCTGAATGCTTCGATGAGTGCAATGAGTTCCGCCGTCTGTGCAGAATAATGCATTGGCAACCCTTTCATACTATCTTATACTCTCCTTCCTCAAGTTGTACCCCTGCTGCCCCTGTCTGTCTTTGCCCAACATCCTGATCAATAGTGGAAGACCCATCAACAGAAAGTACCTCACCCTCTGTCAATGCACAGTCCCTTGCTATGGGAATGTCATTCTCCTCCCGCTCGTGCGTGGCACAGTCGTATGTCATTAAGTCCTCTGTAGTAGGCATGTCCGTTGAAAAGGCGGCAGGGTTCACTGTTATGCATCTAACCACATAAATATAGGGTTTAGAAATGATGATCTCATATGCCGAAGATCTTTGTATAGTCAGAGTAAATTTTGAAGTTTCTAAAATGGCAAACAGAGAATGTTCCACATACAACGTTACTGAACACCCCATTACAATTATAGAACCTTTCTGTCACAACCCTCGTCCCGAATCCCCACTGGCAAGCCCTTTGGCCAAGTGGGGTCAGGACTCGGGTCTCTAAGGCCTGGCATCCACTTCAAAAGCCCTCTTGGGGCCAGTTCTGGGGCCTATGGCACCAGGCTCATACACCGTGAAAGACATGTGTTCAGGGAACTTTATTGAGGCTTTCAGCCAACATGGAGGCATCCACATAGCTTGGCTCCTAGGAACCAAGCTATGCGGTATAGTGTTTTGAGTGTGGTGGCCTAGGGACTATTTACCTGGACTACTTTGTTGGGGCTATTTAAACCACACCCGACCAAGACAACACGCTTCGTGTTACTTTGCAGTCTGCAACGTGACGCTCACTGTGTCCAGCTATACCCTCGAGCCTCGGAGAAGCAGAACCTGCAAGGAGACAAAAGGAACACCACTAGCAGCAGCATCTTACCTGCAATCTTCATCTTTATCCGCTCGCAGCTCCTGTGAACAGCTTCCTTGGATCCGCACGCCTCCCGGACCGAAAGACCTGAAAGAGGAAGGTAAAGACAACATTAAAGAAGGCATTAGAGACATTGTAAAACAACGAACTGCTCAAAAGGCTTACCTGGCTGGTTGCCTCTCGGCTGGCATCGCTCTGGAAAATTCACACGCGCTGGGAGAACACTGCGACCTACGAGAAAAGAAGGAAAACAGGTTAGCAAATGCAAGACATCGCAGAGCTGCGCATAGCGCTTACTTACCGCATAATAGCGCTCATTACGCACCATCATTGACCGGCGAGGCTCAACAAAGTCAGTTCACCACACTGAAGCTCCGCATATCTAAGGGAGAAAAGAGACATTCCTAAACAAAGAAAGGCATGCAGGAATAACAACAATTTGAAAAAACAGCAATAAGACCTACTTGAAAGACATCAAACGGGCCGGCGTCAGTGATGTAACTGGACCGCACACGCCCATGAAAGACAACGAGCCCCTGCAAAGAAGGCAGGACGGAGAGCACGCCTGATTCTACAACAAGGTGAGGAGAGGGCCCAGAGGGGCTGAAATCATACGGGGTGGAGGGAGGATACTTACCTCGATCGGCCAGTCTGCAACACAGCCCTCCTGTATTTTCAGGTGGAACCTTCCTCGCAGACCACATCTGGGAACCACTGAGAAGTATACCAGCGAGCAGCCTGGCTGGGTGGCGTCCCCGTGGATACCAGGTGAGCGTAGCAGAACGCGAAGCCTACCATAACTAATCCACCTGGGCACCATGGAGACATCGGAAATGGCCCAATTGGCCCAATTGTTAGGGGAACTTCGTGCCGAGGTTCATTCTGCCTGACAAGAGACTAATGCTCTCCGCAGAGACCTAGTAGTGACCAAGGATCGCACTGAGGAGATCGGTAGGCAGTTCTTGCAATCACAGGCAGGACAGACTCCTCTGCCTGGGAGCAACCCACTGATGCAAAATCCCCCCTTACCATCCACTACCCCCACTCCAGTACAGATCACGTTACCTGGAACAGTTCCCCTGGCACCACCAGAAAGGTTCTCAGGCAACCCACGGAAGTATGCAGCATTCATAAATCAGTGTCCCCTTCACTTTCTTTGTAGGCCTGGAGCATTTCCAAACGACCAAGCTCGGGTAGCTTTTGTCTTGTCATACCTGAGTGGTAGTGCAGCAGATTGGTCGGTGCTGTTGGTAACCCATGACGATCCTCTATTACATGACTTTGGTGGGTTCCAGAGAGAAATGGAAAAATATTTTGCTCGCCATACCCAGGAACAAGCAGTAGACAACAAACTCTTATCCCTCCGACAGGGGAATCAGGACTTGTTAACATACATTGCTACCTTCAATAGACTGATTGCCGAAGCCCGGTGGCCAGAAAACAAAAGAACCACGTTATTTCATCGAGGCTTACGGGGCGAATTAAAGGACGTCTTAGCCCAGGTGGTTGATCCCACCAGAGACTGTACTGAATTTATAAATTTGGTTATGCAGCTAGACCACCGGTTGCAGGACCGAAAAGCAGACCGGTCTAAAACAGACCCTCGGGTCGTGTAGGTTCGACCAAGGGACAACGCATCACGTGTGCCAGAAAACGCTGTAGAACCCATGCAGATCAGAGGGATACAACCTCCATTAACAAAACAAGAGCGGGATAAAAGAAGACAACAACAACTTTGTTTGTATTGTGGAAAACCAGGACATTTCCTGAAGGACTGCACAGTAAAACCCCCAAGGAGAATAGTTGGGCCACAGAAAAGGATGAAGTTAAGGAATCGGAAAACTACCAAGCTCAGCAAACGTAGAGGTCAGTTTGTCGAGTGAGAAGAAAGAGTCGCTGACCTCGCATTTTGCAATACCAGTGACCTTAATTAACCACCAACGGTCGTCAAGGATGCATGCCGTTGAAGCATACATCGACAGCGTAGCAGTTGGAAATTATACTGATCAAGAGCTGGCAGCAGAGATGGGGCTTCCTTTATGTTCCAAGCCGACCATGGACAAGGTAACCACCGTGGATGGGACAGAAAACGCTTCCGGACCAGAAACCCAGTGCACAGCCTGTGTAACCTTGCTGTGCCAGGATGGACATCAGGAGTCTATTTCGTTCGATCTCATCAAAGCACCTCAGTTCCGGCTAATACTAGGGATGCCATGGTTAGTAGCTCACAACCCTTTGACAGACTAGCGGGCACGGAAATTAACCTTCCCCGGCGAATGCTCCCCTGCCTGCTGTTATCAAGAGCAGAAACCTGACTTCTGTATCTCCATGACTCCCGGAGCTACAGTATCAACCCTGGGAGGAACTAATACCTTACCAAGTGAATACTACGATTTCCAGGATGTATTCCGAAAGGACCAAGCAAACACATTGCCGCCGCACAGGCCCTATGACTGTCAGATCGACCTTGTTCCTGGTGCACAAATCCCTTGTGGCAGGATTTACGCTCTCACAGAACCAGAAAACCTCCATCTGAAATCCTATTTAGACCAGTACCTTGCAAACGGATTTATCCGCCCATCGAAGTCCCCGGCAGCCAGTCCTTTGTTCTTCGTACCGAAGAAAGAAAGGGACTTGAGGACCTGTATTGACTACCGCGCAGTAAGCCAGATCACCGTGAAGAACCGCTACCCCTTGCCACTTATTCCTGAAATGCTAGACCAAGTCAAGGATGCCCAGATTTATACCAAATTGGACCTTCGAGGAGCGTACCACCTGGTCCGAGTCAGAAGCGGAGATGAGTGGAAAACCAATTTCCGTACCAAATACGGCTTGTATGAATATGAAGTCATGCCCTTCGGGTTATGCAACGCTGCCGCGTCGTTTCAATATTTCATGAATGACGTCTTGAGAGAATTAATTGACGTTTGCGCCTTAGTGTACATAGATGACATCTTAGTGTACTCAGCCTCGAAACAAGATCATATCAAGCACGTTCGTTCAGTCCTCACCAAGCTCTGCCAACATCGCTTTTTTCATGTCACCGAAGTAGAGTTTCTTGGTTTTATCCTTACTCCAGGGGGCATCAGAATGGACATGCACAAGGTAGACGCCATTTTGAAATGGCCATCACCGACGTCTCTGAAAGGGGTACAAAGCATGCTGGGCTGTGGGAACTTCTACCGCCGGTTCATCCCAGACTTCTCTCAGGTTGTGCAACCGATCACAGTACTGTTACGAAAAAACAATAAAAGGTTTGCTTGGACCGAAGAAGCAGAAAAAGCTGTTCAGGAACTTAAACGAAGGTTTACCTCCGCTCCAATCCTGCGACATCCTCGTCCAGACCTCCCTTATGTCGTTGAAACTGATGCTTCCAGTATGGCAATGGGGGCTGTCCTTTCACAGAGAGACCCAGAAACCGGCCAGCTACATCCTGTTGCCTTCTGGTCGAAAAAGTTCTCACCTTCGGAGATTCATTATGCCATCACTGACAAAGAACTCCTGGCTATCAAATCCACCTTTAAAGCCTGGCGGCACTACCTTCTGGGGGCCAGACACACCATTGCAGTCATCACGGACCACTGAAACCTGCAATATCTCAAAACAGCCAAGGCCCAATCCTCGCGCCAATTGCGGTGGGCCATTTTCTTTGCTGAATATGATTATGTAATCACGTTTCGACCAGGGGTCAGGAATGGAAAGGCTGATGCCTTATCTCATATGGGCATTGATGAAATGGTATATACAACTCCAGACCCAGTTCCCATTATACCTGAAGACAAACTCTTGGGTCTCACGACAGCCTTAACACAAGCAGAACTATGAAATGAAATTCAACGGACAATGAACTCTGATGCTTTCCTTGCATGGCAAACTCAAGGACAACAATATTCCATCAAGGACCACTTACCCTTTTTTAGGGATCATCTATATGTACCCAAGAAGGAATTACAACAACATATTATTTCAGATTATCATGATTCACTGATCGAAGGGCACCCTGGGATTGCCAAAACCCTAGCTAAGGTGAAACAGAACTTTTGGTGACCTACCTGGCGTAAGGACATCATCCAGTATATTCAGTCCTGCGGTGTCTGCGCACAAAATAAATCACAGAAACAAAAACCATCTGGTCTCCTACAACCATTGGACATTCCTCCCGCTCCATGGCACACTCTTTCCCTTGACTTCATCAATGACCTACGTCCCAGTCAAGGGTTTAACACCATTCTTGTAGTTGTGGACTTATTCTCAAAGATGGCACACTTTATCCCTCTCAAAGGCCTCCCAGATGCATCCACTTTAGCAAAAGTGTTCCTGGAGGGCATTGTTAAGCTACATGGCTTCCCATCAGTTCTGGTCTCTGATCGAGGCAGCCAGTTTGTATCCAACTTCTGGAGAAAATGTTGTTCAATGGCGCAGATTGACGTCCGGTTATCTACCCATCATCATCCCCAAACGGACGGCCAAACCGAGAGGACCAATCAGACTCTCAAGCAATATTTACGGTGCATGCTGCACCACGAACAAAGGAATTGGAAAGACTTACTATGGATAGTATGCATATAACAATTCCTTGCATTCAAACACGGGACAAACATCATTCTATACCCTTTATGGCAGACACCCACGTACCTCTGAACTAGACCTTCCAGCCAGCTTGGAAATGCCAGCAGTGAAGACTCTTCACACAACCATCACTCAGGCTTTCAAAAAGGCGAAGGAACATCTCATTTATGCCAAGGAAAAACAAAAGCAATTCGCCGACCAACACCGAAAGAAAGCCCCTGACTATCAAGTAGGAGACAAGGTTTGGTTAGCCGCTAGATTTGTACCCATCAAGGGAACCCGGACCTTTCATCCTTGATACTTAGGACCCTATACCATCAAGGCAATTATCAACCCAGCAGCCGTCAAACTGGATTTACCACCTAATCTACAAATCCAACCGGTTTTTCATGTGTCCCTCTTAAAACCAATGCAACCCGATACACGGATTGGGACACCACCAAAACCCATACTTATTGACGGAGAACCAGAATTCGAAGTCAGAAATATCCTGGACTCTAAATACTCTAGGTCCAAGTTATATTATCTCGTCGATTGGAAGGGATTTGGACCCCAAGATAGATCCTGGGAGCCCAGTGAGAACATCCACGCACCACGTCTGATCAGGAAGTTTCATCAGAACTTCCCAACTAAACCTGGGCCAGACAGAAGTAACACCGTGGGAGGGGCCTTGGGGGGGGAGTGCTGTCACGACACTCATCCCAGATCCCCACTGGCAAGGCCATTGGCCAGGTCGGATCAGGACTTGGGTCTCTAATAAGGCCTGGCATCCATTTCCAAAGCCCACTTGGGGCCAGTCCTGGCGCCTATGGCGCCAGGCTCATGCACCGTGAAAGACATGTGTTCAGGAAACTATTTTATTTGAGGCTTTCAGCCAACATGGAGGCATCCACATAGCTTGGCTCCTAGGAACCAAGCTATGCGGTATAGTGTTTTGGGTGTGGTGGCCTAGGGACTATTTTACCTGGACTACTTTGTTGAGGCTATTTAAACCAAACCCGAACAAGACAACACGCTTCGCGTTACTTTGCAGTCTGCAACGTGACGCTCACCGCGTCCAGCTATACCCACGAGCCTCGGTGAAGCAGAACCTGCAAGGAGACAAAAGGAACATCGTTAGCAGCAGCATCTTACCTGCAATCTCCATCTGTATCCACTCGCAGCTCCTGTGAACAGCTTCCTTTGAATCTGCACGCCTCCCAGACCGAAAAACCTGAAAGAGGAAGGAATAGACAACATTAAAGAAGGCATTAGAGACATTGCAAAATTACGAACTGCTCAAAAGGCTTACCTGGCTGGTCGCCTCTCAGCCGGCATCGCTCCGGAATTCCACACATGCTGGGAGAACACCGCGACCTACGAGAAAAGAAGGAAAAACAAGTTAGCAAAGGCAAGACATTGCAGTGCTGTGCATAGTGCTTACTTACTGCATCATAGCGCTCATTACGCGCCTTAATTTACCGGCGAGGCCCAACTGAGCCAGTTCGCCACGCTGAAGCTCCACATATCTAAGGGAGAAAAAGAGACATTATTAAACAAAGAAAGGCATGCAGGAATAACAACATCATACGAAAAAACAGCAATAAGACCTACCTGAAAGACATCAATCGGGCTGGCGTCAGTGAACTAACTGGACCGCACACGCCCACGAAAGACAACGCACCCCTGCCAAGAAGGCAGGACGGAGAGCATGCCTAATTCTACAACAAGGTGAGGAGAGGGCCCAGATGGGCTGAAGTCATACGGGGTGGTGGGAAAATACTTACCTCAGTCGGCCAGTCTTGAACACAGCCCTCCTATATATCCAGGCGGAACTTTCCCCGCAGACCACATTTGGGAACCACTGAGAAGTATACCAGCGACCAATCCGGCTGGGTGGCGTCCCTGTGGATACCAGGTGAGCGTAACAGTGGACCTCCAATCTCCTTACCCTAAAGTAGGCTCACCTGTTAACAAGCGAGTACCCGTTTGTCCGTAAAGCAAGTTTATTGTGCAAACAGCCGGGACGGGCTAGATGACTCTTTAAAGACAGAACTAACCAGATTCTCCTCGAACCACACAAAGATTTCACATTATATACATTTTGCAACAGTTATCACACTCCCACATATTTTGTTACAAAAGACATCCCCCAAACATGATTGATAAACACTATACAAAGAAATGTAATCACCCTCAGTTCCCACACTCTCATTGGATACATTAATTTAAACACCATCCCCTTTCGACATACATTTGCATTATCTCATATACAGCACACCCCTTTTTGGGATCTTTCTGTAGTAGGTCATGACATCATCACATGGTTACATATTCAGGCACAACAATCCTAATTTATTACAGGTTCCATCTGGTCGGGGACCTTTATCCCCAGGTGTGACGCACATGGCTTTACCAAGGATACTTCAACAATATGAGGACAGAGAGAAACAAACAAGTTCACTTTGAACTGACGATAAGCATCTTTCCCTCCTAGACTTGCTGGCGTCCTCATTTCAATCTAATCGTAATGACTAACATTTCAGCACACATGGCCTCTGACCACATCCTGCTCATTCTTGAGAACGTGATTGAAACCCATAAACCATTTGTCTACTCTGCCCTTAAGCACCCCATGCACCGGGTTTATTACCTGGCCCCAATCTGACCCATGAGGTCTAATTTGAAGTAGTATTAATTTTGCTCTCTCTGCAGTCTGAGAGATTTAGACCTATGCCTTGCTGACCCTACCAGGTGGCCAGACTTCCCTGAACACTGAATAACAGACTCCCTTGTACTTAAAAATCTCCTCTCCACAATAGCACCAAGTCGTAAAACCCTGCCTGGCTGTAACTGACCATTTGATGTTATTGCCCCTTCCGGAATGCAGTTTGTTGCCTTCCCCCAGCCTTCAAGCTCGATCAACCAGCTTCCCAGGTTGCACAGAGTTTCTCGTCACCCCAGGTTTCTGTGAGGGACCCGCGGTATACAGATTCATGGACTCGCCATGTACCCCTTGTTCTACAACTATCCCAAACACATTTCCCTGAAATCCCTGTGCATGTATGTTTGTGCATGTATGTTCAAGATTACTGCTTCCCCTCAAACAGTGGCCTCACCATCCGCAAATCTCCTTTCTCACTTGCGCATATGAAGCTCCTTGCTTCTCATCTATTGGCACTACATGGCACGCCACGCGTCTACATTGTGTTCATATGCCATCAGCAGACTTGTCATTATGTTGCTACGTGCATGCAAATCTAAAATGTATAAACTATACACAAAGTAACACACATAGTAACACTTATCCCATTCTGATTAACTACACTGGATACATGCTAAATCGAAACATTGGATAACATCGCCATCACCCTAGTCACCAAAATGGCGCCCGCAACGCAAACCCTTCTTTCCCATTGAGATCTTTATTGACCATCCCAACAAGGTTTAGAGAAAGAGCAGTCATTTTGAACTCTAAATAAAAGGACACAGAAAACATGCCTCCTAGACCGCCTCCTGATTCTGACCTACCAAATGCATTGGGAGTTGTATCTTAAGTGGTGGGAACCCTAAATATTTGAAACCTTTAATGCTGGAGATCTCAGTGACAGCACACACAGATGATAGTGCTTCATTAACAAAGAACGGGCCGAGTATCCCGGCATGAGCCAGAGTAGAAGCTCCCTGAAATCCATATGTGGCAGCTGCTCACTGACGTGGCATGAGGCGGCAGTAGGTGACTGTGCGTTTACCTCTAGACTACCACTCTCTCTGCAGCCTCTCTCCAGACACTTACATGGGATATGTAAGTAAACCTTTTTCAGGGCTCTGCTTAGGGAGGTTATCCCCTTGGAACACCAAGTACTGGACTGTTCTTTGTATATCATCCAGGAACACCCCTCTGGTGATTCTTCACTGCTGCCCCTACCTTTCCTCCTCTTCTACACGTGCCTGGGATTCTTCCCTTCCCTCTCGTAGTCTGCCTGAGCTCGCTCTGTCTGTACGTCCCTGCGCCACCGAGGCTGTATGTGATGTACTCTCTGGGTCCCTGAAGAAGAGGCAGGGCCCATCACAATTGAAACCAAAGCATTCTATTCAGCAGCAGATGCCTTTGGGTTTCTGGTGTATGCACATAGTACACTAGATGCAAATGTGCACTTACTCCCTGTACTGTGTGCAGAGGGCATAGAAGGTGTTTGTGTGGCTGGATAACTATACACATTGGATGCTGGACTCACATGTGTCATTTCTGTTTCCAGGTGATATTGCCCCCTGAGCACAGTCGAGTCCCATGGAGCCCAGTGGTGAGTATAATGTGATTTATGATATTATTTGTGTTGAAACCTTCATTTAGTGATGTGACCCTGTTTGTTTAGGTACCGGATCATGTGTTCTGCTCTGTACTGAATGTGTGGCAGTTTGGTCATGTGTGTCGTAGGTAGGCCAGCTCTCATGTTTTGCTAGCACCAGAGCCTAGATCTTGAATTATAAAAGATGTATGTTTCCTGGGAGAATACGCTACACCCTGTAAAATTCCGGGGGGCAGCTTCCGGAGAGAGCTGCAATTTGCATGATGAACAGGAGCTTTTGGTCAAGGTTTAGGCCACAACTTGGGACTTTAGTCACCAGATGTTGGGGGCCACGCCCCGATGGGGGTGGACCGAAACCTGTAGAGCAGAATCCAGTAGCGTCGCAGCATCAGCTGCTTGGGATTGGGGCAGAGGTTGATAAGCTGTTTGCAATTCTGACCGACCAGGTGAGGTTCTCATCCAGTTGGATTCCCAGGTGACTATCCTTGCATAGATATTCAATGTCAAATGAAATTGGTCAATTGGAGCCACCGAAGGCCAGGTGTAGAACATTAAGAAACCAGGGAGATAAGGATGATCCCTGCGGGACCCACATTTTTGAGTTGTGCTTTTAAGGAAGAAGGGTCCAACTTTCTTAGTACTATGGAGTCCGTCAGGAAGGAACAGAAGCCAGAGGGGCTTCGCCCTTAATTAGTTGTCATTTAGACAGTCTAGTCATTAAACCTTAATGCATTCAATCTTTGTTTTAGATGTAGTGCCTCCAGTTTTATAAAAGGAATCTAGTTACCCTGCTGCTCACAGCTGCTATTACAGTTTCCATGTATATTGGCGATATTCCTTAAGAAGGATTCATCAGGGAGTGCCACTTCTCACCTCCAGGACATCTCTGGCACGACTGTTCCCGGAACCGTAGAAGTGTATGCACAGTTCTTTCCACAGACATGGCAAGGTTTGCCACTTGCCATGGTATGAGACCCTACATGTTGGAACCCGTTACACATTTACCTATTTTCCCCTGTCCTGGATATGCCTTAAAGAAAACGAACTGCGCAACTCCACAAGGTATGTGCCATGTACATGTTGGAAAGCTAGCCATACCCAACATGTCAGATTATCCAATGCCCTGCGGCTTAGGCAGCACTGAATGCCATTCCCAAGATGGCGCCCGATGCTTAGTCATTTATTAATCTCAGGGCGTGTACGGGCATTGTCTTGAGAGCACTGGTAGTGTAAAGGTTTGGACACTGAACATTGAAAGAGAAGAGCCAAGCAACCCGGGTACAATCCTCCATGACAGTTTTATACCTTTTTCATTTATCTAGAAATGTAAGCCTTGCGCCACAGAGACAGAATGTCAGCAATTGCCTTAATTAAAGCACTGTTTCGTGCATAAAGCTTGCAAGAATATTGCTGCCTGATGTGGTATAGTAGATAGAGGCATGCATAATGCTGCTGTTCGACAGCTACCGTAGTGGTCATCAGTAACCGTGTTGCATAAGTTGCAGCCCTCTTCATGTTATGCTATGTTTCCATACTTTTGTGCTATGCTGAATCACCACTGCAGTAGTCTCAAAGTGCCAAACCCTTGTCTATGAAATGATATGGCATTTATAGCACGCCTATACACAAGTGTTTCAAGACGCGACAACGACGGGAGGGGAAAACTGAGGGAGGACAAATAAAACGATCTTACTAGGCCTAGTGACATTGCGCAAGTGCTGGGGAGAGGGGAGGGGAAAAGTGCAAGAGGCAGGGGAGGATAGGTGATTGCCATACAAGGGATCAAAAACAACAAGTAGTGCGTCCAACAGGTGGCAAGTGCGAGGGTTAAGTGCAGACATCAGTTGGCCAATAAGTGCATGTAAGGGGACTGTAGGGTTGCAGATACAGATCCAAGTGCAGGGGTTGCCCGGAGGCAGTGCAGGTGTGCAACTTGGTGGGCAGAGACCTGGGCCCGAATTCAGAGGGTAGCCAGGTGAGCAGTGCAGAATCAGACAGGAGACCAGAAGGGGAGAGGAAGAGAGAAGGCATAAGCAAAGAGGAAGGTCTTGCGGTGCTTCTGGAACAGGAGATGGTTCTGCTCAAGTATCAGAGAGGCCGGGAGTCTGTTCCAGAGGGAGGCCCCAGCCGAAGTAAGAGATCTACCACCAACTAGTTGCTTTGAGAAGCGACTGACCCTGAGGGAGTTGCAGGTCGAGGAGCAAAGAGCTTGAGAAGGAAGATATTTAGGAAGAGAGAGTTGGAGGTATTGCGGTCCCAGGCCCCAGAAGGCCTTGTGGACAATGCAGGGGGTCTTTTTTTTCTGCTATTTTCTATAGCGCCGCTAACCCATAGGGATCAGGGCACTCACAAAGAAAAACATAGAAAGACAATGACGAGGAGAGGACCTAATTAGCAGAAAGGATGAGCCATAAAAAGTTATTTTGTCATTTAACCAAGTTCTTCATCAAAGCGGAAGGTCTTCAAATGTTTTTTGAAAAGAGCAGATGATTTACTTTCAACAAGAGGTTTAGGAAGAATATTCCACAGAGCAGGGGCCAGTAGTCAAAACTTGAACTTGATCCTCACCGCCACTGGGAGCCAATGGAGAGATTTCAGTCCTGGAGAGATACGATCCCTGGGCTTGAGGCCAAGGACAAGTCTTGCAGTCTTGTTTTGGATGAGTTGCAGAAGGAGGAGAAAAGAGGCAGGCAGATTTTAATAGAGGCTGTTGCAGTAGTCCAGCCTAGAGAGAACCAGAGCTCTGGAGACGGTGAGCTTCTGGGGGAAGGAGAGGAAAGGAAGAATACTTCTGAGAAGGTGCAGCTGGTAGTGTGACTTCTTAGCGACATCAGAGATGTGAGGAGAGAAGGAGAGTGTGGAGTTGAAGATGACCCCGAGGTTCTTAGCCTCACAGCTGGGAGCAGGAAGAGGGCCAAGGGAGGCCGGCCAGAGAGTGACAGGAAAGGAAGGTGCAAGTGTCTTACTGGCATTAAGGCAGAGATCATTGGCTTGGCGGCACACCACTCCTGGATTGCAACAGACAATCCAAGATGAGAGAGGGAGAAGAGGCGGCAGAGGGGAGCCTGAAAACTAGCTCAGTGTCATCCACATAGCATGGAAATTTGGAGCAAAGAGCAGCAATGCAGTGGCCAAGAGGTGCCAGATAGTGGTTGAACAGCCAGGGAGAAAGGTTAGACACCTGGGGTATACCACAGGTAGCGATAGAGGAGAGGGAGGACCCAGGTTGGACCCAAGTTGGACAATGGTGGATCTGTCCGAGAGGAAAGAGGTCAGCCAGGCCAGGGCCTGATCAGTGATACCCAGGTTATCACGAAGCCGGTTGAGCAGGATGGCATGGTTGACCATGTCAAAAGCAGAAGAGAAATTGAGTAAGATGAGGACAGAGGGGTGATTAGCATCAAGGTTAGAGAGCAGGTCTTCACAGATGTTCAGAACAGCAGTTTACATCCTTCTGGCATATCTGAAGCCAGACTTATGGTCATGGAGACAACCAACAGATTCAGTGTGAAGATTAAGCTGGGAGATGACCTGCTTTTCCGAGGGTTTGCCCAGGAAAGGAGTGATGGAGATCGGGCAATAGTTAGCTGGGCAGGAGTGGTCGGCTGAGGGTTTCTTGAGAAGAGGGTGCACAAGAGAGTGCTTCAGGGGGGAAGGTAAGGTTCCAGTGGCTAAAGAGTGATTGCAGAAGTCAGCTAAGGCTGGAGCGAGGGTGTCAATGTGGTCCTTGATGGTTTTGGAAGAACAGGGAAGAACCTGTTTGAGGAGACTTTCATAGATCAGACTTGTCTAGAAACCTCATCAGGGGTGAACAGAGGAAAGGCAGAAAAGGGGGGATGAGAGGTGGCCACAGGTGGGCCCGAGGTAGAGGAGAGAATAGAGGGAGGAGGAGGAGGAGGAGAGGACGAGAGGGTGGGTGGATGTCCTGGGTTTTAGAGATGAAATGAGAAGCCAAGGCGGTACAGAGAGCATGGGAGTGAACAGGAGAGGTAGAGACTGCAGCAGGATTGGCCAGCTCCTTGCAGATTTTAAAGAGTTTGGTCGAGTTGTTAGATGCTGCAGGGACGTGGGCTTGGATGTGAGCTCTCTTCTTAGTGAGGACAGAGAGTCGGTATTGCCTTTGGAGCAGGCGGCAGGCCAGTTTGTCAGAGGATGCACAAGATGCCAGCCATTTCCTCTCAGCCACCCTACACTTGCGTTTAAGGGTGACGGTCTGAGTCGTACCAGGAGTTGCACTTGGATTTGGGCTTCAAGCAGAATCCTCATGACAGGGGCAAGTACATCGAGAGTATCAGAAGAGTGGAGCATGGAAAGGGCTGTATCAGGGTGTGAGTCAGCCAGAGGTGGAGGGGGAAAGAAAGTGTTGGCGAATTGTATTAGTGCAGCGGCTGCACACATTCCTGAGGGCGAGGAGCGAGACGGCTTCCTTGCGATTGTGAAAGATGGAAAGGAGGCTATGGGGGAATGCCTTCATTCAGGACTTGACACTGCTGACAGCATCAGCAGGTCCATGGCATCTAGCACAGTGCTACACAGGGTTGTCTGGCTGAGAAAGTCGGGCTTTGCACCGGATGTGCAGACCAGACTTCTCAATATGCCATTTGACGGCTTGAGGTTGTTCGGCAGCACGGCAGTTGAAAGTTTGGAGAAGCTGCAGACCTCTAAGGCAGAGGCTAAGTCACTTAGCGCCTCTATATGACAACCTCAGCAACACTTCTACTCAGGCTCATCTTCCTGGAGGGGTCATCCTTTTCGTTTTTTATTCCTCATTTGGAAGAGGAAGAGGACAGGCCAGTCAAAGAGGGCAAAGGAAATTTCCTTGTGGTGGATGAGGAAAGGGTGCTAGATCAGCCCCAGCAGCGGCATCTGTCCCCTCAGCCACTGCTGCAGCCGCCGCAAAGCCACTCTGAGGCCTTGATCCACAAGACCCCGGTGGGAGGCAGGATCTCTCAAAATCAGAATAAATGGTGGGGCATTACTTCAAATGCTTGGGCACTGGAAACAGTGGCTCAAGATTACTGCCTTCCTTTTAAAAAAAGGCCCCAAGACCATCCACCGGAAGTTTTAACCCTGCTAGAGAAAGCTGCAATAGAACATGTACCTGTAGCAGAGAGGAACAAGGGTTGGTATTCCCCATACTTCCTCATCCCAAAGAAGGACGGAGGATTGAGATCCATCTTGGACTTAAGAAATTTGAACTAGTTCCTCAGGAAGGACAAGTTGAAGATGGTAACCCTTTCTCAGATCCTTCAGGCTCTCCAATTCCAGGACTGGTTGGTATCATTGGATCTTCAGGATGCTTACTTTCATGTGCCAATGCATCCCAAGCACAGAAAGTACTTGAGGTTCACCATTGGCAGTTCTCACCATCAGTTTCGAGTTCTGCCATTCTGGTTGTCCTCCGCTCCAAGGGTTTTCACCGAGCTGATGGCGGAAGTGGCAGCGAGTCTCAGGAGAGGTGGGATTTATGTCTACCCTTACCTGGACGATTGGTTAATCAGGGCACGTTCACCCGAACAGGCCCAGGAACATCTGAGCATGACCGGCCTTCGATTTTCTGAGGTTGCTCAGCCTTATGGCATTCTGCATTTTTCTGGTACCAGAGGCCAGATTGAGAATGAGATCCCTTCAATGGGCCCTCAGGACTCAATGGTCCCAAATTTCGGGGAATAGGTCAGAAGTTTTGCAAGTTCCGGCCAGAGTGGACCAAGATCTTCTATGGTGGGCTTTCATGGACAATATCCTCAAGGGAGAATCTTTTTGGCAACCATGGCCAGAAATAACAGTAGGGACGGACGCCTCACTCACGGGGTGGGTAACTCACACCAATGATCTGACCATCAGCGGTCGTTGGTCTCCATCGGAGTCCAAACTACACATCAACCTTTTGGAGCTGAGGGCAATCAGACTAGTGCTGAAGGCCTTTCTGCCCTCTGTATGGGGAAAGAATGTCCTGATAATGACAGACAACACAGTGGCCATGTACTACCTCAACAATAGAGGAGGCGTAGGGTCACTACCACTGTGCAGAGAGGCAATGCAGCTCTGGTTCTGGGCAATGTGAGAAGGAATCTCTCTGTCGGCAGTTCACCTAGCGGGAGAGAAGAACATGGCGGCGGATGCTATGAGCAGGCAGAGCACAATCTTCCACAAGTGGGAACTAGCTCAGAAAATCCTTGAAAAGATCTTCACCCTTTGAGGAATCCCACAAGTGGATCTGTTCGCGACCAGTGTCAACAGGAAGTATGAACTGTACTGCTCAAGGGAATTTCCCCCGAGAGGAGTTCTAGGGGACGTGTTCGTAGTGGACTGGGAATTTCCACTCCTATATGCGTTTCCTCCACTCCCCGTCATTCCTCACGTAATCAGAAGGTTGAGAAAGTTCAGGAAATCCATGATCCTAATTGCCCCGGATTGGGCCAGGAGGACGTGGTACCCGGACCTTCTGGATATGTCCATCTGCCCTCAAATACGTCTTCCACAAAGAGAGGATCTTCTCTCACGAGAGGAAGGTCGGGTTCTCGATCCAGAGGTGAAGACACTCAGCCTTCATGCATGGTTTCTGAGAGGCTGATATATAAGGATTGGGACCTCCCGGATGACGTGGTGGAGATTTTGCTTTCGACCAGAAGGCCAGCAACAAAATCCTTGTACCGGTGTCGTTGGAACCAGTTCAGTAACTGGTGCAGGTATAAGAATGTGGATCCTTTCCTATGTGGCACATTCCTGTGGTGCTTCGTTTCCAATGACATTTTGCCAATTGAGGCCTCCAGATTGGCACAATAAAAGGATATCTAGCTGCGCTTTCTATTTTTAAGTGCTCCTCAGAAGAGGTATCTTACTTTAAAATTCCACTGATTGTTCAATTCTTAAAGGGTCTCACTAACGTGTACCATCCAGTCCCTTTTCAAGTCCCTGTTTGGGATGTAAATGTAGTATTACAATTCCTTAAATGCATTCCTTTTGAGCCTTTACACTCTTGTCCGCTAAGGCTTCTCACTTTGAAGACAATCCTACTAGGGTTGAGTGAGTTACAGGCTCTCTCTTGTAAGCCTCCTCACACAATCTTTCATAAAGACAAAGTTAAAGATGTTAAAGTCAAACCTTAATTTCTACTAAAAATAGTCTCTGACTTTCACTTGTCTCAGAAGATCACATTGCCATCTTTCTATCCCCCCCCCCCATGCAAGTAAGGAGGAAGAAAGGCTCCACAGGCTGGACCCAAAAAGGGCTCTCAGATTTTACATTTGTAGACTGTCTAAATTTTGGCAAAGTGACCAACTTTTCATTGGATACACCGGCCACGAATTGGGCCTGGCAGTAACGAAACAGACCTTATCCAGATGGATAATTCTAGCAATTGGAGAGTGTTACAGACTGGCAGGTAAAGAACCTCCAGATGGGCTAAGGGCTCATTCTACTAGGGGCATGGCGACTTCGACGGCTCTTTAGAGGGGTGTCCTGGTGCAAGATATTTTGGCAGCAGCCACCTGGTCATCAATGCATACTTTTGTGAAACACTTTTGTTTACATTCCACCTCATCGCATGGGGGTCATTTTGCTAAGGCCGTTCTACATACGGTCCATGAGTAAAATTAATTAGTACTCCCTCCTTCAAATTTTCATTGATTTGGGAGTCTATCTAAGATGAGGAATACATGGGAAGACACAATCCATTTGAAGAACAAGTTACTTACCAACTGTAATGCTCTTTCGATTGACAATCCATTCGAAGAACAAGTTACTTATCAACTATAATGTTCTTTCGATTGGATGTTCCTCCCACGTATTCCTCATCGACCCTCCCAACCTACCCGACCGTACAGTTTGTGTATTTTACACTCAATGCTCCTTAAGAGCTTACGGTCTAAGGGGACGCTTTATTAACTCTTCAATTGAGAATATCGAAAAAACAGAACTGAAGCCAACTGGCGCGGCTCGAGCCATTTATACTGCAGATGACGTCGACACTCTACGGCAACCCTCGAGGGACATCAATGCCATGACATCGAGTATAGCACCCTCTGGTGTGGAAACATTTTTTCCGAAGCAGCAAAGCTGAAGATACAAAAATCTAAGATGAGGAATACGTGGGAGGAACATCCAATCGAAAGAACGTTACAGTTGGTAAGTGACTTGTTCTTCTTTATTCGTTTGAGTTCTCCGTATAGAGCTAGTGATTGGCAGGGGCACATGTCACAGTTCCTCCTGTTCTTTGCTTCTATGTGTACCTTTGCTCTTGCTTTTTCCTTCTATCAGTGGTAATTTTTCCCGAAGAGCTCTCGCCAATGCAGAGAAACACAGACATGCAGGAAATCTAGGAACATGTTGCAATGGTATTTGGGAGTGTCATCCATATCTTCTCAGGAAACAAGAAACAAGAGTGTCTTGATACCTGAATCCTGACAGTTTGCGACATCACAAATACTTTACTGTAGAGTATATCAGCTACAGAGCCTGAGCACTGAAGTAATAGAAACTTTAATGTTTGCAATTCAGTTTGTACCATTTGTAAGTGACTTCAATCCAGCACTCCAACTAAGTTAATGACCAGTATGGGATGCCCAATGGAAGCCCTTATGTCAAAGTTCTTTAAATCTGGATGATGAACCCTTATATAACGCCCCTCTCTTTTGGATCCCCCCGGTCTCACTGAACCAAGAAATAGGTTTGTTTTGCAAATTAAAAGGTTTATTTGAAGAATTGAACAATATAAAGATTACACTTTTATGAATATGAATAATATCAGAATATCACACTTATGAATATGAACAATAATCATCAATGGGTAATATTACAATATCAACAATCTCTTTAATCAATTCGGAGTAGGAATAGGAGGATAATGTAGCAGAGAATACTTTGTATGAGTTCAAGGAAATGCAAAGATATGAAAGAATGCAACACAGAAATAAAACTTGATATGACTTCAATTAAAAGACAATGGGCCTCATTACGAGTCAGACTTTAAGGGTTTTACGGCGCCGTAAACGGCGCCGACCCTTAACGCCTGATTACAAGGTCCCTTTGCGGGATGGTGATTTTAACGCCTGCTTTTTGCAATTTGCGGCACCGTACTTAGCGCCTTCCCCATTCCCATTATGCCCTATGGGGCAAAAATGGGAATGGGAAGGGCCATGGTGGAAGGGGGAATTACCACTCCACCAACCTCGGAATGGGGTGGTAATTCCCCATTCTGCCATGGCGGAGTCGGAGAGTTACCGGCATGGACCATGGTGCTATTAGCACCATGGTCCATCCGCCAGGGTCGTAATGAGGCCCAATGTAATTACTCTTTCCCCCTGTTATGACTCAATCCCCCTATATACAGTATGAAGAGATGGAATGAGGACACACAGGCTTTAGGAATACAATCAATAATGCAGTTCAATCCCAGTTCCCCCAGCAAGCTTAGAGAGAACAGGTATGATTTTAAACAGGTCAGTTGCTTTGTATGGTGGTTTGAAATGAATGGGAAAATATGCTAAAATGATTTTAATTCACTAAAGGAGATTCAGGATAGGTGATAGTTACTTTGGATTGGTTCAGGTCAATACTAGCAATGATTCATGAATGAATATTAGATTGAAAACGAATTCAGCAATTGAAAACAAGAAACAGCTATTTTGACATGTGGTGAAATGAAGCTAAATTGCAATTTGCAGCAATTTTTTCGTGTGCGTGAATCGCGATTACGGAAAAACTATAATGAATGTCGTTTTGAGTTTGTTGGAAAACGTAGGATCTTAGCTTCAAAATGATAGTTAAATTTCGGTTCTAGGACGTGCGGTTCAAAAGTTACAGAGGTTTTTGTGAAGGTAGATTTTTCAGAAACAAGGTCAAGATTTAAAAAATGAAAGATGCGCTTTAAAGAGTAGGAATCAATATGGACTTATATTAAGGGGCTCTGAAGAAGCAAGACACTCAATGGGCAGCCACCAGAACAGGGCGCCTCCGCTCTTATCTCTGTCCGTCAAAACACTTGTCCCTCTTCAGGAAATATCAGCGTGAAGATAATTATAGCTACAATATCAAGAGTTATGTGGAGGAGAGAAGAATTCAGGATAGACACAGGATTCTATAATGCAGTTCTGGATAAGTAGAATGGTTGGAATAAGATTACTTTAAACTAAGAGATGACTATGCACAGTTCTAGACTAGATACTCACTCCTAGGCTTTGGAAGGGAGTGTGCCTCGTCAAAAGATCTGGTCAAGGGTTTGGCTTCACTCGCCACCGGGCAGGTTCTGGTCTGGGTTCTGCTCTCAGCACTGCACGGCGGTCTGGGTGGCCTCTTGAGCTGGATCTGACGGGTTCTGGATACAGCTCTGCTCTCTTTTTCTGGATCTGGGTTCTAGCACAGGGTTCTTGGTTAGAACAGCAAAACAGCTCAGCCAGGCTGTTGGATTTTGAGATGCCCCTTGGAAGTTAGGGGTTAGAATCAGGTTGCAAAAGATTATGAGGCCTGCTGCAAAGAGTTCAGTTTTTGTGTTAGGCCTCTGCTTCAGGGTTCTAGAGTTTGGTTCTGGAGTTTGGTTCTGGAGTCTGGATCTAGAGTCTGGAGTCCTCCTGCAGGGTGCTGCGCCAAAATTAGTTGAGTAGTGGAAAAGTGTGTGTGTCCTATCTGTCCTAAGCAGTCTCTATTTATGTATTTTCAAAGTGGGTGGGAAGGTTGATTCTCCAATGCCCAACCTTCTAAGGATCTGATAGGTTTGAGGATTTCCTATCCCCTGATTGGAGAAAGGATCAGCGTGTCAGAATAAGTCAATGTGATGCTGTGTTTATGGTCCAAAAGAAATCCCTCCCTTTTGCTTTTACATAGAAAACCTATTTTTCCCAAAAACATATTTCCCAGATACACAAGTTGTTGAGAATACATAATTACAGGACATATTGCTTAAGGTCAATTTCTGTTCAAGTCCCATGTTTCTACGAGCTTGGGTTCAGAAATGACAACTTGTTCACGCTTTTGGAGGGTTTCCCAATATTAATTCTGCACCAAATTTGATACACGCATGCATATCCTGTCTGGACATATCACTGGAAGTTTTTATGTTTCTAGCATACACACAGTGTCTACAATCTGAATACATTCCGGGGTTTGGTCTCAGAACATCACACAGCGTCCAGCTTAGTCTTAAATCGTGAGGGATTTTTTTCATTTTAAGAATCTCAAAGTTTCCCATTTTTGTCAGCTTGGTACAATTTGTTATAAGCATTTTTATCAAACATACATTTGCTTTCAATTCAATTCACATCTCCGTCTGTTCCACTCCCTAGAGCTGGGCTGACTCAGAGGGTCACATGTCTTGTTTCCTGCCAGAGCAGTTGTTGTCAGTTACACCCCAAATTAGCATTCCCCATTCAGCTGAAAGACTTGTCTATTTCTCCTGCCAGCAGAGGAATCTCCTCTCCTATCTGATTAACATGTCTATGCAACATCCTCCTTCTGGTGGGAATGACAAGGTGTGAAGGGTTCTCAGGGGAAGAAAGCCTTTTGGAGTTTTAACTGCGTGAAGTTACTTTCTGGTCAATTGCAACATAGTTCCTTATAAAAAAAATACATTTATACATTTAAAATAAGCAACATATCTTTAAATCCAGTCTTTTTCAACATTACATCAATGTGTGGCACTCTATATGGCATTTTGATGGAATTCTCTTCTTTGATAGTTTGCGCTCAATGTTCAACTTTACACAAAATGGTTTTAAAACGCCGGCTTCTGGTAGAGGTGAGTCGCGGTATTGCACCCATTTTTGACAGCTGTCTTTCCATCAAGTATTTTAAAGGAGGATTTTGTTCTGAGAACGTATGATTTTTGCTGACATTGTATTGATGTGGATTCTTGCAGTAAGTGATGTGGAACACCCACAAAGAGGTTGGATCTTTTTGGGTGGTTTCTGAGCCATGATTTTAGCAATTTTTGACAATCAAGAAAACGGATTTTCAAGCAGCTCTGTGTTCCTTTTTCAATCAGCATTGCTATTTCCAAGTGGTTTCAGGCTACTTTGTGGGTAGCCCAATGGTGGTTTTGGGCAGTGATCTCCTGTGCTCACTACTGACATAGGCAAAAGTAGATGGTGGCCTATTTTTCAGGTTTTCACTGCGCAATTTATTTTTGGTGATTTCTAGTGAGCAGCATGCTTCCCAGTGGCCATTATGATGTTTCTGCTGCCAGCAATGCACAGTGATGTTGCAGGGCTTGGATGAGTGGGGTGATACATCCCACTAGCGATGGCCGTTGATCTTCCATCAATGGAAATTCGCAAGACTGGGCTGTCAGCCTCATCTCTCCGGATTCCACCAATGGCAAAGTTCAGCATCTTTTCCTCCATCAGGGGTGGGTCGATTGATTCTCCTCGCCAGTCCTGATGGGAGTATTGAGCGATACTCCGGGCCCTTCGGATCTTTGCTCCCGGTCCCTGGGTAGTCCTCCTTGGTTAGTCTCCATGGTTTATCTCTCTCTCTTTCTCTCCTAGGATGACAAAGCAAAAAACATATTTGTAGACATTTCCCCACCACTATTAATGTAGTGGGGCGGATATATACATTTTATAAATCAGGAGACATTTCTATTATTGTATTTTATAGACTATATGTGGAATATTTTATGGTTGATATTCTATGGATCTGGAGTGGCCCCCTCTGGGGTTCCAGAGGACTCCTCCAGTTGCTGCAGAGTGTGCCTAGGATGGCAACACTTTAGCTGATTAATATGGACCCACTTGTCTTCCCCTTCTGCCAAACTGCCTTTGGGGATGCGGATCTTGTAGGCGACTGGTGAGAT
Source organism: Ambystoma mexicanum (assembly GCF_040938575.1). Taxonomy (NCBI): domain Eukaryota; kingdom Metazoa; phylum Chordata; class Amphibia; order Caudata; family Ambystomatidae; genus Ambystoma; species Ambystoma mexicanum. Next base: position 14,196,965 of record NC_090927.1, on the reverse strand, counting down.
CTTGTCTACAATTTCAAAAGGTCCCTTCCAGGTAGGCAGAAATTTTCACTGTTTGGCCTGGTTCCTTTGGAAATTGTATAGATACACCCGGTCTCCTACATTGTATTATTTCCTGGTCTTCATGCTGTCTGCAGATCTCTCTAGATTTCGCTGAGCATAGGCAAAAGCATGTTAAAGGTGCTTTCTTAAATTTTCAACATATTCATGAGTTGTGGAAGCATTGATCAATGTCTGCTCTTGGGTTCTGTAGAGAAGATGTTGGGGAAGCACCATCCTGCGTCCAGTCATCAGCTCAAACAGTGACATTTTAGTTGCAGATGAAGGGGTAGATCTGATGGCCATTAGGACAAGAGGTAATCGAATATCCCAACTTGGCCCAGAATCTGCCACAAACTTTTTTAATATGCTCACAATGGTTTAGTTGTAACGTTCTACTGCACCACTAGAGGCTGGCCGGTAAGCAATATGTAGCTACCTTTAACCCCAAGTATCTCCCACATCTTTGTCATGACTTTGCTTGTGAAATGGCTACCTCTGTCTGACTCAATCCTTTGGGGTACACCAAAACGCGAAAAGATGTGGTTGATCATCAGAGCAGCTGCTGTTTCTGCCTTGCAGTTTGGGGCCGGGAGACATTCCACCCATTTAGTAAACAAGCATGTCACGGTCAACATGTACTTGTTTCCCCTAGAGGAGCGAATCACGGGCCCAATGAAATCTACTTGCAAATCTGACCATGGCAGTGTCATCCCCCTCTTTTGGAGAGGCGCATGGTGTGTGAGGGATGTTGGCTGAAATTGTGCACCCACAAGACACCCCTTCAAGTATTGGTCGAGGTCCTGCCCCATGTGTGGCCAGTATGCAACCTCTCTTAAGATTTCAAGTGTTGTATGAAACCCCCTATGACCGGCTGTGGCCACATCATGGGCGTGACTTAACATCAGGCTTCGGAATGAGGTAGGAACCACCCACTGATCATGGCCAGCTAGGGATTTCCTTACCAACAAACCGTCTTGGATTCGGAACATTTTTGGACATTTCATCAACACTCTGAGGTCCTCTTTCCCTATGTAATCGGTATCCGTCAGGGGAAAGTTCTCAGGGTCCTCAATGTGTTGATAAAACTTACCAATTATTGGATCCCCTTTTTGAGCCGTAATCAAATCAGCATCAGGGGTCTCCTTACTCCATTGTGCAGTTGAAAGATCATTGTGAGCATTTGTCTGGGACCTAGTGATAGCAGTGATCTGGATTTCCCCCAACAGGGACTCGATCTCTATTAGATCCCCTTGGATGGCCCCGGTTTTGGCCAGCTGATCAGCTAAGTCATTTCCAGTTTTGTCTGGTCCCTCTACTTTGGAATGACCCTTGATCTTTTTCCAGTAGATGGTCATCCCATTCGAGGTGACCAGATCATCAATGTTTTGAATTAACTTCCCATGTTTCAAGGGTTTGTTATTAGCACATAACATGCCTCTGGTTTTCCAATTAACCAGGTGCTCCACGAACGCGTTCCGTACATAATCCGAATCTGTGATTATGACCAGTTCGTGGAGTTGATGTTGGACAGCAGTGAGGATGGCTTGATGCACATCCATCAACTCTGCCACTTGACTACTTCGGGGACAAATCTTGTACCCAGCGGAGGGTTCTGGGGATTCATTCACCAATGCATTCCCTACGCCAGCCACCAGTTCTTTCTCTCCGTCGTTGTCAACATGGTAAGAGCATCCATGCACATAGACAGTGGGCATTCCCTCACACTTGTCCTCTTCAAAGACTTTGTGTGGGGAATTAAGGTATGCCTCCATGTTGTCCTTGATTTTTAGACTTTCATCCCCGAGACAGTTTTCTCTGGCACAATCATGCAAGTCAGCCAGACCTTGCGCGAGGGGACTCTTCTTGTTTTGGCCATATCTGACCTCTACAGGAAAGCCTTGCATTGACAGAAACCAGGAAGTTATTCGGGAATTACTCACATTTCCGGGCCGGATTCTGTCACTTTGGAGATATTGCAGAGGCTGGTGTGGAGTCTCCACTATGATGTGTTCCCCCTGGATAAATGGGCGGTAATTCTTCAATGCCCACACCGTTGCCAGGAGTGCCTTCTCACAATCGTTGAATTTTTCCTCCACAGAGGATAAAGTTTTGATCGCATAGGAGATTACTTTATTGACCTTGTCATGCTTTTGGTATAATACTGCCGTCAAGCACGTATTAGAGAACCCCGTCTCTAGGAAGGACTCCTTGTTTCTGACAGGGTAAGCTAGGCAAGGCGCTTGTGAGAGGCTTCTTTTGAGTTGTCTTACCGCCTCGGATTGTTCTGGACCCCATTCCCACTTGACCCCCCCTTCAAGAGATGAATCAGGGGTCTAGTGATCTCTGCGTAGCCTTCAATGAACTTTCTGCTGTAATTAGTCAGTCCAAGGAGGCTCCTTAGTTCCTGCAGAGTTGTGGGGTCTTTCAGTTTCTGGAGTGCTTCCACTTTCTTTTCCTGGGGACAGAGACCCTGAGGAGTGATCTCATGCCCCAAGAAATTTACACGGGTTCTACACCACTGTGCTTTCTGGAAGGAAAGTTTTGGTCCGGCGGCCCTCAACTGTGTCAGAACATAACGGATCTCCGCTATATGTTCCTCCACAGATGAACTTTTAATGAGGACATCATCTACATAAGCCAGGTTACCCCTCACACCCAGGTCGGGCATGGCCTTATGTAGAAAAATGCTGAACTCATTGCCGGAGTTGAGGTATTCGAAGGGAGTCTGGGCCCACGTGTACTGCTGGCCCCCAAAGGTAAAAGCCAGCTTGTATTGGTCCTCCCTACTGACAGGTACAGTCCAGTATCCATTGGTCAGGTCTATTGCAGTGAATACCTGAGACCCCTGGATCTGGGCCAGCCCTTGGTCAATGTAGGGAAGAGGCCATCGGGAAGTATGGACCCGTTTGTTGAGCTCCCTAAGGTCAGCACAGAGTCTCCACTGGCTGTTTGGCTTCAATATCCCCAGCACCGGATTATTGAAGGTGCTGTGGACTGGACGGATTATCCCACGGGACTCAAGGTTCTTAATTATTTCAGTAAGAGACTCCATTGATGCGAGAGGCAAGCGATATTGCTTCACAAACACTGGAGTCATGCCAGGGTCCGTGGGAATTGTTGTTGTGTGGATGTCGGTGCGAACACAGTCATATGAGTCCACCGCAAAGAGATCTTGAAAATCCAGGAAAACTTGTTTCAACTTTTGCTTCTGCTCCAGAGTCTTACAGGCATCAGCTAGGTTGACTCTCTCTTCAACCATCTGCCTGAAGCCTGGAAAGACTTCTGGTTTCGCTATCTCAGCGGCCTCCTCCAGCTGGGTGGAGACGTCCTTGGTCAGAATGCTGATTTGGACTGGTGGCTTCAGGTGGGTAAGGCAGCCCTCATGGATCTGGAAAATCACCTCATCCCTCCTGAAGTCACAAGTCACATCCTCCTTACCATAAGGACAGGAAGTGTACACCAGTAAGTTCCGCCCATGCCGGGTAAAGATCCTGTCTGGTGTTGTGTTGTCATCATTGTCACTGTCAAAACAGTCCTTGGTGATCGGTCCTAACAGTTCATTACCTAAATCTATGGAAAAATGTCGGTCATCAACCGCCATTCCAATAATGGTGCCTGTGGCTAGAGTGATACTCTTTAAGTCGCTGTTATCCACCTCTATTGGAATGATGTTGTGTTCTATGTTGACTAGTGGTGTTGGGTTTACCCCTAACCCTTCCTGTTGGAGAGAAGCATTTAGATGAATATAAGCATCAGGGTTTTGCAATTTTTGTCCTCTTTTAACTTTCACTTCCAAGGAGAATTGTCGGGTCCCTTCTGGGATGGTGACTTCCTCTCCAATCTGAATTTCAACTGCATAAGGTAGCAGTTGAGCTGACCTAAATGCTTTCTCTTGGTCATCAAAGCCCATGGGATTATCCGCTAATCGGGACCAAGCTTTGAAGTTTATTAGGTACAAACTAATGGCAAAGCGATTGAGAATATCACTGCCTAAGTAAAAGGCGGCAGTGACATCTCGCACGACCCAACAATTATGGACTATGCTCTTGTTGCCAATGGAGATTTTGAGCATACACCTGCTTGGCAGGAGATGTTTAGCATTGGGTTTTCCCAGATCCATTTCCCATTTGTCTATCAGTCTAAATGTGGGAACGGCTGGAACTTTTGGGAGTTGGCGGATAATGGCTTCGCTGATGAAGCTCTTACCGTTGTTCACACACACTCAGGCGAGAACAGAGTCCTTCTCTTCATTTAACTTAACAGGGATGAACAACTGCTCTCCAATTTGCTGAATATCAGCCAGGCTCTGAGCTGATTTCACATCTTTCTGGACTATAGGAGTGGGAATTTGTAAAGGATTTCAGAGTGTTTCCTTCCAGTGTGGAATGCCACCTAAGACTGGAAGGAAGGTTGATTTTCAGAAATAGAGAGGACCCCCCATCACCAGTCTGTTGTCCTATTGCTATTACTGTCATGTCTGGAATTTGATTATTCTGGAAGTGAAATTCTACTTTGTCAGATTTTTGTTCAACCATGTGGCATGTGCCGTTTAAACTAACATGGTTGACACTCTGTTTCAGCTTTATTGGTCGGCTAGTCTGGGTCCAATCTATTAGGGGTGACAACCTTCACAGGAGGTCATTCCCTAGTAAACAAGGGGTGCCCTCTGGAGTCACAACTATGACCGGGTGCTTCACCTTGTGTCGCCCAATTTTAATGTACAAGTCTGCAGTCCCCTCGACGGGAATTTCCTTCCCGTCAAAGTTCTGAAGTTGTCCAGGAAGAGAGGTGAGAGGAATTTGATAATTCTCCCCCCTTCCTGAATTCAGTTCATCAAAGGCCCTTTTTGACAGAAGGGTAACTTGGGATCCCGTGTCCACCAGTGGCAAAATTGTACCCTGCCCCTGTACTTGAACCGGGGCATAGTATCTTCCCTCCTTCTCCGCAAGGGGGCACAGATAATGCACATTTTTGGACAACTGGTGGGCTAGTTTTTTAGTTTTGGACATGGAGATAGAAGAGATTTGGGGAGAAATCTGTGGAGAGTCTTGGCAATCTGAAAGAGAAAGTTGGCAACTGGAGATAGGAGAAGTTTTGAGTTCCCCTGGTTCCGGTTCTGGGCCGCCCCCCTTTTTGGAGGGAGTCACCAGGATGGGTTTGAACCAGGGGATTTTTCTGTTATTGGTTCTGGGATAGGATGATGGGTGGTGCTGGCTCAGTCCCCACATCTACCCAGTCTGAATTGGAATCCCTTGGACCCATTTTTCCTTGAAAGGAGTTCCCCCATCTCTGAAGGAGAAGATTCTTTTCCCAGAAATCTCTGAGGATCCCTCTCCTTCAAATTGGAAGATCTGTACCTCCTCCACAAAATGGGTCTGTTTGGGTACTTTGTTTCTCCTACCCCCCCTCTGCTCCTTGGGTGGCAGACTTTCGGGGGCAGGAGATTTTGTTTCCGGTTCCTGGGTTTCCAGGGGCTGTTTACAAGTGTGGAAGGAAGCTTCCTCCAAGGCTATACACCCCCCTTCCCCTTGTGCCTCCTCCCTGGGAACTGGTGGGTTGTCGGGGTGCTGCTCCGTCATTGTTCTGGAGCACCAGGTCCTGAGTTGGAGGCATTCTGTGCCGGCATGCCCATCTGAGGGTTCTGCTGAGCCCTCAGCATGCGATCCAGATCCTGTGCCATATTTTGGACCTGGTGCTCTAACTGTGAAACCCGCTCAGGCTGATACGGGGTTCTGTTTTCTCCCCTGGGCTGATCCCGGGAAGGGTAGCTATCCCTTCTCTGTTAATACCCCGGGTTGGGAAGATTTGGGTACCCCTCCACCCTTGGCCTCCCCTCTCCCGGATTAGGTTGTCTGGGCTCAGGAAAGTGGGGAAAGAAGGATGGATGATTTTGGGGTTGGAAGTCTGTGGGTACCTGGGGAAAAAGTTCTGCCCAGGATTTGGGGAATTTATTCCCTCCTGGGGGAAGTTGGGAGGGAAGTTCCGTGGGTTAGGTGCTTGGTTGGATCCCCCCCTTTGGGCTGGAGGAGTCCACACATAACCCAGGATGGGACTGTTCCCCTTATAGCGGGGACTTATGTAGTCAGGGGAGCGAGGGATCCCATTTGTGGGACTATCTCCTTGGCTCCCTGTCTGTGACTGGCCCGAGGGCCTTCTGGGCTTAGAATTATTCTGTGCAGGCAGGTTTTTAGGCCCCCATCTCCAAATCTAAAATGGGGGCAAACTTTACCTCTGCCACCTTAGCAGCGGCAGGGGTGCTGGTCGCTTTGGGGTTTTTCTGAGCATTATTTTTAGTTTCTATGGGCTTCTGCACCTCATAGATTCAGGTGGCCTGTTCAATGTCAAGGTTGTCTGGAAGTCAAGGAAGACCTTGACTTCCTTGCTATTACGGAGACCTGGCTTCACCCAGCAGCAGGCCCCATGCTCATGCTGGCAGTCCCAGATAACTACTCTATCCTGAGACAAGATCGCCCCAACGGCAGAGGAGGGGGTGTCGCCATTATCCATAAATGTAGCCTTACCATGAGACTAGCAACTCCTTATCCATAAATGTAGCCTTACCATGAGACTAGCAACTCTTTTCAATATCCTATCATGCGAAACACTCTCAATCAAAGTCCCACTTACCAATTCCCAAACTCTCAATATTACCGCTCACCAGGCCCCATTGGCACCTTCGACGAAGACCTGAATTCTATTCTATCCAGCAATCTTAAGACCTCTACTCAAGTTCTCACCCTGGGAGACTTTAATTTAGGCTATAATGACCGGGAAGACCACATTGCCAGTACTATAGTTAACACCCTTACTGAACTAGGTTTCACGCCAAGATGCACAGCACCCACTCACTCAAAAGGTAGAACACTTGACTGGGTAGCCGATTATAACTGCCAAGCGAATATCACAAATATCTCACCCCTGGCCTGGACTGACCACCATCTAGTATCGTTCATACTTTCTACTGACAGACCCACTCCTCCGCCTACAACTAGGGCCCCACCGGCTCTCACTAGAAACAAGAAAAACATGACAGTAGAAAGACTCATCCCAAACCTACTTCCCACACTCAATACACTCTCTGACAACCTCGACCCGGACACCTTGGTCGAAGAATACAACAAGATTATGGCCACCTCGCTGGACCTCAACGCCCCCCTCAAACTCAGACCAAGTAAACCAAAAACACACCTCAACAAATGGTACACACCATTCCTCAAAAACCTTAGGCAGCAGGAAAGAAACTGCGAGGCCACTTGGAAAAAATCCCCTTCAGTCGCAAACAAACTCAAACTTACCAAAATAGCCGCACTCTACAAAAAATAAATTTACTTGGCTAAACAAACCTACTTTGACTCTCGCATATCCCAAGCTAAATCCAACATGAAGGAACTCTTCTCTATCCTTAAAGAAATAGAAACCCCCATAGTACCTCCTGACACCTGTACCAAAGATAAAAACTGGTGCTCAGAAATTCAAAGTGCCCTAGCGAATAAGATCGCGACCTTACAAAGCAACATTTCTAGTAAAAAAGCCTCCCTTAATGTCACTCTCCCCCCAAAAATCCCGGACAAACCCACACCCACAGATATCATCCGCTTCAAGTTCTCCAAAGTCAATACACTTGAAGTTGAAAAAATCATTTTATCCTTGAAACCATCCAATTGCCAGGGAGATCTGTGCCCAGCACAGCTTATCAAAGACGCTGCCCGCGAACTCTCCCCTTTCATTACGAAACTGATCAACGCCTCCTTCACAACCGGTTCCATTCCCGCCAATTTAAAACAATCCTGGGTAAGACCACTACTAAAAAACCTACACTTGACCCAGCCACACCCACTAATTATCGACCCATAACAACAGTCCCCTTCTTACTGAAAATTCTGGACAAGGTTGCCTATGTACAAATACAGAAGCACCTGGAAGATCACCAACTACTAGGACCCAGACAATCAGGGTTCCGCCCTCAACACGGGACTGAAACCGCACTCATCGACTTACAAGCTCAGATTGACACGCACAGAGACAATGGACAAGCTGCCCTACTCCTCCTCCTCGACTAATCTGCAGCTTTCGATCTGGTCGATCATTCTGTCCTATGCTCACACCGCCACACCTCAGCGCACTTCTCTACTGAGGCTATCACCTGGATCACATCATTTCTTAACGGCAGAACCATGAGGGTCTTCTCTCCCACTGCTGCAGCAGACCCCCATACCCATCACCTGCGGTGTACCAGAGGGCTCTTGTGTCTCCCCTATTCTGTATAATATATTTACCAAGCCCCTCTTCGATGGTTTGGATTATCTAGGTATCACCTACACTAACTATGCAGATGATACCCAGATCCTCCTTCCGCTTTCTGGAGATTATGGGAAGGATTTGGCCTTGCTAAATAGGGTATACATCATCATCCAGGCATGGATGGCCACTCACGGACTATGCCTGAATGATGATAAAACAGAGCTCATCATCCTAGGTACCACCTCCAGCCTAAAGAAACTGGGCCCGGCCTACAATTCCTTCATGATTGACGGGAACAACATCACAGTCGGACAGGAGGTCAAAACACTGGGATTCTACTTGGATTCCAATTTCTCCTTCAAAAAACAGGTGAGCTCCTTAGCATCTTCCACGGCATACACATGCAAATTAATCCGCGCAGCCAAACCTTTTCTTTCGGACAATAGCTGCCTTACACTTGCCAGAGCCCTCATACTGTCCCGCCTTGACTACTGCAACGCCCTCTACTTGGGATCGTCCAAGGCCACCACCAGCAAGATACAAACCCTCCAGAACAACGCTCTCAGAGCAGCCTGGGCATCCCTAGAAGAGAACACATAACAGGATTCAGCCAACAGAACAATTGGCTCTCCACAAAGCTCTCAACAGCGCTGCCCCAACATACCTGGTCAATAGATTCCACAGACAATGCTCTTTAAGACCCATAAGAACTGCATATAAAGACTGCCTATCCATTCCCAACTACAAACGTGCCACCATAGGGGGAACCAGCTACCGGTAAAAGCAGCCAAGCTGTGGATCTCCTTGCTTCCAAATCTCAGAATGGACCTGCCCTACCAGAACTTCCGCTCCAAAGTAGTTTCATGGCTGCAAACAGAGGCCCACTAGGACATCTAAATACCGCACTACCCGCACACACTGTAACCACGTGTGCTCACCTGTTTACATGTAAATATGCCTGTCTACCTCACTGCTGCTTTGTATATAACACGTGTTTACCCATTGTCCTATGTTTATGTATTGATGACTGCAACTAAGCTTCGAAAATCCTTGTAAATGCTGCGCCCTGATACCTCTGTGTACGCTTGCGCATTATAAATAATATAAACAAACAAACAAACAAACAATGACCCAGTCTAGTGACCTTTTCTCATGAAAATCTCTCACTAGCTGGGTCATGATGTATTTGGGTAAGGCATGGAAAAAAGTGTTAACAAATTCTTTGCTATCCGTGCGCACCCTTTTGGTAGTCTGCGCAAAAGCACGCTTCAACTCCTGCACAAATTCTTGTGGGGCCTGATCCTCCCCACATTGCAAATTGTAGGCTGCCTTGCGAGCCTCTTGGGGATTTCTATGAACAGAAAAGTGCTTTAAGATGGCCGCCCTATATGTGGACCATCTTGAATGGTTTTGGTCCTCCAGCCCCGCAAAGAAACTGGAGTATTCTGGGGAGAATGTCCATTTTACGTACTGAATGCAGCTACTGCTGTCTTTCAAATGGAACGTCTCCATCATTTGCTCAAATAGCTCTAAGTGTTCCCACACAGACTACTTGGCGTTCTTGTGGTAAGGGGTGATGACACTCCTTATTGACTTAATCTGTTTTAAGGGGTCCTTAAGCAAGGCCCTTTTTGCCTTATTGGCCTTCTTGGTTCGGGTAACTCTGGTCCATTCATCCTCTGACTCAGAGGCACTGCTCCCAGAGGTGCCCGTCTGATCTTCCAGGTTTTCCCGGATTCTGCGAGCCTGGGAATGGCTGGCAGAATTTGGGGACCTAGTCTCCTGTGTCCTGGGGGGCTCAGAGGAGTCTTCTGATTCCTCCTTGCTCATAGGATTTGACGGAACCTCCCCCCCCAATGTCCTAACTAGGCGGAGGTTTTCAGGATGCCCTTAGTGGGCCTACTCTCCTGGGGTACCCCACTAAACTTCACAGTACTTGGGTGCTCATACCCAGATGCCTGGCCATCCATTCCTGGGAAGTACTGGCCTATGAGGCCCATACTTCTGACTGGATAGTAATCTGCCATCCCTCTGGCCCTGGGCTCATGTGCGCAAGGGGACATGGGGATGGCAGAGTCCAGGGACTGGGAGAGATGAAGGCCTCTGGTACTAGGGCTCCTGAGGTTATGCTCAGGTGTTTCCCTTTCCCAGCGAACTTCATCTCTATCAACCTCTGCTCCCTGTTGCCATGCAAGACCCTGTGCTTTCAGTTCCTAAATCAAGGCCTTACTAAACTCTATCAGTCTCTCCTGCATGGCTACCTGTTGCTGGAGCCTATCATTGTGCTGACAGAGAGCCTCATTCTCTCTCTGTGCTTCCTGGTTTGTCCTGGAGTACTGGGCCAGTCTTTGCTGCAGGAGGGTTACCTCCTGGGTCCCTTCCCTACTGGCCTGCTCCTTTCTTGCCAGAGCATCTTCCACCCTCCTGGTGTGCTCTAACAAGTTCTGATGCTCTTTTTGGAGGTCACCCAGTCCCTGGAGGGCCAGGTGATTTTCTTCCAGCTTCCATTTTAAGTTATAGACTTCCTGGCCTAAGGTATCCCTTTCCTGAGCAAGAGCCTGCTTCTGTGCCGCCAGGTCGTTCCTCTGCCTTTGAAGGGCACCAGCTTTCTGGCGCTCTTCGTCAAACTCTGCCTGGGTGCCCAGGTCTTTCAAAATCAATTTATTGCTTTCCTCTTTTTCACTATCTAGTTGGATTTGCAGGGTGGCTACCTGCTCTGTGCATGCCCTGTTGAAATTGATCTGTTGCTACAGCTTTTTCTGGCTCTGCAGTAAGGAGTCCAAACTGTCTTGGTGCTCCTTCTGCAAGGCCAGAATTCTGGTATCCTGGTCTGCCCTTTCCTGTTGCAGGATACCCATATCCTCTTTGATTTTAACCAGATACTGCCCACTTTCGTTTTCTGACTCCTGGCTCCTCTGCAGCCTCTGCTCAGAAGAGTCCAGGTCAGATTGGGCCTTTTCTAGTGCTATCAGTTGCCTACTTGCCAGGTCTTGGCCTTCAGAACGTTTGTCCTGTATGGCTCCCATAGATGAATATAAATATGCCGCTACCCTGGCAATCTTGTTGTGCTCATCCTTGGCCTTAGGGGCCAGGTATAGTTCACTCAGGGCCACATGTAAGGGACCCTGATCTCTCCAGATATCTAACCCAGTTGCAGGGACCTGTTGTGTGATTGCCTGCAACCACACCGTCTGGTCCTGCTCAGCCCACTCACCTCTAACAAATAGCTTATGTAAAAGGTGCTCTATCGCTATTTTGATGTCTACGAGTGTCGTCATTCTGGAAATTGATTTCCTTCCTGATTTACAGAAGTTTGTTATTTTATTTTGCAAAACAGACCGTTTCCTTAGAGCGTTCCCTTTTGAGGGGTGCTTTTACAGCGTGACACAGCGTGGTAGCCCAACAGGATTTATGTATCTTATTAGTTAGCACACTGTATTAAGCTGCACAAGTAGTAGCCTAATCCAGAAGTCCCGCTACGAGCCCCCAATTTGTAAGTGACTTCAATCCAGCACTCCAACTACGTCAATGCCCAGTATGGGATGCCCAATGGAAGCCCTTATGTCAAAGTTCTTTAAATCTGGATGATGAACCCTTATATAACGCCCCTCTCTTTTGGAACCCCCGGTCTCACTGAACCAAGAAATAGGTTTGTTTTGCAAATTAAAAGGTTTATTTGAAGAATTGAACAATATAAAGATTACACTTTTATGAATATGAATAATATCTTAATATCACACTTATGAATATGAACAATGATCATCAATGGGTAATATTACAATATCAATAATCTCTTTAATCAATTCGGAGTAAGAATAGGAGGATAATGTAGCAGAGAATACTTTGTATGGGCCTCATTACGACCATGGCGGAGGACCATGGTGCTATTAGCACCATGGTCCATGGCGCTAAGCTGCCAACTCCGCCATGGTGGTTGGCGGATTTACCGCCCCATTCCGACCCAGGCGGGGCGGTAAATCCCCAATCCCCATTTTACCCTTCCCCATTCCCATTCTTGCCCCATAGGGTATAATGGGAGTGGGGAAGGCGTTAATTACGCCACCGTAGATTACGGTGGCGTAATTAACAACAAGGTCCCTTACCGCCATGGATTTTACCGCCTGCAAAAAGCAGGCGTTAAAATCTCCATGGCGGTAAGGAATCTCGTAGTAGGGCGGAGGGGTACGCCATGCTCTACGCCGGCGTAAAACCCCCTCCGCCAGGGTCCTAATGAGGCCCTATGAGTTCTAGGAAATGCAAAGATATGAAAGAATGCAACACAGAAATAAAACTTGATATGACTTCAATTAAAAGACAATGGGCCTCATTACGAGTCAGGCGTTAAGGGTTTTACGGCGCCGTAAATGGCGCCGACCCTTAACGCCTGATTACAAGGTCCCTTTGCGGGATGGTGATTTTAACGCCTGCTTTTTGCAATTTGCGGCACCGTACTTAGCGCCTTCCCCATTCCCATTATGCCCTATGGGGCAAAAATGGGAATGGGAAGGGCCATGGTGGAAGGGGGAATTACCACTCCGCCAACCTCGGAATGGGGTGGTAATTCCCCATTCCGCCATGGCGAAGTCGGAAAGTTACCAGCATGGACCATGGTGCTATTAGCACCATGGTCCATCCGCCAGGGTCGTAATGAGGCCCAATGTAATTACTCTTTCCCCCTGTTATGACTCAATCCCCCTATATACAGTATGAAGAGATGGAATGAGGACACACAGGCTTTAGGAATACAATCAATAATGCAGTTCAATCCCAGTTCCCCCAGCAAGCTTAGAGAGAACAGGTATGATTTTAAACAGGTCAGTTGCTTTGTATGGTGGTTTGAAATGAATGGGAAAATATGCTAAAATGATTTTAATTCACTAAAGGAGATTCAGGATAGGTGATAGTTACTTTGGATTGGTTCAGGTCAATACTAGCAATGATTCATGAATGAATATTAGATTGAAAACGAATTCAGCAATTGAAAACAAGAAACAGCTATTTTGACATGTGGTGAAATGAAGCTAAATTGCAATTTGCAGCAATTTTTCCGTGTGCGTGAATCGCGATTACGGAAAAATTATAATGAATGTCGTTTTGAGTTTGTTGGAAAACGTAGGATCTTAGCTTCAAAATGATAGTTAAATTTCGGTTCTAGGACGTGCGGTTCAAAAGTTACAGAGGTTTTTGTGAAGGTAGATTTTTCAGAAACAAGGTCAAGATTTAAAAAATGAAAGATGCGCTTTAAAGAGTAGGAATCAATATGGACTTATACTAAGGGGCTATGAAGAAGCAAGACACTCAACGGGCAGCCACCAGAACAGGGCGCCTCCGCTCTTATCTCTGTCCGTCAAAACACTTGTCCCTCTTCAGGAAATATCAGCGCAAAGATAATTATAGCTACAATATCAAGAGTTATGTGGAGGAGAGAAGAATTCAGGATAGACACAGGATTCTATAATGCAGTTCTGGATAAGTGGAATGGTTGGAATAAGATTACTTTAAACTAAGAGATGACTCTGCACAGTTCTAGACTAGATACTCACTCCTAGGCTTTGGAATGGAGTGTGCCTCGTCAAAAGATCTGGTCAAGGGTTTGGCTTCACTCGCCACCGGGCAGGTTCTGGTCTGGGTTCTGCTCTCAGCACTGCACGGCGGTCTGGGTGGCCTCTTGAGCTGGATCTGACGGGTTCTGGATACAGCTCTGCTCTCTTTTTCTGGATCTGGGTTCTAGCACAGGGTTCTTGGTTAGAACAGCAAAACAGCTCAGCCAGGCAGTTGGATTTTAAGATGCCCCTTGGAAGTTAGGGGTTAGAATCAGGTTGCAAAAGATTATGAGGCCTGCTGCAAAGAGTTCCGTTTTTGTGTTAGGCCTCTGCTTCAGGGTTCTAGAGTTTGGTTCTAGAGTTTGGTTCTGGAGTCTGGATCTAGAGTCTGGAGTCCTCCTGCAGGGTGCTGCGCCAAAATTAGTTGAGTAGTGGAAAAGTGTGTGTGTCCTATCTGTCCTAAGCTGTCTCTATTTATGTATTTTCAAAGTGGGTGGGAAGGCTGATTCTCCAATGCCCAACCCTCTAAGGATCTGATAGGTTTGAGGATTTCCTATCCCCTGATTGGAGAAAGGATCAGCGTGTCAGAATAAGTCAATGTGATGCTGTGTTTATGGTCCAAAAGAAATCCCTCCCTTTTGCTTTTACATAGAAAACCTATTTTTCCCAAAAACATATTTCCCAGATACACAAGTTGTTGAGAATACATAATTACAGGACATATTGCTTAAGGTCAATTTCTGTTCAAGTCCCGTGTTTCTACGAGCTTGGGTTCAGAAATTACAACATTTTCACGCTTTTGGAGGGTTTCCCAATATTAAGTCTGCACCAAATTTGATACACGCATGCATATCCTGTCTGGACATATCACTGGAAGTTTTTATGTTTCTAGCATACACACAGTGTCTACAATCTGAATACATTCCGGGGTTTGGTCTCAGAACATCACACAGCGTCCAGCTTAGTCTTAAATCGTGAGGGATTTTTTTCATTTTAAGAACCTCAAAGTTTCCCATTTTTGTCAGCTTGGTACAATTTGTTATAAGCATTTTTATAAAACATACATTTGCTTTCAATTCAATTCACATCTCCGTCTGTTCCGCTCCCTAGAGCTGGGCTGACTCAGAGGGTCACATGTCTTGTTTCCTGCCAGAGCAGTTGTTGTCAGTTACACCCCAAATTAGCATTCCCCATTCAGCTGAAAGACTCTGGGGTCGATTCATGGAATTAATGTGTGCCGAAAATTCCCTTGCAAAGGTGCCAAAACGTGCGAATCTCAGGAAAAGTGCGAAAATCGCAGTGCAAGTGCGAAAATCGCAGGAAAACCAGCGCACAGCGATTCATGGAAGTCCGTGCGCGAGAAAAACATTGGATGTGCGCTAAAAATGTGCGCCGCGCACGCCGCCGCACAGGTCATCCAACAGCGTGCGCCACGGCCAATGCGAAATCGCACATAGCGCGGCGCACATCACAAAAGTAGGCGGAACACGGGGCGTAACACTCGGAATGGGGAACAACGCGTGAAAATATGGGCGTCACGGGGGCAAGTGTGCGGAACGCCCACACGCTCGCCTACAACCCGTATTCATGGAATCGAATAGGGCAAACCAGCGCACGGTCAAAGACGCGCACAGGGCCAAACAAGTACGCCACAAGAAAGCAGGCGGTAGCGCCCCTGCGACTGAAAAAAATGTGCGCCAAAATGTGCGCTAACAAAAAGCACCCATATACAGCCATGATGAATGGCCCATACAGTGGCCCTCTAGGACAAATGAGGTGCAAAGGGGCCCCGACAAACACGGACACCCGCTGTGTGAAAAATAGCGTGTGCGCGTGTTCCTGGGTGCGCGGGAAGTTCCACACGCGATTAGCCTGGGTACGTGTACTTCGGGGTGCACGGGAAGTTCCACACGCGATTGGCCTGGGTAGGTGGGGGTGCGTGGGAAGTTCCACACGCGATTGGCCTGGGTACGTGTACTGGGGTGGTGGGAAGTTCCACACGCAATTGGCCTGTCTAGGGGGGGTGCGCGGGAAGTTCCACACGCGATTGGCCTGGGTACGTGTATTCCGATGTGCGCGGAAGATTCACACGCGATTTCTGCAGGGTACGTGTATTTCGGTGGTGCCGGGGAATGCTACACGTGATTTGGCCATGTGGGTCCCCCCAGGTGTTCCCTCTACACCCTCCACGGCCCCTGCAGGCAGCCCACACCACAGGGTACTACCCTGCACCCCTGCTCATGTCCCACAGGCAACCCATCCACCATGGCCATGCCCACCAGCCAACCCACATGTCACCTTGCACTAGTGATCACCAACACATGTCTCCCACCACCCCCACTCCCAGCAGTGCAGGGGCAGCCTCCACCAGGCCCCCACTCATGTCTCCCACCACCCCCACTCCCCAGCAGTGCAGGGGCAGCCTCCACCAGGCCCCCACTCATGTCTCCCACCACCCCCACCCCCCAGCCACCAGGGGCAGCCTCCACCAGGGCCCCACTCATGTCCCCTATTACCCCCACCCCCCAGCAGTGCAGGGGCAGCCTCCACCAGGCCCCCACTCATGTCTCCCACCACCCCCACCCCCCAGCCAACAGGGGCAGCCTCCACCAGGCCCCCAATCATGTCCCCTATTACCCCCACCCCCCAGCAGTGCAGGGGCAGCCTCCACCAGGCCCCCACTCATGTCTCCCACCACCCCCATCCCACAGCCACCAGGGGTAGCCTCCACCAGGACCCCACTCATGTCTCCCACCACCCCCACCCCCCAGCAGTGCAGGGGCAGCCTCCACCAGGCCCCCACTCATGTCTCCCACCACCCCCATCCCACAGCCACCAGGGGCAGCCTCCACCAGGCCCCCACTCATGTCTCCCACCACCCCCATCCCACAGCCACCAGGGGCAGCCTCCACCAGGCCCCCACTCATGTCTCCCACCACCCCCACCCCCCAGCAGTGCATGCGCAGCCTCCACCAGGCCCCCATTCATGTCTCCAACCACCCCCATCCCACAGCCACCAGGGGCAGCCTCCACCAGGCCCCCACTCATGTCTCCCACCACCCCCACCCCCCAGCAGTGCAGGGGCAGCCTCCACCAGGCCCCCACTCATGTCTCCCACCACCCCCACCCCCCAGCCGCCAGGGGCAGCCTCCACCAGGCCCCCACTCATGTCCCCTATTACCCCCAACCCCCAGCAGTGCAGGGGCAGCCTCCACCAGGCCCCCACTCATGTCTCCCCCCACCCCCACCCCCCAGCAGTGCAGGGGCAGCCTCCACCAGGCCCCCACTCATGTCCCCTATTACCCCCACCCCCCGGCAGTGCAGGGGCAGCCTCCACCAGGCCCCCACTCATGTCTCCCACCATCCCCATCCCACAGCCACCAGGGGCAGCCTCCACCAGGCCCCCACTCATGTCTCCCACCACCCCCACCCCCCAGCAGTGCAGGGGCAGCCTCCACCAGGCCCCCACTCATGTCTCCCACCACCCCCACCCCCCAGCCACCAGGGACAGCCTCCACCAGGCCCCCACTTATGTCCCCTATTACCCCTCACCCCCCAGCAGTGCAGGGGCAGCCTCTACCAGGCCCCCACTCATGTCTCCCACCACTCCCACCCCCCAGCAGTGCAGGGGCAGCCTTCACCAGGCCCCCACTCATGTCTCCCACCACCCCCATCCCACAGCTACCAGGGGCAGCCTCCACCAGGCCCCCACTCATGTCTCCCACCACCCCCACCCCCCAGCAGTGCAGGGGCAGCCTCCACCAGGCCCCCACTCATGTCTCCCACCACCCCCATCCCACAGCCACCAGGGGCAGCCTCCACCAGGCCCCCACTCATGTCTCCCACCACCCCATCCCACAGCCACCAGGGGCAGCCTCCACCAGGCCCCCACTCATGTCTCCCACCACCCCCCAGCAGTGCAGGGGCAGCCTCCACCAGGCCCCCACTCATGTCTCCCACCACCCCCATCCCACAGCCACCAGGGGCAGCCTCCACCAGGCCCCCACTCATGTCTCCCGCCACCCCCACCCCCCAGCAGTGCAGGGGCAGCCTCCAGCAGGCCCCCACTCATGTCTCCCACCAACCCCACCCCACAGCCACCAGGGGCAGCCTCCACCAGGCCCCCACTCATGTCCCCTATTACCCCCACCCCCCAGCAGTGCAGGGGCAGCCTCCACCAGGCCCTCACTCATGTCTCCCACCACCCCCACCCCCCAGCAGTGCAGGGGCAGCCTCCACCAGGCCCCCACTCATGTCCCCTATTACCCCCACCCCCCAGCAGTGCAGGGGCAGCCTCCACCAGGCCCCCACTCATGTCTCCCACCACCCCCCTCCCACAGCCACCAGGGGCAGCCTCCACCAGCCCCCCACTCATGTCTCCCACCACCCCCACCCCCCAGCAGTGCAGGGGCAGCCTCCACCAGGCCCCCACTCATGTCTCCCACCCCCCCATCCCCCAGCCACCAGGGGCAGCCTCCACCAGGCCCCCACTCATGACCCCTATTACCCCCACCCCCCAGCAGTGCAGGGGCAGCCTCCACCAGGCCCCCACTCATGTCTCCCACCACCCCCACCACCCATCAGTGCAGGGGCAGCCTCCACCAGGCCCCCACTCATGTCTCCCACCACCCCCATCCCACAGCCACCAGGGGCAGCCTCCACCAGGCCCCCACTCATGTCTCCCACCACCCCCACCCCCCAGCAGTGCAGGGGCAGCCTCCAGCAGGCCCCCACTCATGTCTCCCACCAACCCCACCCCACAGCCACCAGGGGCAGCCTCCACCAGGCCCCCACTCATGTCCCCTATTACCCCCACGCCCCAGCAGTGCAGGGGCAGCCTCCACCAGGCCCTCACTCATGTCTCCCACCACCCCCACCCCCCAGCAGTGCAGGGGCAGCCTCCACCAGGCCCCCACTCATGTCCCCTATTACCCCCACCCCCCAGCAGTGCAGGGGCAGCCTCCACCAGGCCCCCACTCATGTCTCCCACCACCCCCCTCCCACAGCCACCAGGGGCATCCTCCACCAGGCCCCCACTTATGTCTCCCACCACCCCCACCACCCAGCAGTGCAGGGGCAGCCTCCACCAGGCCCCCACTCATGTCTCCCACCACCCCCACCCCCCAGCAGTGCAGGGGCAGCCTCCACCAGGCCCCCACTCATGTCTCCCACCACCCCCATCCCAGAGCCACCAGGGGCAGCCTCCACCAGGCCCCCACTCATGTCCCCTATTACCCCCACCCCCAGCAGTGCAGGCGCAGCCTCCACCAGGCCCCCACTCATGTCTCCCACCACCCCCATCCCACAGCCACCAAGGGCAGCCTCCACCAGGCCCCCACTCATGTCTCCCACCACCCCCATCCCACAGCCACCAGGGGCAGCCTCCACCAGGCCCCCACTCATGTCTCCCACCACCCCCACCCCCCAGCAGTGCAGGGGCAGCCTCCAACAGGCCCCCACTCATGTCTCCCACCACCCCCACCCCCCAGCCACCAGGGGCAGCATCCACCAGGCCCCCACTCATGTCCCCTATTACCCCCTCCCCCCCACTCCCCCCAGCAGTGCAGGGGCAGCCTCCACCAGGCCCCCACTCATGTCTCCCACCACCCCCACCCCCCAGCAGTGCAGGGGCAGCCTCCACCAGGCCCCCACTCATGTCCCCTATTACCCCCACCCCCAGCAGTGCAGGGGCAGCCTTCACCAGGCCCCCACTCATGTCTCCCACCACCCCCATCCCACAGCTACCAGGGGCAGCCTCCACCAGGCCCCCACTCATGTCTCCACCACCCCCACCCCCCAGCAGTGCAGGGGCAGCCTCCACCAGGCCCCCACTCATGTCTCCCACCACCCCCATCCCACAGCCACCAGGGGCAGCCTCCACCAGGCCCCCACTCATGTCTCCCACCACCCCCATCCCATAGCCACCAGGGGCAGCCTCCACCAGGCCCCCACTCATGTCTCCCACCACCCCACCCCCCAGCAGTGCAGGGGCAGCCTCCACCAGGCCCCCACTCATGTCTCCCACCACCCCCATCCCACAGCCACCAGGGGCAGCCTCCACCAGGCCCCCACTCATGTCTCCCACCACCCCCACCCCCAGCAGTGCAGGGGCAGCCTCCAGCAGGCCCCCACTCATGTCTCCCACCAACCCCACCCCACAGCCACCAGGGGCAGCCTCCACCAGGCCCCCACTCATGTCCCCTATTACCCCCACCCCCCAGCAGTGCAGGGGCAGCCTCCACCAGGCCCTCACTCATGTCTCCCACCACCCCCACCCCCCAGCAGTGCAGTGGCAGCCTCCACCAGGCCCCCACTCATGTCCCCTATTACCCCCACCCTCCAGCAGTGCAGGGGCAGCCTCCACCAGGCCCCCACTCATGTCTCCCACCACCCCCCTCCCACAGCCACCAGGGGCAGCCTCCACCAGGCCCCCACTCATGTCTCCCACCACCCCCACCCCCCAGCAGTGCAGGGGCAGCCTCCACCAGGCCCCCACTCATGTCTCCCACCCCCCCATCCCCCAGCCACCAGGGGCAGCCTCCACCAGGCCCCCACTCATGACCCCTATTACCCCCACCCCCCAGCAGTGCAGGGGCAGCCTCCACCAGGCTCCCACTCATGTCTCCCACCACCCCCACCCCCATCAGTGCAGGGGCAGCCTCCACCAGGCCCCCACTCATGTCTCCCACCCCCCCATCCCCCAGCCACCAGGGGCAGCCTCCACCAGGCCCCCACTCATGACCCCTATTACCCCCACCCCCCAGCAGTGCAGGGGCAGCCTCCACCAGGCCCCCACTCATGTCTCCCACCACCCCCATCCCACAGCCACCAGGGGCAGCCTCCACCAGGCCCCCACTCATGTCTCCCACCACCCCCACCCCCCAGCAGTGCAGGGGCAGCCTCCAGCAGGCCCCCACTCATGTCTCCCACCAACCCCACCCCACAGCCACCAGGGGCAGCCTCCACCAGGCCCCCACTCATGTCCCCTATTACCCCCACCCCCCAGCAGTGCAGGGGCAGCCTCCACCAGGCCCTCACTCATGTCTCCCACCACCCCCACCCCCCAGCAGTGCAGGGGCAGCCTCCACCAGGCCCCCACTCATGTCTCCCACCACCCCCACACCCCAGCAGTGCAGGGGCAGCCTCCACCAGGCCCCCACTCATGTCCCCTATTACCCCACCCCCCAGCAGTGCAGGGGCAGCCTCCACCAGGCCCCCACTCATGTCTCCCACCACCCCCATCCCACAGCCACCAGGGGCAGCCTCCACCAGGCCCCCACTCATGTCTTCCACCACCCCCATCCCACAGCCACCAGGGGCAGCCTCCACCAGGCCCCCACTCATGTCTCCCACCACCCCCACCCCCCAGCAGTGCAGGGGCAGCCTCCACCAGGCCCCCACTCATGTCTCCCACCACCCCCCCAGCCACCAGGGGCAGCCTCCACCAGGCCCCCACTCATGTCCCCTATTACCCCCACCCCCCAGCAGTGCAGGGGCAGCCTCCACCAGGCCCCCACTCATGTCTCCCACCACCCCCACCCCCCAGCAGTGCAGGGGCAGCCTCCACCAGGCCCCCACTCATGTCCCCTATTACCCCCACCCCCCAGCAGTGCAGGGGCAGCCTCCACCAGGCCCTCACTCATGTCTCCCACCACCCCCATCCCACAGCCACCAGGGGCAGCCTCCACCAGGCCCCCACTCATGTCTCCCACCACCCCCACCCCCCAGCAGTGCAGGGGAAGCCTCCACCAGGCCCCCACTCATGTCTCCCACCACCCCCACCCCCCAGTCACCAGGGGCAGCCTCCACCAGGCCCCCACTCATGTCCCCTATTACCCCCACCCCCCAGCAGTGCAGGGGCAGCCTCCACCAGGCCCCCACTCATGTCTCCCACCACCCCCACCCCCCAGCAGTGCAGGGGCAGCATCCACCAGGCCCCCACTCATGTCTCCCACCACCCCCATCCCAGAGCCACCAGGGGCAGCCTCCACCAGGCCCCCACTCATGTCCCCTATTACCCCCACCCCCCAGCAGTGCAGGGGCAGCCTCCACCAGGCCCCCACTCATGTCTCCCACCACCCCATCCCACAGCCACCAGGGGCAGCCTCCACCAGGCCCCCACTCATGTCTCCCACCACCCCCACCCCCCAGCAGTGCAGGGGCAGCCTCCACCAGGCCCCCACTCATGTCTCCCACCACCCCCATCCCACAGCCACCAAGGGCAGCCTCCACCAGGCCCCCACTCATGTCTCCCACCACCCCCATCCCACAGCCACCAGGGGCAGCCTCCACCAGGCCCCCACTCATGTCTCCCACCACCCCCACCCCCCAGCAGTGCAGGGGCAGCCTCCACCAGGCCCCCACTCATGTCTCCCACCACCCCCACCCCCAGCCACCAGGGGCAGCCTCCACCAGGCCCCCACTCATGTCCCCTATTACCCCCACCCCCCAGCAGTGCAGGGGCAGCCTCCACCAGGCCCCCACTCATGTCTCCCACCACCCCCACCCCCCAGCAGTGCAGGGGCAGCTTCCACCAGGCCCCCACTCATGTCTCCCACCACCCCCATCCCACAGCCACCAGGGGCAGCCTCCACCAGGCCCCTACTCATGTCTCCCACCACCCCCACCCCCCAGCAGTGCAGGGGCAGCCTCCACCAGGCCCCCACTCATGTCTCCCACCACCCCCACCCCCCAGCAGTGCAGGGGCAGCCTCCACCCGGCCCCCACTCATGTCTCCCACCACCCCCACCCCCCAGCCGTGCGATTTGCCTGGGTACGTGTACTACGGGGTGCGCGGGAAGTTCCACATGCGATTGTACGTGTACTTCGGGGTGCGCGAGAAGTCCCACACGCGATTGGCCTGGGTACGTGTACTTCGGGGTGCGCGTGAACTTCCACACGCGATTAGCCTGGGTACGTGTACTTCGGGGTGCGCGTGAACTTCCACACGCGATTGGGCCTGTGAGAGTGGGTTACATGTATTCCAGGGGTGGGCGGGAATATTTACCCGCGACTGTGCCTGTGAGAGCGTGCTACGTGTATTCCTGGGGTGGGCGGGAAGATTCACACGTTTGCCTACGACGTGCCGAAAAATGGTCCAATCCTGAGACACGTACGCCAGCATGAAGCAGGCGTACGTCGACCCGCGCAGCATAAAAGTGCGCGCAAACAACAAACAAGCTCATACGCCAGGATGAATATACCATTCCTAGCAGCAGTGGCCGTGGGTTACCAAAGGAGGAGGAGGATAGTGAGGGCCCGAATTTTCACTCCCAGAACTAGCCTTTTTGGAATGCCTGATGACCAGGTGTATGGGAGGTACAGGTTTCCCCCACACATAATACTGGACCTGGTCAGTGAGTGGGAGGATGACCTCACATCACCCACCCTGTGCTCCCAAGCACTCAGCCCCCTGGAGAAGGTCCTCAATGTACTGCACTTCTTGGCCACAGGATCATTTCAGCGGACAAGTGCCATAGTGGGTG
The DNA here is from genome assembly GCF_040938575.1 of Ambystoma mexicanum. Taxonomy (NCBI): domain Eukaryota; kingdom Metazoa; phylum Chordata; class Amphibia; order Caudata; family Ambystomatidae; genus Ambystoma; species Ambystoma mexicanum. The sequence continues at coordinate 14,173,657 of NC_090927.1, read as the reverse complement.
GGGTGTCACAGGCCACGCAGTCACGCTGCCTACACCAGGTCTTGAACATCATCACTGCACGCCCATCAGTCCGTAGGCACATATACCTGCCCAGGACACCTGCAGAAAGGCAGGCTGCCACCCTCGATTTCTACAGTGTGGCACAATTTCCAAAAGTGCTAGGTGCCATTGACTGCACCCATGTGGCACTACGTCCCCCCAGGGCATCTGAGCACATCTATAGGAACCGCAAGCACTGGCATTCCATCAACGTGCAGGTAGTATGTAATGCCAAGGGAATCATCACCTCAGTATATGCCAACTATCCAGGGTCCACCCACGACAGCTTCATTTACCGAATGTCTACCCTAAGCCGGGACCTAGAAGCTGGGCGGCATGGCGATACATGGCTGCTTGGTGAGTATGAATGCCACTGCACATGCATGCATGTCAGATGCAGAGTTATGTCACTACCCCACTAATGATACCCATCACCTCCTCACCAGGGGACAGTGCCTACCCTCTGAGCACCCACATGATGACGCCAATTCGGAACCCCATCACGCCTCCCGAGGTAAGATACAACACAGCCCATATTGCAACCCGGGGCATAGTGGAGCGCACATTCGGAGTGCTCAAGTCACGCTTTCGCTCCCTTGACCGTTCTGGCGGGCAGCTGTTATATGCGCACCCAGTAGTGAGCAGGATCATAGTGGCAGCATGTGTCCTGCACAATGTTGCAACACGCCGGGGCCTGGCCGTGGACATGGTGGTGCCCCCACATCCCCAACCACATGCACGCCTGCTGCGCATGGGAGGGGAGAGGGCACGGGGTGAGGCAGCCTGTACGCAGCTGGTGGCTAATTACTTCACATAGAAATCACACCCCAGTGGAGTGCACACAGGCCTGGCACATACCATCTGATAAGCAATGATGACTCGACCTGACAATTAAGACGAACAAAGGGACTGTCAACTGTCAGAACCATAGCAGCCTGAGATTGTTCATGTGGAAGTGTCACAATGTGTGCATCCCTACCTACACAAACACCACCAATGCAGTGTCATCAAAGACACACTTCCATGCAGCAGAAATGAATACCCACTTGCAAAATACTACATGAAAACAGTGCCATGTCACCCACCCCCTCCCCGGCACAGCCACACAACATACCATGGCATGTCATGCAATGTGAGAGGAAAGAAATGAATCCCCACAACATGCCCCAAGTGTCAGCAGCTACAGTGTCCCTAATGGAAACATGTCCACACATGAAATGCTCACAGTAATGCAGGACCTACAACCCACATTACCAAATACTTACCAAGAATACCAATCACCTACACAACCTCCAACCTACCTTAAACATGACATTACAGACTTAAAAATTAGCTAGCCTCACCACCTGATGATGACAGCCCTCCGAACACTTGCAAGTATACAGTGTTAGCGCCACGCAAGAGTGTAGGTGCACTGCTTACAACATGGACTCCAGTTCCAAGGTGGACCGCATTGTCAAGACATGAGGAATGGACCTGCAAATTAGGAGGATGAGATGGATGCAGAGGCACATATCAATACACCACGCAGTGTACAATACAACAACAATATGCACTATGAATGTATACACAGTATTGACTACAAACTTCCCACACAGCTCATGGGAGTCCAATGTCACCATGTACGTCAATGTCACTTGGGCACACCCTTTGCAAGCCCATGGAAACGGGAAGCAGAAGGGGTGACAAAAACCCAAGCATCTGAACCAAATCCATGATAAGCTTGCATGTGCCCAGCCACAATGCAGCGTATGCCCACAGGAGCCACACAAGGCAACACACTGTCCCAAAAAAAAAAAAAAAAAAAAAAATGGCCATTAATGGGCCCGGGGGGGGGGGGGGTTAGGGAGGCCACCCAGGAGGTCCGAGGACAGGGTGCACACCAAAACCCACCTGTGTGGATCTTGCGGAAAAAAAAACACCTCCATGGGCTCATGGCCCACACGGCTACCCTATTGTGAGAGTATCACTGCTGTCGCTATCCTCACCCTCTGCAGCTGCATCCAGAGGTGGTGGCACTATGGGAGGCAGCCCACGCAAAGCCCTAGTCTGTTCCTCCATGGCTGCAAGCATGCGGGTGTGGTAGGTCTCGTTCTGGAGGATGAGTGTGCGGAGGTCCCCATGCAACAACTCACGGGATGCCCGGACCTCCGCCCTAGTTGCCTGCATCTCAGCTGAGAGCGTACGGGTGAGACGCTCCAGCTGCTGTTCTGTCCTTCGGTTTGTTGAAGCCTCAAGCTCAACAAGAGTCGTCCTGAGGTGAAGGAGTTCCAGCCTCAGGGCTTCCCTGTGGCCCTGGGACTCTATGGAGATGGCTTCCTGCAGAGTCGCCAGTGCCGCCCGCCTGTCCCTGTCGGACGCCAACATGTCCTCCCTGTGTGACTAGCAGATGGAGTCGGTTGCCTGCTGTAGTCGCTCCACCAGCCTTTCGGGGGGGACAATGGAAGTGGCCACCCTATCCATGGCCTGAGCCATTATCTCTAATGATGCTGCCTGTTGGGTTGCCATACCGTAAATGGATTGCTCCCATGTGGTATTGCCAGGTGGCGTACAGCCACCACGTCGGCGGGCAACACACCTGTCTGGGGCAAGGCGAACTGTGCCTTGCTGTGCCGGCACTGCCTGAGGCTGCAGGACTGCATTCCCCCTCTGATCTGCTGGCCCAGGAACAGGATCAGATGTCGCGGAGTGTGACCCTGCATCCGTAACCACCAAAGGCGTACCTGCCAACACTGACATCCCCATTGAGGGTTCTAACGCTGGTGTAGGTGGGTCGGACAGAACAGAATCCCTCCCAGTAACACTCACCTGCGACGGCACGTAGGTCTCATCATCCGAATCAACATCTGAGTACAGCTCGGGGGAGGTGCAGCCAGAGACACCCCTTGAGAGCATGACCTGCAGCAGTTGTGGGTTCTCACCCACCACCACACCACGTCCCTCACTGGTGGTCGGTCGGCCCTCAGACCCCTCCTGGGTCTGCACCATCTCCACAACCCCAGCAGTATCAGGTGCGTCTTCCCCGGCAAAGACATAAAAGAAAACAAATGGAAACAGGCATTAACACCATGGCACACAATGAGGGCTGAGAAGCAACAGAACCAGTACTTGATTGACACATGTCCCACATGACTAAAACCTTCCCATGCATGCACCCTCACTGCGTATGAAGGGGAGGAAAATGGCACACATTGATGACACCAAGATGGAAGATGAACACATTTGCTGCATGCTGCCTAGCAGTGGCATCACACATTGGCCAGTGATTGGCAGGTCAAATACACATGCCATCACACAGATGGCATGTACCCTAGCCATGAAGTGAAGAGGGAGAGGAGGTCACCAATTGTTCATTCAGTCCAGTTTGTTCATATGATAGATTATTTTCATTGTAATGGTTCAAATGTTTAACATGCAGCTGCCAGTCAAAAATGGTCCTATAGCACAGGGACATGTCCAAACTAATCATGTCCACGAAACTGAGCCAGTCCACTGTACCATAGCCATGTCAGACATGTGACAATAGGACTGAGAAATCCCGAGTAAAAGTGGTGGTATGCAAACAATCTGCCTGAATAAACACAGGTAAATAAGCAACAGTGTAGTGGCAAGATGACACTCCAATGGCAACTGGCGTGGTGTTGGGCTGGATGTCTAATGTTGGCAGAAGGGATGCTGCTATACCCAAATGCTGTTACCAAGAATGTTTAGGAAGAGGCACATGGGTGAGCCGAACCACTCAGGCACACACACCCTCCCCTGGCACCCAAACAGAAGCCCTCCCACACACACCATGCACATGGATGACACACACATGCATGTGCACTCACCGGACAATGCCTCGTAATCTGCCACTTCTCCCACGCCTTGGATCTGTTCCTCCGTGACGTAGGTCCCAGCAACCTGCTCATGTGGAGTGAGTTCTATGTCGTCTGCTGGAGACCCACCTCCAGTCACTAGAGTTGCGGCATGACTTGAGGCCAGCTTATTCTTTGCCCTGCGCTTCAGGTCATTCCAGAGCTTGTAGCATTCATTAGCTGTGCGCCTCACGATTCCAAGGGCACTTATGATGTCCGCAATGGTCTGCCAGTGTGCCTGACGCTGTGCAGGTGTGGTCTTGGATCCTGCAACAATCACCATTTCGCGGTCATGTGCGGACACATACTCTACAAGTGCATTCAGTTCGGCCTCATTGAAGCTGGGCTTCCTTGACGGGCCGGACTGTGTAGCCGTGTCTGGGGCATCAGCATCTACTGGACGAGCACTCTTCCTCTTCCGCTTGGAAGGTGGTGTGGATCCGGAGTGTCCTGCGCCGCTCTGGACACTAGGGGCAGGAGCGTGGGATTGCACACTCAGCATGGGAGTTGGTGCAGGCATTATCTCAAGTGTGATGGTGTCAGGGGGAATGTCAGCATGATGGACTTGGACCGACACTGTCCTGGATGGGTGTGTGAGAGGTGGGGTGGATGGAGCCGCAGCTGCCCCTGCAGCCTCCCCAGCCTGCCTACGCGGGGCAGCAGATGACCTAGCTGCCCCTGATCCACGTGGCCTGATGACACCAACATTCACCGGCGCACGTGGCCTAGACCTGCTGACCTGGAAGTCAGCCATGGAGTCACCCTGTGCCAGGTCTGGTTCCACAGTGGGCTGGTCCAACAAGGGCTGAGCATGGATGGTGTCAGCCACGGTAACCTCAACCAGGGGGGGGGACATGGGTGTCCCTGACTGCTCCTCCACACATGGGGGGCTAGGGGCACCCTGCAAGTCATGGCCACGTCCCCTACCAGATCCACCACGGCCACCACTTGGGGCTCGGCCACCTTTGCCACCCTTACGGCTTGTTCGCCTCCCAGCCATGGCTCCGATGTTATTGTGCGTATGGGAGTCGATGTGAACTATTGTCCTGGGCAATTGGGGGTCAAAGGGGTTGGGTACCAGATGGTAATCGTACCCTAGTGCTCTAGCAAGGCTGTATGTCACCCCTGGGGAAAGATGACGGGTCACGCAACGCACAGGCACCGCAAAAAAGCGAAGTAAGGTGCACGCAACCCCTCCTAGACCATGTGCGTGGAAAAATAAACCTGCACTACGCTGTGGCACCCAGGAACACAAGAATGAACGTATGCGTGTCACACGCAGCCTAGAATGACCTCTGAAGGGTTACGCAACACACGGGGCAAGCACAGATGTTAGATACATGCGCGACTCACCGTCTGCCAGGAACAAAAGCGTGAAAAATATGCGCGTGTGCGCGTTGGCAACACCCCCGCCAAAAGAAGAATTGTACGCTGTCTGAGGAGACAGGACAACAGTAGTAGGGAAGCTGTTTGAGGAAACAGGCCCAGGAAAAAGAGGAAAAGAGAAAAAGCTGTCAGAGGTAACAGGGAGTACGAACTGGAAACGCCGTGAAGTAAATCGCGTGTGAACCGACAAGAAGTACAGATTTCACCCACTCGCTCTCCACGAAAAGCACGTACAAGGAAATGGCGTTCTACACGTACCTTTTATACACACGTCACAGACGCGCATACGCAATGAGGCCATTTCCACCAATTACGCGCTTTGACACTCGGACGTGTATCTCTTCATTTTTACACGCGCCATTCTCTACGGCCATGCGCGTGATGTCACAGCTGCGCATGGTGGCCTTTGGGCCAATGAAATCGCATATGCGAGCACACGTGGTAAAACTGCATGTCCGAGTGTCATCGCGTGTAATCGGCGGGAAGTGAGCGTACACGCGATTGGCCTGGGTACGTGTATTTCTGGGGTGCGCAGGAAGTTCCACACGCGATTGGTGGAAATCCACGTGTGCTCTGTCATCACGTGTAATGAGGGAAACACCTGCGCGCCTCACGTCACAGACGCGCTCATGCGCTAAGGGCCTTTGGTCCAATGAAATCGCATATGCGTGCTGACGTGCATACGCGCTAAGGGCCTTTCCTCAATTTACACGCAGACGTGCAGGATTTTCACGTGCCAAATCACTCCGTATCAAGCTGGCCACGCGTAAGCACACGGAAGACCACGCTCCTGCCCAGAAGGCCGAACTACTGCCCCCCAGAGCCCCGAGCACGCTCCCACCTGCCATCTGCTGCTGCCTGACTGCCTGCTGCCCACGTGCCTTGCCATTTGCTGCCTGCACATCAGCCAGGGGTGCTGTTGCTGTGACCACCCCTGCTGGAACCGAAGACTCCCGACTGGGATTCCATCGCTCCACAGCCCAGCCCCAGGACCCAGTTGCCCACCCACTCCTGCCTCTGGGGTTGTCATGTCGGGGCAAACACCATCTGAGACCACTGACAACCCCCAGCCAGAGAGGCAGAGGGGCACCAGCTTCAGTGCCACCGAAGTTGGTGTCCTGGTGGAGCAAGTCCTGGGGCAGTATGATGCCCTCTTCGGAAGCTCCCGCACCGACAAGGAAGGATGGACTCGGATCTGGACTGACATCGTGACTGCCATAAACGTGGAGGGGGTGGCAGTCCGCGACTTACAACATGTCAAGAAGCACTGGTAGGACTTCAGGTCCAGGACCCTGAACAATGCCCGGCGCCTCTTGAAGGCAGCGGATGCCAAGGGGCGCCGGGGCCACTTGTCGGAAGAACAGATGAGGGTCCTGGAACGCATATCCCCAACGCTCCACGTCCAGGTCCTTGAGAGGCAGACCCGTCTGGAGTCGAGCGGTAAGTGTACATGCATCCTGATTGTGAGCTGTGCGTGTGGTGATTTTTCAGTAGTGTGCAGGTTGCACATCTGTTTGTATGGGGTCGAGTATGGGTGGGGGTGTACAGGGCCGTGGGGCTAACACATGCGAGGGCTGGAATGTGTGAGACATGGATGGTGCTTGTGTGTGTAGGCTTGCATGCCAAATGCAGTTGTGTGGGCACACATGTTTGGATGAATGTGTATGTAAGTAGACATGTCCGTGATGTGACGCATGTATGTTGTTTTCAGCTGCATGTATCAGCACTGTGTACATGTGCATGTGTGTGTATTTGACAAGTGTGCAACAGTGATGCAACATGGATGCATGTGACAGCGGTATGTGGAAGCCTGATGGGCAGATGTGACATGGATGCCCATCTGAACACTGCAACACTTGGTAGAGGTGTACACATGCATGCAAGTGTGGTGGTGTGTGATATGATATGATATGATATGATATGATATGGCATTTGTAACGCGCCTATACACAAGTGTTTCAAGGCGCGACGAGGCAGGCAGGGGGGAACAAGGGGAAGACAGACAACGATCCTACTAGGCCAGGTGTCATTCAGACCGCGCAAGTGCAGGGGTAGGGGGAAGGGAAAAAGTGCAAGGGGAAGGGGGGGGGGGAGTGCAGTACAAATAGTAGAATAGAAATAAAATAATAAATAAATAGGGCCAGCTGGTGGCAAGTGCAAGGTAAGTGCAGTTAAGTGCTGGGGGGGGGCTGTAGTGATACAGAGACAGTCCCGCAGTGCAGGGGTTGCCAGGGAGGCAGTGCAAGTGAAGAGTGACTGGGCCCAGGACTGAGGTCGGTGAGAGTGGCCCAGTTGCAGAATCAGTGCAGTTTTGGTGAAGAATTTAGCAGGGGAGAGGGAGAGAGAAAGCAGAAGTGAAGAGGAAGGTTTTGAGGTGCTTCCGGAACCGGAGATGGTTCTCCTCAAGTTTCAGCGAGGCAGGAAGGCTGTTCCAGAGGGAGGCTCCTGCCGCGGAGAGAGATCTACCCCCAGCTCGTTGCTTCGAGAAGCGGCTGACCCTGAGGGAGTTGGAGACGGATGAGCGTAGGGCTCGGGAAGGAAGATATTTAGGAAGAGAGAGTTGAAGGTATTAAGGCCCCAGGCCCCAGAAGGCCTTGTGGACAATGCAGAGGGTTTTGAACTTAATCCTCGCAGCCACTGGGAGCCAGTGTAGAGATTTCAGTCCTGGAGAGATACGGTCCCTGGGCTTGAGGCCAAGGACAAGTCTCGCAGTTCTGTTCTGGATGTACATGTGTGGTGCACTTCCTGTGTTGCATGTGATGTCTGGCTCGCCTTTGCCTGCTCATGCTGTTGTATGTGTATGGATGGTGCTGGCAGTTGCGATATGGCTGTGGTATGGCTCATGTGTGCGATTTGAAATGACATGTGTGTTGGGGATTGTGGTTTGCCAATGCCACTCATGTACAATTGTCATGTGTGTATGTGTCCATTGTACAGTGCCCTGATGCCTGTGTTTTATTTCTCCCTGTCTGCAGCGTCAACTGATGAAGAGGGCGGAGAAGGTGCTGTGAAGCACAGCGGCGGGGATCCCACCGCCAGCTGGAGACGCAAGGCCCGGCTCCCCTCCCATGTTGTCATCTCGTCGGGGAGTGAGGAGTCCGGTGCCGCGTCCCAGGCCGCAGTTGCCGGGGGTAGGTCCAAGAGGGGGAGGTTGGAGTTGGACTCCTCGGCAGCAGAAGGGGCAGCTGGGACCCCACAGGGCCCAACGGGGGAAGATGGCACGGAGTCATCCAGGTTGGTGGGGGGTTTGGTGGAGGAGGAGGCCGTGCAAGCAACAGAGACGGGGTCTGGAGGTGGGGATCCCACTGGTGCTAGTGGTGCAGTGCAGGACCAGGGACAGGAGGCAGCACAGGCCGCCGCGGAGGTGCCTGTGTGCAATCCTGTCCCTGATCCTGTTCCTGCATCATCTTGCACCAGCAGGGATGCCTACGTCCAGACCCGTTTTCAGGCAGGGGATGAGCGAACGACAACTGGCCTTCCTCTGCCTGCGGACATGGCTATCCGGGTCCGGGTTGAGCCTGTTCTGACTGGTGTGGCGTTGCGTCAACGGGCCATGCGAGATGACCTCCAGTCTTTTCATGGAGAGACTGCACGTCATCTCGAATGGCTCGTTGACCACGTCAGCCTGCTGGGACAGGTCACCCAGGCCGGATTCCTCCGTATGATGGGGCTTGCTATGACCCCCTCCTCAACTGAACCCCCTACGCGCCAGTCATCCTCCGTGCCATCTTCCCACCCATCAGTCACCTGGGTGCCCTGTGGAGCTGCCTCTGACGGTGCGGCCAGGCTGGTGGAGGAGGCATCCCTGCCACAGTCGGGAGTCGGACGTCCAGCAGGGGTGGCCACATCAACGACTGCACCCCAGCCGGCGGAGGATGTGCAGGCAGCAGGAAGCAGTGCACGGGCAGAGGCACAGCAGCAGCAGCAACGTGGTGGGAGCCATGAAGGCTCGGGGCCTTCAACATCGGAGGGGCAGGCATCGGCCAGAGGGCAGGAGGACCCAGGACAGAGAGTGTCTTCCGTGTGGCAGCGGTTGGGCCACACCATAGATGCGGAGCGGCAGCGGGCGGAAGAGGCACGGCTCACAATGGTCAGGGCGGAGAACTCCATGCGGAGGGCCCTGAGGCGGGCGGAGTGCCTCGAGGCAATCCGCAGGGGTTTGGAGGTGGACACGTCGACGGCCCTGCGGACCCTCGGGGCCATGGAGGAGTACCACCTCCGGGACATTGAGCAGGAGTTCGATGATGCCCTGGCCCGGGACATCCACAAGTGAGCCGTCAAACTAGCCCGCTGCCCTTGTACATAGTTATGTAGGTAGTGTTAGGTTTCATTTTTTTTAGGATTTATTTTGGACCTTTCGGACATTGGCCACATTTTTGTATATAGTTTATTTTATTAGTTAGTGTAGTTAGATAGGTTTCCTTTCTTTTGTTGGGAAAATGGACCCTGGCTTGTTCGTATGTAAATAGTTCACTGTTGGATTGTATTTTTCTTTCACATTTTAACCATGGCGCAATTTTATTTCCCATTGGATTTTGTTTTCTGGACAGTGACTTTGGACACCATTACTTTGGATTTTGATTTTTGGTTTTGCTTTTTTTCACAGACATGCTTCTTTTCATTTTTGTACTTTCCCATTTCTGTTTCTTTATTTTTTATTCTATTTATGTTTCCTTCAATACATATTTTTTTATCAAACTTCAATGTGTGGTATCTCATTGGTTTCATGCATATCATGATACGGCTTTTGAGATTCACTGACACCCATTGGGTGTATGTGAGGGAAATGTGTTTGTTTCGGAACTTGCAATTGCTGTTCTGTCATGTAATTGCCAATTATGAGTGGGTGGATGCAATACTCGGGTGGGTGTTTTGCATTTGGAGGCTGACCATAGGGACCAGGGATCTAGATTGTGATGACATGTTGGCTGGGGAACATGAGTTGGACATGGGTGGGGGCCTGCTGGCAGGTGCCCCACAGTGCTGGGGGGTGGGGGTGCAGGGGGACATGAGTGGGGACCTGGTGGAGGCTGCCCCTGCACTGCTGGGGGTAGGGGTGGTGGTAGACATGAGTGGGGGCCTGGCGGAGGCTGCCCCTGCACTGCTGGGGGGTGGGGGTGCAGGGGGACATGAGTGGGGGCCTGGTGGAGGGTGCCCCGGACTGCTGGGGGGTAGGGGGTGGTGGGAGACATGGGTGGGGGCCTGGTGGAGGCTGCCCCTGCACTGCTGGGGGGTGGGGGTGGTGAGAGACATGAGTGGGGCCTGGTGGAGGCTGCCCCTGGTGGCTGGGGGGGTGGGGGTGGTGGTAGACATGGGTGGGGGCCTGGTGGAGGCTGCCCCTGCACTGCTGGGGGGTGGGGGTGCAGGGGGACATGAGTGGGGGCCTGGTGGAGGGTGCCCCTGACTGCTGGGGGGTAGGGGGTGGTGGGAGACATGGGTGGGGGCCTGTTGGAGGGTGCCCCTGCACTGCTGGGGGGTGGGGGTGCAGGGGGACATGAGTGGGGGCCTGGTGGAAGCTTCCCCTGGTGGCTGGGGGGTGGGGGTAGACATGGGTGGGGGCCTGGTGGAGGGTGCCCCTGACTGCTGGGGGGTAGGGGGTGCAGGGGGACATGAGTGGGGGCCTGGTGGAGGCTGCCCCTGGTGGCTGGGGGGTGGGGGTGGTGGTAGACATGAGTGGGGGCCTGGTGGAGGCTGCCCCTGCACTGCTGGGGGGTGGGGGTGCAGGGGGACATGAGTGGGGGCCTGGTGGAGGCTGACCCTGGTGGCTGGGGGGTGGGGGTGGTGGTAGACATGAGTGGGGGCCTGGTGGAGGTTGCCCCTGCACTGCTGGGGGAGGGGGTGCAGGGGGACATGAGTGGGGGCCTGGTGGAGGGTGCCCCTGACTGCTGGGGGTAGGGGGTGGTGGGAGACATGGGTGGGGGCCTGGTGGAGGCTGCCCCTGCACTGCTGGGGGGTGCAGGGGGACTGTTAGGCGGAAACCTGTGCAGTTCCCTCTGGGACCACTGCAAAAGATTTAGGACTACAGGCGTTGGCGGTGAACCCACTTGGTAGCAGTCTGTACCACACAGATTCACTAGGTAGCTGTGGCTGAGCAGTCAGACTTCTCTCAAGAAAAGAGCAGTATGTGGAGTATACAAAATAGGGCAATTCTTCACAGCAAGACAAGCAAACACGCAACGAGGCTTAGTGTAAAGATATTAAGGTATTTATTCATAACAAAATGTCTATGAAAAACACTAAGGCAAATCACGGCAAACAAATCAAACACAATTACTCTACGGAGTAGACGATCAATCCCCCTAGCAATATCGACAACTCTGGGTTCTACTGGTACCACTTATTTTCAGACAGAGGTGTATACCTCAACCCAGATGACACTCGAATATTAGTTCGGACGGGAGAGAAAAAGATAGGCAGGTTACGAAATCAACACAGTTCGATCCTATCGGATAAAATGCAAGGCAGGAAGGCAAGAATCAAAATAGATCGTAAAGTTCAGAGGCCAGGCCCACTCGGAGAGAGGCAAGGCGCGATGTCCCAAAAAGTCTCTAGTGGAGATGCATTCAAGTCTGTATTGCAAATTGTTATCAGTAGATTGAACCAGTTCAGAACAACAAATGAGAAAAGCTTGGAGGCGACCCAACGGAACGGAGAGGATTAAGACACCTCACTCGAACCGATCGAAAGGGAAGCCAGGCGGACACGGTACCTTGTTGTGGAGGGCAGCTCCGGCGGGGGCAGTTGTTCCTGGTGGTGGATGCACGTTGGTTCTTTGCCAAGAGTAGAGATGATCTCGTCGTCGAAGAAAATGAAGTCCGGTGCACCACCAGGGAAGAGACAAGCCGCGGAGTGCTCCGTCACAAGGCCCCACCTTTTGGTCGCGGTTCAGGGGTAGTGGCTATCCGGTTGCCGAGGTGCTTCTGCACGGGCAATTCGACCACGGCGTCCTGAGGCGAATAAAAAGCAAAGGGGACTGGTTGTTCCCACCAGTCAGGGGAAGAGACTCTCCGGCAGGGAGATCTCTGTCGTCGGGAAGTGGTGAGTCGGTTCCGCAGGGCTCCACCGAAGGTGTCGTCGTGCAGGTCGGCTCAGTGTTACCCTCGTCGGATTCTTAGGTCCTGTGGCGACTTCTGAAGATCCAGTCCCAAAAGCCCTGCTTTTTTGCAGAATACCCCCATTCATTCAGCCTAGCTGTCAATCAACACATGCTAAGTGGTGAGCGAGAAGGCTCACCATCTGGGCCAATCACTCCAGAGTGCGACCGGAGTTGGCAAGGCAACTCGGTCCAGGGTGCCTAAACCCCCTCCCACACCCCTGTGGTAACCCAGACAGAATGGCACCACTTTGGAGGGTCTCTGTACAGAGGCCCGCCAAAAGTGGAACAAAGGGCTCAACCTTTGGTTTAGGAGTCACAGAGACGAACACAGACGCCATTTTACAAACCGAGTTCTGGCAGAAAATACCACTCGATAAACTTGTTTAAGATAAGTAGATCGGTGGTACGTCAGAGATTAATGAGAAAAGGTATCAATCTCCAACAATGGGACGAATCCCATAGGGTTATGTTCGGGGATGAACATAACAAGTAGTTTCTACTGCCACCAGCCAAAACTCGACGAGGGGGGACGGACAGTGCCCCCTCGAGTAACAGATCCAGGAGTAATCGAATTACCCCTACTAGTACGTCCACAATAAGATGGTTTGTACTAGTTCTGTTAGTAAATTTAGGTCTAGTAAAGCCAATGGTGACTTTACATGCCCGGGGAGACAGTAGTCAGTCCCCGGGTATGGAGTCCATGGTGGGGGACCCGCTAGGGCGCCCCCGTGTTACGGCACGTAGGGTGCGGTGCAACACACATAGAAAAACATATGAGACCCTATGGAGTAAAAAACCCCATAGCCCATCGAACACATTGACATTTCAAAAGGAATTACACACATACATGTCCAAGAGTGGGAGGAAAGAGTCTCACTCTTGGCAGGATGGAAAAAAACAAACTCCAGAAATCCAGCAAAGCTGCTGGGGGACTCACTAGGTTAGGAAATTCAGCCTAAACAGAGAATTCTCCCTAACACTCGCCCCCCCCCAAACTAAGGGACAGGAGGATTTAATCCACTCCTGGATGAATCTCATACCTCTAGTCGATGACATACATCCTAGAGAGACCATCAGCATTTTGGTGGTGACACCCTGACCTGTGCTCAATGGTGAAATCAAACCCTTGCAGGCAGATCGACCATCTCAATAGTTTTGGGTTTTCCCCTTTCATTTGCATTAACCATCTCAAGGGTTAGTGGTCAGTCTGAATGACGAAAGTAGAACCATACAAGTACGGCCTAAACTTCTTCAGAGCCCACACGATAGCAAAGCACTCTCTTTCGATTGTTGCCCACCTTGTTTCAGGATCCTTCAGCTTGCGGCTGATGAAGCAAACGGGGTGCTCCCTACCTTTCCCATCCAGTTGACTGAGTACGGCACCTATTCCTCCATTTGAAGCATCTGTCTGCACAATGAAGTGTTGGCGGTAATCAGGAGCTCTGAGTACTGGGGCTTGGCAAAGAGCCTTTTTCAGGTTTTCAAAAGCCTGATTGCACTCCTCGTTCCATTTAACCTTTTTAGGAAATTTGGGCGAGGAGATGACATTCAGTGGAGAAGCTATGGTCCCATAGTTCTCTATGAAATTCCTGTAATACCCGGTGAGGCCTAGGAAGGCTCTCACCTGGGTTTGAGTAGTCGGTGTTGTCCAATTTTGCACAGCTTCAATCTTACTTAGCAAAGGCCTTATTTCTCCACCGCCTACCTCATGCCCAAGATAGACTACCTTACTCTGTCCAATTTGGCATTTGCTTGCCTTTATGGTCAGATTGGCTCGTCCAAGAGCCTGCAAAAGATCTCTCAGGTGGGTTACATGTTCTTCCCAGGAATTGCTGAACACTGCGATGTCATCCAAGTATGCCATGCAGAAGTCCTCCATCCCATTCAGAACCTAGTTTACCATCCGTTGAAACGTAGCAGGTGCATTTTTCAATCCGAAAGGCATTACCTTAAACTGGTATAAGCCAACGGGGGTAGAAAATGCAGTTTTCTCCTTGGCATGGTCTGTCAGGGCTATTTGCCAATAGCCTGACGTCAAGTCAAATGTGCTGAGGAACTTGGCGGCGCCAAGTTTCTCCACCAACTCATCTGTTCTTGGCAAAGGGTGGGCATCAGTCTTGGTGACTGCATTAAGAGCTCTATAGTCCACGCAGAATCTAAGCTCTTTAGATCCGGCCTTTGGTACTAACACAACTGGACTAGACCATGGACTAGTAGAGGGCTCTATTACCCCGAGATCGAGCATCTTGCTGACCTCACCTTTGATGTGGGTTCGTACGTTTTCTGACATGCGGTATCCTCTGCTTTTGACTGGCAGACAGTCACCAGTGAGTATGTCGTGCTGGCCCCAAGGGGTCAAGCCTGGTGAAAGCGAGAACAGGGAGGCAAACTGATTCAACATAGATTTGCACTCTTCTTGTTGCTCGGGTGTCAGATTGGAGGAGAGATTCACTCCTTCAATTTTTTCATCTAAAGGTAAGCCTCTGAGGAGATCCGGAAGAGCTTCACTCTCTTCTTCTTCCTCGGATGACGCCAGAAGCAACGCTCCTACATCAGGTCGCGAGACATACGCTTTAAGTCGGTTGGAGTGAAAGACTGTCGGAGCCTCCTTGGGATTGCCCAAGTCCACCAGATAGTTAACCTCTCCGAGTTTACCCACTACTCGGTAGGGTCCCATCCACTTATCTTGCAAGGCCCTCTGCCTTGTTGGGATCATAACGAGAACGAGCTGGTCTTGAGCGAACTCAACCATGTTAGCCTTTTGATCGTGCCAGTGCTTGACCAATGCTTGTCCAGCTTTCAAGTTATCGCTTGCTTCCGTCATCATGTGCGACATTCTCCTCCGGAGACCTATCACGTAGTCAGTCACTCTGACTGGCTTGGGGGAAGGAGCACTCTCCAACCCCTCCTTAATCAGGGCCAATGGACCTCTGACGGGATGACCATAGAGTAGTTCGAAGGGAGAGTAACCTACTCCCTCCTGAGGGACTTCCCTATAAGCAAAGAGAAGGCATGGCAGTAGAAGGTCCCACTTACGCTTAAGGGGTTCCTCTAAAGCACCTATCATGCTCTTCATGGTTCGGTTGAACCGTTCTACCAACCCATTGGTTTGTGGGTGGTAAGCTGTTGAGAACTTGTAAGTAACTCCACAGGTTTTCCACATGGCTTTCATGTAGTGGGACATAAAGTTTGACCCCCTGTCAGAGATTACTTCCTTAGGAAACCCGACCCTAGTAAAAATACCAAGGAGGGCCTTAGCCACAGCCGGAGCTGTAACAGTCCTCATAGGAATTGCCTCAGGATACCTAGTAGCATGGTCTACTACAACAAGTATAAACCTGTTGCCTGAGGAGGTTGGAGGATCAAGGGGACCAACGATGTCAATCCCTACTCTCTCAAATGGGACTCCCACAACTGGGAGAGGCACTAACGGTGCCACATTCTTGGATCCAACCTTACCAGAGATCTGGCAGGTGTGGCAGCTCCTGCAGTGTTTTACTACTTCAGCCCCCATCTTCGGCCAATAGAAGTAGAGAGATAGCCTTTCCTTAGTCTTCTTGAAACTCAAGTGACCAGCCAAAGGAATCTCGTGGGCTAACTGCAAGAACTGTGGTCTGTTCTCTTGGGGTACTACAAGTCGTTTGTAGTCTCCAGGTGCAGACTCGGTCGGTTCACTGTAGAAGAGGCCATCTTCCCAGTGCAACCTGTATTTCCCAGGCTCTTGCCCTTCAGCCTGAGCTTCTGCCTGACGGCGAAGACCTTCCAGAGTTGGACATTCTCTCTGTCCCTTACTGAAGTCTGCCCTGTTGGGTCCACCTTCTGCCAGTAAAGACTGCAGCTCAGGATGGTCAACAGGATCCAGATCTCCAATGAGTTCCTGGCCTTCCATTAGCTCTTCCTCAGAGTCTAATTCTACCACACAGGGTTGTACCTCCCGCTCAGCCTCGGCTGGAGGTGGAGTTACGGGTGTAACTTTGGACAACAGAGGGGAAGTCCGTATTGGCTGCACTGGAATGCT
This sequence comes from Ambystoma mexicanum, assembly GCF_040938575.1. Lineage (NCBI taxonomy): Eukaryota > Metazoa > Chordata > Amphibia > Caudata > Ambystomatidae > Ambystoma > Ambystoma mexicanum. The sequence continues at coordinate 14,157,261 of NC_090927.1, read as the reverse complement.
GGCTGCTGGTTTCGGGATAGAAGTCTTAGGTTTCCCTTGCGCTTCTGATTTCTTGGAGACAGCGGCCGACAATTCCAGTGGAGCAGGAGTGATATCTTTCTTCATCATCTCCTGGAGAGTTCCGCGCATGGTCCTCTCTCTTGCGGGTCTGGTTAGCTCCTGTAACCGTTTACTAGGAGGTCTGGGAGTATGCGATACAACTCCGAGAGTTTTCAAAATCGTTACCCAACAGTACGCGTCCTGGTACCTCACTCTGTATGCTGACAGGTATCTTCACAGTCATGTCGTTACACTGGATGAGAACTGGTAATTGGGGAAGCATCTGCACAGGCCATCCAGCTAACTTGGTGAGGCGTTTGGGTGCCTTAGCAACATCCTCGGCCTGAAAAAACGATTTATCCACCACAGTTATGCTGGCCCCAGTGTCCCTAATGGCAGGAGTCTCCTGACCATTCACCTGGACACTGTCCTTATAATACTCTTTAGTATTATCGGGGATAGAATTATAGACATCTAAATTCTGTTGTTCCCACAACCCCAGAGATACTAAAGAAACGCTGGCTGAGACTCCAATGGGTTCGTCAGCTAGCAGTAGGAAGTTTCCACTTGCCATTTGGACTTCCTCCTTTGGAGCGAAGGCTAAGGAGACAAGCTGGACCCCTGAAGGTTTACCCTTACATCTGGGATCTCCTTTCACGTGGTCAGTCGAGCCACAAACAAAGCATTTACCGAATGCTTTCTGGAATGGTGGCTTGTTCTGACCTCCTTCCGGTTTGGCACCAGAAGACACACTATTCTGCTGTGGTTTTCCCAGTGGCTTACCCTTCTGGTTTTGTTTGGGGCCCTCTTTGGAATGTGAGCTATTCGAATTCTCTTTTGAGTCTTTTTTAGGCTGTTTTCCCTAATCCTTTTTCTGAGTTGCCCCAGAATCCTTATGAGTAGCCCTGTTGGCAACCCACAAGTCAGCAGCCTTAGCTAGCTCCCTGGAATCCAATTCCTTCGAATCAGCCAAGTGCTGTCTGAGCTCAGGAGAGCAGGCATCATAAATAGACTCCAACATAAAAAGATTTCTCATACCCTCATAAGTGTTCACTTTGTAACCCTTAATCCATCCCTCTAAGTTTTTTAACCCTTCACTCACCCAGGTAGCCCAAGGGGTACCATCATGCTTTTTGAGGGTTCTAAACCTCTTAAGATACTGGGAAGGGGTCTTCCCAAATCTAACTATTAAAGCTAGTTTCACACTTTCATAATCCATCTTATCCGCCTCCCCCAACTCCATTACCACATCAGTCGCAACAGGAGGGAGCCTAGAGAACAACCAGGGGAGCAACGCATTCCCTGTGATGTCCTGGAGCCCATGATTGTACTCAAACAGTTTCAACCAATCCAACACATCCAATCTCGGTTCATACATACCCACTAATTCCTTCGGCATCCGGGGTCTTTTGGGACTGGAGCTCCTAGAGGAACCAGAGGAGAGAGAAGCATTTTCCATAGACAACTTTTTCATTTCTAACTCGTGATTAAGTTCTATTTCCCTGAGTCTTAACTCAGCTTGCTTCTGCTCAGCCTGGGCATTCATCCGTCTGAACTCGAGCTCTTGGTTTCGTTCAGATTGAGCCAAGAACCGTTTATATTCTAGTTCGAGCTTAATTTTTCAAGTTCAAAATAAGCAGGGTTACTTGTAGGACCTGGTATGGGCCCCGTAGGCACAGCTGGTAAGGCAGGTAGAGGAGCCGGGGAGACAGTTTCGTTAGCCTCTCCGTCCTCGGCAGCCTCTTCATCGCTATCATCAGAATCACGATTCAGATCAACACCATTACTGTTTTCTACAGTTGCTGGAGAGATTGGTTCCTCTGAACCAGTACCCAGACTTTGGTTCGCCAGCAATCTCTCGATTAGTTCTAACTTCTTGCCTCTTACAGGAAGATTCTCTTGCCTACAGAGAGCTTGCAGACTCTCAGTATTTTCACCTGACAAAGACTCTTGACTGTAATTTTCCATCGTAGACATGTTTTTTTGAAAGTTGCTTTTTGTTCAAAGTTTTGTGGTTAGTTATCCTACAGTGTCGAAAAGCACTCTAAACTGTATACTCGATACAAATCCCACCGCTGCCACCAGTGTTAGGCGGAAACCTGTGCAGTTCCCTCTGGGACCACTGCAAAAGATTTAGGACTACAGGCGTTGGCGGTGAACCCACTTGGTAGCAGTCTGTACCACACAGATTCACGTGGTAGCTGTGGCTGAGCAGTCAGACCTCTCTCAAGAAAAGTAGAGCAGTATGTGGAGTATAAAAAATAGGGCAATTCTTCACAGCAAGACAAGCAAACACGCAACGAGGCTTAGTGTAAAGATATTAAGGTATTTATTTATAACAAAATGTCTATGAAAAACACTAAGGCAAATCACGGCAAACAAATCAAACACAATTACTCTACGGAGTAGACGATCAATCCCCCTAGCAATATCGACAACTCTAGGTTCTACTGGTACCACTTATTTTCAGACAGAGGTGTATACCTCAACCCAGATGACACTCGAATATTAGTTCGGACGGGAGAGAAAAAGATAGGCAGGTTACGAAATCAACACAGTTCGATCCTATCGGATAAAATGCAAGGCAGGAAGGCAAGAATCACAATAGATCGTAAAGTTCAGAGGCCAGGCCCACTCGGAGAGAGGCAAGGCGCGATGTCCCAAAAAGTCTCTAGTGGAGATGCATTCAAGTCTGTATTGCAAATTGTTATCGGTAGATTGAACCAGTTCAGAACAACGAATGAGAAAAGCTTGGAGGCGACCCAACGGAACGGAGAGGATTAAGACACCTCACTCGAACCGATCGAAAGGGAAGCCAGGCGGACACGGTACCTTGTTGTGGAGGGCAGCTCCGGCGGGGGCAGTTGTTCCTGGTGGTGGATGCACGTTGGTTCTTTGCCAAGAGTAGAGATGATCTCGTCGTCGAAGAAAATGAAGTCCGGTGCACCACCAGGGAAGAGACCAGCCGCGGAGTGCTCCGTCACAAGGCACCACCTTTTGGTCGCGGTTCAGGGGTAGTGGCTATCCGGTTGCCGAGGTGCTTCTGCACGGGCAATTCGACCACCGCGTCCTGAGGCGAATAAAAAGCAAAGGGGACTGGTTCTTCCCACCAGTCAGGGGAAGATACTCTCCGGCAGGGAGATCTCCTCTGTTGTCGGGAAGTGGTGAGTCGGTTCCGCAGGGCTCCACCGGAGGTGTCGTCATGCAGGTCGGCTCAGCGTTACCCTCGTCGGATTCTTAGGTCCTGTGGCGACTTCTGAAGATCCAGTCCCAAAAGCCCTGCTTTTATGCAGAATACCCCCATTCATTCAGCCTAGCTGTCAATCAACACATGCTAAGTGGTGAGCGGGAAAGGCTCACCACCTGGGCCAATCACTCCAGAGTGCGACCGGAGTTGGCAAGGCAACTCGGTCCAGGGTGCCTAAACCCCCTCCCACACCCCTGTGGTAACCCAGACAGAATGGCACCACTTTGGAGGGTCTCTGTAAAGAGGCCCGCCAAAAGTGGAACAAAGGGCTCAACCTTTGGTTTAGGAGTCACAGAGACGAACACAGACGCCATTTTACAAACCGAGTTCTGGCAGAAAATACCACTCGATAAACTTATTTAAGATAAGTAGATCGGTGGTACGTCAGAGATTAATGAGAAAAGGTATCAATCTCCAACAATGGGACGAATCCCATAGGGTTATGTTCGGGGACGAACATAACAAGTAGTTTCCACTGCCACCAGCCAAAACTCGACGAGGGGGGACGGGACAGTGCCCCCTCGAGTAACAGATCCAGGAGTAATCGAATTACCCCTACTAGTACGTCCACAATAAGATGGTTTGTATTAGTTATGTTAGTAAATTTAGGTCTAGTAAAGCCAATGGTGATTTTACATGCCCGGGGAGACAGTAGTCAGTCCCCGGGTATGGAGTCTATGGTGGGGACCCGCTAGGGCGCCCCGTGTTACGGCACGTAGGGTGCGGTGCAACACACATAGAAAAACATATGAGACCCTATGGAGTAAAAGACCCCATAGCCCATCGAACACATTGACATTTCAAAAGGAATTACACACATACATGTCCAAGAGTGGGAGAAAAGAGTCTCACTCTTGGCAGGATGGAAAAAAAAAACCCAGAAATCCAGCAAAGCTGCTGGGGGACTCACTAGGTTAGGAAATTCAGCCTAAACAGAGAATTCTCCCTAACAGGGACATGAGTGGGGGCCTGGTGGAGGCTGCCCCTGCACTGCTGGGGGGTGGGGGTGGTGGGAGACATGAGTGGGGGCCTGGTGGAATCTGCCCCTGGTGGCTGGGGGATGGGGGTGGTGGTAGACATGAGTGGGGGCCTGGTGGAGGGTGCCCCTGACTGCTGGGGTGTAGGGGGTGGTGGGAGACGTGGGTGGGGGCCTGGTGGAGGCTAATCCTGCACTGCTGGGGGGTGGGGGTGCAGGGGGACATTAGTGGGGGCCTGGTGGTGCCTGCCCCTGGTGGCTGGGGGGTGGGGGTGGTGGTAGACATGAGTGGGGGCCTGGTGGAGGCTGCCCCTGCACTGCTGGGGGGTGGGGGTGCAGGGGGACATGAGTGGGGGCCTGGTGGAGGGTGCCCCTGACTGCTGGGGGGTAGGGGGTGGTGGGAGAAATGGGTGGGGGCCTGGTGGAGGCTGCCCCTGCACTGCTGGGGGGTGGGGGTGCAGGGGGACATGAGTGGGGGCCTGGTGGCGGCTGCCCCTGCACTGCTGGGGGGTGAGGGTGGTGGGAGACATGAGTGGGGGCCTGGTGGAATCTGCCCCTGGTGGCTGGGGGTGGTGGTAGACATGAGTGGGGGCCTGGTGGAGGGTGCCCCTGACTGCTGGGGGTAGGGGGTGGTGGGAGACATGGGTGGGGGCCTGGTGGAGGCTGCCCCTGGTGGCTGGGGGGTGGGGGTGGTGGTAGACATGGGTGGGGGCCTGGTGGAGGCTGCCCCTGCACTGCTGGGGGGTGGGGGTGCAGGGGGACATGAGTGGGGGCCTGGTGGAGGCTGCCCCTGCACTGCTGGGGGGTGGGGGTGGTGGGAGACATGAGTGGGGGCCTGGTGGAATCTGCCCCTGGTGGCTGGGGGATGGGGTGGTGGTAGACATGAGTGGGGGCCTGGTGGAGGGTGCCCCTGACTGCTGGGGGGTAGGGGGTGGTGGGAGACATGGGTGGGGGCCTGGTGGAGGCTGCCCCTGGTGGCTGGGGGATGGGGGTGGTGGTAGACATGGGTGGGGGCCTGGTGGAGGCTGCCCCTGCACTGCTGGGGGGTGGGGGTGCAGGGGGACATGAGTGGGGGCCTGGTGGAGGCTGCCCCTGCACTGCTGGGGGGTGGGGGTGGTGGGAGACATGAGTGGGGGCCTGGTGGAATCTGCCCCTGGTGGCTGGGGGATGGGGGTGGTGGTAGACATGAGTGGGGGCCTGGTGGAGGGTGCCCCTGACTGCTGGGGGGTAGGGGGTGGTGGGAGACATGGGTGGGGGCCTGGTGGAGGCTGCCCCTGCACTGCTGGGGGTGGGGGTGCAGGGGGACATGAGTGGGGTCCTGGTGGAGTCTGCCCCTGCACTGCTGGGGGGTGGGGGTGGTAGGAGACATGAGTGGGGGCCTGGTGGAGGCTTCCCCTGGTGGCTGGGGGGTGGGGGTGGTGGTAGACATGGGTGGGGGCCTGGTGGAGGCTGCCCCTGCACTGCTGGGGCGTGGTGGGAGACATGCATTGTTGATCAGTAGTGCAAGGTGACATGTGGGTTGGGTGGGGGGCATGCCCATGGTGGATGGGCTGCCTGCGGGACATGAGCAGGGGTGCAGGGTAGTCCCCCGTGGTGTGGTCTGCCTGCAGGGGCCGTGGAGGTTGTAGAGCGAACACCTGGGAGGACCCACACGGCCAATTCACGTGTAGTACTCCCCAGAACCCCTGAAATACACGTACCCTGCTGAAATCACATGTGGAACTTCCCGCGCACCCCTGAAATACACGTACCCTGCTGAAATTGCGTGTGGAACTTCTTGCGCACCCATGGAGTACACGTACCCTGCTCGCACTGGGCCAATCGCATGTGGAACTTCCCGCACACCCTTGAAATACACGTACCCTGCTGAAATCGCGTGTGGAACTTCCCGCGCACCCCTGAAATACACGTACCCTGCTCGCACGTGGCCAATCGCGTGTGGACCTTCCCGCGCACCCCTGAAATACACGTACCCTGATGGAATTGCGTGTGGAACTTCCCGCGCACCCCTGAAATACACATACCCTGCTGAAATCGCGTGTGAAACTTCCCGCGCACCCCTGGAATACACGTACCCTGCTCGCACGGGGCCAATCGCGTGTGGAACTTCCCGCGCACCCCTGAAATACACGTACCCTGATGGAATCGCGTGTGGAACTTCCCGCGCACCCCTGAAATACACGTACCCTGCTGAAATCGCGTGTGGAACTTCCCGCGCACCCCTGGAATACACGTACCCTGCTCGCACGGGGCCAATCGCGTGTGGAACTTCCCGCGCACCCCTGAAATACACGTACCCTGCTGAAATCGCGTGTGGAACTTCCCGCGCACCCCTGTAATACACATACTCTGCTGATTTTGGTGTGGAACTTCCAGCGCACCCCTGATGCACACGTACAGAGGACAATCGCATGTGGAACTTCCCGCGAACCACTAAAATACACGTTCCCCGCTTGGCGTTTGCTGTTTGCCAGCCATGTGAACTGGTCCAGGGTTAGCGCAGCCCTTTGCGATTATTTGGGGATTTTGAAGGCTTTTCCTTGCGCGAGGGCGTTCTTGGGGGCGTAACTGGCGCTGCTGCAGGATCGCTTCGCCACGCTGCGCCACGGCTGGTTTTGGATGCGAAAATCCATGAATACGCTGTGCGCGGAAATCGATTTTAGCGCACGCGGCTGGCGCAGACATTCGCACGGGCATGCTGTGCGCCAGTCGCGTGCGCCACTTTTGTGCGAATTTCAATGAATTACCCTGTCTATTGTCTCTTTCTCCTGCCAGCAGAGGAATCTCCTCCCCTATCTGATTAACATGTCCATGCGACATCCTCCTTCTGGTGGGAATGACAAGGTGTGAAGGGTTCTTTTGGAGTTTTAACTGCGTGAGGTTACTTTCTGGTCAATTGCAACATAGTTCCTTATAAAAAAAATACATTTATACATTTAAAATAAGCAATATATCTTTAAATCCAGTCTTTTTCAACATTAAATCAATGTGTGGCACTCTATATGGCATTTTGATGGAATTCTCTTCTTTGGCATAGTTTGGGCTCAATGTTCAACTTTACACAAAATGGTTTTAAAACGCTGGCTTCTGGTAGAGGTGAGTCGCGGTATTGCACCCATTTTTGACAGCTGTCTTTCCATCAAGTATTTTAAAAGAGGATTTTGTTCTGAGAACATATGATTTTTGCTGACATTGTATTGATGTGGATTCTTGGAGTAAGTGATGTGGAACACCCACAAAGAGGTTGGATCTTTTTGGGTGGTTTGTGAGCCATGATTTTAGCCATTTTTGACAATCAAGAAAACGGATTTTCAAGCAGCTCTGTGTTCCTTTTTCAATCAGCATTGCTATTTCCAAGTGGTTTCAGGCTACTTTGTGGGTAGCCCAATGGTAGTTTTTGGCAGTGGTCTCCTGTGCTCACTAAGATAGGCAAAGGTGGATGGTGGCCTATTTTTCAGGTTTTCACTGTGCCATTTCTGGTGATTTCTAGCGAGCAGCATGCTTCCCAGTGGCCATTATAATGTTTCTGCTGCCAGCAATGCACAGTGATGTTGCAGGGCTTGCATCCCACACCTTATAATGGTGTACATGGGAATTTGGTTTGGGATTGTGGTTCATGTCCAGATGAGATGTTGGGAAGTGAGAAAAAAAAACAAAAAAAAACTCTCCAGTTGGAGGAAGGAGAGAATGTTGGATCAGTTCTGCTTCCTCAGTGAACATGCTCCGTTCCTCTAGATCTGCTAGACTCATTCCTTTACTGATTTTAAAGGATATATTATTCTTTTGTGGAGAGACCCTTGAGGCGCCAGGGTTGCTAGAATCTGGTATCTCTGGCATGCATGTCGATCAGACTGGGCCTGGGAAATCAATATTACTGTGACTATGATGTCCATAAACAATGCTTTGTATGCTTTGGGTTTTGCCTCTGCCTCAATGGATACTGTGGGTTTGTTTGGGAAAATATAAGGCAATACTTTTTTTTCAATCCAATGGTATCTCATAGTTTCCTGCTGACTTTCGGTGTCCTGCAGCTACAAAGATGCAATCCTTCTATAAACTAAAGTACGAGTTCAATGCGCATGACTTTAGAGTTTCATCCTGGGTAAAACGGGGTGCAGAAAGCCGATGTTGGAAAATCCAGCACTGTATGAGAGCCCTGAAGAAAATTAAATCGCTAATGTGGCAAATGATCCATTCAGTTGCCTACCTTTTTCCTCTTGTAGTTCTTTGTTTCCAGCCTGGCAATGCCTTGGTTTCTAGTGGTGAATTAGCTCCGGAGAGGGGTAACCAGTGTTTGAAGATGGGGGTGATGTGGTCAGATTTTCTCAGTCTTGTGATGTGTGCTGGTTGGCTTTCATAGGGGCTTAAGGTGGCATCTGAGACGCTTGTGAGTCAGGGGTTACCACTGTCCAGGTGGAAGATGATAAGGTTCACCAAATATTCATAAACAAAGAGTCCACAAAATGCAGACGCTCCCAACTGCAATCTGAATGGCCTCTCCTGAATGGTGGGCTGGGTCTCAGGTTCCAGCATCTGATTCCAAAGTTCAAAAGTCCTGCAAAGAAAGATCTCCAGGTGGTCTTGGTGTCCCTTCTTCCCGACAACAACTAACATCCCAACTGCTTGTGCTGGGTCCTCTGACCCTCCCTGTGCCTTTCAATTGATGTTGCTCCTTCTGTACTGTATCTTAGTTTCTGCCATAAGCAGTCCTTTTCCTTACCATGTTATTGTGGTACAATGTTTAGGCCGTTATCAGTATATCCCTCCCCTGCCAAAGGCACCTCTCCGGTCCTCTTTTCTTCTTTCTCGCTGTGTCTCCTTGTGTGCCTGTCACAGGCTTAGCCTTCCTTTGTGTCTATTATACCCAGACTCCATCACCAGGGTACCTTCTGTCCTAAGGAGCCTCCGGGTCAGTGGTTGGTGTCTCCGGGCCAATGGGCAAGTGTTTTTAAAGTCATTGGTGGAATTGCCAAAGCTGATCTGAGGCTGGTCTGAGGCTACAAGCAAAGCTGACTCTAATGTGCTTGCTCAGGGAGGTGGAGGATTGGGTCCTGATAGGGCATAACCCAAAGTAAAGATGATTTAGTCCTAATGTCTTGGTCCTGCTCCACCTCTGGCACCAAAGACTCCATCTTCACCTCCTGATCCCCCATCTGGTTCTTGGCCTTCTTGGCCTGGCCAATCTCACGGTTTCTCTGGGCTCTTCCAGATTACACTTTGTTTGTTACCCATCCTCCTTTTCTTTCTGAAGATGTTCTGTTGCCTTCCTCCTCCTATGCCTTTTGGTCCCTGTATACGTCCTCTTCCTTCGGATGTTGATACTCCTTTCTCCTGTTCTTGTCCTCGTCATGCTTCTTTCTCTCCCTGATCATACCTTCTTGATTGTCTTCCGAGTCCCCTTTCCTCACATTCTCCTTACAATCTCCTTTCACCTCATTGTTACTGTTCTCACTGTTCTTTTACCACTCATCCCTGCCACCCCCCATGGCCATCGCACTCCTTGCTTCTCTCGCTGCTCTGCCTTACATTTCCAAATAACCCCCATACTCCCATACTGGTTTCGGCATTTATCACTTGGATATACCTTGGCTGTGGCCAATTGGTCTCAGGGAGCCAGTAAGGGCGTACACCGGTGGGAAATCATGAACGGAACTCTGGAATTGGTCTTTGCCTGTGTCCTTGAGTATCTGATACGAGGATCTGATCCGCCTGCAGCTCTATGCACAGAAAACATAAATACCTGCTCCATCACATTGGAATCAGGCGTCCCAATCATGGTGGCCACCTGATACCGAGAGTATCCCCTGCTGCCCCGAGTGTCTCTCTGACCGTACTCATCTGTATATTCAAGACCAGAGCCACAGCCTCTCTTTCAGTTTGCATTCTGCTATGGTTTGCAATCTATTTGGTCTCTCATACCCAGGGGTAGACTGGGAACCAAAAGAGGCCCTGGAAATCATTTTCAAAGTGGCCCCATATTACACATTTTGAGCAAGCCCAACCCTTTTCCAATGGTAAAATGTGGAAAAACCACACAAAAGAGGCACAGGATGCAGATGCCTACCGGGAAATCTCCAGAGTTCCCTATGGGCCAGTCCACCCCTGCTCATACCTCACTTTCTGGCCTCAAGCTTGTGACGCCATCACATACCCCCTCTTTCTATTGGGTTCTCCCTTGATTTTCTGCCCCTCTCATCACATCTTTTTGGGACTTTGGCTGATAGGCATAGCAATCGGCCATACTGGAACCTGCTCCTATACCTTCAGAATCTCTTGGCCATATTAATGGTTTTCCTCTGGACTCTTTATCCCCCATTCCTGGACCTAGTCGATTGTTGGACCATCTTTTTTGTGGGATTCTGGGTAAACTGTCAAGCTTTTCTGCCACTGGGCAAAATACTAATCCAGCCATGTGGGAGAATCCTGGTAGCTGGTACCTAAAACTACTGGTCCTGGGTGGCCAGACATTACCGCTAAATCCACAGAGAGCTCTTGATCCTTCACCCCAAGAGCTTACTGGGTCTTGGGGTACGCTTTCTAGTCCCATGTACCATGCAATCTGCACCTGTTTTACATATACCAGGTACACACTCACAGCGGTCTGTCTGCTGCGAGACTCTAGTAATAGGTGTACAGTACACCTTTTAAGGGTTACAGGAATTAGTTATTCCACATTCCCTCTCCCTTGTGCTAACATGTGTTTCCTTGGATCTCATTCATCCTCCCCCCTCTGGGGCCAGATTAGGCCACTCCTCCTGCAGTGCTCCTGGGGCGGAGCTTAACCACATATTGTTCATGTGCATTGGCTTTTCTTGGTGACCTTCAGGACAGACCCGAGGCATAGCAGTGTGGCTCACCCATTCGCCACAACCAAAGATTCTGGGTCCCAGTCTTTTCTCTACCCCTCCAGGTGAGATTGCCTTCTCCTTGGTTCTACTACCCCTTCCACACGTTGGCTCTCTCACCACCCCAGCTCTAACTGCATATGCTGGGGTCTATCCACAACCAGCTTGAATTTCTTCTTCTACAGATGGCTGGTAGATAGTCTTACAACCTTCTAGAGAAAGAGGAGTAGTAAGTCTAAGAAACTGTCTTAGTTTCAGGATGTTTTACTTGCTAGAAGGGCTTGCCATCTAGCCAGTTTAGTCTGTTCAAAGACAGCTATCTAGGCGTTTTGGAGGGCTTTAACCAGAACGCTTGTAGCTTCTGCTGGTAATATTCATGTTCCTTCTCGTTCGGTTTCGGTACCTTCCTCTTCCATTTTCTGTACATTAGAGAAATAAATTGACAGACTAGGTCCTGAACCTTAAAGTCCAATTTGGCTTGGCTTTGGTATTGTTCCTGCATGCTGAGGACTCATCAGGCTTGTGTGACGAATCCCAGGCCACTACGATTGGTGACAAAGGCCTTGGGAGAGCGCAGTATTCATCCCCACCTTCCTTAACTCCCACTCCAGTCCCCCACACCACTATTTGTTATGATTTAGCAGATGGCGTGTGAGAGGGAGACTCACCCAAGCCTGATACAAAATATCACTGTGACAGGAAGATGAAGCAAGGAGGTGAAAGTCCACCGCAGAACCAACACATGCAGTGCAGCTGCCCAAGGCCAGCCGGATGGTAAAAACGGAACAAGGGCTAATTTCCACATTGTGGTCATTGTGGAGACTCCAGCCATGGAGGAGACGGGAAGTCGATTCTGGTCCCATACCGAAGAACCCAAAGACTGCAGAGTGGGACGCGGACAGCCATAGATACCCAAGAGGTCTTAGCGAGGCAGACCTGACCAGTGGCAGAGACAGAGGAAGCCAGACCAGCAAAAGCTGACCAAGAACCAAGACACGGGCATCGAAGGCGAGAGAAAGAGATGATGGAGCTGCGGAGCCACGAGAATGAGAACGCTGAGCGCGGCTGGAACGGAGTAGCTTTGTTCAACCTCTAAAAGAGACTGGCGACCGCCCAGAGACTTTCCAAAGGTAGGGAAAGGGCCGGACTGGAAAGGGGGCATTCAGGGAGCTGAGAAACCTTATGAGAACATCCTGAAGAGCCCAAGCGAGTGAAAGGGATCCCAGAAAACGTAATACAAACTTTGCAAACTTTATACAAGCACCCCAAAGATTACAAGGGGATGAAAAAGGAAGCATACAAATAGATACACACTTTATAAACCAAATAAGAATATCCCAAAGATCACAAGGGGGTTAGAAACAGAATTTACAATACAATACTCACTGTGTGAAACAGATGAACACATCCAGAGGGGTACAAGAGAATAACAGAAAAGGCATACAGTCATATGCAAACAATGAGAGTTCACCTATGTGGGACAGTGCCTGGCAGGGGAGTATAACAGGTCTGTCCAAGCTGACACTAGGTAACGAAGGGACAATGATCTTGCAAAAACAAAGAAACATGGCCAGGGACCTAGATGAAAATGGGCAAAGCCCACCAGTGTCACGAATAAACATTGAGGACCCACCTCAGTACAGGAAGAATTGTAACCAGTGTGCTGAAGCCCAAACTGCAACTATCTTTGCAATTAAAAGGTGCGAAAATCAAGTCTGGCAGGCGAGTATACCAGACTTGATACATTATTTCAAAAGTCTACGGTGGGGTCTGGCAGGTTAGTGAACCAGACCTGACAAGAGACTGGAAAGGATCCTTTTCGTGCTACGGACTAGTGAAGAGGAATTTCCCCAGAGGATTTTGAGGAACATTTTATGGGCAAGTGGAACCAGGAACCCAGGAAGAGTTCTCCTCAGAAGAGTGGGGAACTGGGTTATCTTTAAGTTTGGTCTGACCTTGTGAACAGTGAACATTCTATATACCTTCTTTTGCATAAAAACTGTGCTTTGGAGTCAGCATCCAGAACGGGAGAGGAGGCCTCCTTCTGGAATTAAGATGAAACCCCCTTTTTCTTTAAGTTATATTATTTATTTGCATTTGTATAGCGCACTTGCAGCCCAGAGGCATCGAGGCGCAGTGTAAGGGACGCAAATAGGTTTACACACAGGACGGTGGACATTTTTGTTTGACGGACATCCTGACCGTGTACATAGTATTCTTTTGTTGAGGCAGGGCAACCCCTCATAGTGGTTAGGGACAGTTTGGTCTTTCCCCAACCCCTTTTCCATTCTTTTGGTATAAATAAAAGTCTTTAGCCCACACATATATGCCTCCTGTGTCTCCTCTCACTCCTTCTACACACTTACAATTGCCTACTATTCCCTTGTTAATGAAGGCCCGATTCCTGGTATTGGTTTGGGATCTCCTCAGGGATGCGGTCGGGGCAGCCTTCCTGAGATTTCGGACTGCCCTGTCCTCTGGGGATTCTGGTTCACATGAAGTGTGATATTGTCGATCTTAAGCCCATGGATAAAGTGGTAATTCCTGAGGACTCCCTTTGATGGAGTTTGCAGCTACTCATGGGAATTGAAATGGTGGTGTTCTTACTCGAGTTCAGATATTTCCCTTGAAGGTTCTTTTGCTCATGGAAGTCCCAGGATAGCACTTTTAACACAATATGTCATGGCACAGAGAATGAGCAGAGGACTCACAAGGCAAACAGATTGATCGTGAAACAGGTTTATTGTACTGTGCAAATGTAAGGAAAGGTATGAGCAAAATGTGACAATCAAAGTAGGATTCACATCCATGGTGGGGGCCAGTGATATGACGTGTGTGAGAGAGGCACAGGCCAGTCTCTGCAAGGGCTGCTAGCCTATGCATGCAAGGATGCAATCTATGAAGCAACATAGAACTGCATAGCAGATGCACACTGGAGGTTACAGATGGGGTGGGGGAGCAGAGACGTTGGAATAGGGGAAGCAGTGGAGAGTGAGGGACACAGAACAGAAGACGTAGGGTTGAGTGGAGCTACCCGCGATTGTTGAGTTGGTTTTTGAAGAGTAGGGTCATTAGGCTTTGCCTGCAGCTGCATAAATCCTCTATTCTGGACTCTTCCTTATTTCTGTGCATTATCTGTAGTTATTGTATCTTTGTGTTATATAATTATTGTAGGAGAATGGTTGAGAGCATTCTATTTTGATTTAGAACCAATGTTTTTCCCTCCTCCAGAAACCTTCATAGAGAAACACAGACTGGCACTCCTGGATAAAATAATAGTGGTTGAAGAAATAATGGCTGTTCTGCAGCAGAGAAGAATCCTCAGTGAGTATGAGGTGGAAGCTGTCCTCAAGGAGAGCACCCGGTACACAAAGGTCTCTGCCCTCCTCAGGATGGTGCTGAAGAAAGGAGCCGAGGCCCAGCGGGAGTTCCTGGATGCTCTCCGCCAGAAAAACCGCATCTTATTCAAAGACTTGGAGCAATCCGACTAGGACGCATTCAGAACCATCACACCATGTAATAAAGTGTAATTGAAGACATACATCTATCTATGCAGCTGCTTACCAACACTCAAATACACAGTATATGCAAAGCGATTTCAGCTTATCAGACTTCATTTTAATCATACACTTAATTTTATTCAACAATGTCTCTGATACTGTGAGAATGTAAGTTCCTTACTGAACGCAGTAATGTTTGAGTTTGACCGTCGCCAGGTGTATGCGGCAGGGTCAAGGTCCAGGGATGGCAGCCCTAGACAGGAGGTTTTTTTTTCTTTTGGATTGTCTAGGAATGTTGGTTTGTTTTCAGGCATGCTTGCAATGTTAGAATCCTTCTGATGAAAGTGTTGGTGTGCCTGTTCCAGATATGTGTCTTTGTTCATTGAGGAAGGGAGATGTGTTATGTCTTCAGCTCTGTGTTACCGTGAGAATGTCCCTGTGTGTATGGCATTTTGACCTGTGAATTAGAGTTTTAGCTGAGGCAGTTGGTGCCAGCTAGCCTGGGTGTGGTAGCCAGTGGGTCCTCCTTGGGGCTCTGGTCCCCTTTGGGCCCTAGCCCCTTAATGGTCTCATCTATCTGTGTAATCCTGAACAAAGGAAAGACATATGAACTTACCCGCAGCCTCCAAGAAGTCTTACTTTATAGCTGTATGCCAGCTAAACCCGAGCAAAACACCAGGTGTTGATTTTTTTTTCCAGTCAACCTTTTTTCAGGCAGCTTCCCTTAAATATATGTGTTTTCGGGGTCCAGTGGCACATGAACATATTCACTGTTTGCTCTGAATCCCCATGCAGCTATCATAATTAATTATCTAGGATTTGAAGCTGACAAAGAATTTAAAGATCATCTGCCCATAGAACCTTAGCATAGGTATCATAATATTGATAATGGGGTGAGCTCTGCACGGCTTTCTGCTTCTGAGGATTATGCTATGCAGTTTTCATGTAGTGCAATAGTCGCCCCACTTGTGGCATCTTGTTGCTGCCAAGGGTCTCTATGGGCGAGACACTGTTATTTCAGGTTGGTTGAGCTCATGCTATAGGGTGGTCTACCTTCCTGGGTGTGAGTGTGTGAATTTGTTCTTTTGTCTGTTACATGGAAATTGTTCCTCCAGGAAATGGCAATAAGGCTTGGAGCCTTCAGCGACCCCCTCGTGCCACTGTTGATGCAACCATGTTCAATTGCCTGTTAGCGAGGAGTGGTTTTTAAGGCTCAGGCGATAGTGTCTTCTGCTGTTATTATTTCCCTATGAATAAGTGCTCGCTTTATTGACTGCAGGAGGATGAATTGCTGCATTTTCTGTAGGCAAACAAATGTTCACTTACCTAACTGCCAGCTGCAGAGAAGCCATCTGCAAGTCTTATTCAAGTGAGACTAGGGATGGCCCTCTAACTTCTCTGGATAATAGGGAGGGGGGAGGACACAGATAACTCTGCCCTATTTGGATTGGTAGATTTGGTGCACGCCGAGCCCGGCATCAGTGAGGGCTTTTCCATCTGGGACTCTGAGACACAAGGACCTTCATTATGAGTCTGCCGGTAACCTGCCCGCATTACCAGCGGGTTACAGGCAGACTTGCCTTACCGTTTCTGATACCCGATATCCTGGTGTTACAGAGATATTACAGTTGGCGGATTAACAGTAAATTCCCATTCCCGTGGAGTCCCAGAGAACGCCACAGGAATGGGAACACTGAGTCTGCCGGTAACTCATCACCCGATATCCTGGTGTCACAGAGATATTACAGGTGGCGGATTAACAGTAAGTTCCCATTCCCGTGGAGTCCCAGAGAACGCCACAGGAATGGGAACACTGAGTCTGCCGGTAACTTTTCACCCAATATCCCGGTGTTACAGAGATATTACAAGTGGCGGAGGAACAGCAAGTTCCCATTCCCGTGGTGTCCCAGAGAACGCCACAGGGATGGGAACACTGAGTCTGCCGGTAACTGGTGTTACAGAGATATTACAGGCGGCAGATTAACAGTAAGTTCCCATTCCCGTGGAGTCCCATAGAACGCCACAGGAGTGGGAACACTGAGTCTGCCGGTAACTCGTCAACCGATATCCTGGTGTTACAGAGATATTACAGGTGGCGGATTAACAGTAAGTTCCCATTCCCGTGGAGTCCCATAGAACGCCACATGAGAGGGAACACTGAGTCTGCCGGTAACTCGTCACCCGATATCCTGGTGTTACAGAGATATTACAGGTGGCGGATTAACAGTAAGTTCCCATTCCCGTGGAGTCCCATAGAACGCCACATGAGAGGGAACACTGAGTCTGCCGGTAACTCGTCACCCGATATCCTGGTGTTACAGAGATATTACAGGTGGTGGATTAACAGTAATTTCCCATTCCCGTGGAGTCCCATAGAATGCCACAGGAATGGGAACACTGAGTCTGCTGGTAACTCGTCACCCAATATCCTGGTGTTACAGAGATATTACAGGTGGCAGAGGAACAGCAAATTCCCATTCCCGTGGAGTCCCATAGAAAGCCACAGGAGTGGGAACACTGAGTCTGCCGGTAACCCGTCAGCTGATATCCTGGTGTTACAGAGATATTACAGGTGGCAGATTAACATTAAATTCCCATTCCCGTAGAGTCCCAGAGAACGCCACAGGAATGGTAACACTGAGTCTGCCGATAACTCGTCACCCGATATCCTGGTGTTACAGAGATATTACAGGTGGCGGATTAACAGTAAATTCCCATTCCCGTGGAGTCCCAGAGAACGCCACAGGAATGGGAACACTGAGTCTGCCGGTAACTCGTCACCCGATATCCTGGTATTACAGAGATATTACAGGTGGCGGAGGAACAGTAAGTTCCCATTCCCGTGGAGTCCCATAGAACGCCACAGGAGTGGGAACACTGAGTCTGCCGGTAACTCGTCACCCGATATCCTGGTGTTACAGAGATATTACAGGTGGCGGAGGAACAGCAAGTTCCCATTCCCGTGGAGTCCCATAGAACGCCACAGGAGTGGGAACACTGAGTCTGCCGGTAACTCGTCACCCGATATCCTGGTTATACAGAGATATTACAGGTGGTGGAGGAACAGCATGTTCCCATTCCTGTGGAGTCCCATAGAACGCCACAGGAGTGGGAACACTGAGTCTGCCGGTAACTCGTCACCCGATATCCTGGTTTTACAGAGATATTACAGGTGGTGGAGGAACAGCAAGTTCCCATTCCCGTGGAGTCCCATAGAACGCCACAGGAGTGGGAACACTGAGTCTGCCGGTAACTCGTCACCCGATATCCTGGTTTTACAGAGATATTACAGGTGGTGGAGGAACAGCAAGTTCCCATTCCTGTGGAGTCCCATAGAACGCCACAGGAGTCGGAACACTGAGTCTGCCGGTAACTCGTCACCCGATATCCTGGTGTTACAGAGATATTACAGGTGGCGGAGGAACAGCAAGTTCTCATTCCCGTGTAGTCCCATAGAACACCACAGGAGTGGGAACACTGAGTCTGCCGGTAACTCGTCACCCGATATCCTGGTGTTACAGAGATATTACAGGTGGCGGAGCAACAGCAAGTTCCCATTCCCGTGGAGTCCCATAGAACGCCACAGGAGTGGGAACACTGAGTCTGCCGGTAACTCGTCACCCGATATCCCGGTGTTACAGAGATATTACAGGTGGTGGAGGAACAGCAAGTTCCCATTCCTGTGGAGTCCCATAGAACGCCACAGGAGTGGGAACACTGAGTCTGCTGGTAGCTTGTCACCCGATATCCTGGTGTTACAGAGATATAACACGTGGCGGAGGAACAGCAAGTTCCCATTCCCGTGGAGTCCCATAGAACGCCACAGGAGTGGGAACACTGAGTCTGCCGGTAACTCGTCACCCGATATCCTGGTGTTACAGAGATATTACAGGTGGCAGAGGAACAGCAAGTTCCCATTCCCGTGGAGTCCCATAGAACGCCACAGGAGTGGGAACACTGAGTCTGCCGGTAACTCGTCACCCGATATCCCGGTGTTACAGAGATATTAAAGGTGGCGGATTAACAGTAAGTTCCCATTCTACTGCGATAATCAACAAAAAATCCAGTTCTAACCCATGAGCAAGCGGGTTGCACTGAGGCAACCCAGGGGTTCCATGTGATAATGTTGCTGCAAAAAGGCGTGTGGCAGAAAAGTGGCTGCAAAAAGGCAGTGTTTTTGTGTTCCCCAAGCCGAGCGGGGGACAGCCCCGCTCCCCTCACAAATGGTCCCCATACATAACGTCGCTACAGCCTTTTCCCGGCGACTATATGCATGGCGACCATTTGTGTGGGGGTAATATTACCGGATACCGGCCCATGATGCCTCACCCCAAGGCTCTCTCACTCCAACTAACACTCAGTCGAGCATGGCTGGATATCAGCCCAGAGGGAAATGGCATCGCCTCACAATGCATAAGGAAAATGGCGCGATGCACAAACATCTAATGAAAGGTTATACAACAGGCTGGTTAGAAATCAGGGAGATTTTCAGAATAATTCATTATGTACAAAATCCTTCATCATCTTTGGCTGAGCAATAACCTGTTTGGTTCTTGAGGCCTCTCCACTCCCTTGTTCCCCACCTCTTTTTCCCAACCTCCTTCCAACCACATGGCACTTATTTACTCCCCTGACACCTGGTCTCCTTCTAGGACTGTCACATTTTTCTTTACACTGGCAATTTTGAACAGACCAGTGTACTTCAAAGGTCCCTTCTCCTTCCAATGATTATGTACATGACACTCCCACCCACACACCATTGCTGTTCTCTAACCTTATTCCTACTATAAAACCATTCCTTGTAAACATGGTGTCTCTCTTCAATCTTCTCTATGGTCTTAGTTCTCCCCACATTTACACTCACTGTTCCGCCACCTCATTTTCTCTGTCACACAAATCTGGCAGGCTCACCGCACGCATGCGATTTTGATGCAGGCAGAGATGCAATGGATTCCTATGGAATTTGCTTTCTTTTTGAATCAGGCCACAGCAAGCAAATTCCATAGGAATCCATGTAAATGCTTCACTCAAACACATGATGTTCATTTACATCATGTGCAAAACAGAATAGTGAGGCCTGAAAGGTTTTGATTTAAAGCCACTGGCATTGCTCTGATGAACCCTTCAGCCACGCTTTCTCAGCCTGCAAGGTCATTACAGAGGGAGAAAGATCATATGCAAATCAGGGTACATCCCACCCCAAAAGTGACCGTCCAGCCCAAACTGCAGTCACATCCCTTCTTCACCAAACCACAAGCAACTGCAGACATGTTTCAGCCTCATTGGGTGTCATCAGTGAGGAGTAGCTTGGGTCTCTACGCACAGCAGACTGGGACCGACATCTGGGCATACCCGTCCCACTCGGGGTGACAGTGACGGCTGCCAATATTTTACTAAACCACAGCCATTTTTCTGGGTAACACCCCAGGCTACTGTTTGTCATCCTGCCTCGTCAGAACAGAAGGGAAAAGACAATGTGCAAATAATTACACCAGGCATTTAAGGAACACGTGCTGACAAAACACATGGAAAGCGCATGGATGGCCCCGCATTCGTAGACGTGCATTTGTATGTGTTATCCCTCCGTGCAGTTTCTGGGACAATCAAAAAGGATCCCCCTTGATTTCCTATATGAAGTTGGCTGTAGCCATGCTGATGGCTCGCCCTTGGAGGGGCACAAATAGGAGCATCAATGCGGTGGCTATGTGCGGTATGGTGCTGTATGCTCAAACCAGCCAATGTAGGTGCTCCATTCATGCGATCCCATTGGCTAAGAACAATAGCACACCACTTTAATGACCTGCTTTACTCGTTCACCACCAGTCCATTAGCCTTAGTGTGAATAGAGCCGTCCATGAATGTTTAATGGCCCATTTTGCAAGGAGAATATGCATAGCAACTGAACTAAATGTACCCTGTTATCATTCTTGGACTCCATCTCAGTAACAAAAGAAATGTTACACACTTGGAGCCAATACTTCACATACCACCTTCCACTCAGCAAACTTTGAGGAGCAACCGACAAAATCAACAATTACCTTGGATGGGGCAAGCACTCCTCAAAGGCCTTCCGTTGTCCTCCCTTGTGCCCATGAGAAGTGTCCTACACACGGCCACAAGCCTCATCAAGGTTCTATGCAGATACAACCACATCACCCTGGTCCTCACCGATCTTCACTGGCTCCCACTGCACGGAGGAATCACCTTCAAGTCTTGCATCATCTACAAGGCAGTCGCCCTCAAGTCACCCAGCTACCTTGTGGAGACACTTAGCATCGCTGGCAGAAAGCGCACCACCATAAACCAAGACCGGTGCAAACTCTCAATCCGCCACTGCAAAAAGGAAAGGACCAGTAAACAAGCATTCAAATGGATTGTGTCCTCCCACATATTCCTCATCTTATGATATCTCCATAACCAGCTTTAGCTGCTTCGGAACTTTTTTCCAGCAGCGGGCGCTGTGCGTCAATGCCTGCCGACTCAATATCCCTCGAGGGCCTCCATCTTGATATCGACGTCATCAATGATATATAGCGCACACTGCGACCGTTGGCTTCAGTTCCATTGTTCTGCGAGAGCTATTACTTCGGAAGATCGGCACACTTCAGTTCCTTCAAGAAACGCATTGAATTTAGTTAAAAATGGCATTGTCGACTCTGAGATGGGGGCTCAAAAATTGCCATGACTGCGGGGCAAAAATGTCCCTTATGGACCCCCATCGGGTGTGTCTGTCGTGCTTAGGGTCCACTCATATGACATTGGAATGTGGGTCATGCCTATTGATGACAGCGAATTCCCTGAAAGAGCGTAGAGGGAAGTTAGCTGCAGGTAGGTCGCATAAATCCGCTTGTCGAAGAAGCGATCCTCCGAAAGCTAAAAGGTCCCGAACTCCGGAGTGGTTCTCTCCAATCATCATCGTCGTCATGGCGTTCGAAGAAAAGGCGTAACAGATCGCTGTCTTCGTCATCGAGTTCCTCCCCGGAACAGATTGCTTGCCCGACCAAATCTGCCTCGCCAGCTGAAAGGGAGAGATTCAGACTGAAAATGCTGAAAGTATTCGCGAATGCAGCCTCGACCCCCTCGAAAAAAAGCTAGATCAATGCCCATGTTTACAAACCCGACAGAGAGAAGGCAGAGGACAAAGCACAGGTTTTGTCCTTTGCCCAGGTGTTCAGGAGAAAACTCCTCAGAGCCATCTGAGGTTTCTTCGAGTAGTGAAAAATCTCCTTTGAAAACAAAGTCTTCAATGTCATTGGGCCTCATTCCGAGGTTGGAGGTAAGGTACAAACCATGCCGGTAATGATTTACTGGCATGGATTTCCGCTCCTTGCCATTCCGACCCTTCAGACCGTAAATTACGGCACCGTAAACAACAATGCCGTAATTTACGGTCTTGGGTCGCGCGCGCACACCACCATGGCGTAATCAACGGCATGGCGTAAACCGGAGCTGATCGCAAGTAAGGAGCACACGTAAATAACGGTCTCCTTAAGGCCGTAAAGTACCTTACCGGCATGGAGTACATACAGGCATCTCAGAGAAGGAGTTAAGAACACTGAGCAGTGGTTTCCACAGCCACAGGTGCACACAATCAGCACAGGTGTAGCCAATGGAGTCTGGCACAGCACAAAATGAGCATACCCACACACCACACCCTCTCCCACACCAAGATGATACCAATAGTAGTGGCACAACTGGAGCTGGAGGCCTTGCTTGCAAGGCAGTAACAACAACAACCACAGCCCCAACCACAGAGGACACACAGGAGGAGACGGAGGGTGAGACAGGCCCAGCATGCACCACCAGTGCATCCACCGTTACCACGCCGGCAGCCCCCAATCCCTCGCATCTGAGCCACCTCCTTCAACCTAACACCACATCAGATCCACACCCTGTACCGGCTTGACCATGACACCATCACCACCATAGTGGACCTGATACATGACGACATAGTGAGTTTCATAGAATAAAGCTCTGCCATCCCCCCTCCACTGAAGGTAGTGACTGTGCTCCACTTCCTTGCCACAGGCACCTACCGGCACACAGTGGGGCACATGCATGGTATATCACAACCCTTATTTACCCGGATACTGAACCAAGTGCTGGATGCCCTCCTCAAGCACACAAGGGACTACATATACCTACCACGGACTCCCCAGGATGCAAATGTTGCCTTCCATGCACTGTGAGACATCAAATGACACCTGCGCAATGATCAATGTCCACTCCGTTTTACATTATGAACAACCAGTGTATTGAATAATTGTCATGAAACGTGTACAACAAAACCTCCACCACCCTCCCCCTCCCCCCAACTCCCAAACACACCCTCACTCCCCTCCCCCTCACCCACAACAACCCCAGAATAGTGCCATAAGGCCAACATAGGCCACATGTGTGTGCCAGCATGTTCAAGGCGTGCCCCCAGAGCCAGGGGGATCCATGTTGGGCCGGCGGAATGTACGCAATGAGCGTCGGAGCGGGCTGGTCTGGGTGGAGGAGCACTGTGACGGTGTGTCCTCCCGCTAGGGCTGTCGTGTGGGAGGTGCAGCCTCCAGGGCATCCGCGATGCGTCCCAGGACCGCACACAACCTATTGCTGCTGTCAGTGACCGCCTGACGCATCTGCCTTAGCTCATCCACCCACTCCACCCTGGCCTGGCGGGTGTCCTCCATGAACACATTGATGAGGTCCGTCAGCTGATGTGCACGTGGTTCATCAATGTATGTAGGTACATTCCTGGCGGGTCTTGGGCCTACCTGCCCTGGCATGGCCTCAACTGGTGGAATAGGTCCAGGATCTGCCGGAGCACTACGGCCAGGTGTTTCCTGCTCCACAGAGTCACTGCTTGATGGCAGGGGGACATTGGTGGGCTCCGGGGTGTGGACTGTGGGGTAAAAGTCCTCCTCAGTGGCACCACAGATCGATAAGGGGCTGTCCACATTCTCCTGGGTGGCCGTAGCTGCCAACTCCCCAGCAATGCTTGATTCTGCCGACCTTGGGGTGTCTAATGTGGCAGGTGCCGAGGCAGGGAGGGATTGTGGTGGTGCATCCTCCACTGGCGTTTGTGGTGCCTGGGTTGTTTTCTTATTCCGTGCTGGAATGCTCCGGGACTGGCCTCTGCACGTGGAGGTGGATGGACGGGTCGTCTGGGTATCCCCGCTGTCATGATCGGTGCCTGTGGGGGTAGAGGAGAGGGACAACATGAGTGATTGTATGATGCGCTAATTGCATAGATCGCTGCATTCACATTTCTGTAATTTGGGGTTTGTGGCCCTCTGGGCGTTGCAACAGTACTAGCACATATGAATGTGAATTGAATGTACGCATGTGTACGCATGTGTCGGAGTGACTCATCCTGCCATAGTAATGTGCAGTCTGGCTCACACACTGCCGAACCTAATGCACAATGTGCATGATGGAATGTGCAAGTTACTGCACTATGGCTGATGTGTGTTATGTACTTGCACTTGGCCCTTGATTGCGTTGCAGTTGACTCTGCATTAGTTGGATGGGGGGGTGGCTACATGACAAGGTGCCTTTTATGGCCCTTGGGGGAGTCTACATCATGCAATTGCCATTGGCAGTGTTGACTTTGGACACTCACCTCCATCGGCAGACGACGTTGCCCCGCAGTCCATTTCACCGATGCCCTCTATGCATTCCGTGCCAATCATTGCGGCGCATGTCTCCTCCCATGGCTCAAGTCGCACAGGGGAACTTGGGCCCCCTCCAGTCTGCATGGCCTGACTCCTGTTGGCAGTGAGGAGTCCCCGCACCCGCACCCGCAAGTCATCCCACCGCTTGCGGCAGTCCTTGGGGGTGCGAGGGGTGGAGCCTACAGCGCTCACCCTTTGGGCGGTTTCTGCCCAGATGTTCTTTTTGCGGATAGTGGACTCCCTCCGCATGTCGGGGCTGAACACCACGTCAGCGTGTTCTGCCAGGTAGTCCACCATGACCTGGAGCTCATCAGGGCAGAATCGCTTCTTGCGGAGCCGGTCCGCAGACTTCTTAGGTGCTTTAGGCATAGTTCCTGGGTTCCTGATGCTTTCCCCAACTTCGGATTGCTCCCAAGGGTGCTGCCTGATGAGGATGGCAATGGATTGTGTTTTTAAAGATGGCCGCCGCGCTACTTCCCGTTCCTGTGCGATGACGTAATTTCCGGTTCCGTTGTTTTGCGGTGACCGTAATTTACGGGATCCGTAAATTACGGTCCCCGTTATTTACTGTCGCTGTTGCTTCGATGGCGGTGTTGTAATGTACGTGTCGCAGCAGGCCGGTAGGGGTTTTTCGGGGGGGTTTGCGGCATGCCGCTAGGTACTTTTCCGGCATGGCGAAAAGCGCGTGTCCGCGAGGTCGGAATGGGACACAATTAGCGGTCTGTCACCTTGCCGGAGTTGTACTTTCCGCCATGCCGGAAACGACCAGTACTTACCTCCAACCTCGGAATGAGGCCCATTGACGCCGAAAGATTTGACAGCACGGTCTAAGAAACCTCGACACCTCAACCTTCCAAGACGTCAATGGCGTTCGAAGACTTCAACACCATTGTTGACGCACACGACAAAATCCACAAAGGAGTTTGAAAAAACGTTCACCCCACTGCAAAGGAAAGACCTTTTTAAGTCAATTACCTCAATTTATGGGGATGATGAGACATCTTTGGATAAATCACGTCCTTTTAGGTTACAATATCGGACACAAGGTGTTCCAGGAGCCTTAATATCAGACGACTCAAGGATATAAAATCTACATGAGAATTTGCAAAATGCAATTGGGATAGACACTTGCCCCGAAATTGAGTTTGGAGGGCCAGATCCTTCAGACCACGCTGAAGGATCGTACAGGGAACTGATGTCTAGAGTCATAGAATATCTGGGATGGAGTAAACCTGCACGACTTTTTGAGCAGGATGACCTCATGGATATTCTAGATAAAGGACCCTGTTCTTCCTTTTCATGTAGCCCTGTAAGGAGAGTTAATGCCAACTGGGAAACGCCAGAATAAACCCAGCAGTGAATACAAAATTGAAAAGCAAGTACAGAGTGTCAAGTAGTGACCCCTGTTATCTAACAAAACATCCTACTCCAGAAGGTTTGGTGGTTCATGCTGCCACATCCACATCCAAACAGAATGCATACCCAACAATTCACCCTGACAGATGATAAATGCTATGATGCTTGGGCAAAAAAGGTCTTCTCTGCGGGAAGTATGGCCCTTAAGTCAGAAAATGCCATGTGTGCTCTGGCTAAATTCACCTTCACCCTATGGGATTGCATATCGATGGTGGATGAACATATCCCAGAAGGGGAAGAAAGAGACATTTAAAAAATGTTATCAAAGAATGGAAGGATGCAAGCTGCTTCAGGGCTTTGTTCCGCAGCGATCGACAATCTTTGGAATTTAGCCGCCCAGCACCACAGGAGGGGTCGCCGGCATGTACTATGTACTGTAAGTATGGCATTGGTAGTATAGTATTTAATGATATTTGGCACAGACAGACCAGACATGCCTCCGAATTTCAGTGGCCAATCAATGGCAGTTTTGAGATCTCCCGTATTGAATACCTAGAATCGGTCTTGCTGAAAAAGAAGGCTAGACCTGCAGCCTTTGATGTTTTACAGAATTGGAAAAAAGAAGCATTACAGCAGCTTAAAAGTAGGGATAAACATGCACGCCGTCATAAAACAAATGCCGAAAAAGCGTTGTTATATGATAAAGAAAAACATTCAGAATCAGTTAAAAATATGGATAGTGCTTTTTCACTTGGAATCCAGAAAATGTACCCCTCTAAAGATTTTCATGTTTCCGAAGAATTTATTGAAAAATTGTTAAACTAACGCAGGCCTGGTGCCTCTGCGCCGCCTCCGTATGATCCTTTCTTGGGCGCTCTGCCCATTCCTGCTGTTGTTCCTGCTTTTATTCCTGTTCCCCCTGTACAACCTATTGTTCCTATTCCTCTAGTTGTTGTTCCTCCACCTATCGCACCGCCCCTTCCTTCTGCGCCGATAGTTGCACCTTTATTAAATTTACCTGCACCTCCGCTCCCGAGTGGTCCCGTATTGACTGAAGTTGATCAAGGTGCAGGATCAAAGATTGTGACCCGTAGTACTGTTTCTGCAGATAAGAAACAGGAATTGTTTGCATGGGCTAAGCATTGCATGGAGAAAGGTGATCAAGTTAATGTTTTTTCCACATTATCTAATTTGAACAGTTTTCCCAAGAAAAATGTTTTTATCGAAGGCTTGGGGACTCATTTATGTGTGATGTGGGGTAGATAACACAATTCGGATCTTCCACAAGAGGTGAGTGATCTGAATGCTTTGGCACTTTCGAGGGACACAGAGCAGAAAGTACATGGTCATGTTGAAAAATTGTTTGAGTATAGGAAGGACTTTGAGAAGTCACGAGATAAGGATGATGAAGACGATAGTATGTATGTACAGAAACGGTTCCTTCCGTGTCGTAGATCGACACCCGAGGAAGTACGAATTTGTACCAAAGATGCGAGTCGATGGATCTCGGATTCATCGATTCCGCCAGATGAAGTATATGACACGTATAGTCAGTATACAGTAGAAATGCAAAGAAAGGTAATTCAGGTAATGGTACAGTACCTGCAAGAAGAATGTGTAAGAAAGAAGGTTAGTTGCCCCATATAATTGTTGGGGATTTGTAAAAGGGCTTTTTCGCCCGACACTTCTTCGGCAGCCTTAGCGCTCGACCTGGCTCTGTTGCTTAGTAAGCGGCCGGAGGTACCTATATCTCAGTTGCCTATGAGAGAGGTTCCTCTGACCTTTGTCCCAAAGTTTGAGATTCCCGCCAACGCTGGGACTGGTGCACCCGCTGTGGATATCCCTGCACATTATGTATCGCAATTCGTTCACGTCCCGTTTTCACGACAGGAAGTGAACACTATTAGACAATCAGTTCCCGATATCAGGAAAAACCCGACGGGGTTTTACAAAGAGATAGAGTCCGTCTTGCAGTCCTCTGTGTTCACCTTAAGTGATATTGACTTGCTATTCCCTGTACTCCTACCCATAGATGTATGGAAGCAGGTTCGGACAATAGACGATGTGCCAGGGTTGGGAGATACGTGGGCTAATATGATTAGGATTGATGGGAAAAGACCAGCAGGTGAGAAACCACCACAGGTAATACTTACTTTGCCTGATAGAATTGTCGCAAAATTAAAAACTATAATTCCAGAGAAAAGAATTATTTGGGACAAGCTTACGGCCTGTGTTCAAGGGAAAACTGAAGGCGCCACCGAATTCTTTAATAGATTCGAGCAGGTATTTTCTGACTTCAGTGGGCAGGATTTAGGTACAGAGTCTGGGAAAAGGTTGTTTGTGGACAAATTCGTGCGTGGATTGTTGCCGGACATCCAGTCACAGATTATGTCCTCTGAGAGCGCTTGGCAGGCAAAATCTCAATCTGAGGTTTTGCACATGGCTCAGTATTATGAGAACCGTGTTAATAATGAGAAGGAGAAAATAGAAAAGAGGAAGGGAGATTTGAAAACCAAAGTATTATTACAACAAATTGTTAGAAACCCCAGAGGAGGCACGACACAGACCAGAGGTCAGTATGTCCCAAAAGGAAATGCTCCTTTGGGTTCTGTGAATATTAATCAATGTGCTTATTGCCGCCAGGAAGGTCATTGGCGAGCACAGTGCCCCGTCCTTCGACAAAGGTCAAACAGTGCGTTTGGGA
Source organism: Ambystoma mexicanum (assembly GCF_040938575.1). NCBI lineage: Eukaryota > Metazoa > Chordata > Amphibia > Caudata > Ambystomatidae > Ambystoma > Ambystoma mexicanum. The sequence goes on along the minus strand of NC_090927.1, from coordinate 14,128,935 downwards.
GTATGGGTAGACGACTCAGGGGCCGCCCTGGAGCAGGGGGCCCTGATAGAGGTCAGTTTTTGCAAGATCCTCAGCAACCTTTTTCACTGGAAAATCAGACCTCGAGTGTGGACTCGAGGAACATATTTGATCACCCTTCTGCTGCCTACCTTTCTGAAGAGCTTCCTTCTGACGATACTCTATTTCATTAGGACTGCCCGAAGCAGGGTTTGGAACCTTCACCTATTCCCGTTAATCAGAAAGGCCCCTCCGTTGAATTATTAGTAGGGAATAGGAGACACCAGTTTTTGATAGACACTGGAGCACAGAAGTGCTCCATTGATCATTCTCGGGTTCCAAACATTCCACTGTCAGGGCAAACCAATGTTTCCGTAGGGTTTTCTGGTATACCAATTGTTTGTCCGGTTTCTTAACCAGTGTCTGTTTCTTTGGGTCCCTTTACGGACCATTGCCCTTTTCTTCTGACTTCGAACTGTGGAGAGAATTTGCTGGGGTTGAATTTGTTAAAGAAATTGAATGCAGTAATTCATTGTTCCTCTGATGGAGTACGGCTGACGGTTTCACCACAGCAACTTCCCAATTCTCAGTTTCTGATTCGACCTTTACCTCCTGAGTTTAGCATTGTCCCGGAATGTTTATGGGCGGTTGACGACAATGATGTCGGGGTACTACAGATTGAGCCCGTTAAAATAGTTTTGAAACATGGAGTTAAACTACCACGCATTCCGCAGTATAAAATATCAGTTCAGGGCGAGCGTGCTTTAAAATGCATTGTCTCCGATTTTGTGCATCGTGGGGTGATCGAGGAGATTACAGGTAGTTTGCGTAACAGTCCGATCTTGCCTGTATATAAGAAAGGCGACAATGCAATCCCATACTGGTTCATAATTGATCTTCGTGCTATTAACAGAGTTGTCGCCCCACAATTTCCAATCGTGCCTGATGTAACGACGATATTGACAATGATCCCTGCTATGGCTACGCACTTTAGCGTTGTGGATTTAAAAAACGCTTTCTTTAGCATCCCTATACATAAGGAAAGTAGATATTTGTTTGCGTTCACCTTGGGGGGACGCTCATTTACATTCACTAGGGCACCTCAAGGGTATACTGAAAGTCCAAGCATTTATAGTAGAGCTTTGAAAGAGCAGCTCGATACCCTTGAGTTGCCACCTACTTGTACACTGCTTCAATATGTTGATGATTTGCTTTTGGCTGCAGATTCTGAAAGTGCTTGTAAAGAAGGCACTATACTGTTGCTTGTTCATCTAGCAAAAAATGGTCATAAAGCTTCGCTCAAAAAATGTCAATATTGTTGTCAGGAGGTCGCCTATTTAGGGTACCTCCTGTCAAAGGAGGGGAGAAGATTGACACCTGAAAGAATAAAACACATTTCTGGCATGTCTGTTCCAAATACACAGAAGGAAGTCAGAGCCTTAATAGGTATGGCTTCTTACTGTAGGTTGTGGAACCCGAACTTTTCGCTAGTGATAAAACCGATGTTGGCTTTGACGAAGAAGGGCATTTCTCTGCCACTGCCATGGAAATCGGAACATCAACGATCATTTGAGCTTCTCAAAACCGCGTTATGCTCTGCACCGGTTCTGGGTACTCCAAATTATGACAAGGCCTTTGTATTGTTTGTGCATGAATGTGATGGATGTGCTTTGGCTGTGTTAACACAGGAACACGGAGGGAAGAATAGGCCGTGCGGCTACTACTCCTCCGCCCTTGATCCTGTCGCATGCGCTTTGCCAAGATGTTTGCGAGCTGTCGCTGCTGCTGCCGCGTCTGTAAAACAGAGTGAGGGAATGGTCCTAGGTCATGATTTGATTTTGATGGTACCTCACTCTGTAGATATCCTATTGAACAAAACCCAAACGCAACACCTCACCTCTGCACGGTTAACAAGGTATGAGCTAATTCTGTTTGCCCCGCACATTCAAATTAAGAGGTGTTATGTTCTTAATCCGGCTGAACTCTTACCTTTTCCGCAAAACACTGTTTGCGGTGACGAAGAATTACATGACTGTCTGTATACCACTGAACAAGAAACGAAGGGTAGGATAGATCTTATAGATATTCCTTTGGACAATGCAGAAGGGGAGCTGTTTTGTGATGGCTCCTGCTTCATACTTTCAGATGGTACATCTACAGCTGCTTACGCAGTTACTACATTGAGTAAAGTTGTTGAAACTAAGAGAATTTCGCATAACTCCACACAGGCCGCAGAGATTATAGCATTGACCCGAGCTTGTGAACTCTCCGAAGGGCGTATAGTAAATATATATACTGATAGCCAGTACGCCTTTGGGGTGGCTCACAACTTTGGGAGGCTCTGGTCGGAAAGCGGGTTCCTGACCTCACATGGGACCAAGATTCAGCATGGCCCCTTGATAGTGCAATTGCTCTCGGCACTCTCGCTCCCTAGGCAGTTAGCGATCATGAAATGTGCAGCACATCGTAAGGTCACAGATGATGTGGAAAAAGGGAACGCCTTTGCGGACCTGATAGCCAGGCAAACGGCTACAGACCTTAGTACAGACATGTATGCGCTAAGGGAAACAAAAGATGCCTATGTAAGGATGAAGGTATTGGGTCTGTGCGGGATATTCAAACTGATGCTACAGTAGAAGAATCTAAAAGGTGGGCCGAAGGAATGGGGAATTTAGATGATGATGGGTGTTGGGTGGATACATCTGAAGGAAAATGGTTGCTCCCTGATTTATATGTACTGGCAATGGTTACGATGGCACACGGTCCTACACATGTATGTGCTCAGCAGATCACGAAAATGTTAGAACAAGTTTGGGTGAATAACAAGATTTTGGAGACTGCAAAACGGCATGTTCGAAATTGCATGATCTGCTTACAGCACAATGTGGGTAAGGGGACAGTAACTCGAAGGGGAAGCTTTGGGCCCCCTTCTGTTCCCTTCGAGGTCATTCACTTTGATTTTATTGAGATGGAACGGTGTAACAATCTGAAATATGTTCTTGTAATTATTTGTGCCTTCAGTAAATGGGTCGAGGCTTTCCCCGTTAAAGATGCGACCGCCATGACCACTGCAAAGATTATGGTAAAAGAATTCTTTCCTCGATTTGGGCTCCCAAGGGTAATTTGGTCGGACAATGGTCCTCATTTTGTTGCAGCAGTAATTTTGCAGATATGCACAGCTTTACATATTGAGAAACTATTTCACTCAGCTAGACATCCTCAAAGGGCTGGGTTGGTGGAAAAACACAATGATATCTATAAGAATAAGCTTGCAAAAACATGTGCCGATACCAAACTGAAATGGCCAGATGCCTTACCTATTGTATTATTGGCTATGCGTACCACACCTCAAACTAAGACTGGACTTTCTCCATTTGAGGTAGTGATGGGGAGACCTGCTAACATTTGAGGTCTCCCAAAACCTAAAGCCCTGAGAGAGGTGGAAAATGTATTGCTTGTAGACTACTGTATCCAGTTAACTAAAAACCTGTATTTCATTTATCACCAGGTGTATTCGGCTTTACCTGTACGGTTCACGGGCCCAGGACACGATATACAGCCTGGAAGTTGGGTCCTAGTGAAGGCCTACGAAAGGTCTTCCTGTCTCGCTCCTCGTTGGAAGGGACCCTACCAGGTGTTGTTGGTCACCCAGACAGCAGTGCAGGTGGCTGGGAAGAAACACTGGATCCACGCGACGCATGTCAAGAAACTTCCTCACCCGACGCCGAACGTTACAGAAGAAGCAGATCCCCACGCTGATGCTACAGTTCCTGATCTTGGAGTAGCAAACAGCGCTGTGAGTGCGTCAGAGAATTTCGCTGAGCCCGTGGAGCTTGGGGAACAGTCCATTTCGTCTCCGCACTCTTTTGAAAAATCACTTCCGGAAAACATTGTTTCGAGTTCTGCGACTTCCGTCGCCTCCGATACGTCGCTTCCCTCAGCAAGTGACACCGCCTTGTTTTCGGATCAAACAATCTTGGGTACCACCAGCTACAACCTTCGACGAAGAAAATAGAACTACGGCACGGGTTTTTCCGTGCATTTGGGAAAAAGAGAAGTGATTGGAAGTTTTCTTTTGTATAAGAAAGTTTCTGTTGAACAACAGGAAGAAAAAGGGATTCTGCTGGCTAGGGTTGGGAAGGACTAAGAAATCACGCGACCGTAGCGTCGCCAGCAACGAACATTGGGGTCGTCGATTGAGGAACTACAATGCCTGCCACCTCCACTGCTGGTCCCCGCACTGGACTTGTGAATAAGGGGGTGACCAACTTGGACAATGAACAATGTGCCTGGGTCCCGAAAACGTATTGCTGTGTTTTGATAAGGATAATTGTTATTTTTGCAACTACTGCTGTAGGACTTTGGTACCTTGAAGAAATCTATCCTCTAAAACCTCTACTACCGACCGAGATTGTACCAACTGTTTTGACTCCCGCTGTACACCTTCACACTCTGTCCCCTAGAGACTCCCAACATAGAAAAAAGTATCATAATAACACTCTAATGATAGTAATGAATGCAACGCATTCCATTTTTAATAAGAGTAATTGTTGGATTTGCACTCATTTACCGCAACATGGGAACAAGGGACTAGGATGGTATATTCACCCTTTACCTTTAACGACTGCTTGCTATGCCTCTCTTAGAGCACTATTCTTTGGCCGTTGGAATGATAGCATCTCAGGGAACTTTGATGGAACTAATTTGAATGATTTCGAGAAACGTGAATTAACTCCCCTGGGATGCTCGCTTTTTGCGAATAGAAGTAAACCTAATGTCGCTTCTATTAGGCCGTCTGATAAACTGTCTCTTCCTTTTCAAACTTTGGCTCTGATAGGCAATAAGGACGCCGTGCCTCCTTCTTACTCTATAAATCATAGCCCTGATTCGGTCCCCTTTTGTGTACAAAGAAATGGCACTCGGCCAATGGGAGATTTTGAAGGTTTTATGAACACTGTAAATTTGACTGGAGAAAACAGGCCTCTGTATGTAGGGGGGCCTGTTTATTTTGTTTGTGTTAGTTTAGCATTTCCCTGGTTGCCCAAGGATTGGCAGGGAACCTGTTATTTAGGAATCCTGTTACCCGGGGTATTTGTAGCTAGTACATTGGAGGTTTCTAAGGCTCGCCCATGGCGGGACAAGAACGGAGATACCCCTGGGCAAGTATTGGGAGATATAGCAAAATCAGTTGTGCCCTTTTGGGGACAAATAACAAACTCTGAAAACATTAGGGGATTAGCAAGGGTACTGGAGAGAAGGATCAACCGGACCACGGACATACTCTACAATATGACACTAGAACAAAAAGCAATAAGATTGGTAGCGCTCCAAAATCGGATGGCATTAGATGTCATTTTGGCAGAACGAGGTGGAGTATGCAAATTGGTGTGGTCCGCTTGCTGTGTTTTCGTCCAGATTCCTCGCCGACATTTTTTAAAGCAATACAGAACTTGCATATTCTTAGTTCTGAAGTACATATCCCTGTAGGAGATTGGAATCTTAGCACCTGGTTCTGGGATTCTTTACGATCTTGGGGTTGGAAGGTGCTTTCTGTTAATCTGGTTATTTTGGGGATCCTGCTATTCCTTTGTTGCTGTTTTCAATGTCTTCCGAGTATATGTGGAATGCTAGGGGGATGTTGTGCCCAAGCAGTGAGCACAATAGGGCATAGAATATATGCCCCAGATACAGCATCCAAAGAGTTTGTGTTACAAGAGGTTCTGATGAACGACCTAATGGCTATAGATATTAGAGACAATGATTCGGGATGTATGGATGACAATACATGGAGTTATTTGCAAAAGTATTAGAAATGATATTAGCACTTGGCATAGGCCAAAAGGAGGGTCTGTTGGAATTGAAATAATATTATGCCTCCTATCGCAGTAATTGAATGTGTATTGGCCTACGCCAAGTTGTCTAAAATATCATGTAAATAGACTCCGCGGCAAGGTCTTGACCTTAATGAAAAGTAATGTAAGTCGCCATCTTGGATTTAGCCGCCATTTTAGGTTCTCTTGTAATGTGGAAGTCACCCTGAACATCAAAATGGAGGCTGAATAACATTCTGAGTGAGATTCTGACCGTTGTGACCTCCGCACACACGAATAATTAACCCTTTAAGTGCCAAGGACGAGGTATCTCGTCCTTGGAAGTGCACACGCAGTGCCAAGGACGAGATAGCTCGTCCTTTTTGGCACCTTGTTTTGAGCGATCCCTGCAAAGCAGGGATCGCTCAAAACTGTAATCCAACCCCCGGGCTATGCGAGGGGGAGGTCCCCCCTCACTGCCCGGGGGTTGGATTTCCTTCAGTTTCACGCCGACGTGCGTTACGCACGTCGGCGTGAAACGGAAAGTATTTCCAACGCAGCAGCCATTTTCGGCTGCTGCGTTGGAGAGAGAAGGTGAGTGCCCTTCTTGTTCCGCCTCGATCTCCGGCTGTATTTCAAGCCGGAGATCGAGGCGGGTACCGTTGGAAAGGGGAGATTCTCCCCTTTCCAACGGTACCCATTGTGTGACTTTGCTGCCCGCGGATCGGGCGCAGGGCGCCTCGATCCGCGGGCAGCAACGTCACGGATCAAACGAAGATCCTTTTGTGACGCGTGGGGGAGGGGGGGCTGCTTACTAGGTAAGCGGCCCCCTTCCCCCGTGGCCCCAAAGCATGGGGCCACAGCGCCAGGGACCCCTGGGGGCAGATGATCACTGCCCCCGGGGGTGGGGGGAAAAAAAAAAAAAAAAAAAAAAAATCGAGGGAAGGAGGGAGGTGGGAGGGGGTTTTGGGCCCTGGGGCCCACTGGGCCACCAGCGATTGACCTAAAAGTGGTGTCCCTGGAAAGGGGACTTTCTCCCCTTTCCAGGGACACCACTCATATGCCGCATTGCTGGTCACGGATCAGCGCAGAGCGCTGATCCGTGACCAGCAACCCACTGAACCACCATGGATCTGTTTGCGAGTTGGGGGGGAGGGGGGCTGCTTCAGGTAAGCAGCCCTCTCCCCCCCCCCCCGGCCCCCAAAGCATGGGGACACATGAAAATGTACCCTGGGGGCAGATGGCTGGCCATCTGCCCCCAGGGAAATATATATAAAAAAAATAATAATAATCTGAGGGATGGGGGGAGGTGGGAGGGGGTTTGGGGTCCTGGGGCCCACTAGGCCACCAGGGATTGAACAGAAAGTGGTGTCCCTGGAAAGGGGACTTTCTCCCCTTTCCAAGGACACCACATATGAGGCATTGCTGGTCACGGATCGGCGCAGAGCGCTCGATCCGTGACCAGCAACCCACTAGACCACCATGGATCTCTTTGTGAGGTGGGGGGTGGGAAGGGGGCTGCTTCAAGTAAGCAGCCCTCTCCCCCCTCCCGACCCCAAAGCATGGGGGCACGTGTATGTGAACCCTGGGGCAGATGGCTGACCATCTGCCCCAAGGGAATGTAAAATAAAAAACAAAAATGAAATGATGGGAAACAGGGTTGGGGGAAGGGGTGGGGGCCACTAGCCACCATGGATTATTTACTGAATGAAAGGGAGGGGGTGTCCCCCCATAGGGGCGGGTGCCCCCCCAACCAAAGTAGAAAGGGGGCACCCCTTGTAACCCTCCCTGGGGGCAGATATCTGTTCCTAGGGAGGGCCATCTGACCCCAGGGAGGGATGCATGAGGTGGGGCCCCCCCTATCTGCCCCCAGGGAGGGTTGCATGAGGTGGGGCCCTCCATTTGGGGTGGGGGGGGGTTGAGGGCCACCCCCCGTTGCGGTACATCATGCGCTGCCAATTTAGGGTGGCCCTCAGCCCCCCCTAAAAAGCAGCCTGTGGTTTTGTAATTTTTTTTTTGTTTACCCAACTTTGCTTGGTGCAGATGGCCACATTAGTGTGGCTATCTGCCCCCAGGGTGCCCAAACCCTACTGCCCCATCTATTGGGGGTCCAGCCCCACCTTTTGGGGTGGCCCTCTCCCCCCTCACCCCAAATGGAGGTGGGGTGTACCTCACGCAGCCGTTTGGAGGAGGCCCAGGGAGGCCTGCATGAGGTGTGTCCCCCAGCCATTGGGGGTGGGGTGGGGGGGGGCACCCCAAAAGCTGGGGCAGGACCCCCAATAGATGAGACAGTAAGGTTTGGGCACCCTGGGGGCAGATAGCCACACTAATGGGCCCATCTGCACCAAGCCAAGTTGGGTAAACAAAAAAAAAAATACAAAAAAACAGGCTGCTTTTTAGGGGGGGCTGAGGGCCACCCTAAATTGGCAGCGCATGATGTACCGCAACGGGGGGTGGCCCTCAACCCCCCCCCACCCCAAATGGAGGGCCCCACCTCATGCAACCCTCCCTGGGCGCAGATAGGGGGGGCCTCACCTCATGCATCCCTCCCTGGGGTCAGATGCCCCTTCCTAGGAGCAGATATCTGCCCCCAGGGAGGGTTGCATGAGGTGGGGCCCTCCATTTGGGGTGGGGGGGGGTTGAGGGCCACCCCCCGTTGCGGTACATCATGCGCTGCCAATTTAGGGTGGCCCTCAGCCCCCCCTAAAAAGCAGCCTGTGGTTTTGTAATTTCTTTTTTGTTTACCCAACTTTGCTTGGTGCAGATGGCCACATTAGTGTGGCTATCTGCCCCCAGGGTGCCCAAACCCTACTGCCCCATCTATTGGGGGTCCAGCCCCACCTTTTGGGGTGGCCCTCTCCCCCCTCACCCCAAATGGAGGTGGGGTGTACCTCACGCAGCCGTTTGGAGGAGGCCCAGGGAGGCCTGCATGAGGTGTGTCCCCCAGCCATTGGGGGTGGGGTGGGGGGGGGCACCCCAAAAGGTGGGGCAGGACCCCCAATAGATGGGGCAGTAGGGTTTGGGCACCCTGGGGGCAGATAGCCACACTAATGGGCCCATCTGCACCAAGCCAAGTTGGGTAAACAAAAAAAAATATACAAAATCACAGGCTGCTTTTTAGGGGGGGCTGAGGGCCACCCTGAATTGGCAGCGCATGATGTACCGCAACGGGGGGTGGCCCTCAACCCCCCCCACCCCAAATGGAGGGCCCCACCTCATGCAACCCTCCCTGGGCGCAGATAGGGGGGGCCTCACCTCATGCATCCCTCCCTGGGGTCAGATGCCCCTTCCTAGGAGCAGATATCTGCCCCCAGGGAGGGTTGCATGAGGTGGGGCCCTCCATTTGGGGTGGGGGGGGGGTTGAGGGCCACCCCCCGTTGCGGTACATCATGCGCTGCCAATTTAGGGTGGCCCTCAGCCCCCCCTAAAAAGCAGCCTGTGGTTTTGTATATTTTTTTTTGTTTACCCAACTTTGCTTGGTGCAGATGGCCACATTAGTGTGGCTATCTGCCCCCAGGGTGCCCAAACCCTACTGCCCCATCTATTGGGGGTCCTGCCCCACCTTTTGGGGTGGCCCTCTCCCCCCTCACCCCAAATGGAGGTGGGGTGTACCTCACGCAGCCGTTTGGAGGAGGCCCAGGGAGGCCTGCATGAGGTGTGTCCCCCAGCCATTGGGGGTGGGGTGGGGGGGGGCACCCCAAAAGGTGGGGCAGGACCCCCAATAGATGGGGCAGTAGGGTTTGGGCACCCTGGGGGCAGATAGCCACACTAATGGGCCCATCTGCACCAAGCCAAGTTGGGTAAACAAAAAAAAATATACAAAATCACAGGCTGCTTTTTAGGGGGGGCTGAGGGCCACCCTGAATTGGCAGCGCATGATGTACCGCAACGGGGGGTGGCCCTCAACCCCCCCCCACCCCAAATGGAGGGCCCCACCTCATGCAACCCTCCCTGGGCGCAGATAGGGGGGGCCTCACCTCATGCATCCCTCCCTGGGGTCAGATGCCCCTTCCTAGGAGCAGATATCTGCCCCCAGGGAGGGTTGCATGAGGTGGGGCCCTCCATTTGGGGTGGGGGGGGGTTGAGGGCCACCCCCCGTTGCGGTACATCATGCGCTGCCAATTTAGGGTGGCCCTCAGCCCCCCCTAAAAAGCAGCCTGTGGTTTTGTATATTTTTTTTTGTTTACCCAACTTTGCTTGGTGCAGATGGCCACATTAGTGTGGCTATCTGCCCCCAGGGTGCCCAAACCCTACTGCCCCATCTATTGGGGGTCCTGCCCCACCTTTTGGGGTGGCCCTCTCCCCCCTCACCCCAAATGGAGGTGGGGTGTACCTCACGCAGCCGTTTGGAGGAGGCCCAGGGAGGCCTGCATGAGGTGTGTCCCTCAGCCATTGGGGGTGGGGCGGGGGGGGGCACCCCAAAAGGTGGGGCAGGACCCCCAATAGATGGGGCAGTAGGGTTTGGGCACCCTGGGGGCAGATAGCCACACTAATGGGCCCATCTGCACCAAGCCAAGTTGGGTAAACAAAAAAAAATATACAAAATCACAGGCTGCTTTTTAGGGGGGGCTGAGGGCCACCCTGAATTGGCAGCGCATGATGTACCGCAACGGGGGGTGGCCCTCAACCCCCCCCCACCCCAAATGGAGGGCCCCACCTCATGCAACCCTCCCTGGGCGCAGATAGGGGGGGCCTCACCTCATGCATCCCTCCCTGGGGTCAGATGCCCCTTCCTAGGAGCAGATATCTGCCCCCAGGGAGGGTTGCATGAGGTGGGGCCCTCCATTTGGGGTGGGGGGGGGGTTGAGGGCCACCCCCCGTTGCGGTACATCATGCGCTGCCAATTTAGGGTGGCCCTCAGCCCCCCCTAAAAAGCAGCCTGTGGTTTTGTATATTTTTTTTTGTTTACCCAACTTTGCTTGGTGCAGATGGCCACATTAGTGTGGCTATCTGCCCCCAGGGTGCCCAAACCCTACTGCCCCATCTATTGGGGGTCCTGCCCCACCTTTTGGGGTGGCCCTCTCCCCCCTCACTCCAAATGGAGGTGGGGTGTACCTCACGCAGCCGTTTGGAGGAGGCCCAGGGAGGCCTGCATGAGGTGTGTCCCCCAGCCATTGGGGGTGGGGTGGGGGGGGGCACCCCAAAAGGTGGGGCAGGACCCCCAATAGATGGGGCAGTAGGGTTTGGGCACCCTGGGGGCAGATAGCCACACTAATGGGCCCATCTGCACCAAGCCAAGTTGGGTAAACAAAAAAAAATATACAAAATCACAGGCTGCTTTTTAGGGGGGGCTGAGGGCCACCCTGAATTGGCAGCGCATGATGTACCGCAACGGGGGGTGGCCCTCAACCCCCCCCCACCCCAAATGGAGGGCCCCACCTCATGCAACCCTCCCTGGGCGCAGATAGGGGGGGCCTCACCTCATGCATCCCTCCCTGGGGTCAGATGCCCCTTCCTAGGAGCAGATATCTGCCCCCAGGGAGGGTTGCATGAGGTGGGGCCCTCCATTTGGGGTGGGGGGGGTTGAGGGCCACCCCCCGTTGCGGTACATCATGCGCTGCCAATTTAGGGTGGCCCTCAGCCCCCCCTAAAAAGCAGCCTGTGGTTTTGTATATTTTTTTTTGTTTACCCAACTTTGCTTGGTGCAGATGGCCACATTAGTGTGGCTATCTGCCCCCAGGGTGCCCAAACCCTACTGCCCCATCTATTGGGGGTCCTGCCCCACCTTTTGGGGTGGCCCTCTCCCCCCTCACCCCAAATGGAGGTGGGGTGTACCTCACGCAGCCGTTTGGAGGAGGCCCAGGGAGGCCTGCATGAGGTGTGTCCCCCAGCCATTGGGGGTGGGGTGGGGGGGGCACCCCAAAAGGTCGGGCAGGACCCCCAATAGATGGGGCAGTAGGGTTTGGGCACCCTGGGGGCAGATAGCCACACTAATGGGCCCATCTGCACCAAGCCAAGTTGGGTAAACAAAAAAAAATATACAAAATCACAGGCTGCTTTTTAGGGGGGGCTGAGGGCCACCCTGAATTGGCAGCGCATGATGTACCGCAACGGGGGGTGGCCCTCAACCCCCCCCCACCCCAAATGGAGGGCCCCACCTCATGCAACCCTCCCTGGGCGCAGATAGGGGGGCCTCACCTCATGCATCCCTCCCTGGGGTCAGATGCCCCTTCCTAGGAGCAGATATCTGCCCCCAGGGAGGGTTGCATGAGGTGGGGCCCTCCATTTGGGGTGGGGGGGGGGGTTGAGGGCCACCCCCCGTTGCGGTACATCATGCGCTGCCAATTTAGGGTGGCCCTCAGCCCCCCCTAAAAAGCAGCCTGTGGTTTTGTATATTTTGTTTTTGTTTACCCAACTTTGCTTGGTGCAGATGGCCACATTAGTGTGGCTATCTGCCCCCAGGGTGCCCAAACCCTACTGCCCCATCTATTGGGGGTCCTGCCCCACCTTTTGGGGTGGCCCTCTCCCCCCTCACCCCAAATGGAGGTGGGGTGTACCTCACGCAGCCGTTTGGAGGAGGCCCAGGGAGGCCTGCATGAGGTGTGTCCCCCAGCCATTTGGGGTGAGGGGGGAGAGGGCCCCCAAAAATGGTGGGTCAGGCCCCCCCAGTGGGTGGGGCAGTAAGGTTTGGGCACCCCGGCGCCAGATTGGCACACCAATGTGACCCTCTGCACCAAGGGGAGTTGGGTTACCAAAGGAAAAAAATGAAAATGGTGGTACGCTTTTTAGGGGGGGCGGTGGGGCACCCCAATGGGTCAGGGAATTTTCTAATGGGATGGGGCGTTGACCCCCCCCCCACCCGCAATGGAGTGGGTGCCAAGTCATGCAGCCCTTCCTGGGACCAGATATCTGCTCCTAGGAACGGACGCCTCAGCCCAGGGAGGAGTGCAGGACAACCCCCCCCCTATCTGCCCCCGGGGAGGGCTACATTTTGCTGGTGTGACCATAGGTAACACATGTTCTTTGTTTTGTTTACAGCTTTTTCTACCCGAGCAGCTGCAACGTTATGTGAGTACTGTTTTTTATTATTCTATGGTTAGGGCCCACTGTCAGTGGGGTGGGTGAGACTGGGGCTGGATTGTTGGTGGTGTGGGTGGGAATGGCCCGTCTGGGCAGATCACCTCCAACTGTCCTGGAGTTGCGGCTTGGCTGCATTACAGCTTTTCCCTTCGGGGAGGTATTGGCACACTGCCGAGACTCCTTGGTGGGGAGAAGCTGTAACGCAGGGCAGCCAGGGCTCCAGCAAAGTCGGCGGTAATATCCCTGGCCTTGGGCACCCTTCTCCCATGTGGGTCTTTGCTGGTGGTTCTGGGTATTACATTCTGGGCCGATTTGCGTAAGTCAGACCTCTGTGGATTCCCACGGGTGTCCTCTTTTGGGAAATGCATGGGGTTCCCTGTTTCCCTTGCTGGCTGCGACACCCTAGGCCCAAATCTGTAGGTTGCCCACATGAACAAAATGGGCAGTGGCGAATGGCTTGGGGTTCCCAGTTGGTTACCCTTTTCCTTTTGCGCCCCCGGTAGGTGCACCCACACATGTGAGGTACCGTTTTCATCGGGACACATGTGGGAACGCGGGACGGTAGGCCATGTGTTGTGGGGGGCGCGTTTCGATGGGTGCGGCGAGCGAAATGTGCGGAAAAAGCGTTTTTTTCCCCACATTTCCGAATTTGCAGGGCTGTCTGGGTAAAAAAATCTGGGGCGATGGGCGCAAATCACACCTCTGCGGATTCCCACGGGTGTCCTCTTTTCGAAAATGCATGGGGTTCCCTGTTTTCCTCGGTGGCTTGGACACCCGAGGCCCATATCTGTAAGTTGCGCCGGTCGGCAGAATGGACAACAGACTTGGGGTTACTTGTGTTTTAGGCTTTCCCCTTGGCGGCCAGGTAGGTGCACCCACACATGTGAGGTACCGTTTTCATCGGGACACCTGTGGGAACGCGGGACGGTAGGCCATGTGTTGTGGGGGGCGTGTTTCGATGGGTGCGGCGAGTGAAATGTGCGGAAAAAGCGTTTTTTCCCCCACATTTCCGACTTTGCAGGGCTGTCTGGGTAAAAAAATCTGGGGCGATGGGCGCAAATCACACCTCTGCGGATTCCCACGGGTGTCCTCTTTTCGAAAATGCATGGGGTTCCCTGTTTTCCTCGGTGGCTTGGACACCCGAGGCCCATATCTGTAAGTTGCGCCGGTCGGCAGAATGTCGGAGATTTCCCTCTGACAACAGACTTGGGGTTACTTGTGTTTTAGGCTTTACCCTTGGCGGCCAGGTAGGTGCACCCACACATGTGAGGTACCGTTTTCATCGGGACACCTGTGGGAACGCGGGACGGTAGGCCATGTGTTGTGGGGGGCGCGTTTCGATGGGTGCGGCGAGCGAAATGTGCGGAAAAAGCGTTTTTTTCCCCACATTTCCGACTTTGCAGGGCTGTCTGGGTAAAAAAATCTGGGGCGATGGGCGCAAATCACACCTCTGCGGATTCCCACGGGTGTCCTCTTTTCGAAAATGCATGGGGTTCCCTGTTTTCCTCGGTGGCTTGGACACCCGAGGCCCATATCTGTAAGTTGCGCCGGTCGGCAGAATGGACAACAGACTTGGGGTTACTTGTGTTTTAGGCTTTCCCCTTGGCGGCCAGGTAGGTGCACCCACACATGTGAGGTACCGTTTTCATCGGGACACCTGTGGGAACGCGGGACGGTAGGCCATGTGTTGTGGGGGGCGTGTTTCGATGGGTGCGGCGAGTGAAATGTGCGGAAAAAGCGTTTTTTCCCCCACATTTCCGACTTTGCAGGGCTGTCTGGGTAAAAAAATCTGGGGCGATGGGCGCAAATCACACCTCTGCGGATTCCCACGGGTGTCCTCTTTTCGAAAATGCATGGGGTTCCCTGTTTTCCTCGGTGGCTTGGACACCCGAGGCCCATATCTGTAAGTTGCGCCGGTCGGCAGAATGTCGGAGATTTCCCTCTGACAACAGACTTGGGGTTACTTGTGTTTTAGGCTTTCCCCTTGGCGGCCAGGTAGGTGCACCCACACATGTGAGGTACCGTTTTCATCGGGACACCTGTGGGAACGCGGGACGGTAGGCCATGTGTTGTGGGGGGCGCGTTTCGATGGGTGCGGCGAGCGAAATGTGCGGAAAAAGCGTTTTTTCCCCCACATTTCCGACTTTGCAGGGCTGTCTGGGTAAAAAAATCTGGGGCGATGGGCGCAAATCACACCTCTGCGGATTCCCACGGGTGTCCTCTTTTCGAAAATGCATGGGGTTCCCTGTTTTCCTCGGTGGCTTGGACACCCGAGGCCCATATCTGTAAGTTGCGCCGGTCGGCAGAATGGACAACAGACTTGGGGTTACTTGTGTTTTAGGCTTTCCCCTTGGCGGCCAGGTAGGTGCACCCACACATGTGAGGTACCGTTTTCATCGGGACACCTGTGGGAACGCGGGACGGTAGGCCATGTGTTGTGGGGGGCGTGTTTCGATGGGTGCGGCGAGCGAAATGTGCGGAAAAAGCGTTTTTTTCCCCACATTTCCGACTTTGCAGGGCTGTCTGGGTAAAAAAATCTGGGGCGATGGGCGCAAATCACACCTCTGCGGATTCCCACGGGTGTCCTCTTTTCGAAAATGCATGGGGTTCCCTGTTTTCCTCGCTGGCTTGGACACCCGAGGCCCATATCTGTAAGTTGCGCCGGTCGGCAGAATGTCGGAGATTTCCCTCTGACAACAGACTTGGGGTTACTTGTGTTTTAGGCTTTCCCCTTGGCGGCCAGGTAGGTGCACCCACACATGTGAGGTACCGTTTTCATCGGGACACCTGTGGGAACGCGGGACGGTAGGCCATGTGTTGTGGGGGGCGTGTTTCGATGGGTGCGGCGAGCGAAATGTGCGGAAAAAGCGTCTTTTTCCCCACATTTCCGACTTTGCAGGGCTGTCTGGGTAAAAAAATCTGGGGCGATGGGCGCAAATCACACCTCTGCGGATTCCCACGGGTGTCCTCTTTTCGAAAATGCATGGGGTTCCCTGTTTTCCTCGGTGGCTTGGACACCCGAGGCCCATATCTGTAAGTTGCGCCGGTCGGCAGAATGGACAACAGACTTGGGGTTACTTGTGTTTTAGGCTTTCCCCTTGGCGGCCAGGTAGGTGCACCCACACATGTGAGGTACCGTTTTCATCGGGACACCTGTGGGAACGCGGGACGGTAGGCCATGTGTTGTGGGGGGCGCGTTTCGATGGGTGCGGCGAGCGAAATGTGCGGAAAAAGCGTTTTTTCCCCCACATTTCCGACTTTGCAGGGCTGTCTGGGTAAAAAAATCTGGGGCGATGGGCGCAAATCACACCTCTGCGGATTCCCACGGGTGTCCTCTTTTCGAAAATGCATGGGGTTCCCTGTTTTCCTCGGTGGCTTGGACACCCGAGGCCCATATCTGTAAGTTGCGCCGGTCGGCAGAATGTCGGAGATTTCCCTCTGACAACAGACTTGGGGTTACTTGTGTTTTAGGCTTTCCCCTTGGCGGCCAGGTAGGTGCACCCACACATGTGAGGTACCGTTTTCATCGGGACACCTGTGGGAACGCGGGACGGTAGGCCATGTGTTGTGGGGGGCGCGTTTCGATGGGTGCGGCGAGCGAAATGTGCGGAAAAAGCGTTTTTTTCCCCACATTTCCGACTTTGCAGGGCTGTCTGGGTAAAAAAATCTGGGGCGATGGGCGCAAATCACACCTCTGCGGATTCCCACGGGTGTCCTCTTTTCGAAAATGCATGGGGTTCCCTGTTTTCCTCGGTGGCTTGGACACCCGAGGCCCATATCTGTAAGTTGCGCCGGTCGGCAGAATGGACAACAGACTTGGGGTTACTTGTGTTTTAGGCTTTCCCCTTGGCGGCCAGGTAGGTGCACCCACACATGTGAGGTACCGTTTTCATCGGGACACCTGTGGGAACGCGGGACGGTAGGCCATGTGTTGTGGGGGGCGTGTTTCGATGGGTGCGGCGAGCGAAATGTGCGGAAAAAGCGTTTTTTTCCCCACATTTCCGACTTTGCAGGGCTGTCTGGGTAAAAAAATCTGGGGCGATGGGCGCAAATCACACCTCTACGGATTCCCACGGGTGTCCTCTTTTCGAAAATGCATGGGGTTCCCTGTTTTCCTCGGTGGCTTGGACACCCGAGGCCCATATCTGTAAGTTGCGCCGGTCGGCAGAATGTCGGAGATTTCCTTCTGACAACAGACTTGGGGTTACTTGTGTTTTAGGCTTTCCCCTTGGCGGCCAGGTAGGTGCACCCACACATGTGAGGTACCGTTTTCATCGGGACACCTGTGGGAACGCGGGACGGTAGGCCATGTGTTGTGGGGGGCGTGTTTCGATGGGTGCGGCGAGCGAAATGTGCGGAAAAAGCGGTTTTTTCCCCACATTTCCGACTTTGCAGGGCTGTCTGGGTAAAAAAATCTGGGGCGATGGGCGCAAATCACACCTCTGCGGATTCCCACGGGTGTCCTCTTTTCGAAAATGCATGGGGTTCCCTGTTTCCCTCGGTGGCTTGGACACCCGAGGCCCATATCTGTAAGTTGCGCCGGTCGGCAGAATGTCGGAGATTTCCCTCTGACAACAGACTTGGGGTTACTTGTGTTTTAGGCTTTCCCCTTGGCGGCCAGGTAGGTGCACCCACACATGTGAGGTACCGTTTTCATCGGGACACCTGTGGGAACGCGGGACGGTAGGCCATGTGTTGTGGGGGGCGCGTTTCGATGGGTGCGGCGAGCGAAATGTGCGGAAAAAGCGTTTTTTTCCCCACATTTCCGAATTTGCAGGGCTGTCTGGGTAAAAAAATCTGGGGCGATGGGCGCAAATCACACCTCTGCGGATTCCCACGGGTGTCCTCTTTTCGAAAATGCATGGGGTTCCCTGTTTTCCTCGGTGGCTTGGACACCCGAGGCCCATATCTGTAAGTTGCGCCGGTCGGCAGAATGGACAACAGACTTGGGGTTACTTGTGTTTTAGGCTTTCCCCTTGGCGGCCAGGTAGGTGCACCCACACATGTGGGGTACCGTTTTCATCGGGACACCTGTGGGAACGCGGGACGGTAGGCCATGTGTTGTGGGGGGCGCGTTTGGATGGGTGCGGCGAGCGAAATGTGCGGAAAAAGCGTTTTTTCCCCCACATTTCCGACTTTGCAGGGCTGTCTGGGTAAAAAAATCTGGGGCGATGGGCGCAAATCACACCTCTGCGGATTCCCACGGGTGTCCTCTTTTCGAAAATGCATGGGGTTCCCTGTTTTCCTCGGTGGCTTGGACACCCGAGGCCCATATCTGTAAGTTGCGCCGGTCGGCAGAATGGACAACAGACTTGGGGTTACTTGTGTTTTAGGCTTTCCCCTTGGCGGCCAGGTAGGTGCACCCACACATGTGAGGTACCGTTTTCATCGCGACACCTGTGGGAACGCGGGACGGTAGGCCATGTGTTGTGGGGGGCGTGTTTCGATGGGTGCGGCGAGCGAAATGTGCGGAAAAAGCGTTTTTTTCCCCACATTTCCGACTTTGCAGGGCTGTCTGGGTAAAAAAATCTGGGGCGATGGGCGCAAATCACACCTCTGCGGATTCCCACGGGTGTCCTCTTTTCGAAAATGCATGGGGTTCCCTGTTTTCCTCGCTGGCTTGGACACCCGAGGCCCATATCTGTAAGTTGCGCCGGTCGGCAGAATGTCGGAGATTTCCCTCTGACAACAGACTTGGGGTTACTTGTGTTTTAGGCTTTCCCCTTGGCGGCCAGGTAGGTGCACCCACACATGTGAGGTACCGTTTTCATCGGGACACCTGTGGGAACGCGGGACGGTAGGCCATGTGTTGTGGGGGGCGTGTTTCGATGGGTGCGGCGAGCGAAATGTGCGGAAAAAGCGTTTTTTTCCCCACATTTCCGACTTTGCAGGGCTGTCTGGGTAAAAAAATCTGGGGCGATGGGCGCAAATCACACCTCTGCGGATTCCCACGGGTGTCCTCTTTTCGAAAATGCATGGGGTTCCCTGTTTTCCTCGGTGGCTTGGACACCCGAGGCCCATATCTGTAAGTTGCGCCGGTCGGCAGAATGTCGGAGATTTCCTTCTGACAACAGACTTGGGGTTACTTGTGTTTTAGGCTTTCCCCTTGGCGGCCAGGTAGGTGCACCCACACATGTGAGGTACCGTTTTCATCGGGACACCTGTGGGAACGCGGGACGGTAGGCCATGTGTTGTGGGGGGCGTGTTTCGATGGGTGCGGCGAGCGAAATGTGCGGAAAAAGCGTTTTTTTCCCCACATTTCCGACTTTGCAGGGCTGTCTGGGTAAAAAAATCTGGGGCGATGGGCGCAAATCACACCTCTGCGGATTCCCACGGGTGTCCTCTTTTCGAAAATGCATGGGGTTCCCTGTTTTCCTCGGTGGCTTGGACACCCGAGGCCCATATCTGTAAGTTGCGCCGGTCGGCAGAATGAACAACAGACTTGGGGTTACTTGTGTTTTAGGCTTTCCCCTTGGCGGCCAGGTAGGTGCACCCACACATGTGAGGTACCGTTTTCATCGGGACACCTGTGGGAACGCGGGACGGTAGGCCATGTGTTGTGGGGGGCGTGTTTCGATGGGTGCGGCGAGTGAAATGTGCGGAAAAAGCGTTTTTTCCCCCACATTTCCGACTTTGCAGGGCTGTCTGGGTAAAAAAATCTGGGGCGATGGGCGCAAATCACACCTCTGCGGATTCCCACGGGTGTCCTCTTTTCGAAAATGCATGGGGTTCCCTGTTTTCCTCGGTGGCTTGGACACCCGAGGCCCATATCTGTAAGTTGCGCCGGTCGGCAGAATGTCGGAGATTTCCCTCTGACAACAGACTTGGGGTTACTTGTGTTTTAGGCTTTCCCCTTGGCGGCCAGGTAGGTGCACCCACACATGTGAGGTACCGTTTTCATCGGGACACCTGTGGGAACGCGGGACGGTAGGCCATGTGTTGTGGGGGGCGTGTTTCGATGGGTGCGGCGAGTGAAATGTGCGGAAAAAGCGTTTTTTCCCCCACATTTCCGACTTTGCAGGGCTGTCTGGGTAAAAAAATCTGGGGCGATGGGCGCAAATCACACCTCTGCGGATTCCCACGGGTGTCCTCTTTTCGAAAATGCATGGGGTTCCCTGTTTCCCTCGGTGGCTTGGACACCCGAGGCCCATATCTGTAAGTTGCGCCGGTCGGCAGAATGGACAACAGACTTGGGGTTACTTGTGTTTTAGGCTTTCCCCTTGGCGGCCAGGTAGGTGCACCCACACATGTGAGGTACCGTTTTCATCGCGACACCTGTGGGAACGCGGGACGGTAGGCCATGTGTTGTGGGGGGCGTGTTTCGATGGGTGCGGCGAGCGAAATGTGCGGAAAAAGCGTTTTTTCCCCACATTTCCGACTTTGCAGGGCTGTCTGGGTAAAAAAATCTGGGGCGATGGGCGCAAATCACACCTCTGCGGATTCCCACGGGTGTCCTCTTTTCGAAAATGCATGGGGTTCCCTGTTTTCCTCGCTGGCTTGGACACCCGAGGCCCATATCTGTAAGTTGCGCCGGTCGGCAGAATGTCGGAGATTTCCCTCTGACAACAGACTTGGGGTTACTTGTGTTTTAGGCTTTCCCCTTGGCGGCCAGGTAGGTGCACCCACACATGTGAGGTACCGTTTTCATCGGGACACCTGTGGGAACGCGGGACGGTAGGCCATGTGTTGTGGGGGGCGTGTTTCGATGGGTGCGGCGAGCGAAATGTGCGGAAAAAGCGTCTTTTTCCCCACATTTCCGACTTTGCAGGGCTGTCTGGGTAAAAAAATCTGGGGCGATGGGCGCAAATCACACCTCTGCGGATTCCCACGGGTGTCCTCTTTTCGAAAATGCATGGGGTTCCCTGTTTTCCTCGGTGGCTTGGACACCCGAGGCCCATATCTGTAAGTTGCGCCGGTCGGCAGAATGGACAACAGACTTGGGGTTACTTGTGTTTTAGGCTTTCCCCTTGGCGGCCAGGTAGGTGCACCCACACATGTGAGGTACCGTTTTCATCGGGACACCTGTGGGAACGCGGGACGGTAGGCCATGTGTTGTGGGGGGCGTGTTTCGATGGGTGCGGCGAGTGAAATGTGCGGAAAAAGCGTTTTTTCCCCCACATTTCCGACTTTGCAGGGCTGTCTGGGTAAAAAAATCTGGGGCGATGGGCGCAAATCACACCTCTGCGGATTCCCACGGGTGTCCTCTTTTCGAAAATGCATGGGGTTCCCTGTTTTCCTCGGTGGCTTGGACACCCGAGGCCCATATCTGTAAGTTGCGCCGGTCGGCAGAATGTCGGAGATTTCCCTCTGACAACAGACTTGGGGTTACTTGTGTTTTAGGCTTTCCCCTTGGCGGCCAGGTAGGTGCACCCACACATGTGAGGTACCGTTTTCATCGGGACACCTGTGGGAACGCGGGACGGTAGGCCATGTGTTGTGGGGGGCGCGTTTAGATGGGTGCGGCGAGCGAAATGTGCGGAAAAAGCGTTTTTTTCCCCACATTTCCGACTTTGCAGGGCTGTCTGGGTAAAAAAATCTGGGGCGATGGGCGCAAATCACACCTCTGCGGATTCCCACGGGTGTCCTCTTTTCGAAAATGCATGGGGTTCCCTGTTTTCCTCGGTGGCTTGGACACCCGAGGCCCATATCTGTAAGTTGCGCCGGTCGGCAGAATGGACAACAGACTTGGGGTTACTTGTGTTTTAGGCTTTCCCCTTGGCGGCCAGGTAGGTGCACCCACACATGTGAGGTACCGTTTTCATCGGGACACCTGTGGGAACGCGGGACGGTAGGCCATGTGTTGTGGGGGGCGTGTTTCGATGGGTGCGGCGAGCGAAATGTGCGGAAAAAGCGTTTTTTTCCCCACATTTCCGACTTTGCAGGGCTGTCTGGGTAAAAAAATCTGGGGCGATGGGCGCAAATCACACCTCTGCGGATTCCCACGGGTGTCCTCTTTTCGAAAATGCATGGGGTTCCCTGTTTTCCTCGGTGGCTTGGACACCCGAGGCCCATATCTGTAAGTTGCGCCGGTCGGCAGAATGTCGGAGATTTCCCTCTGACAACAGACTTGGGGTTACTTGTGTTTTAGGCTTTCCCCTTGGCGGCCAGGTAGGTGCACCCACACATGTGAGGTACCGTTTTCATCGGGACACCTGTGGGAACGCGGGACGGTAGGCCATGTGTTGTGGGGGGCGCGTTTCGATGGGTGCGGCGAGCGAAATGTGCGGAAAAAGCGTTTTTTTCCCCACATTTCCGACTTTGCAGGGCTGTCTGGGTAAAAAAATCTGGGGCGATGGGCGCAAATCACACCTCTGCGGATTCCCACGGGTGTCCTCTTTTCGAAAATGCATGGGGTTCCCTGTTTTCCTCGGTGGCTTGGACACCCGAGGCCCATATCTGTAAGTTGCGCCGGTCGGCAGAATGGACAACAGACTTGGGGTTACTTGTGTTTTAGGCTTTCCCCTTGGCGGCCAGGTAGGTGCACCCACACATGTGAGGTACCGTTTTCATCGGGACACCTGTGGGAACTCGGGACGGTAGGCCATGTGTTGTGGGGGGCGTGTTTCGATGGGTGCGGCGAGCGAAATGTGCGGAAAAAGCGTTTTTTTCCCCACATTTCCGACTTTGCAGGGCTGTTTGGGTAAAAAAATCTGGGGCGATGGGCGCAAATCACACCTCTGCGGATTCCCACGGGTGTCCTCTTTTCGAAAATGCATGGGGTTCCCTGTTTTCCTCGGAGGCTTGGACACCCGAGGCCCATATCTGTAAGTTGCGCCGGTCGGCAGAATGTCGGAGATTTCCCTCTGACAACAGACTTGGGGTTACTTGTGTTTTAGGCTTTCCCCTTGGCGGCCAGGTAGGTGCACCCACACATGTGAGGTACCGTTTTCATCGGGACACCTGTGGGAACGCGGGACGGTAGGCCATGTGTTGTGGGGGGCGCGTTTCGATGGGTGCGGCGAGCGAAATGTGCGGAAAAAGCGTTTTTTTCCCCACATTTCCGACTTTGCAGGGCTGTCTGGGTAAAAAAATCTGGGGCGATGGGCGCAAATCACACCTCTGCGGATTCCCACGGGTGTCCTCTTTTCGAAAATGCATGGGGTTCCCTGTTTTCCTCGGTGGCTTGGACACCCGAGGCCCATATCTGTAAGTTGCGCCGGTCGGCAGAATGGACAACAGACTTGGGGTTACTTGTGTTTTAGGCTTTCCCCTTGGCGGCCAGGTAGGTGCACCCACACATGTGAGGTACCGTTTTCATCGGGACACCTGTGGGAACGCGGGACGGTAGGCCATGTGTTGTGGGGGGCGTGTTTCGATGGGTGCGGCGAGCGAAATGTGTGGAAAAAGCGTTTTTTTCCCCACATTTCCGACTTTGCAGGGCTGTCTGGGTAAAAAAATCTGGGGCGATGGGTGCAAATCACACCTCTGCGGATTCCCACGGGGGTCCTCTTTTCGAAAATGCATGGGGTTCCCTGTTTTCCTCGGTGGCTTGGACACCCGAGGCCCATATCTGTAAGTTGCGCCGGTCGGCAGAATGTCAGAGATTTCCCTCTGACAACAGACTTGGGGTTACTTGTGTTTTAGGCTTTCCCCTTGGCGGCCAGGTAGGTGCACCCACACATGTGAGGTACCGTTTTCATCGGGACACCTGTGGGAACGCGGGACGGTAGGCCATGTTTCGATGGGTGCGGCGAGCGAAATGTGCGGAAAAAGCGTTTTTTTCCCCACATTTCCGACTTTGCAGGGCTGTCTGGGTAAAAAAATCTGGGGCGATGGGCGCAAATCACACCTCTGCGGATTCCCACGGGTGTCCTCTTTTCGAAAATGCATGGGGTTCCCTGTTTTCCTCGGTGGCTTGGACACCCGAGGCCCATATCTGTAAGTTGCGCCGGTCGGCAGAATGTCGGAGATTTCCCTCTGACAACAGACTTGGGGTTACTTGTGTTTTAGGCTTTCCCCTTGGCGGCCAGGTAGGTGCACCCACACATGTGAGGTACCGTTTTCATCGGGACACCTGTGGGAACGCGGGACGGTAGGCCATGTGTTGTGGGGGGCGCGTTTCGATGGGTGCGGCGAGCGAAATGTGCGGAAAAAGCGTTTTTTTCCCCACATTTCCGACTTTGCAGGGCTGTCTGGGTAAAAAAATCTGGGGCGATGGGCGCAAATCACACCTCTGCGGATTCCCACGGGTGTCCTCTTTTCGAAAATGCATGGGGTTCCCTGTTTTCCTCGGTGGCTTGGACACCCGAGGCCCATATCTGTAAGTTGCGCCGGTCGGCAGAATGGACAACAGACTTGGGGTTACTTGTGTTTTAGGCTTTCCCCTTGGCGGCCAGGTAGGTGCACCCACACATGTGAGGTACCGTTTTCATCGGGACACCTGTGGGAACGCGGGACGGTAGGCCATGTGTTGTGGGGGGCGTGTTTCGATGGGTGCGGCGAGCGAAATGTGTGGAAAAAGCGTTTTTTTCCCCACATTTCCGACTTTGCAGGGCTGTCTGGGTAAAAAAATCTGGGGCGATGGGTGCAAATCACACCTCTGCGGATTCCCACGGGGGTCCTCTTTTCGAAAATGCATGGGGTTCCCTGTTTTCCTCGGTGGCTTGGACACCCGAGGCCCATATCTGTAAGTTGCGCCGGTCGGCAGAATGTCAGAGATTTCCCTCTGACAACAGACTTGGGGTTACTTGTGTTTTAGGCTTTCCCCTTGGCGGCCAGGTAGGTGCACCCACACATGTGAGGTACCGTTTTCATCGGGACACCTGTGGGAACGCGGGACGGTAGGCCATGTTTCGATGGGTGCGGCGAGCGAAATGTGCGGAAAAAGCGTTTTTTTCCCCACATTTCCGACTTTGCAGGGCTGTCTGGGTAAAAAAATCTGGGGCGATGGGCGCAAATCACACCTCTGCGGATTCCCACGGGTGTCCTCTTTTCGAAAATGCATGGGGTTCCCTGTTTTCCTCGGTGGCTTGGACACCCGAGGCCCATATCTGTAAGTTGCGCCGGTCGGCAGAATGTCGGAGATTTCCCTCTGACAACAGACTTGGGGTTACTTGTGTTTTAGGCTTTCCCCTTGGCGGCCAGGTAGGTGCACCCACACATGTGAGGTACCGTTTTCATCGGGACACCTGTGGGAACGCGGGACGGTAGGCCATGTGTTGTGGGGGGCGTGTTTCGATGGGTGCGGCGAGCGAAATGTGCGGGAAAAGCGTTTTTTTCCCCACATTTCCGACTTTGCAGGGCTGTCTGGGTAAAAAAATCTGGGGCGATGGGCGCAAATCACACCTCTGCGGATTCCCACGGGTGTCCTCTTTTCGAAAATGCATGGGGTTCCCTGTTTTCCTCGGTGGCTTGGACACCCGAGGCCCATATCTGTAAGTTGCGCCGGTCGGCAGAATGTCTGAGATTTCCCTCTGACAACAGACTTGGGGTTACTTGTGTTTTAGGCTTTCCCCTTGGCGGCCAGGTAGGTGCACCCACACATGTGAGGTACCGTTTTCATCGGGACACCTGTGGGAACGCGGGACGGTAGGCCATGTGTTGTGGGGGGCGCGTTTCGATGGGTGCGGCGAGCGAAATGTGCGGAAAAAGCGTTTTTTTCCCCACATTTCCGACTTTGCAGGGCTGTCTGGGTAAAAAAATCTGGGGCGATGGGCGCAAATCACACCTCTGCGGATTCCCACGGGTGTCCTCTTTTCGAAAATGCATGGGGTTCCCTGTTTTCCTCGCTGGCTTGGACACCCGAGGCCCATATCTGTAAGTTGCGCCGGTCGGCAGAATGTCTGAGATTTCCCTCTGACAACAGACTTGGGGTTACTTGTGTTTTAGGCTTTCCCCTTGGCGGCCAGGTAGGTGCACCCACACATGTGAGGTACCGTTTTCATCGGGACACCTGTGGGAACGCGGGACGGTAGGCCATGTGTTGTGGGGGGCGTGTTTCGATGGGTGCGGCGAGCGAAATGTGCGGAAAAAGCGTTTTTTTCCCCACATTTCCGACTTTGCAGGGCTGTCTGGGTAAAATAATCTGGGGCGATGGGCGCAAATCACACCTCTGCGGATTCCCACGGGTGTCCTCTTTTTTCGAAAATGCATGGGGTTCCCTGTTTTCCTCGGTGGCTTGGACACCCGAGGCCCATATCTGTAAGTTGCGCCGGTCGGCAGAATGTCGGAGATTTCCCTCTGACAACAGACTTGGGGTTACTTGTGTTTTAGGCTTTCCCCTTGGCGGCCAGGTAGGTGCACCCACACATGTGAGGTACCGTTTTCATCGGGACACCTGTGGGAACGCGGGACGGTAGGCCATGTGTTGTGGGGGGCGCGTTTCGATGGGTGCGGCGAGCGAAATGTGCGGAAAAAGCGTTTTTTTCCCCACATTTCCGACTTTGCAGGGCTGTCTGGGTAAAAAAATCTGGGGCGATGGGCGCAAATCACACCTCTGCGGATTCCCACGGGTGTCCTCTTTTCGAAAATGCATGGGGTTCCCTGTTTTCCTCGGTGGCTTGGACACCCGAGGCCCATATCTGTAAGTTGCGCCGGTCGGCAGAATGGACAACAGACTTGGGGTTACTTGTGTTTTAGGCTTTCCCCTTGGCGGCCAGGTAGGTGCACCCACACATGTGAGGTACCGTTTTCATCGGGACACCTGTGGGAACTCGGGACGGTAGGCCATGTGTTGTGGGGGGCGTGTTTCGATGGGTGCGGCGAGCGAAATGTGCGGAAAAAGCGTTTTTTTCCCCACATTTCCGACTTTGCAGGGCTGTCTGGGTAAAAAAATCTGGGGCGATGGGCGCAAATCACACCTCTGCGGATTCCCACGGGTGTCCTCTTTTCGAAAATGCATGGGGTTCCCTGTTTTCCTCGGTGGCTTGGACACCCGAGGCCCATATCTGTAAGTTGCGCCGGTCGGCAGAATGTCGGAGATTTCCCTCTGACAACAGACTTGGGGTTACTTGTGTTTTAGGCTTTCCCCTTGGCGGCCAGGTAGGTGCACCCACACATGTGAGGTACCGTTTTCATCGGGACACCTGTGGGAACGCGGGACGGTAGGCCATGTGTTGTGGGGGGCGCGTTTCGATGGGTGCGGCGAGCGAAATGTGCGGAAAAAGCGTTTTTTTCCCCACATTTCCAACTTTGCAGGGCTGTCTGGGTAAAAAAATCTGGGGCGATGGGCGCAAATCACACCTCTGCGGATTCCCACGGGTGTCCTCTTTTCGAAAATGCATGGGGTTCCCTGTTTTCCTCGGTGGCTTGGACACCCGAGGCCCATATCTGTAAGTTGCGCCGGTCGGCAGAATGGACAACAGACTTGGGGTTACTTGTGTTTTAGGCTTTCCCCTTGGCGGCCAGGTAGGTGCACCCACACATGTGAGGTACCGTTTTCATCGGGACACCTGTGGGAACGCGGGACGGTAGGCCATGTGTTGTGGGGGGCGTGTTTCGATGGGTGCGGCGAGCGAAATGTGCGGAAAAAGCGTTTTTTTCCCCACATTTCCGACTTTGCAGGGCTGTCTGGGTAAAAAAATCTGGGGCGATGGGCGCAAATCACACCTCTGCGGATTCCCACGGGTGTCGTCTTTTCGAAAATGCATGGGGTTCCCTGTTTTCCTCGGTGGCTTGGACACCCGAGGCCCATATCTGTAAGTTGCGCCGGTCGGCAGAATGTCGGAGATTTCCCTCTGACAACAGACTTGGGGTTACTTGTGTTTTAGGCTTTCCCCTTGGCGGCCAGGTAGGTGCACCCACACATGTGAGGTACCGTTTTCATCGGGACACCTGTGGGAACGCGGGACGGTAGGCCATGTGTTGTGGGGGGCGCGTTTCGATGGGTGCGGCGAGCGAAATGTGCGGAAAAAGCGTTTTTTTCCCCACATTTCCGACTTTGCAGGGCTGTCTGGGTAAAAAAATCTGGGGCGATGGGCGCAAATCACACCTCTGCGGATTCCCACGGGTGTCCTCTTTTCGAAAATGCATGGGGTTCCCTGTTTTCCTCGGTGGCTTGGACACCCGAGGCCCATATCTGTAAGTTGCGCCGGTCGGCAGAATGGACAACAGACTTGGGGTTACTTGTGTTTTAGGCTTTCCCCTTGGCGGCCAGGTAGGTGCACCCACACATGTGAGGTACCGTTTTCATCGGGACACCTGTGGGAACGCGGGACGGTAGGCCATGTGTTGTGGGGGGCGTGTTTCGATGGGTGCGGCGAGCGAAATGTGCGGAAAAAGCGTTTTTTTCCCCACATTTCCGACTTTGCAGGGCTGTCTGGGTAAAAAAATCTGGGGCGATGGGCGCAAATCACACCTCTGCGGATTCCCACGGGTGTCCTCTTTTCGAAAATGCATGGGGTTCCCTGTTTTCCTCGGTGGCTTGGACACCCGAGGCCCATATCTGTAAGTTGCGCCGGTCGGCAGAATGTCTGAGATTTCCCTCTGACAACAGACTTGGGGTTACTTGTGTTTTAGGCTTTCCCCTTGGCGGCCAGGTAGGTGCACCCACACATATGAGGTACCGTTTTCATCGGGACACCTGTGGGAACGCGGGACGGTAGGCCATGTGTTGTGGGGGGCGTGTTTCGATGGGTGCGGCGAGCGAAATGTGCGGAAAAAGCGTTTTTTTCCCCACATTTCCGACTTTGCAGGGCTGTCTGGGTAAAAAAATCTGGGGCGATGGGCGCAAATCACACCTCTGCGGATTCCCACGGGTGTCCTCTTTTCGAAAATGCATGGGGTTCCCTGTTTTCCTCGGTGGCTTGGACACCCGAGGCCCATATCTGTAAGTTGCGCCGGTCGGCAGAATGTCGGAGAGTTCCCTCTGACAACAGACTTGGGGTTACTTGTGTTTTAGGCTTTCCCCTTGGCGGCCAGGTAGGTGCACCCACACATGTGAGGTACCGTTTTCATCGGGACACCTGTGGGAACACGGGACGGTAGGCCATGTGTTGTGGGGGGCGCGTTTCGATGGGTGCGGCGAGCGAAATGTGCGGAAAAAGCGTTTTTTTACCCACATTTCCGACTTTGCAGGGCTGTCTGGGTAAAAAAATCTGGGGCGATGGGCGCAAATCACACCTCTGCGGATTCCCACGGGTGTCCTCTTTTCGAAAATGCATGGGGTTCCCTGTTTTCCTCGGTGGCTTGGACACCCGAGGCCCATATCTGTAAGTTGCGCCGGTCGGCAGAATGGACAACAGACTTGGGGTTACTTGTGTTTTAGGCTTTCCCCTTGGCGGCCAGGTAGGTGCACCCACACATGTGAGGTACCGTTTTCATCGGGACACCTGTGGGAACGCGGGACGGTAGGCCATGTGTTGTGGGGGGCGTGTTTCGATGGGTGCGGCGAGCGAAATGTGCGGAAAAAGCGTTTTTTTCCCCACATTTCCGACTTTGCAGGGCTGTCTGGGTAAAAAATTCTGGGGCGATGGGCGCAAATCACACCTCTGCGGATTCCCACGGGTGTCCTCTTTTCGAAAATGCATGGGGTTCCCTGTTTTCCTCGGTGGCTTGGACACCCGAGGCCCATATCTGTAAGTTGCGCCGGTCGGCAGAATGTCGGAGATTTCCCTCTGACAACAGACTTGGGGTTACTTGTGTTTTAGGCTTTCCCCTTGGCGGCCAGGTAGGTGCACCCACACATGTGAGGTACCGTTTTCATCGGGACACCTGTGGGAACGCGGGACGGTAGGCCATGTGTTGTGGGGGGCGTGTTTCGATGGGTGCGGCGAGCGAAATGTGCGGAAAAAGCGTTTTTTTCCCCACATTTCCGACTTTGCAGGGCTGTCTGGGTAAAAAAATCTGGGGCGATGGGCGCAAATCACACCTCTGCGGATTCCCACGGGTGTCCTCTTTTCGAAAATGCATGGGGTTCCCTGTTTTCCTCGGTGGCTTGGACACCCGAGGCCCATATCTGTAAGTTGCGCCGGTCGGCAGAATGGACAACAGACTTGGGGTTACTTGTGTTTTAGGCTTTCCCCTTGGCGGCCAGGTAGGTGCACCCACACATGTGAGGTACCGTTTTCATCGGGACACCTGTGGGAACGCGGGACGGTAGGCCATGTGTTGTGGGGGGCGCGTTTCGATGGGTGCGGCGAGCGAAATGTGCGGAAAAAGCGTTTTTGTCCCCACATTTCCGACTTTGCAGGGCTGTCTGGGTAAAAAAATCTGGGGCGATGGGCGCAAATCACACCTCTGCGGATTCCCACGGGTGTCCTCTTTTCGAAAATGCATGGGGTTCCCTGTTTTCCTCGGTGGCTTGGACACCCGAGGCCCATATCTGTAAGTTGCGCCGGTCGGCAGAATGTCGGAGATTTCCCTCTGACAACAGACTTGGGGTTACTTGTGTTTTAGGCTTTCCCCTTGGCGGCCAGGTAGGTGCACCCACACATGTGAGGTACCGTTTTCATCGGGACACCTGTGGGAACGCGGGACGGTAGGCCATGTGTTGTGGGGGGCGTGTTTCGATGGGTGCGGCGAGCGAAATGTGCGGAAAAAGCGTTTTTTTCCCCACATTTCCGACTTTGCAGGGCTGTCTGGGTAAAAAAATCTGGGGCGATGGGCGCAAATCACACCTCTGCGGATTCCCACGGGTGTCCTCTTTTCGAAAATGCATGGGGTTCCCTGTTTTCCTCGGTGGCTTGGACACCCGAGGCCCATATCTGTAAGTTGCGCCGGTCGGCAGAATGGACAACAGACTTGGGGTTACTTGTGTTTTAGGCTTTCCCCTTGGCGGCCAGGTAGGTGCACCCACACATGTGAGGTACCGTTTTCATCGGGACACCTGTGGGAACGCGGGACGGTAGGCCATGTGTTGTGGGGGGCGTGTTTCGATGGGTGCGGCGAGCGAAATGTGCGGAAAAAGCGTTTTTTCCCCACATTTCCGACTTTGCAGGGCTGTCTGGGTAAAAAAATCTGGGGCGATGGGCGCAAATCACACCTCTGCGGATTCCCACGGGTGTCCTCTTTTCAAAAATGCATGGGGTTCCCTGTTTTCCTCGGTGGCTTGGACACCCGAGGCCCATATCTGTAAGTTGCGCCGGTCGGCAGAATGTCGGAGATTTCCCTCTGACAACAGACTTGGGGTTACTTGTGTTTTAGGCTTTCCCCTTGGCGGCCAGGTAGGTGCACCCACACATGTGAGGTACCGTTTTCATCGGGACACCTGTGGGAACGCGGGACGGTAGGCCATGTGTTGTGGGGGGCGCGTTTCGATGGGTGCGGCGAGCGAAATGTGCGGAAAAAGCGTTTTTTTCCCCACATTTCCGACTTTGCAGGGCTGTCTGGGTAAAAAAATCTGGGGCGATGGGCGCAAATCACACCTCTGCGGATTCCCACGGGTGTCCTCTTTTCGAAAATGCATGGGGTTCCCTGTTTTCCTCGGTGGCTTGGACACCCGAGGCCCATATCTGTAAGTTGCGCCGGTCGGCAGAATGGACAACAGACTTGGGGTTACTTGTGTTTTAGGCTTTCCCCTTGGCGGCCAGGTAGGTGCACCCACACATGTGAGGTACCGTTTTCATCGGGACACCTGTGGGAACGCGGGACGGTAGGCCATGTGTTGTGGGGGGCGTGTTTCGATGGGTGCGGCGAGCGAAATGTGCGGAAAAAGCGTTTTTTTCCCCACATTTCCGACTTTGCAGGGCTGTCTGGGTAAAAAAATCTGGGGCGATGGGCGCAAATCACACCTGCGGATTCCCACGGGTGTCCTCTTTTCGAAAATGCATGGGGTTCCCTGTTTTCCTCGGTGGCTTGGACACCCGAGGCCCATATCTGTAAGTTGCGCCGGTCGGCAGAATGTCGGAGATTTCCCTCTGACAACAGACTTGGGGTTACTTGTGTTTTAGGCTTTCCCCTTGGCGGCCAGGTAGGTGCACCCACACATGTGAGGTACCGTTTTCATCGGGACACCTGTGGGAACGCGGGACGGTAGGCCATGTGTTGTGGGGGGCGCGTTTCGATGGGTGCGGCGAGCGAAATGTGCGGAAAAAGCGTTTTTTTCCCCACATTTCCGACTTTGCAGGGCTGTCTGGGTAAAAAAATCTGGGGCGATGGGCGCAAATC
This sequence comes from Ambystoma mexicanum, assembly GCF_040938575.1. NCBI lineage: Eukaryota > Metazoa > Chordata > Amphibia > Caudata > Ambystomatidae > Ambystoma > Ambystoma mexicanum. The sequence goes on along the minus strand of NC_090927.1, from coordinate 14,097,064 downwards.
ACACCTCTGCGGATTCCCACGGGTGTCCTCTTTTCGAAAATGCATGGGGTTCTGTTTTCCTCGGTGGCTTGGACACCCGAGGCCCATATCTGTAAGTTGCGCCGGTCGGCAGAATGGACAACAGACTTGGGGTTACTTGTGTTTTAGGCTTTCCCCTTGGCGGCCAGGTAGGTGCACCCACACATGTGAGGTACCGTTTTCATCGGGACACCTGTGGGAACGCGGGACGGTAGGCCATGTGTTGTGGGGGGCGTGTTTCGATGGGTGCGGCGAGCGAAATGTGCGGAAAAAGCGTTTTTTTCCCCACATTTCCGACTTTGCAGGGCTGTCTGGGTAAAAAAATCTGGGGCGATGGGCGCAAATCACACCTCTGCGGATTCCCACGGGTGTCCTCTTTTCAAAAATGCATGGGGTTCCCTGTTTTCCTCGGTGGCTTGGACACCCGAGGCCCATATCTGTAAGTTGCGCCGGTCGGCAGAATGTCGGAGATTTCCCTCTGACAACAGACTTGGGGTTACTTGTGTTTTAGGCTTTCCCCTTGGCGGCCAGGTAGGTGCACCCACACATGTGAGGTACCGTTTTCATCGGGACACCTGTGGGAACGCGGGACGGTAGGCCATGTGTTGTGGGGGGCGCGTTTCGATGGGTGCGGCGAGCGAAATGTGCGGAAAAAGCGTTTTTTCCCCCACATTTCCGACTTTGCAGGGCTGTCTGGGTAAAAAAATCTGGGGCGATGGGCGCAAATCACACCTCTGCGGATTCCCACGGGTGTCCTCTTTTCGAAAATGCATGGGGTTCCCTGTTTTCCTCGGTGGCTTGGACACCCGAGGCCCATATCTGTAAGTTACGCCGGTCGGCAGAATGGACAACAGACTTGGGGTTACTTGTGTTTTAGGCTTTCCCCTTGGCGGCCAGGTAGGTGCACCCACACATGTGAGGTACCGTTTTCATCGGGACACCTGTGGGAACGCGGGACGGTAGGCCATGTGTTGTGGGGGGCGTGTTTCGATGGGTGCGGCGAGCGAAATGTGCGGGAAAAGCGTTTTTTTCCCCACATTTCCGACTTTGCAGGGCTGTCTGGGTAAAAAAATCTGGGGCGATGGGCGCAAATCACACCTCTGCGGATTCCCACGGGTGTCCTCTTTTCGAAAATGCATGGGGTTCCCTGTTTTCCTCGGTGGCTTGGACACCCGAGGCCCATATCTGTAAGTTGCGCCGGTCGGCAGAATGTCGGAGATTTCCCTCTGACAACAGACTTGGGGTTACTTGTGTTTTAGGCTTTCCCCTTGGCGGCCAGGTAGGTGCACCCACACATGTGAGGTACCGTTTTCATCGGGACACCTGTGGGAACGCGGGACGGTAGGCCATGTGTTGTGGGGGGCGCGTTTCGATGGGTGCGGCGAGCGAAATGTGCGGAAAAAGCGTTTTTTCCCCCACATTTCCGACTTTGCAGGGCTGTCTGGGTAAAAAAATCTGGGGCGATGGGCGCAAATCACACCTCTGCGGATTCCCACGGGTGTCCTCTTTTCGAAAATGCATGGGGTTCCCTGTTTTCCTCGGTGGCTTGGACACCCGAGGCCCATATCTGTAAGTTGCGCCGGTCGGCAGAATGGACAACAGACTTGGGGTTACTTGTGTTTTAGGCTTTCCCCTTGGCGGCCAGGTAGGTGCACCCACACATGTGAGGTACCGTTTTCATCGGGACACCTGTGGGAACGCGGGACGGTAGGCCATGTGTTGTGGGGGGCGTGTTTCGATGGGTGCGGCGAGCGAAATGTGCGGGAAAAGCGTTTTTTTCCCCACATTTCCGACTTTGCAGGGCTGTCTGGGTAAAAAAATCTGGGGCGATGGGCGCAAATCACACCTCTGCGGATTCCCACGGGTGTCCTCTTTTCGAAAATGCATGGGGTTCCCTGTTTTCCTCGGTGGCTTGGACACCCGAGGCCCATATCTGTAAGTTGCGCCGGTCGGCAGAATGTCGGAGATTTCCCTCTGACAACAGACTTGGGGTTACTTGTGTTTTAGGCTTTCCCCTTGGCGGCCAGGTAGGTGCACCCACACATGTGAGGTACCGTTTTCATCGGGACACCTGTGGGAACGCGGGACGGTAGGCCATGTGTTGTGGGGGGCGCGTTTCGATGGGTGCGGCGAGCGAAATGTGCGGAAAAAGCGTTTTTTTCCCCACATTTCCGACTTTGCAGGGCTGTCTGGGTAAAAAAATCTGGGGCGATGGGCGCAAATCACACCTCTGCGGATTCCCACGGGTGTCCTCTTTTCGAAAATGCATGGGGTTCCCTGTTTTCCTCGGTGGCTTGGACACCCGAGGCCCATATCTGTAAGTTGCGCCGGTCGGCAGAATGGACAACAGACTTGGGGTTACTTGTGTTTTAGGCTTTCCCCTTGGCGGCCAGGTAGGTGCACCCACACATGTGAGGTACCGTTTTCATCGGGACACCTGTGGGAACGCGGGACGGTAGGCCATGTGTTGTGGGGGGCGTGTTTCGATGGGTGCGGCGAGCGAAATGTGCGGAAAAAGCGTTTTTTTCCCCACATTTCCGACTTTGCAGGGCTGTCTGGGTAAAAAAATCTGGGGCGATGGGCGCAAATCACACCTCTGCGGATTCCCACGGGTGTCCTCTTTTCGAAAATGCATGGGGTTCCCTGTTTTCCTCGGTGGCTTGGACACCCGAGGCCCATATCTGTAAGTTGCGCCGGTCGGCAGAATGTCTGAGATTTCCCTCTGACAACAGACTTGGGGTTACTTGTGTTTTAGGCTTTCCCCTTGGCGGCCAGGTAGGTGCACCCACACATATGAGGTACCGTTTTCATCGGGACACCTGTGGGAACGCGGGACGGTAGGCCATGTGTTGTGGGGGGCGTGTTTCGATGGGTGCGGCGAGCGAAATGTGCGGAAAAAGCGTTTTTTTCCCCACATTTCCGACTTTGCAGGGCTGTCTGGGTAAAAAAATCTGGGGCGATGGGCGCAAATCACACCTCTGCGGATTCCCACGGGTGTCCTCTTTTCGAAAATGCATGGGGTTCCCTGTTTTCCTCGGTGGCTTGGACACCCGAGGCCCATATCTGTAAGTTGCGCCGGTCGGCAGAATGTCGGAGAGTTCCCTCTGACAACAGACTTGGGGTTACTTGTGTTTTAGGCTTTCCCCTTGGCGGCCAGGTAGGTGCACCCACACATGTGAGGTACCGTTTTCATCGGGACACCTGTGGGAACACGGGACGGTAGGCCATGTGTTGTGGGGGGCGCGTTTCGATGGGTGCGGCGAGCGAAATGTGCGGAAAAAGCGTTTTTTTCCCCACATTTCCGACTTTGCAGGGCTGTCTGGGTAAAAAAATCTGGGGCGATGGGCGCAAATCACACCTCTGCGGATTCCCACGGGTGTCCTCTTTTCGAAAATGCATGGGGTTCCCTGTTTTCCTCGGTGGCTTGGACACCCGAGGCCCATATCTGTAAGTTGCGCCGGTCGGCAGAATGGACAACAGACTTGGGGTTACTTGTGTTTTAGGCTTTCCCCTTGGCGGCCAGGTAGGTGCACCCACACATGTGAGGTACCGTTTTCATCGGGACACCTGTGGGAACGCGGGACGGTAGGCCATGTGTTGTGGGGGGCGTGTTTCGATGGGTGCGGCGAGCGAAATGTGCGGAAAAAGCGTTTTTTTCCCCACATTTCCGACTTTGCAGGGCTGTCTGGGTAAAAAATTCTGGGGCGATGGGCGCAAATCACACCTCTGCGGATTCCCACGGGTGTCCTCTTTTCGAAAATGCATGGGGTTCCCTGTTTTCCTCGGTGGCTTGGACACCCGAGGCCCATATCTGTAAGTTGCGCCGGTCGGCAGAATGTCGGAGATTTCCCTCTGACAACAGACTTGGGGTTACTTGTGTTTTAGGCTTTCCCCTTGGCGGCCAGGTAGGTGCACCCACACATGTGAGGTACCGTTTTCATCGGGACACCTGTGGGAACGCGGGACGGTAGGCCATGTGTTGTGGGGGGCGTGTTTCGATGGGTGCGGCGAGCGAAATGTGCGGAAAAAGCGTTTTTTTCCCCACATTTCCGACTTTGCAGGGCTGTCTGGGTAAAAAAATCTGGGGCGATGGGCGCAAATCACACCTCTGCGGATTCCCACGGGTGTCCTCTTTTCGAAAATGCATGGGGTTCCCTGTTTTCCTCGGTGGCTTGGACACCCGAGGCCCATATCTGTAAGTTGCGCCGGTCGGCAGAATGGACAACAGACTTGGGGTTACTTGTGTTTTAGGCTTTCCCCTTGGCGGCCAGGTAGGTGCACCCACACATGTGAGGTACCGTTTTCATCGGGACACCTGTGGGAACGCGGGACGGTAGGCCATGTGTTGTGGGGGGCGCGTTTCGATGGGTGCGGCGAGCGAAATGTGCGGAAAAAGCGTTTTTGTCCCCACATTTCCGACTTTGCAGGGCTGTCTGGGTAAAAAAATCTGGGGCGATGGGCGCAAATCACACCTCTGCGGATTCCCACGGGTGTCCTCTTTTCGAAAATGCATGGGGTTCCCTGTTTTCCTCGGTGGCTTGGACACCCGAGGCCCATATCTGTAAGTTGCGCCGGTCGGCAGAATGTCGGAGATTTCCCTCTGACAACAGACTTGGGGTTACTTGTGTTTTAGGCTTTCCCCTTGGCGGCCAGGTAGGTGCACCCACACATGTGAGGTACCGTTTTCATCGGGACACCTGTGGGAACGCGGGACGGTAGGCCATGTGTTGTGGGGGGCGTGTTTCGATGGGTGCGGCGAGCGAAATGTGCGGAAAAAGCGTTTTTTTCCCCACATTTCCGACTTTGCAGGGCTGTCTGGGTAAAAAAATCTGGGGCGATGGGCGCAAATCACACCTCTGCGGATTCCCACGGGTGTCCTCTTTTCGAAAATGCATGGGGTTCCCTGTTTTCCTCGGTGGCTTGGACACCCGAGGCCCATATCTGTAAGTTGCGCCGGTCGGCAGAATGGACAACAGACTTGGGGTTACTTGTGTTTTAGGCTTTCCCCTTGGCGGCCAGGTAGGTGCACCCACACATGTGAGGTACCGTTTTCATCGGGACACCTGTGGGAACGCGGGACGGTAGGCCATGTGTTGTGGGGGGCGTGTTTCGATGGGTGCGGCGAGCGAAATGTGCGGAAAAAGCGTTTTTTCCCCACATTTCCGACTTTGCAGGGCTGTCTGGGTAAAAAAATCTGGGGCGATGGGCGCAAATCACACCTCTGCGGATTCCCACGGGTGTCCTCTTTTCAAAAATGCATGGGGTTCCCTGTTTTCCTCGGTGGCTTGGACACCCGAGGCCCATATCTGTAAGTTGCGCCGGTCGGCAGAATGTCGGAGATTTCCCTCTGACAACAGACTTGGGGTTACTTGTGTTTTAGGCTTTCCCCTTGGCGGCCAGGTAGGTGCACCCACACATGTGAGGTACCGTTTTCATCGGGACACCTGTGGGAACGCGGGACGGTAGGCCATGTGTTGTGGGGGGCGTGTTTCGATGGGTGCGGCGAGCGAAATGTGCGGAAAAAGCGTTTTTTTCCCCACATTTCCGACTTTGCAGGGCTGTCTGGGTAAAAAAATCTGGGGCGATGGGCGCAAATCACACCTGCGGATTCCCACGGGTGTCCTCTTTTCGAAAATGCATGGGGTTCCCTGTTTTCCTCGGTGGCTTGGACACCCGAGGCCCATATCTGTAAGTTGCGCCGGTCGGCAGAATGTCGGAGATTTCCCTCTGACAACAGACTTGGGGTTACTTGTGTTTTAGGCTTTCCCCTTGGCGGCCAGGTAGGTGCACCCACACATGTGAGGTACCGTTTTCATCGGGACACCTGTGGGAACGCGGGACGGTAGGCCATGTGTTGTGGGGGGCGCGTTTCGATGGGTGCGGCGAGCGAAATGTGCGGAAAAAGCGTTTTTTTCCCCACATTTCCGACTTTGCAGGGCTGTCTGGGTAAAAAAATCTGGGGCGATGGGCGCAAATCACACCTCTGCGGATTCCCACGGGTGTCCTCTTTTCGAAAATGCATGGGGTTCTGTTTTCCTCGGTGGCTTGGACACCCGAGGCCCATATCTGTAAGTTGCGCCGGTCGGCAGAATGGACAACAGACTTGGGGTTACTTGTGTTTTAGGCTTTCCCCTTGGCGGCCAGGTAGGTGCACCCACACATGTGAGGTACCGTTTTCATCGGGACACCTGTGGGAACGCGGGACGGTAGGCCATGTGTTGTGGGGGGCGTGTTTCGATGGGTGCGGCGAGCGAAATGTGCGGAAAAAGCGTTTTTTTCCCCACATTTCCGACTTTGCAGGGCTGTCTGGGTAAAAAAATCTGGGGCGATGGGCGCAAATCACACCTCTGCGGATTCCCACGGGTGTCCTCTTTTCAAAAATGCATGGGGTTCCCTGTTTTCCTCGGTGGCTTGGACACCCGAGGCCCATATCTGTAAGTTGCGCCGGTCGGCAGAATGTCGGAGATTTCCCTCTGACAACAGACTTGGGGTTACTTGTGTTTTAGGCTTTCCCCTTGGCGGCCAGGTAGGTGCACCCACACATGTGAGGTACCGTTTTCATCGGGACACCTGTGGGAACGCGGGACGGTAGGCCATGTGTTGTGGGGGGCGCGTTTCGATGGGTGCGGCGAGCGAAATGTGCGGAAAAAGCGTTTTTTCCCCCACATTTCCGACTTTGCAGGGCTGTCTGGGTAAAAAAATCTGGGGCGATGGGCGCAAATCACACCTCTGCGGATTCCCACGGGTGTCCTCTTTTCGAAAATGCATGGGGTTCCCTGTTTTCCTCGGTGGCTTGGACACCCGAGGCCCATATCTGTAAGTTGCGCCGGTCGGCAGAATGGACAACAGACTTGGGGTTACTTGTGTTTTAGGCTTTCCCCTTGGCGGCCAGGTAGGTGCACCCACACATGTGAGGTACCGTTTTCATCGGGACACCTGTGGGAACGCGGGATGGTAGGCCATGTGTTGTGGGGGGCGTGTTTCGATGGGTGCGGCGAGCGAAATGTGCGGGAAAAGCGTTTTTTTCCCCACATTTCCGACTTTGCAGGGCTGTCTGGGTAAAAAAATCTGGGGCGATGGGCGCAAATCACACCTCTGCGGATTCCCACGGGTGTCCTCTTTTCGAAAATGCATGGGGTTCCCTGTTTTCCTCGGTGGCTTGGACACCCGAGGCCCATATCTGTAAGTTGCGCCGGTCGGCAGAATGTCGGAGATTTCCCTCTGACAACAGACTTGGGGTTACTTGTGTTTTAGGCTTTCCCCTTGGCGGCCAGGTAGGTGCACCCACACATGTGAGGTACCGTTTTCATCGGGACACCTGTGGGAACGCGGGACGGTAGGCCATGTGTTGTGGGGGGCGCGTTTCGATGGGTGCGGCGAGCGAAATGTGCGGAAAAAGCGTTTTTTCCCCCACATTTCCGACTTTGCAGGGCTGTCTGGGTAAAAAAATCTGGGGCGATGGGCGCAAATCACACCTCTGCGGATTCCCACGGGTGTCCTCTTTTCGAAAATGCATGGGGTTCCCTGTTTTCCTCGGTGGCTTGGACACCCGAGGCCCATATCTGTAAGTTGCGCCGGTCGGCAGAATGGACAACAGACTTGGGGTTACTTGTGTTTTAGGCTTTCCCCTTGGCGGCCAGGTAGGTGCACCCACACATGTGAGGTACCGTTTTCATCGGGACACCTGTGGGAACGCGGGACGGTAGGCCATGTGTTGTGGGGGGCGTGTTTCGATGGGTGCGGCGAGCGAAATGTGCGGGAAAAGCGTTTTTTTCCCCACATTTCCGACTTTGCAGGGCTGTCTGGGTAAAAAAATCTGGGGCGATGGGCGCAAATCACACCTCTGCGGATTCCCACGGGTGTCGTCTTTTCGAAAATGCATGGGGTTCCCTGTTTTCCTCGGTGGCTTGGACACCCGAGGCCCATATCTGTAAGTTGCGCCGGTCGGCAGAATGTCGGAGATTTCCCTCTGACAACAGACTTGGGGTTACTTGTGTTTTAGGCTTTCCCCTTGGCGGCCAGGTAGGTGCACCCACACATGTGAGGTACCGTTTTCATCGGGACACCTGTGGGAACGCGGGACGGTAGGCCATGTGTTGTGGGGGGCGCGTTTCGATGGGTGCGGCGAGCGAAATGTGCGGAAAAAGCGTTTTTTTCCCCACATTTCCGACTTTGCAGGGCTGTCTGGGTAAAAAAATCTGGGGCGATGGGCGCAAATCACACCTCTGCGGATTCCCACGGGTGTCCTCTTTTCGAAAATGCATGGGGTTCCCTGTTTTCCTCGGTGGCTTGGACACCCGAGGCCCATATCTGTAAGTTGCGCCGGTCGGCAGAATGTCTGAGTTTTCCCTCTGAAAACAGACTTGGGGTTACTTGTGTTTTAGGCTTTCCCCTTGGTGGCCAGGTAGGTGCACCCACACATGTGAGGTACCGTTTTCATCGGGACACCTGTGGGAACGCGGGACGGTAGGCCATGTGTTGTTGGGGGCGTGTTTTGATGGGTGAGTCGAGCGAAATGTGAGGAAAATGCGTATTTTTTCCCACATTTCGGACTTTGCGGGGGTGTCTGGGTAATAAATTCTGGGGCGATTTGGGCATATTATACCTCTGCGGATTCCCACGGGTGTCCTCTTTCCGGAAATGCATGGGGTTCCCTGTTTTCCTTGGTGGCTTGGACACCCGAGGCCCATATCTGTATGATGTGAGAGTGTGACATTTCCGGTGTGAAAACAGACTTGGGGTTACTTGTGTTTTAGGCTTTCCCCTTGGCGGCCAGGTAGGTGCACCCACACATGTGAGGTACCGTTTTCATCGGGACACCTGTGGGAACGCGTGACGGTAGGCCATGTGTTGTTGGGGGCGTGTTTCGATGGGTGCGTCGAGCGAAATGTGCGGAAAAAGCGTTTTTTTTCCCCACATTTCAGACTTTGCAGGGGTGTCTGGGTAATAAATTCTGGGGCAATTTGGGCATATCATACCTCTGCGGATTCCCACGGGTGTCCTCTTTTCGGAAATGCATGGGGTTCCCTGTTTTCCTCGGTGGCTTGGACACCCGAGGCCCATATCTGTACATTGTGCCGGTCGGCAGAATGTCTGAGTTTTCCCTCTGAAAACAGACTTGGGGTTACTTGTGTTTTAGGCTTTCCCCTTGGCGGCCAGGTAGGTGCACCCACACATGTGAGGTACCGTTTTCATCGGGACACCTGTGGGAACGCGGGACGGTAGGCCATGTGTTGTTGGGGGCGTGTTTCGATGGGTGAGTCGAGCGAAATGTGAGGAAAATGCGTATTTTTTCCCACATTTCGGACTTTGCGGGGGTGTCTGGGTAATAAATTCTGGGGCGATTTGGGCATATCATACCTCTGCGGATTCCCACGGGTGTCCTCTTTTCGGAAATGCATGGGTTTCCCTGTTTTCCTCGGTGGCTTGGACACCCGAGGCCCATATCTGTACATTGTGCCGGTCGGCAGAATGTCTGAGTTTTCCCTCTGAAAACAGACTTGGGGTTACTTGTGTTTTAGGCTTTCCCCTTGGCGGCCAGGTAGGTGCACCCACACATGTGAGGTACCGTTTTCATCGGGACACCTGTGGGAACGCGGGACGGTAGGCCATGTGTTGTGGGGGGCGTGTTTCGATGGGTGAGTCGAGCGAAATGTGAGGAAAATGCGTATTTTTTCCCACATTTCGGACTTTGCGGGGGTGTCTGGGTAATAAATTCTGGGGCGATTTGGGCATATCATACCTCTGCGGATTCCCACGGGTGTCCTCTTTCCGGAAATGCATGGGGTTCCCTGTTTTCCTTGGTGGCTTGGACACCCGAGGCCCATATCTGTATGATGTGAGAGTGTGACATTTCCGGTGTGAAAACAGACTTGGGGTTACTTGTGTTTTAGGCTTTCCCCTTGGCGGCCAGGTAGGTGCACCCACACATGTGAGGTACCGTTTTCATCGGGACACCTGTGGGAACGCGTGACGGTAGGCCATGTGTTGTTGGGGGCATGTTTCGATGGGTGCGTCGAGCGAAATGTGCGGAAAAAGCGTTTTTTTCCCCACATTTCGGACTTTGCAGGGGTGTCTGGGTAATAAATTCTGGGGCAATTTGGGCATATCATACCTCTGCGGATTCCCACGGGTGTCCTCTTTTCGGAAATGCATGGGGTTCCCTGTTTTCCTCGGTGGCTTGGACACCCGAGGCCCATATCTGTACATTGTGCCGGTCGGCAGAATGTCTGAGTTTTCCCTCTGAAAACAGACTTGGGGTTACTTGTGTTTTAGGCTTTCCCCTTGGCGGCCAGGTAGGTGCACCCAGACATGTGAGGTACCGTTTTCATCGGGACACCTGTGGGAACGCGGGACGGTAGGCCATGTGTTGTTGGAGGCGTGTTTCGATGGGTGAGTCGAGCGAAATGTGAGGAAAATGCGTATTTTTTCCCACATTTCGGACTTTGCGGGGGTGTCTGGGTAATAAATTCTGGGGCGATTTGGGCATATCATACCTCTGCGGATTCCCACGGGTGTTCTCTTTCCGGAAATGCATGGGGTTCCCTGTTTTCCTTGGTGGCTTGGACACCCGAGGCCCATATCTGTATGATGTGAGAGTGTGACATTTCCGGTGTGAAAACAGACTTGGGATTACTTGTGTTTTAGGCTTTCCCCTTGGCGGCCAGGTAGGTGCACCCACACATGTGAGGTACCGTTTTCATCGGGACACCTGTGGGAACGCGTGACGGTAGGCCATGTGTTGTTGGGGGCGTGTTTCGATGGGTGCGTCGAGCGAAATGTGCGGAAAAAGCGTTTTTTTCCCCACATTTCGGACTTTGCAGGGGTGTCTGGGTAATAAATTCTGGGGCAATTTGGGCATATCATACCTCTGCGGATTCCCACGGGTGTCCTCTTTTCGGAAATGCATGGGGTTCCCTGTTTTCCTCGGTGGCTTGGACACCCGAGGCCCATATCTGTACATTGTGCCGGTCGGCAGAATGTCTGAGTTTTCCCTCTGAAAACAGACTTGGGGTTACTTGTGTTTTAGGCTTTCCCCTTGGCGGCCAGGTAGGTGCACCCACACATGTGAGGTACCGTTTTCATCGGGACACCTGTGGGAACGCGGGACGGTAGGCCATGTGTTGTTGGGGGCGTGTTTCGATGGGTGAGTCGAGCGAAATGTGAGGAAAATGCGTATTTTTTCCCACATTTCGGACTTTGCGGGGGTGTCTGGGTAATAAATTCTGGGGCGATTTGGGCATATCATACCTCTGCGGATTCCCACGGGTGTCCTCTTTCCGGAAATGCATGGGGTTCCCTGTTTTCCTTGGTGGCTTGGACACCCGAGGCCCATATCTGTATGATGTGAGAGTGTGACATTTCCGGTGTGAAAACAGACTTGGGGTTACTTGTGTTTTAGGCTTTCCCCTTGGCGGCCAGGTAGGTGCACCCACACATGTGAGGTACCGTTTTCATCGGGACACCTGTGGGAACGCGTGACGGTAGGCCATGTGTTGTGGGGGGCGTGTTTCGATGGGTGCGTCGAGCGAAATGTGCGGAAAAAGCGTTTTTTTCCCCACATTTCGGACTTTGCAGGGGTGTCTGGGTAATAAATTCTGGGGCAATTTGGGCATATCATACCTCTGCGGATTCCCACGGGTGTCCTCTTTTCGGAAATGCATGGGGTTCCCTGTTTTCCTCGGTGACTTGGACACCCGAGGCCCATATCTGTACCTTGTGCCGGTCGGCAGAATGTCTGAGTTTTCCCTCTGAAAACAGACTTGGGGTTACTTGTGTTTTAGGCTTTCCCCTTGGCGGCCAGGTAGGTGCACCCACACATGTGAGGTACCGTTTTCATCGGGACACCTGTGGGAACGCGGGACGGTAGGCCATGTGTTGTTGGGGGCGTGTTTCGATGGGTGAGTCGAGCGAAATGTGAGGAATATGCGTATTTTTTCCCACATTTCGGACTTTGCGGGGGTGTCTGGGTAATAAATTCTGGGGCGATTTGGGCATATCATACCTCTGCGGATTCCCACGGGTGTCCTCTTTCCGGAAATGCATGGGGTTCCCTGTTTTCCTTGGTGGCTTGGACACCCGAGGCCCATATCTGTATGATGTGAGAGTGTGACATTTCCGGTGTGAAAACAGACTTGGGGTTACTTGTGTTTTAGGCTTTCCCCTTGGCGGCCAGGTAGGTGCACCCACACATGTGAGGTACCGTTTTCATCGGGACACCTGTGGGAACGCGTGACGGTAGGCCATGTGTTGTGGGGGGCGTGTTTCGATGGGTGCGTCGAGCGAATTGTGCGGAAAAAGCGTTTTTTTTCCCCACATTTCGGACTTTGCAGGGGTGTCTGGGTAATAAATTCTGGGGCAATTTGGGCATATCATACCTCTGCGGATTCCCACGGGTGTCCTCTTTTCGGAAATGCATGGGGTTCCCTGTTTTCCTCGGTGGCTTGGACACCCGAGGCCCATATCTGTACCTTGTGCCGGTCGGCAGAATGTCTGAGTTTTCCCTCTGAAAACAGACTTGGGGTTACTTGTGTTTTAGGCTTTCCCCTTGGCGGCCAGGTAGGTGCACCCACACATGTGAGGTACCGTTTTCATCGGGACACCTGTGGGAACGCGGGACGGTAGGCCATGTGTTGTTGGGGGCGTGTTTCGATGGGTGAGTCGAGCGAAATGTGAGGAAAATGCGTATTTTTTCCCACATTTCGGACTTTGCGGGGGTGTCTGGGTAATAAATTCTGGGGCGATTTGGGCATATCATACCTCTGCGGATTCCCACGGGTGTCCTCTTTCCGGAAATGCATGGGGTTCCCTGTTTTCCTTGGTGGCTTGGACACCCGAGGCCCATATCTGTATGATGTGAGAGTGTGACATTTCCGGTGTGAAAACAGACTTGGGGTTACTTGTGTTTTAGGCTTTCCCCTTGGCGGCCAGGTAGGTGCACCCACACATGTGAGGTACCGTTTTCATCGGGACACCTGTGGGAACGCTTGACGGTAGGCCATGTGTTGTGGGGGGCGTGTTTCGATGGGTGCGTCGAGCGAAATGTGTGGAAAAAGCGTTTTTTTCCCCACATTTCGGACTTTGCAGGGGTGTCTGGGTAATAAATTCTGGGGCAATTTGGGCATATCATACCTCTGCGGATTCCCACGGGTGTCCTCTTTTCGGAAATGCATGGGGTTCCCTGTTTTCCTCGGTGGCTTGGACACCCGAGGCCCATATCTGTACCTTGTGCCGGTCGGCAGAATGTCTGAGTTTTCCCTCTGAAAACAGACTTGGGGTTACTTGTGTTTTAGGCTTTCCCCTTGGCGGCCAGGTAGGTGCACCCACACATGTGAGGTACCGTTTTCATCGGGACACCTGTGGGAACGCGGGACGGTAGGCCATGTGTTGTTGGGGGCGTGTTTCGATGGGTGAGTCGAGCGAAATGTGAGGAAAATGCGTATTTTTTCCCACATTTCGGACTTTGCGGGGGTGTCTGGGTAATAAATTCTGGGGCGATTTGGGCATATCATACCTCTGCGGATTCCCACGGGTGTCCTCTTTCCGGAAATGCATGGGGTTCCCTGTTTTCCTTGGTGGCTTGGACACCCGAGGCCCATATCTGTATGATGTGAGAGTGTGACATTTCCGGTGTGAAAACAGACTTGGGGTTACTTGTGTTTTAGGCTTTCCCCTTGGCGGCCAGGTAGGTGCACCCACACATGTGAGGTACCGTTTTCATCGGGACACCTGTGGGAACGCGGGACGGTAGGCCATGTGTTGTTGGGGGCGTGTTTCGATGGGTGCGTCGAGCGAAATGTACGGAAAAAGCGTTTTTTTCCCCACATTTCCGACTTTGCAGGGGTGTCTGGGTAATAAATTCTGGGGCAATTTGGGCATATCATACCTCTGCGGATTCCCACGGGTGTCCTCTTTTCGGAAATGCATGGGGTTCCCTGTTTTCCTCGGTGGCTTGGACACCCGAGGCCCATATCTGTATGATGGGAGAGTGTGACATTTCCGGTGTGAAAACAGACTTGGGGTTACTTGTGTTTTGGGCTTTCCCCTTGGCGGCCAGGTAGGTGCACCCACACATGTGAGGTACCGTTTTCATCGGGACACCTGTGGGAACGCGGGACGGTAGGCCATGTGTTGTGTTTGTGTGGTTTTCATAACGTTTTGACCCATTTGCTGGAGCCCTTTGTCTCACAACCCTTTCTTTTCCCAAATGTGACCTACATTTAGTCGCTGCTTTAGCCACCATACACTTTTGTAACCTGCACAAGTCACCTACCCTTGAAAAGGTCTGCCTGTGCTCTTTCAAAAAATGTATGGCTGCCGTTCCTCACCACATTGGTTTTCCCAATTTACACATGCTAAGTGCGTCTGGTCAGACCGTGAGCGTAAAACTCCTGTGTACCATGGCTCAGTGTTTGGCTTGTGGTATTGCTTGTTTTGTACAAACACTACAAAAATGGTATGCTCTCCTAACTGCAAGAGTCGGGGGAATGTAGCGGAGCATTGCTTTTCTCAAAATTCATAGAAGCCATTGCCGTACCAAGCCAACCATGTCCAACACATACCTTTTTTTTCAGTCATTTTCCCGCTTTTCCCCCATTCGATGGCAGTTTCCCCTACCTAGTTGTTGCCTGACCTATACAAATCACCCCTTCCTAAACTTGGAATTTTGTCTACTTTTCAGAAATATATGCCTTTCTGTCCTCCAATTTGGCTTTCCTGCCCTTTTCTTCCATTCCGTCCATGCATGTCCAATTGGCAAAAATGGCAAAAATCGCCTACCTCTCACAAAACGGTTGATATCCCCATCAAAATATTTTTTTTCCATTTCCACTCAACCTGTTCCTGAAAGCCAACACATTGGGGAACTCAGCACAGCAAACCATTTGTTCCTAGCTCTTACAAGGAAAAAACCACTGGCTTCTTTGTGCATCATTTTATTGGCATTTTTTGAAAAAACCCAAAATTTTCGCACATTTTCCTTATTTTCTCTCACCCCCCTACAGCAACCTGGGATTCCTGGGTGGCGTTACGACCGCCTACATGTGGGAAGAAAAGGAGCCAAATTTGGCCGAGATATCTCATGTAACAAAAAAGTTACAAGCCATTGAATGGCCACATACCAAAATCACCAAAAAAGGCTCTGGCACTGGGGAGAAATACCCATGGCACTTAAAGGGTTAATATGCCTGCAGGCCACTTGTCGGGGTCGCGAACTGAGACCTTGTCCTATCACTGACCTATGTGTAAATGAACAACTGTATCAGCGGAACTGATCAAAATGCATACATTATAGGATTGACCTGGCAAGGAACCCTAGGCCTGATCCCAAGAATGGTTAACCCGCGAGGGGGTTGGCCAAGGGCTGGATAAAGGATATAAAAGCCCCAGTATTCCGAATGTACGGTCTCTCTACTAATGCATCGAACCCTCGTTGAAGTTCGTTACGTTATTCTGAGAGCCGAATAGCTATCCGTTTGTCAATTGACTTTGGTAACTGTTGTAGCTTTTTAATAAAGCACTTGTATGTCCTTTGTAACCTGTGTTGGTGTGTTTCTTTTGGGCTTCCCAGCCTCATATCAATTTTTATGTTTTCACACAATGCCTTAGTCCACAAAACCCTGGTGGGAGGCAGACTCTCACAGCCTCTGAAAGAATGGCAGGGTGTTACTTCGGATGCATGGTGTTAGGGAGAATTCTCATGTAATGGCTACTTTCCCTTACCTATAGAGTCCCCCAGCAGCTTTGCTGGATTTGAAGGATTTATTGTCCTCGCCTGCTAAGAGTGAGCCTCTTTTTCCTCACTCTGAGACAGTTTTGCTATGTGTGTTCTAGGCTATTTTTATGTGTTTAATGCCTATGAGTCCTTTCTCCCTCATAGGAACCATCTTTATTCACTTATGTGTTACACAGCACCCTCCGTGCCGTAACACAGGGGTGTTGTAGCGACCCCCAAACATAGACTCCATACCCTGGGACTGACTACTGTATCCCAGCGCATGTAAAGTCCCCATTGACATTACTAGTCACCTCTTATGAACAAAACCAGTATAAACCATCATATTGTGGAAGTACTGGTAAGGGTTAATAGTGTTTCCCTTGCGTTCATTTTCGAGAGGGTACCGTACAGTCCCTCTCCCAAACGTTTCTGGCTGGTGGCAGTGGTTACTACCGGGGTTATTCGACCGCGAATAAATCCCTATGGGATTTTCCCATTGTTCGAGGCTAACACTTTTACTGTCAGCTTCTAACTTACTGCCGGTGTATTCTTTTATTAACTTTACTCGGGTGGGTTTTTATTGCCAGAACTTTTATATAAATTCTTTCTTGTGTCTTTCTCGAAACTCCTAACCCAGGTTTGGGATCCTTTGTTCGTCCTTTTGGCGGGCTTCTGCCGAGAAGCCCTCCTTTCGACGCCACTGAGTCTGGGGTGGGTCCACTGTGTGGGAGGGGGAGTAGGACCCCTGGACAGAGTTGCCTCAGCAACTCAAGTCGCACTCTAACCTGATAGGCTGGAGGGTCTCCCGCCAAAGTGACCACTCCACTGTGTGAGTGACAGCTAGGCTGTATGAATGGGGCTCTTTCTGCATAAAAGCAGGGTCCTGAGGACTGGAAGAGCAAGACTTCGCCACTGGAACTACGGAACCGAAGGGGAGAGAAGCCAAAGACATCTTCAGCACCTGAACCACCGGTGAAGCCCTGCTGCAGCGTCTCACCACTTTTCTTCCACATGACGAGAGAAGATCTTCTTCACGAGAGCCTTCTTCCCCAGAGCTGGTGGGACCAACCAGTTCGCCAATCGCACCCTCTGACCTGCCTTGGTCGAATCGCCACTGCCAAGCACTTGAAGGCCGGATAGCCAGGCACCCGTCCATCCGGGCCGCGATTTAAGGGAGCGTACCTTTTATTCGTTGGGCAGCACCGCGGCTGGTTTCATCCCTGGGTAGTGCAGTAACTCGGACCTTCTTCCACGACGAGATCACCTCTTCCTCTGCTGAACCTACCGAACTGCAGGAACTACCAGGAACAAACGCCACCGCAGGAGCCACTTCTCCATATTAAGGTACTTTGTTCCGCCAGGCCGCCCTTTTTTCCCTGGTAACCCTAAAGGTGTTTTAAATCCTTTATCTACTTGTGGGGTCGGCCGCCCTCTCGACTAACATTGTCTTTCGCCTTGCATCTACCTCTTCAAATATTTGTCTAACAAATACTTGACTGCAGCTACAAGAACATTTTTGCTCCTAAGCTCTCGAATCTGTACCACTGATTCTGGCACAGGCCTATTGACTCTGGCTAAATTGTTAGACCTGCTCTCACTAGATTGGTTTTCATCTAGAATTGTGTTGATGTACCTGAATCTTTTAAAGCCCTCTTCCTTCCCACTGTTTTAAACTGTGAAGTGCAGATTTAACAAGGGGGGTCCTGGGAGTCCCTCTGCCAGACATTAGTCCTGGTTACGAGGGACTTACCCAGAGTCTTTAGCTCACTATCTTTCACAGAGAAGAAATATCCCAAACATATCAGTCTTTGTCCTGCCCTGGGGCAGTCCAGCACCGAAATGCGAGGCAATTCTCCTCTGAACAAGAGTACCAACAGAAACCCCAGACACGTGTTTCGGTCTGGTTGGACCTCATCAGTAGGGTGGATCTGTGCCTCTCTAAGAATAGTGAGCAAGGGGCCCAGAGCAATGCCAGAGGTCAAGATTTATTCTAAACCTTCCAGCCATCAACTCTTTTGTTTTGCTATTAAACTGTGAAGTGCCATTTTGCTCAGTGTTCATTTACAAATCCTTTTGCTAAAGTATTACTGTGCATTACTTGTTCACACAACTTTCAGGAAAGGTTGCTAAGAAGTGTTTTAAGATATTTCGACTTAACTTGTACTTTCCCTCCCTTGCGTTAACTTGATAGAGTGCCATTTGTAGTTGGTTTTCACTGTGCCGTTTTGCTCAGTTTTCACTCACCGCAAACTTGTCTACAAGCCACTAGGGAGTTGTGTATACTTTTCAACGACTGAAATTAACTTGCTTTAAAAATTGTGATTTATGTGTTGACTTAGAAGTGTGTAAATTAAATATATATTCTTTTTAATACAAAGCTTTGGTCAGTGTTTCCTTGCTCCATAGTACTGTGATGCCTAATGTGTAAACCCTGAATACTGCTCATCTCCCAGACTGATACCAAAGGGGATTTATTGCTCATACCTGTAGTCTTAATCTGGTGTAGTGCTCCCTAAGGGAACTGCACTGGATTCTGCCTAACACATGGGCATTGGAAATAGTAGCCATGGGTTACTACCTTGCGTTTCTAATAAGGCCATGGGATCATCCACCGGAGAACATATATTTCAAAGTTCAGATCCGCCCCTTGTGCAGGAAAGTTTGACCCTGCTGGAGAAAGCTGCTATAGAGCCGGTACCTGTAGTGGAGTGGAGCAAGGGTTAGTACTCCCCTTACTTTCTAATCCCCAAAAAGGACTGAGGATTGAGACCCATCTTGGACTTGAAAGACTTGAACAAGTTCCTCAGGATGGAGAAGTTCATCATGGTGACCCTTTCTCAGATCCTTCAGGCCCTTCAACTTCAGGACTGGTTGGTATCATTGGACCCTCAGGATGCTTACTTTCATGTGCCATCACAAGCACAGAAAGTACCTGAGGTTCATCGTTGGTGGTTCTCATTGGCAGTTTCGAGTTCTGCCATTTGGGCTGACCTCTGCCCGAGAGTTTTCACCAAGTTGATGGCAGTGGTGGCAGCAAGTCTCAGTAGAGGGGGATTCACGTCAACCCCTACTTGGATGATTGGCTGATCAGGGCACGTTCTCCCGAACAGGCCCTGGTACATCTCAGCTCCACCTGTCACTCCTTCTACAGACTGGGATTCTCCCTCAACTTCAAGAAGTCCAACATGATACAATCTCAAAAGCTTCAATATATCGGGGCAGTCCTAGATGCATCCTTGGGAAAAGCCTTGCCACCCGAGGTGAGAGTTCAAAACATTCTGCAGATGGTCACCAAATTCCAGAGTGCCCAGCGTCTCCCAGCCTTCGATTTCTTGATGTTGCTCGGCCTCATGGCATCCTGCATTTTCCTGGTGCCAGAGGCTCGCCTGAGAATGAGATCTCTCCAGTGGGCTCTCAGGACTCAATGGTCCTAATTCTCAGGCAGGATGTTGTTAAGATGGATTTCTGAACTCTGACCTGGTGGGCAGAAGTTCAGAAGCCAGCCTAGTTTCTTGGAACAGGGTAACCTCTGGACAAGCCAGACCAATCAAGGTAGCTATGGCAGGCAGTCAGGACTAGGCCTCAGGAGGGGTGAGGGTGACTGAAGGACCTCAATGAGCACACAGAGCAAGGACACTTACAAATTACTCCCAGACAAGTGTATATATCAAAAATATAAACACATTTATTACAAGGCCTTTGTAACTCAACACACAGTAAAAGAATCACAACAATCCTACTAAACCAACACAACACAATCAATACAAGATATATACAAGACCATTGGGGCCTAAAGGGTTTAAGGCACAAAATATGTTCACAACCTAGAGAGGAAGGAAAATAGGCAGTGCAGATAGTCTTTAGTCCCCTTCAACATCAAACACACACCTAACTAAGAGGCAATCCAAACCCTAAGAAGAGAGGAGCCTTATGATCAATAGTACATGCAGTGCAGGCGCACGCAGTTGTTCCAATGGTCAAAACGGGGCCTCTTCAGGGGTCTCTAGCAGCTCAGGAAGGTGGGTGAGGTGATGAAGAATAGATTCCCACTATTCGAGGAGGGCCTCCACTTGAAGGCAGAGGTGATTCCAAGGTTCGGGAATAGTTCGCTAGTTCGCACTAGCAGCGGAAAGGAGAGGGACCTCCAGGGGCCACTCGTGCATAAAAACAGATGGAGGCACTATGGGCAAGCGGTTAAGGTTAGGGTTACTCACTGGCCCCAGGTGCACTCCGGACCAAACTTTGCCAGTCGATTCCACTGTGGCTGCAGGTTTGAATGCGACCAAAAGGACATCTCTGCGGTTTTCAGTTCCGGCGATACAGGGATGAATCCCAAACGGGACAGTGGTGATTTCTCCGCTCCTGATGGATGGATCATGCCAGTTTCACTGCAGCAGGCTTCTGGGGCAAGAGGGTCACAAATGCATCTTACCTGCGAAGATCGTTGCCGCGGCTGGGCAACACGGTAACCCCGTTTACTCTGGTCCTGGCGCACTCGTCTCACTTCAGACCTGGGAATGCCAAGTGTTCGAAATTTGGTGTGAGGGTGCCAGGGACACAGAGCTAGCAGAACACCAAGTTCCGAGGGCCTCCTTGAAACGGCGGCGGAGACAGAGCAAAGGTCCTGCATAAGCTGGTCAGCCCACTGGTTGGCCCAGGGACACTTCCGAGAAGGCTTACTTGCATGTTTTGTTGAAGGTGCAGAGAATAGTTGGTCCCAATATTCTATTGGGTCGAAGCGTCTTTGTAGACCTTCTAGGATGACCAGATGCAGAGGGGTCCCACTGGGATGACATCGGGCTCAGGGTACCAAACCTTCCAGCGGTTCACCAGCGGTTCCTCGACTCGGCTTCTTAGTTTCAGGATACTTGGATCCTATCCTTCGTTCAGTGAGAACTCCAGGGATCGACATGGTATGGGTGTTTTCAGCCTCCTCTTATCCAAAGTTCCCTAAACGATAGCTACCACCAGTCCTGTCCATGACACATCTGCACAGTTCATAAAAAGTCCAGCAAGAGTTTCTAGGGCCTTTGGAATGACTAGAGACCCAAGTGTACTGTGAGGTAAGTTACATTGCACACTTGTTACATGTTGCACAAATGTTGCAACATTGAAAAAGGACTAAGTGAAACAAAGCCTCCCAGTACTGACTGTCTTTAAGGGCATGTCAGTTTCCCCATAAAAAGTGAGCGAAAGCCCTGAGGAGTGCAGCAGAAGGCTGTGCTTCCCTGGCAAAGTCAGTCTATGGTGTTTAAACAGCAGCAAAAAGTTTGAGGGTGTACAACTGGAGGGAAAATTACACATAAAATGAAATCTTTCATTCATAGCATAGCCGCACAGGATCTTCTGTGGTGGGCCTGCGAGGACAGCATTCTGAAGGGAGAACCTTTTTGGCAAACATGGCCGGAGATTACAGTAGTAACGGACGCCTCACACATGGGGTAGGGAGCCCACGCCAACGATCTGACAGTCAACGGTTGTTGGTCTCCGTCAGAGTCCAAACTACATATCAATCTTTTAGAGCTGAGGGCAATCAGAATTGCGCTGAAGGCCTTCCTGCCCTCTGTATGGGGAAAGAATGTCCTGATAATGACGGACAATACACTGGCCATGTACTACCTCAACAAGAGAGGAGGCGTAGGGTCACTACCACTGTGCAGAGAGGCAATGCAGCTCTGGTTCTGAGCAATGCAAGAAGGAATCTCTCTGTCGGCAGTTCACTTAGCCAGAGAGGAGAACACAGCGGTGGATGCTCTGAACAGGCAGAGCACAGTGTCCCCCGAGTGGTAACTAGCTCAGGAAGTCCTTCAAGAGATCCTCACCCTTTGGGAAACCCCTCAAGTGGATCTGTTCACAACTAGTGTGAACTGGAAATGTGAACTGTACTTCTCAAGGGAATTTTCCCAAAGAGGAGCTCTAGGAGACTTGTTCGTAGTGGACTGGAAGTTCCCACTCCTGTTCACGTTTCCCCCAGTCCCAGTGATTCCTCATGTAATCAGGAGGTTGAGAAAGTTCAGGAAAACCATGATCCTAATTGCTCTGGATTGGGCCAGGGGGACTTGGTACCTGGACCTTCCAGACAAGTACATCTACCCTCCAATACGTCTGCCACAAACTGAGGACCTTCTCTCAGGAGAGGAGGGTCATTTTCTCCTTCCAGAGGTCAAGACACTCAACCTTCCTGCATGGTTTCTGAGAGGTTGAGATATAAGGACTGGGATCACCCAGACAATGAAATGAGATTTTGCTTTCGGCCAAAAGGCCAGCAACACAATCCTTGTACCGCAGTCGTTGGAACACGTTCGGCAGCTGGTGCAGGGATAGGAATGTGGACCCTTTTACATGCAGCATACAAATGGTTTATCTTTCTTGTTACACCTGGCTAATCTGGGGCTCCAGGTTGGCACAATTAAAGGATATCTGACAGCGCTATCTATTTTCAAGCGCTCCTCTGAAGAGGAATCTTTCTTCAAAATACCATTAGTGATTCCATTTCTGAAGGGATTGACAAATATATTCCCTCTTGGGATCTCAATTTGGTTTTGAAATTTCTCATGTGTGCTCCATTCTAGCCTATTCATTCCTGCCCTCTAAGATTTCTAATTCTGAAGACCATCCTTTTGGTTGTTCTTATATTAGCCCATAGGGTGAGTGAACTTCAAGCCTTGTCCTGCAAGCCTCCTTACACAGTCTTCTCTAAGGATAAACCTACTTTCCTACCAAAAATTGTGTCCGAGTTTGAGTTAACTCAAAAAGTCCCACTTCTGTCGTTTCTTCCTCCACCTCATCCTGGAACGGAAGATGAGAGATTACACAGGCTTGACCCAAGACGGGCACTTAGTTTCTATTTATCCAGGATGTTTAAGTCCAGACATGATGATCAACTTCTCGTTGGTTACACGGGCCATAAGTTGGGTATGGCTGTCACATAACAAACCATATCCAGGTGGATCATTTTAGGAATTTCTGAATGCTATAGCTATGCGCAGTTGCCTCCCACTACTAACTCTATCTCACGAGCTGCAAAGCACACTGGAAGCGCCTTGACACTGTCGAGAACCAAGAACGTCTTCAGCACCATGCACATTATGGTTCTGCCCCCCCGGTCCATCTCTGAAGGCCCCTAGCGACAGTTACAACCCTTTGCCCCTTTGGTTTTGAAACCAAATATCCTTGAACAGTAAGACTTGCACCTTGAAACACTTGTGTATACGTGCGTTATAAAGGCACATCATATCATATCAAGACTGATTCCTTTACCAACTACCCTCTTGTCAGTAGCCAGAGTGCATTGCTTTCCTTCTTAAAACTGTCTGTCCTCTGCGTTAATTTACAGTGTGGGTTGTAATTGTAGTGTGCTAGAACTGCCTGTTGTAGCAATAAAAAAGTACATATTTTTATACAATCTCGACGGACAGTCCCTTTTATCATTGGATTTTTGTTGTATTGCAACTGTAAGGGAGGAATAGGCCGTTTTGGCCCCCGTGCATTCTGCATGAAATAAGCCTATTTGCTCGGCCCATTGTGGAGAGACGTCCTCCCTGTCCTTCCCTGACAAGAGTGGTAGGAAGCCATGGGGCGATACACTAAGTCTCCATTTTGTGCCACATCAGATTCCATCTTTGTTTTTAGTAAGCTGCATAGTGATATTCGTGAAGTCTCTCTCTCCCTTCACTCAGTGCCGCACACAGCCAGTCCTGCCACCCCCCCACCTCCTCATCCCCTGTCTATGCTGCTGCAGCCCTGTTCTCACAGAAGCCCAAGTACGAATTGTTGCAAACAAGAAACAGTATTTTTTCCTTGCTCCTCTGAGCTCATTGCCCTGTGTGTGACCGGGGTGACTCTTGACTTGTGTGCCCATTCATCTTCACAAACCTGCTCCTGCTCCCTGGCCCCCACCTTCAGAAGTACTGCATGCATAACCTTTTGCTCCCATACTCTCCTTTGATGTAGCAGTTGGTGGGTCCCAGTCACACCGACCACCCTGGATTGCCCCATATAACTAATCCATTGTGATCATATATTAACTGTGAACTAACATGTATTAATCCATCCATTTGAACCACAAGACACGAGGAAAAACAAACCTCAGACCACGATTCCAAGATAAAGTGTTTAGGAGCAGGGATCACTGTAACTCTGCCCCATAGAAAGGTCTGGGTCAGGAATGTGCATGCTTACCCACGATTTACAAGCGACCCTGCATACTGATATACATTTTATGTTGTACATTACTCTTAGCATGGCAAAGATCACTGTGTAGTTTAGATTAGCCAGGACAATTGTCTCTTGTGGACCGAGCCCGGCCTTCACCCTGTGGAGATGAGCCCAGCTGACCCACGTGCCCACAGGCCACCCACGTTACAGCAACCAATTGGAGCCTGGCAGCACATACTGCAACATACTGGCCATTAGGGGTCCCACCAATAAATGTGGACCTTTTCATCACTGTATAGCATGACGTGTAATGTGTTTATAATCCACTGTTTCTGTATTTTTTGCCAGAGCGCTCTCGGGCAGCAGAGTCCTCTGCATACATCTCATACCTTATAAACAAACCTTTATTTTGACTTGCAATCGTTCTCCTGGTCTCATTCCCTACAGGGGGGTGTCCATTCATTTTTGTGTGCAGGAACTGGATTATTGGGGAATGACCACCTTCACAACTAACCAACAATTCATGACCTTGTGGAGTTAAGCCTGCCGTTCCATCCACCTTACCACAATTGGACAAGGAAGTTTATAATTTACTTGTGTTTACAGTCTGTACGGAGCAAAACATTAGAAGCGAGAATATAACAAGTCAGCAAGTAAAAATGAGTCATTATTATCACAGTAATCTTACGGAGCAGAGAGATCTACAATGTCTTGGTGGAAGGATAAATTGTTCTCCGCAATAAAGCCCAGGGATTGGCTGCAGGATGGATAAACCCATCCATGTGCATGACATTTTTTTAAGAGAAAGAGATGGTGAGGGGTGGGAGAGCCATAGTGGAAAGGGCACCATAGACCTCATTGTGAACTGCGGCACTATCACCCCAGATCAGTAAAACAGGGAACCAGGCACTATAACCCCAGATCAGGAAACAGAGAACCCAGGCACTATAACCCCAGATCAGGAAACAGGGAACCAGGCACTATAACCCCAGATCAGAAAAACAGGGAACCAGGCACTATCTTCTGGATGTGAATTAAAAATAGCGATCGTGGCGCTATAAACCTTTGACAAGGACTTAACAGCTAAGACATACACCCTGTCATTGTAAACATAGAAAGGTGTGCAGAAATATGCATTTAAGGGGGTAATTCATAGAATTCAGCGCACAAGTGGCGCACGCGGCTGGCGCACAGTGTGCGCGTGCGAATCCCTGCGCCAGCTGCGTGCGCTAAAATACATTTCTGCGCACATCGTATTCATGGATTCCAGCCACCAAAACCAGCCTTGGCACAGCAACCCTGCAGCAGCACCAGTTACACCCCCAAGAATGCCCCTTGTGCAGGGAAAAGCCATCAAAATCCCCAATCCAGCGCAAAGGGCTGCGCTAACCCTGTACCAGCACGGCAAGCGGGGTACGTGTATCACTGGAATGCGCGGGAAGTTTCTCACGTGATTTCAGCTGGGTACGTGTATTACTGGGGTGCGCGGGAAGTTTCACACTCGATTGGCCCTGTGCGAGCGGGGTACGTGTATTACTGGGGTGCACGGGAAGTTTCACACGCGAATTCAGCAGGGTACGTGTATTTCAGGGGTGCGCGGGAAATTTCACAGGCGATTTCAGCAGGGTACGTGTATTTCAGGGGTGCGCGGGAAGTTTCACACCCGATTCCATCAGGGTACGTGTATTTCAGGGGTGCGCGGGAAGTTCCATACGCGATTGGCCCCGTGCGAGCGGGGTACGTGTATTACTGGGGTGCGCGGGAAGTTTCACACGCGAATTCAGCAGGGTACGTGTATTTCAGGGGTGCGCGGGAAGTTCCCCACGCGAATTCAGCAGGGTACGTGTATTTCAGGGGTGCGCGGGAAGTTCCACACGCGATTCCATCAGGGTACGTGTATTTCAGGGATGCGCGGGAAATTCCACACGCGAATGTCCTGTGTACGTGTATTTCGGGGTGCGTGGGAAGTTTCACATACAAATTCAGCAGGGTATGTGTATTTCAGGGGTGCGCGGGAAGTTCCACACGCGAATGTCCTGGGTGTATTCCTGGGGTGTGCGGGTTTCACAAGCAAATTCAGCAGGGTACGTGTATTTCAGGGGTGCGCGGGAAGTCTCACACGCGAATGTCCTGGGTACGTGTATTCCTGGGGTGTGCGGGAAGTTTCACAAGCAAATTCAGCAGGGTACGTGTATTTCAGGGGTGCGCGGGAAGTCTCACACGCGAATGTCCTGGGTACGTGTATTTCATGGTGCGCAGGAAGTCTCACACGCGATTTCAGCAGGGTACGTGTATTTCAGGGGTTCCGGGGAGTACTACACGTGAATTGGCCATGTGGGTCCTCCCAGGTGTTCGCGCTACAACCTCCACGGCCCCTGCAGGCAGTCCACACCAGGGGGGACTACCCTGCACCCCTGCTCATGTCCCGCAGGCAGTCCATCCACCATGGGCATGCCCCCCAGCCAAGCCACATGTCACCTTGCACTACTGATCAGCAATGCATGTCTCCCAGCACCCCCACCCCCAGCACTGTGGGGCACCTGCCAGCAGGCCCCCCCTCATGTCCCACACATGTCTCCCAGCACCCCCACCCCCCAGCAGTGCAGGGCACCCTCCACCAGGCCCCCACTCCTGTCTCACTGCACCCCCACCCCCCACCAGTCAGGGGCACCCTCAACCAGGCTCCCACACATGTCTCCCAGCACCCCCACCCCCCAGCAGTGCAGGGCACCCTCCACCAGGCCCCCACACATGTCCCCCTGCACCCCCACCCCCCAGCATTGCGAGGCACCTGCCAGCAGGCCCCCACTCATGTCCCAATCATGTCCTGCTGCACCCCCCCAGCAGTGCAGGGCACCCTCCACCAGGCCCCCACTCCTGTCTCCCAGCACCCCCACCCCCCAGCAGTGCAGGGCACCCTCCACCAGGCCCCCACTCCTGTCTCCCTGCACCCCCACCCCCCACCAGTCAGGGGCACCCTCCACCAGGCCCCCACACATGTCTCCCAGCACCCCCACACCCAGCAGTGCAGGGCACCCTCCACCAGGCCCCCACTCCTGTCTCCCTGAACCCCCACCCCCCACCAGTCAGGGGCACTCTCCACCAGGCCCCCACACATGTCTCCCAGCACCCCCACCCCCCAGCAGTGCAGGGCACCCTCCACCAGGCCCCCACTCCTGTCTCCCTGCACCCCCACCCTCCACCAGTCAGGGGCACCCTCCACCAGGCCCCCACACATGTCTCCCAGCACTCCTACCCCCCAGCAGTGCAGGGTACCCTCCACCAGGCCCCCACTCCTGTCTCCCTGCACCCCCACTCCCCACCAGTCAGGGGCACCCTCCACCAGGCCCCCACACATGTCTCCCAGCACCCCCACCCCCCAGCAGTGCAGGGCACCCTCCACCAGGCCCCCACTCCTGTCTCCCTGCACCCCCACCCCCCACCAGTCATGGGCACCCTCCACCAGGCCCCCACACATGTCTCCCAGTACCCCCACCCCCCAGCAGTGCAGGGCACCCTCCACCAGGCCCCCACTCCTGTCTCCCTGCACCCACACCAGCCAGCTTTGTGAGGCACCTGCCAGCAGGCCCCCACTCATGTCCCAATCATGTCCCCCTGCACCCCCACCCCCCAGCATTGCGAGGCACCTGCCACCAGGCCCCCACTCCTGTCTCCCTGCACCCCCACCCCCTACCAGTCAATGACACCCTCCACCAGGCCCCCACACATGTCTCCCAGCACCCTCACCCCTCAGCTGTGCAGGGCACCCTCCACCAGGCCCCCACACATGTCTCCCAGCACCCCCACCCCCCAGCAGTGCAGGGCACCCTCCACCAGGCCCCCACTGCTGTCTCCCTGCACCCCCACCCCCCACCAGTCAGGGGCACCCTCCACTAGGCCCCCACACATGTCTCCCAGCACCCCCACACCCAGCAGTGCAGGGCACCCTCCACCAGGCCCCCACTCCTGTCTCCCTGCACCCCCACCCCCCACCAGTCAGGGGCACTCTCCACCAGGCCCCCACACATGTCTCCCAGCACCCCCACCCCCCAGCAGTGCAGGGCACCCTCCACCAGGCCCCCACTCCTGTCTCCCTGCACCCCCACCCCCCAGCAGTGCAGGGCACCCTCCACCAGGCCCCCACTCCTGTCTCCCTGCACCCCCACCCTCCACCAGTCAGGGGCACCCTCCACCAGGCCCCCACACATGTCTCCCAGCACTCCCACCCCCCAGCAGTGCAGGGTACCCTCCACCAGGCCCCCACTCCTGTCTCCCTGCACCCCCACTCCCCACCAGTCAGGGGCACCCTCCACCAGGCCCCCACACATGTCTCCCAGCACCCCCACCCCCCAGCAGTGCAGGGCACCCTCCACCAGGCCCCCACTCCTGTCTCCCTGCACCCCCACCCCCCAGCAGTGCAGGGCACCCTCCACCAGGCCCCCACTCCTGTCTCCCTGCACCCCCAACCCCCACCAGTCAGGGGCACCCTCCACCAGGTCCCCACGCATGTCTCCCAGCACCCCCACCCCCCAGCAGTTCAGGGCACCCTCCACCAGCCCCCCACCATGTCTCCCAGCACCCCCACCCCCCAGCAGTGCAGGGCACCCTTCACCAGGTCCCCACTCCTGTCTCCCT
The DNA here is from genome assembly GCF_040938575.1 of Ambystoma mexicanum. Lineage (NCBI taxonomy): Eukaryota > Metazoa > Chordata > Amphibia > Caudata > Ambystomatidae > Ambystoma > Ambystoma mexicanum. The sequence goes on along the minus strand of NC_090927.1, from coordinate 14,068,539 downwards.
GCACCCCCACCCCCCACCAGTCAGGGGCACCCTTCACCATGCCCCCACACATGTCTCCCAGCACCCCCCAGCAGTGCAGGGCACCCTCCACCAGGCCCTTACTCCTGTCTCCCTGCGCCCCCACCCCCCACCAGTCAGGGGCACCCTCCACCAGGCCCCCACACATGTCTCCCAGCACCCCCACCCCCCAGCAGTGCAGGGCACCCTCCACCAGGCCCCCACACATGTCTCCCTGCACCCCCACCCCCCAGCAGTGCAGGGCACCCTCCACCAGGCCCCCACTCCTGTCTCCCTGCACCCCCACCCCCCACCAGTCAGTGGCTCCCTCCACCAGGCCCCCACACATGTCTCCCAGCACCCCCACCCCCCAGCAGTGCAGGGCACCTTCCACCAGGCCCCCACACATGTCTCCCAGCACCCCCATCCCCCAGCAGTGCAGGGCACCCTCCACCAGGCCCCCACTCCTGTCTCCCTGCACCCCCACCCCCCACCAGTCATGGGCACCCTCCACCAGGCCCCCACACATGTCTCCCAGTACCCCCACCCCCCAGCAGTGCAGGGCACCCTCCACCAGGCCCCCACTCCTGTCTCCCTGCACCCACACCAGCCAGCTTTGTGAGGCACCTGCCAGCAGGCCCCCACTCATGTCCCAATCATGTCCCCCTGCACCCCCACCCCCCAGCATTGCGAGGCACCTGCCACCAGGCCCCCACTCCTGTCTCCCTGCACCCCCACCCCCTACCAGTCAATGACACCCTCCACCAGGCCCCCACACATGTCTCCCAGCACCCTCACCCCTCAGCTGTGCAGGGCACCCTCCACCAGGCCCCCACACATGTCTCCCAGCACCCCCACCCCCCAGCAGTGCAGGGCACCCTCCACCAGGCCCCCACTGCTGTCTCCCTGCACCCCCACCCCCCACCAGTCAGGGGCACCCTCCACTAGGCCCCCACACATGTCTCCCAGCACCCCCACACCCAGCAGTGCAGGGCACCCTCCACCAGGCCCCCACTCCTGTCTCCCTGCACCCCCACCCCCCACCAGTCAGGGGCACTCTCCACCAGGCCCCCACACATGTCTCCCAGCACCCCCACCCCCCAGCAGTGCAGGGCACCCTCCACCAGGCCCCCACTCCTGTCTCCCTGCACCCCCACCCCCCAGCAGTGCAGGGCACCCTCTACCAGGCCCCCACTCCTGTCTCCCTGCACCCCCAACCCCTACCAGTCAGGGGCACCCTCCACCAGGCCCCCACACATGTCTCCCAGCACCCCCACCCCCCAGCAGTGCAGGGCACACTCCACCAGGTCCCCACACATGTCTCCCAGCACCCCCACACCCCAGCAGTGCAGGGCACCCTTCACCAGGCCCCCACTCCTGTCTCCCTGCACCCCCACCCCCCACTAGTCAGGGGCACCCTCCACCATGCCCCCACACATGTCTCCCAGCACCCCCACCCCCCAGCAGTGCAGGGCACCCTCCACCAGGCCCCCACTCCTGTCTCCCTGCACCCCCACCCCCTACCAGTCAGGGGCAACCTCCACCAGGCCCCCACACATGTCTCCCAGCACCCCCACCCCCCAGCAGTGCGGGGCACCCTCCACCAGGCCCCCACACATGTCTCCCAGCACCCCCACCCCCCAGCAGTGCAGGGCACCCTCCACCAGGCCCCCACTCCTGTCTCCCTGCACCCCCACTCCCCACCAGTCAGGGGCACCCTCCACCAGGCCCCCACACATGTCTCCCAGCACCCCCACCCCCCAGCAGTGCAGGGCACCCTCCACCAGGCCCCCACTCCTGTCTCCCTGCACCCCCACCCCCCAGCAGTGCAGGGCACCCTCCACCAGGCCCCCACTCCTGTCTCCCTGCACCCCCAACCCCCACCAGTCAGGGGCACCCTCCACCAGGCCCCCACACATGTCTCCCAGCACCCCCACCCCCCAGCAGTGCAGGGCACCCTCCACCAGGCCCCCACAAATGTCCCCCAGCACCCCCACCCCCCAGCAGTGCAGGGCACCCTCCACCAGGCCCCCACACATGTCTCCCAACACCCCCACCCCCCAGCAGTGCAGGGCACCCTTCACCAGGCCCCCACTCCTGTCTCCCTGCACCCCCACCCCCCATCAGTCAGGGGCACCCTCCACCATGCCCCCACACATGTCTCCCAGCACCCCCACCCCCCAGCAGTGCAGGGCACCCTCCACCAGGCCCCCACTCCTGTCTCCCTGCACCCCCACCCCCCACCAGTCAGGGGCACCCTCCACCAGGCCCCCACACATGTCTCCCAGCACCCCCACCCCCCAGCAGTGCAGGGCACCCTCCACCAGGCCCCCACACATGTCTCCCTGCACCCCCACCCCCCAGCAGTGCAGGGCGCCCTCCACCAGGCCCCCACTCCTGTCTCCCTGCACCCCCACCCCCCAGCAGTGCAGGGCACCCTCCACCAGGACCCCACTCCTGTCTCCCTGCACCCCCACACCCACCAGTCAGGGGCACCCTCCACCAGGCCCCCACTCCTGTCTCCCTGCACCCCCACCAGCCAGCATTGCGAGGCACCTGCCAGCAGGCCCCCACTCATGTCCCAATCATGTCCCCCTGCACCCCCACCCCCCAGCATTGCGAGGCACCTGCCAGCAGGCACCCACTCATGTCCCAATCATGTCCCCCTGCACCCCCACCCCCCAGCATTGCGAGTCACCTCCCAGCAGGCCCCCACTCATGTCCCAATCATGTCCCCCTGCACCCCCACCCCCCAGCATACGAGGCACCTGCCAGCAGGCCCCCACTCATGTCCCAATCATGTCCCCCTGCACCCCCACACCCCAGCATTGCGAGGCACCTGCCAGTAGGCCCCCACTCATGTCCCAATCATGTCCCCCTGCACCCCCACCCCCCAGCATTGCGAGGCACCTGCCAGCAGGCCCCCACTCATGTCCCAATCATGTCCCCCTGCACCCGCACCCCACAGCATTGCGAGGCACCTGCCAGCAGGCCCCCACTCATGTCCCAATCATGTCCCCCTGCACCCCCACCCCTCAGCATTGCGAGGCACCTGCCAGCAGGCCCTGACACATGTCCCCCAGCCAACACGTCATCACAATCTAGATCCCTGGCCCTTATGGGCAGCCTCCACATGCCAAACACCCACCCAAGTTTTGCATCCACCCACTCAGAATTTCCAATTACATGATACAACCCCAATGGCAAGTATGTAAATGAACACATGTCCCTCACATACACACAATGGGTGTAAGTGAATGTCAAAACCCATATCATGACATGCATGAAACCAATGATATGATACTACACATTGAAGTCTGATGAAAAAAATGTATTAAAAGCAACATAAATGGGATTAAAAATAAACAAACGACAATGGGAATTAAAATAAAAAAAGCAGCATGTCCGTAAAATAATGAAAAACCACAAATCATAATCCAAAGGAAAGGTGTCCAAAGTCACAGTTCAAAAAAGTACATCCAAGGGAAAAACAAAACCAAAAACCATTGCTCCATGGGTAAATCCAAAAAGAAAAAACATAATCCAACAGTCAACTATATACAGATAAACAATCCAGGGTCCACGATCCCAACTGAAGAAATGAAACCTATCTAAAAATACTACGTAATAAAAAAACTATATACAAAAATGTGGTCCATTGTCCAAAAGGTCCAAAATCAAGAAAAAAACAAAGGAAACCTAACACTAACTACATAACTATTTACAAGGGCAGCGGGCTAGTCCAACGGCTCACTGGATGTTGTCATGGGCCAGGGCATCATCGAACTCCTGTTCAATGGCTTGGAGGCGGGCATGTTCCCTGGCCCCGAGGTCTCGCAGGGATAAAGCAGTGTCCAGCTCCAACTCCCAACAAAGCAAGGTCCTGGTGCATCAAAAGGTTGGCCCAAGTAAGGTATAAGTGAATTAGAATGATTTTTCTGGTCCAAACCCTAGATAGCTAGTGTCATTTGTACATATTATATGCGGTTAGACGTCAAAGTCATTCCTTCACAAATAAGACATAAACATTCTTGATAGTGCAAAGTAAAAAAATATTTTTTATGTCAAAAAAAACAAATAAAAATAACATACATGGTGAGGTCTAACATGTAAAGACATATAAAATCAGTAATATAGATGGTACATACAAATTATTTGGTATAGATTCATTAACAGAATGAGAACACTTAATGGAAAACATTAACATAAATTTGTTCTTCATCACTTTTAGATAACAAATGAAATCTGAATAGATGAAAGTATAGAATTGAAAAGACAGTTATATTTATGATAAACTGTATTTTTGCTGGTTAGTCATAAGGAAAACAAATGCCCCTTATTGTTGTACAGTTTGTAATGAAACAAATAAATGAGTTATTTTTATATATCCCCAATAACATTTTTTATTTTTATATATTGGGATTGGGTCTGCCTTATATATCCCCAATAAAAAAAAATATTTTTATATATTGGGATTGGGTCTGCCTACGCATCAGGGGGAAAAGAAACCAAGGGTAACAAAAACAAATTGACAAGAAAGGAGCTTTGTGGAAAAAGTATCCTTGTCCTTCGATTGGTGGTTACAAACAAGAAAGGGTCCTAGATGTCACAGTATATTGTGATGGACCTTGTATCCCCTCTGGTTAGCAATGCGTTTCGGCGGTACAGACTTCAAAGGAGTAATGATCTGCATATCTGGAGAGAATACTCCGCCTTCATCAGGGCAATAAATAGCAGGACCCTGTATTTGTGAAAAGGAGGAGAGCCAGTTGAATGAAGATAAGAAGACAGGATGTAAAAGTGTTGTACAGAATTGTAAGAAAAAGTGAAGGGTAACAATTTGTACATCAAAAATCCGCATATAGACTAGAGTGTCATGCTAGAATATGGGCAGAGCAGAAGACATTAGTCTTGTCTGCCTTTTGTCTCATATTACCAGGTCTACATGTTTATAAAGGTGAGGAGTCCTCAGATAATACTGATGCTCCTACCCCTCCTAAAAACATAACAAGATGCTGGTATTGGGTCCCCTTCGGAAATGCAATGCAAGGGTCTCCATGCAGACCCGTCGGTCCGGCGGCACACAAGGGGGGAGGGTAGGGGGAAGGAAAGAGGGGGGAGAGAGAGAGGAGGGAGAGGAGGGAGAGATGGGGTAGGATAGAGAATAACACTCACCACAATGGGCTTCCATCGATTGAGATTAATTCTGGAGTGCTATTGTTGTGGTAAATTGTGTCTCTATGGAGCACGTGAGGGCGAGTGATTTTATTAAATCACAAAGATTTCAAAATTTTCTTCTCAGTATGTTCGTGAAGTTCATGGATTCTTGTCGTGGGTCCAATGGACCGACTATGATATAGGCAGAGAATATGCCTATATTGGAAAAATCAAATAGAAAAGAAAAGAAAGGCTTCAGAACTTTGTACAGCATTAATAACTATTGTTCTGCCCTGGGGGTCATAGAAGGCGCATGAATGATTACCTGTTGGGGTGTCTTGTCGAGGCAGTCTGTTATTGAGAAGACAGAAGATTTGAGAGAGCAGAGCCCAGAGGAACGGATGTCCGCCTAGGGGCAACCTTAGTCGGTGCGTCTCGAAGTGGTGATCCCTGGGCGCGTAGCTGTGTGAAAGGGCGAGACAGTGAACCAAAAGAGGAAATAAGTTGTCAAAATTCTACGAACACATGGGGTCGAATTGGAAACGTGTGATGGGACCCACGTTGTTACCTGTACAGGGTAAGCAGGATGTATCAGGTCTGCTGGTGTTCACATAAAATGAGGGAGGGCGAAGTCGTGCCTGCACGTCAGACCTCGCGGGTGCCGGAAGCACAAATGCAGGCTGTAGCTGTGAGGTAGCGGTTGTCCGGGCAACCAGGCTATACGTAATGCAACAATGTGGAGGAAAAAAAGAAGAACTCCATGGAATGGAATATCCAATGAGACGCCGAAGACCGGCTCACGTGACGGTGTGTCAGACCAATGGTGTGGTCGGAGGCCAGGGGGAGTGTCGTACCGCTGGCGCTGGTCGTCAAAACTGCTTGCAACCTGGGAAACGAGTGATAGAAAGTTTGTTCCAATTGTCTGTAAGCCCCGTGAGCGGCAAGGGAGGATGCTTTCCCCGTGTGTAGAAGGCCTGGGCCTGTGAGAAGCGTGAACAAATGTCTGTGCCTGGAGATCCAACTTTTGGAAATCGAAGGAAATGCGTGACGCGGTACGCATGGATTAGTTCTACTCGAGTGAGTATGGCGTCAAAGGGAAGAGTTAAATGCACGGGGTGCCTGCCCGGAAGGTGCACCTATTGGGACTCTAAAAATGAGAGTCAAAGGAGATGCAAGCGGGGAGGAGAGAAGAGTGAAAAAATGCATCTCAAAAAGTAATATGAATAAATACGAAGCTGTGGTGCGGCCAATTGTATCTGGTATTGAGGAATCGACAAGGAATGGAATATTAGAAAGGAGATTGTTCGTTGAGTCCGTGTTCTAAGGAGTCTAATCTGTAAATCCATCTCTTTTCCAGTTCCAGTAATCTGGTCTGTATGTTTTGACCAGAATTTATCCGGTCTAAAACCCACCAAAGGATGTCATCAGGTGTGTGGTGGTTGGCTAAAAAATGAGAGACTAGCGGAGAAGTGATATTCTTACACCGGATTCTCGAGCGATGCTCCGAGATGCGGGTGCCCACGCTACGTGTAGTTTGTCCCACATATCGAAGCCCACAGGGGCATTCAATGCAATATATGGCTTGATTAGTTTTGCAATTGGTTAAGTTATTCAGGACCCATTGTTTGGTGCCAATCAGAAATGTTTGTAATTTTTTGGTGAATTTACATACTGTGCACGACCCACAAGGGTAGTGTCCAGTCACTTTACGTAAGTTCCAAAGACCTGTACGTAGTGCGGTTTTAGTAAAGGATGAGTGAACCACATACTCCCTGATGTTTTTCGCTCTTTTGAAGGCGAATCTGGGTATGGGTTCATCGGCTAGTTGTAGTCTAACGATGGGCCAATATTTTCTGATGACTTTCTTAAAGTCAAAAGTATTTGGCCCGTGGGTAATTACACATGTGAGTCTTTCATTTTCATGTGTCTCTCGTTCTGGTCTTGGAGTTAAAAGACAGTCTCTGTTTGTGAATCTGGCCCTCTTCGTGGCGATATTGATCAATTTTTTGGGGTAGCCACGTGAAAGTAACCTAGTGCCGAGTGTTTCGGCATTGGTATAAAAGTCCTCCAAATGGGTGCAGTTCCTTCTGATTCTCAGGAACTGTCCGTATCGGAGATTCTGTTTGATATGAAGCGGGTGGTCACTCTGATAGTGCAAAAGTGTGTTGCGGTCGGTGGGTTTCCTGAAGAGATTACAGGTGAGTTTGTTGTTGAGACTTGAAATCTCAAGGTCCAGGAAGTGTATCTTAGTGGTGCTATACTCCATGGTAAAATGTATGTTGTTATTGCAAGTATTTAGCCATATCAAGAACTGTTGGAGTAATGTAACATCCCCTGTCCAGATAAAGATAATGTCGTCAATGTATCGGTACCAGTGGGAGATGTTAACTTCCCATTGGTTGATCCGGTTGTAAACATACTGCTCCTCAAAAGTAGCCATAAATAGAATGGCTAGGCTTGGTGCAAATGTTGCCCCCATTGCCGTGCCTTTAGTCTGGAGAAAAAACTGATTATCAAAAGTGAAGAAGTTCTTGTTCAGGGCAAAAGTTAATAATTCAATGATGAACTCTGGTGGTACTCGGTAGGGTCCTGGTTCAACATTTTCCCTCGTTAGATGCTCATATATGCAGTCAATGGCTGCGTCTTGGGGTATGGATGTATATAGAGCTTTAACCCTTTAAGTGCCAAGGACGAGGTATCTCGTCCTTGGAAGTGCACACGCAGTGCCAAGGACGAGATAGCTCGTCCTTTTTGGCACCTTGTTTTGAGCGATCCCTGCAAAGCAGGGATCGCTCAAAACTGTAATCCAACCCCCGGGCTATGTGAGGGGGAGGTCCCCCCTCACTGCCCGGGGGTTGGATTTCCTTCAGTTTCACGCCGACGTGCGTAACGCACGTCGGCGTGAAACTGAAAGTAATTCCAACGCAGCAGCCATTTTCGGCTGCTGCGTTGGAGAGAGAAGGTGAGTGCCCTTCTTGTTCCGCCTCGATCTCCGGCTGTATTTCAAGCCGGAGATCGAGGCGGGTATCGTTGGAAAGGGGAGATCTTCCCCTTTCCAACGGTACCCATTGTGTGGCTTTGCTGCCCGCGGATCGGGCGCAGGGCGCCTCGATCCGCGGGCAGCAACGTCACGGATCAAAGAAGATCCTTTTGTGACGCGTGGGGGAGGGGGGCTGCTTACTAGGTAAGTGGCCCCCTTCCCCCGTGGCCCCAAAGCATGAGGCCACAGCGCCAGGGACCCCTGGGGGCAGATGATCACTGCCCCCAGGGATAGGGGGGAAAAAAAAAAAAAATCGAGGGAAGGAGGGAGGTGGGAGAGGGTTTTGGGCCCTGGGGCCCACTGGGCCACCAGGGATTGACCTAAAAGTGGTGTCCCTGGAAAGGGGACTTTCTCCCCTTTCCAGGGACACCACTCATATGCCGCATTGCTGGTCACGGATCAGCGCAGAGCGCTGATCCGTGACCAGCAACCCACTGAACCACCATGGATCTGTTTGTGAGTTGGGGGGGGGGGGCTGCTTCAGGTAAGCAGCCCTCTCCCCCCCCGGCCCCCAAAGCATGGGGACACATGAAAATGAACCCTGGGGGCAGATGGCTGGCCATCTGCCCCCAGGGAAATATATTACAAAAAAAAAATAATCTGAGGGATGGGGGGAGGTGGGAGGGGGTTTGGGGTCCTGGGGCCCACTAGGCCACCAGGGATTGAACAAAAAGTGGTGTCCCTGGAAAGGGGACTTTCTCCCCTTTCCAAGGACACCACATATGAGACATTGCTGGTCACGGATCGGCGCAGAGCGCTCGATCCGTGACCAGCAACCCGCTAGACTACCATGGATCTCTTTGTGAGGTGGGGGGGGAAGGGGGGTGCTTCAAGTAAGCAGCCCTCTCCCCCCTCCTGACCCCAAAGCATGGGGGCACGTGCATGTGAACCCTGGGGCAGATGGCTGACCATCTGCCCCAAGGGAATGTAAAAAAATAAATAAAAATAAAATGATGGGAAATGGGGGTGGGGGCCACTAGCCACCATGGATTTTTTTACTGAATGAAAGGGGGGGTGTCCCCCCATGGGGGGGTGCCCCCCCAACCGAAGTAGAAAGGGGGCACCCCTTGCAACCCTCCCTGGGGGCAGATATCTGCTCCTAGGAAGGGGCAACTGACCCCAGGGAGGGTTGCATGAGGTGGGGCCCTCCATTTGGGGGGGGGGTTGAGGGCCACCCCCCGTTGCGGTACATCAGGCGCTGCCAATTTAGGGTGGCCCTCAGCCCCCCCTAAAAAGCAGCCTGTGATTTTGCATTTTGTTTTTTGTTTACCCAACTTGGCTTGGTGCAGATGGCCACATTAGTGTGGCTATCTGCCCCCAGGGTGCCCAAACCCTACTGCCCCATCTATTGGGGGTCCTGCCCCACCTTTTGGGGTGGCCCTCTCCCCCCTCACCCCAAATGGAGGTGGGGTGTACCTCACGCAGCCGTTTGGAGGAGGCCCAGGGAGGCCTGCATGAGTTGTGTCCCCCAGCCATTGGAGGTGGTGTGGGGGGGGGCGTGTTTCGATGGGTGAGCCGAGCGAAATGTGCGGAAATTGCGTATTTTTTCTCACATTTCGGACTTTGCAGGGGTGTCTGGGTAATAAATTCGGGGGCAATTTGGGCATATCATACCTCTGCGGATTCCCACGGGTGTCCTCTTTTTGGAAATGCATGGGCTTCCCTGTTTTCCTCGGTGGCTTGGACACCCGAGGCCCATATCTGTAAGTTGCTTTCCCCTTGGCGGCCAGGTAGGTGCACCCACACATGTGAGGTACCGTTTTCATCGGGACACCTGTGGGAACGCGGGACGGTAGGCCATGTGTTGTGGGGGGCGTGTTTCGATGGGGGCGGCGAGCGAAATGTGCAGAAAAAGCGTTTTTTCCCCACATTTCCGACTTTGCAGGGCTGTCTGGGTAAAAAAATCTGGGGCGATGGGCGCAAATCACACCTCTGCGGATTCCCACGGTTGTCCTCTTTTCGAAAATGCATGGGGTTCCCTGTTTTCCTCGGTGGCTTGGACACCCGAGGCCCATATCTGTAAGTTGCGCCGGTCGGCAGAATGTCTGAGATTTCCCTCTGACAACAGACTTGGGGTTACTTGTGTTTTAGGCTTTCCCCTTGGCGGCCAGGTAGGTGCACCCACACATGTGAGGTACCGTTTTCATCGGGACACCTGTGGGAACGTGGGACGGTAGGCCATGTGTTGTGGGGGGGCGTGTTTCGATGGGTGCGGCGAGCGAAATGTGCGGAAAAAGCGTTTTTTTCCCCACATTTCCGACTTTGCAGGGCTGTCTGGGTAAAAAAATCTGGGGCGATGGGGGCAAATCATACCTCTGCGGATTCCCACGGGTGTCCTCTTTTCGAAAATGCATGGGTTTCCCTGTTTTCCTCGGTGGCTTGGACACCCGAGGCCCATATCTGTAAGTTGCGCCGGTCGGCAGAATGTCTGAGATTTCCCTCTGACAACAGACTTGGGGTTACTTGTGTTTTAGGCTTTCCCCTTGGCGGCCAGGTAGGTGCACCCACACATGTGAGGTACCGTTTTCATCGGGACACCTGTGGGAACGCGGGACGGTAGGCCATGTGTTGTGGGGGGCGTGTTTCAATGGGTGCGGCGAGCGAAATGTGCGGAAAAAGCGTTTTTTTCCCCACATGTCCGACTTTGCAGGGCTGTCTGGGTAAAAAAATCTGGGGCGATGGGCGCAAATCACACCTCTGCGGATTCCCACGGGTGTCCTCTTTTCGAAAATGCATGGGGTTCCCTGTTTTCCTCGGTGGCTTGGACACCCGAGGCCCATATCTGTAAGTTGCGCCGGTCGGCAGAATGTCTGAGATTTCCCTCTGACAACAGACTTGGGGTTACTTGTGTTTTAGGCTTTCCCCTTGGCGGCCAGGTAGGTGCACCCACACATGTGAGGTACCGTTTTCATCGGGACACCTGTGGGAACGCGGGACGGTAGGCCATGTGTTGTGGGGGGCGTGTTTCGATGGGTGCGGCGAGCGAAATGTGCGGAAAAAGCGTTTTTTTCCCCACATTTCCGACTTTGCAGGGCTGTCTGGGTAAAAAAATCTGGGGCGATGGGCGCAAATCACACCTCTGCGGATTCCCACGGGTGTCCTCTTTTCGAAAATGCATGGGGTTCCCTGTTTTCCTCGGTGGCTTGGACACCCGAGGCCCATATCTGTAAGTTGCGCCGGTCGGCAGAATGTCTGAGATTTCCCTCTGACAACAGACTTGGGGTTACTTGTGTTTCAGGCTTTCCCCTTGGCGGCCAGGTAGGTGCACCCACACATGTGAGATACCGTTTTCATCGGGACACCTGTGGGAACGCGGGATGGTAGGCCATGTGTTGTGGGGGGCGTGTTTCGATGGGTGCGGAGAGCGAAATGTGCGTAAAAAGCGTTTTTTTCCCCACATTTCCGACTTTGCAGGGCTGTCTGGGTAAAAAAATCTGGGGCGATGGGCGCAAATCACACCTCTGCAGATTCCCACGGGTGTCCTCTTTTCGAAAATGCATGGGGTTCCCTGTTTTCCTCGGTGGCTTGGACACCCGAGGCCCATATCTGTAAGTTGCGCCGGTCGGCAGAATGTCTGAGATTTCCCTCTGACAACAGACTTGGGGTTACTTGTGTTTTAGGCTTTCCCCTTGGCGGCCAGGTAGGTGCACCCACACATGTGAGGTACCGTTTTCATCGGGACACCTGTGGGAACGCGGGACGGTAGGCCATGTGTTGTGGGGGGCGTGTTTCGATGGGGGCGGCGAGCGAAATGTGCGGAAAAAGCGTTTTTTTCCCCACATTTCCGACTTTGCAGGGCTGTCTGGGTAAAAAAATCTGGGGCGATGGGCGCAAATCACACCTCTGCGGATTCCCACGGGTGTCCTCTTTTCGAAAATGCATGGGGTTCCCTGTTTTCCCTGTAAGTTGCGCCGGTCGGCAGAATGTCTGAGATTTCCCTCTGACAACAGACTTGGGGTTACTTGTGTTTTAGGCTTTCCCCTTGGCGGCCAGGTAGGTGCACCCACACATGTGAGGTACCGTTTTCATCGGGACACCTGTGGGAACGCAGGACGGTAGGCCATGTGTTGTGGGGGGACGTGTTTCGATGGGTGCGGCGAGCGAAATGTGCGGAAAAAGCGTTTTTTTCCCCACATTTCCGACTTTGCAGGGCTGTCTGGGTAAAAAAATCTGGGGCGATGGGGGCAAATCACACCTCTGCGGATTCCCACGGGTGTCCTCTTTTCGAAAATGCATGGGGTTCCCTGTTTTCCTCGGTGGCTTGGACACCCGAGGCCCATATCTGTAAGTTGCGCCGGTCGGCAGAATGTCTGAGATTTCCCTCTGACAACAGACTTGGGGTTACTTGTGTTTTAGGCTTTCCCCTTGGCGGCCAGGTAGGTGCACCCACACATGTGAGGTACCGTTTTCATCGGGACACCTGTGGGAACGCGGGACGGTAGGCCATGTGTTGTGGGGGGCGTGTTTTGATGGGTGCGGCAAGCGAAATGTGCGGAAAAAGCGTTTTTTTCCCCACATTTCCGACTTTGCAGGGCTGTCTGGGTAAAAAAATCTGGGGCGATGGGCGCAAATCACACCTCTGCGGATTCCCACGGGTGTCCTCTTTTCGAAAATGCATGGGGTTCCCTGTTTTCCTCGGTGGCTTGGACACCCGAGGCCCATATCTGTAAGTTGCGCCGGTCGGCAGAATGTCTGAGATTTCCCTCTGACAACAGACTTGGGGTTACTTGTGTTTTAGGCTTTCCCCTTGGCGGCCAGGTAGGTGCACCCACCCATGTGAGGTACCGTTTTCATCGGGACACCTGTGGGAACGCGGGACGGTAGGCCATGTGTTGTGGGGGGCGTGTTTCGATGGGTGCGGCGAGCGAAATGTGCGGAAAAAGCGTTTTTTTCCCCACATTTCCGACTTTGCAGGGCTGACTGGGTTAAAAAATCTGGGGCGATGGGTGCAAATCACACCTCTGCGGATTCCCACGGGTGTCCTCTTTTCGAAAATGCATGGGGTTCCCTGTTTTCCTCGGTGGCTTGGACACCCGAGGCCCATATCTGTAAGTTGCGCCGGTCGGCAGAATGTCTGAGATTTCCCTCTGACAACAGACTTGGGGTTACTTGTGTTTTAGGCTTTCCCCTTGGCGGCCAGGTAGGTGCACCCACACATGTGAGGTACCGTTTTCATCGGGACACCTGTGGGAACGCGGGACGGTAGGCCATGTGTTGTGGGGGGCGTGTTTCGATGGGTGCGGCGAGCGAAATATGCGGAAAAAGCGTTTTTTTCCCCACATTTCCGACTTTGCAGGGCTGTCTGGGTAAAAAAATCTGGGGCAATGGGCACAAATCACACCTCTGCGGATTCCCACGGGTGTCCTCTTTTCGAAAATGCATGGGGTTCCCTGTTTTCCTCGGTGGCTTGGACACCCGAGGACCATATCTGTAAGTTGCGCCGGTCGGCAGAATGTCTGAGATTTCCCTCTGACAACAGACTTGGGGTTACTTGTGTTTTAGGCTTTCCCCTTGGCGGCCAGGTAGGTGCACCCACACATGTGAGGTACCGTTTTCATCGGGACACCTGTGGGAACGCGGGACGGTAGGCCATGTGTTGTGGGGGGCGTGTTTCGATGGGTGCGGCGAGCGAAATGTGCAGAAAAAGCATTTTTTCCCCACATTTCCGACTTTGCAGGGCTGTCTGGGTAAAAAAATCTGGGGCGATGGGCGCAAATCACACCTCTGCGGATTCCCACGGGTGTCCTCTTTTCGAAAATGCATGGGGTTCCCTGTTTTCCTCGGTGGCTTGGACACCCGAGGACCATATCTGTAAGTTGCGCCGGTCGGCAGAATGTCTGAGATTTCCCTCTGACAACAGACTTGGGGTTACTTGTGTTTTAGGCTTTCCCCTTGGCGGCCAGGTAGGTGCACCCACACATGTGAGGTACCATTTTCATCGGGACACCTGTGGGAACGCGGGACGGTAGGCCATGTGTTGTGGGGGGCGTGCTTCGATGGGTGCGGCGAGCGAAATGTGCGGAAAAAGCGTTTTTTTCCCCACATTTCCGACTTTGCAGGGCTGTCTGGGTAAAAAAATCTGGGGCGATGGGCGCAAATCACACCTCTGCGGATTCCCACGGGTGTCCTCTTTTCGAAAATGCATGGGGTTCCCTGTTTTCCTCGGTGGCTTGGACACCCGAGGCCCATATCTGTAAGTTGCGCCGGTCGGCAGAATGTCTGAGATTTCCCTCTGACAACAGACTTGGGGTTACTTGTGTTTTAGGCTTTCCCCTTGGCGGCCAGGTAGGTGCACCCACACATGTGAGGTACCGTTTTCATCAGGACACCTGTGGGAACGCGGGACAGTAGGCCATGTGTTGTGGGGGGCGTGTTTCGATGGGTGCGGCGACCAAAATGTGCGGAAAAAGCGTTTTTTTCCCCACATTTCCGACTTTGCATGGCTGTCTGGGTAAAAAAATCTGGGGCGATGGGCGCAAATCACACCTCTGCGGATTCCCACTGGTGTCCTCTTTTCGAAAATGCATGGGGTTCCCTGTTTTCCTCAGTGGCTTGGACACCCGAGGCCCATATCTGTAAGTTGCGCCGGTCGGCAGAATGTCTGAGATTTCCCTCTGACAACAGACTTGGGGTTACTTGTGTTTTAGGCTTTCCCCTTGGCGGCCAGGTAGGTGCACCCACACAGGTGAGGTACCGTTTTCATCGGGACACCTGTGGGAACGCGGGACGGTAGGCCATGTGTTGTGGGGGGCGTATTTCGATGGGTGCGGCGAGCGAAATGTGCGGAAAAAGCGTTTTTTTCCCCACATTTCCGACTTTGCAGGGCTGTCTGGGTAAAAATATCTAGGACGATGGGCGCAAATCACACCTCTGCGGATTCCCACGGGTGTCCTCTTTTCGAAAATGCATGGGGTTCCCTGTTTTCCTCGGTGGCTTGGACACCCGAGGCCCATATCTGTAAGTTGCGCCGGTCGGCAGAATGTCTGAGATTTCCCTCTGACAACAGACTTGGGGTTACTTGTGTTTTAGGCTTTCCCCTTGGCGGCCAGGTAGGTGCACCCACACATGTGAGGTACCGTTTTCATCGGGACACCTGTGGGAACGCGGGACGGTAGGCCATGTGTTGTGGGGGGCGTGTTTCGATGGGTGCGGCGAGCAAAATGTGCGGAAAAAGCATTTTTTTCCCCACATTTCCGACTTTGCAGGGCTGTCTGGGTAAAAAAATCTGGGGCGATGGGCGCAAATCACACCTCTGCGGATTCCCACGGGTGTCCTCTTTTCGAAAATGCATGGGGTTCCCTGTTTTCCTCGGTGGCTTGGACACCCGAGGCCCATATCTGTAAGTTGCGCCGGTCGGCAGAATGTCTGAGATTTCCCTCTGACAACAGACTTGGGGTTACTTGTGTTTTAGGCTTTCCCCTTGGCGGCCAGGTAGGTGCACCCACACATGTGAGGTACCGTTTTCATCGGGACACCTGTGGGAACGCGGGACGGTAGGCCATGTGTTGTGGGGGGCGTGTTTCGATGGGTGCGGCGAGCGAAATGTGCGGAAAAAGCGTTTTTTTCCCCACATTTCCGACTTTGCAGGGCTGTCTGGGTAAAAAAATCTGGGGCGATGGGCGCAAATCACACCTCTGCGGATTCCCACGGGTGTCCTCTTTTCGAAAATGCATGGGGTTCCCTGTTTTCCTCGGTGGCTTGGACACCCGAGGCCCATATCTGTAAGTTGCGCCGGTCGGCAGAATGTCTGAGATTTCCCTCTGACAACAGACTTGGGGTTACTTGTGTTTTAGGCTTTCCCCTTGGCGGCCAGGTAGGTGCACCCACACATGTGAGGTACCGTTTTCATCGGGACACCTGTGGGAACGCGGGACGGTAGGCCATGTGTTGTGGGGGGCGTGTTTCGATGGGTGCGGCGAGCGAAATGTGCGGAAAAAGCGTTTTTTTCCCCACATTTCCGACTTTGCAGGGCTGTCTGGGTAAAAAAATCTGGGGCAATGGGCGCAAATCACACCTCTGCGGATTCCCACGGGTGTCCTCTTTTCGAAAATGCATGGGGTTCCCTGTTTTCCTCGGTGGCTTGGACACCCGAGGCCCATATCTGTAAGTTGCGCCGGTCGGCAGAATGTCTGAGATTTCCCTCTGACAACAGACTTGGGGTTACTTGTGTTTTAGGCTTTCCCCTTGGCGGCCAGGTAGGTGCACCCACACATGTGAGGTACCGTTTTCATCGGGACACCTGTGGGAACGCGGGACGGTAGGCCATGTGTTGTGGGGGGTGTGTTTCGATGGGTGCGGCGAGTGAAATGTGCGGAAAAAGCATTTTTTTCCCCACATTTCCGACTTTGCAGGGCTGTCTGGGTAAAAAAATCTGGGGCGATGGGCGCAAATCACACCTCTGCGGATTCCCACGGGTGTCCTCTTTTCGAAAATGCATGGGGTTCCCTGTTTTCCTCGGTGGCTTGGACACCCGAGGCCCATATCTGTAAGTTGCGCCGGTCGGCAGAATGTCTGAGATTTCCCTCTGACAACAGACTTGGGGTTACTTGTGTTTTAGGCTTTCCCCTTGGTGGCCAGGTAGGTGCACCCACACATGTGAGGTACCGTTTTCATCGGGACACCTGTGGGAACGCGGGACGGTAGGCCATGTGTTGTGGGGGGCGTGTTTCGATGGGTGCGGCGAGCGAAATGTGCGGAAAAAGCGTTTTTTTCCCCACATTTCCGACTTTGCAGGGCTGTCTGGGTAAAAAAATCTGGGGCGATGGGCGCAAATCACACCTCTGCGGATTCCCACGGGTGTCCTCTTTTCGAAAATGCATGGGGTTCCCTGTTTTCCTCGGTGGCTTGGACACCCGAGGCCCATATCTGTAAGTTGCGCCGGTCGGCAGAATGTCTGAGATTTCCCTCTGACAACAGACTTGGGGTTACTTGTGTTTTAGGCTTTCCCCTTGGCGGCCAGGTAGGTGCACCCACACATGTGAGGTACCGTTTTCATCGGGACACCTGTGGGAACGCGGGACGGTAGGCCATGTGTTGTGGGGGGCGTGTTTCGATGGGTGCGGCGAGCGAAATGTGCGGAAAAGCGTTTTTTTCCCCACATTTCCGACTTTGCAGGGCTGTCTGGGTAAAAAAATCTGGGGCGATGGGCGCAAATCACACCTCTGCGGATTCCCACGGGTGTCCTCTTTTCGAAAATGCATGGGGTTCCCTGTTTTCCTCGGTGGCTTGGACACCCGAGGCCCATATCTGTAAGTTGCGCCGGTCGGCAGAATGTCTGAGATTTCCCTCTGACAACAGACTTGGGGTTACTTGTGTTTTAGGCTTTCCCCTTGGCGGCCAGGTAGGTGCACCCACACATGTGAGGTACCGTTTTCATCGGGACACCTGTGGGAACGCGGGACGGTAGGCCATGTGTTGTGGGGGGCGTGTTTCGATGGGTGCGGCGAGCGAAATGTGCGGAAAAAGCGTTTTTTTCCCCACATTTCCGACTTTGCAGGGCTGTCTGGGTAAAAAAATCTGGGGCGATGGGCGCAAATCACACCTCTGCGGATTCCCACGGGTGTCCTCTTTTCGAAAATGCATGGGGTTCCCTGTTTTCCTCGGTGGCTTGGACACCCGAGGCCCATATCTGTAAGTTGCGCCGGTCGGCAGAATGTCTGAGATTTCCCTCTGACAACAGACTTGGGGTTACTTGTGTTTTAGGCTTTCCCCTTGGCGGCCAGGTAGGTGCACCCACACATGTGAGGTACCGTTTTCATCGGGACACCTGTGGGAACGCGGGACGGTAGGCCATGTGTTGTGGGGGGCGTGTTTTGATGGGTGCGGTGAGCGAAATGTGCGGAAAAAGCATTTTTTTCCCCATATTTCCGACTTTGCAGGGCTGTCTGGGTAAAAAAATCTGGGGCAATGGGCGCAAATCACACCTCTGCGGATTCTCACGGGTGTCCTCTTTTCGAAAATGCATGGGGTTCCCTGTTTTCCTCGGTGGCTTGGACACCCGAGGCCCATATCTGTAAGTTGCGCCGGTCGGCAGAATGTCTGAGATTTCCCTCTGACAACAGACTTGGGGTTACTTGTGTTTTAGGCTTTCCCCTTGGCGGCCAGGTAGGTGCACCCACACATGTGAGGTACCGTTTTCATCGGGACACCTGTGGGAACGCGGGACGGTAGGCCATGTGTTGTGGGGGGCGTGTTTCGATGGGTGCGGCGAGCGAAATGTGCGGAAAAAGCGTTTTTTTCCCCACATTTCCGACTTTGCAGGGCTGTCTGGGTAAAAAAATCTGGGGCGATGGGCGCAAATCACACCTCTGCGGATTCCCACGGGTGTCCTCTTTTCGAAAATGCATGGGGTTCCCTGTTTTCCTCGGTGGCTTGGACACCCGAGGCCCATATCTGTAAGTTGCGCCGGTCGGCAGAATGTCTGAGATTTCCCTCTGACAACAGACTTGGGGTTACTTGTGTTTTAGGCTTTCCCCTTGGCGGCCAGGTAGGTGCACCCACACATGTGAGGTACCGTTTTCATCGGGACACCTGTGGGAACGTGGGACGGTAGGCCATGTGTTGTGGGGGGCGTGTTTCGATGGGTGCGGCGAGCGAAATGTGCGGAAAAAGTGTTTTTTTCCCCACATTTCCGACTTTGCAGGGCTGTCTGGGTAAAAAAATCTGGGGCGATGGGCGCAAATCACACCTCTGCGGATTCCCACGGGTGTCCTCTTTTCGAAAATGCATGGGGTTCCCTGTTTTCCTCGGTGGCTTGGACACCCGAGGCCCATATCTGTAAGTTGCGCCGGTCGGCAGAATGTCTGAGATTTCCCTCTGACAACAGACTTGGGGTTACTTGTGTTTTAGGCTTTCCCCTTGGCGGCCAGGTAGGTGCACCCACACATGTGAGGTACCGTTTTCATCGGGACACCTGTGGGAACGCGGGACGGTAGGCCATGTGTTGTGGGGGGCGTGTTTCGATGGGTGCGGCGAGCGAAATGTGCGGAAAAAGCGTTTTTTTCCCCACATTTCCGACTTTGCAGGGCTGTCTGGGTAAAAAAATCTGGGGCGATGGGCGCAAATCACACCTCTGCGGATTCCCACGGGTGTCCTCTTTTCGAAAATGCATGGGGTTCCCTGTTTTCCTCGGTGGCTTGGACACCCGAGGCCCATATCTGTAAGTTGCGCCGGTCGGCAGAATGTCTGAGATTTCCCTCTGACAACAGACTTGGGGTTACTTGTGTTTTAGGCTTTCCCCTTGGCGGCCAGGTAGGTGCACCCACACATGTGAGGTACCGTTTTCATCGGGACACCTGTGGGAACGCGGGACGGTAGGCCATGTGTTGTGGGGGGCGTGTTTCGATGGGTGCGGCGAGCGAAATGTGCGGAAAAAGCGTTTTTTTCCCCACATTTTCGACTTTGCAGGGCTGTCTGGGTAAAAGAATCTGGGGCGATGGGCGCAAATCACACCTCTGCGGATTCCCACGGGTGTCCTCTTTTCGAAAATGCATGGGGTTCCCTGTTTTCCTCGGTGGCTTGGACACCCGAGGCCCATATCTGTAAGTTGCGCCGGTCGGCAGAATGTCTGAGATTTCCCTCTGACAACAGACTTGGGGTTACTTGTGTTTTAGGCTTTCCCCTTGGCGGCCAGGTAGGTGCACCCACACAGGTGAGGTACCGTTTTCATCGGGACACCTGTGGGAACGCGGGACGGTAGGCCATGTGTTGTGGGGGGCGTGTTTCGATGGGTGCGGCGAGCGAAATGTGCGGAAAAAGCGTTTTTTTCCCCACATTTCCGACTTTGCAGGGCTGTCTGGGTAAAAAAATCTGGGGCGATGGGCGCAAATCACACCTCTGCGGATTCCCACGGGTGTCCTCTTTTCGAAAGTGCATGGGGTTCCCTGTTTTCCTCGGTGGCTTGGACACCCGAGGCCCATATCTGTAAGTTGCGCCGGTCGGCAGAATGTCTGAGATTTCCCTCTGACAACAGACTTGGGGTTACTTGTGTTTTAGGCTTTCCCCTTGGCGGCCAGGTAGGTGCACCCACACATGTGAGGTACCGTTTTCATCGGGACACCTGTGGGAATGCGGGACGGTAAGCCATGTGTTGTGGGGGGCATGTTTCGATGGGTGCGGCGAGCGAAATGTGCGGAAAAAGCGTTTTTTTCCCCACATTTCCGACTTTGCAGGGCTGTCTGGGTAAAAAAATCTGGGGCGATGGGCGCAAATCACACCTCTGCGGATTCCCACGGGTGTCCTCTTTCGAAAATGCATGGGGTTCCCTGTTTTCCTCGGTGGCTTGGACACCCGAGGCCCATATCTGTAAGTTGCGCCGGTCGGCAGAATGTCTGAGATTTCCCTCTGACAACAGACTTGGGGTTACTTGTGTTTTAGGCTTTCCCCTTGGCGGCCAGGTAGGTGCACCCACACATGTGAGGTACCGTTTTCATCGGGACACCTGTGGGAACGCGGGACGGTAGGCCATGTGTTGTGGGGGGCGTGTTTTGATGGGTGCGGCGAGCAAAATGTGCGGAAAAAGCGTTTTTTTCCCCACATTTCCGACTTTGCAGGGCTGTCTGGGTAAAAAAATCTGGGGCGATGGGCGCAAATCACACCTCTGCGGATTCCCACGGGTGTCCTCTTTTCGAAAATGCATGGGGTTCCCTGTTTTCCTCTGTGGCTTGGACACCCGAGGCCCATATCTGTAAGTTGCGCCGGTCGGCAGAATGTCTGAGATTTCCCTCTGACAACAGACTTGGGATTACTTGTGTTTTAGGCTTTCCCCTTGGCGGCCAGGTAGGTGCACCCACACATGTGAGGTACCGTTTTCATCGGGACACCTGTGGGAACGCGGGACGGTAGGCCATGTGTTGTGGGGGGCGTGTTTCGATGGGTGCGGCGAGCGAAATGTGCGGAAAAAGCGTTTTTTTCCCCACATTTCCGACTTTGCAGGGCTGTCTGGGTAAAAAAATCTGGGGCGATGGGCGCAAATCACACCTCTGCGGATTCCCACGGGTGTCCTCTTTTCGAAAATGCATGGGGTTCCCTGTTTTCCTCGGTGGCTTGGACACCCGAGGCCCATATCTGTAAGTTGCGCCGGTCGGCAGAATGTCTGAGATTTCCCTCTGACAACAGACTTGGGGTTACTTGTGTTTTAGGCTTTCCCCTTGGCGGCCAGGTAGGTTCACCCACACATGTGAGGTACCGTTTTCATCAGGACATCTGTGGGAACGCGGGACGGTAGGCCATGTGTTGTGTTTGTGTGGTTTGCATAACGTTTTGACCCATTTGCTGGAGCCCTTTGTCTCACAACCCTTTCTTTTCCCAAATGTGACCTACATTTAGTCGCTGCTTTAGCCACCATACACTTTTGTAACCTGCACAAGTCACCTACCCTTGAAAAGGTCTGCCTGTGCTCTTTCAAAAAATGTATGGCTGCCGTTCCTCACCACATTGGTTTTCCCAATTTACACATGCTAAGTGCGTCTGGTCAGGCCGTGAGCGTAAAACTCCTGTGTACCATGGCTCAGTGTTTGGCTTGTGGTATTGCTTGTTTTGTACAAACACTACAAAAATGGTATGCTCTCCTAACTGCAAGAGTCGGGGGAATGTAGCGGAGCATTGCTTTTCTCAGAATTCATAGAAGCCATTGCCGTACCAAGCCAACCATGTCCAACACATACCTTTTTTTTCAGTCATTTTCCCGCTTTTCCCCCATTCGATGGCAGTTTCCCCTACCTAGTTGTTGCCTGACTTATACAAATCCCCCTTCCTAAACTTGGAATTTTGTCTACTTTTCAGAAATATATGCCTTTCTGTCCTCCAATTTGGCTTTCCTGCCCTTTTCTTCCATTCCATCCATGCATGTCCAATTGGCAAAAATGGCAAAAATCGCCTACCTCTCACAAAACGGTTGATAACCCCATCAAAATAATTTTTTTCCATTTCCACTCAACCTGTTCCTGAAAGCCAACACATTGGGGAACTCAGCACAGCAAACCATTTGTTTCTAGCTCTTACAAGGAAAAAACCACAGGCTTCTTTGTACATCATTTTATTGGCATTTTTTGAAAAAACCCAAAATTTTCGCACTTTTTCCTTATTTTCTCTCCCCCCCCTACAGCAACCTGGCATTCCTGGGTGGCGTTACGACCGCTTACATGTGGGAAAAAAAGGAGCCAAATTTGGCCGAGATATCTCATGTAACAAAAAAGTTACAAGCCATTGAATGGCCACATACCAAAATCACCAAAAAAGGCTCTGGCACTGGGGAGAAATACCCATGGCACTTAAAGGGTTAATATCCATAGTCACCAGAAGTTGTTGTGAACTGGTGAATGGTAGGTTTTCAAATACCTGGATAGTGTGCATGGTATCCCTTAAGTATGATCTTGTCTTGTTGCTCAGTGGTTTCAGAAAGTAATCGATGAACTGCTCCAGAGGTTCCAAAATGGATCCACACCCTGAGACAATGGGTCGCCCTGGTGGGTTGTGTGAATTTTTATGAATTTTGGGGAGAGCATAGAGACATGGTATGCGGTTGGATGATGTAGTAAGAAACTTGGCTTCTTTTTCAGTTATCCAATTCCTGTCTTGGGCAAAAGAGATCATTTCGGAGATTTCGATTTTCATATCTCCAGATGGGTCCTTCTTAAGTGGACGATAACTGGTTCCATCATTTAGCAAGGTCATAATCATGTTGGTGTATTGCTCAGATGTCATTAGAACAATACCACCACCTTTGTCGGCGGGTTTAATTATCATTTCCCTGTTCTTGGATAGATCTTTAAGGGCTTTTTTCTCTCCCTTGGTTAAATTGTGTTGGAGTGTGTGTTTTTTCTTCTTTAATTGTCTAATGTCTTTCAGGACGCATTTCTCGAATGTTAATAGGTCATCCGGTGTTTGGCTATCTGTAGGTGTGAATGATGATTGAGGATGTAGACCTGTATCCAGGTCTAATTCTTGTTCAATGTGGTCCTGGAAGAAAACCCGGAGTCTTAATTTCCGAAAGAACTGACGGATCTCTATTTCTGTTTTGTACCAATCAGTATCATTGGTCGGCACAAAAGAAAGACCTTTGGTTAGAAGGGAAGTCTGGCACGTAGTTAAATGGAAGTTGCCCAGATTGTAAATAGGTAATAGGTTGGTATCATATGTTTGGTCTACCGTCGGCGCCTTCTCGGTCGTCTCCGTGTTCCTTGGTGTGGTATGTTCCAAGGTGGGGGACCCCATCCTCCTCCTTGTCCTCCTCTGCCTAAAAAAGGGAAAGGTGGTGGATATGGGCCTGGATATTGTGGTGGACCAAAGTTATATGGCTGAAAGGGTGGGAAGTTTTGATGTGAACTTCCACTAGAGCAGTGGTCTTCAAACTTTTTTGGCCAGGGCCCCCCTGAGCAAAATTTGGGCAGGTCGGGACCCCCCAGAAATGCCAAATGGACAGTATATATTGCGCGCCGTCACCTGCTCCCATCACAGTCGCTGGGCTCCCTCATCCCACTCCTACCCAGTCGCTGGTCTCTCCCCACCCCATCACACACCCTGGGCTCTCCCCACTCTGCTCCCACCACTATCCCATGGTTCCCGCCCATTGTGCTCCCACCATAATCCCTGGGTTCCCCCATCCCGTTCCCAACAGTCTGAGGGCAAGTGGCGGCTGGTGATTTTTTTTTTTGATTTTTTTTTTAAGTGGAGGGCATAACTATTTCTGCCAAAAATGCAATACCGACCGAGCATAGTGAGGGAGCTCGAACCAATAAGGGGAGGTTAGGGGGGGTTTCCCCCTGTGAATTTTTTTAAATAATGGGTTAAAATGTTGCATTGTAGAGCATACTTTGAACAAAAAATGGGTAAATAGCCAAACAGTTTGCAATTGGTGCTGGGAGTCCAGGGGGCAGGCATTGATATTGATATTTATATTTTATTTCTATTGCACTCGTACACAAGTGTTTCGGAGCACAAGGCAAGGGAGGGGAACAGAGGAGAAGAAAACAGCGATCTTACTAGGCCCAGTAACATTGAGAACGCACAAGTGCGAGGGGGAGGGGAAAAGTGCATTGAAGGGGGGAGAAGTGGAAAGTGCGAAGCAGAGGAGAAACAGATAAATAACAATAAATAAATAAATAATAAAGGCAACAAACAGTGGTAGTGCAGCCAGCAATTTGCAAGTGCTACGTTTAAGGCAGCAGACAGGGTAGGTCTGAGAAGTGCAGGAAGAAAGATGGTTCTCCTCAAGTTTTAGAGTGGCAGGGCGCTGTTCCAGAGGGAGGCCCCAGCCGAAGACAGAGATCTACCCCCAGCTTGTTTCTTTGATAAACGACTGACCCTGAGGGAGTTGGAGGTAGAGGAGTGAAGAGCTCGAGAGGGGAGGTATTTGCGGAGGGATAGCTGAAGGTATTTTAGACCCAAGCCCCAGAAAGCCTTGTGGACAATGCAGAGGGTTTTGAATGATAGATGTCCAGTAAAAAGATACCATCGGTGTCCACTGGGCCCCACTGGTCCTAACGCAATCAACATGATTATGTGTGTATGCAAGGCGCTGCACATTCATACTGCAATCACTCTATCATTCACATGAGCATCCTTCACCATACACTCACTCATAACATAAGTATACACGCATCCATACACATGTTTAAATAAAAACAATGAACATAAGCGTACCTTCTGCATTGGCCTGCGTGTGGGTGCTGAAACGGCCTGCTCTGGCTGCTCTGTCCGTATGTGCAAGGAGGCGCAGGAGCTCCCCCTCAGACATACAGACATGCAGTGCCCCAGCCAGCATTTCCAATGAGCTATGCAATGCTGGCGAAGCAAAACGCCCCAGCACTTGCATGGCTCAGTGAGCATGTGCGGCTGGGGAACTAAACTAAACTGTCAAAGGGAAACTGTTTCCCTTTGACAGTTCAGCCAGCCCAGGAGCACTCCATTAGCTAGATAAAACAGTTGAGGGAGTGCTCACTGTTTCACTGGGCTGGCTCCTTAGCTCCTCCATAATGGGTGAGGGGCCACTGGGTGGGCGCCCCCTCGCCATTATGGATGAGCCGCCAGGCTCGGACAGGCCTATAGGGCAATGCCTGTATCAAAAATGTAAAATGCTAGTGTGGGCCAGTCAAAATGGGCCACCATTTTGGCCAATGTGGACCAGTTTGATGAGTTACTTAACTATGCAGTTAGTAATGTTGACCGTTGTTGCTGAATATATCACAATTTACTTACATTTTAACACAAAGCACCCCCTTGGGTACTATTGAAACAGTGGGCTTCATTAGAACTCTGGCGGTAGCTGTGCTGGTAAAACCGGCACGACTGCCGCTGGAGTTGCATCCGCGTCCGGCACCCGCAAATGGGCAATTACCAGGTCATGCCGAGTTAGGCGGACATAATTGACCTTTCGTGGGTGCCGGTACCGGTAGATCCCCATTCCCATTGAGCCCTATAGGGCTCAATGGGAATGGGGGGCTCGGATGCACCGGCAACGTTCGTAACGGTGCCGGTGCAGCCAACGAACTGTGCTCGCGGGTGCCGCACGGCCTACCAGGTCAGACCTGGTGGGCTGGCAGGCACACGCAAGCACAACTCTTACTATGGCGGTACGGTAGCAACGGTGCCAGTAGCTTACCGGCACCGTTGTTACCATACAGCCATAGTTGTAATGATGCCCAGTCTGTGACTAAAGGAATGAATATCCATTTACAACTGTGGGTCACTTTTTCATTGTTGCCTGAGACAGTTTCATGCTTCAGCCCGACCATGTGAGCCACCCCTATCATTTCTACGAATCTAAAAAAAAAAAAAAAAAACAAATATATATATATATTTTTTTTTTTTTTTTAAATTCATGATGAGATCTCAGGGCCCCCCAGGGATGCACCCGCGGACCCCTAGGGGGTCGCGACCCACAGTTTGAATACCGCTGCACTAGAGGAACCAGAGCTACTGGAGCCTGAAAAGGTAACTCTGCCTCTTCTCCCACCTAGTGGAGGCTGAGATCCTCCTCCTTGCTTCTTAAGAGAGTCAATATACCCTTCAGCCGTGTATGGATAGATAATTTCAATCTTAAAATCTTTGATGTCTTTGTTCAATTTATTAGTTTTTTTGGTCAATGTATTGACCTTAAATTGTTCGAATTGCCTGTTAATGTTAGAAAGTTGAGCCTCTATTTCAATGAGTAGAGAGTTATTCTTGAATTTAGTTACTTCCGTGTCTACAGTTCTTTGTAAATTGGTACTGATCCGTTGGGCAGTAGTAATAGTTAATACCATAAGGTCGCGACTGCACTTAGTAGCAATCTGGCTAAAGCTTGTGGTATACTCCTTATCTTCTAGGAATAATCTAGTTTCGTTTCGTACTATCAAGCCATTCGGTATGATGTTATTTTTCAAATATTCCCTAAGGAAGTGGCCGTGTAATTCAGTGCAAAAAGTTTTCTTTTTAAGTTTTAATAGATCGTCTGAGGTACTGGATGAGGTGGATGGCTGATTTGAATCCGGGGGATCAAAAAAGGAAGGACCTCGAGTTAGTTCAATGGTTTCTTCCTCAGAGTAACTTAAAGTTGCATTTTCGGCCATTTCCAAACCCCTCCTCCTTGAGAGCCTACGGACAGATACAGGTGACAGAGCCCATGCAGAGCGGGAACCGATCGGGGAGGAGAGAGAAATAATGATTCAGGAGAAGACAAAACAAAGAAAGAAATAAAGAGATGTTTGTCTAAAGGGAGGCCTGTGTGTGGCTTATTCTAGGTAAATAAATGATGTCCCAAAACCCGAAGGTCGTGGGGATCTCGACCACTAAACAACCTAGGTTGTCAAATTGTATGTGTACAGAGAGGAATGCTACCATGTAGCAGCAGTGGTCTGACCCAGGAGTGACACACCGGGGGGGGTCAAAGAATGTCTATATGTTACAACAAAGCAAGGTCCTGGTGCATCAAAAGGTTGGCCCAAGTAAGGTATAAGTGAATTAGAATTATTTTTCTGGTCCAAACCCTAGATAGCTAGTGTCATTTGTACATATTATATGCGGTTAGAAGTCAAAGTCATTCCTTCACAAATAAGACATAAACATTCTTGATAGTGCAAAGTAAAAAAATATTTTTTATGTAAAAAAAAACAAATAAAAATAACATACATGGTGAGGTCTAACATGTAAAGACATATAAAATCAGTAATATAGATGGTACATACAAATTATTTGGTATAGATTCATTAACAGAATGAGAACACTTAATGGAAAACATTAACATAAATTTGTTCTTCATCACTTTTAGATAACAAATGAAATCTGAATAGATGAAAGTATAGAATTGAAAAGACAGTTATATTAATGATAAACTGTATTTTTGCTGGTTAGTCATAAGGAAAACAAATGCCCCTTATTGTTGTACAGTTTGTAATGAAACAAATAAATTAGTTATTTTTATATATCCCCAATAAAAAAAATTATTTTTATATATTGGGATTGGGTCTGCCTTATATATCCCCAATAAAACATTTTATTTTTATATATTGGGATTGGGTCTGCCTACGCATCAGGGGGAAAAGAAACCAAGGGTAACAAAAACAAAATGACAAGAAAGGAGCTTTGTGGAAAAAGTATCCTTGTCCTTCGATTGGTGGTTACAAACAAGAAAGGGTCTAGATGTCACAGTATATTGTGATGGACCTGGTATCCCCTCTGGTTAGCAATGCGTTTCGGCGGTACAGACTTCAAAGGAGTAATGATCTGCATATCTGGAGAGAATACTCCGCCTTCATCAGGGCAATAAATAGCAGGACCCTGTATTTGTGAAAAGGAGGAGAGCCAGTTGAATGAAGAGAAGAAGACAGGATGTAAAAGTGTTGTACAACTCCCTGCAAAGACCCTCGAGGCACTCAGCCCGCCTCAGCGCCCTCCGCATGGAGTTCTCCACCCTGACCATTGTGAGCCGTTCCTCCTCTGCCCGCTGCCGCTCCGCACCTATCTGCTGGCCCAGCCGCTCCCACACGGAAGCCACTCCCATTCCAGGGTTCTCCTGCCCTCCGGCCGATGCCTGCACCCCTGATGTTGATGGCCCCGAGCCATGATGCCTCCCATGTCGAGACTGCCGCTGCCTCCGACGCAACTGCCTGTGCCAGCACGACGGCATCCAGGCTGATGGAATCCACCGACTCCGTCGTGCACGTGCCCTGCCCGATGATGCCGTCACATCCTCCATCTGCTGGGGTCCAGTTGCTGGTGTGTCCACCCCTGCTGGACCTCCGACTCCCGACTGTGGCAGGGATGGGATCCCCACCGAGGTGGCTGCATTGGTCGGGGCATGTCCACAGGGGGCCCTGGTGGCATCTGGGCCAGAAGACGGCATGGAGTACGACTGGCGCATAGCCTCCACAGAGGAGGAGAGGGTCGTCAGAGTGCCCGACACATGTACGAGACCCCCGACCGCTCCCAACTGGGCCACGTTGGCACAGTGCTCTTCGTGATGACGTGCGTGCTCCCCCCGGGAAGCACGCACCTCATCACGAATGACACCCGTGCGCAACGCGACACCAATCAGGACCTTCTCCATACGGCCAGGGGTCCCCTCGTCCGCAGGTGGAGGGGAGTCAGATGACATGGACATCCCCCCTACCTGCGGACGGGCCTGGGATGGGGCATCCCTGCTGGTGCATGGTGGTGCAGTCACAGTGTCAGGGACAGTGACATGCACAGGCACCTCCACGGCGACCTGTGCTGCCTCCTGCTCCTGCCCCTGGACTGCACTACTTGCACCAGCAGGGATGCCCCCACCAGGCCCCATGTGCGGCTCAGAAGCGGCCTCCTCCTCCTCTCTGGAAACCACCAACCTGGATGGCTCCACACCATCTTCCGCTGTTGCAAGCCCCTGTGGGGGCTCACCCACCCCTTCCACGGCAAGCCGTGGGGGCATCCCCGCCGCTTTGCCCACAGCGCCGTCTCCGCCTTCTTCTTCACTTTGCGCTGCGTAGATGGAGACATAGAACACAAGCATCAGGGTACTGTACAATGGTCCCCTAGACAGGAAGCAATAGCAGATGAGTGGCACTGTCAAAGATCACTTCCATCATGTCCCTCCACAACACATGGGTCAGTGCAGGCAAAACACATGCAGTAACAGGCATGGCGCATGCTATGGACATAAGCAAACATGTCCAAGGGACTCTTGAAACATACAATGCTGTTTTTGAACTCACATGTATCATGGGTCATGCCTATCACATTCACACACTTCACCGTACTTTCATCCTGGACTCGTACACCCCAGACACAGTGGATGCAAGGATCGCTAGGCTGCATCAGTGGATCTGAACATTGACACAGACATGTGTCATGCATCCATGGCATTCACAAGTCACAGACACGCAGGTCAGACACACAGACATGGAAACCATACATGTACATGGCATCATCACCCATCCCTCACCCCCACCCATTTCCAGGAACAGAGACTGGCATGCTCTCATGTGTCCATTCCGCATAAGGCTCCCCATGTAGCATTTAAACACATACACCAACCGTGTGCTTCACACATTACTGGTCTCACATGCATGACCGTGATGTCCCTGCACACACACACACGTACATGGCCTATGTCACACATACAGGCAAGTATCAGACAACCAGCACACTACAACATGCCCTGTCTCACACAGCAATGCCTGGCCACTTACCGCTCAACTCCAGACGGGTCTGCCTCTCAAGGACCTGGACGTGGAGCGCTGGGGATATGCGTTCCAGGACCCTCATCTGGTGTTCCGACAGGTGGCCCCGGGGCCCCTTAGCATCTGCTGCCTTCAAGAGGCGCCGGGTCTTGTTGAGGGTCCTGGACCTGAAGTCCTCCCAGCGCTTCTTGACATGGTGGAAGTCGCGGACTGCCACCCGCTCCGCGTGATTTCAGTCACGATGTCCGTCCAGATCCTGTCCCGTCCATCCTTGTCGGCGCGTGATGATCCGAAGAGGGCATCATAATGCCCCAGGACATGCTCCACAAGGACACCAACT
This sequence comes from Ambystoma mexicanum, assembly GCF_040938575.1. Taxonomy (NCBI): domain Eukaryota; kingdom Metazoa; phylum Chordata; class Amphibia; order Caudata; family Ambystomatidae; genus Ambystoma; species Ambystoma mexicanum. The sequence goes on along the minus strand of NC_090927.1, from coordinate 14,038,370 downwards.
TCCTTCTGACTGAAGCTGGTGGCCCTCTTCCTCTCTGGCTGGGGGTCGCCAGTGGTCTCGGATGGTGTTTGCCCCGACATGGCGACCCCCGAGGCAGGCGTTTTTGGGCAACTGGGTCCAGGGGCTGGGCTGTGGAGCGATGGTATCCCAGTCGGGTGTCTTCTGTTCCATCAGGGGTGGACACAGCAACTGGACCCCTGCAGATGGCTGATGTGCAGGCACCAAATGGCAGGGCACGGTGGCAGCAGGCAGGCAGGCAGACAGGCAGCAGCAGATGGCTCGTGGGAGGCTGCTCGGGGCTCTGGGGGGCAGTAATTCGGCCTTTTGGACAGGAGCGTGGTCTTCTGTGTGCTTACGCGTGGCCAGCTTGATACGGAGTGATTTGGCACGTGAAAATTCTGCACGTCAGCGTGTAATTCGAGGAAAGGCCCTTAGCGCGTAAGCGCGTCTGCATGCATATGCAATTTCATTGGACAGAAGGCCCTTCAAGCGCAAGCGCCTCTGTGACGTGATGCGCGCTGGCGTGCATGGGTGTTTCAGCGCGTGTGAAAAACTGCACCATGCGCGTAAGTGACGTGACGCGTGCGGGCGTTTCCCTCAGCATGGGTTAAAGGTGAGCGGGGCAGCAGTTCGCTGTACGTGCCTTTCGTGGAGACCGACGTGTGTTGCTGCTTCCTGTTGTTTTGCGCGCCATCACAACTTCACAGCTATCAAGGACGTATCTCTTCTTTTGGTGGGGTTATTGGCTACGCGTGTTTTTCTGCATCGCGCTAGTCAGACGGTGAGTCGCACACGCTATTTTTCCCACTGCGGGTGCCCCTGTGTATCGCACCCATTTTCGATGTCATAGTAGCCTGCGTGTCCCACGCGTACGCGTTATTCGTGTTACTGGGTGCCACCGCGTACTGCGGGAGGTTGATTCCACGCACGTAGGCTGCAGGGTTGCGTGCATGGTTTTACTGCAGTTTTGGGGTGCCTGAGCGTTGCGTGACCCGTCACTACATCACCGGGGTCACATACAGCCTTGCAGGTGCAGGGGGGCTGTTAACATCTTGCTTCCCACCCCTTCACCCCAATTGCCCAGGTCAATTGTGGTGTACACCTCCCATTGGCACTACTCCATCTGTGCCGGCACTACTACATCTGTGCCATGGTTGGGAGGACACCAAAGGTGAGGGGCGCCTCAGCTGGGCGTACTCCTCATGGCGGGCGTGGTCAGGGATGTGGCCGTGGTGACCAGGGAGTAGGGGGACTCCAGGGTGTCCAGGGCGGCCACAGAGGGGGAAGAGGCAGGGGTGCACCACTTGAGCACAATGTTGTGCCATGTGTCGGCGCAGTCATGCCACCACCCCCTGTGGTTCCGGGGGATGCAGCTTCTGCATCTGGCACTGGCGCCCGTGTGACCCAGCAGTCCGTTCCATTGACTGCCACGGGCCCAAGGGTAGTGGTAGCTGCAGGTGCAGCTGTGGACACCGCCACCCAGGCTCAGGGTCTGCCAGCGCAGGCTGCGTTGGCACTTGAGGAGCCCTTGGTAGATTTCCAACAGGCCAGGAGGGAAACCATAGGGGCAGGCAGGGCTGCTCAGACCAAGACACGTGTCCGTGGGGCAGTTATGTCATCTGCTGCCCCGAACAGCCGGGTGTTGGCAAGTGCAGGGGCAGATGCACCCAACAACGCCCCGGTTGCCAACCAGGACCGTTGCGGTCAATGACCCTGCCAAAGCTGATGTTGCTGCGCAGGGTCCATTAGAGGGCACCCAGATGCCACTGACACAAGTCAGGCCTTTGGTCGTCTCTCCACCTGCCACTCCCTTGGCTCAATCCACCGAACCCACTGGCTATACTGGTCAGGGCGGCATTAGCCAGCCAGGGTCTGCGCCACAGTCCAAGAGGAGGAAGGTTGCACCTGCAGCACAGGCTGGGACCCCACACACAGCCATGACCTCCTGCACGTCGAGGAAGAAGCCTTTCTGCAAGCAGGAACTGGACTTCCTCATGGGCTACATGCGGGCCACAGCCGTGACATGCTAGTGGGTGCCAATAGTCAGACTGCGGCTGCCCAACGTGACATCCACTGGAAGCATGTTGCGGAACATGTCAGTTCATTCGGCCATGAGGTGCGCACGGCGCAAGAGTGCAAAAAGCATTGGAATGACATCAAACGCAGCACTAAGGCTAAGCGTGCCTCTAATTACAACTTGACTCTGGTGACTGGCGGTGGGCCTGCACCAGAGGAGGAAGAGCTCACTCCGCATGAGGCACTCATGCGGAGTTCATACCACCTGAATTGGTCGAAGGAGTGGGAGAGATGCTGGACTTTGATGCCCAGTCCAGTGAGTGTTGATGCGTGTTTGTTGAGGACGTGTGTGTTTCACTTGTGGGATGTGTTGTGCATGATTGCCACTACATGTGACGTGTAAATGGTTCTGATGTGTAAGTAATGCAATGCTTCCGTGATGCATGTCTGCTCTGCTGGATGGTGGACATGTGGAGCATACAGGGACTGTCCGCATCACCACTATTGCACCCTACTGACATGCTGGTTACAAGTATGCCCCTCCGGTCCATGTTCCAGCTCACTGGCCCTTCTGCATGTGCCATGGGGTGACCTTCCTCTCAGCCCAGGCATAATGTCATTGCATGACTGACGTGCATGTCTCCTCTGCCTGCATGCGGGGACTCCATGTAGGCATGCTCCCTTGCCCCTCTTCCACCACTCTGCACCCCAGTTCCACATTTGCACTGGTCTGCTTCAATCTTGCCAATGTGTACTTTCCTGTTCATGCGTCCTGTGTAGATGCTAACTTCCAGCGTAGAAACTGCCAGACATATGCCGTGTGGTACAGCCTTAGTACTTGATGCAGGGTATCTCACTTGTACTGTGCATAGGTCAGATGTCCCGCAGGGACATGAGTGCCCATTCATGCTCCATGTGCATTGCACGCATGCCCCTATGTGTCCTTGACTGGATGATGATCACTGTAATACAAGTCCTGGGTGACATACATTGCATGGCATCTCATCAGCCTTCCCATGTCAACTGTGGTTCAGTACTGCGTTGCACACATGGTTAGGGTCTGACAATCTGTGTGGGTCACAGGCCTCAGCCTGTTTAATGGCCAATGACTCTGTCTGACTGTTGTAGTGTCTTCTTCACACGTGGGCGGCCTCCAGAGTTTTCATGATGTGTCCTGCTTACTGTCCCATCATCATTTGCAGTGTTGTCACTTGAATCACATTAAGCTGTTGATGCCAGTCAACACTGCCTGTCAATACACAGGTCTATGGTCAGCCTTTTGATACCATGCTAGGCATCCCTGCTTTTGCACTTGGGTGGAGGGGTGCTTTGCTTGTAGATATGCTACCCATTGAAAGCACAGTGCACGTGATGCCTGAATTTGACCTTGCACTGCCATCACATTTCCTGACACACACCATGGAGTCCTTATACATGTAGGTAGTGAGTGGCGTACACATTTTCTGCACTGCATAGACCCACTTCCATGGAAACTGCCACCTTTCAACAGGTCTGATCACAGAAGCAATTCAAAGTTGACCCAGCATGCATGCCAGGTTATATGTTGTGTGTCACATGTCTGCCTGATGCGTTTGTTGTCGGTGTGTGTGTGTGTTGTGTGCTTCTGACATGTGTAGTGACCTTTTTTCTCTATATTTTTCAGGTGATGACGCAATGGAGGCGGAGGATGGTGTTGTCATGCCAGACACAGGGTTGTTACCACTACATCAACCCGGCACAAGTGGGGGTCGTGGGGTGGTAGGCCACGAAAACCGCCAAGTGCTACAGTCCATCTTGTCTCTGGCTGCCTATGAGTCCAGCCTTGATGACGACTCTGACGTCCATGTTGAGTTGGATGAGCATCAAGTCCATGTGTCAGGGGTGAGTGATTCTGATGTGGACACTCCTCTGTCCGCGACACCTGCACTGAGGGATCAGACAGTCTTGACTCCTCCGCCCGTGGTGGATCGGGACGCAGGGTCACCCTCCACACCAGTCACTGATGTGCCTGGGACATCACGCCGACGGGGGCATGTAGTCGTGCAGCCGCGGGCGGTGCCAACACAGCGAGGACACCCGGTCCTTGGGTCCTGCAGGGGTGAAGCCCAGCAACACGGTCGCCGCGCGCAACCGCAGTATACTGAGTGGGAGCAAGACATGACTGCCAATTCAGAACGGCAGGGGGCAGCAATGGAGAACATCGCTGAGAGGATGGAGCATGTGGCCCGATCTGTGCTCCCCCCTGCTAGGCAGGTGCTTCTCCAGCAGCAGGCGGCACGGTCCACGGCCCGCTCGCTCAGGCTGGGCATGGCGGCCTCAGACAGGGCACGCCAGGCTGAAATGTCGTCTCTGCGTCAAGCAATTGCTGCTCACGCAGAGGCGCACATGGATGCCCTGAGGGAGGAGTATGCTTCCCTCAAATCCACTCTGGGTGTCCTTATGATGTCCCTGAGGCAGCGGGCAGAGGAGAGGTTTGCACAGCTTGAGGGTACCATCTCGGCTGAGCTACAGGCTTGCCGGGAGGTGCAGCGGTTGTCCAGCCAGGCCTTGCAGGAGGAACTCCGTGTTACAAGTGCTACCTTGCAAGAGGAAGCACGTGTATCACGTGAGGTTCTGCATGCAGACCTACGTCACATTGCCACACTGAACCAGGCTCACCCGTCTGGCAGACTTGCTGCCGATGAGAGGCAAGCTGCGGCTAGGCATGACCAGGCTACTGTGCCACGTCCTCCTTTCCAGGATGAGCCAGACTCGGACGACCATCTATCTCCCACATAGGTCGGGCTGTGCAGGCGTTGAGCCCATGGAGGTTTTTTTTTTGGCTCAGCATCATCGCATGTGGGTGTTGAGCAGCACCCTGTACCTCCCCCCTCCTGGGTGCCTCCCCTCCCCCCCGGGTCGTATGTGGCCATTTTTGATTTTTCTTTTAGTTTAGTTAGTTAAGTTTCTGTTTGATAGTTAGTTTAATTAGGTAATGTAGGTTTTTCATAGTTAGTGTAATTAGTTAATATAGTTTAAAATTGCTTGTCTATTGTGCTTTCATGTGACGGTGCAGTGCTTTGTGGCTTTTGAAGGCATCCACTGTCGGTTCCAGCTGGGCCCTTCAGGGTTGTCTTGTGTATGTGTTTGCTGCTTGGGGTCCTTGACTCACATATGCCACTCCTGCCTCCCTTATCCATGGGCTCGCAAGGATGGTTCGGTGTGAGAACCTATTACACAAGGGCTTTGGACTGTCATATCTGTGGCATGTTTGGTGCTGTGTGACTTGTGTTGACACCCCTAGTGGGGATGATTGCGGTGTTATTGTCTACTGTTCAGCTTTTGCTGGATGGGGTGTTTCATGATTAATGTGTACATTCATTGCTATGCATTGTGTAGTATGTTTCTTATCTTTACTGTAAACATGTTTGTTGCAATTCATGCCGTAGATAGTGTGTTCCACACTTTGGATGTGAAAGACGGACTGATGGTGCGATTTCTGATGTAAGGCTCTGACATGGTCCAGTAATGAGATGCCTGAAGTGACACACACAGATGACTTTAAAGCATTAATCATGTGTTTCATGCCCTTTATGCAGGGGGCAGGGGGATGAGCCTCCAGAGCACCTTTGCCAGCAGACATGGCCCATTGGACGTCTGAATTCTGGACACGTTTGTTGGTGCCCACATGCACATATGTGCACAAGCAGAGGCATAGGGATTGCAGACCTACATCCTAGAACTGCTGATGTGTTCCAAGGAACTCCAGGCAAGGTGAGCAGCACAGAGGGGCCACAACACAGCAAAGCTTGCACCAGGCGAGTTGCACATGCAGGCTTAGTAACAGCACTGAGGGTGAGCTTGGACGAATATTGGTATTGAAGCACACAATGTAGCTCAGATGTGTTGATGGACTGATGGCTGTTGATTGTAATGTTGTCTGGGGCACCTGCAGGGGCAGTGGCACATACCCTCCGGTACACCAAGGTCCATCGAGGCACTTGTATCAACCATGTAGCCTTCCGAGACATGGAAAGGGGCAGCTCACAGGGACATACAGCAAGGGAAAATACTCGGGTGCAGTGCATTTCATTTCCATGTACATTTTGAAACATGCACTGCCTACTTTGTTTCGGCCATGGTGCAACACGACTTGTTCTGAAGTCATGCCTTGCTATATGGGTCTGTCTGCTTACCCAGGGACCATTGCATGTTGTGTGAATTGTGACACATTGGTGTTCCATTTGCCACGCACCCACCGGCGGCTGACTAACTGCATTGACTGTGTATGACCCATCACAGGGGTAATGTTACATATGGGTGTGAAGCATCTACACCAGATTGTCTGTTTGTAGAGTAGTTTGTTGCTATGGGGCATGTTTGGTGGTGTGTTTTTGTGTTATGGGCGCGGACAGATTATTAACTGTGGCTCTCTTTGCAGCATTGAAGTGCTCCTGTAACCGGTCCTGAGAGTGCGCAGGCAGGAGGCCAGCACTCAAAACCAGAGCTAAGTGTCTTGTTGTTTTTCTTTCAAACTGCTCTGCATAGGCTTGCTGGGGGGTGCACTAATGCATAATTCAATTTGGTATGTTTGTTTTCCCCGAATCACCCGGAGTCCTATCCAATTTTAAACCCTGTACCCTCTACCCGGTGTTCCTGCTTCCTGTACCTATCCAAGCAACGTTCCCTAACCCGCTTTCCCCGCTGGGGTTGTGGATGCCTATGTAAGCCCCAAACTTGCAGGCGCCAAAACCCTAGAGGGGGTGGTTGGTTCGTGCCACTCCTAAGCCTGGACTACAGAAGGCCATGACAATGATGTCCAAGTTTGTTTGGATTGTGTATGTGTTCATGCAGGTAGTACATTTTCGTGCATTCCCTACTTTCATGTGTCATTCCTCCTCCCCTCTCCTGCCACTCATTCCAGTTATCCAGTGTGCCAACACCTGTCCCGACTGCATATCCCTGACCCTCCTTCCCCACCAGGGTCTCAGAGGCCTGTGTGAGTTTGACCTTGCAGGCACCCAGGCCACGGTGGGGGCGGTTGGTTCGTGCCACTCCTGCGCCTGTACACGGGAGCTGTGACAGTACACATCCGTTCATGGTGCATCATTCTGTTATGTACCACACATGGTTCACATCCTGTTGTGACATTTTTTTACTGTTCTACCTTGGTTGTGTAGGGGAGGATTGGTCCAAAAGACCCCCCTCCCCTGCATCTCCCCCCCGATGAGGCCCATGGCTCGTCGGGGGTCCCCTCCCTACCACCAGGGCCCAGGTGGTGGATGGGTCACCTGCCGAAGACAGTGGGCCTCATTACATGGATGGCGGTAGGGATTTACCGGTACCGGTAAAATACCGGTACCGGTAAATCCTTACCACCTTACTACGAGGTCCCTTTGCGGGTTGGGGGATTTAACGCCTGCTTTTTGCAGGCGTTAAAATCCAACCCGCTAAGGGACCTCGGAGCTAATTACGGCACCGTAAAATTGCGGTGCCGTAATTAGCGCCTTCCCCATTCCCATAGAGCCCTATCGGGCAGAAATGGGAATGGGGAAGGGCAATGGCGGAAGGGGGATTTCCCGCCCCTCCAACCTTGGAATGGGGCGGTAAATCCCCTTTCCGCCAAGGCGGTGCCGGTATTTTACCGGCATGAGCCATGGCGCTAATGGCGCCATGGCTCACCGCCTACCGTGTAATGAGGCCCATTGACCAAGCCTGCTGAATTTAGCTAGGCCTCGGAAACCATCTTGTCTAATAAAGATGGTTTGAGCCCTGTGCACCGCAGCACGGCCCCCACCTTTGGAGAGTTTCAATTATCCCTGTGGCCACAGCTCTCTGGCAGATCCGCTGAGAGCCCGTTCCCACGAACAAGACGGACATGAGCTAGTGTTACATACCAACACTGTAACATTCCACCTTCCGCAGTGTATCGCTGTTCCCAGCATGACCCGGCCAGCATGGCCTGGGTGGAAAAAGAACTGTAAAATGGTCCTCTGGCAAAAGCAAAGTTCCCAAATACTAATGAGAAAACCACTTGTGATGAAAGCGTTCTCTCCACAACCTCTCTGACTAAAAAACCTGTAAAATGTATAGACATGGCAGAATGTGTGCTCATATGACATTAAGAATGAAGCATCCGGATCCGCGCAGTTATGCGCAAATAGTAAAAGCGTCCTGGGGGTTTTCGTGTTATGTGTTTTGTTGAAAAGATTGCACCCCACGGTCCCGCGCCATAAACGAACTAATGCTGCTAGAGTGCAAAGAAAGACAAATGCACCCTATGTGTGTGTGTGTCCAGGCCCACTATGTGCCGCTGCCGTCAGTCTCATTGGCGGGTTGTTTCTGCGTGCTCCACCAACCTTACTACTACCTCACTTACCGCGCATGTATAAGTATATAACAAAATGTTGTAGTTGTTAAAAACATAGTGTACAAGTGATGTGCTCGAATTGGCCATATGGATGGCACTAGCAATGTTAAAACGTGAGCTTTGGAAAGACTCAATGAGTATTGTATATTATTTGAATGTTTATGCTTCTTCCACCTAAAGTCGGCAACACACGAGGAAAATACCTTTGTGAGCACATGCAAGGCCATTCCCCCTTCCTCCCAGTGAAACCTGCCAGATGAAAAAGCAGAGGCCTGTGCCGCGCTGCTCCACCTCCCCCAACTCGGCTGGAGCCACTTCAAAGATTTGTAGTTCCCCCCGCAGCACCCAAGGCCAAGGCCTGCAACCTGAATTATTTACAACCCAGCAGTAAATCCGGCCTGAAAACACAGATCCAGAGGCGCCCTTTGTTAAGCTCCACAACCCACTGGCTCACCTTAGGTTAATGGCCCCTTGTAAAATTAGGACACCTAATATTATGGCAACATTACATGAACCCATCCATAATGGCTCCTAACAAGACATGACGACACGGACCGCCTGTCCCATACCCCGAGACCCAACCCCACGACCTCTGATACCCGGTCAACAGGACGATGGTAACCATGTATTGATGTATTGCCAAAAGACCCCACTCTAGGTGCATTCCTCCTGTGTTGCATTAACCTGTAGAATAACCTATTAGAAGATTTACCAGAGAAGATAATATGCAATAACTGAATGACTGCGGTGTGCGTGGCCCTAGGGCAGAAAGTCAGGAAAGACATTAATCTCTGACACTGGCCACAGTTGGCACAACAACACCGCCCGGATGAACCCAGCTGACCTGCCAGGCTCAGCCCAACCCACGAGGGTAACCAGTGACGTCCTCCAGCCACGGCAAACCACATAGCAGCAGCACCTATAGCTAGTCGTCGCCACCCAATCCCCACAAACTTGTGCCCCCTATAGTGTGTAGGTTCTTGTGACGTTGTTTGTAAATATATACGCCTGTCTTTGCTATTGTCAGACAGAGCGCTCTCGGAATTTGCAGAGTCCTTTGCATGCCCTATTTTGATTGATAAACTCCCATTTACGCTCACCCGCACTTTGTCTTGGCCTTATTCCCATCCTGGGAGAGTCCATTATTGTCTCTCATTGTGGGGAGGATCGTGCTAGCTGGGGACGCTTGCCTTCCGTGGTGACCCCGAAAGCGTGATTATTATTTTTCTCCTAACATATATATATCCCTACCGTCCCCGTTGGCACGAAAATCTCCGGTCGAAAAGGGATATGCACGGTGCGCCGGCTCCGGGAGGCTGCCCGCCAACGGCGACCGGTACGCTCAGAAGTGCGCACTCAACAGAGAGAGGGTACGGGATCCCGGTTGAAAAATCCCCTTTGAGTACCGCTCGCCGGAGCCGGGGCTGACCGTTGAGCGTACGGCAACACTGCCTGGACGGACCCAGTTTCGGAGACTCTCGGTTGAAGACGGGCACGTGAGTATTAAGTGCGAGCGACCATAAAGGGAGTAGGGGAGGAAATATACGACAGGGAACGAGGCTGGTTGAAAGGGGGGCACTTTGGGTCTACTAAGGACCACTCTAAACTTTCTTTGCTTTTTCTTCGCATATGGCCATTAGGATCAAGAGGTGAACAGAGATAAAGAGACGGGAACCTAGCTCCGCGAGGGGGTAGAAGGCGGCGCCGCATAGTGCTATCTTGACTAGTACTGGGAATATATGAAGTGGAAAATGAGATAAAGGTGTCTGGTAAAGGAAGACATGGAGAATACATTAGTGACTGCTATTCTTTCTATTCTTCTCTTTAGGTTTACGGGAAAATAAAGTGGGTTAGTACAAAACCAAAGATATAATCTAAGTAGAAAGACAAGTTTTACATTAAAATTAGGAAACAAAAATATATCAGAGTAAGACGGACAGGGACAGCTGGCAAGGGAGGAAAGGGAGGACAAACTGAGCTGTGAATAGAGTGCTGCCTATGGGTGTGTAAGCATCGTATGTGTCAGAACATATTTGTTATAATGAGTGTGTAAAAGTGGTTAGAAATGCATAATTATGGTATGGTCATGGTAAGTGTGACCAGAAGAAATATCACAAAGAAGAGAGTGAAGTGGTGAAGTGAGTGTTTACTTTTTTGATTTGTTGGGTAACATTGTCCAAATTACTGATGGTTTGCTCTTGTACGTGCCCCCAATGAGGATAAGAATAGAGACTGTGCGCAGCCATTCTCATAGTGTACAGGGGGAGGGAAAATACGCAGGTCCCCACGATTGAGTAAGACATAAATACACAAACTCACATGGTGATACGTTTATATCGAGATATAGAGATATATAGAGATACATCAGTATCGAGCGAGTACGAAGTATGGGGGCAGAAACCTAAGAACCTACCCGGGTACGCAGAACAGATTAAGAAATATCATGATCAGTGGATCACAGAGTTGAAGGGGGAGGGATTACCTCAGATATGGCACGAAGGGGGATCGTTTGACAAGAGTGTCCTAGATTTGGTAGCCACATGCATTTGTTTGAAATACAAGGGGAAGCAGCTACATAATAGGAGAGAAATATTAGACCTATGGAGACTGTTTGAAGAGATACCCCCGCCTAAGACAAGGGAATTAGATCCTGATCTACCTTCTACCACTGACAATCCACTAATGATACCAAAGGATGATAAGGTATTGCTAGAAGAGGAGCCACAGATAGAAGTAACTAGGTTGTACCCAATACTAAATAAGCCAGTGCCCGCAGAGGGATACAGTGACCCAACTTATGTACCCCCAACGACAACTACTACCACTCAAAGGCCAACAGCACCCCCACCATATGAGAGTCATAGGGAACGAGAGCAGGTAAGTACACCAAGGGTGGACATAGAGAAAATAACAGGAGATTTAGAATCCAGGCTCTCTATAGCCAAAGATGAGCTCTCGAGGATAAAAAGCATATGTGAGCGAACTGCACTTCATACAGCTAGATCAGAGCCTGCATCTAGAGCGCAGAGTGAGAATAGAACATTTGAAGAATGGTGGAAAAAAGGAGAGATACTGTTTAGGATACAGGAAGAACCGACACGAATAATTGAACTAGAGGGAAGAGAGGGGTGTACTGATGACGAAGAGAGGCCCACAGGAGGCAGAGAGGAGCTACTATGCGATATAGGGGATGAGTTAGAAGAAAGTGAAAGGCTAAGTATGGCAATGGGAGGGGGAAGCGAAGGGTTGGATGGCGCATGCTCAATGAGAACGATGGATGATGAGTGGACAGGGCGACTAAGGAACAGATTGGGAAAAATGGCATCGTTAGGAAAATCAGGAATGAAGGTGAGTACAAATACAACAACAAAGGGAAAGTTGCAGCTCCCACTAATACACAGGGGAGGAGGGAGGCCGAATTATATACCCTGGGCTCAGATGGATAAGGCAAATTTGTTAAAGTTATTGCCCCCGTTATCAGGAGGGGCGAGCAAGTGGATATACGCCTTTGAGAAACACACAGCAGGGGTACCCCTAGCAATAGGGGATGTGAAGAGCTTGCTTGTATCAGCAGTGGGGGATCAGGCTGATAGAGTATGGGTCAAGGCTGGCTTCCCAAGAGTAACATTAGACTGTGATCGCCATGATGGTGCCTCCTTTAATACAGTGCGTGCGAGGGTGTGGGATGCCTTGCGGGAAACATTTCCAGACACACCAGACCTACAGTCAGTAATGCAGTGTACAATGAATGACGGGGAAGATGCTATGGATTACATTTTTCGGGTCCAAGAGATGTGGAGAGCAGAAATGGGCACACCCTGGTAATATTCAACATCATTATTCTACTTCATAATAAAGAGGGGGCTCCCAAAAGAAGTGCAAAAAGCACTCGACAAAATAGCAGGTATTGAAGCAAAAGGATGGCCCGAAATTCAGAGCATAATAGTACACCACTGTAAGTGAATAAAAGAGAGGGAGAAGGAGGTGGCGCAGAGAAGATTGGCAGACGAAGCGAAACTAGTGCAGACAAAGCTGGTGAAGGTCGCTGCAGCAGTGGCCACCCTCCCACACAGCAGGGAGGGAGATGAGGAGGAGGAGGGGCTGGTAGCAATACAAGGGAGGATGGCAACTAATTGGGCAGGAGCAGGGCAGCGGCAGTGGAACGAGCAGGAGCAGAGTGGAGGTCCGCAGTGGCAGGAGTGGGCCCCTCGAGGGGGACGAGGTGGGTACAGGGGCCGAAGAGGAGGTGGACAAGGGTATCGGGGAATGGGAGGAAATGGATGGCAGGGTCCCAGAGGTGCGCAAGGGAGTTGTTGGAACTGCGGGAGGTGGGGACACTATTCCAGGGAGTGCAGAAGTAGACCAAACAACGGATTTCCAGAGGTAGAACATTATGGCCATCCTCATCCGGGGAGCCCATATGGTCTCCCAATGGGACAACAACAAAGGGACCCAGGGCAGGGGTACCCTGAGCAACGGCAGGGACACCAATACAGAACACAGAATCACCCACAGAACAATGACACCATACACTACACCCCAGGCAACCCTTTCGTGACAACAGCAAATGGAGCCCCAGCACCAGCCCCCTATAGTGGCATGTCAGTGGTTTCAGGGAGTGTGTTCAACCAGGGTGGGGCTATGAGACTCCCCGCATAGGACAGCCCACAGAGAACACTTGCGTGTCCTGTCCTATCTACCACCTACAATGCAGCAGAGGAACCATTGGTAGGGGCGAAGATAGGAGACAAGCAGTTCATATTCATGGTGGATTCGGGAGCGGAGAAATCATGTATTAGGGAGGGCCGGTTTCCGTTATCTAACCGGAAGTTAGAGACGCAGGGGTTCTCTGGGGCTGTAATTGAAGTTCCTTACACAGAAGCTTTGGATGTGACAGTGGGGGATAAAACTGTAAAAACACCCTTACTGTATTATGAACATTCGCCAATAAACCTGCTAGGGAGGGACCTTCTTAGCAAACTCAACATGACAATATCATTCACGGAAAGAGGTATAGTGTGTTCGACACCAGGAATATGCCCATTACGTGTAATGCTGGTAGTACAGGCTCAAACAACTGCACCAGAAATACGTGGCCTGCCAGTGGACGAAAGAATGTTCATTGAAGGTGTAAAAACACTGGCCCAAGTAGTTCCTGAGCTAAAAAAGCTGGATTGGAGAATACCCGCGGAATCCCTCTTCCGCCCAATAGTGCACCCAGACATAGCACCAGGATCAGTGGTATCATTAGACTTGCATGCTGTACAGGTATCAGCGAAAAGGATTGCTGTGATTGGAATGGACATATACGGGTGTGAATGGCGCACAGTACTGTGCATCAATGCCAACATTGCCCTGCGAGACTTAACTGATGAAGATCTTTTTTCCGATTTAGAAAGTGATGGCGAAATAATAATGGAAATAGCAATGCCTTGTGACATTTTGATTCAGGCTAGACAAATTCCCCTCCAGTTGATGGCAGTGGTGGGAACACCACCGTCATTTTTTGATTATGACATGCAACTGGTGCCAAACAATCTGTGGACAACAGGCCCCCATGATGTAGGGTTGTTGCATGGAGTAACACCAGTGATAATAAAGCTCAAACAAGGGGCGATTCTACCCCGAGTGAAACATTATCCATTGTCCCGCGAAGCTGAGGAAGGGATAAAAGAGACAATAACTGCATTACTAGCACAAGGGATAATAGTGCCTTCAAACTCCCCATGTAGCACATGTATCTACCCGATCAAAAAGGCAAAGGGAGGGGCTTGGAGGATGATCCAGGATTTACCCCCCCTAAATGATGTCATACAAAAAGAGTTCCCTTTGGTCCCGAACCCTGCGTCAATTTTATGCAGTATCCCAAAAACGGCATCACATTTCACAGTAGTCGATTTGAAAAACGCATTCTTATCCATCCCCTTGGCAGAAGAAAGCAGATACTTGACAGCATTTACACTAGGGGGAAAGAGATATGAACATTGCAGATTACCACAGGGATACTGTGAGAGCCCAAGCATATTCAACCGCATACTACACGAAGACTTGGGTAATTTATCAGTTGAAAGCACAATCATTCAGTACGTAGACGATTTGCTCGTCTGCGCACAGAATGAAGAAACATGCAGAAAAGATTTGGTAACACTCCTGTCACTACTGGCAAATAAGGGGTACAAAGTGGACAAGGCAAAGCTACAATACTGTCAGAAAGAAGTCCTGTACTTGGGGCAGCTAATATCAAAAGACGGAAAAAGAATAATCCCTGACAGGGTAGAAGCAATAAGATCAGTAAGAGAACCCACAACAGTGAAGGAGATGCAGAAATTCTTGGGAATGTGTAACTACTGTAGAGCATGGATATTAGATTATGCAGCCTACACCAGACCCTTACTGCAAGCACTCAAGGAGGCACAACAAGAGAACAGGAAAATAGAATGGTCAGAAGAAATGAGCGCCTCATTCAAGTCGCTAAAAGAGTTGATTTCGAGTGCTCCAGTACTCACCAATCCTGATTATGAACGCAAATTTTACCTGTTCTCACACTGCAAGGGGACACTCATGACAGCTGTACTGACACAAAAGACTTCCCTAGGACACAAACCGTTGGCTTACTATAGTGGCACTTTGGATGCAGTGATGCAAGGACATTTCGCGTGCGAGCAATCGCTCGCTGCAGCCGCGTTCGCAATTGAGAAAAGCGCCACAATAGTAATGGGATGCCCTGTCACATTGTTTGTGGAACACTCGTTATTTGCAATACTTGAAAGATCAAAAAGTACACTGACCACACAGCGAGCAACTGCCTATGAGATAATATTGTCCAGCCCCAATATCCATGTGGTACGATGCAGGACAGTGAATCCGGCAACATTCATTACAGAAGCATGCACACTGGAGGACATGCAGGAACACGATTGTGCGACTTACACAGGGGAAAGAGGGGAGGACACAGTGGTGTGCGAGAATGCCCTGAGCGAGGGGGAGGTTTACTTTGTGGATGGGTCAGCACCGATTGACATGGACACGGGAGAGAAACATGTGGGATTGGCAGTGGTGAGATTAGAAGAAGGTGAGTATGAGACACTAGTGCAGTACCGCCTCCCATCACATTTTTCAGCACAGGCAGCAGAACTCATGGCCCTAATAGAAGCATTACATGCAGCTAAAGGTTGTGCAGTAACAATATACACATTCAGCATACATGACGACAACAGTACATGGAGGTTTAGCAAGATGGGGGCGGAGGGGGTTTCGGAGAGCAGATGGGACACCAGTGCAACATGCAGAGTTGCTGAAGAAATTAATTGAGGCCCTGAAAGGTCCAACAGTGGTAGTAATAGTGAAGTGCCAAGCACATACGTCCAACACAGACGTTGTGTCTTTGGAGAACGCGGCAGCGGACACTGCTGCCAAGGAAGCCTCATACTTTGAGAAACATGAAACAAGTGAGTACGTGCTACAGCACAAGACAAACAAAGAGCTCCCAGAAGGATACAATTCGATGCCCATATCACAAATACTAGAGCTGCAGGAAGAAAAAATGATGTGGGAAAAAAGAGGGTGCAGCCAATCATCAACCGACTTGTTATGGCGGCAGAACAACTCAGGGAAGGTAGTAATGCCGGTCAAACTATTAGAAATAGCATTCCAGCAATTACACTTTCCAGCACACAACACAAAACAACACATTGCAGCAGAGATACAAGAAGAGGGGTTCGTGCCCTGTCTCCAGGAGCACATATCAAGATTAACAATGGAGTGCACAACGTGCCAGATATACAACTCTGGAATGACATTACGTACACTCAGGGGAACAATTCCAAAACCGATAGGGCCATTCAGAGAACTACACATTGACTACGCTGACATGGGGGAAAGGTGTAATGGGGCACGCTACATGATTGTGGTTGTATGCCCATTTTCAAGATGGGTGGAAGCAGGCCCATGTGCACGACCTGATGCTAAAAGCGCTGCAAAGTTCCTAGTAAGGGAAGTATTTCCGCGCTGGGGAATTTGTGACGTAATTCGCTCAGACAATGGCACTCACTTTGTGAACGAACTCTTCAAAGAAGTGACGACATTATTGGGGATAAAACAAAAATTGTGCTCGATTTATCATCCTCAAAGTAATGGCGTGGTAGAAAAGATGAAAGGACTGTTAAAAGGGAGATTGTCGAAATTGTGCTTCTCATTAAAGAAGAACTGGATTTACTGTTTGCCCCTTGCGCTGTTTGAGCTGAGAAATCAGCCGAGCAAGGACCACCATTTGTCTCCGCACGAAATCGTGACAGGGAGGCGAATGCACACAGCACACTCCCCACTGCGCCAACACTCAGACGCACACAGAAGCGCCGCAATATTGGGAGATGAGTTCACAGAATACTTGAAAAAGCTAACTAGGGCAGCGCGCGCAATATCAAAGCAGCTCTCACCACCATTCACAAGGGAAGAAGGAAACACAACAGGATCCCATGTAGAACATGAAGTACAGGGACAATTAATGCCAGGAGAGTTCATTTATGTCCGGAGCTTTGTGCGCCGGTGGAATGCGCCACGGTTCCACGGACCATATGAAGTGGTATTTTGTACGCCTACGGCTGTAAAAGTAAGGGGACTCAAATATTGGGTACATTTGACGGATGTGCGAAAGGCATATAATAGTGTGCAGGAAGAGGTGGATGAGGGGGCACAGACAACAGCAAACAATACTAATGAAAATAATGAGTGAATGTGAACATGTAGGTGGACGAAATGTACCTGACTGATAAAATTGTTAACGAGAACCATTATACCTGAGGTTATCCATAAAGATGAAAGGATTGAAAAAAAAAAGGATTTATGTGTAAATAATAATGTTATGAAAATGTATAGTGTCTGTTACCTTCTCTGTACATCCCAACCCCACTCCCCTACCCAATTCCATTCCCCTTCCATGATATCTTGGCACTGGTAGTGCCAACAAAATGTTTACATGCACGCACTTAATGCACTTTTATATCTCAAACAGGAGCTACCATGGCAACTAACGGGCAGCCTGCAACGGATAGATTTATTAGATTTAGAGACTTTTTAGCTGAGAGATGTAGATATTCGTATGAGTGTGGATTGTCTGTATGCATTACATTATTTTTTACAATTATGTTTGGCCTGGCTACGTATTGGTTCATAGCGTACATCTCTATCGAGATGAACGAGGGGGGAGGGAGTAATGGGACTAATGTGACAAATGAAACAGCAGTTGTAAATACTAAAGAAGGTGATTTTTTGGTATGGGATGGAACTAAACTGGTATGGGGATATTACACAACACCATCCAATGTTGCTATCTCAAAAAATGAAGGTCTGCAGGGAAAAATGCAAAACAGCACAATTTCCCTGCCAAATGTATCCAATTACAATGCCCGCAGTCTAAATGATCGCAACCCCTCTGCTATATCCTGGTTATATAACACCCCCACCAGCCGAACCGCTCCCATAGCCAAAAACACACTGCTAGATAGCATAAAGGAAGAAAATGAAGAAATGACAGCGAGATATGAAATATTGTATGATGATTGGGCAAAGGGGGGCGAGAAGGAGAAAGGGGGGCCCACATTGTCCATCACCCATGAAGCTAGGAAATCCCTTAGAAAAAGAAATAACAGACGGAAAAGGGAGGCGGGGAGGAGGAAGTATGATGAGTATTATGGGTTAGAATTAGACAAAATGGAAGACCCACGACACCCCCACCAGACAAATAAATGGTATGCGGACATGAGTGCAACGGCTAAGCAAACAACACATGAGAGTTGTTATGTCTGCTCCCTCATTCCCCATGCTTCAGGTACACCCAAAGTATTGTTACCCAAAGAGTTGCCTATTGTCGATGCCCAGTGTCTCCTTCATCTCACGTTGTGCAGAATTAAGAACACCTTCCAGGCACATGAAGTAACTTTTAGAATGCTGCAGAACGAGAAAACCTGTTATCCGAAGACAGTAGGAGTGGTATGTCTGGAAGAGCCATTTTTTATAATACAAGGGACACTTTTTTAAGACAAGTGGAAGGACGAAGAAATAATGTGCAAGGCTGAAGCACTGAGGGGTGTGGCACCAGAGAAACTGCAATGGATAGAAGAAACATGCACACCAGTATTGAAGGAACACATCTCAAAACTGACTTGGGTAACGGCCATTGAAAAACCCTTCAAGCTGCAGAAGGAAATAAACTATGAACTGTGTTTTAAGGGAGACGGGAAAAGCTCCATGGGGGCAAACAAGAACTGTAACAAGACCCTCACCATCCCAGATCTGAGAAAAGGGACAGCGGCCCTAATGGACACCTATTGGGTATGTGGCAACCAGGCATACCTACACCTCCCACAATCCTGGGGTGGCAGCTGCTCATTGGCCACCCTACACTCCGCACTAATGGTAATCCCGGAAAGCCACATTGATGGAAGCAAGAAGACGCGAGGAGACACCCAACAGAGTGCGGCCCAGCCAACTGCAGAGTCACAAGTATATGTCCTGTCTTCCGGGAACAAGGAGGAGGTGCTGTCCCGAAACAAACGATCATCGAACTATATATCAAAAGCATCATCAGAACTGCTGGCACAGATCCCGGATAGATATCGATTATTCAGCTCTGGGGAAACTTTCTTTGCCTCACTCATCCCAAGCATCCAGGCGCGAGCAAATGCAAAATGGCTCCAAATCACACGTTGGGAGCTGATCCAGCTGGCAAATGACACTGAAGAAGGGTTTAATGTCATAAAAGTGGAACTGAGAGCACTACGGCTAATGACCATGCAAAACAGGTATGTCTTGGACCTGTTGACAGCGATGGGTGGAGGTGTTTGCCGAAAAATCGGAAGTGCCTGTTGCACTTTCGTACCTTCCGAAGACGCAGACAACGGCTCCCTGTCCCATGTGATCGAAGCAGTACATAACCTAGGAGAAAGAATGAAAATGGAAGGTGGAGCAGAAGAAAGCACGTGGTTCGACAATATCTTCTCCTGGGTTCCATTGTGGCTGGGAATGACTGTGAAATTCTTGATGCCGGCTGCAGTGTTCCTCCTTTTTATTTTTTGCCTGTGCCAGGTGGGTCTTCGATGTTGTGCTAACGCAGTGCCGAATGGTGCGATGATGATGGTGACAATGGGCAACGCCCACGGTACAATACAAGCAATGCAGGAAGTACAGGTACAAACAGGAACGGATGACACGCCAAGATATCAGGTAATGCCTAGGTACCACGACAGGGATATAGTAGATAAATTGTGGCATACTACCATTAAAGAGCCCCGTATACTGGAATGGTACGAGGAGGTGTGGGTGGACTTGGAAGCGGAGAGCGGATGTATATACCTGACTTGTACCCCAGATGAATATGCTAGGAGAGGCGAGAGTTTGAGAGGGGTGTGCAGAGCATGGATGCCCATAAAAGGCACGCCTGCATGGGATGATGCAATAATTGACGAGGAAGGGTGCAGGAGATTGGAGGATTTAAAGAATTCGTTACTTAAGTAACGAAAGGGGGGAAATGTAGGGGAGGATTGGTCCAAAAGACTCCCCTCCCCTGCATCTCCTCCCCCGGTGAGGCCCATGGCTCGTCGGGGGTCCCCTCCCTACCACCAGGGCCCAGGTGGTGGATGGGTCACCTGCCGAAGACATTGACCAAGCCTGCTGAATTTAGCTAGGCCTCGGAAACCATCTTGTCTAATAAAGATGGTTTGGGCCCTGTGCACCGCAGCACGGCCCCCACCTTTGGAGAGTTTCAATTATCCCTGTGGCCACAGCTCTCTGGCAGATCCGCTGAGAGCCCGTTCCCACGAACAAGAAGGACATGAGCTAGTGTTAGATACCAACACTGTAACATTCCACCTTCCGCAGTGTATCGCTGTTCCCAGCATGGTCCGGCCAGCAGGGCCTGGGTGGAAAAAGAACTGTAAAATGGTCCTCTGGCAAAAGCAAAGTTCCCAAATACTAATGAGAAAACCACTTGTGATGAAAGCGCTCTCTCCACAACCTCTCTGACTAAAAAACCTGTAAAATGTATAGACATGGCAGAATGTGTGCTCATATGACATTAAGAATGAAGCACCCGAATCCGCGCAGTTATGCGCAAATAGTAAAAGCGTCCTGGGGGTTTTCGTGTTATGTGTTTCATTGAAAAGATTGCACCCCACGGTCCCGCGCCATAACCAAACTAATGCTGCTAGAGTGCAAAGAAAGACAAATGCACCCTATGTGTGTGTGTGTCCAGGCCCACTATGTGCCGCTGCCGTCAGTCTCATTGGCGGGTTGTTTCTGCGTGCTCCACCAACCTTACTACTACCTCACTTACCGCGCATGTATAAGCATATAAAAAAATGTTGTAGTTGTTAAAAACATAGTGTACAAGTGATGTGCTCGAATTGGCCATATGGATGGCACTAGCAATGTTAAAACGTGAGCTTTGGAAAGACTCAATGAGTATTGTATATTATTTGAATGTTTATGCTTCTTCCACCTAAAGTCGGCAACACACGAGGAAAATACCTTTGTGAGCACATGCAAGGCCATTCCCCCTTCCTCCCAGTGAAACCTGCCAGACGAAAAAGCAGAGGCCTGTGCCGCGCTGCTCCACCTCCCCCAACTCGGCTGGAGCCACTTCAAAGATTTGTAGTTCCCCCCGCAGCACCCAAGGCCACGGCCTGCCACCTGAATTATTTACAACCCAGCAGTAAACCCCGGCCTGAAAACACAGATCCAGAGGCGCCCTTTGTTAAGCTCCACGACCCACTGGCTCACCTTAGGTTAATGGCCCCTTGTAAAATTAGGACACCTAATATTATGGCAACATTACAGGAACCCATCCATAATGGCTCCTAACAAGACATGACGACACGGACCGCCTGTCCCATGCCCCGAGACCCAACCCCACAACCTACGATACCCGGTCAACAGGACGATGGTAACCATGTATTGATGTATCGCCAACAGACCCCACTCTAGGTGCATTCCTCCTGTGTTGCATTAACCTTTAGAATAACCTATTGGAAGATTTACCAGAGAAGATAATATTGCAATGGTTGAATGACTGCGGTGTGCGTAGCCCTAGGGCAGAAAGTCAGGAAAGACATTCTTCTCTGGCACTGGCCACAGTTGGCACAACAACACCGCCCGAATGAACCCAGCGGACCTGCCAGGCCCAGCCCAAACCACGAGGGTAACCAGTGACGTCCTCCAGCCACGGCAAACCACATTGCAGCAGCACCTATAGCTAGTCATCGCCACCCAATCCCCACGAACTTGTGCCCCCTATAGTGTGTAGGTTCTTATGACATTTTTTGTAAATATATACGCCTGTCTTTGCTATTGTCAGACAGAGCGCTCTCTGAGTTTGCAGAGTCCTTTGCATGTCCTATTTTGATTGATAAACTCCCATTTACGCTCACCCGCACTTTGTCTTGGCCTTATTCCCATCCTGGGAGAGTCCATTATTGTCTCTCATTGTGGGGAGGATCGTGCTAGCTGGGGACGCTTGCCTTCAGTTGTTACTTCATTGTGGTAGTACTTGGCCTTTGTGAGGTACTGCTACGTCAAGTCATCTACTGGAGGGTGTTCTGGTTCGTTTTTCTGGCTTGGATTTTGTGATTTTGCAAATGAGGGTGGACTCTGAGGGTGCAGGCACCTTTTTACACACAAGGTGGGAGATGGTGAACGAAGGGGAAGGGTGATCCTGTGGCCAGGTGAAATTGAGGGTTGAAGGCTCCATGACCCAGGTGCAGTTGTTCAGTGGGTCATGGTCATTTGTGAGGGAGGGGGGGTGTTTTGTTGTTGATAGTTGCCTTGCCCTGCAGTGTGATGGGAACCCTGACATTGTAATTGTGGTATCCTATGTACATGTTGTGTTCTGCTGATCAATGCCTGTTCATGTGTTGTGTTTACCTTTCAGGTGTGAGGGGATAGTTGTGGTTTGACATGCTGGGGTGTACACATGGTGAATGTTCACATGTGATGTGTAGAGGACACTGAGGGTCACTTGATTGCACATGCATATGTTGAGTGCATGTCCTTACTGACCCACACACTTGCACTATGATGCACTACATGTACAACCACCCTTGGAGATCCACGTGTACACTCTGTTTGCCTTCTGGTGCCCACTGTGTCCCTGCAGCACATGTTCTGTGACCAATGATGGATCCTGTACATGCCTAATTTGCTTTTTGATGTGGTTTGTCGCTTAGATGTGATGCTCAGGGTGTGCATCACACACAATAGCTGTTCACTGTGCTGTGCGCTGAGCAGTGTGTTGCAGGAGTTGGACACAGCACACAGAAGCTGCAGTGTTGATTTTGCAATGCACAATGTGCATGTAGACAGGCATTCATTGTTATGTTACGTCTACAACTTTTGTAATGCATTTGGGAATGACTTATTTTGGGTGGGAGGTTGTTGGTCAGTCATTTCATCTGATTCCATGTCAGGGATCATTGTCTGATGCCACTGTACATTTTTGACATGGCAATGTGTACCTTATTGGTACTGTGTTGGTGTATGGCTATTGCTTGCCATGTCATGTTGTGGTTTGGGAGGGTTTGAGTGACATAACAGTGATGGTCATGGCCTGTTTTGCAGGTGTGTGTGATTCACACCTTGCATGTCAGGGTCATCCGCTTCTCAAAGCAACTAGCTGGGGGTAGATCTCTCTCCGCGGCAGGGGCCTCCCTCTGGAACAGCCTTCCTGCCTCACTGGAACTTGAGGAGAACCATCTCCGGTTCCGGAAGCACCTCAAGACCTTCCTCTTTGCTTCTACATTCTCTCTCCCTCTCCCTTGCTAAATTCTTCACTGGAACTGCACTGGATCTGCAACTGGGCCACTCTCACCGACCTCGGTACCTGGCCCAGCCACTCTCCACTTGCACTGCCTCCCTGGCAACCCCTGCACTGCGGGACTGTCTCTCTATCCCTACAGCCTCCCCTTCCCAGCACTTGTCTGCACTTACCTTTGCAGTTGCCACCAGCTGGCCTATTTATTTGTTTTTTAGTCTACTTACCCTGTACTGCACTCCCCCCTCCCCTTCCCCTTGCACATTTCCCTTCCCCCTACCTCTGCACTTGCACAATCTAAATGACACCTGGCCTAGTAGTATCGTTGTCTGTTTTCCCTTGTTCCCCCCTCCCTGCCTTATTGCACCTTGAAATACTTGTGTATAGGCACGTTACAAATGACATATCATGTCATGTCATATGTGTGCCTTTTGGTCACACAGGATAGCTTGTGTTTAAGTAGCTAGGGATGCAGAGAATGTGGCACTTCCATGGCAACTATCTCAGGGTGGTAGGGTTGTGACAGTTGACTGTCTCTTTGTCATCATCGATTGTCACCTGGTATGTGCCAGGCCTGTGTGCACTCCACAGGGGTGGGAGTTTAGGTGAAAAATGTGGCCACAAGCTGGGTCCGGGCTTCCTCGCCACGTGCCATGTCCCCTCCCATGGGCAGCGCCTGTGCCTGTGGTTGGGGATGTGGGGGCACCACCATGTCCACCGGTACGCCCTGCCGTGTTGCAACATTGTGCAGGACACATGCTGCCACAATGATCCTGCACACTACTGCGGGTGCATAGAGTAGCTGCCCGCCAGAGCGGTCAAGGGAGCGGAAACGTGACTTGAGCACTCCGAATGTGCGCTCCACTATGGCCCTGGTTGCAATATGGGTGGCGTTGTATCTTACCTGGGGTGGTGTGGTGGGGTTCCGGATTGGCGTCATCATGTGGTTGCTCAGAGGGTAGGCACTGTCCCCTGGGTAGGTGTAAATGGTTGTGATTATTGGGGTTTGTGTATTTGTGTGTGTGTGTGTGTGACATGCATGCATGTGCAAGGGCATTTGTACTCACCTAGGAGCCAGGTGTCGCCATGCTGCCCAGCTTCCAGGGCCCGGCTCAGGGCGGACATTCTGTATATGAAACTGTCATGGGTGGAGCCAGGGTAGTTTGCATAGACAGAGGTGATAATTCCCTTTGCATTGCATACCACCTGTACATTGATGGAATGCCAGTGCTTGCGGTTTCGGTCGATGTGCTCAGTGGCCCTAGGTGGACGTAGGGCCACATGGGTGCAATCTATGGCACCAAGCACTTTGGGGAAGTGTGCCACCCTGAAAAAATTCAGGACAACGGCTTGCCTTTCTGTGGGTGTTCTGGGCATGTATATGTATGTGCCTGCGGACTGAGGGGCGTGCTGTCATGATTGCCAGTACCTGGTGTAGACAGCGTGACTGCGTGCCTGTGCGACCCCCCCCCACTATGGCAGTAGTCCGCTGAAATTACCTAGTGGCCAAGAAATGCAGGACATTGAGCACCTTCTCCAAGGGGCTCAATGCTTGGGAGCAAAGAGTGGGGGATGTAAGGTCATCTTCCCACTCCCTGACCAGGTCTAGGATGATATGGGGTGGAAACCTATACCTGCCGTAGACCTGGTCCCTGATGCAAAAATGCATGCCCTGGCTATTCTCCTCCTCCTGCGGTGTCCCACGATCAGTGCTGCGACAAATGGGGCATTCATCGTAGCTGTATATACGTGTTTGTTGTTTGCGCGCACTTTTATACTGTGCGCGGGGACGCTTCCACCTGCCTTCGTGTGGCGGACGCGTTAACGCCTGTGTGCGTCTTTTGCCGTGCGCGGGTTTCCCGTATTCGAATCCATGAATACGGGTTGTTCGCGTGCGTGTGGGCGTTCCGTATAGTTCCCTGCAGTACTTCCCCAGTTACGCCTTCTTTTTCACGCGTTATTCCCCATGTTACGGCCACTGTTCTGCCCACTTTGGTTGTGTGCGCCGCGCTATGTGCGCTTTTGCTGTGCGCGTGCGCTGGGTTTCTCACGCTTGCGCCACCTTGCGCCTGCTTGCGCTGGGATTTTCGGCGCACGTTTGCTCCATGAATCGACCCCTAAATGTCCTCTTCATAGCAGGCAGCAGTAGTAGCATTGTAACTCCTTCTTGCGGCACCTCTCTGCTGCCACTAAACGCCTCTGTGGAGCTGTCAGGGTTTAAACGGGGGGTGAGGGGGTGGTCAGGTTTCTAGGGGCCCGCCGCTATTTCCTATGTTCTTATGCCTTATTTTTTACATTGATTTATCTGGACATATAAAGGAATGACGCATGGAATATTATGACTTACCACATGGCATTGCAGAAAGACGTATCGTGATATAATTCTGTCAAACCACCAGAGAACACCATCACGGTGCCCCTTGTGTTAAGAACCTGTTCGCCTCGGGCCAGGACGATACACACGGGATAAAGCGATAGCACTTGGGTCCCAGATGGAAGAAACAAAGCAAACAATGCCAAATTGCCCGAGGCCACCTCTCCAGGCCAAGGGAGCGACGGTCACACTCATTGTAGAAGAGCCTTGTGAATAGCTCAGAGCTCCAGGAGAAATGAGTTCTCCATTGCCCCTCAGAGGATCAGCACCTCCTTACAGTAAGCACGTGTACCAGCCACGTGTCTGGGCTGCAATGCCAGCTGATATTCTGAATACCAGGTAGGCTGTATTATTCTTCCAGCAGATAACATACACCTATAATGTGAGATGTAGACAGAGTTCTCACTTTCCCCATTCCATGCGTCAGAATGCCTCCCGATAATGTTTCTTTTAATTCTGGGACTTACAGTTTTATCATTTCCATTTTAAATTTAGGACTGCAAATCCCAGAATTCCAAGAAAAAAACAGAGTAATAGGCTCTCTCATCCATGGCATGGTGAGTCGTGTTAGCTCTAGTGCTCATATGCTCTTCTTTTTGCAATTGTTCATGTTAATTAATGAGATGTACACATGCCTGCTTGCATCTGTTCATTGTGCTGAATTCTTGTTTCAAAGAATGATGAGTAACGCCAGCAATGTTGGCTCTTGTGTAGGCATTCTCCAGGCACTGCCATACCATGCCCAGGTACTCATTTTTAAACTGATGTCATTATATGACCAGGTAGTACCATTATAACAGTGCCTGACAAAAAATTACTTTACTGTGCCTGCACTTGGGTTTTAAGTAGGGTGAGGCCAGCCGGCACCCAGTCCTGGCAGTCTGCAAAGAATGCCTTTCAGCCGGGCCCCTGCCGAGGCTCGGTATTGACTTCGTTGACCTGACTTCTTAGCGTAGGAAATCAAATGATGACCAAAAGATGACGAGTGACAGGTGTGCTCTTAGCCAGTACATTTCCATTTTTAGATTCACATTTCAGCAACATAGAATTCGAATTAGATTATGTATTTTCCAACATGCAATGGAAAACAGAATACAGATAATACATATTTTCGAGTTAAAGGCCAGAGCTAAGCGAGGGCGTTTAATGAGGGTCCCCGAGCCGATAACACCCTGTGCGACAGGCCACAGATGGTCTTAACACTATTAGCACTCCAGGTTGCGAATCTGGTAACCCGGGTGTTGAGAGCATTGTATTTTCAAACAATGAACGGGACGCCTCACGGCATCCCGTTCATTGAATGAAAATACTTCAGTAAGATGGCCGCCATGGATCTTGAAGGAAGGGCTCCATACAGAGCCCCTCTTTCATGTTCATGGCGGCCACAACGGACCAGGAGCAGAAACGGCTGCAGCAGTGCAATCTGGTAAGAGGGGAGGGCAGTTGGAGAAAGCAGAGATTCATCCCACGTTCCTTGCCTCCTAATTGGCTGCCTCCCCCTCCTGGGTGTTAATAAAATATATATGCCAGAATCATATATTTCCTGCACAGGAATTGAGGGATCGAAATGTGCATTCATTTATTTTGATTGGATTGTGATTTTTTAAGGGATAACTTTTTTGACTGCACATAAATTATATGCACATTAATTAAGCATTAACACCAGATGTGGCGGACCCGATCATATGTTATCGGCCCAGGGCCCACTTTAAATGAACGAGCAGAGTGAAGGCTTTTACTGAGGGTCCCCGGCTGATCCAGCCCACCAGAGAGGTTGTTAATACTGTTAGCACCCCGGGTTGCCAAGGGTGCTGGGTGCATTGTGTTTTGATTGAATGAACAAGACGCTGCAAAATACTGTACCAAGATGGCCGCCACAGAGATGGAAGACGGACCTCCATGCAGAGCCCCTCTTCCATTTCCATGGCGGCTGCAACGGAGCGGGATCTGAAGCAGCAGCGGTGGTGGTGGATCTGCTGCCGCTGCAATAGGAAAGAAGAGATGAGGGGGATTGAAAAATAAGAGACGCTAGGGAGAAAATGGAGGGCGGGGAAGCAGCCATCAGGCAGCTCGGAACGCAGGCTTAGATCTGTTGTTTCAGCCCACGTTTCGAGCAATCTGATTGGTTGCTGTCCCCCGTGCCAGGTGCTGATTATATTTAATTAACCTGTTCAAATAGATTTGACTTCCTTTCCTTCCAGGTATGAAATCTGGAGCTTTTATGTTAGGCCACACATTACATGGCCTCCACATCTTTTAAAGGTTCATTATTTACGTGGGATTTTGAAGGTGTGCTACACTCCAAATGTTGATTTGTGGCATACTAGGAACCCCCACCCTCGATTTCACAAGCATGTTGGATTTGCAAATGTATGTTTTTAATGTGAAACTGCTAACTAGTGGAGTGATGCCAAACAGCAAAGGTATCCAAACAAGCTCATAATATTGCTAACAACACAACAATAGTGTGAAGGTGATTGTCTCTCCCAATATCAGGCTCTTGTGGTTTCTTTGGAGTAGAAGATGTACTGATCCATGCCACCATTGATCTATCGTTCATTGCTCCTACGAATCCCCTCTCATAATGGAGTCCACCATCAAGACCCCTCGCCCTGTTAGCAGTGTATAGCGCCATGGTTTGTGTTAACGTTCAGCACTACTTGTGACAAATCAACTTCCGATGCACCAGTGGTCCAGGGATGAATATCGGTTTCTAAACCATCAATCAGCCCCACACCTCTAGTACATCACAAGGGATCCGAACAGATTGGAAACACAAGTAAATTATAAACCTCCTTGTCCAATTTTTGTAACGATGGTAGGCAAGAAACACAGCTCATGCTGTCTTCCTTGACATCTTCAACTTCCCCCTCCGAAAAAGGTCTTTTCAGTTCAGGCACACAGGGCCTAGCCCATCCCCTGGGGTCTTCTCTCCAAATGCCCTCGTGTCTACCCAAGCTTGTATTGCGCTTTTCTTTAAAAATCTGGTTTGCATTCCGCATAGAAAAACCCACACTATCATCCTATAAAGAGTCATCCCTTCCCCTCAGAATCCTATCTGTTCTGTGCCTTTGTTTCTCATTCCAAAAACCGATTTCCGATTTTGACTGCAAAGCCTCTTTTCTTAGATGTTTGTCATTTTAAATCCTGTGTAAAATAAGAAATTGCAATTCTGCTGCGTGTGTTTTCTTGTGCATTGTTTTCCTCCCAAAATCGATTTTCTCACCTGTGTTCATGTTGCTTTGGTGCCCTGCTCAGTAGCCTGTAAGCTTCCTTGTCTCTTAAGTGCAGCCACACGAAGTGCTGTCCTAGCAATCCTACCGCAACTGTAACTGATCTTTAAGTAACAAGTAAAATCCAAGTATGTCATTTTGCTCCTTTTGAAGGTTTTCATTTTCGTTTCTGGCCTCCCATTCTAGGGTGGTGGCTGAATCTTCAATATGATTTTTCCTTCTTCTTTCTGACTCTTTGCCACTGCTTTCCATCCACAAATAATTTAGTCAGCAGGTGTTGGGGGAAGTGTTACAGGGAGAGTGCATAATCTGTGTGCCATCTGCCATTATAAAGAAAAAAATGATTTTGCTTCTGTTTTCCATTAAAGGTTTATGAAGATTAGGTTAGGAAGTTGAATTAACTATGTCACAAGATTTTGCATTTGTATTGCCACACCGTGGTGGCTGTTTTTGTTTTACTCTGAGGTTGCATTGAATTCTAAAAATAAATAAATATTTCATTGTTACACACCGGCTTGGTTCATGGTCCATTGCGACACAGGATATTTGTCAAGGTGGGTGTGAGACGGGTTGGGGCCTACTCAGGCCAAGAATCCAGGAATCAAATAACAATAAAAAAACGTTTTTACAGTGCGCCACCTTCAGTGTCAGTGGAAGAAGTCCCTGGCTGGAGTGTGCCATGTTATGAAACCGCTACACGGGTATTTATTTATTTATTTATTTATTCACATGTGTTCCGTGCACAGCAGACCGAAGACATTGTGGCACTAGTTACAGTGTTGCTTATACTTAGTGACATACAGTTCATGTCCGTACGGTTGCATTGGACGAGATATACTTTTTATTACAGATATGCAAGAGCAGCAGGAGCACCTGAGAACGGGTTTAGTTGAATAGGGCAGTTTTGAGCTTTTTTTTGGAAGAAGAAGAGCGATGCATCAGCTCTGAGGTCAGTAGGTAGGGAATTCCAGAGTTTAGGTGCGAGGAAGGGCAAGCCTATGCCTCCTGCTTTGGTTCTGTTGATGCGAGGTATTGCTAGTTGATTCGTGTATTGTGCTCTTCTTGGTCTTGTGGACTGATGTCTACCTATCGTGTCAGATAGGTAAGAGGGAGCTGTGAGGTTGATGCATTTATGGGTGGTTGTGAGAATTTTGAAGGAGATGCAGTCCTTGACTGGGAGCCAGTGAGCTGCCTTTCTGGCTTGTGTGATGTGTTCTCTTTTTGGTATGCTGAGGGCTGCTCTAAGAGCGTTGTTTTTGGTTGTTTGGAGCCTAGATACGTTTTTTTGGGAGGTGCTGGCTAGGAGCGCATTACAGTAGTCTAGTTTGGCTCCAATAGTTGCTCGGGCGATGGAGAGGCAGTTATCCTTGGTTAGGAATGGTTTTATTGCGTTAATGAGTTTAGTACTCAGTGCTGTGGCCGAGATTATGGCGCTGACTTGTTTGTCCATAGATAGCGTGGCGTCTATGTGAACCCCCAGTGTTTTGACTGAGGATAGGACTGGGATGATACAGTTATCTATGATGTACAGTGGGTTGAGGTGGAGAGGGTGGATTTCTGTCCTAGAATGAGGATTTCGGTCTTGTCCCCGTTCAAGCAGAGGCCGTTAGTAGCCATCCATTCTTGTATGGTAGAGTAAATTTGCTGCAAGGTAGTGGCGTCTTGGAGATAATTCCCTGTCAGGGGGAGTAGAACCTGCGTGTCGTCAGCATAATTTGTGTAGGTGATCCCCAGTGCGTCTAGTTTGTCAAAGAGAGGCTTGGTAAAAAGATTATAGAGCGTGGGGGCAGTACAGGAACCTTGTGGAACACCACAGTGGATGATGGAGGGTGCTGCATGTGCTGTGTTAGAGAAGACTTTCATCGCTCTACCCTCTAAGAATGATGTTACCCAGGATGCTGCGTAATTTGAGAAGTGTGCGGCGTGTGTCAGGTGACTGGTAAGTGTAGTGTGGTCTACCAGATCAAACGCAGCTGAAAGGTCAAGGAGAAGGAGGAGAGCGGGCTTGCCTTTGTCTAGGATGTTGGTAATTTCGTTTTTTAAGTCTAGAAGGGCGGTTTCAGTTCCGTGTCCCTTGCAGAACCCAGATTGTCTTTTTTCTAGGACTGCGTTCGATTCAAGGTATAGCTGGATCTGTTTGTGGACCTTGTCGAGTAGTTTCAGGAGGAATGGGACTGTGGTTATGGGTCGGTAGTTGTTAGGGTTAGCAGGGTCTAGCTTTGTTTTTTTTAAGAGAGGGCGTACACAGGCCTCTTTAAGGCTGTCTGGGACTATGCCCGTTTTGAAGGAAGCATTGATGAAGGCTGTGAGAAGAGGGGCGAGTGGTTCTGCGCAATCTGTGATGATTTTAGGGGGGCATACATCATCCTTGCATTGTGAGGGTTTGAGGTGTCTGAGGATGTTAGTGACCTCGGCTTCGGAGATTTCGGTAAATGCAAATTTGGGCATGTTTCTTATTTTTACATTAGGTTTTATCTGTGCATTTGCAGTTTGCTTTGGTAGGGTATTGAAGTGGTGGGATCTTTTGTTTTGGAGGAGGTTTATTTTTGTAAGCATGGCTGATTGAATGCCTGTACACCATGCCTCGTCTTTGACGATCTCATCAGGGCATGTAGGTGGTACGGTTAGTTCTTTGAATATATTGAAAAGTTCTTTAGAGTGGGAGTTGGTAAGGGGGGGTATGCTCCTAAAATATAGTTATATCTCTCATGGTGCTTGGTAGTAGTGACTCTTTTCACAAATTAAATTCCATCCTTTTATTTTGCTCCATGAAAGCGATTACCGGCTGAAAATGCAAAAACAAAAAGTGCTCAAAAAGCTATTTGGAGGGGGAACAATTATTAAATTGCATCAGACTAGAGGAGGGGAGGGGGAAAGAGGATACCATGTGAAATTGGAGAGTTGAGAGTGGTCTGGGGATCTAGTTAGAGTTCAAACATTTTGGATTATCGGAGGAATACCTAGGGAATCTCGTGAGATTATTGTGGCTAAAAGGGAAGAAACACTCAGAAAAGAAAATGCGTCACACAAAGCAAAGAGTGAAAGGGGGTTATAGGAGATGGCTGTGAGGAGTGGGGGAATCATGGCAAGAGGAGAGGGATACTTGGTTAGAGCAGGGAAGAGTTTTTGATTTTCCAGCGTTTTCGCATTATCGTGGAATATCGCGGGCCTGGGTAGTTCATTGCTGCTGTTTGTGTAGTTTATTGCCACTATAGAGGGAATATCAGGGAAATTCTGTGGGAATCGGAAGAGAGTGAAAAAAAAGACATTTAACACCTAGTGGTCCTAAAAAACCTATTGAACCATGTACTGTGACCACAGCAGAAGGCTATGGCTCGTGTGCCCAAAGAACCTATTGGTGCAATATGTTTTGCCCCTTGCTGAAGGCCAGGGTTTGTGGGCCCCAAAGAAATCTATTTGCACAACATGTACAGTGGCCATGGGAAGGGGGCCCCAAAGAAACCCATTGGTGCAACATGTACAGTGGCCAAAGCCGAAGGCCAAGGCTAGTGTTCCCCAAAGAAATTCTAGTATAACAAAACCCTTGTAATTCTGTGACGCCTTCATCATGGTTGTACGCTGCGCAATAGGGGATGCAAAGTTAAGGTGGACTTGCTTCAAATGCGAGCGCTGAATTTCAGGGTATTTTATTCTTTAAATCTGAGCGCCTTAACTCTCTGTAAACAAAGGTTTTTTTCACTGAATATATATAACATATAATTTTATGGCAAGCAGACATGGATAACCAGATCACCAGAGCTATACCTTTTGGTTCGTGATAACAACATGTCACCGTCTCCAGCTTTCCTTGCTACTTACGTTTCCATTAGTTTCTCCCTTGCAGTATTTAACTGCTAAAGGTGAGTATATTCATTCTGAATTCCCAGAATAAATCATTTTAGGCTCTGCCTACACAATTTTAAGACATTGGGCCTCATTATAAGTCTGCCGGTCCAGTAACAACGGTACCGGTAAGCTTGCTGCTACGGTTGTTGCCGAACCGGCAAACTACGAGTTCTGCTCGCAGCTGCCTTCCCGCCCGCCAGGTCTGACCTGGCGCCCGTACCGGCACCTGCGAGCAGAGCACATCGGTGCATCCGACCTCCCCATTCTCATTGAGCTCTATGGGGCTCAAATGGGAATGGGGAGCATTTTATTCCGGTGGCCACGAATAGTCAATTACCGGGTCCGGCAGGGCCGTAATGACCAGTTAATTGCCCATTCACAGGTGCCGGAAAAATTTACAAGTTTGGCGGCAGCCTGCCGGCTTTACCGGCAAGGCTACCGCCAAACTTGTAATGACCCCACTGCCTTGTTGCTTGTTGCATTTATTATGCTGCCTGCTTTTTTGGTCAGTTGTCCAGTTCATTCATTGTACTTTCCGAAAGAAGAATGGAGGTGGCCATTTTAATCTTCCTGTGCATATGTGTGACCCTTGTCTGGCAGAACAGTCAGGTGGCGCACCGAGCGAGTGAGGCCTGTGGTGTACGCTGCCGTAGCCGCTACGCCCAGCAGACCACCCTTGGGGCCTATGTACCCCATCTCCTCAGACTAGCTGGGACCAGTCCTAGGAAGAAGGACCATGTCCTTATCACGCATGAAAACACTTTTCAATAACTGTCCCTTTCCCTCTCAAACTGAGAAATCCCCTCAAGGGACACTCACTGTCACGTAATCTAGAACGTCTTAGAGTGGTTAACATTGTGCGGCTATTGGACAATACAATAAGCTTCTCGCCGGACACTACTCTTCTAGCTATGTCAGTAAATTTGGCTCTTAACATGGGCAGTATTTCTAAAACCTTAGCACCTTTGAGTTATAAGAAACAGAAGAATGAGGTGTCAAAAAGCCAACCCTGGTTCACAGCTAACCTTAGAAAGCTCAAGGCCTTAGCGCTTAAAGCCTTCTTCTTATGGAAATCTGCGCAGACCTCTGCTCTCTTGCCTTTCTAGAAGATTCTAGCAAAGGAATACAAATCAGCAATACTAGAGGTCAAACAGAACTATCACAACTCAAGAATAGCCAACACCGCCTCAGATGCCAGGGAAATGTTCAAAATCCTAAAAGAACAAGAGGCTCTCCCCCTTCCCACTGACCAACTGGAGATCGGGGATGTTGTCGGGTGCCAGAGCATACAAGACGGCATGCATAATAAACTCTTGAGTATTACAGCAGGAATGCTGGAAAGAAAGAAGAACTTACCCGCAAAGGCTACAAGTGAGCACTAGGAGCCATCAATATGTCAATTGACGATCCTCCAATTAAACTTTCACCCCATAACAGAGGAGACTTTACAGCAAGTTATCGAAAAACTAAAACCCACTCGGTGCAAAGGTGACTCCTGTGCCTCACTGATCATAAAGACTTGCCCTCCCCGCCTTATAAAAGCAATCTGCAAATTTGTCAATGAGTCACTGGGCAAAGGTAACGTACCTGATGACCTGAAACAAAAAGATAGTCGGACTAGCTAGGGGCAATCCTCTAAACTACCGCCCTATCTCAAACACACCTTTTCTGTTCAAGATTGTAGACAAGGTGGCGTACGGACACATTTCAGAACATCTAAATGTGCACCCCATCCTGAATGAACATCAATCTGGGTTCAGACGGGGTTTCGGTACCGAAACTTCTCTATTAGAGCAAAAATCCAACTTGTTGAAGCAACTAGATAAAGGGTCTCTCTCCCTGCTAGTCTCGCTTGACCAGTCCGCAGCGTTTGACTTAGTCGACCATTCAATCTTGATGTCTAGACTCACAGAGGTTGCCAACTTTTCACCTCTGGCAATCTCCTGGATTGTATCATTCCTGGAGAACAGAATAAGTAGCGTATGTTCAGAAATAGCTGAGGCTTTGCCCTTCCCGGTCCTTTTTGGGGTCCCCCAGGGTGGCAGTACGTCATCATGCCTCTATAACATATTCATGACTCTGTTCTTCTCCGAGCTAGAGGCGGAGGGAATAATGTTCTGTAACTATGCGGACGGCACACACAATGTGTCGTTCCGCTCTCAGGCTGCCATGATCAGGATGAGCTGAATAGAATCTTCGCTATAATCGAGAATTGGATGCTTAATAACAATCTGGCACTTAACAAAAGCAAAACTAAACTCATGATAGTGGGTAGTTCAGTTGCTGTAAAAAAATTAGACGGTAACTTTGGCTCATTTAGGTTAGGAGCTGACCTTATCGTTCCAGTTCCTAAACTTAAGATCCAGGGTGTAAATCTTGACCAGTCTTTAACCATGGAATCCCACGTTTCTTGCGTTGTCACGGCCTCAGCGTACTGTATTAAATTACTTCACCATCTCAAGCCGCTCATCACTCAGGCAAGTGCAGAGACAATCGCCAGAGCCATCATTGGTGCCAAGATGGACTATTGCAGGAGCGTATTGGCCGGTATCAGTAAACGTGATCTGCTCAGGCTTCAAATTATGCAAAACGGGGCGGTAAGAGTAGTTCTGGGTCTCTCAAGAAGAGATCACGTAACGGGCGCCAGACGGTCTCTCCACTGGCTGCCGATTGAAGCACGTGTGTCGTACAGGTTTCTCACTATAACATTCAAGTGCAGGCTAGGTACCATGCCAGCATACTTGCAGGACTCCATTACCGATTAAGCTAATGGAAGGGGGCCGAGGTCCAGTGGGCAGA